>NC_090927.1:265228164-266478164 GCF_040938575.1 Ambystoma mexicanum | reverse complement strand
GGTTCCTTACCAGCTGTGCCGCATTCACGTCACATGTGCAAAGGCACAGAGCCTCGCCATGCCAAGCAGTTTCAGCTCAAGCAGGTACAGCTAAAGGTAAATTAACTGCAAGAAGTGATACACTGTGATGGCTAACCTACTTGGTGCCCCCCCCTCTCCAAAATGTTGTAAAGCAGAGCAGACATTAGACAGCAGCAATATAATAATGCCAAATCTAGAGCTCTGCTGCAAGTGTTGAAATAATCTGTGATGGCACGACACTGTCACACGACCTGTCCAACATGATCGAAAAGAGTTTCAAGGGGTGGCGGCTGAGGTCTTCAACCTGTGAAGTGGCAATTTGTGGCACACCTGCAATTGGTGAAGTGCATTTTTCGAATGGTTTGCCTGGCTGAAATATGAGCTGATCTTCTGGGCCACAGCAACCATTTCTTACACAGGCTGACAATTGCTGATAAATCGTTTGTCAACGAGGTGAAGGCAATGCAGGAAGCAGGGGCATGCATTTTCTTGCTCATTCATAGGGCATCAAAGGACATTCAAACAGTTGTCCACTGCAACAAATCCCAAGTCCAAATTACAAAGCCTTAGCCCCCTTGCTTTCACCTTCTACCAGATATCAACTCCCCTGTAGCTTCTGCCCTGAAATCCTTATATGCACGACATTGCCTGTTGTAGGCCTGCATACACCTGCAGACTTCGCACATTACTCAAGGACCCCCCTCTTAGCCGGCAGTGAAAGGAAACACCAGCCAGTGTGCTCGCAAGGTCCATGATGAAGTGGAATTTTGGAACTCAGACTGGTGCAGAACCAGCCCGAATGTGGCTATAACTTAGTTGTTCAGTTCCATTAAAGCCTTGAGGGAGAAAAAAGAGTGATCAACTTTTCCCAAAAAGATACTGAAATCCAGGTTTCTCAACGAACAAATAGGGCAAGAGGACTGTTGCCAACATTATAGCCAGGTTAACACTGATAAATGAGTGTCTTGTCTGTAATGTGATATTTTCGTCCATGTTTCAACACTTCCTTAACATTGGCCTGATGAAATGGGGGAATCACTGCTATGTATTGATGGAGTACTGGGGCCAGGGCTTGGTGTCCCAAGCAATGATACCACTGCTGTATTTTTAGATGTGATTGTGTGGAATGGTGGTGGTATGTTGCCTGTCTGTGGATATGCACTTCAGAGGTTGTGGCGTTTTCTCATGTCTCTGCATGTTGCTGCATCATATGAACCACTATGATGTTCTAGCACATTTGGTCCGTACCTTTTTCCAATGATTGTGCTGCAGTGGTGTTCTAGTTAGAAAATGATGATGTGTTGTACTTTCTGATCTGTGACAGAAAAGGCTGTTTCTCAAACAGACTGTGTACAGGTGGGGGTTAGATTCTTTTACTACTACTGCCTCTGAATTTGTGGTGGCATTCTCAACCTCCTGCTCACAATCACTGTTTTCATGAAGCAAAGCACGTTCCTGCCTGGCCTCTGAGTTCTCATAGTATTTATTTGATCATCATCATTATTAATGTCTGACTTATCAGTGGATGGCGGGGCAGGAGACAAAGATCTGGAATGTTCCGTTACCTTTGGCTGTTCAACCACCTTTTGTTGTACTTCACTGATAGTCAGTATATGAGAACTACACTTCTCCTTGTCTGACCCTCAGATAGTGGACAAAAATGGTAGTGAAACCTGCCCTGTTGGTTTTGGTAGAGATTATCGTGTGTCTTCTACAGGTGAATGTATTCTAGAGCGACTTGTGTTTGAGTGCAAGGAACATGAGATTGATAATACCTTCAATTTACCAAATATGATTCTGGCATCCTCAGTGCATACAGTAAACGCTTCGGCTGATATGATGTGATGCTCCTTTCAGTGATCCAGAAATGTTCATATGCGCTCTTTACTAACTGAATGGTATCTACTGCCTCCCTAAAACTCCTTCTCCTCCTCCAAACAAGAGTCTCCTAATGGATCTTGTTTTGTTGACTTTCTTCCAGTAACAGACACTGGATGCTATCTCCCGCATCCATGAATCTGAGATGGCTCCTCCCACAATTATTTCATGAGAATATGTCTCCCACAAGCAGGATTCTCTGCTCCTCTTCCTAGTCACCCAGATGGCCCATGTATCATTTACTCTGTTCGAGAAATGGACAGTGGGTTGAATCTCCCATCTCCCTGAAATCCATCTACTTTCTGCTGAAAACATCCATACATGTCTCACACGACCTGGGTCCTCTGATCCTTCTCCTCCTCACCCAGTAGCTACCCAATGGCCTCTGTGTGTTGTTCATTCACGTCAAGAGATGGACACTGGATGGTATCTCCAGACTTCCTAAATCTCAGCTATGCATATCTTTCATTAGCTGCACCCAGGGATGTGATGATCCTCCTCCTCCCTACTGTGAAGCACAAGCTGGACACAAGTTTTCCTCATTGAACATTTAGGGTCACTTAAAGACACTGAATGCCTGGTATCCTCTGCCTCTGAAAAACAAATGGCATTTTCTCCAGACTTCCATATGTATCACACAAAAGCAAAAGTCATGGTTATGTGTCTCTAACTGTCAGCAAAGCTACTCTCACTCTCAGGGATTTTATCGACTGAGTCTCACCTGATGGCATTTGTATTGTTCCCACACTGTAAATAATAAATGTCTCACACAGTGTACACTGACATTGTAAAATATATCCCAACAAGAAAGTTCTCATTATCACTACCCTTCTTCTTACTAAAATACACTAACACCATTTTTTATTAATACTTTTGTAAATGTTCTTACCTTGCCTCCAAACAGCACAAACCTATAGCAACAACCTCTCTGGAAACTGCCTACCTAGGAATTAAAATGAATTCCAACAAAGTGTGCACATTCAAGTACAATCTTGGATGTTCGACCTGGTCGAATCCACTGAATTTTGAATGAAGCAGGCCCAGATGGGAAGGTTCATCTAGTTCTACCAAAGAGTACAGAACAGAAGGACTAGGACGCGGCTGTGGAGAAATATGAAACGCTTTGTCTCATGTCTAGACAGAAATGGATAGAGGCATGATAAGACTATCATGCTAATATACAGAGATTATTTTAAGATGTTCAGCAAATGTCTGCTTTTCATGAAAATATGAAGCAAGGAAGTACAATGTAGTATTATATTTGGGTCATTGGATGTTGACGGTTGAATGAACAAATGGACAAAATATGTTGAAGGGAAGTTACAAGGGTGTAATCAGGTGAAGTATGAACTGTAAGGATTTATTTTTGTAAGTAATTTAGAGGAGCTATACTTCAATGCTTGCTAGTATAGCAAAACTTGATGGGATAGTAAGCATGAAACAGAACCTACTTAGATAAAAAAGCAATTCATCACATCACACTAGCCCTAAAGGTGCTAAGGTGGTTGCCAGTGAAAAAACGAATTACCTTCAAAACAATGTGTAAAACACACAGAGCAATCCACAGCCTAAGAGTGGAATTCATACAAAAGAAAATCACCATTTACCATGCGACCAGAACACTCTGCCTAGAATCTAAACCATACACAAGGAAAAAACTAAGTGGATCAACTTTCTCTTGCCTAGTCGTTAAACATTGGAACTCCTTCCTCAGGGAATTAAAAACCATCAAGGACCATCTAGAATTCAGAAAACTTTGAGAAAACTGCTCTTCAACTCAGAACCGGGCGAAAACGAATGATCAACAGCCACTCCCCATGGAATATTCACAAAACCGGAAAGACAGGGACCTAGGAAGGATCACAGCGAACTGCAGGGAAATAGAGAGGCGTCTGAATGGGAGGAAGACCCAGGTGTACCTGTTACCATGGAGTGTCGCAACAGAAACAGGGGAGAGAGATAGGACCCACCTGGCTGAAACACAGATGGAGTGCATTAGAATTAGGGGGGAGAGAGAGACAACCTTTAATCGGAGTGGATGTACTACAGGGCACAAGGAGCCAAAGGACACACTGGAACACTTGTGTATAGGTGGGTTTTACATGCTGTATCATATCATATCATAGGTGCCCCCTCCAGGTGGGGCCCATGTAGCCAGTGGTTACTCCCCACAGGATGTGCCAGTGGGTAAAGTGATGAAGACATCCATTAGTTTGGGGGGAGAGAGAGGCGACCCTCAAACGGAGAAGATGGTCCAAGGGGCACAAGGAGCCCAAGGGCACAGGGAATAGAATAGGTGCCCCCTCCTGTAGGGGCCCAAGGAGGCAGTGGTTACTGTGCACCAGGATGTACCAGGGGGTCCAGTGATGAGGACATTGATTAGTCTAAACACGGGGGCGGAGAGGGCACCACCACTAAATAATCCTGTTAAGGACTTACACCTCTGCACAGAAAGTGGGACTGGGAAATGTAGAATGCCATAGTGTATGACACTGGAAGGGATATGTGCCACAGGCAGAGAAGACTGATGGGGTACGATAGGGTACTGCCACTAACCCACCACACTAAAAAAGGAAGCCTCTGCAAACACCGCTTAAATTCTAAATTAAACACAACAATACCTCTACAGCACAACAAACCGCACGCACTTCACTCCACTGCAAGGATGAAGCAAACCACACATAGCCATGCACAATAGCACATGGCGGGCAGCGACAGAAAACTCACACCTACGCCCAGCGAACGTTGTAAAACTAATCTAAGCTGCCAACAGAGCATCATAGCTTTCTTGCTCTTTTCTCCCGCTCAGGCATACTAACTTACTCCCACCTTTTCGTCTTGCTTTACATATCCGCCTGAGCGCCAAGGGACCAGGCAGGAGGGGACAGTGCACAATATAAAAAACCTTTGACATAACATAACATATCATCCTATGAAAATATAAAATGCAATGGAAGAAATGAATTATTTTGGAACATTGCATGATAACACATGACAAATTCACAGCCCAAATAAAAAGTACATTCCATGCTGCTTGACACTGAATAGCACCAAAAGGATGTACTTCTGCCGCTGTTTGGGGAACATTACACTGTATAAAAAAAGTATACAAAAACATAACCTATGCAGAGTCGTGTATAATACAAAAATGCATTAAATGGGATGTTAGCGATTTGAAAAAACTATAAACACTGGGGCTTAGGCGAGGAACATATTAGTATTTCGTAGATAATGCAGAGGATGCTAAGGAAAAATCATTATTTAAAGGTTTCTTTATTCAACATGTGTTTCTGAAATTAGACATGTTTCAGTTACGCGATACATAAGTGAGGGGGGATTTCCACTTCACTGACAGACGATTTGGCCAAGACATTGTGCAGCTTTTTATTTTCTCTTTCCAGCTAAATAGTACAATTCCAGTTCCCTCATGTTACATCAACTTACACTCGATCACTGTCAAGTAACATTAGCACTGACTTAGAAACTGGATCAGTCTGACAAATACGCTATAAGGGAAATTTGACAGCACCTTCCTTAGTTATTTTCCCATTTGTCCTGGTTTATCTGAAGTATGCTTCTTTTTAAGGTAATACTTCAAATTTTAATTGAAGGGTGCCTGGACGCAAAAGATGTACATTTTTAAAATGCATTTTCTTTTCTATAAAACGCGTTCCCATATTAAAACAGCAAAAAAGTGGAGCTTTTCGCCACAACATGTTATAAATGGACGATAACACATTTCCTCTAAACATTCAAACGCCACCCAGATTTGACATGTTTTGTGGATGAAGCGAAGAAGTGCATCATTATCTGGTAGTTTGCGTTAAGATTCTCAGCATCGTACACCCTATGGATGATGCAAAAATGATCTGCATAGCAATTATATAATGTCATGTTTCAATACAAGAAAAACACTGAACTCTTAGTCCAGCAGCCCCCGTGGATGGTGCATCCTACAAATGCACAATACAGGAGCCCAGTCCTTTTAAGAGTTTGGAATGCAGGCTCATTAGAGTGATGGATCCACCCATTCCCAGTCTCTGTCCCTTCACTTTTCTGTAGTTCCTCACAACTTATTCTTCTTTTCGCTACCTGTGAATGGGGGTATATTGTGACCATGATATAGTGGAGGAGTCAAAGAGTAAGTCAATGTTAAAGCCTGACTGAACTGGGTGCTGTCCACGAAGCTGACAAGAATCACGTAATGTTTGCAAAATGCCTTGGTAATGGTCTTGTAGATAACATCAAAAGGAACACGCTTCTGAAAAGCTATGGATATTGTTGGCACTCCTTTGTAATTCTGCTGGTGTGTGTACACATACATTCGAGTGTAAGATTGCCTTGAATAGTGCAACTCTCTACAATGCAAGGGGCAATCCAGATCCAAGAGGCTTTAGCATAGAGGTGGCCCTCCAAATGTAACAATCAGTCTTGTGGGTCGATGGAACGCTGATTTATCATGATAAAGGTGGAGTGCTCTTTGATAGTGCTAGATAGGAAGGGTTGTTTCAGCTTCGGAAATGGGATTTGGAAAAAAAGGGAGACACGTTCCAATGGTTGTGACAAAGTCAGTAACCTGACTTTGTCAAAAGGAATGGGACCACCTATCAGCCTGGGTGGGAGACTTACCAGGCAATAATCCAGTGCGAGTCCTACCCCAGAGGAGGGTGGTGGCAGATGAAAAGGCCCCAATTCCTGCACCATCCCAAAGTGCCAGCTTATTCATGTGCAGTACCCTTTTTCATCTCCCCATGTCTGACTCCAAGTGCTGGCCCAGTGTTTTTTTCTGTAATAAGAAATAACTCGGTGATGGAAGAAGAGTACCAGCAAGATGAGAAAAAAGCTGCGCCCCAAAGCACAGCACTCAGAAGTACTGCCAGAGGAAGAGAGTCCACATGGAGTGAATCAGAGACAGCACACTCATGTAAAGTCTGGCATGAGTGAAATGGGAAAAGCGGACGGCAACAGTTAAACATCAGAATGAGGAGCCGGAGCACCATTCAACGCATGCAAGCCGCAGCCTTCCCAAGAAGGGAAACGGCGCAGGCCCCCAGACCACCAGGAACAGCAACACCAACAACATTAGCAAACCTAAGGAGCACCCAGGCCAGACCCTTCTATCATGAAAGGGAACACTGCTCGTCCTTACTGATCTGTGGCGAACCCTGGCAGAGAAGGTGGGTGGGACTTACGGGGCCTTTCAACATTTTTTTGTATGTAACACCACCCAGGCCAGGGGACATCAGACCAGCGAGCAGACAGGGAGGGGGTTAAAAGCAACCCCAGGAAGCAGGAAGTTGTGGATTGTCTTCAGTTGAGGTCAGAGGAGGTGAAGATGGCCATCCAAAAGGCCAGCCGGAGGAGGAAGAGTGGTGGAGTGGACTTTAGAGGCAATTCTTGGAGCAGGTGAACATCCTCGGGAGGGGAGGAGTAGGAATTTGCAAGCAATAGGTGCACAAAGCCCTTTGCTAACTTCGCTCGGCCCATTAAGTCAGCACTAATGCATAATTGATCTACGTTCATCAACTTTGCTGTGTCAGCCAGCATGGAGTCTATGGGAGGCAAAAAATCTGGGCACAACCTTTAACCTCACTGATGCATCCCATTGTTCCCAGTCATTATGATCATCTTTCAAGATGCAAGCTTACACTTTTGAGTACTTATAGTGTCAGGGTAACTGCTCTGAATCTGTCCAATATTATGGTATTCCATGAATTCGACTAAAGGGCTTAAGGATCGTAGAGTAATCATGAATGTAATTTATTTTGTGTGGAAACCTCTTTAACTTTGCACATAGTAAGACCATTCCATTATCATTTCTTGTTCACTAGATAATTATTATTGCAAGCTCTCCTGAGGTTCCAAACTTTACTATCATTTATAGATTATAAAAGTTACTCGCAGTCATGTATACTGTACTAATAGTCTATTGTCACTTTTCCTCCATACTGAGCGGATGTACAGGGCCAGACCCATTTTTCAGCATAAAAAACTTCTAATTCAGAAAGTGGAGCTGGTGAGCATGCATGGTGCAGAGGTCAATCCTTATTGCCCTGCTCACCGACAATGCCAGTCAATCTGTTACTACCACAAAGTCTGAGACACAGCCATGTTCAGTATGGATGGCGTTCGGGATGCGACCCCGTCCCCTTTCCTCCATAATAATGGGAGATTTCTAAATTGCATAAATAAACAGGTGGATGTCAACTTATTGACCAAGCATATCTTTGAGTTCTGTCTGATCAAACCTGGCATCAGCCCTAGAACTGACATCCAAAGAATAGTATCTGCAGAGTGTTGAAAGGGAAGAACATGTAGCCGCTTTGCAGATAACATTGATCAGACCTGCCTCTCAAATGCTGCTGAGGTGTCCTTAACTCTGACCATATGGGCATGCAGGCCATTGGGAGGCATCCTATTCTGGCACAAGTGTGCCTCCAGAATGTATACTATGCACATGACTACCAAGGCCTTAGAAACCTTTTACTTCTGCATCTGTGCTGCCAAAAGTGACAAAAACTCTTTCTCAAGTCCTGCTTTAACTCATTCTCCTCAATTAAAACTTGAGGGTCTTGTGGACATCTAAACAATGCAGGGTCTTCTCAACCTCAGATTGATGACCTGAAAAAGAATCAAGCAACTGATTGCTTGATTCATGTAGAAGAACAAGTTAATTACCCCGGTAACGTTTTTTCGATTGGATGTTCGACCCACATATTCCTCATTGTATGATATCCGTATCCAGCTTCAACTGCTGCAACATTTTTTGTCTTCTCGGCAGAGGGTGCTGTGCATTGACACTGTTGACCCGATGTCCCTCGAGGGCCTCCGTCTCGGTTGACATCATCGTCGATTACATATACCACGCACAGCCGCTGTTGGTTTCAGTCCTGTTTTTATGCCACCCATATGCAGAATTACTGTCCTTATTAAGTGCCTTTCATTTATTAGACTCTAAGAGAGCGTACAGTTTACTGTCTGGGAATTCTAAAGCTGGGTACGTTGGAGGGTCGATGAGGAATACGTGGGAGGAACATCCAATCGAAAGAACGTTGCCTGGGGTAAGTAACTTGTTCTTCGAATGGATTTTGTCCTCCCACGTATTCCTCATTTTATGATAGACTCACAAAGCAGTATTACATTTTTGGAGGAGGGTGTATGAATTTTGAATTGTATTACTTGTCAAGGATAGAGCAAATAAATACCTTCCCGAACCTTCCTTCATTGTAAGAGGTCTCTAAACAATAATGTTATGTAAACGTATGAATTGTATACCATGTGGCTGCCTCACAGATATCTTTTATCAGAACTCCCCTCTGAAGGGCAGAGGAAATTGCCATGCCTCTAGTGGAATGAGCCCTTAAGCCTTCCTGTGGGCTAGCCTGTAACATTCGGAAATAGCCAGTATTATCCACCTCAAAAGAGTTTGTTTGGTAACCGATGAACCAATTTTATGTCCTGTGTATCCATTAAACAGTTGGTCATGTTGTTGCAATTTTGACATTCTCAAAATATAGAAACTTAAAGCTCTCTTAGGATCGAGCTTATGAAGTCTTTCCTCTTGCTAGGTGAGGTGGTGGAAAGAAAGTTGGAATCACAGTCTTCTGTGCTAAATGGTAATCAGAAACAATCTCCAGTAGAAATGATGGTTTGACCTTCAGAACAACCTCATCCTTATAAACAATGGTAAACAGAGGTTTACAGGATAAGGCCTGCAATTCACTCACCCTGTCGGCTGAAGTTATGGCCGACAACACAATCATGTTGAGTGTCAGTAACCTTAATGGACAGGAATGCAGTGGCACGAAAGGAGAACACATCAGAAATGTTAAGACTAAATTAGTGAGTCCCTTTGGAAGCAGAATTATTAAGGGTACTTTGAAATATATATGAATCCTCCTGCACTTTCTCAACCTCCTGATCACGTGAGGAATAACAGGGACTGGAGGAAACACGTACAGGAGTGGAAACTCCCAGCCCACTACAAATGCGTCCCCTAGAGCTCCTCTTGGGGGAAATTCGCTGGAGCAGAAGAGTTCACACTTCCGGTTGACACTGGTCATGAACATATCCACTTGATGGGTTCCCCAAAGGGTGAATATCTTTTGAAGGACTTCCTGAGCTAGTTTCCACTCATGGGAGACCGTGCTCTGCCTGCTCAGAGAGGCCACCGCTGTGTTCTACTCTCATGCTAGGTGAAAGGCTGATAGGGAGATTCCTTCTTGAATTGCCCAGAACCGGAGCTGCATTGCCCCTCTGCAGAGTGGTAGTGACACTACACCTCCTCGCTTGTTGAGGTAGTACTATGTTGTCTGTCCTTATAAGGACATTCTTTCCCCGTAGAGAGGGCAGAGAGGCCTTCAGCACCAGTCTGATTGCCCTTAGCTCCAAAAGGTTAATGTGTAGTTTGGACTTTGAATGGCGACCAGCAACCACTGATTGTCAAATCGTTGGCTTGTGCTGCCCCCCCTGTGAGTGAGGCATCCATTACTACTGTTATCTCCGGCCATGGTTGCTAAAAAGGTTCTCCCTTCAGAATGTTGTCCTTGCCGGTCTACCGCACGAGATTCCGTGCGACCCTGTTCGGAAGCTAAATTAGATCTGAAATCCCACCTGAGAATTGGGACCACTGTGTCCTGAGAGCCCATTGAATGGATCTTATTCTCAGGTGAGCCTCTGGCACCAGGAAAATGCAGGATGCCATGAGGATGAGCAACCTCAAGAAGTCTAAAGCCGGGTGACGATGGCCACTCTGAAATTTGGTGACCATCTGAAGAATGTGTTGAGCCCTCACCTCGGGTGACAAGGTTTTTCACAAGGATGTATTCAGTACAGCTCAGATCGATGAATTGGACCTTTTGAGATTGTATCATATGGGACTTCTTGTAATTGAGGGAGAAGCCCAGTTTGTGGAGAGAGTGGCCGGTTAAGCTGAGATGATCCAGGCCTTGTTTGGGAGAACATGCCCTAATCAGCCAATCGTCCAGATAGGGGTAGACGTGAATCCCCCCTCTTCTGAGACTCTCTGCCACCACTACCATCAGTTTTGTGAATAGCCTCGGGCGAAGGTCAGCCCGAATGACAGGACTGGAAACTGATAATGAGAACCGCTGACAGCAAACCTCAGGTACATTCTGTGCTTGAGATGGATTGGCACATGAAAATAAGCATCCTGACACCATCCAATCCTGGAGCTGGAGGGCCTGAAGGATCTGAGAAAGTGTGACCATCTTGAACATGTCCTTCCTCAGGAACGTATACAAAAATGGAGAATACCATCCTTTGTTTCTCTCCGTTACAGGTATTGGGTCTATAGCACCTTTCTCTAGCAGGCTCAACATTTCCTGCAAAAAGAATGGATCTGGAACCTTTAACGAATGGTTTCCCGGTGGATGATTCTGAGGTCTCTGAATGAAGGGGAGGCAGTAACCTTGGGCTATGGTTTCTAATGTCCAAGCATCCGAGGTAATGCCTCGCCATTCTTTCAGATGCTGAGATAGTCTGCCTCCCACTGGGATGTCGCGAGTCAAGACCTCAGAGAGGTTTTGAGGTGGCTGAAGCAGTGGCTGATGGTAAAGATGCTGCTGCTTGGGCAGGCTTTGCACCTCTCCATCGTCCACCACGCAGGAATCTTCTTTCGCCTCTTTGACCGGCCATTCCTCTCGCTCTTCCAACTGAGGAGTAGAAATGAAAAAATCAACCCATCCAAGAAGGTCCACTGGAGTGAAAAGGCTGAGACTGCCTGATGGCGGCACCTAGAGACTTGGCTGCCGCCTTCAACGTCTGCAGCTTCTCAAGGATTTCGTCAGCCTTGCTGCCAAAAAGATGAGACCCGCCAAAAAGCATATTAAGTAGTCTAGGCTGCATGTCTGGTGCAAATCCAGACTTCCGTAACCACGCAAACCTGCGTATCATGGTGCTTGCCGCCATGGCTCTGCTGATACTGTCAGCAGAATCCAAACCTGACTGTAGAGACTCACACATGGCCTTTTTTCCCATCTTTTACAATGACCAGTAAGCCGTCTCTTTCTTCCCCTTCGGGAATATGTTCTGCTGCCATGGATGTAGAGCTCCATTGGGTGAAGGTACATTTTGCAAGGGCACATGTAGAGTTGGCAAACTTGAGAGCCATGCCCTAGTAGAAAAGACTTGTTTGACCAGGCATCTATATGCTTATCATTCCGATCTGGTGGAATGGTTGGATAGGCAGCTTGTTTGGAGGTAGAGGTGGCTGCTTGCACCACCAGGCTTTCTGGGGTAGGATGTTTAAACAAATTGTTGGGGTCACTATTTGTTGGTTTATATTTTTAGTCAAATGTTGACTGCTGGACTTGATTCTGATGCTTCCCTGTTTGCACTTACTCTTTTTTGTAGAGCAACATGAAATGGTAGGAATGGATCCCTTTGAAAACCTTTGTCCAGGATAAGCCTGAGGTCATCCTGTTCAAATGGGAACCAGGCCTGCTCCATCCTAGGAAATCAGTGACCTTGATCATGAATGCCCTGTAAGAGGCATCTGTGTGATCTGCCGGGTCTGGCTTGCCAAAATCAATTTCTGGAGAGGTGTCCACCTGACTGGCTGATTGTAAATTATCACACCTGTCTTGTATCCTAGATTCCTCCAATATAAAACTATCAGGAACATTAGGTGTGCCATATTATAACCCAAAAGGAGGATTATTGCCATCTGAAGGATCATAGGGCCTCATGACACGGAAGGCGGTAAGGGTTAACGGTCACCGGTAAGGGTACCGGTGACCGTTCACCCTTTCCGCCTTACTACGAGGTCCCTTTGCGGGACCTGACATTAACGGCTGGTGTAGACCAGCCGTTAAAGTTGGGACCCGCAAAGGGACCTTGGTGCCAATTACGGTACCGCAATTTGCGGTACCGTAATTAGCTCCTTCCCCATTCCCATTATGCCTTATGGGGAAAAAATGGGAATGGGGAAGGGCCATGGAGAAAGGGGGAATTACCGCCCTGCCAACCTTGGAATGGGGTGGTAATTCCCCTTTCCTCCATGGTGGTACCGGTATGGTACCGGCGGCAGCCATGGTGCTAATAGCACCATGGTTTACCGCCTACCATGTAATGAGGCCCATAGTCTTCATAAATCATGTGAGAGATTTAAAAAAAATCCTTTTTTGGCAATGGTTTAAAGGATTTTTGAATGTCCAGTAAAGGAGTCAATGGCTTCGACGGTTTCGAGCAAGATGCTGATGGAGTCGTCACCAAACTTGATTTTGGCGTAAATGGCGTTGTTGAAGTCAGTGGGGGTCATTACGAGTTTGGAGGCAGCCATGGTGCTATTAGCACCATGGCTGCCTCCAAACTCGTGTCCGGGTCCAGTTCCCTGAATGAGGACTTACCGGGTCATTCCAACCTCGGAAGACCCGGTAAATCCTCATTCAGAAAACCATTCCCCATTCCCATTCGAGCCCCCAGGAGGCTCAATGGAAATGGGGAGGGAGCTAATAACGGGCCCGCAAATAGCGGGCCCGTTATTAGCTGCCTGGTCCCTTAGCGGCTCCCGGTAAGGACGGCTGGTTTTACCAGCCGGCCTTAGTGGGACCCGCTAAGGGACCTCGGAAGTGACGGTAAGGGGTTAACGGCACCGGCATCCTTAACGCTGCACTCGTAATGAGGCCCAGTGTCTTGGATGCCAATGGCATTGATGGTTTTGACGTTGACGTGTCCATGGACTTTGTCTGTGACGGACTTCGATGACTCGACAGAGTCTTTCATGATTTTTCATTAACTCAAGGCCTCGACGGCTCTCGATGGAAATCTGGCCTTCATCCCGGGCTCGAGGGCGCATGGGATTTGGCTCTAGTCCTTTCCTTACCAGCTTCAGAAGGAGCAGTAGGAGCATGGTCTACTTGCTTCGAGGGAGCATGACACTAGAATATTTTAATCATTTCCTCCCAGTCAGCCGGAGTAGAGGCCTTAGTAGGGCAAGATATACTCCTCTCTGGAGATGAGTAGGACAATGAAGATGAAGTAGGCGATTTATGATGTCTTTTCTTCGATTTTCTCGTCGACGACCAGGAGTAGTTAGGGCCCGCCCGCAACCTAGACCTTTTAGTTTTCTTCCGTCAGGGAGAGTCTCTACTTTCTCACTTGGGATATTTTGATGCTGAAAAAAGAACTCCAGTACCGTGCTTGTGTGGGGACATTTCATCAGTGTGGAGGAAAGGGGATGGGACGCATGAATATAGGTTGTTACATTTTCCACATTCAGAACTACCTTCTATGATTTACTTGGAAAATCCTATCAAACATTTGAAGAGGGAGACAGTTTAGCCTGAGCAATAAATGGGCACTGAAGACCGAGAGGTATACAGTGGCACTCATTGCACTGCTTCTAGTGGATAATAGAAAGATGATACCTATTGGTACTGGCACTGAAGTTCACAAACTTATCGCCATTGATGGTCATTCAGGTTCTGGTACTATTGATGACTTAGAACTAGGAAATAAGTAGCAAAAATGGTGCTTTGGAGAATATATCAACTTTGGCAGTGAAGTTTCTAGCATTCATGAATGTGAAGTACGTTCAAATACTAAAACATTTTAGGTCTATGGCAAAAATCTAATTTGGCCAAAGGTTGAACTGTATGCATCCTATGTTTAATATGCGCTTGTGTATTATACATGTATCATAAGTTTCCTTAGAGACCTCAGCCCACGTTAGGTGCCCTTGCTTTGCTTGTTTGCTTAAGTCCGGCTCCAGAGCTTTTAATGAGTGGTATTGCCTGAGGTGGTGGGTAATAATGCATATATCTGTTAAAGACAGATCTGTAAAGGTTATGAATAAAACATATATCTGTTAGGGGTGAGTTTACTGCCATTCACTTATTATCATCCAGACTGGTATAATAAGCCACTAGGAAAGATTGCCAGACTCATCATTCACTGCAGAAGTCTGTGTGCACCATGAAGTTCACAGTTCCAAATCCTGGTGGCTCTACTCAGCCTGGGACTGAGAGCCAATTAACAAAACACCTGCCCCAAAATGTTTTGCATGTTTTCGAAATTAAATGTTTTGTCTGGTGTAGATGGGTAGGAAGCCTGTTCCAGCAATAGCCTGCGCTCTAAAAGACATCGGGCCTCATTACACGGATGGCGGTAAGGGATTACCGGCACCGGTAAGGGCATCCATGCCGGTAATCCCTTACCGCCCTACTACGAGGTCCCTTTGCTGGTCCCTACCTTAACGGCTGCTTTTACCAGCCGTTAAGGACGGGACCCGCAAAGGGACCTTGGAGGCAATTACGGCAACGCAATTTGCGGTACCGTAATTGCCGCCTTCCCCATTCCCATTGAGCCCTATAGGGGCTCAAGTGGGAATGGGGAAGGGCCAATGGTGAATGGGGAACTACAGCCCCGCCAACCTTGGAATGGGGCGGTAATTCCGCCATTCACCATGGCGGGATTGATAATTTACCGGCGGCAACCATGGCGCTAATAGCGCCATGGTTACCGCCTTCCGTGTAATGAGGCCCATCCACTGCATAGGCCAATGCCTGCATATTTGTTTTCCATCCAGCAGGGTAATGTGGAGCTTAGAAACGCTATTGGTGTATTATCGCGTGAATCCTGGGAAAAAGAATGTAGGATACATATGACACGTCTCATTGTATTTTCTATGCATTTATTTTAGCAAGATGAAATATGCATGGTTCTTTTGTTGTAGACAAATACATAGCGTGTCGGATTTGGTTATGATGAAATATACACCATCTTTTGTTGTTGTGAGACGAGCATTTACCTGAGAGACGTCTGGGCACATCAGTGATAGCAGGAAGTCCTGTACCTCGGGAGGATGAAAGGGGTGTTGTGGAGTGAATGGACGGCGAGGTCATCTGGCTCAAGTATGCCGGGTAGGACTGGTCATAGGACCATGGAGGAGATGACTGTGCTTGTCTAGGATCTAAAACAAAGCGAATGTAGAGAAAAGAAGACAATATTAGGGAGGATCAGCAGTAATATCATCAATCTTTCTGCTTTACAGCACATGTATATAGGTGAGCAGAAATGAAATTAACCACCAAGCCATCATGCATTGTTTTTCTCTACATTCAATTGTAAAGTATACTGATATTATGGGAAATGTACACAATAAGGAAAAACAACGGCACTTTCCAAGCGAGTGGGCGAAAATAAAAGAGGTAAGGGGTCATTTAGCACAATATTTAAATTAGTTACTAACCAAACCACAGAAGAACAAGTTACTTCTTACCTTGTAACGTTCTTTCGACGGGATGTTCCTCCGACGTATTCCTCATCTTAGATATATCCTTCCAGCTCTGCTGGCCTCGGAAAAATTTTTCTCCAGAGGGCACTGCGCGTCGACGTCCCTCGAGTCGATGACCCTCGACAGCCGCCGTATCGACGCTCGACGTCATCCTGCCTATAAAGGCCGCGCGCAGCGTCCGTTGCTCAGTTCCGTTTTGTAGCCCACAGTATTACTGTTTGGACTAGACTAATCACCCTGAAGGAGCATAAGCTGCAACAACAAGGGAAGTAAAACTGCGGGGATGGATGGGAGGGTCGATGAGGAATACGTCGGAGGAACATCCCGTCGAAAGAACGTTACAAGGTAAGAAGTAACTTGTTCTTCGAAGGGATTGTGTCCTCCGACGTATTCCTCATCTTAGATAGGCTCCCATAGCAGTATTCTATATTCGGAGGAGGGAGTACTGACTTCACGCTGTCTTCTATTGGTGAATAGAATGCAGTACAGCCCTTCCAAACCTAGTCTCTTGACTAGAGGAGGAATCCAGATTGTAAAAACGTGTAAAGGTATGGACAGACGACCATGTAGCGGCCGCACATATGTCTTTAATCGGCACGCCTCTTTTGAGGGCCGATGAAGCTGCAATACCTCTGGTCGAATGAGCCCTAAGGTTTTGAGGGGGCTCTTTCCCTGCCAGTTTATAACATTCCAGAATGGCTAGAATGATCCATCTGGAAATGGTCTGCTTAGTTATTGGTAACCCCAGCTTGTGACCTGCGTAGCCTACAAACAGCTGGTCTGCCTGTCTTATCCTGGCTAGTCTACTAATGTAAAAACTTAAAACCCTCCTAGGGTCTAGTCTGTGTAACCTCTCTTCCTCTTTCCCCGGGTGAGGAGGAGGATAGAAAGATGGTAGGATAATCTTCTGAGAGATATGGAATTCAGAGACTACTTTTGGGAGGAAATTAGGCTTCACTTGCAGGACAACTTTGTCTTTGTGAAAGATTGTATGAGGGGGTTTACAAGAAAGAGCTTGTAATTCGCTCACCCTTCTAGCAGATGTAAGTGCTATTAATAAAACAGTCTTAAGGGTAAGGAATCTTAACGAACAAGAATGGAGAGGTTCGAAAGGTGTCCCCATCAGGAAAGTTAATACTAAGTTTAAATCCCATAGGGGAACTTGGAATGGTCTTGGGGGATAAACATTGGTTAACCCCTTTAGAAACTGTATTACCAAGGGTAATTTGAAATAGGATGGTTCCTCCGCAGTACGCTTAAAGATAGATAGCGCTGCGAGATAGCCCTTAATGGTGCCAACTTGAAGGCCTGAATTTGCCAAATATAGTAGGAAGGACAAAACCATTGGTGTACCACATGAAAATGGGTCGATATTCTGTTCTCTACACCAGCTGCAAAATCTGTTCCAACGGCAGCGGTATAAAGACTTTGTTGCTGGCCTCCTTGCCGAAAGCAACACCTCCATAACATCATCAGGGAGGTCCCAATCCTTGTACCTCAGCCGTTCAGAAGCCAAGCGTGAAGGTTGAGGGTTTTGATGTCTGGATGGAGAACCTGACCTCCCTTCTGTGAGAGTAGGTTCTCTCTGAGAGGAAGTCGAATTGGAGGGCAGATGGACAAGTCTAGAAGGTCCGGGTACCACGTTCTCCTGGCCCAATCCGGGGCAATTAGGATCATGGTTCGCCGGAATCTTCTCAACCTCCTGATCATTTGAGGAATGACAGGGACCGGCGGGAACGCGTACAGAAGCGGAAACTCCCAGTCCACTATGAACGCGTCTCCCAGAGCTCCTCTCGGAGGAAATTCCCTTGAGCAGAACAGGTCGCATTTCCTGTTTAGGCTGGTGGCGAACAGATCTACCTGAGGGGTTCCCCAAAGGGCGAAGATCTCTTGAAGGACTTCCTGAGCTAGCTCCCACTCGTGGGAGACTGTAGTCTGCCTGCTCAGAGCGTCCGCTGTCAAGTTCTTCTCTCCGGCTAGGTGAACTGCCGATAGAGAGATTCCTTCTTGGATTGCCCAAAACCAGAGCTGCATCGCCTCTCTGCACAGGGGTAGTGATCCTACGCCTCCTCTTTTGTTGAGGTAATGCATGGCCACCGTGTTGTCCGTCATTATCAGGACGTTCTTCCCTTGTACAACTGGAAGGAAAGCCTTCAACGCAAGTTTGATGGCTCTCAGCTCTAACAGGTTGATGTGTAGTCTGGACTCCGATGGAGACCAACGACCGCTGATGGTCAAGTCGTTGGCGTGGGCTCCCCACCCCGTGAGTGAGGCATCCGTGACTACTGTTATCTCCGGCCAGGGTTGCCAAAACTGTTCTCCTTTCAGAATGTTCTCCTGACAGGCCCACCACTGAAGGTCTCGAGCCACCCTGCCGGGAACCTGAAGAAGATCTGTCATTCTCCCTGAGAATTGTGACCACTGAGTCCTCAGTGCCCACTGGAGGGATCTCATTCTCAGGCGAGCCTCTGGCACAAGGAAAATGCAGGATGCCATGAGGCCTAGCAACCTCAAAAAGTCGAAAGCTGGGAGACGTTGGGCAAGTTGGAACTTGGTAACCATCTGTAGAATATCTTGAGCCCTCACCTCTGGTGGCGAGGCTTTTCCCAGGGAAGTATCCAGGATCGCTCCTATGAACTGGAGTCTCTGCGATGGTATCATTTGAGACTTCTTTAAATTGAGGGAGAAGCCCAGCTTGTGAAGGGAGTAGCATACGTGATTTAGCTGGATCTGAGCTTGCTCCGGAGAAACAGCCCTGATCAGCCAATCGTCCAGGTAGGGGTAGACGTGAATCCCTTCCCTCCTTAGACTTGCCGCCACTACCGACATTAACTTGGTGAAGACCCTCGGGGCGGAGGTCAGCCCAAATGGCAGTACTCGAAAGTGATAGTGAGAGTTGCCAATTGCGAACCTCAGGTATTTCCTGTGTTTGAGATGGATAGGCACATGGAAATAAGCGTCCTGAAGGTCCAGAGATACCAACCAGTCCTGAAACTGAAGGGCCTGGAGGATCTGAGAAAGAGTGACCATCTTGAATTTGTCTTTCCTGAGGAATTTGTTCAATTCTCGCAAGTCCAAGATGGGTCTCAGTCCTCCGTCTTTCTTTGGAACGAGAAAGTAAGGGGAGTACCAGCCCTTGTTCCTCTCCGCTACAGGTACCGGTTCTATGGCACCTTTCTCTAGCAGGTCTATAATTTCCTGCAAGAGGAGCGGATCTGGAGCTTTCTGAGAGCTGATCCCCGGTGGATGACTCTGAGGTATACGTAGGAAAGGTAGGCAGTAACCTTGGGCAACTGTTTCCAATGCCCAAGCATCTGACGTGATAGCCTGCCATTCCGCCAGATGTTGAGTCAACCTGCCTCCTACAGGTGTCCTGTGAGGGAAGTCCTCAGAGTGGTTTTGGGGCGGCTGATGCAGATGCCGATGGTAAAGAGGCACCTGCTGTTGCTGCGGCTTTAGAATATCTACCCCGTCCACCTCGGGTAGTTCTTCTTTGACCCCTTTGAGCCGGTCGTCCTCTACCTCTTCCGAATGCGGAGTAGAAGCGAAAGGACTTGCCCCTCGCAGAGGTTCCTGTGGGACGAAAAGGAGTCTGACGGATTGCAGCTCCTAGGGATTTTGCTGCTGCTTTTGAAGTTTGCAGTTTCTCTAAACTGTCATCCGCCTTTTTCCCGAACAAAGAAGAGCCATCAAATGGCATGTTCAAGAGCCTGGCTTGCACATCTGGGGCAAAACCCGACTTTCTCAACCAAGCGAACCGCCTGGTTGATGTACTTGCCGCCATTGCTCTGCTGATACTGTCAGCCGAATCAATGCCCGTCTGGAGGGATTCGCACATAGCGTCTTTACCGTCCTGTATAATATTCAGGAACGCATCCCTTTCTTCTCCCTCCGGGATGCAGTCAGCCGCTGTAGAAGCACACTCCCAAAGTGTATGGCTGAACCTAGCAAGGGTGCAAGTAGCATTAACAGACTTTAACGCCATGCTACATGCTGAAAAGACTTTCTTAGCCATAGCATCATATTTTTTATCGTCCCTGTCCTGTGGGACAGTAGGATAAGCCGTCTTGACGTCGGTAGAGGATGCTGCTTGTACCACCAGACTTTCTGGGGATGGATGTTTCGACAAGAACTCTGGGTCTGTGGAAGATACCCTGTACTTTGCAGACAGTTTTTTTATTTACTGCTGGTATTACATCTGGGGTTTCCAAGTTTGTCATGATCTTTCTCTGAAGAGCTTTATGAAAGGGCACCACTGGATCCTCTTGTGGGCCTTTGTCAAGAATATCCGTGAGGTCATCTTGCTGGAAAGATTGTGAAGGTGTAGACCACCCCATGAACTCTGTAATTCTGGCCATTAAGGCTCTGTAGGGTGTTTCAGCATGCTCCCCCGGGTCTGGTTTAGCAAAATCCACCTCAGGGGAAGTGTCTAAACCACTTGCCTCATGTAAAGAATCATGAAGATCCTTTAATCTGCGCTCTTCAGAGGAAAATTCCTCTCTAACTGGGGTTACAGGTCCCTGTAACTCATCTTGTTCTGACAAATCACTCTCTTCTAAAATTGAGGATATAGTTCTCAATTGTTCTGAATTAATAAAGGGAGTAAATCCCATTTCCAAGGCAGAGGGTGCTGAACTTGTCATTATTGGCCTCGAAAACGTCGATGTCGTCGACGCCGACGTCGAAGGCTTCGAGCGTGGCGTCGAAAACAGAGGTGGAAGCCTCGAGGACCTCGACAGAATTGGAATTTTACTCGACAATATCGACGCCATCGACGTCGAGGGCCTGGGAATCGTCACTGGATGTGTGGTCATCGTGACTTTTCTCGGCGTCGACGCCGGTGTCGAGGCCGGCGTCGAGTCGACAGACCTGTGTGTCGAAGGTCCCTTCGACAACGGCGTCGAAGACCTCAACGTCGACGGAACCTTCGTCGACGGTGTCGACGGAACCCTCGTCGACGGCGTCGACGGAACCTTCGAGGAAGGTTTGGAGGTCATAGTCCTACTCGAGGGTTCGAGACGCGCTCGAGAGGTTTCTTTCGCCGGGTACTGCGACTCGCAGCGTTTTTGACCTTTGGGTCTTTCGACCAGAGCATCGCTCTCGGCAGTCTTCGAGGGGGTCGAGGCCGTTTTCTCGAAGACGCTCATCATGTTTTTTCTGAATTCCTCCCATTCAGCCCGGGAACTAAGTTTCGTGGGGCAAGGGATTCTTTTTGGCGAAACAGAGGAAGAGGAAGACGGAGAAGGGGATCTTCGACGCTTCCTCTTCGAGTGTTTCGATCTCGAGGAGTGATGAGACCCACTCCGAGATCTGGAGCGTGAATGGTGACGAGGAGACGAATGTCTCGACTTCGTCGAAGAAGAAGAAGCTTTAAAAGTCTTACCTTTCTCCAGCTTCCCCCTACGCTCCTTCAGGGCCTTAGCTGTCATGGACATACAGTCCTCGCACTCTGAACAATGGTGTTCGGCTCCCAAGCACCACAGACAATTTCTGTGAGGATCGGTCAACGACATCTTTTTCCCACAATCTCGACATTTTTTGAAGCCGGATCGAGGGGTTGTCGGTTCCGACGAGGAAGCCATCGAGTACGATTCGAATAACTTGAAGTAAATATTATTAAGAACTGAGCAACGGTATTCCGAGGCACCGAGTAGCGCGGAAAAATGGAACTGAGCAACAGACGCTGCGCGCGGCCTTTATAGGCAGGATGACGTCGAGCGTCGATACGGCGGCTGTCGAGGGTCATCGACTCGAGGGACGTCGACGCGCAGCGCCCTCTGGAGAAAAAAATTTCCGAGGCCAGCAGAGCTGGAAGGATATATCTAAGATGAGGAATACGTCGGAGGACACAATCCCTTCGAAAGTACATTTTCTAAAATTACTCTGAAGGGAAAATGCTTAGACCGCCCTTCTGTGATGACCTATCATTACTCCTCTACTAATTCCCTGCAAAATCACCACCACTGCCTTCTTAGGAATTTCTTGTGAGAATCATTACGTTTTAACCTGCCGCTACTAAATCAGATAGAAAGGTGTTAAAAGCAATGTCGTTATTGACATTTCATATGATGTTTTATTCCTGTAGTCATATGTGATTAAAACGTTTTGTTTGTCACAGTTTAAATATAGTCCAAAATCAGTGTTTTTCTGTGCAAAAACGTGCTTATTATAAATTAGCTTTTCGAGTTAGTTATGATAAGTGCTAACTTTAAATTTATTTGCTGGCCCTTATCATGTCTATCAATCTCTTACTCTCCGTTTTTCATTTTCTCTATACCTTTTGCCATTAACTAACATTTCTGTTGGCTAATAAACTAGCCTAGCTTAACATTTCAGCCATGTAATAATGGGGTCATGTAGATTTGCAATCTTGTAAGGATGCTTAGAAAATTGTTCCTGAAACCTCCTTTTTACATAATTTCCAAGGGGAATTAGACTAATTTTGCCTTGGAAAATGTTTGAAAGTGCTGAGGCATATGAGCTATTTATGCCTCCCTTTGAAGCCCAGGAGAGCCTGCATGGTTTTATACCATCAGCTAACAAGTGCTACATTTGACTCCAAGCCATCTAGTGCCATTCACAAATACCTATGTGGTATTAACTCATAGGGGTCATATATAATTGACAGAAAGTAGTGGTTTGTATCTCAGAAGTCTGATTTGTGGCTCACTAGATTGCTAGAATCTGCTTTTTTGCTCCTGCTGATCAAATCCTTATTTCGATTCCTGGAATATCTCATGCCTGTTGTGTGATAACCACATGAGAAGAGAACATGTTCACACCACACATATACCCAGACACCGCATTTACTCACATACTGTACATACACTCACACAATACCAATACGTAATGCACAAACATCACACTATGAATACCACCACGCATTGCACATAGACCAACACACTGTACATGCGCCAACATATTTTAAGTGCTTTGTACTGTGCACCCACCCATCCAGTGAACATGAATCCTCACACTGCACACATGCCCTCTCATACTGAGTATATATACCCTTACACTGAACATATATGTTCACACTGATTCTATGCCTAAAACACATTGCATATTCCCACACAATGCGCATGCACCCTTACAGTGTGTGTACACTTGCACACTGTGAACACATCCACACTCTGAACATACAGGCACAAAATGTTCACATGCACCCAGCCACTTTTGCTTTCTACAAAAAAGCAAATCCTCCCAAAAATACAAACAGGGAGTAAAAATACTCCCCCAAAAAAAGGAAATAGACACATAGTGGCAGTTACCCACCTTTCATCCACAGAGCTCCATGGATATGTTTGGACAAGTAGTGCTAGAGGAACAAACTACTATAATTTCTGCATGTGCCGAGATGGTAAACATGTATCTTTTAATGTGCATAAATAACTATGTGCAAAGGAATTGTTTATTAGAAAAACATGACTTCTTTAAAGTCAGAACACATTTTACTCGCTTGTTAAATACTCCCATTGGGAATGCCACTTACTTTTTTTCTCTCTAAAAAATCATTTTACACCCAACTTTGAAAAATAGGGTCATGCACTCTCGCAATGCACATTCATCATCACTATGTACATACACCCACACAATGCACCTCCATATGTTCTTTGCGCATATGCCCACAAAAATGCATACACACAATCACAGACACACACACACAGTGCAAAGTTGCATGCACTGCATATACACTCATGCACTCTGCATGCAAACACACTGATCATACAGCCACCCATTAAATATACACACACAATCAAACATGAGAAAGTCAACCCTCTTGGCGTTGTCAGTGGTCTTTGAACGGTTGTTGTAATTCAAACCCAGTTCAAAGGGTCTGATTCCTAATACCACTATTTTCCAAGGGGAGGGAACAGTTATTGACTGGGAGTAGAGTAGGGTTGTCAGGCCGCTCATGAGCCTCTAACCCCATCTCACATTAATAACTAGCTGTTAATGCCCTCTTCCTTGGACCATTTCTTATTTGCACCTGGGACGAGAGGAGCCGAACAATCAGGAGACCTGGGAACATGCGTGTGAATCCACAATAACCGCCCACATTCTCTCTGAGCCTCCAGCACTTCTCCCTTCGGTCCCCTCCACTGGACCCTGCTTGTAGTGGTCCTCTGCCCGTCCCTTAAGCCGCACCTGAACCCTATCCTCTACGGCAAGCTTACATTTGCCACCTGCTGCTCTAGGCTCACTCTGCTTTCCCCCTACATTGAAATAGAAAATGGACTTACTGCCTTTTCTTTGTTCCATGGCAGTGGCCGTCTTTGTTTCTATTTTTATGAGAAACTGGGTACATGGTGTGGAGCCCATTTCCCATAAAAATACTTTTTAAAGTATGTGCATCCTGGAGGGAAACACAGTGCGAATAGCAATCACTGCCACGTTTGGGGACGTGCAGGGCTCATAACGGCCCAGCCCAAGTCTATAGTAGGCTCTGGCTGGTGGGTGTTTACCGGCCCTTTATGCTGTGCTGATCAGTAAAGAAGTTTATATCGCAAAACAAGGGGATGTGGCAGTTTATTGGCAGTTTATTAATTGTATAAATATTATTATAAATATTAAAGTGTCTCCATAATAACCTCAGAGAACTATAATCACTGGACTTCACCCTACTCATAACTTCATCTCTCTGAATGGAGAATGCCATGGAGAACATTACGCTTACGAAGTTAGGAAGGCTCTTTTTTGTGCCATTCTTTTGAAACGTATTTTCTAATTTCCTACATTTCTAGTTTTCTAACAGGGGTTCAGGTTTTGTATCTCACAAGTCACTGACATGCTTATCTTAAAATGTTTATTGCTAACTCAAATATCACAGAAACGTCTCCTGCAAGGCCTGTAAGCAAACTTACATTTTCCAAAGCTATCTAGAAAATGAGTGAGACTTTTAGTGAATTAAGAGGGTGTTGTGCCTCATTAAAAAAGAATTTGTCACTGAATTGGATGCCCATCCCCAACTAAGTAATTTTGGGTAAAATGTTACATACAGTAAGGTCGAGAAAAAGATACAGAGGTTTTTTGTTTTAATGGATTTCTAGTAGTTTTTAGTAATGCATGTTTTAGCTATCAGAAATGCTCAACAAAACTATCTGTATAAAGCTGTAGGGAACTTGATCATTACACTTAATGACCGTTTGCATTTAACAGTTGAATAATGTAAATTGTAGTACTTGGCTCTGCTTCAAATCAGCATGACTGTTATCCATTATGTCTGCTGTTAGTAGTCAGTCATGCCTCCAACAGGTAGTAGAAAATTGGTGTTCACAGGTAAAACAGTGTGTGCCTCCAAGTAACACAAAGCAATCTGAGGCAGGAACCAAAGCTCTCTGGCAATGCATGCTCACAGTCAAGCTTAACTTTGGAGAACAATGCATCTCTATAAGTAATGAAGGAGACCCACAAGCAGCTTTTGTCAAACAATCTCAGAGGAGGAAAAACCACAGACGATTCTTAGAAGGTGGGAAAACATACTCTGACATTGTTTGTGTCTCTCTGCATTAGGAGATAGATGAAACAAGCCAGAAATTGCAAGAAAACTTACAATAGGCGTATGTTTTAAGTAGCACTTTGTGGCTAAAATTCTTAGCAAAAGTGACCATTTCGATCAAAAAGGCAAAAGTGACCATTTCGATCAAAAAGGTACTATATATATATTTATACATACATACATATATGATCTGGGAAACATATTTGTTTAACAAAATAACAATCCTAGTATTATGATCAAGGGTCCCGGTTTCCCGTTTTTAGTTATTTAAACACATGAACACAGACGGAAATGAATCTGTTTCCTGTCAATATTTATTAGTAAAAACTGGAAAACAGAAATGAGGTCCTTTTATTGATCTTCATATGCTATCAGTCATACATGGCAGGGCAGGGCAATTAAAGTGCAAAGTGTGCTGATGCAAAAATATGCGTGTATTTCACTTTAAAACATGTCTACAGCGAGCTCGCCCAGTTTAACAATAATCATAACCACAGAACCATCCGTTTTATTTTTAAGAGCATCCATTCGTTTTCTTCTGAGCTTTTCTTGATGTGCAGGTTTAGTTTGTGTGGAAGCATGTGTCTGTCTGTTTTTAGCAAATAGATGTGTCTGCTTGTGTACGCGTGCTAATGGAAAATAGATCACATTTCTCTTTTGCAGTCCTGCTAGATTGGTGCTTTGGTTTACAAGACAAAGTGTAAATGCGACCTTAAAGTGTCGCTGTTAGTGGTAGCGATGTGAATTAAAATTGCTTTGATTAAGAGGTGTCCAGTTCTATGTGCGGTACCACGTGCGTTTCATCACATAGTATCGCAATTATATTGAATGAGAAAACTGAACTTGTATTGTCATGCCATAACGGAGCGAGTCTCATTATAAACATCCACCCGCTACTGTCAATTTTTCATTTGAACAAATGAGGAAATATACCATGTGCAACTAATTTCTTTTTTTAAGAAGCGAAAAATAAAAACTGATACAATGACAAGAAAATAAATATGTATAAAACAGATGGAAATGGTAGTTTTAAATATGACACTATGCATTTGATGGGTAACCTCTCCTCCCTCCTTTCTGTGCGCTAATGCCATGAAGTCACTGGTGGCTTTAGAGTAGTCCATCAGTCTAACAAACATTAAACAAATCATCATGATAATGTTCATATTTTTACTGGGCACCTTGAGCACACTCCAGGGCCCACACGCATCCAATCGCTTCAGGTCTCAATTGGCTTTACAGGCAAACTCCCAACCATTTTGCCAATTATCTACACAAACACGTATAAAAAAATCCTTCCTCAAGTGCTGACATACGGGCTTCCATTGGAGCCACAGTACTACAAACATGTCTCTTCCTGGCTACATCACCCCACCCAATGACTGTCTAAAACGTTACGTCAGACTAAGGCAGAGGATTGTAACTTTTGACACCTCAGATGTTTTGGACTACAACTCCGATTAATACTAGATAGCACAGTTAATGGTGAGGGATCATGAGAGCTGTAGTCCAAACCAACTGGAGAACCGCAGGTTGCAAACCCCTGGATAAGGTCTGGTCATTACTGGTGGAGATACAATACGTCTCTTTCCCAAACAAGGCTGGTTCTATGAAACCACTACCGTGGTGATTTGCAAGAGAATAAAAGCTGCATAACATAACCCTAACATCATATATGTTTTTATTTAGTGATCTTTCTGAATTCCTCCTTCCATGAGTTACATGAGTTATTACTACCCAACTCAACGGTACTCAATGTATTGACCACAGACGAGGGAAGGGCTGAGTCAGCCCTGGCTGGATTTAAATTTCTAATTGAGGGTTGCACACAAATCCAGCTGAGCTAGTTATTTTATGCACAATCTGTGTTCTTTGCTTGCAACATGTCCCATATTTTATTGTATCATATATTAAGGTATTGTATTGTGCATCTCTATTATTTATGTACTCTGTGGATTTACCTGCTGCCACATTTATTTAAAATGGAATAGTATTGTGATTTTTCTGTCTTTTATTATAAGTGATTTCGTATATCTTCGATTCTTTTTATTCAACTGTATTGCAATTGTGGCATTTGTTCTTAAATTGTAACATTAATTCTATTTAACACTGTTATCTCAAACGAGTTGTTTATGCATTATAAGATATTTTCAAAGTGCTAATAAAAATTACTAAACTTAAAAAAGAAACAGACAGAAACAAAAGCGTATGGTATCTTCTATTCCTTTCCATTGATATAAAAGAAAAGAATAACAACAAAATCTTCATCATTCTACATAGCATACATGGACAAATCATAAGAAGTACAATGTAAAGGCGATTATACAGGGACAAAACAGGTTTTGGAGTGGCTTAAACTAGAAATAATCCAACCTGCTCCCAAACTGATCAAACGTATGTGTCACCCTACTTGAGCTTAATAAATAAAGTTCTCAGAAGAAACCTTCAAATATAATATCTGTACATAATTTACATTGTCTACTCTTCAGAACAAATAACTTAGCTTCAGCTACCTCAAACTGTGTTTACCAGTAAAATAACTGAGGTAGAAAGTGCACTTTGTACCTTGAAACTAATCCATTATTTGATATAAGTAATTTATAACGCCCACGTACCCAAGCATTTCTGGGCGCAAACATCTCAGATTCCAGCACATCACTATCATACCTAACAAGTAGCCACAAAGAATACATAGGACATCTGTCACTACTCTTTGGATTCATTCTGTATAGAGACAAGGATTTTAGATACAACCAGTTTATATAAAAAAAAACTCTGTGTGAAAAGGTATTCTGGCATAAGCCAGCAAAGCATAGGTCCCTTTATGTAGTTAATATTCTGCGGTTTACTGTCTTCTCCTTCTTCTCCTAAATCCAGTGACCAATTTCAAAAAATACAAAAATTTAAAATGAGGTTGTTTTATGAATGTGAAAGTGTAGAGGAAAAATAAGCAAAATAGGTATAAAAAAGGATAAGGAATAACAGTGCGCAGTGCTATGTGCAGGGGCAAAGAGTACTATGGCGATTGGAACAACACTCGCCATAGTAGAAGCGTCAACAACAAACACTTTTCTTCATGTACACTGAAACAAGATGGTTGCATTGGGGGATTACGGTCATAACAAACCTGCAGGCCTTATTTAGATTTGAGTATGCAGGACTTAGAATTAGATTCTTTTCGCAGGGGTGGGGATAATCATTGCTGAGTCCCTTCATTGCTGAGTGTGTGTCCAAGGCCACTTTTGCTCAGGCTTAATTCATATAGTTTGAGCAAAGAATGGGAAAGTTGATGGAGTAAATGTCAGGGACGTGTATGACTTGCTAAGCTTATCCATAATAAACCCCTGGAATCTCCTTCATACCAACCCATTGATCCCACATCTCATCTCCAAGTGCCCTGCGCATTGATGAGCATATGGCAGGTTCTTCTTAGATACTGTTATTGCTAAATTAGTCCTCGAAGTTCCTTTTAGAAGTAGCTGAAATTGTGTGGAGTTGAAATAAAAAGTAACAAAGGGTTTCTGGGGTGTTGGGCATCACCCTTTCAAGTCTGGGATTCTAGAAATCCCGAAGATGATAGAGAACTTACGTTTTGTTTAGCAGAAATGTTATATTTTGTGCTGATTTCACATATAAGACAATGCACAGCTGACCATACCATAAGTGGGATAGGCATTCTCAAAAATGGTATATTTTCTCGGGTTGAAAATTGCTCAGAGCTATTGATTACTAATACCATGCTTAAAGAGCTGACATATGTGAATAAACACTGCCTGCATTGTAATGTTGATTGAGATGACTTTGTCATTTTCCTCTAAGAAGCTGCACTGTGTCACAAGTGGTGAGAGGCCATACTTGATCCTAAAGCAGGAGTAACTGAACACCTTGCTGGCTCTGGTGGCTACCCATGTCATTGAGTGTTCAGCTGCGTCCAACGCTACAGTGCCCAAAACGAATCCAAGCTTCAGTGAATAAGAACAAAAGAAAAAGGACTACAATTAATATTTCACTGCAAATGTGAATGGTCATTCAGCTCTATCAGGTATCCCCTTCTGTGACTTTTGATGATGAATCAAGTAATGTATAACGTATGGGAAATGGTTGGTAAGTTCTGTGAATAATCTAAGCGTTTTTCCTACTTTCAGTCAAATTTGAAGTTCAGACGGTGGACATTAAAATTGTAAATTTAAAAGAAGGTTTGAAGTTAAATCATGCAGCCTTAGCAAAATTTCAAAGACGCTCTTGAATGTGAATGTGTCTGGCAGAATGTTTTTTATTTAAATGAGCAACCACTATATCAATAATGGTTCACATATGATTAAATAAAGTAAGAAAGCCTTCAGAAATCCCTCACATATAACTAACCTTATGCTGCTTGTCCCTATTTTTTTATATTTATTTTTACAATGCATTAATTTACTTTATCACCCGTTTACAATTCAACCAAATTAATTTAAACCTGAAATGTAGATAAAAGCCTTCATTTAAGAAGAATAGAAGTCATATGAAGACACGTTTATTGTATTTTATTTTGTGTTTAGCACCATACCATCCATCTCATTACTGCCCTTGGACACCAGGACTGCTCACACCCTCCATTAATACACTGCATTCACTCATAGTCAATGAATATTACAAACTTCTAACTTGATCATACAGTACCACTCAGCCAAATTCCAGCATACCTTCCAAAGATTTTTCAGGATCATCAGTATCCAGACGCTTGTGGTCAGCACCCCAGAATTCACCATGCAACCAGCTAGATACAAAGAATGTGTGGGGAGATCTTACGTACATACATAGTTCCTCAATTGGGAACATACTCAATGTACATCTAATACTCTGAGAACAAGTGGTAATGTTGTGCCAAAGCCTAAGATACATCTCTTCTGTATGCTGTTCCTGAATCCAGATGGTCTATTAGCACGCTGAATTTTGTCTTGCCTCTGGCTATTCAGCTAGAACTAAGCTTCCATCATGTGTAATACACATACCATTGGTCAGAGGATTTAGACAGATCCTTGTTTCCATCCATCTTCATAGCTACTTAAGGAAGCCTCTAAGTGTCTCCACATTAATGCATTTGTTTATAACTCGCTGTACTCATGGTATAGCCACAGTGGAATTGGAGACCTCACACCATTACCACTTGGAGAATGAATAACACCCATTGATCTAGCTAGTCAGTCATAACCTCCTAGTAGCCCATGTTTTGCACAGCACTTTGAGGTGGCATCTGGTGGCATGTGGTCATTTGCAAAAATCAAACAAAAAACCTAGATGCTTTATCAATGTACGAAATAGACGTTGAATAGCATAAACTTGGGTACTTTTCTAGAGTTAATTTAAGAGACTGTGCAAGTCTCAACTAAGGCAAAGTCTTAGGTGGCAATTCTAACATACGTCACAACTATGCAAGGCACTGTAGAGTTGTATGAGGCAATGGAAGTTCATATAAAACCGATTGCAAGAGCACATTAGTGAATCATTGCAGGTGAAGAAATAATACTGGTACCATTAGCTGAATGCTTCAAGGATTTTATGAATCCCAAGGAGATAAAAGGTCCAGGAATCATTTATACATGGAGTGAAAATGCACTAACAAGATGTTTCTTCCAGCACACTGAAATAACACGGTTACACTGTTTAGCAGTGGCAGATCAATATTGTGGACATGTTGGCTATGTTCAAACATTTTTAAAAGTTGCTGATGCCATTACAGTTCTGTGGCCCATATTCAATGAACAGTAAAAAACGAGCAGGTGGCCTTTTGCCAATTCGTCCATGTTCACATCGCATTAACCATCACCACAGTTGCCATAAGTAGATGTCATTTTCAATAGTCTCTGAGGAGAGACAATACATTGACCACTGTCCTCTTACTCTAGAGCTGCCTTTCCTCCAACCTTTACGTGGAATGGAACATGACAGGAATGTTGAAAAGGGGCCAGTTCAATGCATACAAAGTAATTTAAAGCATATTTTAAAGTTTACATCCTTCCTCTATGGGAAGATGCAAACAGTGGGGAAAAGGTGCATAAACAAATTCAGGTGCAGGGCCCATTCCTTCCGTGCATCACATGACAAACATCTAGATCTCCACCATTCTAAAAACATACCTAACCTCCATCGCTTAACCCAAAGTAAGGGCAGCGACCTTCATGAGGTATGGATTTGGACATAGAAAAAATTATGGGCATCAAAGAATAAAACACAATAGTGTCAATGAGCAATGTTTTCGTTTTAGCTAACCTTTCCACATAGGCCTTAATAATGTTTCCCCAGACATTCTTATATAGAGAAGGGATATATATTTAATCACGTGCATAATTCTCCAAAAACGTGGATGGCACGTCTGTCTATATACCATGCAATGATGCGCCAAAATGGCTCTAGAATACTAGACAGATGTTAAGGTACTGATAGCGAACACGTGGGTTCTTTATCTTGTATTCTGTAATAGAGGATAGATGGGATAATATTGGGTTTAGCTTTTATTTTTCGACAATGTGCCGAATTCCTTTCACCCTGTTTTGTTGCACATCTTTCACATATGCAAAGATGGCAACAAAATATAAATACACTTTCAGGGAAACATGGATGAAGTACAAACTTTCTTCCACATCAAAGAACTATTGTAGAAGTATGGCAGATGAACCTATGCTGCCATCTATGTTGTATGTTTCATCTGAACATTTTGAAATCCCCACATTCAACCAAGCTTCTAAAGTATTACATGTGCAAAATGGTGTTAGATCTGTACTTACTAGTACTTCAAACCAGCGATTTAACTGAAGCAAACGTTAAGGTAACCAGGTAGTGTCAGCTGTGGTACATTAGCCTATACACACTTTACAAACTGAAATCTAATTTCCATCATCTGCACATATGAACATGTGTATACATATACATAAATATAACTACAAATCCTATCACAGCACTACAAACAACTACCATTTCAAACGTGCTTACATTCAAAACAGCAAGTATGAATGCTTTTGAATGTGTAGAGCTTTACAAGCTAAGTGACACTGCTTAATTTCATCTAGCTCGTAATGGCATCCCAAATTTTGCAACCTCCCCAATCAATTAGCATTGCAGTACCCACATGGAGAGGGGAGAAGAAGGGGAAGTGGTTGAAATAAACAAAACAACCACATGAAAAATGTGCAGGACTACTAAGCCCCATGTGTCCGAACACACGTGCCAAGTCCATAACGTAATTCTGGTTGAAGGCATGCACATACGCTGTGTGGTAGCCGTTCTTATATTCCTCATATGAATGTGCTGATGAAAAAATGCAATTCTGATGTAGGCATAATTGAGCAGGCACTGACGATTTTCAACACAGGCTGCTCTGTAGCCTTCTAGAAAGCAAACTTCAATCCATCCGAGGAACATCTCAGCATTACGACTGAAAACTCCAGAACACTGCCTAGTTGTCATTGTCATCTCTTTTTATTTTTTCCCTGTGCATGTTTGCTGAAAAATTAGAGGACCGTGCTAAATACTGGTTTCACACCTCCTTAGCAGCACACAGTATTAAACGTCTTTCCAAAAATATGAAATATCCCCTTGATGGTGATTCAGGTATTTTAAATCAGTAGATCGTAGGGGTTCACAACGGGCTCATGCCTAGTATCAGATCTGATGCCAACTCTTCATTGCAAAAATTATCGTACATTGAGTGACTCATGCCTTGTCTTCTCAACTGAGGCGTTGCTAGGGGAGGGGGACTGAAAGGGCTCTAGCCCTGGATCTTTTGGTTGTAGCCCCTGATAGAAGCTTAGGGGCTATAACCAAAAGGCAAGCTAGCCCCGAGTCCCGACAGTCCCGACATTAGGGTAGCCCCTTAACTTTTCCAGACCTAGCAACAACCCAGCTTCTCAATGCAAAAATGTAAATCCCTCTTGCCATCTGTTTTGGTGAGCCTCCTTTTCAGAGTGGGTACAACAGTTAAAGGATGACCACGGGTACAGAAACTCTGTGCTTTAGGTGGCATCACAAAACACCTTCAGACACCTTCTCGTAGTAGAAACAGTTAAAGTGAAAAAAAGGTTTAAAGCTCAACTGTTCAATTAACTTCACTCAGAAAACAGTCTTGAAATTAATGAATATTAAAATTGGCTACACCATTTTTATTTCCATGGTTTAAGCTATTGTTGGATATTTACCATGGTATGTTATTAGTTAGATGTGTTTAGATTTCTATGTTTCCTTCATTCTGAAATCTTTACACATACGAAATGTTTTACCACCGGGTTATACTGCTTTCCTCTGCTATGCCTAATCATCCGTGTTATGAAATCCTTGGTTCCTTTTCCTACATACTGACTCCCTGTAGCCTAGTATATCCTAGTTAGCTTGACACCAGAAGCTGGCAGGAGCTACTTCTGACTACCCCAGCCAATTGGTGACATAAAAGCATAACTATGTGATGCATTCAAAGTATGATGGGTGTATCATGAAGTTAGAATTGCAGCACACCTTTTCCAAAGGCAGCCCCTGCTTAGTGGATGATGCTGCTTTTCGCACCTGGTTACCAAATCTTTTTTTCCGATCCTTGTCAAGACAAGCTAAACCATGGGATCCTAGCGAAAGATTGAGAGGCCAAGTTACATTCATATATATTTTCCTATACTCTACACACGTAGCCAAAGGCAATGCCAGGTTCAATGCAATACAAAATAAAGGAAAGCCACACACGTTTGGAGATGTTCACCTTTGTGGACCTGCCCACATTTTCATTACAAGTGGATTCACCAGTCTGTCTTAACTTCTTACTAGGTGGGAGAGTTTCTTACTGAGCTTCGTGTCATTTGTAACATGCTTGCTTTTACCTTATGGATCAAGAATATTCATTGTTTCACCCACTTCCCTTTGGCTTCCTGCTCCTTTTCCCAAACTTTCCTCTTATGAGTAAAGTAGGTGTCAGGGAGAGTGTGGCCTTTTCAGCCCACTCTTTGGCATCTGACGAGAAATTCTTTGAGACTTGATTTCCTAGGTCTACCTGCTTGACCATTGCCCGAGCTGTTCACTGTGTTATGGGCTTTCAAATAGGTTGTTTTGGGCATGCTTATTTAATTACCAGTCTTTCTCAACAGAAAAGCTCCATAGGAACCCTACAAATTGAGCACAAAAGAAGAAACTTCAAGATCTCAGGTAAGAAAACCTTACATACCATGCAACAACATTTAAGATTCATAACCTAAAGTGTCTTGTAAGACACAAAGGGACTATGGGCCTGATTTACAAAAGCGTTTTTCAATGAGAAAATCCCATTGAAAAACGCTTTGTAAATCAGGCTCAATTGGGTGTTGTGCCAACACAGAGACGTTACCACCAGAGGTGTTTGAGGTAACTTCTTCAAGGTCTAATTGTAAATCGCTACCAAGGTTCTAAAAGGCACTATTACTGGAGTTACATCCGATGATTCACCTAGAACCGATGCTGACACCAAACCCATTCATCCCAATAATAAAGGGGTTGGAACATCTAAGGAGCCGATTGAGAAAGCAGTCAGGTTGCCTGATGGTACTGACAAACATGGGTGCTATTACAAAGTGCACACATCACTGCACAAGTCATACAGTGATCTGGAAGCAGATTTTGAAATATCATTGAAGTATTTAAAGGACCAAGTGATTAAAACAGCCCCTTCAACTGAATCGAGAGAGGAAGACATCCTCTAGCATTTACCTGTGGCTTCTACTCCATACACCATACATTAAATCAGATGAACTGCTAATGGAAAGTCTGCAGAATAATCTGTAACAAGCTCAAATTAATACTTTCCAAACGTCATTTTTCCTCCTTTATCGAAGTCAAACATTGACATGTTGCTAGAGCCAACACTTTTAGATATCACTGTAAGTAAAATAAAAACATTACATCCTACTTCTGAGAATGCTAAACAATTTGGACATCAAGCGCTCTCTTACGCTCTATCTGGATAGTTTAAAATCCTTCAGAAAATCTGCCACACTCGATTCTATATGGAGACATCAATCTGGGCATGCAAGTTTCCAAAGCATCTATAGCTGGATTGGCTGTAGGCTGTATTAATGATTGCTATCAATCCAGTGGGCGTTAGCCCTCTAAAGGTCATCATATCCATTTAGTCACATATCGGGTGGATGCAGTTGTTTTTTGGGGGCATTTTTCACCACACACTATTTGTAATGTATCGTAACAAAGCCCTATGTGGCTCCCTTGGACTAAAACAATCTGACCATATCTCAGCAACCAGGCGTGAAGCTCACTAGCTACCTATCAAAGCTCATGTTGGGCCTCGTTACGAGTCAGGCGTTAAGGGGTAAACGGCGCCGATCCTTAACGCCTGATTACAAGGTCCCTTAGCGCCATGGTGATTATAACACCTGCTTTTTGCAGGCGTTAAAATCCATGGCGCTAAGGGACCATGGTGCTAATTATGCCACCGTAATTTACGGTGGCGTAATTAGCGCCTTCCCCACTCCCCATTATGCCCTATGAGGCAAAAATGGGAATGGGGAAGGGTAAAATGGGAAATGGGGATTTACCGCCCCACTCACCTTGGAATGGGGCGGTAAATCCGCCATCCACCATGGTGTTAATGTAGTTTACACCATGGTGGTAAGGGTACGACCCAGGCGGTAACTTACCGCCTGGGTCGTAATGAGGCCCGTTGACTTTGAAACTCTGTCTCTTGCCCACTGTTGTACCTACAAGGAAGCGCTTCTTTACTTCAACAACAGCATCATACAAAATCTCGCCGGGGCACTCGTTAAGATCCAGCTCTATAATCTTGCTGATCATCCTTCGCTTTAAGAACAAAAGAGCTGGAAGCATCAGCTTTTGTGTTACGGCTCCCTCCCTATGGAACTCTTTTCCAGCTGCCATCAGAAATTAACAATCATAAACTGTTTTAAAATGCATGCAAACTAATAAGTATGATTAACACCTGTTATCAATTGTTAACACGACTAATGCCTTCTCAATTATTCCTCTATTTTCTGACTATTGTGCCAAACGTTGTGTTACCCTTGGGTTAGGAAATTACAAAAACTTTATCAATAAAAAAATAAATATATCGATTTGGGCATAGATCCACCAGGATTTTTGTAAGGATGACACCTTTGACCCAGGTTCTAGAGCGGATGCAATATTTGGACAATTTGTTTTACACGATAAATTTGGTTAGAAGGTAATGTTTAATATAGTAATGCTTATGAATCTTTCAATGATTAAAAAAGAAGGGGGAAATAGACATAAGAGAATGCATATGTTACTCACTTTAGTCACTGTTGCCTTAGCCTGTAGTTCCCCTTTACCATATGCTCCATTCTCTTTGCCTAACGTCACCTGGTGAAGCTAAAGGACTGTAGAAAGGAAGCGAACAGTAATGGAATGTGAACAGGCAACATGCTTGATGATCTATACACATACCATTATCTTTCCTTTATCAATGTAACTGTGCTGGCTCAGCGGACTAACAGAATAGAGGTGAATATGGTGATTAACTCTAACTTTTTTCTGCATTCAACTGTACCCCATTCATTTTCCGTAAAAACACATTTTTCATGTGGATATCATGTATACATATTGTGAGCTGGATGGGTAAAATGTGTATTGATGACATTGTTAATCATTAGGGACACTATGTAAGGTAAATGGTTTTTTGAGGAGTCTCTGCACCACTCTCAAACAATTATCTTATACGAGTGCAGTGCTTGTGAGGCTGACTATAAGCTGAAAAATAAAATTAGAGTTGACAGAATGGCTTCAAATCTCTATTACGAAACATTCATATTACCTTTCTCAAATCTCCACAAAATGATTGAAATAAATAAAAACATCATATTAATTTCCCTTCTCTACCATGGCCTTCCTATGTTCAAAGGTGCTTTGAGCGGGGACATTAATGAAAAACACATTGTTTAGGCTTCGAGAAATTATGTTAACAAGTGTCTCAGCATCTTTAACTCTACAAAGCGTTCTTTTATAAGATTATTTGCGTGTTTTCGGAAAAATGGCTAATGAATTGAGCTTTTGGTGATTCACCCAACTTCCCCGTCCCAATGACAGAAAAGGTGCTGTGGTCCAGGTTCAGAGCCACGAGGCATCATTCAGGTAGTGTCATAAAGGCAGTACCAAGACAAACTACTTTCTGCGTCCATTGCAAATCTCTCCAAGTCATAAATGGCCAAGTGAGATTGATAAATTATGGATGATTACTATTTTAAAGAGAAATACACTAGAGTTACGCTCTAACTCTAGTTAAGGATTATGGAAGGGGCACCTGTGACAACTGGTTGCAGCGGAGATAACATGGTGGTGCTCAAGTGTGGAAATAAACTGATGACTGAAACCCAAGACTAGCATATTAGCAAAGTAGAACAGCGTCCCTAACTGGCAGTACTAATTTAGAACAGCATTTACATGTTCAGACAAAAAGCCATTGTGACCCCCTAGCTATAATCACCTATAAAAGCCAAACATATGGTTTTGTCCCTTACCTGCAATCTGACTCTGTCCTTGTGGATTAAAAGGACTTGGTGCAGAGTTTAGGGAAGGCCGTGGACTCTGAGTTGGGACACCCACTCTCATACTGGGATGAGGAATACGCCCTAAATCACTGAGGCGTTCAGAGAACAAACTAGGTTTAGAGTCATCAAGCTTCTGTCTGTGCCCTGGAAATAGCAAATCATAAAATTAAATCAATATCATTGTTAATTTACAATTTACCAAACAAGTGAATAAATATAGGGACAATTACCTGGTCAATTGAAGTATAGGGACTCAAACCAGAAGTAAGTATCTCTGGTTTATGGTGAAAAATACCAAGAAATCCCTGGTGTGGGAGATCTACAGCAGTTACAGTATATGTACAAGGATTTAAACAACAGCCAAACAATGTATCGAAATGTTATTAGTAAGATAATTAAAAACAATCTAGTTATCTCAATGGAAAAAGTGTGCAAATCCTTTGGAAATGAGACTACCAAAAGAGCAGTGGTGTTTGCAGTGGTGTTTGCCTGTCATTTAGATACAATAGTTCTTTGACCACTAATCTTCCATTGAAGACGAGGTGGCAAAATCTGAAAATGACTAACAAACACCTAACAGTACAGAACAAAGTAATAAGGAAACTTGCACAACCCAAAGAAAACAGAAATGCAAGCAGGGTGGCACCGTTGCCAACATTACTGCTTCATCTTGGACTAATATTATAATCCACCATTGTTATAAATTGGTTAATGGCTCTTTAAACAAAGGCATGCCTGACATGGGGCAGATGATTAATACTGTGTTGATTCAACTATATATTAAGTAATGCCAAATCTCCTTCAGTAATATTACTGTCCAAATGGAAGTCTCTGGCAACGCTTGTGTAAAAAGAGAACCTCCAGGCCCCCGTTAAGATGAAGAGTATTGTATTATTTTACGTGTGCATCATTATTGTCAAACAATTCAGTTTTCAACTAGGCTATCTAGTTGCTTCAGCACTGTTACCTTCTGATCCAAAACAGCCACTACACTAACAATATCTTCACCTACCATAAAACAAGGGCACAGAACATGGGGATAATGGAGGAAGTAATAAAGCACAAGCTAATGAAAGGGCTTTGGTGTGTGCCTATGTTTGTGTACACATGCAATTAGGTTTAAAAAACAACAGCACGTCCAAGCCCTGATTTTGAGTTAATATTTCTATTCACACAACAGTAAATCACAGAACTATGCATCCAAAACTGTGGAAACATGATCCTAAGTAACCTACAACTCTATGACCTATTCTAAAAAAGCAAACAGTAAGCTAATAGCTGTTCCATATTTTCTACTACTTACTGACTGGTGGAAAGTGATGTTGCTGCTCCATTCTAGTCATATGCGAGACAGTACTCAATTTGGGGTCAGATCACTTTCCTCGCTATTCATTAGCGATTTGTTCAATGAACTTAAAAAATGTGAAGCCAAAATGCTAGAAGTTGCTGCTGTTAAAACAAAATTACAGATCACACTATACTTAAAGGCCACACAGATGTATGCCACTGGAGACATAATTGTCCAGTTCTTATCCTTTTTCTATCCCAAAACTTTGGGTATGTTTGGTCTAGTGTTTTTTATTGTGTAAACACGACTACATTATCGAATGGCACAACTGAAGAAAAGAGGATCCTTCGCGTCTTTACTTGAAAGATTGGAAGCCTGTGCAGGCCTTGCAAATTCACTAGACCTTAATGTCGAGTTACTTAGTTTACCCACTCGACCTAAAACAAATGCACTCGCTGGGGCACTTCATATTTGGCACAAGGCTGCAATGCACAGTGAAACGTATGTGAAACTTGTGCATGTATGTAAAATACAAATTTCAAACATCCCTGTTCTTTCAAGGATAATCACGTACCATACAAATGATACTTGACCTTCATATATTCTCTGCGACTAGGTGAGTGGCTGAGGAGATTTTGCAAACCCTGCTATGGGCACCTTTAGCAAAAGTGATTTCTTCACTACAAGTATTGCCTGTGATAAAATGTTCTACAGGTGCTAATTGCAAAGGGAGATCATCTTCAATATTATGGTGGTATTCCATTTGCATCATCAACAACTCAAAACATAAATAGTTTTGATAAAATACAAAAAATTGGCAAAGGAAATACATCTTTGTGGGATTGTGTCTGTTTTGAAACTGCTGCTTGGAATGAAAAATACATGTTGCAATTTATTTTGTATAAACACAGCTTTAACTCCTAATACACCCAGAGGTTTGTAGCAGTGGAAGGCTGAAAACACCCACGTGTCTATGCATATGCATATATGCAATTGTCTCAATGCATATTCAGAAGTCCTTTTGGGTATGTTGATGCTTGGATATGTAAGGGTAGTTACAAGTGAATATGTGTGTCTTGCTTCACAGCTATGTAAACAATATGCACAAGCAAATTACATGACTTCTAAATAGTCAAAGAATAAACAAATGATTACTTGAATCTGTCGTCTTTAACATCTACCTGGCATCTTTGTTTGATATCGTCCAGATTTTCCTTGTTGGTGTTCAATCCTATGCCAAAGGCACATAGGTTTGCATTAAAATATCAGGTGCAAATGATAACGTTACCAAATTCTCATTCATCTTTTGGCCACTCAAGAATGTATGCAGGAAAATGAATGTATCCATCTTAACGATGCTAAGAGAGATACATTTCAAATATAGGGGTACTCTCCAGGAATAACCCTGACCCACACTCTTTGGACAGCCACTTCTCCTTTCTGGAAATTTTAAAACCTGGGATTCCACTCTTATGAGGGAAAGTCCTTGGGTCATGCTAATGAACAACTGTTTCGTTCAACTGAGAAAATGAAGAAAAGCTGCATCCTTTATCATGCCTAAACATGGGGGCCTTGGTTAGGTGAGCAACTATTCAATTCTGCAGTTGACTCTACCAACTCCTTGTTTCCCGACCTCCAAGAATTTCTTATCAGCTGGCTGCAGATGGTTCGATATGCTGAAGACGGTATGAGTTACTAATCAGGTAGTGGCTACTGTACTCCTAGTCTGTGGTGCCCTTTACCCCATACTTGTGGGAATTCTATTCCATGGTGACAGGAGACACACCTTTTTGTCCAGCACATAAAGGATTCATCCCCATATCATTGTATGTGTACTCAAAGGCATCTTCAGTCTCAGCCCTGCCCTTCCAGGTGCCACCCACTACCTCCCCCACAACTCCTTTTCATTCTGCCGAGGGCTATACCTGACTAATGTGCAGGTTTTAGCAGGAAAAGGTGGGAGTTGTACAGGGGAATATGTACTGGGTTAGAAGTACAGTGGTGGCTTTTATGAGTAAGAAGTAGTTACCTCAATGTCTCGTCCCCTTTTCTCCATACTTTTGTAATGAAGGTGCTGTTACAGCGCCGTCCAGGTGGGGGCACCTACCAGCTGCAGTAATAGGGGGAATGCAAGCGGGCACCTCCAGCGTAGGACAGGGCTTATTGATGGATGGAATACAGTGGTCTAGAACACGCACGCAGCCCGAGAGGCCTAGGGAGCTAGGAGTAGGGTGGAGGTGATCAAAAGGGGACATGGGTGGTGCACGGTAATTATGATAGTGTACACAAAAAGGGTGCTGCCGCACTGTTGAAATCCGGTGAAAACAACAGGTGAGTAAAACCATATGGAGAAGACACAGACAGGCCCATCACGTTAGACCATGTAGAAAAGTGTGCAGACACTACACGGCAGAGGGGTCGGGGAGAACTCATTCAGGCTACTCGTCTCCAGGAGACAACAGTCACGTGGAACAAAAACTAGTTGATACATTACAAGGTCGACAAGCCAAGCTCTCAGGCGCTCGCTGGGACCAGAGAAAATGTAAGATCACAGAAACATGCTTGGGGAGGCAAAGCCACAAGGTATGATCAGCGGTTTCAAATGTCCCCTTGGCAGGTGGGCCTCGGAAGCAGGATGTTGATGCAAGAAGGAGCCAATCAGAAGGTGAGTTTTGGTGTCCCCGAAAAGCAACAGGTACCTTGTGATCTCGCTGATGTCTGCAAGGCCCTTCATTGGTTTGATGCCATCTGAATGTCTCCCTTCCCACAAGCTCAGGATGTCTTGTGTTTTTCCTATGTGTGCTGACCAATGGCAGGCTAATAAAGATCCGGAGGTCAGCATGATGACGTAGTGTTTAATAACAATTAGTCTGTGGATGGAGCTGAAAGGAATGTTGTACTACAAGGGGAGGGTATGAACCAGGTCTGTACGCTCCAATTACTTCTAATTAACCTATGTCTAGCTATAGGGGACTGACGTGATCCCTCAAATCAGCTTTGTGGGACACTCGACAACTCGTAACACTAATCTCAACTATTCTCACTATGCAAATATATCTTCGCTGAATAAAAGATCTGGCCGCAGTGGGCGGTTTTTGTCAGCTCTCATCAACCAGTTCTGTTCCGCTGTGCTGTTTGATTTGTGCTTGCCCAGCTGTAATAAACAGTGTTATTTCTTGCCTGGTCTACTCCCCTTTTTCGGTGACTTCTGGTAAATTACTGATTACATGCCCGTAGAGGACCTCTGATACATTTTTTTTACAGATTTCCAAGCAAACAGAACCCAGAAGGAGGCTTGACCTGACTTGTCTAGTCCAAGAGATTCTTTAACATGGCTTAATTTAACCAAATATCAGCCCAAGGCATAAAGTCCATGAATTAGTGTTTGCAGAATGTCAACATCAAGGAATGTGTAGCGGCCCTAGCAATACTTTCTCAGAGGACATGCTTCGGAAAAGGTCACTAACGCTGTCTTGGCTCGCAATGCATGTGTAGGTGTCCCCTTCAAGGATGGGGACGTTTCTACATAGATTAGCATTCAGATATAAAAACTATTAATCGGGCAATAGTATCTCTGGACAGATGTTAGCCCTGAAATAGGCCACAAAAGTGTTTGAGTACTCTAAAGTTGTGGAGCTCAATGTCCTCTTCCTAAGGTGGGCAGATAAATGTGCATATTTTGTTTGATTTTGTTTGGTTTTAAAACTGGACTAAAATGATGCTAAACTCATTATCTGCATATTATAAGAGATAACGAAATGCACAAAAAGAATGGCACATCTGCCAAATGTGGAGGAAAGAAGAACAGGTGGACAGCAACATTGACTGTTTGCAAGAAACAGAACGCGACACCAAAAGGACTCAGGGTCACAACCCCTCTGAGGACTACCCACAACGCAGCAAATGCTGAGCAGACATGCAGAGTATCGTCAGAAAGAAAAAAGAATCACCTCATACACCAGCTCTACTCCAAGAGCAACGGACTGTGGGATAAACAATCTCACAGCAGAGAAAGCACCCCAACCTGAATATTAACCGAGAAGGTATTATTAAAAAAAAAACACAGAATTCTTTCTTAAGTCGTAAGAACAGGAAACTCCACAATCTAATTGAAAAATTGAAAAGTCAATTTCAGGACAGGGAAGGTTCAAGCTACTCCCTGAAAGAGTGAGCCACACTGTGGACAACAATGTAAACCCAATGAGCAATCCTATCACCAATCAAGTTATCACCCTCTCTGGGAACAAATGTACACATGCTGAAGAATATGTTGTTTCCAAGGGGCTAACATTTTGCTCCAGCCAAGAACTCGATGAAATTGAACCTCGTGTGGAAATTGACTACATACAACACTTACAACTCAATGAATATTTCCATGGGTAGAATGATGAAGAATGGGCTGGCTGTCACAAAATAATGCTCAACACCTCCATATGGCTGGAGGCCAAAACTTGAGCTAAACATTGACAGTGTCAGAAAATGTGTAGGATATGACAACTCGGAAAAAACAACATACTTCTTAACAGAGCCTTAACTCCCAAGAAAGAAGGGCAATTAGAACACTCCAAGCAAACAAGGAAATCATCACAAAACCTACTGACAATGGTGGAGATGTTGTGGTCATGGTTATCCAGAAACAAACAGATCCAGAGTATTGCCAGGAACTCAGTGATGACCCAACCATGGAGTACACAAAAACTCTGAAACAAATAATCAGGTGCATGCAAAGCAATGTGCAGGAACATCTGATAACATAAATTCTGACTCCTGAACATTCAATATGCTCTCAAACATTAACTAGGAAATCGGGGCTGCCAAGCATTTCTGGAGTCAAAACATTAACTAAAGCCATGTCTGTATGTATTGAATCGATCCTAAAACCTCGGATGCTGGGCACAAACAGCTTTGTACAGGAAACAATGCATTTCCTCAGGAACATTCAAGAGGTAGACCGTGTACCACTAGAAGCACTATAGGCACTGTTGTGTGTCACCTAATTTTACTCCAACATTTTACATGAACATTTTCAATGGAATAAGGAAAGGTTACTGGGCATAGTGACTACTTTATCCCTAGTTCAGTGTCCCCTTTCTTCCATATTTATAGGAGTTACCACGGAGTGGGGATGGGACTGGAGCCATAGCAAACCTAAGTATGCTTCCCTTTTAAGAATATAGAGAGTGAGCAGAACTGGACCTCATGCTTGTAGCATGACCATGCCCTGAACCCACCCTCCAATGCTCTGTTCACTCAGTGCATGTACCACTGGGAGGACCTATATACTAGGGGGATGGAGGGCGGGTGTATGGAAGAAAGGGATATTGGACTAGGAATACAGTGCACACTACAGTGAGTAACATTTTCTTACTCCAACGTCCCATGCCCTTTCCTCCATCCTTATAAGAGAGAGTATAAAGCACTACTCTAACCTAGGGAGGATGGAATTACACTGCTGCAAAGATATTCCTTAGGACTGCTTGTCCAAACTGGCCGTCAACACTAGAACTGGAGTCCTGTGCATATTATTTGCAGAAAGCTGAAGAGGAGGCTCTTGTCGCTGCTTTGCATATGGCCTCTCAGGGAACATAATGTTGAAAATCTACTGCCATAATCTTTGCTCTAGTCAGATGGGCATGCATGCCTTGAGAGGGAACCTTGTCCTGCAGTTGGTATAAGTGAGAAATGCAAGAGACTAGCCATCTCGCTATAGTGGCTTTAGCTGCTTGTTTGACTAGATGTACCCCACCAAAGGTTACAAATAGTCTGTCCGAGGACTTTGAGATAAAACCAAAGATCTTTTAAACATTTAAACAATGCAGGATACGATAGGCTTCTGACTGTAGATCTGGAACAAATAAATTCCTGGTTTATATGGAATTCCGAGACCACCTTTGGTAAGAACAAAGGATATGTCAGTAAGACTACCTTGTCTCTGTGAAAGAAGAGATAAGACTGCTGAAAAGATCAATGTAATTTGCTGATATGACAGGCTAATGTGATTGCCACTAGGGAGGCCGTTTTCTAAGTAAACAGGCATAGGTCAACTGATGCCATTGCCTTGAAGCGCTTGTTACAGCGAGAGCTGTCAAAACTATATTCAGTTCCCAATTTGCAATAGGATAACATTCCGGTGGGAAAAGATGGACAAGCTCCCCAAAGTGATATTTAATTATTGGATTTGCAAAGGACACTAGCCTTTCGTTATTTGAGAGTTATGCTCCGATAGCCACCAGATACGTTCTGTGTGAAGAGACCTTAGACCCAGAATGAACAAGACTTTTCAAGAAGGAAAGGATGTCATCTTCAGATGCCTGTAAGGGAGCTCTTGACTTTCCCAACACTCAATGGCCAAAACAATGCAATTTTCACTTGTAATGTCATCGGGTAGATGGTTTCTGGGATGCACCCAATACCTCAAAGTGATGGTCCAATAAACCCAAGTGACCAATGAACAATTTCTTATGTGAAAGACCACCAAGGTAAACTATTGTGGGCTGGGGGGCAGTACCCATCCCAGCCCCTTGCTGGTGAACCAGCTCTGGAAGGAGGGGAAGAAGGAGAGGTGGTCCATTTACCATAAGCAGTATGTCTGAGGACAAGTTTCTCTTCGGCCAATAGGGGGCATTCATGAGAACTTTGCATTACCTGATGGCTCAGAACTTCTGAAAAACTTTCAGGATCAGAGGGAGAGGTGGAATTACAAATGCGAACAGGTTGTTCCACATGCATCTCCCAATGACCCTCTCCTTCTTCCTTCCATGACGCATGATAATAATGACACTTGTTAAGTTCCATCTTGAATAGATCCACCGGGGAAGACCCCTGGAGGCAAAGATCTCCTGGAAGGGTTCTTCACTCAACTCCCATAAATGACTGGTGACAGACCTCCTGCTTATCTGGTCCGCTTCAACATTGTCGGCTCCTGCTAGATGAGCCCCTAGTAGCAGTATGTTGTTGCTCAGTGCCCACTCCCCTAAAGCACATGCTTTCACCGACTTGGTGCCTCACTGCTTGTTGATGTAGAACATTGTCACCACATTGTCCCTCAGTGTAAGGTCTTTTGAGTGCTCTATTAATGGAAAGAATGCTTGCAGGGATAAGAAGGCTACCTTAAATTACAAGAAATGTATGTGTTTCTGAGAGTCCTTCTCATTCCAAATGACTTGGAGATTCCCCAAGGTTGCGCTTCACTCCGATAGGGATATTGTGATGGTAAACTGAGGATGGTCATAGAAGGGGTTGCTTAACCTGACGTTCCTGTGATCTGCCAACAACACAAAGTCCTACTGGAGCCAGGCCTGTCAGGGATGAGGTTCCCAGTACCAGCCTTGTCAGGAACCGACGTCCCCTAAAACTAAAGCCCTGTACTAGACCCTTGTGGGTAGTCTCCTCAGAAGTAGTCTCCTCAGAGACCTCGGGGCACATTCTGGTACCACAGGGGCTAACCGCAACAGCCCCAAAGAGCACTCCCACCTCAGCTAACCCCATAAAAACTGCCACCTGGTTAGGGTGCCAAAGTAAAGAGAGCTGTACTTTCCCCCTTGGATCTGACATAGCTTCTGAGGTGACCCAGTGCCGATGACCGAAAGATGTCCTCCCACCATGTCTGATAATTCTTGAGAGACTTGTATGAAAGTGGGTCACAGAGCACACATGCGTCCCAGGGGTTGAGCAGGCGCAAACACTAAGCAAAAGTGTGAGTATGTCTTTTACCAAGAACATCCTGTGACACCCGTTGCACACAGGGAACCCTGCTTTACCTGGAAAGGGAAGGAGGAAGCGAGGGGAGAAGAGAGGAAAAATTACAAAATAAAGTGTGGGGAAGCAGTGAAAAAAGAAAAATAAGAGAGAGAGCTGCATCCGGCCCTCCACCCATCAGTCAAAGGAGCATGGGAGGTGGGGCTACACAACCATATCCGCCACCACTCGTTCTTCAAATCTCAAAAGTGAAGAACTCTTGGGCTTGCTGTGACTCTGCCCCCCCCCCCGGCCCCTCTCGTCCATGGGAACCCCATACATGTATTTATTTATTTATTATTTGCTTGTTAGGTGCTCATACAGCAAATACATTCTGTCTCAAAGTGTCCATAGGGCAACGGGGGGGGGGGACATGGGATTGCAGTACAATTAACAAATACAAAAGTACAGTGGGGGAAGGGACGGCTGAACCTTCGATGCCTTGTGAGTATCCAGAATGTGCAAGTAAAGCAAGGAAGAGGGCAGTGGGGTAAGTGCTGGGGTGTCAGTGCTTGAGGGTGAGCCGCAGATGAAGTGCAAGGTATGCGACCAGGAGCTGTGTTGGGTGGAAAAGTGCAAGTCTGCATTGCAGAGAGTGTGCCGAGGCAAGTGCAGAAGGTAGACAGAAGCTGCAGAGATTGGGTGTGAATGGTCAGGGGTCCAGAGAAAGCGTAAGGGTTCAAGACACCAATCAGAGTAACTGTGGGATTATCAGAGGAGGGTAGAAGGGAAGGAGGAGAGTCGTGAGGTGCTTTTGGAACCTAAGAAGGTCCTGCTCAAGACAAAAAGGGAGGGGGGAGACTGTTCCAAAGGAGGGATCCAGCTGAGGAAAGCGAACGAGGAAAGGTGATTTGACGTAGGAGCATGTTTCCTACAAAAGACAGAAACGGCATTGGGTACAAAAACGGCACCACAGTATGCAAAGCTTTTCATGGCAGAACTCAAGCAGTGGTTTTTACAACAACAATCACAGAAACCTCCAACATAAATGCACTACATTGATGACATTTTGGTGATTTGGTTGGAAGGTGTAGATTCCCTGAAACCATTCTATGAATTCCTAAATGGCTTCTACCACCATATTACGTTCACAATGGAATATTTCGAGCAAGGAATATACTTTCTGGACACCACTATATCTGTTGGAAAGAATGGTCACCTAGAAACAGCTGTATATGGTAAACCAACAGACAGGAACGTATACCTCCGCCGGACAGGTTTACATACAATCAACAAAAGATGATCTATTAGGTAGAGTTAGGCCATTTGATATCAATGTTTATGTTCCTACAGGAAGACAAAGGAAAACCAACTTGCAAGACTTTGTACATCCTTCTTGCAAAAGAGCCACACAGTTAGACAAATTGCCAGGGAATATGATGAGGGGTTGAGAATATCGCGAAATTACCTGCTTCATTATAGAGACAGTGAAACCACAGGAAGAATACACTTAGTTGTCATGTATCATTCAGCACTAACACAACTGAATAGAATTGTTAAGCACCTACAATCAATATTTAACAGAGATGAGATGAGGGATCTTTTTAAGGAAACCCCTTTAATTACACACAAACAACTGACAAATCTGTACTCTATCTCATCAGAAGCACCTTTTTACCAGACCAGGAACAAATTCTACATGGGACATCCTGATGCAATGTTAGGAGATGTATAACCTGCCAATATATCTGCAAAAGAGAATCAGATGTAACAGCTCCACAGAACCAAACATTACAGATACAAGGGACATAAATAGCAAATCGTCCAATATGGTATAGCTCATCCCATGCAAGAAATATCTACAAGGAAAGTATGTTGGTGAGACTTGCAAGGAACTACGTGAAGGAATAAAACTGCATAATACAATATCTTGAACCGTACAACTGAAATTAGTTGCTAACACTTTGCACAGGATGGGCACACACTGCAGGACCTGTCAGGGATGGTACTGAAAGGTGGCCACTCGTATACCACACACAGAAGAACATGGACGCTGAAGTACTTGAAGATGCTCAACTTAAAAAATGCTAGACACAGACACATGATTTATTGTACACTATTGCTTATTTTGAGCCTGGGACCTTCAAGGAAACTACACCATCAGTACAAGAAGATGACCTGCTGTTACCACCTTTCACATATGACCGCTGGAAACAATGTTTCAGAACCCTGAATGCATAAAGGACACAGGCATCATGTATGGCAATTTTGGATGTCTGAGCACAATTGATTTGTACCCATTATCGAACACAGGACATGCCCAGCCAACAGTGGGAAATTCACCATTCTAACAGTGGTAACATATTTATATACTTATCACTTTGTGTGCAAGTCAGTATGGCACTGTCAAACATGAGGCACAACTAGGATAAATTTGGACATGGCACCTTGAAAGCTTAAGGAATATTTTACTATATGTAATTTATTTAAAAAGACACTCGGCGGAGGCATATGCGGCAATAAGTATAGACGCAGAGAAGGCTTTTGACAGAGTAAGCTGGGTTTTTCTACGTCAGATCTTCCTTAAAATTAATTGTGGGCCGCTTTTTCTTAGACTATTTCAAGCTTTATATAGGGATGCAAAGGCAACAGTAGCTGTAAATGGGAGTCGCTCTGAGTGTTTTCAGATCCTAAAAGGAACGAGGCGAGGTTGTCCTTTGTCCCCGTTATCTTTGATCAATTAATTGAACCTCTAGCAATTATGATTAGGAGTCAAGCAAGTATAATGGGTATTCCATTTGGGGAGTATATGTCGAAGGTTCTTTTGTATGCAGATGACCTCTTGGTCCTGTTTTCAAATCCAGAGCGATCATATCCGGAGCTTCTATTGACACTACAGGAATTTGGCAAATTCTCTAATTATAGAGTTAATGTGGCAAAGACCTTGATTTATCCGGTTTCTGTTTCATGCCATAGGGGGTTGTTTGATGTGGGTAGGGAAATGTGGGCTGATTCGGGTTTTAAATACTTGGGTATTCATGTGAATAGGGATGTTGAGACCCTGCTTGCGCATAATATCTACCTGAAAATTGCAGAGGTAGACAGTCTTTGCTGTTGACTGGAGAAGCTTAAACTGTCCCTATGGGGTAAGCTTAATGTGGTGAAGATGTCCATCCTTCCGAAATGTTTATATATCTTTAGTATGCTTCCCCTGCCTCTGTCAAATAATCTTTTGAAATGTATTAATAAGTCTTTGGATAAGTTTATGTGGGGAGGAGGAAACCGGAGGCGAGTTTCTGAAAGACGTCCTCCAAAAATCAGTAAAGTTGGGTGTCTTTGGTTATCTGGACATGCGGCTTTACCACTCTGCATTTACGCGCACATTACATCATTGGTTGGAGTCTAATCACATTATACATGCAGTTTGTATTGAAATTGAGAAGTGATCTGTTTCATCCACCCCTCTGGATATGCTTTTGTTTATGATAAGAGGTTGCCTGTTGGTACCACTCCGACTTTTGTAAAGCATGTTGTGAGAGAATGGTATAAATGTAATGAGATTAGGGGTGAGAGACATTTGCTGTGTGCTGACTACAGCTTATGGAAAAATCAGGCCATAAAACTGAATAACCGTGTTCTGTCACGGGTTTCGTGGCAGAGAGCTGGTATCTAGAAAAATTGGTCAGGTTTATGATGGTCAGAACATGGTTGATTTTGAGTACCTGCGGTTTAAATATAAGCTGAAGGCGTCTGAAATTTGTCGGTATAATATTCTGCGGAAACTTTTTGTTGTGCTTTTCTCATCATTGAACGCTACCCTGCACTCTTCACCTACAATTTTACTTCTTTCAAAGTCCATGCCCTTATCTGCATCGACTATATATAAATGAATTATACCTTATGCGTCTCAATTGCCATCTCATTGTGGTAGAGGAAATTGGGACTTGGATTTGAGTTTCTCATTATCAGATGCTGAGTGGTACCACATTTGTACAGGTCCAGTTAAATACAAAGTGGATTTGGATCTAAGGTACATGCAACAAAGAATAAATAATTATCTGTACTGGTCCCCAAGAAGATGAGATTCAGCAAGCTATGTAATGTAGACACATGTTGGTACTGTAAAAGAGATGTGGGCACTACACTCCATATGTTATGGTTATGTGGTTAGATACAATTATTCTGGGATGGGGTTTTTAGGAGAATGGAACTGGTCATGGATCTAGCCATACCCAGAGATCCATGTGTTGGGGTGAAAGGTTTGGTTTCTTTAGGTGTAGGATTATCTACATGCAAAATGTGTTGGGCGTATAGAGTACTCCTCTTTGCAAAGAAACACATTTTGAAATTATGGAAAAGTGACACTTCCCCTAATATTGATGATTGGTTGCAAAGTATGGCTTTTCTGTCAAGGAGAGGGAAAATATCATCTAATACAAAGAACCAGCTTGATAAGTATAAGAGGATTTGGGGGCATTTAATGATCTTTATGCTTAATCATTAGTCACATTCTAGGATTTTTACTTTCTTTTGATTGCTGCTCTTCTTTATTGTTATTACCTTGTAGTTTAGAATACTAAATTGTTGTGAGCATTTTTGACTTGCACAATTATATTGTTGTATTGTTTTTAATGTTTATACATGGTTCCAAAATAAAATCAATTAAGGAATATTTCTGTATTGTTCCATCTTTGGCATACAAGTAGGCCTAAGAAACTCTGAATGGCCTACTGTGCGACCAAACTAAACTCTGATAATGTTTTAGTCCCAATTCACTAGTGTAGAGTGGGGTTCTTAGTCCAGATGGGTATTACAATCACTGCTACCAATGATTTGTCTGTGGCAGCCAGCATGATACTAAAACATATTTGTGATTGGAAACATTTGAGACTTGTTGAAACATTGGACGTGTAAGACCACACTTCATGTGAAAAAACAGACTGTGCAAGGAAGTTGAGAAAAAGCATATTCCTTTCTTTCTTAAACTGTGTGCCTTTGAATCAAACATTTTTCAATTTCTCTACAATAGCATAACGTTTTTTCATACTGTTTCTGTTTCCTTCTAACTTTATGGCCCTTTAGATAAAGGGGCCATGCAGGACTGAATATCCTGCCTACTTCTACCTGCAGACAATGGAGTTAAAAATGGGAAAATCCCTTGTCTTAGTTTCCTTCTTTTTTTTCTTTTTTTTCTTTCTATGAACAAGTGATATCCAGCTATGTGTGTGTCTGGGACTTTGAAAGCATAATATTTTCAGTTAGTCCAATAAAAGGTATAAAAACTTTGATGTTCTTTGACAGTAAAACTGGACTAACACAGTGCCAAACTCTATCTCTGCAGATTTATATAAAAGTCAGAGAGCACTTTTGGAACAAAGTAGCAGTATATACACAATACAGCCTTGTCCTTGAAAAACAATGTGAAGGGTTCAGATGCCAAAATGGCTTAGAGTATGCTAACTCTGTCAACTGATGTGACGCAACCATAATGTCGTTTTTCCAAGCTCGCGAATCTGAACCAAAAGGATGATGCTTAAGGCCTGATAGAAGTGAGGAGCCTTGAGAAGGAGGGCTGTCAGTCACACACTGGGCAGAGGGTACTTGAGGAGGAGGCAGGGGGTTCACAAGGTTCATGGTGGGAGGTTACAGATGGCTTTAGGAAAGGACATAATGTCTGTGAAGTGGGGGTTGTGGGAGAGAAGTGTGGTAGACTGGGTAATGATTTTATTTGTTTCTCCTTAACTAACGTGCATTCAGGAAAGAGACTCTATCCCCTTCCAAGATGTAGGGGAGTCTTCTAAAAGATGGTTAGTTAAGCGCTCTTTGATCAGGAGGTTTGGAACAAAGAGCAACAGTCTAAACTGCTTTTGATCCAGGGCATTAGAGCAAGCAGGTCACAATTTTCTGAGCTAATTCCTTAGGCCCTTTAGAGACAGATTAAAGAAGAAATTTGAGCCAAACTAGAATAGAAAAAACAGACACCACAGTTTCCTGAGACCAAAAGACAGAGATATAAGTGAATTCGATGTTTAATTACAGTGTACATTGTTACTTGTTTTAAAGCTACAGTTGGAATTCTAAATGTACTCTTTGTTTAGAGAGGTAGAACACTGAAAGAGAATTTTTGAGGAAAAGGAAAACCCTGCATGTATACAGCGCTTAAAGAGAAAATGACTGAGTTGGTAAAGGAGAGCAGAAAAAGTTTCAACTAAAATATAATATAACTAAAAACACTATACCTCTCTAGCGTGAGTGACTTTTTAGCCCCCAACTGAGGTGCAGGGTACGACTATAACATCGTGTTAGAAAGCAAGTGTGTGTTTTTAAGGTGGTAAGTGCTACACCGAATTGCATTGCGCACAAGTCTTAACAGTGAAAACATTGAGGAGGGCGCGTGATCAGCATACTGCAGGCGTGCAAAGGCATGCAGACTGATATGTGCCAATATTAGAGAAAGGAACCTTCATGTGGCGAGTGGGGTGTGTTTTTGTCTGTTGGGACACTATTCTCAGAACGTGGGAAATTGCAATGAGACTTTTTGGAATATGTATGGGTGAGCATCCATCAAAGAAAGAACATGACGGGCATCAGCAGTGAGCGTTTTCAGTTGTGTAAAATAAACTAAAGACGTTGAGAAGCAGTAAAGGCGAAGAAAACATTTCAGAACAGAGAAGGAACAGGAAAGATTAGCTTTTGAACTTCATCTTAGGAAAGATCAAATGTCTTCCAGAATAAAATGTATTTAAGAGATAACAAAAGATAAGTTATGGAAAGCAGCAAAAGAAAAGAAGAAAGGAATTTATTAAGAATGGCTAAGCTCTTCAGCAGTTGAAAGAGCTGTACAAGTTTGAGGGAGCTAACTTGTTTCACTTTATGTATTGCAGATCCACATACTGAGCCCAGAAATCAGAGGACACAGAATTAGTAGGATACTGGAGGTTTATTATTTTGTCCACTTTCCCTTTCCCCTCGGGAGTGTCCAGTCTGTGATTGTATAGTCAGCTGTAGCAGGCTGGAAACTCAGGTGGGGTTAGTGGGGTTCGGCCACCTCAGCAGGAGTGATCTGATTGACTGCTTACACTCTGTTCTCTCCTCCCCTCTCAATTTTCCTATCTCCTCCCCTCCTCTACTTACTTTCTCCTATGCAGTTACTCTATCAGAATTGTCCCTGGACCTAGTATGATAGCAACCTCATCTGTCGCTCTCCCTTCCCCTTACTGTTCCCCCCCTCCTCCCAGCACTATCTGAAACGTTGTCAGGCCTAGTACGATAGTCGCTTGTTTTGTTCCACCCCTCCCTTTCTGCACCACTCTCCCTCACCTTTTGTTTTTTTCTGGCTCTACCAGAAATGTCGTCAGGCCTAGTACAGTAGTCGCCTGTCTGTGTCCATTTCCTTCCCACTCTCCCCTCCCTTCCTTATCTATATCTTAGCTCTTGCACTATCTGAAATATCGTCAGGCCGAGTACGATAGTTAATTTCACATCCTTATTGTTCATGGCCTGTAAGAATGTCATTGTATTTTCCCTTGTTCCCTCCGAAGCCTTGAAGCGCTTTTAAACACATTGTGTATAGGTGCTATATAAATAAACTATCATATCATATCGACTGGAACCTGACAAGGGCACATGAGACAACCCCTCAAAATGACTCTTGACCACTGGATCATTTGGCAAGAGGTTGTTGACAGAATTTTAGAATGGCAAAGAGGATGAGAGGAAGTGGTTGTTAAGGCCTACAGAAAGAGGGATCTCTAGTGATTCATTGAAATACACTTAGCTCTTTCCTATCCAGGAAGTGTAGAGGGGGCTTATCCAATTGCTGAGAAGTTACGACTAAGGGAAACTCTCACTCAAGAAAGATCTTCAGAGGGAAATACACAGGGTGTTCTAACTTGTGCTGAATTGTCTATATTTTCGGCTCTAAACATCTATATTGACATTGAGTTTGCCCCAGGAGATGGAGCCCTTGAAGGAGGATATCATACAGAACGCCCTATTTCCAGAGTTCCACTGGCAGGTGAATCAGCTGAGGGGACTTGATGATTCCCTGCTTGCTGGTATAAAATATGGTTGTGGTGTTCTCTGTGAACACGGATTTGCCCACCATGCTCAGGAGGAAGACTATCAGGGCATAGCTGTAATTTCAAGTGTATTGATATGTAGTTCCCTCTCAGTGGGACCACAGATCGTTCAACTGAGGAGTGTCCAGTCAGTAGTTATTGTGCATGCAAAAGACTGTTACAAGAAAGGGTAACCTACTGGGAGATCAGATGGCTGACTGAACAACTCCAACAGGCTTGACTGAAGCAATTTGACAGATGAAGCTGAATCCGTCCATTAGGCTCAAAAACCTCAAGAACCAGCCGGCAAAAGTGGCATTGTTCATTTTATATCCAGTACCATCTCTATGGTGGGAACAGAAATCACACACGGCCAGTTGGAAAATGATGAACCTCTGACTCTGGGGATCCACAAAGGCTCAATTGTGTTGATGCACAGAGAGTTCCGAATTGAAAAGGAGCTTCAGAAGGTACACAGTGACTGAGTTGCCTCATGAAGGATGACTGATGAATCTACAACTTGTCTAAGCACTGGTATATATGATTGCCCCTTGAGGCATCTTTGTAAATTCGTATGGTACTGAACTTGGACGACAAGAAAAGACTTGATACTGGAGGCCATATCGACATTTGTAGATATGCATCCTTCAGATCTACCACACAAATCCAGTCCCCCAGGGTGAGACCAGAAGGGATTTATTCCAAGTGATCCTCCTAAACCTTTCTAGTGGGATCGAGAGATTGAAATGGTATAGGTCCAAAATAGTTCACTAGCCTCCTTGGTTGTTCTTTAAAACCACATACAATCTCTGGGCAATTTCCTTGGAGAGAAAGGTACTTCCTTGAAAGCCATCATTTAGAGAAGTGTGTTCAATTCCTGGAGGAGTATTGTCATTCTTATCTGGCTAATGGGGTGCTAGCAGAGTAGGCTTGGGTTAAGAGCAGGGATGTCAATTCACCAAAATGACAGGGGTAGCAGAAGTGATGTTGCGCAACTGATGGCATCACAGATGGGATGTCACATAACCTTTCACCCTGATCACGTCACAATAAAATCTAACAGAAATTCTGTCGGAGTCTTCTTGCACAAGAATAGAGTAGAGAATCTTATCATTGTATTTTAAAGAATTAAATACATTTCCCCAAAACTTGCTATCATATTATACTGATACATACAACACCTAGACAACACACTCTCCACTTCCCAAACCACCTGAGACTGGGAGATCTGTTCCCTACTGTTTCCTCCCCTGATTGTTTGTGGATCCCTTGCTACCAAACTGGACACCGTCCCCCTCTCCCTTTCCCTTCTCGCTCTCTTGTTTCTCGGCATTTCCACACCATGTTCTTCCCCCTATGATTGTTAAGTGTGCCATTGCTTACCAAAGGTAGGTCTGTGCTCAATAAATACCATAATAAAAATAAAATAATTATAAACTGATATTTTGTTTGCATTCTCATGCCAGTCACATTTCATGATGAAATAAATAAACAAATTCAATACAATTCAATCAATTGTATTCATTATGAAAAACAAGTCATGCCATATCAAATTTCAAGATAAACAATTATTTTTAGTAAAATAAATTAAAGAATCATATGGTAATATGTTGAAACTGTTCCTGAAAATCTATCTTTTATAACAAACAGAACCTAACAGTGTTTGTCAATGGAATCTGAAACTGTTCTTGCTCACCACGTTTCAGGAAAGAACCCCTTCCTCAGGAGAGACCCTATCCTCCAAAAAAGAATATAACAATTTATCTTAATGTATTTTAGTGTTCTCTTAAACTTCTGTTCTAATAGTATTAAAAGCAAATAGAATGCTAACCATAGTATTGCTTGACCCTAAAGGAAAAGGCAATTCTTTCTCTGCTAATGATGTATTTTCCATCATGCATTTTCCACCATAAAATAATAAGCGCTATTTAGCAAATTTAAACTAACACTAATGAATTAGAATCAAATATCAAACCTATTTCATCAATTACAATCAAACAGATAATCTTCAAATTAAGATGACAACACTTTTAAATATATGTTGTCTCCAACCGCTCTTATTCAGGTCATGTAGAGTCTTGAACTAAAATATATAGAGAGCATTTAAGTACATTTATGAGAGAAATTGTTCTCAATGTTTAAAGAAAAATCCACATATCACTTACTGAGTAAAAAGCTATAAAGCGTCTATCACTCGATTTATGTTTGACTCAGAAAGGACATCTGGTGTTTGCCTTCACTTGCTTGAGATATTTCTATGAACAATGAAAATATTCATGTTGTATATAATGTTAATTACACTAGAATATCTATATTTTAGATGGATCATAATGATATCTAATTAAAATATTTGCTCACTTGTATGGCATTTCTCATTCAATCCTGACCAGCTCTAACCAGCGAAGAAATTAACTGAACCATGTTGTCAGGATTTATAGTGTGCTTACCACAACACTTGAAGATACATATCTCCCCAGAAATAGTGTCATCATGGTCGGAGACTCTCTGGCTATGTTTACACACTCATGTGTTAGATCTGGCATATTAGGCGGACCACTTTGTAGATCTACTAGTTCCTAAATTATAGCCTAGGATTCTTTTGCATTATTATCTAATATCTCAGATCTATGAAACATGGCCTCAAAATTAGAGTGTTCTTAAAACCTTCTGTCAATGTATAATTTGTCATGAAAAATGCAGTAATTCAAAAAACAAAGGTACATAAATATATGTATATAAATGTCATTTTATGATTCAACAAATTGCTGGTGTTTTAGGGAAAGCAAAGTTCTTTGATTAATTTGTAAATGTAACTTTAGGTGTCATTTGGAGACGTTTTGAACTCAAGCGGGTGATGACACAGTGATTGACAAGCAGCAGAATTACGTCTGCAATGCCTATTGTTATTCAGAATAAACATACAGAGATTTGATTATGTAAAAGATGTTTGTGTGAGAGAAATAATGAGACTCAAGCAGGCAGGTTATTTTCGTTTTTTCTGGGCAAGCTGCGTCTGTAATATTGTGGATACTTCCCCTACATAAAGCTTGGGGGCCACATTTGATTCCTTTATTTATGTATTAATTCCCCTGGATTGTGGGGTGGGTCTGTATACTATGGGGCATTATCTGGGGGTCATTAACCAAATTAGATCTTCCAGTGAAAATGTAGAATTCAGAGGGTACATGCCTGTTAAAGAGATGAGTATTAAAAAGTGTGTATGTAGGCCATTGGTACTCAGGAACAATCCACTGAAGGAACAAAGTGTTTGAATCAGATTTTGAGAAAGTGGGCAGACAAAGACACATGCTTCCTTATGCCTAACCTACTAATACAATGGGAACGGTGAGAAAGAGCAAGCCTACGGGAGGATTTGAAAAACAAGAAATGTCCTTGATGAAATAAATAGTAAGCACGTGACAGTTAACACGCTACAAGGTAAAAGACATCCATCTTTGATTTGTGGACAAGAAATAGGGAAGTAAAGCCAACAGTAATTCGAGTTGTGCTGGGGGGCGACAGTATCCTAAGACTGCAGGGATGTCGATCGACATGGACAGAGAATGTACATGCTTACGTGTGCAGTCATTTCTCAAAGTCACTACTTGTGACTTTTCTTCTACCTCAACTAGTTTCCCAAGACTATTCACAGCATTGCATGCTGGAAACTTAAGGATTTTGATCTACATGCAAAATATGGTGGAAAAAGATTCAAACATACTTCTAGAACCGTTGCTCCCAAACTCCACACCGAAGTATTTTACTTACTAAATAGATACAAAGTTAACTGTGGGGGTGTGTGGGTCAGAAAACTCGATAAACGGGATAAACGTGCTTGGCATCATTGGAAGATTGTATACAGACAAGCTTGTGCAGCTTGTCACGAAACTGTAGCCCTCCCAAATAACTTCCACACTTTGTTTCGCAAAAATATACCATGGAGGTAACTAAATGAACTAGCCCTGCATTCCTCAGCTATTTTTCTACAAAATCAAAGAAAAGGTAGCGAGTATGTACGAAACAAGCCACTGCTAAATCAGAAAATGCAGCGAGGTGAAGATTTCGAGAAAGGAAACACTCTCTGCTTGCACTGGCACTATTCCAGCTGGCAGCAGGGGGACATTCTCTTAAAGCTTGCAAAACCTGGTTACTTTAAAGGACTGCAGAAAAGAAGATGTAAACAGGACCATTAAAGCAGATTTAAGATACTTATTTATAATCTAGTCTAAGAACGCTCGAATAGCACACCACTTAAAAAGCACTGTTTGCTAGACATAGCAAGATGTATTCTATGTTTTCTCAAACAAGGACTTTCAAATTTCGATATTCATGCTGGATGTCTGAATTTAGAGAAAATAGAATGGCAGTTAAGAAAACCAAGGAGCTGTAAAAATAAATGTTAGAGTTAATCCTTTACAGTAAGCTAATATCATGTTTCCAACCCAAGCACTTCATGACTCCCTCATTGGCCATTTGCCTTACAAATGGCTGGCCTTGGACACCAACATCACATCTAATCATAGAAACCTTTGATTTCCTAAACTGACTTCCCCCCTTGATCCTCGCTTACCCATTCATTGTTGCACCTTAGATGTTTTCACACTATTCTCTGGTTCTCACATCAAAATAAATATGGCTATAGACAGGTATTCAGGGGAATTATTTTGTACACCAAGGTTGCCACTATGGCTCGATCCATACTAAGAGCCTTCTTTTAATCCAGAAAACTGATTGTGAAATTCAAAACCTTGTACTTAAATTAACAAACGCTCTACGGACCGAAGAGACCCTAATAACTATAGGGCCATATCCAGAGTATGCTGCCTCATGTTCAAATCCTAGATGTAGTACTGGATGTACAAAAAAAAGACATCACAAACGCTCTGTAATCAGGCAATGCCCCAGCAGAGAGCAGAAATCCATCTGTTACTGCTGCCCTTAAAGCCATGACAAGCTTTTCGAATTCCATGCCTGTAAAATAGTGTTTTGTGACACTTAACAGACTGTAATTGAGAAAGGACTGTTTATGGTAGATAGTTTAATTCGTGCAATTCTGGAGTTTAACATATGTGAGCAAGAATCAGCATATGTTTACTTATTTTAAAGCACAAAAAGAAAAAGTGTTTTGGTTAATTTTGATTAAACTGTTAAAACTATTTTTCTGCAACACACTAAAAGCTGCAGATTACTTTTTAAGAATCTTACACATTCTACATTCATTATATGGGACATCAAATGGAAGATCTCTTAAATTAGATCAAGCAAGAGGCGAGGTAGTAAAATACTCCATAGTGCACATAAGGGAATAGTTTCTTACCTGTAACTCCATTTCTCCAGCATTGGTATCTTTCATGGATTCACATGCTTAGAATATTCCCCGTCGTCAGGCTGGGAATCCCCGGTACATTATATAGACCCTTTCCCGTAGGAAAACTTTTTCGACGCTTATGTGTCCTATCCACCTCGTTTTGTATCATGCGTGCCCGCACCGTCAGGACGTCATGATATAAATACAGGACCCGCCCCCGCGCTCCCTCAGATTTCGGCCCCCAAAGTAGTGGGGGAACCGGTTTGGATGTTCAGGGGAGGCAGGTGGGCACATGTGAATCCATGAAAGATACCAATGCTGGAGAAATGGAGTTACAGGTAAGAAACTATTCCCTTCTCCAGCATTGGATCTTTCATGGATTCACATGCTTAGAATAGATTACATAGCAGTACACCCCCAAGAGAGGAGGCGTGCATGCAAACCCATATACTTTCTTCGCACGACCCGTTCCCTATGATCATGTATACATTAGTAATCGTTAACATAGGAAAACGAACCACATACAGTCATAAATTCCACAGGATGCAACCCCTCAGTAGGGGCTTACCTTATTGGAATAGGTGTCGGAGCACCGCCTGTCCCATCCGGGTATCTTCGGCATGTTGCTGCGACAGGCAGTAATGGCGGGTAAAGGTGTGTGTGTAGCCGCCCAGGTAGCCGCCATGCAGATGTCCCCCAGAGGGACTCCGGCCCACAGTGCCGTCGACGATGCCGCTGCTCTAGTTGAATGAGCTCTTGGCCGTCGTAGAAGAGGCTTCCCTGCCCTGGAATGGCAGTACGAAATGGTAGATGACACCCATCTTGACAGTCCTTGCTTTGAAATGGCTTTTCCTTTAGCACCCAAACCATAGGCCACGAACAGTTGTCTCGTTTCTCTGAATGGTTGCGTACGATGAAGATAAAACTTGAGAGCCCTTTTTACATCCAATGTGTGTAACGTGCGCTCCGCTCCCGAGCATGGCTCCGGAAAAAACGTAGGCAACACAATAGAGGAGTGTTTATGGAACACCGAAGGAGCTTTCGGTATGAACTGTGGGTTAGTGGCAAGGGCTACCTTGTTCTTGAAAAATCGTAAGTATGGTGGGTCTACCATTAGAGCCTGAACTTCTGAAATACGTCGGGCTGAAGTGATGGCCACCAGGAAGGCCAATTTCCACGACAAAAACTTTAGAGACGATGATGACATTGTCTCAAAAGGAGACTTCATAAGAGACGTTAAGACCAGATTGAGGCTCCACTCCGGCGGAAATTTCTTCTCTGGAGGGAAACTCCGAAAGAGGCCTTTAAGGAAGTGCTTAATCAGGCGGTCGCTGAACAATGGTGCCGAATGCCGTCGACGAGTAAACCTGGAAATGGCGGCCAGGTGTACTTTTATTGACGATACCGATAGGCCCTTTTGAGCTAAGAACAGCAAGTATGGAAGGAGCTGTTCCGGCTTAATCGATTGCGGGGCCAAACCTGGTTGATCCTCACACCACTGACAGAAACTTCTCCATTTGTACGTGTATGAGGCGTTTGTGGAAGGCGCTCTTGCCGCTTGCAGGATACGCCGACAGTCCTCCGGAATCGTTAGCCGACCGAATTCGGCGAAGTCAGGAGCCAGGCCGTCAACTTGAGGCTGTCCGGGTCGTGATGCCAAACGACACCCTCCTGTCGAGACAGAAGGTCGGGGGTCTTCTGGAATCTCATCGGTTCCGCCACCGCTAAGTGTAGCAGGTCTGAAAACCACACCTGTCTGGCCCAGTACGGGGCCACCAGAATTACCCGACATGGGTACCTGAGGATCCATTGCAACGTCCTCCGGACAAGGGGAAATGGAGGGAATGCGTACAGGAATTTGTTCGACCATGGGAAGGAGAACGCATCCGCCAGTGAGCCCTGCTGAGGCCATCTGCTTGCGTACTGATGGCATTTCCTGTTGTTCTTCGTCGCGAACAGATCTATGGAAGGATGTCCCCATTTCTTGAATACTTGCTGTAGTTGTTGGTCGTTCAGCACCCATTCGTGAACTTCGTTCATTTCTCTACTGAGGGCATCGGCTTCCACATTTCTCACGCCTGGCAGGTGGAACGCCAAGATTTGCATGTTGTGTTGTAGGGCCCAATGCCAGATTTTCTGTGCCTCCGTCGATAGGGACCTGGAACGTATCCCTCCTTGTTTCCTCAAGTAGAACATCGTAGTGGTGTTGTCCGTCATGACACGCACCACCGAGTCCCTCAGTTGAGGAAGAAAAGATTTCAGAGCCCATCGCACTGCTCTCAGTTCTAGCAGGTTGATATGCAGGGAGGACTCCTGCAACGACCACTGGCCTTGTACCTGTAACGTATCCAGATGAGCTCCCCATCCGCTCAGCGATGCATCCGTCACCACCGTCTTTTGGAACTCCGGTTCCAGTAGAGGCATTCCTTTCGTTAGATGAGTAGACACTCTCCACCAGCAGAGTGCTTGTACTAGTTGTTCGTCGACGACCAGTCTGTCGGACCAGCGACCTCGGCTCTGCGCCCAACGGTCCGCTAGAAATTCCTGGCAAGGCCTCATAAACAGACGGCAGTTGCTTATCAACGGAATGCAGGATGACATGGTCCCTAGCAGGGACATGTATGTGCGCACCGACACCTTGGTACCGCATCTCCATTCCGACGCCTTGCTTTTCAGTTTCTGAATTCTTTCGCTGGATGGTCTCACCAGGCTTGTGTGTGTATGAAACTCCGCTCCTAGAAAGACCAAGGTCCTCAAAGGCTCTACGGAGGACTTGTTGAAGTTTATTGCGAAGCCCAGTTCCTGTAAGAGGGACATTGTGGCCCTTAGACTGTTTCGTGTTTGTTCCCTGGACGAACCTCTGACCAGCCAGTCGTCCAGATATGGATAGACATGGTGACCATCCTTCCTTAAATGGGCCGCTATAGGGGCCAAGCACTTGGTGAACGTCCTGGGGGAGGACTTGAGCCCGAACGGGAGGACCTTGAACTGAAAATGCTTTCTCCCGACGACGAACCTTAAATATCTCCTGTGTCGTGGGCGTATTGGGATGTGAAAATAGGCGTCCTGAAGGTCTAGTGACGACAGATAATCCATGGGTTGCACCGACCTGATAACCTCCTGGAGCTTTAGCATTTTGAATTTTAGGCTCTTTAGCCATTTGTTGAGTACCCTCAGGTCGAGAATGGGCCTCCATTTTCCATTTGGCTTCTTGACAACAAAGAACCGGGAATAAACTCTGTGTCCTTCCTGTGCCACAGGAACTCTCTCTACCGCTCCTTTTCGCAACATAAGCGCCGCCTCTTGTCGTAGGATTCGGAGGTGGGGCTGGGTCGAAAATACAGGCGGAAGACGTGGAGGCTTGTCTTTGAATTGTAGCGCATGACCCATGCGAATCGTGTCTAGAACCCATCGATCTGTGGTGATGCATTTCCATTGGTCGAAGTGATGAGAGACTCGTCCCCCCAGGACGTTTCCGAAGGCCGTCATTGGTTGCTGGTTTGCTTGTTCTTCGTCGACGAGGGACCTGAGCCTCGCCGCCTGGAAGCTTGATAGTCTCTGCTTCTACGTGCCGACTGGGACGCTCGTCTGAACCCTTGTGAAGAGTACGAGGGCCTGTTAAATCCACGGTCCCTCGAGGCTCCAAAGCGGGAGTTTCCAGAAGCACCCCTAAAGGGGCGAAAAGAGCGAAAGTTTCTACCCGTTTGGAGGGCGCCGAGGGACCTAGCAGTATCCGTGTCTTCTTTCATCCCCTTCAACGCTTCATCAACCTTTTCGCCAAACAGGTGTTCCCCTTCACATGGCATGTCAAGGACTTTGTACTGGACTTCAGGACGGAAAGTAGTACATTTGAGCCACGCTTGTCGACGAAGTACTATGCCATGGTTGATTTGTTTGAAGCCAGACCCTGCTAGGTCAACTGCAATATTAATTGCGTGGTTCGAGGCCTCTTCGCCATCCCGCACCAGTAACATGGCTGCTTTCCGGTGTTCGTCTGGCAGGTGTTCTAGGATAGGGGCTAGTTTGTGCCACATTTCTCTATCGTATCGTGACACGATCGCTAAGGAATTGGCTGCTCTTACCGTCGTCGCACCGACCGAGAGCACCTTTTTTCCAAAGGCGTCTTGCCTCCTAGCCTCGCTTTAAGGTGGAGTTGAACATTTTTGCTGTACCCTGGCCTTCCTAGCCGCTGCCGCCGACACCACCGAGTCAGACAGAGGTTGTGATGTTAGACATTTTGGAGTGGACTCCGGAGCTTTAAACTTTTTCTCAATCCGCCCCTTTATAGCTGGCTCCGAGAACGGATGGCGCATCGTCTTGAGACCTTCTTGCCACACGTGGTCCAGAATTGGGATGGCAAATACCGATTTCCTCCTTTGACCCATATGGTCAAAAAGGAAACAGTCTTTCTTCTGCTCCTCAGGAATCAAGCCGAACTCGGAACAAGCTTTTCCCATCATTGCATGGAAGGCTCCCACATCATCCGGAGGAGATGGCTGTGTCTGGCTCCTCGTAGACTCTACCTCTACATCCGAATTCCATGTTGGGTCCCTCGACGGTGACAGGGAGATGTCTGACCCTGAGTCACCCAGTATAGAATCGGACTCCGACAACTCACCCTCCTCCTGCGCTCGAGGACGATCTTTTACCGCCTGGGGAGCCGATGGGTTTTTAGTCGTCGAGCGAGCCACACAAGCTTGTTCGTCGACGGAAGGTACAGAAAAAAGTGACGATGAAGTCCCAGGTTGAGGGATCTGCGTATCCAGCCGCTGCAGGAGCTCCTGAAGAGTATTAAGCACATCCAGAGACAGAACTGTCTGGGATGTTAGTAAGGTTGATGATATAGGTACCATACCCCCACTCGCACTCGTCGTCATCGCCGACGTGGAAGGCCGTAAGCCTAAATCCGATGGCTGCAGAACCGTGCCACCTTCTCCTTCCGCCGAGCAGGCCGTGTCTGGCTGCAGTAAGACTTCAGGGGGGATCGGGTCATAGACCTCTGGCAGCCAAGCCATAGACTGAGTCTCCGTCGACGAAGGAATCCCAACCGCTGCTGCCTGAACAGTAATAGGCATCGTCAATGACACCGAGGTCGACGAGCAAGTAGTCGTCGTCGAGCCCTTAGACTTCGTCGCCGATTTCGATGCCGACTTCCCGGCTGAAGCGTCTCGACTCACGGAAGACCTGGGACGGTCCCCTGAGGAGGATTTTGACAGCGCTTGCCTCTCCGTCTAAGATGATGAGGAGGAGGAGGGCTTTTTATGTGATGAGGAAGACCCAGCATGCTTCCCCTTATGCTTGTCCTCAGCGCGGTTTTCTGCTGGCCGTACCTTTTTCGATGGAGGTTCCGACTTGCTCCTGGAGGCCGTGGAGCCAACTTCCGAAGCCAGGTAGGCACCCGCTCCGTCATTAAGCCAGTCGACCAGCCTTCTTTTACTGTCCTTAAGGGTTTTTTGGGAGAAACCCTGGCATATCTCACATGTATCCGCCGTGTGGTGCGGGTGGAGACAGTAGATACAATCCATGTATCATAAACTTTTTTGAGGCCACATGTCGCACAAGGGCGAAATAACGCTTTTCCAGATATAATTCTCCAGAATTTGAACGTCGCCGAAGCGAAACAGAAAAAACAACCTAGTTTCCACTAGCAGTAATCACGAGGATCCCACTACTTTGAAAGACGGTTGAAATCTGAGGGAGCGCGGGGGCGGGTCCTGTATTTATATCATGACGTCCTGACGGTGCGGGCACGCATGATACAAAACGAGGTGGATAGGACGCATAAGCGTCGAAAAAGTTTTCCTACGGGAAAGGGTCTATATAATGTACCGGGGATTCCCAGCCTGACGACGGGGAATATTCTAAGCATGTGAATCCATGAAAGATCCAATGCTGGAGAAAAATTATTACATTTGCTAGTCACGTTAGAGTTACATGACCTTATAAAGAAACTCAGCCCTCTGGCGCATTCCTTTATTTAGTCATGTAGCTCCTTGTTGACTTGAACTATCCTTATAATGTACCACTGGAGGTACTTTAACCACTATAACCTTATAAGATAACATGCCATTTATCAGGTTACATTACTGCACAAATGAGTGGGTGCTCTGAACCAAGCACAGTAGTAGGAGCCCTTCTGCTTCCTGTTTAAGCTCTCTTAAATACCAGGCAGTTCATTGGGACGCATGTGAGAGATTTAGATGGTGTGGCTACACCTGGCTAAGGATAAGCATTCCTGGTAAAGGTGAGAGTGTCAGAGGCCTACAGCATAGGCAGTTGCGCAAGCTAATCTACCAGGTGGAGAAGACTAAAAGAGCAAATATCATTAGCCTGCTGATTAAGATACTCTTTCCAAAACCTGCTTGCCAGATCTCAGTATGTCGCCTAGCAACACGACTTCATGTGCTTCTGAGGAGGACAGCTTCACAACGTCTTCCGTTGTAAGAAATCATTGCAATCTATTGAATTTTGGCCCATCTACTGGATGGTTTATGTAGTGCAAGCTAACATTGAAAAGTGTGGCCAAAGAGAATACAGTCTGCCCTGAACAACAACAAATAATTATTCAAATAAGAATAATCAGATTTTATATGTTGCATCGGGTCAGATTTCTCACATTTACAAGAACTCCAGTGATGCTTGTCATTTAATGATACTCTGAAAAATTCCCATATAAGCAGCTCATCATGTGTAGCAGTAATATAACAAGATGTGTATTTGTAGAGTGCGCATTGAACAATGCAGGGATATCTTGGTGCTATAAAGAAATATTTATGAACGGTCATGCTCCCCCAGCAGAAAAGGGGTGGTCAGAGATGGGGAGATGCTTTGTGTATGTGGTTTGTGTATGAAACAGATGAACTGCAAAGATATGAATAATCTCACACACCTTCCTAATTCTCTATTCTGCTAAAATGACTTTGTACAAAGGAAGAAGTGTTAAAAGTGTTACTTCTCTTTCATGTGTGTAATGCATTTGTGGAGATTATTAGTAAATTCATACTGTTCATCTATCCCCAATATCTCTAATATTGAAACCCAAAAACTACAACTGTGATTTCAACACATATAGAATCATAGATGGGCAGCTATAAATTACAGGAATATATTGAGGCAATATGCCCCGAGGTGGCAGGCCCACCCGGTAGGTAATGGCCTGCCTCCCAAGTTCAATGCCCGAGCTCAGCGAGTGTGCCTTAACGAGGGTGGCGGGCCATTACCTACAGGGTGGGTCTGCCACCTAAGGGCATATCGCCATTAGCACCTGTGTAATACACGGGTGCGAATGGTGTTTATTTAAATTAAAAAAGGAACTTACCTTAGAAGCACGGCCCGACTATGTGCAGTCCTGTTGGACAGGACATCTGTTATCTATGTTGATGATGTTGGACGTCATCAACATTAAAATCAGGCTTACTGTTCTACAGGACAGCATGGCGTTGGGCCGCGCTTCTAAGGTAAGTTTTTTGTTCATTTAAAAAGAAAAAACACACTCTTAGCACCCACGTAGGAAACTACACGCGTGCTAAGAAATAAAGTGGGAGGGGGAACAGGGAAGTGAAGGGGGCACCGGCGGCCCAGGCAGCTCAGAACACAGGCTTGTACCATACAGTACAGCCCTTGTTCTGAGCCTCCTGATTTGCTGTTGGTGAGTAGGAAATGGTCTGCTGTGTTCATGTGGGTGATGCAGAAGGGGAGCGCTTTTTATACTTGGCTAAAAGCTTGAACCATGAACTTTCTACCCCTAATGAACCTATTCTTTTCAAGGCATTTGGCTATTACCTACTTTATAAATAAGTCCAGTACGTTCCCAAAATAAAATTGGGAGAAATTATCAGTTACTGTACATTGGAGCTTTGGCATCACAACAAAATTCAGCAGACGTATTGTTTATTGTATGCATTCAAACCAGTTTCGCAAGTTAAAATTCAGGAGTATTGATGCATATTTATTTTTCTGGAACCCCGATTATTGGCTGTTTTAAAATATAGCTTATATCAACTAATCCTGCAGTGTCACATTCCACCTTCTTGTCAAATCATGGATCAACTATACAAACAGCAAATATTTGGGCTCACCTAAGCATCACACTCACCGACTCCAACATATACAGAGTGCGGATTCGTCAATGATTCTTAGATTGTGCGCTAGAAATCTCATCACACCCAGTTTGGATTTTCTTTGCTAGCTCCCAGTCTCTGTGAGTTAACTTTAAGGCAGCATGTACCGTGCCCAGATATGATTGGTCCACTCATTGGTCCGGTTTCAATCAGACACATTTTAAAACACTGCAAGACATCTGAAATCCAAAGCTGCTACCATTCAAAATTCGAATTTTCCATTAAAGGGAAATAAATATTCTCATTTCAGGCATCCAAATATTGGAACAATCTCGCCTCACACAGTCAGAAGCAGACCCATCTCTCTTCAGCTTAGGGACACACATGTTATGCTGAGCAGTGTTTTATATATACTCTCGCCTGGACGTTAAGTTCTATATGTTGTCAATGTTTTCATTTGTAATAGTTGTCTCTTGTACAGAAAATCACTTCTGTTAGGGTCAGAATTGAGTTTGGCGAAATCTAGCAACATGAGAGTCTTTGGTGCCTCAGCGAGTCTAGGATTACCTCTTCTGCTGTCTGCTATTGCACTATGAGAGAATGGGAGTTTGGCAGAGGGCATTGAATTACTCTCCTACTTCTACTCTACTCCACTAGTGACTGACTCACACACACACAAAAATAACTTAGAGGATCTGCATGGTACTATACACAAATCTTATTGAAAAATAATGATTTTGAAAATGTTGGGACTAAATCATGGATCATTAGTCCCTTAGCAGGTGAAGACGGAACTGGTGGGAGGGTGTTAGAATACAACTAGAAACTTGCACCTACATCTGAAACTATAAATGTTTCTTTTGAAGAAAAATACAATCAATTTAAGACTGATAAGAACTTACAAAAGCGAGGATAGAAACAGAGGTTACTGTAGTATTTAATATTATAGTAGAATCTGCCTGATGACTGAGGGACATGCCTGACCACATCATGGTATGTAATAATAGAACACTGGGAACTCAGAGGCATACAGGATTCTAGAAGGATGGACTGTAGTTGAATGATAACCGTCCAGCTCCCTCTGCTACTAGTTGTCTCCCTCCTCCTTTTACTACATTGTAATGTAGTTACATTAACTTAATAAATATATATTATAATTCCACATTGATCGTCTGTGTAATACTTACCACGGCTACTACAAATGGCGACGAGGATGGCTCCGGTCGTATTGATGCTGCATCGAGGTACACGGAGCTGCTCCGCTCATGCCCGAGCGTAGAAGCGGCCCCGTTTTGATGTTCCGGAAGGTAATGCTAGGCGATTCCAGTGCGGCATACAAAGGATATGACAGCAGATGCTATACATCAATTAGCTGCCTTACGTTACTTTAACATCGGAGTTTGCGCATGCGCTCAATGCCTTCGAGCAGGAAATATTTCTTAAAGGCGCAGTACGCCGCTGTTTTCCAATGCAAGCCTGCAATTCTCACGCACGGTGACAAGGTGGTGTAGGCAGTACAGTAGGAGTTGGAAAAGTGCAATCTGTGCACATTGCAATTTCGTGGAACAATGCTATTAATTATATATGAGTGAACTACTATCTGCAGATACATAGTGGTAACTCATCCACTTGAGGATAGTATGTGCATTCCACACAAGTTTCAAGAGGAGATGAATACTTGTATGCTAGCGATGGTTGCATAAAATAAAGCCCACATTTGTCAGATTTCATCTTACATTGCACATTGCGCTTCAGGACATCTGGCACAGACATTAAATATAAACTCTCATGGCATTCAGCAGTGTGCCACCGCCTGCCTTTTTCTTGCCCAGCACTGATGAACCTGCTTTACCTTGGAAGAGGTGGATAAAATCGTTTGAACATTATGCAGGTGTGGTCTGTGGTCCCAATTGCAGTGTGGAGAAAAGGAAGTCATTACTATTGCATTGTTTAGGTCCTGTTGGCCAAGAAAAGTACGAAACACTTCCAGATTTACCAGAGGAAGACAGTGTGGATCTAAATGAATACCAGCTGGCTGTAAAGAAAATTGATAAACATTTTGAAAAGAAAGTGAGCATAATTCTAGAACGTTATAAGTTTGGCAAACGCACACAGGAGGAGGGAGAGAGTGTGGAAAAGTTTGTCACAGCATTAAGGAAATTAGCAAAGTCATGCAACTTTAATGAGCAACTAGATGAGAGACTCAGAGACCAATTTATGCTAGAGTGTCGCAGTAGCAAAGTAAGGGAAAAATTGTGGTCAGAAAGTGATCCTTCCCTCGACACTGTTCTTCGAGTAGCTAAAGAAGTAGAGCACACGGAGGAGTGTGTTAAAGAATTGGAGAATAAGATGAAGCAAGTAAAAATAGAAAACAGCAACAGTAAAATGCATGACACGCATGAAGAGGAGTCGATTGCAATGATCAATAATGACACCATTAAGAGGAGATCCATCACTAAGCAATATAATTCAAGGAGAGCAGACAAAAGGTCAAGTAAATATGCTCAAAAGGGTTCATCATATGAAGTATCTAAGAAGAACAGTCCAGTGAATCAATTAAGGAAAGTGGAAAAAAAGCGCCAAGGAAAGTGTTACAGGTGTGGCAATGTGAATCATTGGGCTGATGACCCAGATTGTCCAGCATTAAAGATCATTTGTAACAAGTGTAAAGGAAAAGGCCACTTTTCCAAATGTTGCAGATATCGCGACAATGCCATGAACTGGATAGGGGACAATTCTGATAGTGATCGCAGTGAAATGGAAAATCAAGATGATTGCGTATGTACTATAACTGATGATAATGATGAAGAAGTGTTGGAAAGTCCCAGGGCGATGGTGTCAATTGATGGCAATGAAATATGTATGATGATTGATACTGGTGCAAAGTATACGCTTCTGCCGAGACAGTTTTGGAACAAGAATAAACATGAATATTTACATGAAACGGATATCAATCCAAGAGCCTATGGAGGTGTGAGAATTAATGTCATCGGTTGGCATTGGGGAAAATTGAAATTTAAGAACAGAGTGGCAAACGGCAAAATATATATCACAAGTGAAGGGAAAACTGCTTTACTCAGCTGGACTCACCAGAGTAAGTTACGAGTGAAAGTGGACTCCACCAGTGTGGAATCAGTCTTGTCCATAAGTAATGGAAGCAGTGAATCAATTGCAGGTGGTGATATTATAAGTAAAGCTGGTTTGTTAAAGGTTTTCCGAGATAATATAGGATGTCTTCAAGGTTTTACTCATCAAATATTGCTCAAGTCAGATAAAAAACCTATAGCTCAAAAATTGAGAAACATTCCGTTAGCAGTACGAGAAGAAGTCAACAAGGAATTAAAGAAAATGGAAGAAGATGGAATCATAGAAAGTATTGATGCTAGCGAATGGGTTTCTCCACTGGTTGTGATAAGAAAAAAGTCAGGAAAACTTAGAATTTGTGTTGATTTACGTGAATTGAACAAAGGTGTCATACCTGATCGTCATCCTTTACCTAATATACAAGAAATTGTTTCTACCATTGGACCCTCTAAAGTATTTTCGACGTTAGACTTATCATCTGCCTATCATCAAATTAAATTGCATAGAGAGTCAAGGAAACTGACTGCGTTCATAACTCATGATGGTTTGTATCAATTTAAAAGAATGCCTTTTGGACTAGTGTCGGCAGCATCAGTTTTCCAAAAGGTTATGCATGGTATGTTCAAGGATACTGATGGAGTGATATGTTTTCAAGATGACATATTGATTCATGCTGTTACTCAAGAATTGCACGACAAAAGGTTACTACACGTGTGTAAGAAATTATATGATGCGGGCATGACTTTGAGCAAAGATAAGTGTAAGATAAATTGCACGGAGATTGAATATTTGGGACACAAAATTACAGCAGAAGGAATTTTTCCAAAACTCAATTAGTCAATACCATTGTGGGCATGCCAAGCCCGAGTAACAAAGATGAGATTCGTACATTTATTGGCATGGCTGAATATTACTCAAAATTTGTCAAGGATTTTGCCATACACACCGTTCCATTACGAGAAGCACTCAAGAAGAAATGGTTTGAGTGGAATGGGGAATGTGAAAATGAATTCAATTTCATAAAGAATGCAATAAACTCTGCTCCTGCATTAAAGAATTTTTGTACCAAAGACAAGATTATCATCACTACGGATGCCAGTAACATAGGATTGGGAGCTGTATTGTCCCAAGAGAAAAATGGTCAAGAAGCAGTAATTGCTTTTGCGTCGAGATTATTGAAGGGTGCAGAGAGTTCTTATGCCACTATAGAAAAGGAGGCTCTGGCTATTAAGTGGGCAGCTGACAAATTTAGAAGCTTTATATGGGGCAACCAAGTTGAGTTTCGAACTGATCATAAGCCTTTGACTCAAGTATTCATGTCAAAAGGTCTTAATAAAGTATCCAACAGAATGAGAAGATGGGTCATGATGCTGCAAGAGTTTAACTATACTGTGTCATATGTTCCAGGAATAAAGAATGTGTCTGCTGATTGCTTATCCCGATTAACCAACATCTCGGAGATTGTTGATGAGGATGAAGACATGGAAGTGGTATTTTGTGTGGAAAATTCTTCCATATCCAAGGATGCTTGGGATCAGGCTGAAACTAATGATGATAACATCAAGAAATTGAAAGAATTGATTCAAAGTCATGATTCCATGAAGAAATCTAAATTTGAGGAAGCTAATTTAAGTGCTTTCTGGACAGTTGCAGATGAACTGCATGTTCACGATAACTTTGTAATGAGAGGTGATAAAGTCATTCCTCCGACGGATCTGCGTAAGAAGATTGTAGAATTAGGTCATGAGGGCCATCAAGGAGTGATAAAGACTAAACAAAGAATTAGGAATGACTATTGGTGGCCCGGTTGTGATCTCCAGATCGAACGATATATTAGGGAATGTATCCTTTGTTGTGGTGATGAGAAAAAATGTGTGGGTTCCAGGCAACCAATGGTTATTACTGATATTCCCAATAGTGTATGGAGGGATATAAGTATGGATATTTTAGGTCCAATACATTGTAAAGGTGTACAAAAGTATTGCTTGGTAGTTATAGATCTTCTCACCAGGTGGGCAGAGATTTTGATTACTTCTAGTATTACGGGTAAAACCGTGGTGGAATTTTTATCAAGTATATGTGAGAGAGAAGGATACCCGGAAAGTATTCTTTCCGATAACGGTACCCAATTTATGTCTAAGGAAGTGGCAGATTTTTGTAAAAAATTTGCCATTAAACACAAGACTAGCTCGATCTATCATCCACAGACCAATGGGGTGGTAGAACGTTTTAATAAAATCCTGAAAGAGACCATCAGAATGGCGTGGATCAATGGGTTGAATTGGGAGGATGCCATTAGGGAAAAAATAATTGCCCATCGTTTCACCCCACATACCAGTACTGGTGTGTCTCCTTTTGAGCATAGCAGAGGAAGAAAAGCAAACACAAAATTAGCTCCCATTTGGATTATTAAAGAGGGTGAAGAAATAAAAAAAAATCTGAGTAATGCAAAAAAAAAAATCAGGGAAACACAAAGGAGAAACAAGGTGAACTATGATAAGAAGGTACATAACAGCAAGTATGATATGTGTAAAGCTGTTGGTCAGTTTGTCAAAGTATTACTCCCTCCTGCTCTAAGGAGTGGACCATGTAAATGGTCCAATCCCATTAGAGTTATAGAGGCGTTTCATAATGCTGTCAGGACGGAGGACAAAAGAATATGGAATGTAGAAAGAATTTGGATGTGTGAAAATAATAAGTGTATCAGGAAAGAAATGGGTAACAAGAAAGGAATGAAAGATGTAGGCAAGAATACAGCTAGAAATGTTAAGATATTTAGAAAGTCAAGCAGTGGTGAGGAAAGTAAAGTTAATAACACTGTGGAAAAGGGATATGATGGCAAATCTGAGCAAGTTAAATTTTCCTTGCCAAGTAATTCCAGAAATGGAGGATGTATGTCCAGAGTTGGCAGATCCTATCGGTTACCAAAGAAGATGGAAGATTATGTGGAGTTCTAGTTAACCAACTGGAACAATTGTTACAGAAATTGTATATAGTTTGTGTGTATAATTATAAGGAATATAGAGTGTTAATATAATATAATATAAAGGGAGGGAGATGTGTAGTATTTAATATTATAGTAGAATCTGCCTGATGACTGAGGGACATGCCTGACCACATCATGGTATGTAATAATAGAACACTGGGAACTCAGAGGCATACAGGATTCTAGAAGGATGGACTGTAGTTGAATGATAACCGTCCAGCTCCCTCTGCTACTAGTTGTCTCCCTCCTCCTTTTACTACATTGTAATGTAGTTACATTAACTTAATAAATATATATTATAATTCCACATTGATCGTCTGTGTAATACTTACCACGGCTACTACAGTTACCTATGGATTTCTAGACTTAGGCTTGACAAATATATATGGGTGTAATTAATAACTGACTGCATGTGCTGGAAGGTAATCATAACTAGAAATAAGTGAAGATTAAAAATGCAATGCTAATAAAATATTTACACATGAAAGTAATTACTGACACACTCTCAGCTAATCATAATGTTCGGAATGCAGACAATGACTACTCCTATTGATTGCATTCCCAACATTCTGACATCAGTAGCAGCCATAGAAAAAACAGACAGCATTACTCTGCATTGAGGAAATTGCAATACAACTTCCCAGCAAGATTTTCTTTTTGCACGACACTCTAGCCTAGTTTAACACAACAAACTGAACATTAAAAACGAATAATTGGAACAATGCCTTCAGGTTTGTAAAAACAGATTTTTCATTGCAGCTAAAGCAAGCTGAAGTTAAAACTGTTACAGTTCCCCCAAGTTCACAATTAAAATGCTTACCTTTTAGGGACAACCCAGTTATTTAAATATTACAACATTAAACCACATTTAATTTACAGTTATGTATTTTAAGACTTATTAAACTAACATGTTTACCTTCACCACAGCTCCAAAACCATTATTGCTTCTAGCTCTATAAGTTAATTCCCTTATAGACCTCGGGAGAGATAATTAAAGCTTCAGATAGTGACCCTCTCCCAATTTACGACCCGAGGCAAAGGCCATTTTCACGCGATGATGAATGACCCTTCTCTCAGTCTGTAAAAAGGATGATGACTATAGACTTAATTCTACTCTATTTGCAGTGTAAATGTGTGCATGATTTTGTGACATGTATGGCATGTGGCTATAGGTCTTGGGCGGCATCTGTGAAATTCGTATTTGAAATGTTGTCTTGTTATAAGAATCTTCCTCTTATAGTTTGTGTGAGTTACTAGAAGACCAGGAATACAGCATTTAAGAATTGCCTAGAAATTGGTAATTCAGTGACATGAGACTGCTTACTAAATTGGAGCATGCCTTGAGACAATTTCTTGAGAGTTATTAAGCTGTTGTCCAGTTATTTAAGTATTTCCAATGTGCAACCAAGAGCGTTTGTCCTATATCAGTTTGGTGTGTGCACCAAACTCAGCGACACAATAAATAAATAATGGTACCGATTTCAACACATTTCTCAAAAACAAGCAGTAAATGAGGATTTCTTGGGATATGCCAACATGTATTAGGACAGCAGGAGCTGGATCAACAATGTCTGCACAACAGAAAGCATGATGGTAAATTCCATAATCTGCCCCTCCCCTCATCAGTCACCCCAGCACGCTGATGGAAGCAGGTGTGTCCCGTGTTTTCAAAAGTGTTCAGGAATTAAGTGACTTCTTGCTCTGCAGCTCCCAAAATCACATCCCTTCGGAGAAATGAGCCATATGGTTTTGCAGAGATTTATTTCCCGAACACAAACGGACTGCAGAGCCTGAATCCAATGAAAATAATTATGGTGGCTGTAAGACTCCACTGCTTTCAGTGGAGCCCACTCTGTGTGGTCCATACATGCTTTCTGACACCTCAGAGAAACACGAGACCTTTCTCTCATGCATCAGTCACTAAATGCTTAGTATGGAAAAAGAATGTCTTGGAAGATTAGCGCCTGTCGCATTACGTGGAGGCAGTTCTTGCATCACTGCATTAAATCTGCCACGCCGTTTACTGGAGACAGCAAAAAGAAAATAAATAAGACCTGAAATAATGAGAAATGGCTAAGCAGAAATGGCGAAGCACATCACCCAAGGCATGGTTTTACCTACACACTTCTCCCTGTTTTTTGTAAGTTTAAGATGTTAAGCAAGCATGCAATAATGCTATCGAGGTATTGTAAATCTCATTGTAAGGACGTATAACAATCGTGTGCACGATTGCATCCAAATTCTGTGCGTCCACGTGTGCACACAAAATCCATGAACAGTCTTACAGTACTTTGAAAATTGAACCTCAAAGTTCAATTTGAGTGGCAGATCCGTTAATGCTAAACTACAGTGGTTGGAGTTGCGTTAGTAGAAACTGCAGTATTATTATATGCCATGCATTCTTGCAGAAGCTAGAAGAAAGTTGGTCTGGGAAGGGCAACGTTTTTCTGGAAGCCGATACAAACGTAGTTACGAAATTGCATGCAACCCCCTGCCCACCTCTCCTCACCCCTCATCTCTATTTGGGGGACTCCCCAGCAACACCCTTCCTCCCCCTTGCCCACCGATTTCCCATTATATTCGTCCACCTCCCCAAGCTCCCTCTTCAGTTTTCAGTGGGGCACACCCAAACCCATACCACTTCCCTTTCCCTAACCCTGCCACACCTCCCCCACATCATACCTCCACTCGCAAAGCAATTTGCTTACCTCCCAGATTCGCAAACCCTCTCTCCACTTACTGATCCGCCCTCAACAGCTTTCGGTTTCTTCTCTGCCCAATGGACGTACACGTTACGCAAAATAAAATACACTTTTCTCTCAGCAGTGATTATACCACCCACATAGCTAAGTACTTGAAAATGGATTTTGCATAATGTATCACATTTGGCAGATGAACGTAAAATATAACAAGAAACTTTAAGAAATCCAAGAAACTGAAATCAGCAGAACAAATTCAGTTTAGGCAAACAAGGTCACCCAGTTATATTTAGAGATGTGCTAATTAACATGTACACAGTTGGTCAGTTATTATACATTGCAAGTAATCCCCAAAGTGTTCTGTCCCTCCACTGTATATATAGTGATGCCTCACGTTGGACATCTTAATTCAGTTCTGGAGGCAACGACTCCAAAAGTTTGAAAATAAATGAGAGATAGTGCAGAGGAGAGCTATTAAGGTATTTTGATAGGTCTATGTCGTATGAAGATAGATGCAAGGACTTAAATGTGTGTAGTCTAAAAGAGATGGAGAGGGGGGATGTGATAGAAATAGAACATCGTTTGTGGGCACTGAATACGACAGAATTGGTGAAGATGAAAAAGTTACCTTCATGGTGATTCTAGTACTCATAGTCCTTGCTCTCCCTTCTTCACAGCTGGTTGGACATGCCTGCATGACAGGTTGGACAGGAAAAAAGCTTCTCTAAAAGAGGATTCTATCACTAATAATGTTGGAATGGGTCTGCAAAGTACAAGCTTTCCTCCACATGCCAGGCCCCACCGTCCACCCATGTGTCATCAACCTTCCCTTCCCAATTTGCAATTTTGTCCCGCAGCGGAGGGTGTTGCATAGCATATGCTTAGAGAGGATGGATGGGAGGGCCACCCTTCCCACCTTGTGAAGGAGGGAGAGCAAGAACTAGAAATACCGGAATCACCATGAAGGTAAGTCTTTCATAATCCAGCGTACCGCTCCTCCTGTTTCCCATTTGCTTCGAGGATCAGACCGTTGAGACCCAAAAACTAAATGTAAGATACAGCATATGCTCAGTCAGTTTTCAACAAAAGAGATTGTGAAGGATCTGTTGGCCAAAGGAATCATCTTTTCTAGAAGATGTGTTGTAGAGAGGGTCCCTGGATTGGCCCTCGTGTCCCCTATTCACATGCCTGCCGAAGGACGAGAAATGACAGATGCAAGTTGCTGTTTGGTCATCCCGCAGGTGGACCAGTGCATTCCACGTGTGTGCGCAGATATTCATTGTGGATACAGGTGCCCCATCACTTGACCAGGTTGACTAATGATAAATATCCAGCCGTGCTGATGTCATTAGTGAAACCACAACATAGTAACGTTAGTCAGGAAGTAAACACTTGTCCCTGTACAAAGCCACGCAGATACACACATACACAAATACACACACAAAGAACATGCATACACAGATCTGTACATAGAGGACAGATACATATACATACTGTCAGAAGCCATTCCTTTTCACTAGCCGAAGGCAGAAACGCAAGAAAGCAAAATGTTACACAAAGCAAGCTTGCAAACGCATCAGTCCAGCTAACCATATGGAACTACAGGGACGCATAAGGAACCTGAAGAGCCGAATACTGCTAACGCCTAAGGAGAATAATATAATATACATGATTGGAAACCATAGAATGACGTTTTTGCTTTTTACATGTAATCTCGAAATGATCAACGTAGCTTGAACTCTTCTTAAAACTAAAATGTGTTATTATACAGGTCTTAGCTATGATATGATATGATATGGCATTGATAACGTGCCTATACACAAGTGTTTCAAGGCGTGATGAGGCAAGGGAGGGGAAACAGAGGGAAGACAGAGACAGCGATTCTACTAGGCCAGGAGACATTGAGATTGTGCAAGTGCAGGGGAGGGCGGGAGGGCAAAAGTGCAGGGGGGAAGGACAAGAAATGCAAGAGTCATCTTTCTGCAAAACAGACCTAGCCATTAATCAGTGTCTAAGCCATAAAAACAGGTGAATATGCACGGCTGTGTTTACTTGGAACATGCGTGTGTGGAAAATACAAAAAATACGCTAAATATATTCCCAGGACTGTCATAGGCCCGTTTTTTTAACTTCGGCTGGTTAGCCTCACTAGAAAGATATGAATGGATGCATGTCTAGCCACCAATGGCAACTTCAGAGGAACAGGTGTCTATACCAGGGGTCTGCATCCTTTGGCACTGCAGATGTTTAAGGCTACAATTCCCATGATTCCTCAACATTGATTATGCTGGCTTGTCCTAATGGGAGTTGTAGTCCAAAATATCTGGAGAGTCAAACATTGAAGAACCCTTTTCTCCTGTCAAACAGCAAAGGAAGGGAGCCTGTTCCACAGGAGAAAATCTAATTGGGGTTCCACCTGCATGTAACTGATGAAAACCTGCATAAGAAAGGCATTCTTCAGATAAAGCTGAATGTAGTAGCCTTTCCCAAGACAGAACCATTTTGCTTGAGAGGGATTTGGGAGCAGGGGACAGACAGAAGGAAAAAGCTAACCTAGCAGAGTTGCCTTTGGAGTTTGATGTCCCTCCCCGCCCTGGGGCTTTAAAAGTCAAATAAGAAAGTGATTCTAATAACCCCACAGCATTTAAATAAATGTCCCACAAGCTAATTAAATCCTAGATAGAAATGTACAGTATGTATTTTATTTTATTTATTTATTTATCACATTTATATAGCACACCTAACCCTGACGCATCTGGGAGCTTGTGCTTAAGAATATGTTTACAGTCTCATCCAGACGGTCTTGAGCATAAGGAAATTGGTTACAACCAGTTACTTTCAGCTTAGTCTTAATCTTATACATGGGAGTTGGTTACATCCAGTTACTTTCAAACATACTCGTACTTTTGTTCAACAAAGGTAGCAGGCGCCCCTCTCTCGGAAGAACAAGGCATGATAACCTGTTCAGTGGTTGTTAACCACATTGAGAGTTCGCAGCCATCTGCTTTTTGCTCACTGTACCTTTCACAGATCATAAGCATACTTGTGTCTGTGGTCTTTGACTGGAAGGCAAGTACATTTTAAATAATGGCATGGCAGCAACATAATGACCTTCCGTCAACATCATCTCAGAACTGAGCTCTCACGGGTTAACTTGCAAGGATTGCTCAAAAGTATATAGTTGTTCTGGGGACCAACAAAATCTATTGTGACCACCTGTGAGCTCCAGTTGAGGCATTTATTGGTCTGGTGAGGATGGGTGAATTTAATTTCCAGTAGTTCATGATTGCTGTTTACTTGAGATAGCATTGCATTTGTTACAATAATTGCACCGGTCGGCACACAGACGAAACACTCTGCATGTGACAGGTTCAATGGTAGATTCCCCACTAGCAATAAAGGAGCCATGTCAGTCCGTACTATAATGAGTCTGCAAAATCAATCAAAATGTCATCTGGAATATCAGCACTCGACTCGACCACAGCATTGCCCTCTGCATGCAGCTGATTATTGTCAATGTTAGTGGGTAAGTGCTCGCTAATTATGTGAGTGGGTTTAGACAAACAAAATGTGCGTATGTCTGCCGACTGCAAGAGAGTGGTTTTACGATTTCGTACTCTCAATTGCAGAGCAGATATTTTGCTGAGACTTTGCTTCAGGTCTTCGGGAACAACCATTATGAGATAAGTAGCATTAGCATCATTTTTTGGCATAGCAGATTTTAGCATTCATACAAAACTCATCATACCCTTCATAAAGTGGTAAATTAGAGCAATTGGATTTCGTGATTTACTTCGTCTTGGCAACACCCCGCTACCCAGCGAAACTGCCTAAATGCACTCAGTAGTAGCACTCAGGCAAATGAGTGTGAGCAAATGCGCGTGCGCAGCTGGTAAAATAACTGAGAGGAAGTAGGAGGGTGGAGCCAATACTAGCCATACTCGTACTTTTCTTTATCATTGAGGAGTATGGCTAGTATCGTGTGAAGGCATACGAAGAAATGGGAACATAGAAAAAAGATTAAGTGCCCTGAAGACAGCACCAACAGAAAATGCAATTGAAATTGATTTATGTGCATTTTTCTTACAATTATCTTTGGTCCTAGAAACACATTTTGGAAGTGTAGGCACATGTTTTCTGCCCTCATAAGTCAAGGGGGTATTATTAGAAAAAGTAGTGGTAGGGATACGGATCACCCGTCCACCCAGGTATAAAAGAGCCTTCATTGTATGCATTTTCGCAATATGAGTTGTATATATATGTGTAGATGTCATTGTTAGAATAATTTGAATTATGCTGTTGTTTTTCTATTAATGTATTGTAATTTGTGATTGGTTTTGATAAAACATTAAAATATGTATATTTTTGGATAACACATGGTTATTCACCCTCTTTGATGGTCAAGGGGTGAACATGAATAGGTCTATAGGTATCTAAAAATCTCACCGAAACAGAGGGAAGAGGAAGCTGGTTTGTGGGCTTTTGTATATTTTGTGTCGACTTGTCCTCACCCACACAACGCCTAAAAAGAGGACATTGAAGCTCTAGATAGCTGGAATGGAAGATGACAACATGGACAAATACCAGAAGCAGCAGCCTTCTCAGTAGGCAATACATTCAGAGATGGCATAGCCTTGGACATAACCTCCGGAAATTGTTTGAATGTATGCATTGGTAATTTGTCCTCTTCCTTGGATGTATCACTGCCTTCCCCGCTTCAATCCTCAAAACGTTTGTGGGAGGAGGATTACCTGACAGGACATCAAAAGGCTCTGAAAGAGGAACAGGGAATGGGTGGCCACTGTACTTAACCTCTTGTTTACAAGCTTAGGAGCCAAAACCTCCAGAAATTGGTCTTACCTGACAGCAATGGTAAATGATTCAACCATGTATAAAGAGGGAAATTAGGACTGGAGTCAAGTCGTAATCCAACAAGGCCAAGGGGATGTGGAAGAGTCAGCCATGGGTGGGAGCTCCGTCATAGGTGAGGAAGGAGTCACTGAAGTGTTTACAGTGTTATAGCACATGTTTAGGACTACTGGTCTTGGTAACTGTTCATTTGTCATAAAGATGTATATAGAAGGCTGAGATGCAGATCCTCTTCTTGAGAGAACTGAGGAATGGGAGGAGCATATTCTCTCACACGATTACCAAAATGTTGTTGAGGCGTTACCATAAAATAATCAGAATGGTAAGAAGAGTCATCCTCTGTATCAGAGACCTGAAAAGGCAGTGAAGACAAATTCATGCCCTCTGATTTGGAAAAAAAAGTGCTGATGATTGTGTTTATTCTTCTTGTGTGGAGAAGAAGCATCAGATGGTTCTAGGTCTGGTGCTAAAAGAAGCCTATAGTCTATGGTCCTTCCTCTTTGGGTGGGTGTGACTTACAAAAGGGAGTAAGTTGAACGAGTTCAGGCTTCCCAGTGCTGGAGTAATGAGCTTCGGTAGGCACAATGCCAGTTTAGCGATATCGGGACCCCGGAAGGAGCTAGACTTAACTTCTGAGCAAACGGATCTACACTCCAAAGTGCAGTGGTCAAGACATTCCACACTATGAACTTTGGATTGTGGAACATTTAACACAGGGGTAATGAACCGGTGGTTCACCAGTGGTGTTAGACTACAACTCCCAAGATCCCTCACAATTGATAGCACAGACTGTATATAAATGGTTTACTTTAGGTTACATTTTAGGGTTTTAAATGTCGGAAACATCTAAACTTGACTAAATCTCTATAATTAAAATACAGAAAAACAAGTGAGTGATCAGTATACTAAAACAAATATGCACTGACTTAAGTGACTTGAATGCAAAAAAACTGATAACCTTTTTTTCAATGTTGATATTTCTGTCATTGTGGGTCCCTTTCCTTGCACTGCTTTTCATTTATGTGTGTGTAAATATCCTCAGGGTGCAGCAGATAATGCATATTATAATATATATTGTAATTCATTTGCTAATTTCTATGATTTCATAATGTTGAATTGTATTGCTTTCAAAGGGCTTGCATGTCTGAATGAAATATTAATCAACAAAAAACTGCTGACCTGCTAGTTTAAATGGGGGATAGAGCCAAAACTATAAATTAATCATGGCAGTTCCCTACCTCAATGTAAGCGAATAGGAAAATGCATTATATTTGACTGAGCCTATTTTACACTAGATTTCACTCAACCACTTGTGCCACAGTCATTTGTTTCCCTTGAATGCAAAGGCTTTTCCTTCGATTTTTATGATCCTCAATACATACGACTTCCCAGGAAAGCTTCGCTGGGAAGTCTTATGTATTGAGGATCATAAAAACAGAAGGAAAAGCCTTTGCACTCAAGGGAAACAATTGACTGTGGCACAAGTGGTTGAGTGAAATCTAGTGTAAAATAGACTTGACACATTACTACTGCTAAATTTGCTATATGTGGCTTTGATATCCGACAGCATTGGTAGGAAAAGTGTTCAGCCGCCTCAAGAGCTCTCGATAATCCTTCCATCACACATAGTGCTGAAGCTCATTCCCCGAGAAAACCAATGCTTTTATTTTTGTTGTTTTCAGACGTCTCTTTTAGATGTACCAAAACATAGTGAAGGAGGGAGTTAAGATTATTATGAAGAAAGGGGCAGGTGAATTATGCATAAGCATATAGAAGCTTAAATACTGCGTGGCATGTCACTTTGTGCCTGGCACCATCTTTGTGGTAGCTTAGAGTGGGTACTCTGCAAGAAAGTAGATATTACAACATGTTAGGTGTGGCTAAATCCTTACCCATGGGCAGTTTGGTTTGCACCTAGCCCCATTCCGTGGAGAGCTTGGAAATGTCTAGTGAGTTTAGAGTTATCAGCGATGGAGGAAAAATAAATAAAGGTGCAGCAGGAGTTGGCTCACCAAAACGCAGGGAATAGTATCGGAGCAATGGGTACATTGTGTGTCAGTTGATATAACAAAAGGCAATGACAAGTGCTAAACATGCCTTTTACTATAAAACCACACCATGACATATTGAGATGGAAGATTACAACCATTATTTTTTTAGATTTTAGAAAATGAAAAAACAATTAAGGTCCATGAAATACAATACTCTTTCTGGAAATGCAGATCTACTGCATCATTTAAAAAAATAGGTCTTGAAAATGATCTCAATTTAAAAGAAAACATTTGTATTGTCCAAAGATTTCTGTACAATAACACAGATTGGCCGAGTTCTTTGCTATCCCTGTTCAATTGCTTGTATTTTAGAAAGCAAAGAAGTGTATAAAGCAATTTGTAGAAACCATTTTTCTAATCTGACCTTAAATAATTGTGGAACTGATCGCATGGCCAAAAGTTATTGAAAAAGAAAATGCTTACAGGGGCACAACTACTCTCTTTGTTGGCATCCTCAACTAAACATTTTAGGCAGGACAACATGTATGTCATTGGTGGATCCTGTGGAAATTATCTATGGTGGCTTTGAGATTTCAAACAAAAAATGAAAGGAAAACGGAAAGTAGAACAAGTTACTTACCAACAGTAACGTGCTTTCGACTGGATGTTCCTCCCAAGTGTTCCTCATCTTGTGATATTTGTTATCGCTAGCTTTGCTGCTTTGGAAAAAAAATTCTGTGCTCGAGGTCGTGGCGTCGATTGTCCCTCGACGGGCTCTGTTCCGTGTCGATGTCACTGCTGGTATAAATAGCTCGAACCGCACCCGTTGGCTTCAATTCTGTTTTTTTGAGGAAATACTCGTGGAACACCAAAGCGTGTCCTGTGACTGATAGGCCCATTGTGAGAGAAAAGTGTAAGAAAACGTAAACTGTACTGCGGGGTAGGCTGGGAGGGTCAATGAGGAATACGTGGGAGGAACATCCAGTCGAAAGAATGTGCAGTTGGTAAGTAACTTGTTCTTCGAATTGATTGTGTCCTCCCACATATTCCTCATCTTGTGATAGACTCCCATAGCAGTGATCAATTTGGAGGTGGGAGTGCTAGTTATTGTTTTCATGGACGGAATGAAGTACCGCTCTGGCAAATAAACCCTCTTTGGAGGAGGAGGCATCTAAGCAGTAATGCTTGATGAACGTATGCATTGATGCCCGTGTTGCAGCCGAGCAAATATCTTTTGCAGGGACTCCCCTCTTCAAAGCCGCAGAAGTAGCCATTCCCCTAGTGGAATGAGCCCGTAGCCCATCCGGTGAGTCTTTTCCTGCTAATCTGTAGCATTCCAATATAGCTAGAATGATCCAGCGGGATATAGTTTGTTTTGTCACCGCTAACCCCAATTTACGACCTGTATAACCCAAAAAGAGTTGGTTATCTTGACATAATTTTGACATTCTTGAAATGTAAAAACTGAGGGCCCTTCTAGGGTCCAGTCTATGCAGTCTCTCCTCTTCTTTGCCCAAATGAGGAGGAGGATAGAATGTTGGCAAAAATGACTTTTTGTGACAAATGGAAGTCAGAAACTACTTTCGGTAAGAAAGATGGTTTAACCTTAAGAACTACCTTGTCCTTGTAAAATGTGGTATATGGAGGTTTACATGAGAGAGCCTATAGTTTACTAACCCTCCGGGCTGATGTTAATGCTACAAGAAGGACCGTTTTTAATGTTAGAAGCCTCAATAGACAGGAGTGCAGAGACTCAAATGGTATACATGTTAGAAATGTAAGGACTAGGTTTAAATCCCAAGTTGGGACATGAAACAGTACTGGTGGATATACATTGGTAAGTCCTTTCAGGAACTAAATGATTAATGGAATTTTTAAGTAAGAAACCTCTTCCTCGGAGCGCTTGAAAATGGACAGCGCAGCAAGATATCCTTTAATTCTTCCGATCTGGAGCCCCAGATTGGCTAGATGCAATAGGAAAGAAAGCACCATTGGGGTGCCACATTGAAAAGGGTCCACATCCTTATCTTTGCACCAGTTACTAAATTTGTTCCAACGACACCGATACAAGGATTTTGTTGCTGGCCTTCTGGCTGAAAGCAAAATTTCCATTACGTCGTCGGAAGGTCCCAATCCCTGTATCTCAACCTCTCAGAAACCATGCGTGAAAGTTGAGTGTCTTGATCTCTGGATGGAGAACCCGATCTTCCTCTTGCGAGAGAAGATCCTCTCTTTGCAGAAGACGTATTGGGGGGAAGATGGGCATGTCCAGAAGGTCCGGGTACCACGTCCTCCTGGCCCAATCCGGGGCAATTAGGATCATGGTTTTCCTGAACTTTCTCAACCTCCTGATTACTTGAGGAATCACGGGGACTGGAGGAAACGTGTACAATAGGGGGAAATCCCAGTCCACCATGAACGCATCTCCTAGAGCTCCTCTCGGGGGAAATTCCCTTGAGCAATACTGTTCGCACTTCCGGTTTACCTCGGTCGCGAACAGATCCACTTGAGGGGTTCCCCAAAGGGTGAAGATCTCCAGAAGGACTTCCTGAGCTAACTCCCACTCGTGGGAGACTGTGCTGTGCCTGCTCAGAGAGTGTGCCGCCGTGCTAGATGAACTGCCGATAGAGAGATTCCTTCCATTATTGCCCAGAACCAGAGCTCCATTGCTTCTCTGCACAGTGGTAGTGATCCTACGCCTCCTCTTTTGTTGAGGTAGTACATGGCAACTGTGTTGTACGTCATTATCAGGACATTCTTTCCTTATACAGAGGGCAGGAAGGCCTTCAGCGCTAGTCTGATTGCCCTCAGCTCCAACAGGTTGATGTGTAGTTTGGACCCCGATGGAGACCAACGACCGCTGATTGTCAGATCGTTGGTATGAGCTCCCCTCCCCGTGAGTGAGGTGTCCGTTACTACTGTTATCTCTGGCCCTGGTTGCCAAAAAGATTCCCCTTTGAGGATGTTGCTGTTGCAAGCCCACCATAGTAGATCCTGCGCAACTGCGCTCGGGACTTGCAGAAGATCCGACATACTCCCCGAGAATTGGGACCACTGAGTCCTGAGGGCCCATTGAAGGGATCTCATTCTCAATCTGGCCTCTGGCACCAGAAAAATGCAGGATGCCATAAGGCCGAGCAACCTCAGATAATCGAAGGCCGGCAGATGCTGGGATTTCTGGAATTTTGTTACCATCTGCAGAATGTGGAGAGCTCTTATCTCGGGAGGCGAGGCTTTGCCAGAGGAAGTGTCTCCGATAAACTGGAGTTTTTGGGATGGTATCATGTGGGACTTCTTGAAATTGAGGGAGAAGCCTAGATTGTGAAGGAAGTGACAGGTGATCGATAGATGTTTTTGAGCTTGTTCGGGAGAGCGTGCTCTGATCAACCAGTCGTCTAGGTAGGGGTAGACGTGAATCCCCCAACTCGCTGCCACTACCGCCATCAGCTTGGTGAAAACCCTTGTGGCGGAGTTCAGCCCGAATGGCAGAACTCGGAACTGATAGTGAGAACCGCCAACTGCGAACTTCAGGTACTTTCTGTGCTTGGGATGGATTGGCACATGAAAGTAAGCATCCTGAAGGTCCAATGATACCAACCAGTCTTGGAGTTTAAGAGCCTGAAGGATTTGAGAAAGGGTTACCATCTTGAACGTGTCCTTCCTGAGGAACTTGTTCAAGTTTCTTAAGTCCAAGATGGGTCTCAATCCTCCATCCTTCTTTGGGATGAAAATAAGGGGAGTATCAACCCTTGTTTCTCTCCGCCACAGGTACATGTTCTATTGCACCTTTCTCTAGCAGGGTTAAAATGTCCTGCAAAAGGAGCGGGTCTGGAGTTTTGATCGAGTTGGTTCCCGGTAGATGATTGTGAGGCCTTTTTAGGAAGGGAAGGCAGTAACCTTGAGCTACTGTTTCCAATGCACAAGTATCTGAAGTAATGCCCCGCCATTCTTTCAGATGCTGAGAGGTTCTGCCTCCCCCTGGTGTTTTGTATGATAAGGCCTCAGAGAGATTTGGAGGCGGCTACAGGAGCGGCTGAGGGTAAAGATGCTGTTCCTGAAGATGGCTTTGTAGTCTTTCCTCGTCCACCACAGTGATATTTCTTTTGCCCCTTTGAAAAGCCTGTCCTCTTCCTCTACCAAAAGAAGAGCAGTACCGAAAAGGCCGACCCCTCCAGGAAGATGAGCCCAAATATGGTTTTTGAGGTTGTCGCATGGAGGCACTAAGGGATTTAGCTGCCGCTTTTGAGGTCTGTAGTTTTCTAGGCTCTCATCAGCCTTACTACCAAACAGCCTCAAGCCATCAAAAGGCATGTTGAGAAGCCTGGCTTGCACATCTGGTGCAAAACCTGACTTTCTCAACCACGCAAATCTGCGTAGCACTGTACTTGATGCTATGGATCTGCTAATACTTTCAGCAGTATCCAGTCCAGACTGGAGACATTCCCCCATTGCTTCCTTCCCATCTTTGACAATATTCAGGAAGCCTTCCCTTTCCTCACCTTCCGGAATATGTTCAGCCGCTGCCGAAATGCATTCCCACAGGGTATGTGTGAACCTGACTAGGGTACAGGAGACATTGGTTGACCTTAAGGCCATGAAACCCGAAGTCAAAACCTTACGGGCCCTTGCATTAACCTTCTTATCCTCCCTATCCGGAGGTATGGTTGGATATGCAGTTTGTCTTGAAGTAGTTGCAGCCTGAATAACCAGACTTTCTGGAGTGGGATGTCTATTCAGATACTCGGGATCAGAAGTAGAAGTTCTATACTTGTTCAGAAAATTGCTGTTTACCGCGGCAATGTTGTCAGGGGTTCCCAGTTCTTTCCCACTGTTCTCTGAAGCGCCCTATGGAAGGGGAGAACTGGATCCTTCTGGGGGCCCCAAACAATTATGTCCACCATATCGTCCTGTTCAAAAGTTGGTGAGGCTCTACCCCAGCCCATATATTCTACCACTCTGTTCATTAAACTCCTGTGCCCTGAATCTGCATGTTCTGCAGGGTCAGGTCTTGCAAACTCCAATTCAGGTGATGTTTCAATGCCACTAGCAGAATGCAGAGTCTCGCACAGGTCTCTCATTTTAGATTCTGGGTCTATAAGTTCCTCTGGAACTTATCTAGTGCCATATTGCACTCCAAAAGGAGAGATTTCCTCATCCGCAGAGCCAGTTTCTTCAAAAATTGAAGACATAGACTTAAAATAAGTCTGATTTTGGTAATGGCGTAAATCTCCTCTCTTCCTCCTGAGTTTACGTCGAAGGAAGGATTCTTCGAAGGTGTCGAATTTAGGCTTCGATGTCGAAGCTGTCTGCGCCGATGGTGTCGACAAAGTTGCAGATGTTTTCGACAACTTCTGTGTTTTATGAGGTGTCCATAAAACACTCGACTCTCAAGGATTCCTCGACGATTTGTCGACTCGAGTTGTACAGGTTTCACCCATACTACTGGGTCTTACCGCAGTAGTTCCCAACTTCCCTGTGTCGTCCAATAGAGCGACTGGGGTCTGGCTCTTCTGGGGTTTCTTTGAGGGGGTCGAGGCCGCATTCTGAAAGACCTCCATCATTTTTCTTCTAAAATCCTCCCGTTTTCTTGGGGAATACGATTTAGTAGGACATTGAACCAATGCGATCAATGTATCAGATGAAGATGAAGGAGATCTATGTCTTCTTTTAACTTTTTTAGAAGACGAAGATGAAGATCGCCTCTATCTTCTACGAGATCAGGATCTCTTTGAGTGTTTTTTGAGATGTTCCGATTCTTTTGAATCGGACGATTGTTTATGTCATTTAGACAAGGCCTTCGAAGCCTCCCGCCCCACCGCTAGTTTAACTTTCCTCTCACAGAGGGCCTTCTCCGTCATCGACAGACAGGAGCCACAGTCGCTGGTTCGATGATCTGAACCCAGGCACCAAAGACCGATGCAGTGAGGATCGGTGATTGACATCTTCGAATCGCAGTCGATACACTTCTTAAACCCAGTCTTGGGTGTAGAAGCAGTGACAGAAAATCTCGAAGCGTGCCGTTCTCGAGAGCGAAGCAATCGGAAAAACAGAACTGAAGCCAACAAGCGCGGCTTGAGCTATTTATACCAGCAGTGACGTCGACACGGAACGGAGCCCGTCGAGGGATGATCAATGCCACGACCTCGAGCACAGCGCCCCCTGCCGAAAAAAAAAAACTCTGAAGCAGCGAAGCTAGCGATAACGAATATCACAAGATGAGGAATACGTGGGAGGACACAATACATTCAAAGTATATTTACTCTAATTCTCTCGAAATAAGAAATAAATGCCTTAGACACTGAGTGTGTAGAATGAGAAACAGAAGAACATTATATTATTGCACCAGCAGAATCGTATATAGTTATGTTTGGTAACTATTATGCTCTTGAAGCAACAAAGAAGGTTGGTTGTCTGATGAAAGCCTTTCATAGCTTGGAGACTGTACATACATATATACACTGATGCATACAATAGAGGGAGAAAATAATTCGATATGTTGAATTTCAACGTACATTAACATTTTCAGGAGTGTAATTCGTTTGATTGTACCTAAGATTATTAATTTCATAATTTGGGCATTAGACCTATGAATACCACTGTTGTGATGCATTTATGCAGCAATATCTGGTAAGTTGCCAGTCTATGTAAAAAAACAGATTTAAATGACTGTGAAATTAGTAAATGGGGTATATTTAGCCAAGTACAATAAGCATTGCATGAGCACATACAACTTGCAACGTTGATTGCATAATTACAAAACCCAGGAAAGCCCCTTCTCCCATAGCAACTATTATCCTCAGCACAAACCAAAATTATCTTTGCTGTTTATAGTTCTTACCAAAGAGAGATACGGTTTATGGTCTATTTTTGTTTTCTTTTTAAAAAGAAATGACTTTAAATTACCTTCCTACTGCATTAACTATTTAGATACCATGCAAATACATACATAAATCAGGATAGAATTATGAATTAAAATGACCTAATGACATTCATAAAGACCTCTGTAGACTATGGCATTTATCCAGTACAACAGGGCTCAATTATTTATCCCACAGGCTAATTATAAAAGGTAAGAAAATTACATTGCCAAGATAATTATAGCAACATCAGCAGTTATGAAAAGTATTACCACAAAAGAGCTGAACCATTGTTCAATAGGCATTTTACCTTTAAAAACACTCTAAAAAACACAAATCGTTGCAGCGCGCACCTGCAGAGAAAGTACCTTCGGTCAAGTACCGCTTAACCCGCTGCTGATTTCTTGCCAGTTCCTGTGTGGAGATGTGGACTTAGTAAAAAAACTTGCTTACCGTACTTTTTTAGCTGCTGCAAGCTACTTGAGCCAGTGGGAGTTCCCCACCTTGAAGACTCATTTTTGTTAGTTGTTTGTTTTAGCAAATACTTTTTCAATTCTCTGGACAAGCCCCCGGAGGGGCTGGACTCTTGTGATATAATTGTGCACGCTCACGCACTGGCACGCGCGCCCCTGCAGAACCTTCAGTCAAGAACCGCTAGCCCGCTTTGCCCGGCGTGTCCAGGTGTCGGTGTGGGAATTATTTGTCTGATGATTTGTGAAAACAGTGTTGAAATTGTGCAAGGTACATTTTATTTTCATTGATTTCTTATGTGCAAGTAATGTATTCTTTAACAACATTTATGCCTGCAAATTCGGCGTATAAAGTCAATACGGCCTCTGTGGGCGGTTCTACAAACGCTTGCATATCACACAAATCCATTACCTTTACCCCGTTCAGACAAGCCAAAATGGTGTCTGCGGTCACAACGCCACATTCTTCTACAAATCTGACCCTGAAAACTTTCCAGTGGGGGGGCAAGGGCCTGTCGAATGTTTCCAAATCAATTCCTTATTTTGCTCCGTGCCCGACACGGTTTGGAGCGACAAACGTGCCATTCAGTACATCGAGAAGCTGCTCGGCTATGGTTTTGCCAATGCCTCATCTTCTCTCAGACATTACAATTCTACATACCGAAGAAGGTGCCACAAATATGCATGCTAACAAATCACAGGCAGTTAACCCCACCATATCAGTGTAGGACAGTCTAAATATTTCAAAAATCAGTCATCATCAGGAAGGTGATATCTCGCTTTATGCGAGTCAATGTGAGTCACCATAACCATTTGTAGTAAATTTACAGATCAGGTGGATGGCTCCATGGACGATGCTCGAGCTCACAGAGACTCGTCGGTATATGTTCATCCCACTCCTCGCCAATGTCGTAAAGATCCTCCTTCAAACATTAGCATTGCCCATACAGCAATGTTAGAACTAACTTTGTCGGCAATAAATACTACTAAAATGAGCCTATTCAAATTGTTAGACAATCTTAATCAAAAGCTCTCGACTCAAGCACAACAAGTAGAAGATATCTTTAAGTGGATGCTTTTGAACCAAGCCTCTGGAACCTCCGCTCTTCCTGCTACAGCAGAGTCGAATTGCAAATTTGATTCTGTTCCAATGTTCGCAGAGATCATTGGACCTGTTGCGATTACGGATAACCCTCCGATCCAATTCTTGTCGGAGAATTCATGGGTGAGCATAAATCATGATGATGAAAGCCAACTGCCTGCAAAACCCCCGAGTGCCGGAAACACGATTGATAAACAGGTACGAAAACAAAAAAAGTTGATTACAGATACTTTGATAAAAAAATCCAAACATATGCCTGTCCCAAAGTTTTGCCTCCTTTTTTAAAACAGTTTCTGCGGGTTCTAAGCCCATACAACGGGATGTGCCTTTACAGTCAGGCCTCACGTCCGCTGTTACAACCCTGAAAAAACACACTAAGGCCGCGGATACAAACAGACCCTGCCAGACCACTGGTAGCTCTGGGTCGCAAACTCTAAGCCCTCGTCAGAGTGCCCCCTCTGAACAACTCTGCATTGAACAAACTAGTTCACGCTATTGAAATCACCAATCCCGATCTTCACATAAGGGCGCCGGAGAGTGGCGCAAGATCTAATGATCCCCCAAGCAGTGAGATATCTTGCCCCATTGAGAAGATGACAAAAATGGTGGATGAGTATTTGGAGACAAGATTACTTTCACACATGGATAATAAAGAGAATAGCGCAAAAATGCTGATGCAAACCTGCCCCTCTGACATCCCAAGACATTCACTTAATCGCCCAACCGACCGCAGCCACATTTACATAATGCCATCAGTGATTGCTGTACCCGTGAGGTCACAATCAAGCAACTTGGGCGATATTCATCTCGTGGGCAATGCTCCCAAGGGAACTGCAAATCAAAAATCTCATGCCATTATTTCTGGCCCTAATAACCAAGATGATGTACAACTACCTGAAATGTCAAGCTCAAGAGCACCCAGTCAACAAGCAGCAAATTGCTACAAACAAGCATTACTAAATACCTCTCCCCATAGTGAGGTTATCTATAACCAAAACGTAGGTTCCTTACCACCTCATACGCAAAGTATCAAACATAACCTTAGACCAAACTGTCACTCGTATAATAAAAAGTCTTGGGGACAATTCAATTCATATGACCTCAATCGAAAAAGTGTCCTCAACATCTTTAACAATGTTATTGAACTAGAGGGCATAACCTTCGGGGACATAGATTTAATTGAGTTTGTTGCATGGAGGAATTTAACAGTAGTAAGGCTATCGATCCCCTCGGGTGTTGTGATAAATGCTAACTGGAGAGCCAAGATGCATCTCTTTGACGTGGGTTTCTTAATTGCTCAAGATCCTGTTCGTTCCCAAAACCAAATTAGTCACCCAATGTACTCCTCAATGAGCTCAATGAGCTCTGGGACTAACTCAGTCCAACATCATGCAGTACAACAAACCGTCATTTTCGAGAGCATAACTGTCTCGACCAGAGTAGTACAAGTTACTTTCGTTATGCTTTCGTTTTGCTGCTCCAATACAGGAGGGCATGGCCATCTTGAGACCTCTATACGCAACTTCAATGCTTCATTTGACTTTCTAGTATTTTAGGAAACATGGTTACTCGAAATACCTGTGTGGGACAATTATGCGATTGCCTTTGTGCCAGCCTCGAGAGGAGCTAAGGGCAGACCATCTTCGGGGTTACTAGTGGCGGCAAGAATAACTTCAGAATTCGTGATAAAACCATGACTGACTTACAGTGTATTTCTACAATTAGTCAATTTGGTGAGTACCACTGGCTCTATTGCTCTAATACACATCTATCGAAACCCTGAGAGAATCTCGGATGATGCATTCTATTTAAAACTCGCAAATATGTTAGAAGCCGTAGCAATGTCCTGTGACATTATATCTATCATTATAGCAGGCTTTAAAGAGCAAAAGGACTGCGCTAACCAGGAGGCTCGAAGATGGTCTGACTTCATGTCTGAAAGAAATTTTACAATGCTTAATGGGGCGGTGAATTGAGATTTACCAGCTCAACCCACATGGCGTAGACAAAACTGGTCTAGCACTATTGACTATGTGTTTGTGGACACTAATTTCTTTTCACAGATCATCTCGCTAAATCTGATTCCTCAACCTTTTAGTGATCACAATTTGCTAGTTATTTTATTTGAGTGGAAGAAAGCTGCATCTGAAGTAGACCGCCAATTCCTCACACAATCACTTGTCAATAATGCTAGATCCCGTTTTTCATGGTCATCACAAAAGCTCTATGCATTTAATAACACAATTGAATGGCATGCTGTACATAACCCAACAAGGCAATATACTCACATCTTAGAGCAATTTAAGGATAACATCTTGATCAGGAAAAATCAGTCAGTGAAACACAGTCATACTTTTGACCCTGAAGTAAGAGAAAGAAGAGCCGCCTATCGCAAAGAACGCAAACTCATATTAAGATCAGCAAATCCAAACCCCCCAAATTGCCCTGAGATCAACTAAATGTCATTATACAAATTGGGTGCGAGCCCGTAGAGCAAGGCTATTTCAACAGGACAGTGAAATCTTTCTTAAACCCATAGCTTCTAAAAATTCGGCAGACACTTGGCTCCTACTTAATAATCGTAGTCATTACTGTCAATTTGATGCACAGGCTAATGGTGTACAGGAACACCAGTGGATTCAACATTTCAAAGACCTATATATGAACACTGCATTTGAGAACTTCAAATACTCTATTCAAACCAAAACTGAGTGGATATTGGAGTGCTCAATAGACACCATTATAGAATTTATCAAAAAGACAAGCAATTCTAGGGCAGCCAGTCCGGATGGTCTCCATAACATCATGTTAAAGGATAATCCACAGCTTTGGGCATCAATTTTGCATACCATGTTTCAGCAAATCTTAAAAAATAAAACCTTACTGTGGTCGTAGCAAACCTTCCTAATATTACCGATATTCAAGTAGGGCGACTATTCCTTACCAACAAACTATAGACCCATAGCCCTTCTTGATATACCTGGGAAGATCTTTGCGAAATGTGTTTTAAGTAGGGCTGTACCGAATAGCATATTTAGTATTCGGCCGAATACCGAATAGTTTGTCAACTATTCAGCCGAAGCCGAATATGAAGACGAATAGTTGCTTTATTTAATAAATCGTGTTCCAAACTTTAAAAAAAACACTTATTAAAAAAACAAATAAAGCACCATTTTAAATGCATTCTATACTTTTATTTCTCTTCATTGTAATTAATGTAGCATCTTTATTTAAAGTGTAAAAGCCAGAAATGAAGCAGATATAACCAAAATGAAGGGACCAAATGTACAGAAGATTGTTGCATATTCATTGCCAGTTAAAGTAGGAGGCTTCATAAATGCAAAAGGACTGCCTTTGTGAATCAAATGCATTGTATTCTCTATCCAGTTGCACAGTCAATGCGGTTGAGTTTCGATACTTCTTTGCAGCTCACATAGAAATGTATAAAATGGTTCATGTCTGCTCATGCAGGACACAAGTCAAGAGGAAATCTGAAATTCGTGAACTCCATCTCATAACCATTCACCACACCCAAACAAATTCTGCTCACGTCTCACTTATCCTAGCCACTCTTTCTCGCCAGCACACAAACATATTCAACTTATAATTCCTAATAAAAAATCAGATAATGTTAAACTCAGGAGTCAAGTCCTTAAAAAAAAGAAAAGGGGGCACTATGACGTACGCAATGGGAAGTGACATGACAGGAACTGAAATATCTATGCACATTTCTTTCATTTTGTTTTTCCCAACTGAAAAAAGGGAACATTGCATATAAACATTTGGCAAAAGAAAAGATGTTCCTGTATTGTTGCAAGCTAAGTATTAAAGATGGGAATCTGTAACAAGACATGCCCTAAAGAGCAGATTACAATATAAGATATTTTTCAGCTGTGTGATAGCAATTTGTCTGGCCTAATTATATTCAGTTTTGCAAACTGAAGTCTATATTTGCCTTTCTGAATTCATGTTGCATTGTATTCAGATGAGAATGTCAAAATATTCGGCAAGAGCCGAATAGCAAGAAGCTATTCGGCTGGAGCCAAATAGCTTTTTTCAGCCAGTATTCGGCCGAATACTTACTCGAAGTCGACGTTCGGTACACCCCTACTTTTAAGAGACTTCAAGCATGGACACTCTCTCATAATCTTCGTCATACACAACAGTCGGGTTTTGTTGCTGGGATGGGCACAGGTATAAACGTATTGTGCCTTAACGCGATAATATTTCATTGTCATCATATCAAACAACTTTGCATTTGTAGATTTACATGCTGCATTTGACTCAGTTGGTAGAGCCTTATTGATAGCTAAACTCATTCGAGATCAATGTCCCGCAACTCTGTGCGACATCATACATTGGCCCTCATTACGAACCTGGCGGAAAAAACGATGGCGGAAATGCAATACCGCCATCGAATAGCGCTCGGTGCGATTATGACCCGTCACCGTAAAGTACGATGCCATTAGCGACACTGTAGTGAACGCCAACGCTAACTGCACCAAGTACGCGCATGCGCGCCATGCGAAACCGGAATTACCACCATGGCGCAACGGTACGCGAATTCTGACCCTAGCGGACATTTACCTAACACCATCAAGCATGGCGGAAAGTACCATTCCGCCATGGTGAGAAGAACGGCAACGCGAACCAACCGTAAATGGCCCTACTGAGTGCCTGTACACCACTCCCTGGCCACATTGCACAACTCCTCGTAGGTGCAATGAAGTCACACAATGCAACCAGTGAAATGTACACGTCACCCATGCATGCCAACGAACAAATGAATGTAGGGGCTCCAAGTGCCTTGTGAGTGGCCATCCATATTTGCCATGTCACCATTGCCGTACTGATGCAGCACAGGCACGTGAAGGGTCAAGTACAGCAATATGAACTGAAATATGAGACAAAACAACAACAGGCCCCCATCGCTTGACACCAGTGTAAGGCAACATTCAAAGCAGTAACCTGAGGGAGACTGCACCAGCCCTGTACTCTTGCCAGTAAACAAACCAACCATCAGCATAAGCATGTACCACACAAGTTGGCAGAGTGACTGAGCAGCCAGGCCCATCTCAAGAGGGGCCAATGGGAGCTGCAGGGCACAGATGGCACGAATACAGAAGCTATTCCAATGGACATGACCTCAGTCTCCCTCCAAGAAACGCACGCAAACACAGGCACCTGTGACCAGCCATATTCTGATAATCACATCATTCCACCAATCCACCTGGCTGACCGGCATCTGTTACACAAAAGCTAATCCCCCGCCCCTGAGCATGACATCATTAAAACAGTCATAATGGCAGCCCCTATCCATGACCTCACTGGGCTTCGTAGGCAAACGCGCCCAGTACAGTACCACGCAACTATAACCAGAAGCCGGAACCCAATGCAGATCTACTCACAATACATCGCTCCACAAATAGGAATATGCTACATTACTTGCAAAGAATAACGCTACACGGTTAATATCATAATAGAAATTTAATGCACTACAAAATCACCAAGCCCATACAGCCATTAGGTCATGAACTCCAAAATACATTTCAGTATTGTGGGCTGCATCCGCAATAAATGACCAGCTTCTGCTTGTGTGACGCCTAGAACCGCAGGGCCGTCCCATTAGGTAGGCACTAGTCCAGCTGAAAGGTCGATATGTTGCTCCTAGCCACTAGTACTGCGTAAGGGCATGTGGCCCATTGGCGATCGTCCCATAAGATCGTAATGGTGCTCCACTGATTAACACGAAGCAGCAGGTGTCGGGAGTAAAAGCCATCTGCAGGAGTGGCATACAGATGGCAGCGGCAAAAGGGGAGGAGATACCTGTCACCCAAATGAAATGAAAAAGAATGGTATGGGCATCAGAACTTAATTTGAATTACTCACTTCAATGATCACACTAAATCTACAGCCATATGCATGTTAGCCCACTCAAAAGGATCATTCCCACCCAAAAATCACTTGCGAATCATAACTATATAAATCGAGGTGAATACACTATTACAAACGAGTCTTTGTGTGCATGCGTCTGTTAAAACAGAATCCATTAGATGGGATTAGTAACGTGCATAGACACAAGTGTTTGAAGGCGCGTCGAGACAGGGAGGGTTCAACAAGGGCAGATAGACGATGGTCCCACTATGGCAGCTCTGCATCACATAGCGCAGGGGAAGTGGATAGATTCCAAAAAGCCATGTACATGGTAAACTCTCAATTAAATCATCTGTCCATGCATCCATACATCATACCCTCATCCCGGTATGAAAACGCCTGATTATTTACTCACATAACATGTGAAATTTCCATTGAGTTTGTGCGTAATGCAGTCTGCAAAATCCACTGTGCTCCAGCCCGGAATTCTAGTGTTGTGAAGTAACATGTATTTGGGAACGTCCTGCCTTATCGTCCACTACGCTATTGCGCATCCCATACTATTCATATCAATCATTGCATTCTCGCCATGGCCCCTGTCCCAAGGACATTAAACAATAGAACTTAATATCTGCAGTCAGACCTGTGGGCGTCTCCTCGCCGCTAGCTGAAAACCGAAAGCGCTGTCCTTCGAATTCCACATTTGCAACATCACGTCGAAAAGGCATCTATGACCGCTTGAAATCACAAATTCATCCATGTAGTGCGGCAGTGTGTGAAAATGGCAACTGGCTTCACTCACAAATGGGACGCCCCGCCCGTCGGTGAACCTCGGTACAGTGCTGCATGAGGGTCCAGCGTTAATCGAGTACTACATTCCACTGACCCTTCACAAGTTTGTTCGCGACTGTAAAGATAGTATGTGAAACAATGGGACCATTGCAGAATGAACATATGAACCAATATTCCACTGCCATCGGGATTAAATACATGATTGTAATAGCAAGATGCCATGCGTCGAATTGCAGCGTTGTGTGCGGGACGTGCTCGCCCAAAGGGGATTGCAGCTTGCACAGGTGGAATGAATCACCACAGGTGGAGGCTATACAGCCTGAAAACACATAAATTGCACACCCAACCCCCTCCCACAACCACACCCACTCCAAAATGCTACCGGCAGGACTAGCGATGTTGGCCCTGGGGGACCTGATAGCACTGCAAGTACTCCAACTTCAAGAAGAAGACGAACACCAACTACTACAACAACCGGCCGCACAGAGGAGACGGAGGAGGAGGAGGAGGGCAAGGCAGGGCCAGCAAGGCCCACCAGCACAGCCACTACCACCACGCAGGCAGCCCGCAATCCCACGCCTCCGAGCTCATCCGTTCAACCTCACTGATGAACAGATCCACACCCTCTACCGTTTGGACCGGGACACCATAACCGCCATTGTGGACATGACACACGCTGACCTTGCCAGCATGATAGATAGCCCAACCGCCATCCCACCCCTACTGAAGGTGGTGTCTGTACTACACTTCCTGGCCACAGGCACCTACCAGCACACAGTCGGACAGTTGCATGGCATTTCACAGCCACTGTTGTCACGGACACTATCGCAAGTGCTCGATGCCCTCCTGAAGCACGCAGACGACTACATCTCTCTACCACGCTCGGAGCAGGAAATTACGAACACGAAAGTGGGATTCCATGCACTTGCCGGCATACCGGGTTGCATTGGTGCCATCGACTGCACCCATGTGGAATTGGTTGTGCCACATGCCATGGAGGCCCAGTACCGCAACCGAAAACAATATCATTCTCTTAATGTACAAATGGTGTGTGACTCCAACAGGATCATTACACATTGTTGTGCCCGATTTCCTGGATCAACCCATGATTCTATGGTCTTGAGGAACTCTACAATACCACGCTACATGGAGCGACACGCAGGGAACAGATCCTGGCTACTCGGTGAGTCTCATTTCATGCATGATAATGTGGGGTATGTGATGCGGCAATGACCTGGCAGGAAGGGGGGGGGGATGCGTACGTAGCTATGTCATTCCACAAACATCCTTTATTGTCCACATACAGGTGATGCCGGGTATCAACTGAAGAGATGGCTCCTTACACCACTCCGGAACCCACAGAACCAGCATGAGGAGGACTACAACCATGCCCACTCACGTACCCGTGTAGTCATAGAACAGGCATTCGGCCTACTGAAGACTCGTTTCCGCTGCCTCAGCAGGTCTGGCGGGGCACTCCTGTACCGCCATGAGAAGGTTGCAAAGATGGTCATGGCATGTGTCATGCTACACAACATGTGCGTACGTAGAAATGTGCCCATGCCCCCTGACGCAGGACTGTAAGCACCTGAAGATGGTCATGATGAGGGTGGGGATGTGGCAGCACCTCAGGGAGTCTGCGAGGCACAGGAGGGCCGTGAAATTCGTCAGATTCTCATAGATTCATGCTTCTAGCACTCACGCCTGGTGGCTGATACATGGACACGGGACTTGTGGCACTGTGTGTGTCTGGAACATGCACAATATGGACTGTACGCCTATAAAGGCCTCGTACACAAAGATCAATGTCCACACATCTCATTGGATGATTGTGAAATGTTTATAGCATATGTGAAATTATGTTACACACCCCATCGACCCGCCACCCAAGAAAGCCCAACACACCCCCTCCACCCTCCTACCTCCCCCCCGAACACCAGTGTCCAAAGATGCTCATTGTCAGTGGGCAGACGCTATTGCAAGCCCCCTCTCCGGGTATCAGGGGCACCCCTGCCTGTGGAGCGCAGGTTCCTCCCAGATCTACGTTGGGGGCTGCCCTGGACGGAACTTGCAACGGATGATGTCTCTGCCTGCTCACGTCCATGCATGTCCCTAAGGGTTTGTGAGAGCTCAGTGAGCACACGGCGCACAGCGGCAAGTTCAGCACATACGTCTTTGGACGTCGCATGCAGTTCCCCCCTCAGGCTCTCGGTGCTTCTCTCCATTTGTACCCTCAGGCTCTCGGTGCTTCTCTCCATTTGTGCCCTTAGTGTCTCTGTGCTTCTCTCCATTTCTGACCTAAGTGTCTCAGTTGATGTTTCTATGGCTGCCTTAGTACCCCCACATTCATCAGCATGCTCCTTGAGGAGCGTGGCCAGTTGCTGCTGTTGCACGATCACCTGGTCGAGGGACTGTTGCCTCTGCTGGGCCATGGCCATTTGCGGTGGTGTCACAGAGGGTCTGATCACCTCATGTTGCCTTGCCACAGGGCTTGTGGGGGATGGCCAGTCGTCGTCTTGTGGGTGCCCCTGCGTGGTATCCTCATGGTGTACGGGATGAAACAAACAGGGGGATTGAGACAGGTCATGGATGGATCCTACATCGACAGCACCGTTTTCTGTGTCGGAGCATGCTGCCATTAATGCAGTGTCACCTATGGTGCTGCTGCCACCAGAAGCAGTGCCTTCTGTGGCATCCATTGGGGGGACCTGTGGTGCTGCTGTTGTGGGCATGCTGGCTGCTGGGGTGCCTGTTGAAGTCCCCTCCTGTGTGCTGCCACTTGATTTGTGCTGCTGCCGTGTCTTGATCCGTGCAGCTGAGGTGGAGGGTCTTTGGCCGTTGGTCTTGGCCCTCTTTGCAGGTGTGCTGGTAGGGGTGTCCTGGAGCTCGTCGTTTGAATCGGACCCTGTGGTGGAGTAAAGGAGGGTGAGCGTTATTTATGGGTCTGTGGAAATTGGAATGGCAATGTATCACATGCATTGGGGTGGTACCTGAGGGTGATTTGGGTCAGGGCCTTGGAGGTGGTTTCATTTTTGTGTGGATTGAGGATGCAGTTGTTTTGCAGCCTGCAGTTAGGGTGTGCATGCTGCACGTGTAGAGGGTGTTTTTAGGATTTTTAATTATTTATGTATTTAATGTGAGTTTTAAAGTGCGCTATCAGGCCAATGTATTTGGACGTTCTCCTGGACATGTGTTTCTGTTGCACTATGTGGACACATGGTACTTCACATGATTGGACATTGTGGATTTAGCATTGTTTTATTTGGCCCACCTACCTGATTCTTCGGATGTCTGCACTCCTTTCTCCATCCCTCCGACTCCCCCTATACTCTCCATTCCAATGGTGGAGGCACAGATTTCTTCCCAGGGGGTCAACTTGATGGGTGATTCCGATCCTCCCCCGGTTGCTGTGGCAATGTTACGGTTGGCAGATAGTATGCTCCGTACGCGTATCCGCAAGTCGTCCCATCGCTTTCTGCATTGCTGTGGGTTGCGGGGTGCGGTCCCCACCGCACTTACCCGCTGTGCCACCAGGGCCCATATGGCCTTCTTGTTCGCAAGTGCCGTCCTGGTCATTTGCGTCGAGAAGACGACGGCAGCATTCTCCTGGAGGGTCTCTGTGAGCACGGTGAGTTCCTCATGGGAGAAGTGGACCTGCCGCTTGCGGTCGCACGCTTTTTTCGCAACTTTTCCCATTTTTATTGTTTTCACTAGGGTGGCTAACGGGTTGGGATGTGTCTCAGGGTAGGATTTTTGATGGTTGTGTTGGGATTCTGATTTTATAGGTGTACGGCGTGCTGTTTCCCGTTCTGGGACCATGTTTTTACTTCCGTTTCCGTATATTTACGGTCACCGTATTTTGCGATTACCGCTCATTACGGTGACCGCTATGATGGGTGGCGGAATTGCACCTAGGGCGCCGTACGACGGCGGTGAGGGGCGTTTTGGGGACATTTCCGCCATCGCAGACTTTGCACTTCCGCCATGGCGTAGTGCTCGTGCCCGATGGGTCAGAATTAGCCGCACTTTACTCCGTCGTGCAATGGCGGAAACGCTATTTACGCTATGGCGGTCCGGTCAGTTACTTTCCGCCAGGGTCGTAATGAGGGCCATAGTTTCCATTCTAATACGTCCATCCGTAGTCTTCTCACTTTCTACTTCCATACCCACATTGCGTGGATTTAAGCAGGGTTGTCTGTTAGCATCAGCTGTATTCGAATCATGATGTGAAGTACACATTTGAAACAGTATGCTGGGACTCACCAGAAATTAAGGGAATATCTATCAAGGCTCTAATGTATGCCGATGATTTGGTTTTAATAGCAAAAACCCCAATTGGTCTACAAAAACTCCTCACTGCATTTGAACAATACATTAATCTCAATGGTTTGAAAATTAACACATCTAAAAAGCAAATAGTTATTTACAGTCCATCTAAATCTGGACATAAATTGAGACCCTGGATTATCAATAAAACTAGACTAGAGATTGTTCCAAATTACATCTATTTGGGAATGTCCTTTGAAGGTTCGGCTAAAGCCATGGAACAGGTAACACGCATTGAGCAAAAACTGACCACAGCTATATCCCAAACCAAAATTATATTGCATCGATATGGCAAGTTTACTCCTCTTTCAGCTTTGAAGTATTGGAAATCCAAAGTTATTCCCACTATCTTATATGGATTGGAAACGGATATGCCGTTTGCCTCTCACATATTTGACAGATGGGAAAAGAAATTCGGGCAGCAAATACTACAGCTGCCCCAATGCATCCCAATATCCTGGATTTGATATGAGTTGGGACTAGTATCGCTCCATGCAATTTATCACTGGAAACTGTGTGCTTTATTTCGTAAATGTTTAATATCCACTGCAATGCCTGTGATGTTAAAAACCCTATCTGAATATCTTTTCACAAGTAAACACACGTTTGTCCAGCGATCGTTGTTAAGATGATATCGAGTGCTCTCTCATGCTGACATTACAATTGACCTGTTCATTTCCAATCCGGATAAGGCTAAAAGGTAAGATCTACCGCATGTACTGGATTGACTATCGACAGCTATGTTTACACTACAAACTTCTGTCCCCAGACATATTCCATCCTAAATAAATGGGTATCACAGAAAAATACCTGGTGAAATCCCGCTCTGTCTTTTATAGACATGCCAAATTGCATTTTCGCTTTAACCTATGGCCAACCAGAGACCTATTCTATAAACAGGAAATTCTAATTAAAGCTCAGAATGTCTGTCGATTCTGTCAATCATTAGAGACTCCAGAAACAACAGAACATCTGATTGTAAGCTGCACCGCAGTGATCCAACAAAGAATAACTCACTTCAAAAAATATCATACCCATTTGGGCGGTATGGATGAACAATCATGTTGGTCTTGTAATACTGGTGCAACACACCCAATGTTGCAAATTGCAACAGTGAATTTTTTTAGTTCTTTAAATCTTGAACCAAGTCAAATAAGAATGCACAATGTATGTAATTAAGTGTGTCCTGTTGTTGCTGTTGTATATATTTATGAAACTGTAAAAATGTTGTACTATGATCAATATCAATTATGTTTAATTGTTTTATATAAATGAAATGGAAGTTGATTAATTTCAGCTGATTCAATAAAAAACAAAAAAAGAACACTGCAGTCACATTTTTTTCAGAAACAAATGTGACCAATTTCTAACATTCAAACAAGAAGCACACAACAACATGTTAATGAGAATTCTTTAATTGGCTATAGTACTGTGGAAATATAGTACTGTGGAAATGTGATATAATTATGAAGCTCCATACTTCCAAAGAAAATGCACAGCAATATGTTGAAAAACATTGATATATAAATAATATCTATAGTGGGGTAACCTTGCATTATTCATATATTTGTATTCATATCAGAACCGAGTACACAGTAAGTTTGTTAAGAGAGTAAGAGTGGTGAAACCTTCTACATATGCACCAGCAATTTAAGAATTGGTAAAAATCGTGTAGATAAAATAAAGCTTCTACATAATGGTTCAAGATCCTAAGGATACAAAAGGCAAAAGAATTCCAGGCGTTTTGGAGATGGGTAAACAATGGACATGTTTTTTCATTTTTTTTTCACTTACTAACAGTATTTTATTGAATATGTTTAAACATCAGGTCAGATCTGGTCAAATTAACCATCTGTATGTGGCTTTTCGTTGTGCGTCCGACAACGTTTTTTTTTAATTCTCTTTATTATTTTGCGTGGTTACACATGATACCAACAACATAGCAAAACTACCCATCAACCTTACCCTCCAAAAACAAACAAACATACAGCAATACAGTAGAGCGACGTTAAAGCAGAAAAAAAGAAAAAGAAACATCAAGTACCACAGTGACACATCCAGTCATGCTTAGCGTTTCCCCAGCCCTAGTTTGAGGGTCTAAAATATGTTATCAATGTTACAACCATCTAGTGTAAAGGCAGTGTTTACAGTGGTGGCATTCAGCATATAATTTCGAAAGGGGGGCTAATAGTTCAATGGCCTGCAACGTACAGGTTTGGTGGTGGCATACAGCGTTTCCCTTTGGTCACACATATTCATGTAGGCCAACCATTCACTCAATATTGGTGCTCTGGAATTCCCCCATGCCTTTGGCAATTAATGTCCTGGCGACAACTGAAGCCATCCCGACAAGTCTGTTTTCATTTCTAGATCTGGCTTCAATCAAGGCTAGCAGCCAAAACTCTGGAGAGTATTGACAGGCTTCACGCAACATGGAGCACATAGCTGTTTCTCCTTTTGCCCTAAACGGTTGTATTAAAGGACAGGACCATGTCACATGGAGAAAATTGGCCCAGCCATGAGTGCACATAGTACAGCTGGGTGGACTTTCCGGGTAGAATTTATGTAACCTCTCGGTGGAGGAATATACCTGGTGCAGAAATGTATAATTTATTAGACATAGACGGTTGTTCAATTAGAGGGTTTTCGTTTGAGAATGTATCTGCCCCCACTGGCCGTTCATCAGTGTTTTCCGAGTGCCAACTCCCATCTTAGGCGGGGTGTGTTGGTCTGAAGTAACCTCTGTGCTCTAATACTCTTGTATATAACTGAAACCAATGATTTAGCAGAAATGGATGTTGTCACATACTGTAGCGCTGGGGGGTCAGGGGCGCCTGTGGGAAGTTCGGCCAAGTAACCCTGATCGCCTCCCACAGCCGAAATCTCTATGTGCCAAGCACATACCTTTCCACAGAGCCATTTGGGTATGTCTCTATGTATACTTTGTGGCCAGTCGTCTCGAGACTAGGGTTAAAAAAGCAACTAGTTACTTTCTGCCAAAACAACAGAAAAACTGAACCAAAACTGCTGGGCATATTTTCACTGCTGCCGATTCCCAGAACCCATGCAAATAAAAACTTACTTTTGTTGCCAGTTTGATTTATTTTCCATCATCTGAGTTGAGAATTGTTCACTCACGGAGAGAAACGTTTCCTTGGAATCCCACTTCAATATTAACCTTCACATCATGTAAAATGATGTACGCTAACCACCCAGAAAGTTACCTCAAAGAACAAGCTCAAGCACATCATTGTATTTATTTCTCCCACAACTGTGTTGTAAGTCCTGTAGTGAACAGAAGCATACTATGGAACATGTTTAGCAGCCACCTCATTAGTCAGAGGAAAAACACTACTGAAACCCAAAGAGCTTAAGCATGACAAATGTTTCCAAACTATAGCCTGGGACACTAATGAGCAATGAATAGCTTAGTTTCATTCTTGCTTAAGAGTATTTGATTAAGAGCCCATCAACTTCCATAAAACCTGTTCTGTTGAACAGATTATTCTTGCAGAGCTGGTTTTCCTATTTAAGTTGAAATAAAAGGTCATAGAAGGCCCAGTCAAATTTGACTCAGCGCATGGACTGTAAATGTAGGTTTGTATTGTGTTGAACAACACGCATGGGCGTAGGTAAAACAATATCCAAGAAAACGTGCACGTGAATTTCTATATGGGAACAGTAAATAAAAAACCCTATGTATCAGAATATTTACTTAAACCCCATTAAATCCTTCAAACTTTAGGAATGTTGCTATTTGATAAAAAAAACAATGCTATCAGTGTTACTAATACAGAACCTGTCATGAGAGATCGACTGCAGTGGATGACAGAAAAGTGCAAAAGAACATTCTTTATAATCTTTTTGTTTTCTCTATTTTATACAGAAGCCAATTCAAGAACCAGCAGAAAGAAATAAGAGGGGAACCTTGGGACCATTCTTCCCTTTGTTTTACTTAAGATCAGGTTTGATATCTTTCTGGGTGTGTGTGTTTATATCCTGAGTGACTCGCGGATAGAGGTCTCCGTATATCCCTTAACAGTGGTAGGGGACCTAAGACCACTTCGGTACTGTGCTAAAATTATTGTGTTGGAAAATGGGTGTGGTTAACAAAGCAATTGTTTTAGAAAAAAAACAGATATTTCCCTCTTTAACTCCTGTAAGTGGTAAGGAGGAACTGTCTCTTGGTCCATAGTGACAAGTTTCTAGTGCTTGGAGGGTTGTTCCCTGAGGGGTCCGAGCTTATTTTTGAGCTGCCGTCTGTAAAAAGCAACAGATCTGTTTTCTGTCGTAACCTGCTGTTCTACGGGGGTTTCCAATAAGTTGAGAAAGGGGGGATGAGAAGCAGTGGACAGTACATGCTGTTGCTTTGTACTTTTTGAATGTATAGTGTAAATGTCATGTAGTATTCTTCGCTTCATAGAAAACAGATTGTTAAATAAAATGGATATAACACATACCCATTTCGTATCCCTTTATCAAGCAATTTCACCCCCAGAATGAATGCAAAGCCGGACATGTAAACTGCGAAAGGATGGTGAGCTAAAGACTCTGGTTGAGACTCTAACCTGGGATATAGGCCGGTAGTAGAGAAACTCCCAGAGCCCCCCTTGTTTTTGCATATTAAGTAGCTTTGGGTTTTCACCCTAAGTTACTACGGGAATCCAGATGTAGAACCCTTGCTCACTGTTCTTAGAGAAGCACAGCTCCGCCTCACTGACGAGGCCCAACCAGACCAAAACACGTGTCCGGGGTTGGTAGTGGTACTCTTGTTCAGAAGAGAATTGCCAGGCATTTCGTTGCTGGACTGCCGTTGGGCAGGACAAAGACTGATATGTAGTGGACATTTCTCTTCTGTGAAAGGATGATGAGCTAAAGACTCTGGTTGAGACTCTAACCCGGGATATAGGCCGGTAGTAGAGAAACTCCCAGAACCCCCCCTTGTTTTTGTGTATGCAAACTCTCACAGGGGACCAACTGCTACTTTTCAACTTCAGAATATTGTCACACTCTAAAGGCAGCATCACTTTAAATTGACTTTTCCTAAATTTAAAAATGGGATTTTTTAAATGATGTTAACAATCCCTCAAGCCTGTCACCCAGGTTGCGACTCTTCGCCATTATGCCTTCAATTGCAAAACGGTGGCCACTCCATGCATATTGTCTGTGCATTCAGTCTAGGGGTGACATTGCTCTATCGATTCATACAAAGGTGGCAGGTTGTATGCAAATGTTAGTGGAGAATGTTCCCCTTGTAAAGTGCATTCAATAGGCAGCTATATCACATTTTTCAGATTCCTATATTCTTAAACGTGATGGTACGATCCTGATCTTTAAAAATAAAAGACGTGCACCTGAAACTATTCAAGCTCATTCTTTATACACATAAAGGCAGAGGTTCCATAACCACTTAATAAAACGTAACATATCGCGATTAAAATACATGAAAATGAAGCAAGGACAGTATAAAAATTACCATGGAAAGGTTTACATCTCACGTTTCTCTGGTAAATTCGAAAGTAAAAGCTTGAAAAATGTAAGTTTGAAAAGCAAAGTTTTAAAACTTAAAGTTTTTTTTTTTTTAAAACATTTCAGTAATTAGAATGCATAGTTCATTTAGTTTCTGGGAGGAAGGAAGGGATAGTTGCCAACGCATTGTAATATTTATTAAAATAAAATCTTTTTATAAAAATAAGCAGAAAGGTAGTTTTGGGGAAAGGTGGAGCAACTCCCGGCACAGCAAAAGAGGGATAACAGGGTAGCGGTGCCTCATTATAATGTTAAAATAACTTACATGACTAGATAGTGTAAAGCAGAGGAGAGAAGACAGGACAGAGATTACCAGCCCAGCAGCAGGAAGAAAAATATATTTTAAACATAGGCAAATGAAATGTACTCATAAAATAATTATTCTCAACTTAAGTCGTGGGATGTATATAAAATGTGTATTTTCGAACTTTCACTTTTGAGATTTCATTTTACAACTTTGGTATTTCAAGATTTACGTTTTTAAACTGAAGAACTATAATCCTTCCCTGTGCTAGCGTAAAACTGGTGTTTGTTTTGGTAGTAGATTTGCTAAACTTAATGTGCCTCCAAAAAATAGCAACGGCCCATCCATGTTTCACTTGCACTTTTACTCCGTGTAAAAGTGTAAGGAAGCATACATACCATTTGCAACACGTGGAACACTGTTGCAGTAAACAGTCAGCACGACCTTAAAAATAATATAAATGTATTACATGCATAGGGCCGAAACAACCAAACCACCGATGTACCACATTTCAAATATTGCTGAAATGTATTTAACTCATAGGAATAGGCTGTCGGATGAAACAGAGAGGTCTTCAAAACTGGAATCTATTTATCAGTCACCTCATAAATTGATTTGTCTCCTGTCAGAAAAGACAGCTGAAGTAGTCAACTTCTAGCCTTGAAGATGTCATGTCCTATTTGTATATGGTTACAGTAACAGAGGATGCTTGGGATTGAGCCTAGTTGACCCCATAGTAGCACAGCTGGCAGTGGCTCATAGTGGTAAATGTAACTGTGATCTTTTAATAAGACTAAGCAAATGCCACGGGTCTGCCAGATGAACTGTCTCCATATAGGAACACTGCAATGCCTACTTCTACAGACACATGCAATGCAAGCTGCACACACATGGGATCAAAGCCCAATGTGGATCATCATTTCCACTATTTTACTTTGCTTGCTGTACCGCGGCTCAACGTCATTCCTCAACAAAAGAGGAATTTGCATTGCCTGTTACTTGTACCCTCATGTACCTTATAATATCTCATGTTACATAATTGGACCACATAAACTATGGGTTGTATGAAATATTATCTATTTTTGATTTAGACACAATTAATGGGCCACATTATGAGTTGGCAGGCCCACAGTAAAAGTGCCAGTAATAACGTTTACCAGCACTTTTACCGGACCGGCCAACTACAACTTTGCAGGTAGGGATTGAGGTAAATCTGACCTCTACCGGCAAAAACTGCCAGTATTTCTGGCACGGTAATACAGTTACCAGTAATACCGGCAAAATCCCTCCCATGGAAGCCTATGGGGCTCTGTGGAATGCAGATTTACTGGCGTTTCTGCCACTTCGAATCTAAAAGTAATTCAGCAAATCAAGTGGCAGAAACGGTAATTCCGTTTGATGGTATACCAAACAAGGAATGAGGGCCATTGCTTGTGTGGTTAGGATACATTTTTACATAGACTTTCAACACTTCTGGGTCATGCTAGGAAACTGTTTCTCTGGAATAACACCTTGTGTTACTATTAGCCATTGAAGTGAAAGTCAAAACCTATTGCCCATTATATGTACATGTTCAGTCACATAAACATGATAAAGAGCAATGAAGATGATGTCCCCTGATGAAATGCACTTATTATGTGAACACGCATGCATACACACCATATCACTGCGAACATAGACTCACTCACATCAAGCCTATTATATGGTCTGGCCAAGTGATACGAAAGTTGCCACCTCAAGGATAGTGCAATTATGCACCCAGTCACCCACGTTTCCCATTCTACCAATCAACCCGGGAGGAAACATAGTTGGTACAGAGATTTGCCTTTCCCTAAAATCGACCCTGATTGTAGACCCCTTGTTTTATTAGTCACAGTTTTAGTCACAATAAGCCGCTAGCATAAGGTGAAGGATGTCATCTGAAATAACTGATCAATAGTTACTGCCAGACTGAGACGTCCACGCATTATAGAAGGCCAGCTGAGCTTAGGTATCAACTTGTGGAAAATCAAAGATGGCAGAGTCCTCTGTTCAGCTCCACTGTGAGGAGCTGAGTATATTTGCAGTATAGTGCGCCATATGCAAATGCATTCTACTCCTCACTCTGCTGGTGCTGTACGCCATTAGGTATTAGGGTGCTGGTGAGGTCAGCGCCAACAAATTAGACAAGGATTTATCTGGTCTAATTCTGGGCAGTGTTATGTGGATGTTCTGGGACTCCCTGAAATCCTGATGGGGGTATGCAAGTTTCCCTGGGGATAATGGACCATCGGTGTGGAGGTGGCCGAAGAGCCTTCTTATCGTGGTAGATTAGCTCATGGCGTCCTTCCTAGCATAAGGCAGAAATTAAACCAAAGAGTCAGAAACAGAAAAACAGCCATCTTTAGTGCTTGAAAGTGCAGGCAGGGGCAGACAAGCAAGGGGGCGAAGGGGCAATTGCCCTCCAGACTGGCTGGGCTGTTGCCCCATGGGACAGAGCTCCAGAATGTTAAAAACAAATTGAACAAGACAATATCCTTCATAATCCAGCCTGCCACAAAGGAACTGTGTGCTGCAAAGCCTGCTCAGGTTCCGTGTAAATGAGGTGAGGCTTTTGTCTTGATTTCAGCAATTGTGTATATGTGCCTGGGTGGCCCCCATATATGGGCCTCTACAGTGAGTGAGAAGAAGAGGAGTCTAAGCTCCAGGGGCTTGTTCATACCACCCGGTGGCAATGTATGCATTTAAATAACAGATTCTGTGACTCTGGATGATAATGTTGCACCACTGCTCCCCATACACCACTGGTCTGTTACAATATGCAGCAGCTTATCATGACGCCTACTTGCCAAAGAAGTCTTAGTTACTTGCCTGTAACTGTATTTCTCCAGCATTGGTATCTTTCATAGAGTCACATACTTGAATATTCCCAGTCGTCAATCCGGGAATCCTGATTTAAAAATAATTATATATATATATATATATCTGTATATATATATATATACATTATTTCCATAGAAAAAAGCCAATGAGAGTTGCCCATTATGTCCAATGTGACATTAAATTATGTAGTCCCCCCACCTCATTTTGATACTTTTTTACCCTAACCAATGAGGTGGCATGGCTTAAGCTCCACCCCAGGCAGCCATCTTCAGATTTCAAGCTGTATAGTGACTGCATATATGATGACTGCCGGGCCTTGGAGCAGCCTCTAAGGGGAGGCGGGTGGGTGCATGTGAATCTATGAAATACTGGAGAAATACAGTTACAGGTAGGTAACTAAGACTTCTCCAGCATTGGATCTTTCATAGATTCCCATGCTTGAATAGAATACCAAGCAGGTAAGAATGCCCAAAATGGTTACACCCTGAAGGTTAATCTTCACTATACCTAGTGTATAGCAACTCAATTTAAGACACAAATACTAGGGAAGGTGGGAGAAAAGGCTGCTCCTACCTCAAACGAATAGGTGGTGGAGGACCGCCTGTCCAACCGCTGATGCTTTGTTGGTGTCTTCTGTCATGCAATAATGTTTGGCGAATGTGTGTAGCGTGCTCCAGGTAGCCGCTCTACAAATGTCTTTTATTGGCACTCCTGCATGGAATTCGACCAAGGCTGCTCTTCCCCTGGTGGAGTGAACTGTGGCAGGTCTAGTGAGTGGGTCACCTTTAGACTGATGGCAGTGTCTTATACAGTTAGCCACCTAGCGTGAGAGACCTTGCTTAGATATATGTTGTCCCTTCGTGAGACCTGAGAATGCTACGAAAAACATTAGGAACGCACTTGGTCCTTTGAATGTAGAATTTGAGGACTCGGAAAAGATCTAGCATGTGCAGTGTTCTTTCTGCGTCAAAGTGTGGTTACTGAAAAAAGGAGGGAGCACAATACACTCCGAGAGTGTCATTTCCGATACAACTTTGGGTAGAAATTGAAGGTGTGTCCTGAGGATGACGCGGCCCTTCTGGAATAGGGTGAACGGTGGTTCCGATGAGAGGGCTTGTAGTTCGCTGATCCTTCTAGCTGATGTGATGGCTACTAGAAAGGAATTTTTCAGGACAAACATTTCAGGTCACACCTATGGATGGGTTCATATGATTCCTCCACGAGTGCCGACAGAACTATGTTTAGGCTCCAAAAGGGCACCGGTTCTGGCGTTAGTGGAAAGGTACGTAGTAACCCTGTGAGAAAAATGTTGATTAGTGAGTAATGACGATTGATTAGGATTTGTTGTATAGGCCGATATGGCGGATAGATGTACCTAAATTGAGGGCAAGGAGAGCCTTGTTCTTGCCTGGTGTAATAGATATGGTAACACTTGCTCCACTGATGTAGTGAGTGGGTCTGTATGTGAAGTTTAACACCATTTAGTGAAACAGGTCCACTTCCGAACATATGTGGTCCGTGTGGAAGGAGCTCTAGATGCTTTGATTATGTCCCAGCATTCTGAAGGAAGCATTAGGTTAGCTAATCTTCACTGTTCAGGAACCATGCTTTGGGGGACAGGCTCGATGGGTCGTGGTGGAGAACCTTGTAGTTCTGTTGCATCAGCAAACTCTGATGCACTTTGAGGCGAATTGATGACTCTTGGGAAAGGTGCCGTAGATTCGGGCCCCACACTTGTCAAGCCCATTCCAGCGCTATGAGTATCATCCTGCACGGTTGCTCCTTCACTCTGCATAGTACTCGTGCTAGCAATGGAATTGGTGGAAAGGCATCCAGAAACTTGCCTGTCCAGGTTACGGAGAATGCAACTCCAGTGATAGGTCCTCTGGGTATATCTAGGCGAAGAAGTGACATTACCTGTTGTCGTTGGTGGTGAAGAGATCGATCTCCAGATGTCCCCACATGTGGAATATCCATTGAGTCTCTTCCTTGTCTAATTCCCATTCGTGGGAGGTTGTGTAATCTCTGCTCAATTTGTCCGCTAGGACATTGTCTACTCCTGGCAGGTGTTCCGCTTTCAGCTGGACCTTGTGCTGCAGCACCCATGTCCATAACTTCTGTGCTTCCTTGGATAGCATCTCTGATCCTGTGCCTCCCTGCTTGTTGGTATAATGCATGAAGGTTGTGTTGTCTGCCTGAATCGTTACCACTTGCCCTGCTAGTACAGGTAAGAAAGCCTTCAGTGCCCAGCGGATTGCTCTGAGTTCCAGGACGTTGATGTGTAGTCGGGACTCTTGGTTTGACCACGTGCCCTTTGTCTGTAGTTCTGCCAGGTGTGCTCCCCAGCCTGACAGAGACCCGTCTGTTATGAGAAGAAGTGTCAAGGTGGGAGCTTGGAATGGCATTCCCTGTGAGAGATTTTGTGGTGTGCCCCACCATTGAAGTGCTTTGTGGACGCTTGATGGAAGTTGGATGATATCTTGTGGGATGTATTTACCCATGCATCCGAGCCCTACCTCAAAACTGTGCAGTACTGACATGAAAACATCATGATGGCCAGAGCTTCCCAGAAAATGCACAGGGAAATGCAGGAAGAATAGGCTGCCACTCATTTTTGCCGATGTTATGGGCACAGAAGGACACTGCCTAAAACCACCATTGGACTACCCGCACAGTAGTCTGAAACCATTGGGAATGGCAATGCTGATTGCCAAATGCAACCTAGAATTGTGGGGAATTCATTTTCTTAAATTCCAAAAATGGGTGCAGTACCAGTGCTCACCACTATCCAAAAGCCGGCAGTTTAAAACCACCCTGTGTTTCTCTGAAGGCAAGCCAAAGTGCCTATTTCAAACATTGCAATATGTGCAAAATATTCACTGAACACCAGCAGACATTTGGTAGAATGGAGTTTTGTGTGCCTACAAAATCTGGGAAATGAAGAGCCCAGAAAAATGCTTATAACAAGACTGGCTGCGCTGTGGATTTCAGCAGTTTAAGTTGCACTGGATTTAAAGACACTAAAATCGAAAATGTTTAAATTGACTGAGTGACCTACTTTTGAGTATCACATAGGTTGCAATTGTTTAAATGTCATAGTTTTAAACTTAGAATCAGCCTTCTAGCTGCATATGTGAAAATGTTTAGTTTTATTTGAATGCAGGAACTGGGGAACAAAAAGTGACATTTTATCTGAAACCTGGCTTAAGGAACTGAATTCTGCCTGGCAACTACCCCCATCAGAAGGGAAACTTGAGTCACAGCTGTGTTCCCAGGCCAACCTTCCTTTTGCTGCCCACACTAAGGATATGCCATCTATCTGATAATTGAATTATCTGTGCTCTGTAGGAGAGTGAACAAAGCCCTCTTCACTCAGGCAAAGGTTTTTATTACGCAGTCGTAAAATGTAGCTTCCTCTTGGCAGGAGCTGGGAGGGGCACTGCCTGTGAGAGCAAGCTGGCTTGGCAGAACTGGATTAACCAGAAATTCAACCTTGTGCTGAGGGTAAACCACACCCCTTTGGAGCCAGAACATAACTTTAAAAAGATGAATAACTCATAGAGCGGACATGTGAAAATTTTATAAAGGACACCATAATTCTTGTGATTTTTCTGCCCACATTTTAAGAGGTTTTTCGACCCGGTGGCATGTTCAGGGGGGTGTCAGCGGAAAAGTGGATATAACTCTAAATGTATGCATGTTAAAAATCTGAAACTTCATCAGTTAATGTCCCTACTCCCTGCGCACATGTATGTAAAGTTGGGTCAATGTCAGAAATTGAAAAATCAGTTAAAAAGTGAAATATGTGCCATTTCTGAATGCAAGCTCCCAGGAAGAGCAGAGTTTGAACAGGGGATACCTCCTGTAATGCATGATGGGTGCATATGATTTTAAAACAATATGTACCTCTGCAAATATGTATTTGTTTCAAATCTAGATTTGTGTGTAAGTTGACAGGAGGAGTGGACTTTCTGCAGGCTGTAAAATGACATCACGCTGACTCACAGTTCATTCACCAATCAAATAAGAAATGGAAGTTTGACCAATTAGAAGCTGAGAGAGAGGTAGGGTCAGTGATGCTAGAACACACCCACATTCTAAACACATAAAAGCAGACAGACAGGACAGATAGGACCTTCAAAATCCATCTGCCGCTGGAAGCTCTGCCGGAAAAATCCATACTTTACCTCCATCAACCTCCAGAGAGCCAAACTAGAGACTTCAATCTATCCAGAACTAAGAGAACCAGAGAGAAAGCAGTGCTGTACCCAGAGAGACCCAGACCAGCAGAGAGAGCTGACCCAGATCACTGTGAAGTGCAGACCAGACCAGACCAGAGTCCAGTTTAAAACCCTGACCAGATCCATGGCGAGGCCCATTTCACTCAAGAATATAGTGTGAGTACCCAGCTGAACTGTGTAGAACCAATCTCTTAGTTTAAATTCATCTAATTCAACCTATTTTAATCTAAGTAGAACTGTCTCCTAACTGTCACCTGTCATTTGCAAAGCTGTCACTTGTCATTTCGTAGTTGCAAGCTGCACGTGTCTTTTTGAACTTTAAAATTTCAAATCTGAAAAACGACCGTTATTTAATCGCTCATATCTCCGCAACCGTTTGGGCTAGAGACTTGCAGTAACTTTCCTCTGATAGCTTAGAATCGTAGCTTTGAATCGCACCAAGAACCGCATTCCTACCCCTTATAGTTTTACCGCAATCGCGGAACACGCATCCGCGAATTTTACCGCGATTTGCAATTTCTTCACATGTAAAAACTGCTGCTGTTTGCTTTCCATTTGCCAGAAATTCGTTTAACCTGCTAACTATCCCTGCATCATTGCTAGTGTGAGCCTGGACTAATATTAACTAGATACCACTCACCCTGAACCTCTGAAAGGGAATTAAAAGCGTTTCCAGCATATTTCTCATTCATTGCCAGCACATATCAAAGCATTTTGGGCCTGTGATTTCAAAACTCCTACCTGTTTTCTGTTGTCTAAGCTTGCTGGATTGAACTGATTACATTGATTGCATTTCTGAGAACTGTGTGCTTCCTTCCATTTCCTTGCATTGCATAAGGAGGGGGGGAGTGAATAGCCAGAGAAAAGTGATTACATTGTTTGGTTGAAATCCTATTGAGTATTTTCTGTACTGCATTCATTGAATATTGCATCCACCTGAGCTTACATAAAGCATCCTCTACCACATTATACTTTTGTTCCTATTTACCAGTGTGCTACCTTATCCATTCCCTGTCAACTCATTAGTGATTATAAGAAGTGTGCTAGTGCCAGATTCTCTGTTGTTAATCTGTATCATATCAGATTAAGTGTGATATTCAATTATTAATTTATTATAAAGCGTGATATATATATCTATTTTAAATTATCAAATAAACCTTTTAAACTTGCAAAACAGAACTACTTCTTGGCTCAGTGGGGTCAGGGGGATTCCAAGAGAGGGGTGTTATATAGGGGTAGTCATCCAGAACGCATGAACTGGACCTAAAGATATATCAATAAGGGTTTTCATTCAGTATTCTAGACTAGGCGTTAACTTAGCTGTAGTGCTGAATTGAATCCTCTTACAAAGTGGGGGCTCGTCAGGGATGTTGGGTTAGATTTACCACTTGTGCAGCTTAATACAGTGTGCTAACTGACGGGATACATACATCCGGTCGGATCACCACGCTGCATTACGCTGTGAAGCATTCCTCAAAAGGGACACTCCAAGAAAAGTTCTGTTCTGCAAAACTAAAATACTAACTTCTGTAAGTCAGGACAGAGACCAATCTCTAGAATGACGACCTTGGTAGATATGAAAATAGCCAGAGAGCACTTCTTACACAAACTATTTGTGAGAGGTGAATGGACTCACCAGGACCAAACAGTCTGGTTGCAGGCCATCACGCAACAGGTCACTGAAACAGGGTCAGATATATATAGAGATCAGGGTCCATTACACGTGGCCCTGAGTGAACTATATATGGCTCCTAAGGCCAAAGATGAGCACGACAAGATTGTTAGGATAGCGGCATATTTATATTTATACATGGGAGCCATACCGAATAAATGTGCTGAAGGCCATGATCTGGCAAAAAGGCAACAGATGGCGTTAGAGAAGGTCCAATCTGACCTGGTCTCTTCTGAGCAGAGGCTGCAGAGGAGCCAGGAGTCAGAAAATGACAGCAGACTGTACATCACTAAAATGAAGGAGGATATGGATGTGCTGCAAAAGGAAAAGTCGGAACAGGATACCAGATTTCTGGCCTTGCAGAAGGAACACCAAGAAGGTTTGGACTCCCTACTGCAAAGCCAGAAAAAGCTGGAGCAACAGCTAGACTTCAATAGGGCATGTGCTGAGCAGGTAGTCACCCTGCAAGGCCACCTAGATAGAGTGAAGGAGGAGAGCAATAAACTGATTCTGAAAGACCTGGATACCCAGGCAGAGTTTGATCAGGAGCGCCAGAAAGCTGGTGCCTTCCAAAGGCAAAGGGACGACCTGGCGGCACAAATGCAGGCTCTTAGTCAGGAAAGAGACGCCTTAGGCCAGGAAGTCTGCCATTTAAAAAGAAAAATGGAAGAAAATCACCTGGCCCACCAGGGGCTGGGTGATCTCCAAAAAGAAAACCAGAACTTGGTAGAGCACACCAGAAGGGTGGAAGATGCTCTAGCAAGAAAGGAGCAGGCCAATAGGGACCTTGCCCAGGAGGTAAACCTCCTGCAGCAAAGACTGGCCCAGTTCTCCAGGACCAACCAGGAAGCACAGAGGGAGAATGAGGCCCTCTGTCAACACAATGATAGGCTCCAGCAACAGGTAGCGATGCAGGAGAAACTGATAGAGTCGAGTAAGGCCTTAACAGAGGAACTGAAAGCACAAATGCAGGCTCTTGCATTGCAACAGGGAGCAGGGGCGGATAGAGATGAGGTCCGCTGGGAAAGAGAGATTCCTGACCATAACCGCAGGAGCCCTAACACCAGGGGCCTTCATCTTCCCCAGTCCCTGGACTCTACCACCCCCATGTCCCCTGGCGCACATGAGCACAGGGCCGCAGGGATGGCAGATCACTATCCAGCTAAGAGTATGGGGCTCATAGGCCAGTACCACTCAGGAATGGAGGGGTGGGCATCCGGGTATGGGCACCCAAGTACAGTACAGTTCAATGGGGAACCCCAGGAGAGTAGGCCCATTAAGGGCATCCTGAAAACCTCTGCCAAGTTAGGTCAGTGGAGGGGGAACCCATCAAATCCTGGCAGCAAGGAGGAATCTGAAGACTCCTCTGAACTGCGCAGGACACAGGAGACCAGGTCCCCACATTCTGCCAGCCATTCCCAGGCTCGCAGAATCCGGGAAAACCTGGAAGAACAGACGGGAACCTCTGGGAGCAGTGCCTCTGAGTCCGAGGAAGAATGGACAAGGGTTACCCGAACCAAAAAGGCCAATAAGGCAAAAAGGGCCTTGCTTAAGGACCCCTTAAAGCAGATTAAGGCGATCAGGAGCGTCATCACGCCTTACCATAAGAACGCTAAGTATTCTGTTTGGGAGCACTTAGAGTTGTTTGAACAAATGATGGAGACTTTCCATTTGAAGGACAGCCAAAGCTGTATTCAATATGTAAAGTGGACATTCTCCCCGGAATACTCCAGTTTCTTTGCGGGGCTGGAGGACCAAAATCATTTAAGATGGTCCACATATAAGGCGGCCATCCTGAAACATTTTTCTGTTCACAGAAATCCTCAAGAGGCTCGCAAGGCGGCCTACAATTTGCAATGTGGGGAGGATCAGGCCCCACGAGAATTTGTGCAGGAGTTAAAGCGTGCTTTTGCGCAAACCACCAGAAGGGTGCGCACAGATAGTAGAGAGTTTGTCAATACGTTTTTCCATGCCTTGCCCAAATATATAATGACCCAGCTCGTGAGAGATTTTCATGAGAAAAGATCTTTAGACTGGGTCATTGAACAGGCTACCCGGATCTATGAGGTGCAGAAGCCCATAGAAAACAAAAGTAATGCCCAGAAAAACCCCAAAGCCAACAGCACCCCTGCTGCTGCCAAGGTGGCAGAGGTAAAGGTTACCCCCGTTTTGGATTTGGAGATGGGGGGGCCTAAAAACCTGCCTGCACCTAATAATGCTAGGCCCAGGAGGTCCTCGGGTCAGTCACAGACAGGGAGCCAAGGAGGCAGCCCCACAAATGGGGTCCCTCGCTCTCCTGATTATGTAAGTCCCCGTTACAAGGGAAATCGACCCATCCTGGGTTATGTGTGGACTCCTCCAGCCCAAGGGGGGGGATCCAGACAAGCACCTAACCCAGGGAACTTCCCTCCAAACTTCCCACAGGAGGGCAGAAATTTACCAAACCCTGGGCAGAACTTTTTCCCCAGATATCCACCCGACTTTCAGCCCCAAAACCATCCATCCTTCTTTCCCCAATTCCCTGAGCCCAGACCACTGAATCCGGGAGAGGGGAGGCCAAGGGTGGAGGGGTACCCAAATCTTCCCAACCCGGGGTATTACCAGAGGAGGGACAGCTACCCTTCCCGGGATCAGCCCAGGGGAGAAAACAGGGCCCCGTATCAGCCTGAGCGGGTTTCCCAGTTAGAGCGCCAGGTTCAAAACATGGCGCGGGATCTGGGTCACATACTGAGGGCTCAGCAGAACCCTCAGATCAGCATGCCGGCGCAGAACGCACCCAACTCTGGACCTGGTGCTCCAGAACAATGACGGGGGCAGCACCCCGATAACGCACCGGTTCCCAGGGAGGAGGCACAAGGGGAAGGGGGGTGTAAAGCCTTGGAGGAAGCTTCCTTCCTCACTTGTAAACAGCCCCTGGAAACCCAGGAACCGGAAACAAAATCTCTTGCCCCGGAAAGTCTGCCTCCTAAGGAGCAGAGGGGGGGTAGGAGAAACAAAAGACCCAAACAGACTCAGTTTGAGGAGGAGGTACAGATCTTCCAATTTGAGGGAGAGGGATCCTCAGAGGATCCTGGGAAAAGGATCTTCTCCTTCAGAGAGGGGGGAACTCCTCCCAAAGAAAAATGGGTCCCTAGGGATGCAAATCCAGACTGGGGAGATGTGGAGACTGAGCTACCGCCGCCCACCATCTCATCCCAGAACCAACAGCAAGAAAATCCCCTGGTTCAAACTCATCCTGGTGACTGCCTCCAAAAAGGGGGGCGGCCCAGAACCGGAGCCAGGGGAACCCACAATGGCTCTGATCTCCAGTTGCCAAATTTTTCTTTCAGATTCCCAAGGCTCTCCACAGAATTCTGCCCAAATCTCTTCGCTAGCGATGTCCAAAACCAGAAAATTAGCCCACCAGTTGTCCAAAAATGTTCATTATCTGTGCCCCCTTGAGGAGAAGGAGGGAAGATATTATGCCCCGGTACAAGTACAGGGGCAGGGTACAATCTCGGCACTGGTGGACACTGGATCTCAAGCTACCCTTCTGTCCAGAAGGGCCTTTGACGAACTGAATGCAGGAAGGGGAGAGAATTACCAAATTCCTCTCACCTCTCTTCCGGGACAACTACAGAACTTTGACGGGAAGGAAATTCCCGTTGAGGGGACTGCAGACTTGGACATTAAAATTGGGCGACATAAGTTGAAACACCCGGTCATAGTTGTGACCCCAGAGGGCACCCCTTGTTTACTAGGGAATGACCTCCTGAGAAGGTTGTCACCCCTAATAGATTGCGTAAACAAGGTCCTCTGGACCCAGAGTAGCCGACCAATAAAATTAAAACAGAGTGTCAACCATGTTAGTTTAAACGGCACCTGCCACATGGTTGAACAAAAATCTGACCAAGTAGAATTTCACTTCCAGAACAACCAGATTCCAGACGTGACAGTAATAGCAGTAGGACAACAGACTGGTGATGGGGGGTCCTCTCTATTTCTGAAAATCAACCTTCCTTCCAGTCTAAAGTGGTATTCCACGCTGGAAGGAAACACTCTGAAATTCTATACCAATCCACAATCTGAAACTCCCACTCCTATAGTCCAGAAAGATGTGAAATCAGCTCAGAGCCTGGCTGATATTCAGCAAATTGGAGAGCAGTTGTTCATCCCTGTTCAGTTAAATGATGGGAAGGACTCTGTTCTCGCTCGAGTGTGTGTGAACAACGGTAAGAGCTTCATCAGCGAAGCCACGTTTCGCCAACTCCCAAAAGATCCAGCCATTCCCACCTTCAAACTGATAGACAAATGGGAAATGGACCTGGAAGCACCTAATTCCAAACATCTTCTGCCAAGCAGGTGTATGCTCAAAATCTCCATTGGCAACAAGAGCATAGTCCACAATTGTTGGGTCGTGCGAGACGTCCCTGCCGCCTTTTACTTAGGCAGTGACATTCTCAATCGCTTTGCCATTAGTTTGGACCTAATAAACTTCAAAGCTTGGTCCCGATTAGCGGATAATCCCATGAGCTTTGATGATCCAGAAAGAGCATTTAGGTCAGCTCAATTGCTACCTTATGCAGTTGAAATTCAGGTTAAAGAGGAAGTCACCATCCCAGAAAGGATCCGACAATTCTCCCTGGAAGTGAAAGTTAAAAGGGGACAAGAGTTGAAAAACCCTGATGCTTACATACATCTAAATGCTTCTCTCCAACAGCAAGGGTTGGGGGTAAACCCAACACCATTAGTCAACATAGAACATGACACCATTCCAATAGAGGTGGATAACAGCGACTTAAAGAGTATTACTCTAGCCGCAGGCACCATTATTGGAATGGCGGTTGATGGCCGACATTTCTCCATTGATCTTGTAAATGAACTGTTAGGACCAATCCCCAAGGACTGTTTTGACAGTGACAGTGATGACAACGCAACACCAGACAGGATTTTTACCCGGCATGGGGGGAACTTCCTGGTGTACACTTCCTGCCCGTATGGTAAGGAAGATGTGACGTGTGACTTCAGGAGGGATGAGGTGATTTTCCAGGTTCATGAAGGCTGCCTTGCCCACCTGAAGCCTCCGGTCCAAATCAGCACTCTGACCAGGGACTTCTCCACCCAGCTGGAGGAGGCCGCGGAAATAGCCAAACCAGAAGTCTTTCCAGGCTTCAGGCAGATGGTGGAAGAGAGAGTCAACCTAGCTGATGCCTGTGTGACTCTGGAACAAAAGCAAAAGTTGAAACAAGTTTTCTTGGATTTCCAAGATCTCTTTGCGGTAGACTCGTATGACTGTGGTCGCACTGACATCCACACCACAACAATCCCCACGGACCCTGGCATGACTCCAGTGTTTGTGAAGCAATATCGCTTGCCTCTCGCATCAATGGAGTCCCTTACTGAAATAATTAAGAACCTTGAGTCCCGGGGAATAATCCGTCCAGTCCACAGCACCTTCAATAATCCGGTGCTGGGAATATTGAAGCCAAACGGCCAGTGGAGACTCTGCGCTGACCTCAGGGAGCTCAACAAACGGGTCCATACTTCCCGATGGCCTCTGCCCTACATTGACCAAGGGCTGGCCCAGATCCAGGGGTCACAGGTATTCACTGCAATAGACCTGACCAATGGATACTGGACCGTGCCTGTCAGTAGGGAGGACCAATACAAGCTGGCTTTTACCTTTGGGGGCCAGCAATACACATGGACCCGGACTCCCTTCGGATACCTCAACTCCGGCAATGAATTCAACATTTTTCTACACAAGGCCATGCCTGACTTGGGTGCAAGGGGTAACCTGGCTTATGTAGATGATGTCCTCATCAAAAGTTCATCTGTGGAGGAACACATAGCGGAGATCCGTTATGTTCTGACCCAGTTGAGGGCCGCCGGAGCAAAACTTTCCTTTCAGAAGGCACAGTGGTGTAGAACCCGTGTTAATTTCTTGGGGCATGAGATTACTCCTCAGGGTCTCTGTCCCCAGGAAAAGAAAGTGGAAGCACTTCAGAAACTGAAAGACCCCACAACTCTGCGGGAACTAAGGAGCCTCCTTGGACTGACTAATTACAGCAGAAAGTTCATTGAGGGCTACGCAGAGATCACCAGACCCCTGATTCATCTCCTGAAGGGGGGGGTCAAGTGGGAATGGGGTCCAGAACAAGCCGAGGCGGTAAAACAACTCAAAAGAAGCCTCTCACAAGCGCCTTGCCTAGCTTACCCTGTCAGAAACAAGGAGTTCTTCCTGGAGACGGGGTTCTCTAATACGTGCTTGACGGCAGTATTATACCAAAAGCATGACGAGGTCAATAAAGTAATCTCCTATGTGAGCAAAACTTTATCCTCTGTGGAGGAAAAATTCAACGATTGTGAGAAGGCACTCCTGGCAACGGTGTAGGCATTGAAGAATTACCGCCCGTTTATCCAGGGGGAACACATCATAGTGGAGACTCCACACCAGCCTCTGCAATATCTCCAAAGTGACAGAATCCGGGCCGGAAATGTGAGTAATTCCCGAATTACTTCCTGGATTCTGTCAATGCAAGGCTTTCCTGTGGAGGTCAGATATGGCCAAAACAAGAAGAGTCCCCTCGCGCAAGGTCTGGCTGACTTGCATGATTGTGCCAGAGAAAACTGTCTCGAGGACGAGAGTCTAAAAATAAAGGACAACATGGAGGCATACCTTAATTCCCCACACAAAGTCTTTGAAGAAGACAAGTGTGAGGGAATGCCCACTGTCTATGTGGATGGATGCTCTTACCATGTTGACAACAACGGGGAGAAAGAACTGGTGGCCGGCGTAGGGAATGCATGGGTGAATGAGTCCCCAGAACCCTCCGCTGGATACAAAATTGGTCCCCGAAGTAGTCAGGTGGCAGAATTGATGGCTGTGCATCATGCCATCCTCACTGCTGTCCAGCATCAACTCCACGAACTGGTCATAATCACAGATTCGGATTATGTACGGAACGGGTTCGTGGAGCACCTGGTTAATTGGAAAACCAGAGGCATGTTATGTGCTAACAACAAACCCTTGAAACATGGGAAGTTGATCCAAAACATTGATGATCTGGTCACATCGAACGGGATGACCATCTACTGGAAAAAGATCAAGGGTCATTCTAAAGTAGAGGGACCAGACAAAACTGGAAATGACTTAGCTGATCAGCTGGCCAAAACCGGGGCCATCCAAGGGGATCTAATTGAGATTGAGTCCCTGTTGGGGGAAATCCAGGTCACTGCTATCACTAGGTCCCAGACAAATGCTCACAACGACCTTTCAATTGCACAATGGAGCAAGGAGACCCCTGATGCTGATTTGATTACCGCTCAGAAGGGGGATCCAATAATTGGTAAATTTTACCAGCACCTTGAGGACCCTGAGAACTTTCCCCTGACGGAGACCGATTACATTGGGAAAGAGGACCTAAGAGTGTTGATGAAATGTCCAAAAATGTTCCGGATCCAAGACGGTTTGCTGGTAAGGAAATCCAAAGCTGGCCACGATCAGTGGGTGGTTCCTACCTCATTCCGAAGCCTGATGTTAAGTCACGCCCATGATGCGGCCACCGCCGGTCATAGGGGGTTTCACACAACATTGGAAATCTTAAGAGAGGTTGCATACTGGCCACACATGGGGCAGGACCTCGACCAATACTTGAAGGGGTGTCTTGTGTGTGCACAATTTCAGCCATCATCCCTCACGCACCGTGCGCCTCTCCAAAAGAGGGGGATGACACTGCCATGGTCAGATTTACAAATCGACTTTGTAGGCCCCGTGATTCGCTCGGCTAGGGGGAATAAGTACATGTTGACTGTGACATGCTTGTTTACCAAGTGGGTGGAATGTCTCCCAGCCCCAAATTGCAAGGCAGAAACTGCAGCTGCCTTGATGATTAACCACATCTTTTCCCGTTTTGGTCTACCTCAAAGGATTGAGTCAGACAGAGGTAGCCACTTCACCAGTGAAGTAATGACAAAGATGTGGGAGATACTGGGGGTCAAGAGAAAGCTGCATATTTCTTATAGACCAGCTTCTTCTGGGGCAGTAGAGAGATATAACCGGACAATTGTGAGCATATTAAAGAAGTTTGTGGCAGATTCTGGGCCAAGTTGGGATATCCGATTACCTCTGGTCCTAATGGCTATCAGATCTACCCCTTCATCTGCAACCAAAATGTCACCATTTGAGTTGATGACTGGACGCAAGATGGTGCTTCCTCAGCATTTGCTCTACAGGACCCAAGAGCAGACACTAATAAATGCCTCCACTACTCATGAGTATGTGGAGAATTTAAGGAAACACCTCCAACATGCTTTTGCTTATGCTCAGCGGAATCTAGAAAGATCAGCTGATAGCATGAAGACCCATTATGACCTGAAAACTTCCAGGAAGGAATATCAGGTGGGAGACCGGGTCTATCTATACAACTTCCAGAGGAACCAGGCCAAGCAGCGCAAATTTTTGCCTACATGGAAGGGACCCTTTGAAATCATAGACAAAATCTCCCCTGTGGCCTACAAGATCCGCATCCCCAAAGGCGGTTCGGCAGAGGGGGAAGACAAGTGGGTCCACATAAACCAGTTGAAATGTTGCCATCCCAGGCACACTCTGCAACAACTGGAGGAATCCTCTGGAATCCTAGCGGGTACTGTCTCAGACTAATTCAGTTCCAACCATAAAACATACCACATCTAGTCTCTAAAATATTGTGATTTGCATGAAACTGTCTTTTAGTTATACTGTTTTTTTTTTTCAAAATAAGAATGTAATGTTTCGTGATGATGAAATGCATATGCTGCCCCACTATCTCAACGGTGGTGGAAAAACGTCTATGAATAGGTATTGCCGCTCTTCCTTTGTCGTCCTAGGAGAAAGAAACCTTGAGACGGGCCAAGGAGGACGATCCGGAGACCGGGAGCTGAGACGCAACGGGCTCGGGGTACCGCCCAATATTCCCATCAGGACCGGCGAGGAGAACCAATCGATCCGACCGGATGGAGGAAAAGATGCTGAACTGTGCCATCTATTGGAAGAAGATGAGGAAACATCCCAGATCTTGCGAGTCCCATCAGTGAAACCGAATGGCCATCGCAAGAGGGGGGCTTGTGGGATGTATTTACCCATGCATCCGAGCCCTACCTCAAAACTGTGCAGTACTGACATGAAAACATCATGATGGCCAGAGCTTCCCAGAAAATGCACAGGGAAATGCAGGAAGAATAGGCTGCCACTCATTTTTTCCGATGTTATGGGCACAGAAGGACACTGCCTAAAACCACCATTGGACTACCCGCACAGTAGTCTGAAACCATTGGGAATGGCAATGCTGATTGCCAAATGCAACCTAGAATTGTGGGGAATTCATTTTCTTAAATCCCAAAAATGGGTGCAGTACCAGTGCTCACCACTATCCAAAAGCCGGCAGTTTAAAACCACCCTGTGTTTCTCTGAAGGCAAGCCAAAGTGCCTATTTCAAACATTGCAATATGTGCAAAATATTCACTGAACACCAGCAGACATTTGGTAGAATGGAGTTTTGTGTGCCTACAAAATCTGGGAAATGAAGAGCCCAGAAAAATGCTTATAACAAGACTGGCTGCGCTGTGGATTTCAGCAGTTTAAGTTGCACTGGATTTAAAGACACTAAAATCGAAAATGTTTAAATTGACTGAGTGACCTACTTTTGAGTATCACATAGGTTGCAATTGTTTAAATGTCATAGTTTTAAACTTAGAATCAGCCTTCTAGCTGCATATGTGAAAATGTTTAGTTTTATTTGAATGCAGGAACTGGGGAACAAAAAGTGACATTTTATCTGAAACCTGGCTTAAGGAACTGAATTCTGCCTGGCAACTACCCCCATCAGAAGGGAAACTTGAGTCACAGCTGTGTTCCCAGGCCAACCTTCCTTTTGCTGCCCACACTAAGGATATGCCATCTATCTGATAATTGAATTATCTGTGCTCTGTAGGAGAGTGAACAAAGCCCTCTTCACTCAGGCAAAGGTTTTTATTACGCAGTCGTAAAATGTAGCTTCCTCTTGGCAGGAGCTGGGAGGGGCACTGCCTGTGAGAGCAAGCTGGCTTGGCAGAACTGGATTAACCAGAAATTCAACCTTGTGCTGAGGGTAAACCACACCCCTTTGGAGCCAGAACATAACTTTAAAAAGATGAATAACTCATAGAGCGGACATGTGAAAATTTTTATAAAGGACACCATAATTCTTGTGATTTTTCTGCCCACATTTTAAGAGGTTTTTCGACCCGGTGGCATGTTCAGGGGGGTGTCAGCGGAAAAGTGGATATAACTCTAAATGTATGCATGTTAAAAATCTGAAACTTCATCAGTTAATGTCCCTACTCCCTGCGCACATGTATGTAAAGTTGGGTCAATGTCAGAAATTGAAAAATCAGTTAAAAAGTGAAATATGTGCCATTTCTGAATGCAAGCTCCCAGGAAGAGCAGAGTTTGAACAGGGGATACCTCCTGTAATGCATGATGGGTGCATATGATTTTAAAACAATATGTACCTCTGCAAATATGTATTTGTTTCAAATCTAGATTTGTGTGTAAGTTGACAGGAGGAGTGGACTTTCTGCAGGCTGTAAAATGACATCACGCTGACTCACAGTTCATTCACCAATCAAATAAGAAATGGAAGTTTGACCAATTAGAAGCTGAGAGAGAGGTAGGGTCAGTGATGCTAGAACACACCCACATTCTAAACACATAAAAGCAGACAGACAGGACAGATAGGACCTTCAAAATCCATCTGCCGCTGGAAGCTCTGCCGGAAAAATCCATACTTTACCTCCATCAACCTCCAGAGAGCCAAACTAGAGACTTCAATCTATCCAGAACTAAGAGAACCAGAGAGAAAGCAGTGCTGTACCCAGAGAGACCCAGACCAGCAGAGAGAGCTGACCCAGATCACTGTGAAGTGCAGACCAGACCAGACCAGAGTCCAGTTTAAAACCCTGACCAGATCCATGGCGAGGCCCATTTCACTCAAGAATATAGTGTGAGTACCCAGCTGAACTGTGTAGAACCAATCTCTTAGTTTAAATTCATCTAATTCAACCTATTTTAATCTAAGTAGAACTGTCTCCTAACTGTCACCTGTCATTTGCAAAGCTGTCACTTGTCATTTCGTAGTTGCAAGCTGCACGTGTCTTTTTGAACTTTAAAATTTCAAATCTGAAAAACGACCGTTATTTAATCGCTCATATCTCCGCAACCGTTTGGGCTAGAGACTTGCAGTAACTTTCCTCTGATAGCTTAGAATCGTAGCTTTGAATCGCATTCCTACCCCTTATAGTTTTACCGCAATCGCGGAACACGCATCCGCGAATTTTACCGCGATTTGCAATTTCTTCACATGTAAAAACTGCTGCTGTTTGCTTTCCATTTGCCAGAAATTCGTTTAACCTGCTAACTATCCCTGCATCATTGCTAGTGTGAGCCTGGACTAATATTAACTAGGACTAATATTAACTAGATACCACTCACCCTGAACCTCTGAAAGGGAATTAAAAGCGTTTCCAGCATATTTCTCATTCATTGCCAGCACATATCAAAGCATTTTGGGCCTGTGATTTCAAAACTCCTACCTGTTTTCTGTTGTCTAAGCTTGCTGGATTGAACTGATTACATTGATTGCATTTCTGAGAACTGTGTGCTTCCTTCCATTTCCTTGCATTGCATAAGGAGGGGGGGAGTGAATAGCCAGAGAAAAGTGATTACATTGTTTGGTTGAAATCCTATTGAGTATTTTCTGTACTGCATTCATTGAATATTGCATCCACCTGAGCTTACATAAAGCATCCTCTACCACATTATACTTTTGTTCCTATTTACCAGTGTGCTACCTTATCCATTCCCTGTCAACTCATTAGTGATTATAAGAAGTGTGCTAGTGCCAGATTCTCTGTTGTTAATCTGTATCATATCAGATTAAGTGTGATATTCAATTATTAATTTATTATAAAGCGTGATATATATATCTATTTTAAATTATCAAATAAACCTTTTAAACTTGCAAAACAGAACTACTTCTTGGCTCAGTGGGGTCAGGGGGATTCCAAGAGAGGGGTGTTATATAGGGGTAGTCATCCAGAACGCATGAACTGGACCTAAAGATATATCAATAAGGGTTTTCATTCAGTATTCTAGACTAGGCGTTAACTTAGCTGTAGTGCTGAATTGAATCCTCTTACAATCTTCCCATGTCCCGTGTGCTTGGGCCCATTGGTGGTATAGGGTCTCTTGTATTGGCCTCATGTGTAGTCTGCATTTGGGAATGAGAAATAAACACAAGGACATCATGCCCAGGAACGATTTGAAAGATCATACCATGGTTGCTGTGCTGTCGAGGAACCATGAGATTAGTTGCAGCATCGCTGGTACTCTGTCTGCCGAGGGTCGTACCCTGAATATGCAGGTGTTCAGCTCTGTTCCCAGGAAGAGAGCTGCCTTGGCAGGTATTGGGCAGAATTTAGTTTTGTTTATGGAGTATCCTAGGTCTTTCAGAAGATTCATTGTCTTTGTGAGATTGAATGAACGTGCCTTTATTAACCATTCATCTAGATATGGAAAAACCTCAGTTCCTGAGCGTCTGAGGTCTTCTGCCACCAGTGCCAGGCACTTGGTGAAGACTCTAGGTGCTGACCTTAGGCCGAAGGGGAGACCTCGGAATTGGAAGTGTGCATCTCCCACTGAGAATCTGAGAAATCTTCTGGGTGGATAGGGATATGGAAGTACACGTCTTCCAAATCCAGGGTTGCTAGAAATCATTTTTGTTTAGCCATGGGAGGACATTTTGTAACAATGTCATTTTGAATTTGATGCCCTTGACAAATTTGTTTAGCGCGCTAAGGTCCAATATTGGTCGCCACTGGCCATTCTTTTTCCTGATTAGAAAGAACCGCAAACAGAAGCCTTTTCCCCTTTGGTCTAATGGGACTGGTTCTATGGCTGCTTATTGGAACAGTTTGTGAATTTCTATTTTCATATGTTTCATCATGCGTGTCTTACTCGGTTGGGGTGGACGGGAGGGAGGTTGATCTAAAAATTTGATTGGGTGGCACTTGCAAATTACTTGTAACACCCACTTGTCTGATGTAATGTTTTGCCAGTGGCGGTAATCATGGTTTATACTTCCTCGCACCGGGATGTGCTGTGGGCGGGATAGGTATGAATTGTCAGTTCTGTTTAGATTGTGTTTTGGCGTGGTTTGAGCCACGTCTGCCTATTTGAGTATTGAACCTGGTCGTTGATTGGTGATATTTATTATCTTGGAAGGTACTGCCTTGAGTTCTCTGACCACAGGACGGTCAGTTAAAGCCACTGAATTTGGAGGCTGAGTCTCGAAAAGATTGAAAAGTGTGGCGGTCTTTGTCTTTATCTTTCTTTGATAGCTCTGGGTGTGTCTGTGTCTGACTTAATGCCCGTAAGAGGATCATCGATCTACTCGACACAGAGGTCATGCCTGTCGAAGGGCATATCTAGAATTTGTGCTTGGACTTCTGGTCTGAAATTGGTTACCTTCATCCAAGCCTGACTTCTTAGGACCGTGCTGTGGCCCATTTGACGGAGGCCAGATTCAGCAACGTCCACTGCTGCATCAATTATGCAATCGGATGTTGCTTCACAATCTGCTATTACTGCCCTTGCTTTCTCTTGCAGTTCAGCCGGTAGGTGTTTGGTTAGCTTTGATGTACAAAGCCAGAGTTCCCGGCCAAAGTGAGCTGTCATAGTCAGAGCATTACCTGCTCTTATGGTTAGGGAAGCTGATGATGACACTTTCCTGCCCATAGCTTCCGGATTTCGTCCTTCCTTGTCGGGAGGTGCCGTCAATGGTAACAAGGGGTTTGCTAGTTTATTTCTAGCTGCGACTGTGATGACTGAGTCTGGTTTTGTATGCCCTCTTAAGCATAGCAGAGCCGTGTCTGGGACTTTGTATTTTTTCTCTGGTCGCGATACCAGAGCGGGCGTAGACAGAGGTGTAGAAAGTATTTTCACTCCTGCATCCCAGACTGTGTCTAAGAGAGGGATAGTAGTGACAGTCCTTCACTTATCCCTGTATTCATATAGGACTGATTTCTTTTCTTCTAAGGTTACTTGAATTTTGAAAAAGTCTGCTGCCAATTAGGGTGTGAAATGATACCAAGTCATCCGGTGGTGAGGTTTCCCCTGGGATCAGGAAGCACAAGATTTCAACCCTTTTTCGTCGAGTGAAGGTTTACTTCACACCATGGCTGAGGAAACAGCAACTGCCAAGAAGCCTTCCCTGTTCAGGGACTGCACCAGAGGCAGAAAGAAACTAGTGTACATGAGGGATCCACATGAACAGTGTATCTACTGCTTATATCCTCATGATATCCATCAGTGTGAAATGTGCAAATCTTTCACCAACATGACTTTACAAGACAGGCACAGGAGGCTACTATTACATCTGGAGTCCAAGTGCCACTCCCCAGATGAGGAATCTATTAAGACAGCCCCTGTTACATCTCACAAACCATCTGAGAATACCTCCAGTACTATTTCAGAAATGCCATCTCTGATGGCGGTAATGTAAAAAAAGTTTTACATTTAATTTCAGACATTTTCATTATCAATGTGAAGGGAGAAATTGATTTTCTTTATGCACAAAGTGTAGATTCTGGCCCATTTAGGCATTATATGCATAAGGTAGTGAGAGGAGGCAATCAGAGATGCCCACTTTTACGTCCTCAACCTGGCACTTTGTAAAAGTTGTTTACACTTTATTGAAGGGAAGCACCTGTGCTTGTGTTCTGTACAGTAAAAAGAAAGATTTACAAAATGTGGGTACACTTTGGATTTTTTTACCTCCACTGTCAAGGTGGAGGTAAAAATAGGTGAATGTTCTGCAAAACATCCACCTACAATACCACTGCTGGTATACCCATGGAATACTACTGATGGTATTTGATAAAACCTTGAATTGGGTGGATGGGCAAATCAATGGTGTTGGCAAATACTGGTGATTTTACTATTACCACCCAAATCTGAATGACTCCCTAAGCCTATGATCGTTTCTCATTTCCTTGTCAAGAACACTCTTCTTTTATATGACCAAAAAAAGACACACATACAAATCAATGTCAGATTCAGATATATAGATACAAAGTCACATGAACACAGATACGTCCTTTCAACTATACTTTACACATCACAAATACACTCAAACACACTACCCCAATCACAGAAACTGGAACACACGCACATTCCACCTTATTTGAAAACACACATAAATATAATAGGCCACTCTTGCTTCTTCTCCACCACCAGGTCCAAGGTATGATCCCCTTGCAGATTTCCCTTCTTCCGCAAGTTGAAATGTGCAGCTGACTTTCCAAGAAATTGTAACTTGGGAGAACAAATAAAAGCCACGTTCCCTCACCATCTATCTCTCTGCATTGTCCAAGTGAAGACCCCATAGCCACCATTACCAGCAAGACCCCAACCACAGCTTCTTGTTATGTATGGTAGAGGATGACTGTCAAATCAATGTGGTAATCTCTCTAACGGTAAGCCACGGCAACAGAAGTTGGTGAAGGGCAAGGAGTAGGCTTGGATGTAGGGAAGGGGATTGAGTTACTAGTTAAAGGATGGATCAAAAGGTAAAGCGAGGTCTGAACGTTCATTGTAAAAAAACAGGGGGGTGTTGAGAATGTGGTGCAAGGGAAGCATAATGAAGGATAATGGGTAAATGAGGTGGAGATACACTTCTGGAATGGTAGGTTACCAGGTTGACTATTGCTGAGATAGATGTGTCTGACTTGCATGACACTTTACCCGATTGTGGAACTGGTTGGACCCCCTTCCTTTTTCTAAGTGATGCATCTTGCCAGATGAATTACCAGGTTACTCACCGTAGTGACCACCTTACTCCTAGTCCATAGTCCCCTTTCCCCCATACTTATGGGACATCTCTCCGTCCTGTGGGACGGGACCGGAGCACTTTTAAAAAGCATCCACATTTTTTTCAAAAATGTTTCCCTCCTCTCTTTCCAGCGTGGGGCCCGGCACGCGGCCGTAACCCCGCCCACCCTGGCTCCGCCCCGCGCATCGCCCATCAGTCCTTTTCTATCGCAGGGTCAAAGACCCATTAGCAATAACAGAGGAACCTTATTAGAGGGGACGGCGGGCGGGCGTATGGAGGAAAGGGGACTATGGACTAGGAGTAAGGTGGTCACTACGGTGAGTAACCTAGTAATACTCCTACGTCCCGTCCCCTTTCCTCTATACTTATGGGAGATTCCCAAGCACTCCGTACAGGAACTATGGGTGGATGGAAATACCCCTTACTGAAACAGGTTCTTCAGCACAGCCTGGCCGAACTGAGCGTCAGCTCTAGAGCTCATATCGAGGCAGTAATGCTTACAGAAAGCAGATGGTGAGGCCCAAGTAGCCGCTTTAGCGATGGACTCCCAGGGAACATACTTCTGAAAAGCAACCGTGGCTGCCTCGCCTCGTACCTGGTGTGCATGGATACCTTTAGGAGGTTTCAGCTTTTGGACGGTGAAAGATTCCGTGATACAGGCGGCAATCCATCTGGAAATGGATGCCTTAGACGCCGTCCTGCCCTCATGCTCACCGAAGGTCACAAACAGTTGGGAAGAGCTCCGAAGCTCGGAAGTCCTGTCCAGGTAGAACTTAAGAGCCCTTCGGACATCCAGGCAGTGTAGAACCCTTTCCGCCTCCGAGGCAGGGTTCGGAAAAAAGACCGGAAGGGAAATCGACTGATTCAGATGGAATTCGGTCACTACCTTTGGTAGGAAAGCTGGGTTCGTCCGAAGGACTACCTTGTCCTTGTGAAAGACCAAGAAAGGATGCTCCACCGACAATGCCTGGAGCTCACTCACTCTCCTCGCTGGCATAACGGCTACCAGAAAGGATGCTTTCCAGGACACGTACTTGAGGTCAACCGTAGCCATTGTCTCACAGGGTTAATGGCACAGCGCCGTCACGACTACATTTAGGTCCCAAGGCGGGTGCAGACTACGAACCAGAGTGTAGATGCGTGTCAAGCCACCAAAATGTCTCTTCACCACCGGGTTAGTTAAAGAATAAGAACACCGGTCTGTAGAGAGGTAAGCGGAAATCGCCGAGAGATAAGTCCTGCAAGACAGAACATGAACCCCTGACTCTGCTAGGGAGGATACGAAGGACAGCACCGTGTCAATCGTTGCCACCCTCGGTCCAATTCTTTCTCCAAACACCAATGACAGAACCTGAGCCATTTACTCTTGTATTGGGATCTGGTCGAGGGTTTCCTCGCTGCCTGGATAATGCGCATGTTATCCGCAGACAAACCCAAATGCTCTAGAGACGTGAACTCAGGCACCATGCCGCCAAGTTGAGCGATTGTGGGGAGGGGTGCCACATCTGCTGTTCCCCTTGGTGAAGAAGATCGGGAGTTACTGGCAGGTGTTGAAGGTCTGAGAACCAAAACCTGGCCGGTCAAAACGGAGCTAACAGTAGAAGAGAACAGTAGAAGAGAACAGTTGACAGAGCTCTTCAACTTCCAAATTGCTCGATGAACTAGGGGAAGAGGCGGGAAGGCGTAAGCTCTCATGTTGTGCCATGGAATCTCGAGTGCATCCCCCAGAGAGGAGGCTCCCAGCCCCACTCTAGAGGCGTACTGAGGAAGCTTCTTGATTACCGCTGTGGCGAAGAGGTCCACCGTGTGCCCCAACGCGAGAAAATCCATGAGAGGATCTCCCCCTTCAACTCCCACTCGTAGCTGACCACTGTCTGTCGGCTGAGGGCATCCGCAGTGACATTCAGCTGGCCCAGGATGTGCACTGCAAGCAGCCAGACCCCATGAAGCACGGCCCACTCCCAAATCTGGATGGACAGGTCCACGAGAGGGGGAGACTTCGTTCCCCCTTGCTTGTTTATGTAATACATTGATACCACATTGTCCGTTCTTATGCGGACCACCTTGTTAACAATGAGAGGTCTGAACGCCTTGAGTGCCAGAAAAATCACCAGAAGCTCCAAATGATTTATGTGCAGGAGCTTGTCCTGAGGTGACCAGAGGTCCGAGACCTGAAGAAGATCTAACGTCGCACCCCACCCCAAAAGGGAGGAGTCTGTCGTGATAGTCACCATGGGGGCTGGGTCCTGGAACCCCGCACCCATTGACAGGTTGCTGAGATATGACTACCAGTCCAGGTCCACTCTCATGGAATCCGGAATCATTATCCGCTTGAAATCCGGGTTCACAGCCTGATGCCAGGAACTCCGAAGAGCCCTCTGGGTCCGTCTCATTTTGAGACGAGCAAGAGGAAGAGCCAGTACACACTAGGCCATGAGGCCCAGAAGCCTCTGGAACCACCAAGCCGACATGCTCTCCGACTGCGCAAACATCTGAAACGTGGCCAACAGATCCGCCATTCTGTCCCCGGTCAGATACACTCGGCAGTCTATCGTGTTCCAATGAAAAACCAAGAAAATCAGGTCCTCTGAGACCGTCATGGAGGATTTCTGCCAGTTCACCGACAGCCCGAGATGGAACAGGAGCTGAAGGAGAGACTGGAGGTTGTCCGCTGCTGCCAACGGACAAGGGCTGCGTAGGAGCCAGTCGTCCAAATAGGGATACACATGGATACCCTGGAGACGGAGATAGGCCGCAATCACCGACATCATCTTTGTGAAGACACGCAGCGCCGAACCGACCAAAAGGAAGCACCCGAAACTGGAAGTGCTCCTCTCCCAAAGAGAAGCGGAGGTATCTCCTATGTGGATTCCAAATCAGGATATGCATGTACGCATCCTGAAGATCCACCACGCTAAGCCAATCGCCCATCTGCAAAGAGGAGCGAATCTGGCCGGGCATGTTCATCTTGAATTTCTCTTGGGGTAGGAAAAGATTGAACTGGGAAACGTCTAGGATTGTGCGCAGGCCAGCCTGGTTGGGTTTGGGCACCGTAAACAGCTGGGAGCAGAAGCCCTCCCCTCACTCCCCAAGGGGAACAAGTACCACAGCTCTGAGGTGCAGAAGTTTCTGAACCTCAGCCTTGAGGGAGGGTGAGCCCGACAGCTGAAAAGGAGGGTTGAGGGGTGGGGTAGGGGTTAAAGGTAAGTGGAAGCCCGCTCGAGCGACTGACAAGACCCATCTGTCTTCTGTGCTGGCCTGCCATGCCTCCCAATGAGACGCAATGCGTCCTCCCACCGGGGTCTCGTGCGAACGCGGAAAACCCTCATTTGGCAGGTTTATCGGTGGCGGTGCCACCTGAACCTGATGAGGAGGCTGAGGAGCGGGAGAAATACCGCGTACGCTGTTGTCTACGGCGGTTATTCCCAGCAGGAGTATCCACTCTGCGAGATTTGCGGCCGAGGAAGCCCGTAAAACCAGAGGAAGGTCGACCTTGCGACAACGGCCTTTGAGACGTGAAGGGAGCTTTAACCAGAACAGACAATGATTTAGCCGTCTGAGTGCTGTCTTTGGTTTTGGTGAGCTCTACATCAGTAGAAGAGTGAAAAAGCTCCTTACCATCAACTGGAAGGTCCAGACCTTGTCTTGCACCTCCTTCGAGAACTTAGTGGCATGCAGCCACGCTTGCCGCGAGGTATCAACCCCAAGCATCAGACCCCCGAGCCGAGGTGTCTACGTGATGAGCTGCAGCCTCCAGGAGATCCTGGGCCAAGACCCTGGCATCGGAAAGGCCTCCTCTGAAATCCTCCAACTTCTCGACCGGAATGTGCTCCTCAAACTCTGACAGACCTCTCCACATCCGCATGTTAGCTCCCGCCAAAATCAATTCTGCATTGGCCTGCCTGAGCTGTAAGGCCGAATTGGCAAAGATTTTCCTCCCTAGGGAGTCCAGGAGCTTGTCCTCCTTTCCCAAGACATGAGTAGCCATCGCAGAGGAGGATGCTGCAGGCCTGGATTGCAACGTAGCCACAGCCAACACTGTGGAGGAGGGAGGTGGACAAGACGACAAGGCCACTTCTTCCGAAGAATGCAGCCTGTACCTCGCGTCAATCTTTTTATTGACAAAAAGTCCCGAGTGTGGCTTTTCCCAAACTCTTCGGACCTCGGCCAGAACGTCCTTCTGCAAGAACAGGCCGGTACGCTCCAAAGGAGACAAGGTGAACACCCCAGAAAGCACGCCCTCCTGCGGAGCAGGTGCCTCAGGCACCGGAACATCTAAGAAACTCATCATGTCCAGCACCCAGTCATGGAAAGCTCTGATAGAGCGGGGAAGGTCCTCGTTGTCCTGATCGCCTTGAGGGTCATCTGACAGGTCAGGATCCTGCTGAGCTGTGTCAGGCACTGCCTTGTCCACTGGGGACAATGGTGGCACAGGCGGAAGCGCAGGGGGAAGCACCACGGGCAAGGGAGGCGCCGGCGGGACCACCGTCGGAACGGGTGGAGCCGGAGGCGCGGGTGGACATATCTCCTTGAAAAGCCCTTTGAAATATTCCCTCATGGGGTCGGTGTGCATAAGCGCTTGAAATTTACTGAAAAAAGCGTCCTCAGGAGATTGTTTCGGAACCTGAGGAGGCCTCTCATGAGGTGGATAAATCCACGGACGTAATGGAGAAGGGTGCCACACCGGCCCCTCCACCGACGAATCCACATAAATCAAGGGAGCCACCCCCGCGGGCAATGAAACATTGTGCGGAAGAGGCATCTGGGCGTTCCACTCATAAACCGGCCGGTAAGGATGCGCACAAGGGACCTTAGGTTCACCCGAAGGACCGAACCCTACACCAGGGGCCGATGGCGTAGTTGTAGGGGTAGTACCTAAAATGGCCGCCGTGGTCGTGGTGGGAACGGCCGCCATTTTGCCCTCATCTGAGGGGAACTGCGGCACATGAGGAAGTGAGGCAGGGGTCCCCGTCGATGGGTCAGGGGTCTTAATTTTAGCCTTAAAGTAAGGAACCTCGGCAGACCCGGTACTATGAGGCCTGGAATGTTTCTGCGACATACCAACCGCCAACTGAGCCTTCGAAGGAAGAGCCTCGGCACTGCCGGTAAAAGAAGAAACTTTCTTCTTTGCCCCCTCAACAGATCTGGTGTCACCACAAGAGCGGGAACGGTGCGGTATCACTGACAGGGCCTTGCCCGGCCCCTCAGAACTGTTGGTATCCTTAGCCTCTGTACTAGGGACCTCGGACCTAGGCCCGGTAGAAGCCTTATCGGCACGGGCCTCGAACATCCGTTCGGTAACCTCAAGCCCAGCCAAGACCTCAGGGCGCACCCCGGTTTTGTTTTTGAGGGAAGCCGAATGAGCGGCCTCAGAGCAAGCTCCGGTACCCCACGACTCAGTAGAACTGGGTCTACAAACAGCCCCCACAGGAGGGGTCTCGGAGCGTACTCCAGTGGACACAGGCCCCTTACGGAGGCCCTTGGAGAAAACTCTGGTACAAATATTAGGCCCGACAGGCACCTCAGGGCGAACCCCGGTAACAGAGCGATCAATGCCCCTCCCGGCTCGAGAGGAACCCGGAAAGGTATCCCCCGGCCGGGGTACTCTGAAAAGTAAAGAACTTACCGGGCGTTTTTCCTTCTCGTCGATGAACGCCTGAAAATACAAAGGAGGAGTCCGTCCGAACACCTCCTCCCACCGCTCCAACCGACGTTGAAGTGCCCGGACCGAAAGGGAGTCACAGTAAAAACATGAGTCCCAACGGTGTTCCGGACCCAAACACTCTAAACAAAGAGGATGGGGATCCGTCCTCGCGAAGCGACGGTGACACGATGAACAGTCTGGAAAATCTAGTTTAAAAGACATAGACAGACTAGTAAACGAACGCTAGCGAGAGCCAGAGAGGGAAAAAGAGAAGAAAGTCTTCTGAGGATGCAAGTGCGTCCGGCCCCGATCGTGCAGAGAAAAGGACCGATGGGCGATGCACGGGGCGGAGCCAAGGTGGGCGGGGTTACGGCCGCGTGCCGGGCCACGCGCAGGAAAGAGAGGAGGGACACATTTTTGAAAAAAATGTGGATGCTTTTTACAAAGTGCTCCAGTCCCGTCCCACAGGACGGAGAGATGTCCCATAAGTATGGAGGAAAGGGGACGGGACGTAGGAGTACATATGTTTCAACTCCTACTTCTCTTATATTTTTAAGGTTGCTTTCTCATGTGACTTGGTGCTTTGAAGGTACACACAATTGTACAGACTAAGATTATAATTATATTACATTTTCATTAAAATTATAATCTTTGATTCTCAGATGCATTTGCCTCAGGATACAGATGATGAATAGGCTTTTCCACCTTGTAGATACATTGATGCTTTGAAAACCATTTTTATTGAACAGTGTACTTGTTTAGCCCTTGAATAGCAGCTTTGCAGAAAGCATTTTTCGTTTCTAATATTGAAGATGGAATAGGAGAAGATGAAGTCCCCCCTGCTTTCTGAATTGAATGCCGAGGAACTAGGAAGGCAGGGTTCAAATCCCCACCATCCATACTTCATACATTATTATTTTCCTTAGCTATCTGTTGAGAAAACCTCACTCATATGGCTTTATAGTATATAGTGTTATCCAATAAATAATTATAACTTTACTGGTGATGAGGCAGGATAACAAGTGGATCTTATGTTGTGGGGAGTGGGTACACGGGGTGCAGGTAGGGGTTTTGTGTTGTGGGCTGAGGAGTCAGGAAGCCAGGTATGGGTCTTTTGCCATGCCAGCTCATGTTTGGCTCTGAGAGAAAACCCAGACCCCCATGGTTCAGAAATCGCTCTGCTCTACCAATGGATTCTCTAGCGTTGCCACCTCTTTAAATTGTTCTAAAACTAAAGATGGGATGGGTGGCTTGGAGGAGGTCTAGCCTGTTGTCAAATTACAAACGGTAACACATAGTAAGCTGGGCTCAAATCCCAGTGTTCCCATTTTACCAATTATATTATCCTGGTGAAATAATTTTACTATGTTTGGTAAGGCGGAAAATTGCTAAGATACCACAAACGTATCTGTAACATATAAAAGAAAAGTAATGTCAATAATTTCTACTATAGATACTTGGGAATGTGTGAGGAGGAGAGGTTGGCATTGGGTTTACTTGTTTTGGAAGATGGGGCTGTTGCACTGTGGGCTTGAGCCATTGCATTATGGGCCAGAAACGTAAACATGCCCTCCTGGCCAAATGTTGCCATTCCTCCCCTGAGTTGAGAGGCAGACTTTATATCAAGATCAAGGGATACAAATTATTGCAGAAACAGCACTTTATTTATTGCCTCTGCAGTACCTTTGAAGAAACACAAGGACATTCAAAAGATACTGAATGCACGGACATCATGACATGTTACTAACTGGTAGCTCTTCATTCAGATGAATAATCTTTTGTATTTCTCCCAATGTAGGTCACCATTTAGATATTCATTATTATTATGGGCAATACCTCCCTCCCACTTTCTGTTTCCGTTTCTCATTCCGACTAAGTAAAAACGACTTTGCCTTATGGTTTAGGATTTAGTTTGGTTACTGTCACCATTGTTTTACCCTTGCTGGGGAGCACAATGAAAATTCTGGTTATTCACAGAGTGAACTTTGGGATGTTACACTTGAATTGGAATTGGCAATTTGCAAATCACTTTCTTTTTTCATGAATCAGTTCATGTATTCATGTGGGCCAATTTATGAATAGTGTAGCCACGTATTTTTTTCACAAATAACTCTGCTTATGTCATGAATTCATATTTTCCTACACATTAATTTTCACCACAAACATATGAATATTTGCAATTTTCTTGAGTCAATTTATTTTGGAGAAAACAAGGAAAGATTTGCATTTTAGAACTAAGATAAATGATTGCTAGAATTCTGCTGATCAGCTTTGGGGGAGAAAAACTTTCACCCAGGCCTAGTCTTGCCCTAACTACACCAGCATCTGTGTATGCTCAGCCTCAGATGTCTTTTTTAAAACCCCCAAAATATTTTTTAAATACGCCTAACTTTAGGATGTCGTTAACTGGCAAGCCAAACAATCCATAGCTTAAAAAGATCCTTGCACACCTTTAGTTCTAACATTCCACAAACTCTAAACATATTTTGAAACTTTTAGGCTAACAATGTAATCTTTTTATACTTCCCAAAGTACTTTTTTAAATAAATGTGACCTCGAAAAAAGTGTTTTGACTACTTTTCAAAACGATTCAAAACAGTGCCGCTGCTGGCGCCATCGTATAATCATTTAAAATATATCATTCATTTGTGACATTGGGTGATTTCAAAGAAAATAGATTTTATTCCATGGGCCCGATTCACAGGAGCATTTTATAATCGTGCAAACCCACTGCAAAACGCTCTGTGAATCAGGCTCTATGTATCTTAAACATCACCGTATGTATGGTGGGTTCAATTGTAGCATTAAGTGCTAAGTAAAGGAGCCCACGTGATAAAGTGCTGGGATGGTTCTGTGGAACAAGGAAAAGAAGGTCCTGTCTCTGTAGTAATAAGCCATGTGCCTGTGAATAGAATTACTGCAGTGCAGTTTGCTTGCAGAGGAATGCATAAACAGACGATGTTTCCTTGCATCCGTTCCCTAGAACATTGCACAACACAAATGGCGTGCGATGTGTCATTTCCTGCTTGGCTTTATGCCCAGCTCCTGACAGTCAATGGAAAAAAAATACTGAAGAAGATTTAAGGCCTTCCGACTCAGAAGCACATTACTCTAAACTCCCCATCTCTCTTTAAAATAAAAAAAAAATGCTTCCTAATACTAAGGCCAGATCTTTCGCCCGTCACAGGGCTGATTCAATATGCAAACCGACCGATGCTTGGAAAATGTGTAGTTTCAGTGTTCCTAAAACAGCTGTTTCGCTATTTGATAGAGCACCAAAAGATTTGCTATCATTCGAGAATGACTTTTGATTTTTCATCTTAAGCGAGTACTTGATTTGAGAACTGTCATTTTGGACCTATTTCACCAATGACGTGCTGTTAGTACCTGGAGACATTTGTGAAGCCTGTGTCAAGTGCATTGCGGTTTGGGTGATTAAGTATTGGGTTTTGTGAATTGTTACTGCTCAAGTTAATGATCAATCAATAAAGTTGTCATTAAAGGGCCCTTTATCGCTGGATATGATTTTAGATAAAAGTCTTTCAGCACTGTATAGCCCATAGTGAACCATGGACTATAAAAGACCCAACTACAAAAAACGGAATCAATTTTGCTATCAGTTATCCAAAAAAAGGCCAAGGCTAATCCTTCAAATGCAGTGGAAGGTAATGTGTAGAGATGTTTTTCTGCTGATTCGTGTTATAAGTTTTTTTCTTTTTTTTTTTTTAACTAGGACTAGGAATTATAAAATTGTTAATAACCACAGTTTGTTTTTCAGAATGTGTTCATGTGTTGAACAGTGCAGCTAAGTCTTTTGCTAACATAACTGTTCTGGACAGCTGTTGTCAGGGCAGAGTCTGGTTGTGCTTCTGTGATCCTCAATGTAAGACAAGCAGGCTTTCGATACCAAAAAGATACCAGTCAGCACCGTCTATGCTAGTAGTGCAATAATAAGAAGCAATGAGGCAAACGTCCAATGTCCCGCCAGCCTATTATTATTGTGCTCTACACATTTTGCAGAGCACAAAGGATCTACATTTATTTTTTTTCTTTGTTTAAATGTAGTGTGTTGACGTGGCCCTGTTCAGAGACAAGCAGCATAGTGACCCTGCAAATTATGGACTGTTCTTCCTGCCACTCGAGCAAGGGTGTTGCACCCATCCACCCATACAAACGTGCCACCACAACAGAGTTCTCAATTTAAACTGCATATATTGACTTTACCCAGTAACTTATAAAAACAACGTTCATTGTATGGGACATCTGTTTCCAAAAACATGATTGTGGGATGCTCATTCACAACGTAGGCAATCATATTATCAATATCTCAACATAAAATAGACTAATATAGTGAAACACACTGAAAGAACTCGGCAGACCTTAGAAAGGGGTGAGAAGAAAAATAACCGATCAAGGCTATTAGTTCGCAAAAGGGCAAGCAGCACCTGCCATGATGAAAAACATGGCCCTCAATTGGGCACTATATTGTGTTACCTAACAGGATCGTAAATTAATGATGAATCATATGGGTCCCTTTAGAAAGTGCTTTATTTTATGTTCTACTGAAATGAGAATTTGCAACCAGCCTACCTTTACAGAGCCTACTGAACGTATTTGTGCTGCAAAAGGTTTGACGTGGGGTCGTGCTATGCCTGTCTCCAGCAATATTTGCATGCCATGCATGTTGACTATTGTGCCTGTGATGTTTGCTGTGCACGTGAAAACACGGGCTTCTTCTGTATGCCATCTGACAATTCAGTATAGTATTTCATATCACTTACATAGATTTCATTATTAGTTGTGGATGGCCATTTACCTGCACTGCAAGGGCCCCTCAGTAGCTGCAAGGCCCCCTCAGTAGCTGCTTGACATGCTACTATAAAAAGGAGACACATAATACCTTGAGAAATTAAAAACACATCCAAAATACTTGTTACCATGGAGAGAAGAGTCCACACAAGTGTACTATGAAAGGCAATTGTTTTTGTTAATGTGAGGCCATTTTGCCGACACGTATTTCGTGCTTTCTCTAGCCTTTTCCAAAGGCCTAGGCATTTTTACAAGTAGGATTGGATTCGTACACTAGTGTGATAATTGGGGCTTCATAGTTTCCATGCTCTACGATGGGAGTCAGATAGGTCTGATCTCACACTGATGCACTCGTCCACTCCTAGTTTTAAAAGCCACCTGCACCTTGAGAAAGTGCTACATAAAGCACAAACCACGTATAAAAAATGTCTTACACAAGGACAACAGAGTGGACGCTTTTCTTCAAATGCAAAGGTCTATACTGTTAGCAGAATACTACCGTTCACACCTTGCAGCAGGCACACTGACTTTAATTAGATAGCAAACGTTCTCCTACATAGCGCAAAGGCAGTATCCACCACCCTCCTTGAGTCCCTTCAAAACATGTTAGCACGTGTCAGCTCTGCAGACTAAAGTGAAGCTTTAAAACAATGAATAGTACTCATGGGCTGTTAGGCATTCCTCCCTTATTTGACGGGATACTTTTAGCTCCCATGCTAACACACAGCAAAGGCAATAGTGGCAACTCACCGAGATTATTCCACAACTTTGGACGGACCACTACTTAATTAATTTCACCACCACACTTGATCTTCTCAGTCCCAAAACTATCAGTATGATACCCCCCCTCCCTACTAGAAGCAAAAAAGATATTACGGCTGAAAAACGTATCCGGCTCATCCTCCCTGCTATCAAGGATCTGGAAAATAACACCGACCCAGACACCCTAGTGAACACTTTCAACAAAGCTATGACCATGGCACTAGACACCATTGCACCAACTAAACTTCGCTAGGCAAACAGGAGGCACACCTGAATGCCTGATTCACACCCCAACTCAATGAGCTAAGAAAGCAGAAAAGAAAGCTTCAAGCTATCTGGCGCAACTCGCCTACTGACAATAACAAAGCCAAATTAGCCCATGTATCCAAACATTATAAGAAAGAAATTATAAACACAAAAAAAAATCTATTCAACGACAGAATTACCAAAGCCAAATCAAACTTTTTTCCATCCTTCGGGAAATGGAATCCCCTCTACAACCATTAGACACTGTCCCAAAGGACAAGATATGGTGTACTAACATACAAAACGCCTTATCGAATAAAATCTCCACCCTCCAACTCAAAATAACCAAAAAGAAAGACTCTCTGCCCCTCTCCGATCAACAAACGCCACCACCCATTGAGCACGATACCATTCCGCCCTTCAGTTTCAAAACAATCTCAATCCTTAATACTGAAAAGGTCATTCTCTCCCTGAAATCTCTAACTGCCAGGGCGACAGCTGCCTAGCGCAAATAATAAAGGATGCGGCCAGAGATTTAGCCCTGTTTATCTCGAAGCTCATAAACTCCTCCTTTAAATCTAACTCAGTACCAATCTAAAAGTATCCTGGGTTCTCCCCTTACTTAAAAAACAAACTCTTGATCCTGCCATCCCCACTAACTATAGACCCATCACTACCGTACCATTCCTTCTCAAAATCATTGACAGAGCAGCCTACTTACAAATTCAAGATTACTTGGAAGCTAATCATCTGTTAGGCTCCCGGCAATCAGGGTTCCGCCCTCTCCATGGTACCGAAACAGCCTTGCTAGATCTTAAGACAAAAATTGAGGAGTTAAAGGATAGTGGCAAAACAGCTCTGCTACTGCTATTGGACTTGTCAGCAGCCTTTGACTTGGTGGACCACGCAGTCTTATGCAGTCACCTTAGGCTCGCTGCCAATTTCTCAGGAGAAGCCATAGCCTGGGTCCAATCCTTTCTAGCCAACCGGACTATGAGAGTTTTCTCAACCTACACTTGTGCTGATCCCATCCAAATAACATGTGGAGTCCCACAAGGATCCTGTATCTCACCCACCATGTATAACATTTTCACCAAGCCATTATTCGACAAGTTGGACTGAGTGGGCGTCACCTACATTAACTATGCAGATGACACCCAGATCCTCATACCCCTTTCGTGCAACTATGAAGTGGACCTGGCCTTGGTGAATAAGATATACATCCTCATTCAGGCATGGATGGCGACCCATGGCCTCTGCCTGAACGATGATAAAACTGAGATTCTTCTTCTCGGATCTGACTCGAACCTAAAGAAATTAACCTCAACTACGCATCCTTCAACATTGACAACAATATCATCTAGGTTATGCCTTAGGCAAAAACTCTAGGATTCTATTTGGACTCTTCTCTCACACTGAAGAAGCAAGTCAACTCTCTCTCCTCCTCAACAGTTTACACTTGCAAATTAATCCGTGCTGCCAGACCATTCCTCTCCAACGCTAGCTGTATCACTCTGGCCAATGCTCTTATCATGTCTAGACTGGACTATTGCAACACCTTGTACTCAGGAGCCAACAAGTATGTCATTGACAAACTCCAAAGATTGCAAAATAACACCCTCAGAGGAGCGTTGAACATCCCTTACAGAGAGCACGTCTCTAATTCCGGAAAGAGGCCCACTGGCTAAAAATAAAGGACAGAATACTTCTCAAAACCATATCTATTACCTCCAAATGCCTAAATAATCTAGCACCTCCCTACCTATCGGAAAAAATCTCCAGGAAATACACAACCCGTCCGCTGAGATCTGCCAACACATAGCTGCTCAAAATCCCTAGATTTAAACTAACTACAGCTGGAGGAACAAGCTTCCCAGTCAAAGCTGCACAATCTTGGAATACACTCCCAATAGACCTACGACGTCCCCTACCCTACGCCACATTTAGAATGAATGCTCTCAAATGGCTTTGCTCTAATGACCCTTAACCACTCTACCTGACAACACTGCACCTAACACTATTACTGCCACTTACATGGCATGCATCTGATGAACTATACCCTTTATGACTTACTAATGCCAATTATCTTTACCATTTCATTTATTGAACTCACACTGGCCCTCATTCCAACCCAGGCGGTAAGGGTTAACGCCTGATTTCCACCTTAACGCCTGCTTTTAGCCTGCCTGATTTTAGCAGGTGTTAAGTACCAAGGCGCAAAGCGTCCTTGGCGCTAATTACGGCACCGTAATTTATGGTGCCGTAATTAGCGCCTTCCCCACTCCCATTATGCCCTATGGGGCAAAAATGGGAATGGGGAAGGGTAAATGGGGATTGGGGATTGACCGCCCCACTCGCCTTGGAATGGGGCGGTAAATCCGCCATCCACCATGGTGTAAACAGAGTTTACACCATGGTGGTAAAGTAGGGAACTTACCACCTGGGTTGGAATGAGGGCCACTGTGTTCACCTGCATCCACAAATGACAAATGTCTGTACTGCTAATTCCACTGTATTATACACTGTACTCACATGCATGTACCAACCTGCGACAGGCACTGTAACTAAGCTATCAGACTTCTTGTATTGCTGCGCCTGGCTGCCCAAGGGCTAGGAGCGCATTATCAAATAAATAAACAAACAAACTCATGTCCTTTACTGTATGCTACTGTAACAGCATGGACCACGTTGCACTACTGTGTTTACTTTCTAGTAAGTATGATTGTTGCAGACAAACAAGGTTTGGCACCTTAGCACAGCAATGACATCTTCACTCACTCATTAAATTGGGTTATGTCCAATAGAGTAACCAATCCTCCAGTTCTTTGGTGCATAGGGAAGTGTGACCATGGCGGAATTTGGACAATGTAATCCATTGTGAGCCATTCTCCTCATATATGTGGAATGTGGCCGCTCTTTTTGACGAACGTCACTGCAATATGCATTTATCCCACTATAACATAGCACTGCTTATCCTTAAAAACATGCTTAGAATGAGGTTTTTGTTACCTTTTCAATCATTGGGCATCAGGTCTCTCTACTGGCTGAAGTGGGACAATTGGGGGGCTGGAGGGCAACACTTGTGGTACTCAGGAAGGCCTGTTGAAGTGCAAGGTTCTTGGTGACCTGTCACTTCAGCAGGCTTCAAATGATCCACTAGGCAGAATCCCTGTCTCAATTGCCAATCTCGACTAGAGCCCATACAACGAGATCTTGATCAGCATACAATGCTACACAATATTCCTCTGTTGTCGGCTATGACTTCTGCTCTAAACTTCCCAAAGTTATTGACGTCTCATGTGAGCCTTTGTTCTTTCTGGATTCTTATGCAGAGACTTTTCTCTGCTTGTGTCAGGTATGAGGATTTGCAGCTAATGTGTGGCATGACGGGATGTTGAATGTGCATAATTGTGACTGGCTATCGTGTGGTGGACCAGTCGGCCTTGTTGGGGGAAAGGGATTGTCCTTAGTCTTTCCATAACAAAACTCCACTATATTAACAAGATGGAAAGGTCTGTACTATTGTATGTCTGTCTATGCCCTGTCTATGCCCAGGTGGACCAGAATACAGTAAAGAGGCGTTATGGAGTACAACGGACAGAGTGGTATGCAGAGTTTCAGCACAAGGTAAAATATTCAGCCTTAGAGAATTGGACAGCTGAGACGAGTGAAAGGACGTTAGCATGCTTCAGCAGGAAGGATGATAGGCATGATTTATTGTGGAAAGTGTGGTGATTCCAGGTAGGAGAGCGATAATGCACTCTGTTTAATGCATTACAATACCATTGATCTTTGGATTTAAAGATAGCTTGCTGTGCAATAGCTCTTATCAGAGCTCGTGTGAATCGACTAACCACAGTGATAATGCGTATTTGTGGATGTTTGATTAGGACTGTGAACACTCCAGCTCCAGTGTTGACCTTTACAGGTATTGCAGAAGTGTTCTTTTTATTGGAAGATTTCCGTGTGGGGAAAGTGCCCAAGTGACGTGCCACTCACCTTCCTCAATGGCCAGTCTCTTTTTGGTTTTGGCAAACTGCAAATAGAAACAGTACATTGAGAACTTAAAAGGGTCTTATGTTTGGAATGCCTTTATTGCTTTTGAGCCATGCAGTGGTAGAACGAGATTTTATTAAAATGTCATGTCTTAAAACAAACTGTTTACATAAGGCGATGTGCTAAAAGCTGCACAAAAATGTCAGTTTTGTGTTACCGTGTTTTACGTCAAATATGCTAGGTTTAGAGGGTTTGTTAGTTTTACAAACTTGGGTAATTAGAATGATGGACATGCTGTGTGTACTCTTCTTTTCCAAGCATGCTAACTATAGTATAAGTCATCTTCTGTGCCCATTTAAAGGCATGTTTAATTAGTGAGATGAATAACAACTTTAGAAGATCAAAGTTATATAAACATCGCTGATGCCATGGGGTACTGTTTAATCTTGTAATGAATGATTATGAAGATCAGACGCTTTTGTGAAGCTACTCCAAATGCAGATGCCAGATGTATTTATTAGGAAAATAAGTTGTTTGTGATCTGACAGTGCTAGATATGCTTACAGAGAAAGAAAGTATAACTGATGACGTAAATTATGTTGGATCATGTGTGGGAACAAACTCGTTTGGCGAAATCTGGAATGGATATTTCAGAACCGCACACTATCTACCCTTTACCGCTGCGTGCTACCAAGTTAGGAATAATAAATGTGTGCCGCAGCAGTCTTCTAAGATGAACATTAATAATAACAAACAAAACGAGAAGTTAAAGTCATAATTCATTAAAGGGCTTAAGCTCAACAATTAATGAGCAAGACATCACTGAAATTGCCCGCCAGAAAAACAATTAAGCAACTCGAAAAGGCTTCTTTTGGCTGTGCATACACTCTGAATACTATTTTTAAAATAGTTTACCTTTGTAAATAATTAGGAAACATTACCTTCTTGGTGATTGCACTTCTCTTAGCCCTTGCTCTGCCGCCTTCCCAACTTGCATGGGATATGCTTGCTATGTCAAGCAAACCAGGAAGCATTTCTAAAATAAATGCTGTCACTTTAAATGTTTTAGAATGAACACTGCTCTCAATGTTCCATCTTGGGCAGATCTTGCCTCTATAAGTAAAGCGTCCGTCCATCAGTCTTTGCTATGGAATATTTTTATCCTTCACCATGTGAATTTGGATCTAGGTTTATACTTGTGGCGACATTTGTGAAAGAGGGTGACAAGCACTAAGAGAATCGGAATCACCAAGAAGAAATGGTTCCTTATTTTGTTGTGTTGTCCTGCTCTTCCTTCCTTCCATCCTAGTTGGGAACCAGATTAAATGGACCGTACACCGTGGGAGGATGTGAGAGCATATGCCAACCAGGTTCAAGTAAATAGATTCTACTGAACTACTTGGCTGAACGAGGCCTCCTTTCTGGAGAAGGCTCTCAAAGAATAATAAGACTGCCCCACTCTATCCTACATTTTAGAAACTTTAGAAAGAACCCACTCTTCAAAAAACAGCTCGCCAATCACTGATTGCTCCACTTAACAATAATGAACCCCCTCAGGAGCTCCCCGTCCACTGCTCTCCAATCCAATGTAGCTCCTCTGTTACCCTCCCACCTTTACTTGTAACCCTCTGGGTGCATTCCCTATGTACAGTGCTCTGTTGCTTCCCAGCTATGTTCTCGCTTTATAATTACCATACATATATTCAAACATACATGCATGCATACCATAATGCTTGCAGAGTCATCTGGGATGGCCGAGCTATTTGCCCTACACATTTCAGAGAGAGGAACATATCTTTGAAATGCATGAAGCTTTGAAGGCACCAGAAAACCTCACAGCCCATAGAAATGAGACACAGGAGACAACCCACCCAGCTATGGTAGACCTAGTTATTTTCTTGCCAGAATCAAGACCAACATGAGTGACCAAATGGTGATTTGGAATCCTAGATTGTGCAGAGGAAGAGTGCAGTCCAGGATGGAAGACTGGGAAAATGACCTCTTCATCATGCTAAAAGTTAGAAAGGACTTTGGGAGATAAATTGTACAAAATACCACCGCGTACCTATGGAATAGAATGCAAGGCTCCTTTTTTAGGAAAGACCTTGAGTTTGCTAATTCGGCTGCACACGTTATTGCTATACTAAAAGTGATATTCCAAGACAATTAAGTCCAGATCATGTGAAGCATTTGGCTCCAAGTGTTTCTTTATTGTAGAGCCTAGAACCAGGTTCAAAACCTGTTGAGAAACAGGTTTTCACAGGAGGGTAAAGATAAAGAAGTCCACCAAAGTGGTACTTCATTGCATCATTTGCTAAGGAAAAGAAATCCTTGGGAGATTTTAGATACCCAGTAATAAAAGAAAGGTAACCGCATATAGTAATCATCAAACATTCTTGTGCCCAGCAAATAGGCCATGCAGGACATGACATCATCTAAGCTTGTCAAAACATGGGTAAACCTTTTTTAAGAGACCACTAGAAAAAGCGAAGCAACCTGCATTCGTATTGATTACTAGAGAACTGTTTTCTCACTGCAGACATTATGCCTAGTTTCTCATGTGAAATTCTCAGGTGGTTATCGGTTAACATTTAGATAGCAAGCTATGACGTTCAGCAATGGTAGGTTATAGTGGAAAATGCATCCCTCTGCTGAGTAAGGCAATCCACTCCTAAGGGATTTCCAGGAATGGTTCTTGTGAGAGCAGGAAGAGATTTGACTACCAGAACTGGCAAGACTAGAAAGCACCATGAGCAGAGAGGAGTTGACTGACAACCTGAACTTCTGAGTGGTTCTCAGAAACATAGCTTTAAGAGGAAAGGCATTCAAGGATTGTTGAACCAGCCGATAGAAAGGATTTGAGGCTCAGGCCAAGATGCAATTTGTACTTGTGACATTGAGCGTTTTGGTGTGAGCCAAAAGATATATATGCAGATTTTTTAACAATGTTTTAATTAATTTTATTACAACAAACAACACAAACCAAACTTGCAGTGCATATAATAACATTTTGAAATTACATCACCACTCCTATGTCTACTGCTTCTGCCGCTCCCGCCCCCCCCAATCGAGCCTACTCTTCTTCATATTCTATTTCTTCGTTTTGCAGGAGGGTTTCCTCTTCCATGGTCTCTGTTGGGTCCCGATCACTCGAGCGGTCTTGCGGGGGCCCAAATACCGTAGCTATTAAATATTTCCAGGCTAGCAGGGTCTCAGCCTCCTCCTCTCCCCCAGAACCACTGGCTTTCTGTCATAATGTAGTTTCAGCTTCAGCCGATTTTTGTAGGTCTTTCCACCATACTTCTATTCTTGGTCTATGGCATGCCTTCCACCCCATGGCGATTCTTTGCTTTGCGAGTACATACGCCAGATCTTTTAGTTTGCTTATATGCTTGAGTTTAGGTGGTCTATGAAACCCCCCCTAACAGGCAAGCCCACACTGTATCCACCACTATCTTAATCCTTTTCTCTTCTAGCTTATGTGCTACTTCTCCCCAAAACCTTTCAATTACTGGACATGTCCAGAACATGTGGACCATTCCAGCATTTTCTTTGTCACATTTGGGGCATGCTTGTCGTCCTATGTTTTTGAATTTGGCTATCCTTTGGGGCGTCATATACGCCCTGTGAGTTATATATAACTGTATCTGTTGTAGTCTTGCATTCCTTGACACTTTCTTATTGGGTTCGCTCCCACATCCCATCACTTATTGGGGCACCCACTTCCCCTTCCCAGTCCTGTCTCTATTGTGCCACTTCCTTTCCCACTTTAGACATCATCAGCTCATATATCCTTGATATCTCGTGTCCTCCTTCTGCTATGTCATATATTGTATCTATGGAGGCATCCGGTTGGTCTTCTAGTACTACTTCGGACCATGTCTCTCTACACTGCCAGTGTTGATCTAAAAATAATTTACTATTTCCTTTCTCAGGTCCTCCCTGAAAATAGTATCTTTCAGCGCCTCTGCTCTGAGAAGCCATGTCGGTATCCTTGCTCTTGGGGGTCGGTATTGCCATACCATTATCAATGGCGAGTGGTCTGAAAGGACCCTCGCTTTGTATTCTGTCTACCCTATTTCAGTCATTAGCTCCTGTGTGACAAACAGATAATCCAGCCTAGTATGTAGATTTTGTCGAGCTGAATAATGCGAGTGTTGTGTGTCCTGTAGATGGCGCAACCTCCATGCATCTTCGAACCCTAGGTCCATTAACAGTGACTGCAACGTCCTAGCGGCTGGAGTGGGTCTGTCTATTTTGCTATCTGATCTATCCATTTTCGGGTTTAGTGCACGGTTAAAGTCTCCTCCCCAAATCACTGTCCCCACTAAGCACATGCTGAGGTTATTATCTAGAGTCCTAAAATATGCCGCTGTATCCTGGTTCGGGGCATATGTGTTTATAATGTTAATTTCCTTGTTTTCCACCAGCCTCTCCCATCTGCCTCAACTGTAGATTGCAATAGCTGGAATGGGACATGCGGTGCCACCCAGTTAATCACCCCTCTAGCATAGGCCGAATACGTTGCGCCTACAACGGTCCCCGTCCACTTCTTCCGGATCACCTCCAGCTTTTTTTGTGTGAGGTGGGTTTCTTGTATCAAGGCTATGTCTATTTTCTGTCTACGCAGATACATCATAACCTTATTCCTTTTTAAATAGCTATTGAGCCCACTAACATTCCAAGTAATTACCTTAAGGTCCCCCATAATGTATTAGGATTCCGCTCCTCCCTCCACAAGTACAGTCCATGTCTAGGTTTCCCCCCCTTTATGCGTAGGCTCGTTCTCCAATATAAACTTCCCCTAACTAAAGACACTTCCACTTCCCCACTCTCCCTCCCGTCTTCCTCTTTTCCCAGCCCCAACACACTCGCCAACTCTTCCCCAACCTCCCCTCTCCCCCCTTGCCCCCGCCCCAACTTACCCTTCAACCCCCCTCCCATCTCTACCCCTCCCCAACTGTTGCCCAGCTCCATCACTGGATCTCAGGCACCCCGCATCTAGCCTTTTTCCAGCTATTGCCGTACTCGCGGCTCAGCAGGGAGATATCGCCCTTGTGGCGATTCTACTATATTAACTCCCGGGGGTAGGGTGTCTCTATCCTGTTACTCCTTTTTTGGTCATCAAACTGGGCGCGCCTAATGCCGCCTTCTTTATTTTGCACGTCCTATATTCCAGACCAGTGTATTCAAGTGTCTCATGTTACAGTTTCCCATTACTCTCTTTTCTGGCTGCGCCATAGTTATCTGTTCGCAGCACACTTGCAGCTAATATAATACTTGCACACTTCTATATTCCAGTCCATCAAGTCCACCTTATGCGTGTGTAATTTGATTATCGTTCACACTTTTCTAACATGCCCGTTACATCCGCTGCCGGCCCTAATGCTGTAATATTTCCCGCCCCCAGCAATAGTAAGAAAGGCGCCTATTCACTTATGCTGTCCGTCTCGCACTTGGCCGTCTCCTGACTCTGGGAAGCCTTGGGCATCCAGCCAATGTGCCGCCTCCTACAGGGCTTCAAACAAGTATGTTTTGCCTTTGTGTAGGACCTTGGGTTTCGCAGGGTACAGAAGCATGTATTTAAATCCGGCTGTTCGCAGTCTCCTTTTCACCGTCACATAACTGTACCGCTGTCTTTGCACCAGCATCGTGTAATCCGGGTATGCATTGACCGTCGCAGATGCTCGAGGTATTGTTCCACCTTTCTGAAAAAATTCCAGTATCTTTTCCCTGTCCTTGTAGTTCAATATCTTTGCTATGATCGCGTGGAGAGGAGCCCCAGGTTGAGGCCTCCTTGTTAGGGCCCTGTGCGCTCGTTCAATAGAAAACCCCTGGGAGAGCTTGCTAGCCCCTATTTCCTGGATTAACATATTCTCCACATAATCCGTGGGGTCTGAGGCGCCTTCTCCCTCCGGTAGGCCCACTGTTATGTTATTGCGTCTTGCCCGTCCTTCTTCCTCCTCTGCACAGTTTTCCAGGTTGGCCACCTGTTGTTTCAGTATGTGGACTTCCTTGGCGTTGTTTGTGCTGACATCCGTGTTTGTTTTCACGGCACTCTCTAGGCCGCTTGTGCGTTCCGCAAACACTCTCACATCCTGCCTCAGCAGGTTGACCTCTATTCCTACTGCGTCAATCTTGATCTTGGTTTCCAATGCCATCTTCAAATCCGCCATTGCAGTCCCCCACGAGGATTTGAGTTCCGTGATTGCTGCGAGGATCAAATGATCATCCCTCTGCGAGGTTGTCTCTCCTTGTGTAGCTTGTACGGGCGTGGTTGGGGACTGCTGCGATTTCGTGAAGATATCCATGATCGGCTGTTTGCCTTTGCCCCCTCTAAGAGCCATTGCCTGAGCTGCCCTAGTCCAGCCCGTCTACTGCCCTGAGCTGTGTCTCAATTATGGTATGTTGTTCCGGGGTTGGTCCTCTGTCCTTCCTTCGCCAGTGCTGGGCTCCCAGTGGCACGGGCTCCCGTGGGCCCCTGTCTTTTGGTGGGATCTTTGGCCTTATCCCCTGGCTTTCCGGGCCTGCGTGGTCGTGATTTTTCAGTGGCGACCCCAGCACTCCATCAGACCCGTTACCAGATCCCAACTCATTGCCCACAAGGTTTCACTCCCATGCATTCCATGTGTACCACCGTCCCTCGGGTACCGATGCTTGCCAACAGTTGTACCTGCGCCCGTTCACTCCTCCCGAATTAGGATGCAGGGCCTGTCCGGTTTTTCTCTCATCTGCCATTCCATGGGGCTCCCCTTACCTCACAGTTACCTAGCGCCTATACTGGGCTGTGCAGTGTTCCTTTCGCATGGGAAAGCGTATACTTTATGGGAAGCGTATACTCTGGTAGCGGTCTTCTGTTGTCTGCAGCCCTGCCACCTAGCTTCACTTTCACTTTTCACCCCTTCTTTAAGATAGCACTCACCAGGTGCACTGCGCCTTGGCACAGTTCTGGCTGGCAGGCGTTTTAGATAGCCCCTCAGGCTGTGGCTGTTTCGTTCAGGGCTAAGGTCTTATGGATTCTTGGCATTGAGCTCACGCACCATTTTTCAAGGAAGGTGCGTGTAGCCCTGGGCCCCAGGAATATGTGTGCAGAAAAAAAAGATTGGTTGTTTCTTTCCCCTTCTATTTCTTTCCCCTCTCTCTTCCTCTTCGTTTGTTAATTATTTCTTCTCATATTCAATTTTGGCGGCAAGTATGGGAGCACACGTCTCACTCTGTTTTGTGGGGCCACCGCACGTTGCATGCGCGTTGTCCCTGCGCCTGAGGTGGCCGCCTTGATGCGTGCGGACACCCGTTACCTTCCATCAGCTGGGATTCACACCAGCTCCGCTCGCAGCCACGGGAGACATCCCGGTCCACGGTTGCTTGTCTTCAACAGCTTCGCGGCTACTGTCCCATGCCGCGCTGTCACCACCGTGCACGTCCAGGGGTCGTCTGCTTCTCCGGGCGGACTCTCCCAGGGCCACTCTCTGCAGCTTCGGTCCCTCCGGCACCCCAGCGCAAGCATCTTCAACTCACCAAGTTGCTTCACCAGGTACGTCCAGTCTGAGGCTGCAGTCAACGCACGCGAGGGGTGCAGGCTCCTCTGTCTTTCTCCGTCATGCATTCGCTCGCATCCTCACTTCAGGGGGTTCCTTTGTTCGGGAACTGCCGCCATTTTGCTGCTGCATTCGGTGTGCCGACGCGATCTGCCAAGGTCCATATCTTAAATTCTGCTACTAAAATTCGCCTGCAGGTCCATGTGCCGGGGTCCCCTCATGTTCTCGTTGCCATCATTGTTTTTTCCTAGTTACAGTCTGAGTCCAAGTGCGCGCGCTTTGTCGGATCACTTGTCGGATCCCCGGAGCTCACACGAAGAACAGCCTAATCGATGGCTGCCAAGCCACGCCCCCATCTATATGCAGATTTCCCCAGATTTGGAAAGTTCTCCAGGGCTCTATGGAGCATGATGCAGTCTATTCAGGGCCTTATCTGTGACATTGCTCTTTCATTCCAAATGCACTACCAGAAGTGTAAATGATGCTGTAGTTCCCAATCTCTACTGCTAGGCTACAGAGAGGACATGGTGAACACCACACTTGTTCAAGTAGAACATAACAGTGTGAAGCTAGGGTGAAAGGTCTTCAGCTCTAGATAGCTGATGTGATGGAGGATGTCTTGTGAACCCCAGAGATGCTCATTACCCATATTCAGGCATTTCTACCCAAATTAATTCTGAAGGATCCATTGTGTGGGAGATCTGGTGAAGAGGTGGATGTAATGGGGCACCTTCCAAAAGATTGTGTCTTCAGGACAACCACTGGAGTGATGGACCATCAAGGATGGAATTGATAGTTTCTTGAACAGGATCCCTGCAGAATGATCTCAGTTGTTTGCAGATTTTACTATACAATCCCTGTCTTCAATCTGGCCAGAGAAGGAACATGATTGAATGAAGCCATGAGGATGTCTAGAGTTCTCTGGAAACCCCACAATGATGGCGTTTTAAAAAAATGCAGACCAATCTCCCGAATTGATTTCTTCAGGGCTCTCTGCCAGACATTTGATATCAGAAGCAAATACAGCAGTGGCAGCATTACATCGCCCCAAAAAAGGGAACAATAGGGAAGGAATTGGATGGTGAAGGCATGGGGAGGAGGTACAGGGGCTTACAGCCTTACAAAAAACTGATGACAAAATGAGGAGCAAGAACCAAATTGATGCAATTTCATTGTACAGATGAATGGCCAATTTTGCACATAGTGAATCACTGCTCTGACTAACTGAATTCGCTGGACAGGGCAGAAGGGTGTCGTTCTAGAGAATCACTGATCCACAGGGGTGATGCTAGCTATTCGGTCAAGGGGCGGGTTGAGATAAACAAGCTATTAACATGAATGGACCACTACCACTATAAGGACACTTGTGAAGGCTCTTTGAGCAGCACTCAGTCCTAAGTGAAGACATCTGAATTAGTAATGGTACTTGTGTATGGTAAAGCTCTGACCTTTCCTCTGCACCTCCAGAATTGGGATGTGGAAATTTCCATCCTGGTGATTCACTGAGTATATCCAGTCAACCAGCTGCAAAGCCTTCATATTCTGTGCTAAAGGCACCATGTGAAATGTTTCCACTGAAAACATTTAAATGAGGTTAGAAAGGTCCAGAATAGGTCTGCGAGGGACGGCTCTTTCTAAGAACTAGGAAATATCTGGTATAACAATTCTTGACCTCTCCAATGTTCCGGCCCCATCTCTAAGTGAAGGAACCTCAGATATTCCTGGGGTGGCTCTGTAAAGAATTTGTAGAATTCTGGAGGGTTGTTGGAGGGGATGTTGGTTGGACAGAGTCAGAGAGTTGCTCTGTTTGAAGATGTTAAGAACCAAAGAATATTTAGTTGAGTCCACTGATGGTAATAGTGGCAGATAAAGTACTTTATTCTGATTTTGGGTGGAACTTTCAATACTTTCAATACTTCAAGCTGCTGTAAGATATGGATTTTAATTCCTGGTTAGCTTTGAAATTCTTAAAAGCTTTGGAGGGCTGGTACAAAGTGTTTGCTGGGGGATTTGAAGTGGAAGAGATTTTGCAATCATTTCCCCCAGGTCTTGCCCTTCTGAAAAACATTGCCTGGTGTAGGAGCAGAAAGCAACTTACCATCTAAGGAAAGGTCAACATCCTTATCAGGGATGTGTTTGTGCTGGCAAAATGTGCCTTGCAAGGCATGTCTTCTCTTCCATCGAGTTAACAGAACTAAAGGAACTTTGTGTCAGACTAGCTTCCTTGCTTTCTGAAAGCTAGAATGCAAACTCTACTACCTCTGGTGGGAAAGATTCTTCAAACGTACGCAAATAGTCCCAGCTTTGCAAGTTGTAACATGATATGACAGTAGCCGCATTAAGCTGAAGAAAAGAAAGTTTAGCATTTTGAAAGGATTTCTTGCCTTGAGCTTCTCCAGTCTTACTCTCTTTGATGGCACTGAGGATGGTAGACGAGCAGAGCCTTTGCACTTCCCGAGAACTGTGAAACTACAGCTGAGTTGAGATATGGCCAGTAATCACAAAATGTTCCTCTTAAGGAACTGTTTACTTCAGGTAAAACGACTGGGACTCTGTATGTGTGCTTTAGTATGATTTTTTGTCAAATAAGAAAAGGTTGTTCAAGGAAACAAGGATCCATGATTCAGGTTGGCTTATCTGACTTTGAAGAGGCAGGTATAGAGACAGTGGGCCTCATCACGAGTTGGGCGGTAACTGCGGCGCTAATAGCGCTGGCGTTATTAGACCTACCGCCAAACCCACCGGTGCTATTAGCGCCGGATCACGGGTTTGGCGGAATGGGAAATCCCCATTGAGCCTATTCGGGAATGCCCCATTCCCCATTGGGCTCAATGGGGAAATTTTGCGATTTTACCACCGGTGGATTTCCCGCCGGCAGTAAACACGCCGAAAATAGGCAAAATCTCGGCGGATTTCCCACCAGCTTAAAGCTGGGGGGAAATCAGCCGAAGCTGTGATTTGGTGGACCCCTAAATCCGACGGTAACAGCGCTACCACCGATTTAAGGGCTACCGCCACACTCGTGATGAGGCCCAACGTGTTTTTCTGCATCAAAGCCTGAATAGCTTCTGCCAGGCCCATGTTGTACAGCTTAGAATGATGAAGAGATTAAGTTTCCCACCCATATCTGCTCTCTGTGTCTTATTTGAAGAAGGAGCCGAAGGTGTGTCCAGACAATTAGGAAATGGCACTGGGGGAGAATTCATAAGATTCAGAATTGGCCTAATTGAAACCAGGGTATTCTGGACTGGATGTATTAAGATGCTGTAAACAGTTGTTTACTTGAGTGCCAATGCATTGCTGAAGCCAGTCTGGTTATGTGTTTCTTACTCTGGCTTTGCATTTTGAAATGGCATTATGGTTAAAGCAAGCATGGTCAATGTTATTATATGGATATACTGGCTTAATTTGCGGCAACAAGGCTGTTTACCTTTTCTTGCTGAGAGGGAATTTTTAACTATGCACCAAGGTTAAGGCAAACATGAGAAGCAAACATTGTTTTCTCTAAATGTGATGCCCAGTAAAGAATACCATGCCTAAATCATCAGAAAACATAACTAGACTGGCTGCAGCAACATACTCTAGACTAACCACGTGACAACACGTATCATGCAGGCATGGCAAGTGTTGTTAGGTGTTAGACTGGACTGCATTACTGAAGTCAGTCTGGTTACGCTTTATGCCTCTGGCATGGCATTCTTTTACTGCCCATCATGGTGAAAGCAAACATATTATATTTGCTTTAACATAGATACCCAGTAAACAACGCACCCCCAAACACAACATCCCCAAATCAGAGGCTTCTCACCATGGTCAGCGGGCCTCTGCTTTCAGGTTGTGGGGGAAGAGTGCCTTCTTGAACAGTAGCCACTTTATTTTTCCCGTGACTAAAGTTGATTTCTTATGTTGGTTGTGAAATGTGGTCTATACCTTCAAAGAGACATTCCAACCATTTGACTGGGCACTGTACCTCTTACTATAAGATGTATTTTTGTTAAGATGTTGACGCATTAGTCCCTGTAATAATGAGGATCTTTATAGCCTGCAGCAGCCATTTGCGATGTACAGGGTTTTGCTCATTACTGTGCTTTTTCTTGATTACTCACTAAATCCTGAGTATGGTCAAAATCTTATCCTGGAATTTAAGGGGACTAAACTCACCTCTCAAGAGATCCAAAATGGAGCGGGACATTCTCTTCAAGCTCACAGATGTCTTTACATTGCACAAAATGCATTTATTGTTCAGGGACAGGACTAGATGTAGACATCCGTACTGTCCTCGGATCTTCTTCTCTTTGCCCCGAAGTAAATGTGCATGGGTGTTGATTGTCTTCCACCAAAATTATAAACTTAAACATGTCCCAACTAGACACAACTACAAGATAAAAGTACACTCATATGGCCTGACAGGAGAGTCAGATACTTGAGAGTGTACATCACCAGAATGCTGGCTGAATGATTTCAAGCGAACTATCCAAATTGAATTAGGCAAATCCAAGCAGATCTTAATAAATATAAATTCCTAACCATCTCCTGGTTAGGCAAGGAGGAAGTACTACAAATATTAGTGCTGCCAAAATTGTTATATTTATTCCAAATGGTGCCAATATCCCGGCCAAAACACTTTTTGCAAGTTACCTGTAACTCTATTTCTCCAGCGTTGGTATCTTTCATGGATTCACATGCTGTGAATATTCCCTGTCGTCAGGCTGGGAAACCCCGGTTACTTTGACCTAGTCATTTTCCTATTGAAAGACTTGACACCTTGAGTGTCCCATTGACATCGTTGTGTGTGCTTTTGGTCCCCACTAATAGGACATTGAGTGTATAGCTCTGCCCTGGCAGCTTCCCCTCAGATTTCAACCACTGCAGCTGGAGGATATCCCCTAAAAGAGGATGTTTGCATGTAGGGCTAGGCTGGAGGGTGCATGTAAATCCATGAAAGATACCAACGCTGGAGAAATGGAGTTCCAGGTAAGAAACTACCCCCTTCTCCAGCACTGGATCTTTCATGGATTCATGGACTTGACTTTATTGCAATCTCCGAAACATGGCTACATGCTGCATCCGGACCATCACTGTCCTTGGCCTTACCGCTAGACTACGGTATCACTCGATGCGATCGCAACACTGCCCAAACTGAGGGGGAGGAGTTGCCTTCATTCATAAAAACTCACTTGGATTAAGAGTGGCTAACAATTCCAAACTTGAGTCGGCTGAACAACTTTCAGTCAAACTACCACTAACGCCCAACCAAACTGCCACCCTTCACCTCATCTACAGACCTCCTGGTCCTGCACCTTCCTTTGTTGGCGAAAGGTCCACCTTACTTCTTGATAAAACTAAAACCAACTCGCAAATCATCATCTTAGGCGACCTTAATCTGGGACTTGGTGACCCCAAAGACTCTACTGCCACTGACTTGGAGAATGTACTAACAGACTTCGGCTTCACCATGCACATTCAAGAACCTACCCATACCAAAGGGAGGACCCTTGACTGGATAGCCGGCACCAACTGTAATATTAGTGTTCTCTCTAACACTCCCTGCTTATGGTCTGAACACCACATCATTACCTTTAATATTGAAGCAGCCCCACGCTCTCCTCCTATGATAGCACCAGCTCTCCCCACTAGAAATAAAAGGGACATAACCAAAGAGAAACTACTCCCATTGCTACTCCCTTCTCTCAACACAGCCACACACTCCTGCACTGACCCTACAACATTAGCAGACACCTACAATTGCACCATGCTCACAGCCATAAACTCAATCACCCCTATCAAACTCAGGAAGTCTAAACCTCATGCACATCTTAACTATTGGTTTACACCTCAGTTAAGAGTGCTTCGCAAAGCTAAACGCTGCGCTGAAAATCGTTGGAAAAGTCACCCCTCTAATGCGCATAAGGATGGCTTCATCCTTGCCTCCCTCACTTACAAAGATGCTATTATCCTTGCAAAAAAGGAGTCTCTCAACAACCGTATCATGCAAGCAGACTCTAACATGAAAGAACTTTTCAAGATCTTAAAGGAACTTGAATCTCCAGCCACCTGTACTAAAGACAGTAAATGGTGTGCCAACATTCAGTCCGTTCTACTGAATAAAATGTCCACTCTACAATCCAAAATCAAAGACAAACAAGACAGTCTGATGCTGGATAACCGTCCATCCTCCCCTTTAAGGGTTGCCTCTCTACCTTCCCCCAATATTAAACCTTTTGCCTTCTTCCCACTCACTATTGCTGAGGTGGAACACATCATCAAGAGAATCAAACCGTCTAACTGTCAAGGTGATCCTTGCCCTGCTCCTATCATTAAGGATTCTGCCCACAACCTGGCCCCATTCATCACAGCCTTCATTAACTCCTCTTTTAAAACAGGTATGGTCCCTGACAACCTCAAGGACACATGGGTGATCCCATTGCTTAAAAAACCATCATTAGACCCAAGCATACCCACCAACTTCAGACCCATAACCACTGTCCCGTTCTTGCTTAAGATATTAGACCGTGCCGCATACCTGCAGATCCAAGACTACCTGGAATCCAACAATCTCCTGGGTCTACGACAATCCGGATTCCGTCCCAGACATGGGACCGAAACGGCTCTGATAGATTTGGAAACCCAAATTGAGGTCCTGAAAGACAATGGGAAACTAGCCTTGCTACTGCTCCTAGACCTTTCCGCGGCCTTTGATCTGGTCAATCACCAAATCCTATGCCAGCACCTCCATTCTGCTGCCCACTTTTCTGACTCAGCCACGGCGTGGATCAAATCCTTTCTGAGTAACGGATCCATGAGGGTCTTCTCACCCTCTGCAGCTGCTGACCCCGCTCCAATTCACTGCGGCATCCCTGAAGGATCTTGCGTGTCACCTACACTCTACAACGTCTTTACTAAACCGCTCTTTGATGCACTTGACTATCTGGGTGTCTCCTACACTGACTATGCTGATGACACCCAGATACTCATTCCCATCACTGGCAACTATATAGCTGACACCAAGGCCTTGAACAACGTTTACCTGGTCATCCAGGCTTGAATGGCCCAACACGAACTCTGCCTTAACGATGACAAGACGGAGCTCCTCATCTTGGGCTCCTCGCATCGTCTCAACAAACTAGATCTCTCCTATCAGTCGTTCATCATAGATGGTAACATCATCAAGGTCTCTAAAGACACAAAAACATTACGTTTCTACCTTGACGCCACTTTGTCTCTGACACGACAAACAAATGCAGTTAGATCAGCCTCTGCTTACACCTGTAAACTTATTGCAGCTTGCAGACCCTTTCTGACTACACCTAACAGTGTCACCCTAGCCAGAACTCTCATCATGTCAAAAATTGACTATTGTAGCGCCCTCTACTTAGGGACTAGCCAAGGGAACGTGAATGAACTACAAATCACCCAGAACAATGCCATAAGGGCAGTGCTAAACATTCCCAGAAACCATCACATTTCTGAATCTAGAACCAACCTACACTGGTTACCTGTCAGAGAATCTCACTGAAAACACTTGCCCACACCCACAAATGCCTGGCAAACAAGGCCCCCCTTACCTCTCCAACCGACTTTCCTTCCACACCTCCACCCGACCTCAAAGAACTGCCCAGACACACAGCCTATCGATACCTAGGTTCCAACTTCAAAAAGCTGAGGGCATGAGCTTCCCTGTCCTAGCTTCTAAGTTGTGGAATGCTCTTCCTGCTACCATCAGATCTGAGGACTCTTAACACCTTCAAGTTGAAAACGAAATCTTGGCTCTTTGATCAGAACTGAGGCAGTCCTTGATTGCTTTAAGCGCCATAGTTTCGCTGTCGCCTGTTTTGCCTCTGACTCCTAACTCATGGCATAGTTTACCTGCCGAACCTGTGTTAATACCATGTCTACCGTTTCATACATGTCTCTGCCATCATATCTCATCATTCTAACTACTGTTGTAAATACATGTATGCAACTATGTATGTAAATAATTTCAGGTTTTCGCGCCCTGATGCCCCCGGGCCTGGTGGTGCGCATTATAAATAAATAAAATACAAAATACAAATACATGCTGTGAATAGAGTTTATAGTATTATACGTGTTAGGAGGAGATAAACCAGGCAAACACAGATCAGATACTTTCACATTTTCTGCGTTAATGCAAGAAGAATATATATATGCAAGTAGACAACGGAAAAAACCCTGGAAGCTGCGGCGCTTACCTTATTGGAACAGCCGCTGAAGGACTGCTTATCCCATCTGCATGTCCTCCGTGTGCTGCTGATGTAAACAGTAGTGCCTGGTAAATGTGTGGGGCACTACCCATGTTGCCACCTGGCAAATGTCTCTGATGGATACTCCAGACCAGAGAGTCACTGAGGCAGCCGTGGCTCTTGTAGAGTGCGCTGTAGACGCAGTTTGCAATGGCCTATTGGCCTTCCAGTGGCAGGAGATTGTAGATGAAATCCATCTTGAGATGCCCTGTTTTGAAATGGATTTTCCCTTGTTGGATGGGCCAAAAGAGACAAACAGCTGTTTAGTCAATCTAAAAGATTTTGTCCAGTGTAAATACATTTTCAATGCCCTTTTCACGTCCAGAGAGTGTAGGGCTTTCTGTGCCGGTGAAGTGGCGTTTTGGAAGAATGTGGGCAGAGTTATGGTTGCATTTTTATGAAACTCTGATGGAACTTTTGGGATGAAATGAGGATTGGTGGAGAGTACCACCTTGTCTTCGTGAATCATAGATATGGAGGGTCCACAACCAAAGCTTGTAGCTCCAAAACGTGTCTAGAGGATGTAATGCCAACTAAGAAAGACACCTTCTGCCTTGAATAATTTGATGTGCATTGTAGACAGAGGTTCGAACGGGGGCTTCATAATCCCTGCCAGGACCAGATTCAGGCTCCATAGAGGTGGAATCCTTTTCTTTGGTGGAAAGGTACAAAAAAGCCCTTTTAAGAAGTGCTTGATTAGCCTGTCACTTAATGGAAGAGATCGTTAGACCTTTTTTTGCTAATTTTAGCAGGTAAGGAAGGACCTCATGAGGTGTTACGGCCAGCGGATGCAGGTTGGGCTGTTGTGCACACCATGCACAGAATCTTTTCTATTTGTGGTTATATGAAACGTTAGTAGAAGGGGCCCTAGCAGCTGCTAGAATGTGCCGCCAGTCTTGAGGGATGTTCAAATCACCAAATCTCGTTGTTCTGGGATAGAACATTGGCATGAGATCGTAGATGGATTGGATCGTCCGCTGCTAGTTGCAGGAGGGCCGAGAACCAGATCTGCCTAGGCCAGTATGGAGCCGCTAGGATTATTTTGCAGTGACCTTTGCATATCATATGTATCGTTTTCCTGATGAGAGGAAATGGGGGAAATGCATATGCGAACACGCCATTCCATGGGAACGAGAACAAGAATGACGATTCATGGCCGGAGGAGGATCTTTAGAGATTCCGATGAAGAGTCGTGTTTCTTTTTCATCGAAGACGAAGAGGAGGTTCTCATAGCTGATTTGGCTCTGTGTTTGTCCGTCAACAAAGGAGATGTCCTAGATGGGTCAGACGTGGGTTTTGTCGACAGGCGTGAGCTTTTATCTTTCGGTTTTTCCGATGGTGCCTTTGTCGACAAGCCTTGGATGAGTGTTTAGACCCAGCATGGGAACCCTCACCACTAGCTGGTGGTTTTTTAACAGGAAAATAATGTTTGGCCTTATCCTGATCCATGAATGATTTTGCATCCGCATTTTTTTGTTTTTTCCCACTGACTCTTCATTCCTGAACCTCTGTCATGATGGTGACCTCTTTACAGAGGGAGTGGTAGCTCGCTCACTCCATGATGACCCCACTTCTGACGCCGGGTACTCTCCTTCATTGAGCCAACAGATTAGGCGAAGGTTACTGTCCTTAAGGGTTTTTGTGAGAAACCATGGCAGATGTCACATCCGTCCGTGGAATATTTGGGGTAGAGACAGTAAAGACATTCCGTATGTCTATCAGCCTCATACACATTTTTCAGGCTGCAAGTGTCACAAGGCCTAAATATGGACTTCTTTGGTTCTGAGGATTCCATGGTTGTAACTGGATCTGCATACATAGACGTCGGTTGCTCCGGATGAAGGAAGTTGAAGAAATATAAATTTACTGAAGAACGTAGTTTTCTCTCAGGAGAGAAACATGAGGAATCCCAACAGCTCAGAAGATGATTGAACTCTGAGGGGAAGCTGCCAGGACGGAGCTATACACTCGACGTCCAATTGGTGGGGACCAAAAGCACCCACAACGAAATCGATGGGATACTCAAGGTGTCAAGTTGTTCCATAGGAAAATTGCTAAATCAAAGTAACCAGGGATTCCCACCCTGATGATGGGGAATATTCACAGCATGTGAATCCATGAAAGATCCAATGTTACAGAAAGACAGATCTTTCTACATACAATTGCCACAATGGATGCTACACTCAAATAATAAGCTTGCGGCTGGTCACCCTTTCACTGAGTTTGAGCAGTTTATTGTGACACATACAGGTTAGAAGGGCCACATATCAGCATTGTACAAATCCCTACAAATGGCTGAAACCTAAATTCAGTGAGGCTTATGAGTAAATTAAACTTGTGCTTGGGGTTTACTTTGGAAGATGTTGACTGGAATCACCTATGGGTCAGTATTCCCAAAAGGTACAATAGCATGCAGTTACGGAAAGTCAACTATACAAGCATGTACATGTGGTGCATGGGTGGTACCCTGAGATCTAGGACAAATGTTGCGGGTCGGGCAATCAAAAGGGCGATCTTTTACATATTTGGTATAACTGCCCCCGTATTAAAGTACTTGGGAAAAAAGTCCTAGTGGCAATTCAACTGGTACTAGTCTTTCCATTACCTGAAGATATAGGGCTTTTAATTTTGTGAATACAACCCAAGCGACTGGGGACGATAATCATAAATGATTGGTTTGTACATCATTTTTTTATTTTCAAACTGCATATAATTGTACTACAGCGAATTACTCACAGGCTAAGATCCTCATAATTAGCATTTTTGGGTAAATGGCTTCTGGTTATTCAATACATTGCAGAAGACCATAGAATGGTACACTGCCCTAACGACTGAGAGCACTTAACCTTTTGGGTTGACATTATTGTGGCATGCACTCTGATATGTTTTTCCTTTGTTTTTAATTTTGCTGACAAGAACTGAAACTGCTGGACTGATGGTACTGTTGTTCATTGATGATATGATATATGTTTACAGCCTCAGTTCATCCTTACACAAGACTCATGGGTGGCAAGGTGGGAGTGAGGGATGGGGGGGGGGGGTCATTTCTTTGTTTCCTATTAGATATTTCTTTATATTATTCATATTAATAATGCTCTTATTTTGCACGTCTTGATTCTGTTCTTTTTGTTCAGGTGTTTTTGAAACACTCTAACATCTGGTAAGAGTTGGTTACATACCTGTAAATACAATTCTCCAATACAGTCATTCTTATAGACACACGTACTTAACATAAATCCTAGCTTCAGGCAAGGAACTCATGGTAAAACACAAAGCAATAAGGATCCAATTCCATAGGCATACACACTGTTTTCAACATATCAACCTCATTATAGTTCACTTTAACTGAGCCAATGAGGGTGGCAGGTAGCAAGGGCTCCTGGGGAATAGGGTCCACCAACTGTCAGAGATTGGAAATGGCATTGTATAGGTGAGCAGGTGGATACGTCATCACTAGCTCCCGGCCCCTCGCATCCGTCATATTGGAACAGCAGGAGAAGAGCCCTATGTGGGACACCAGATATCATCCCATTACCACAGTGAGTGTATGATATGATAGGTTATTTATAACACGCTTAATACCCAGAGGTTTCTAAGCGCGGACCCGGGCATCGAACCTGTGGTGCTCTGTGTTGTCTTGCGTCCAAGACGAGCACGTTATCCCTAAGCTATCCTCCCAAGACTCATATGGGAGATGATATGCACTCAGACAACCGTATCAAATGTACCCTCGCATTGGGAGGGTGGAAGGATGTCTGCACACAGCACTGGACAAGTAAAATCAGACAACAGCAGAGTGATGTTATGAAGCAAAGATACACAGACGTACTGAAACGATATGCAAATACTTAAAGAATGAAGATGTAACTGGAGTAACAAGATAAACATGTAATGAAATATGAAGAACTCATATATGCAAAGAAGATAAAGTAGCCTGCTGACTAATACGTGTATAGCTGATGAATGTGGGGAGCGGATGAGTGTGGGGAGCGGATGAGTGTGGGGAGCGGATGACTTTGGGGAACGGATGAGTGTAAGGAGCGGATGAATGTGGAGAGCGGATGAGTGCGGAGAGCGGATGAATGTGTAGAGCGGATGACTGTGGGGAGCGGATGAATGTGTGAAGCGACTGAGTATGGAGAGTGGCTGAGTGTGGAGAGTGGGTGAGTGTAGGGAGCGGCTGAGTGTAGAGAGCAGCTGAGTTTAGAGAGCGGCTGAGTATGGAGAGCGGCTGAGTGTGGGAGCGGATGAATGTGGCGAGCGGATGAACGTGTAAAGCAGATGAACGTGTAGAGCGGATGAGTGTGTAGAGCGGATGAGTGTGTAAAGCGGATGAGTGTGTAAAGCGGATGAGTGTGGAGAGCGGATGAGTGTGGAGAGCGGATGAGTGTGGAGAGCGGATGAGTGTGGAGAATGGATGAGTATAGAGAGCGGATGAGTGTGGAGAGCGGATGAGTGTGGAGAGCGGATGAGTGTGGAGAGCGGATGAGTGTGTGGAGCTGATGAGTGTGACGAGCGGATAAATACGTAGAGCGGATAAGTGTGTGCAACGGATGAGTACGCAGAGCGGACGTGTACGTAGAGCGGACGGGTACGTAATGCGGACGAGTGTGTGGAGCGGATGAGTGTGTGGTGCGGATGAGTGTGGAGCGGATGAGTGTGTGGAGCGGACGAGTGTGTGGAGCGGACGAGTGTGTGGAGCGGATGAGTGTGTGGAATGGATGAGTACGTAGAGCAGACGAGTACGTAGAGCGGACGAGTACGTGGAGCGGACGAGTACGTGGAGCGGATGAATGTGTGGAAAGGATGAGTCTGTGGAGCGGATGAGTGTGTGGAGCGGATGAGTGTGTGGAGCGGATGAGTGTGTGGTGCCGTTGAGTGTGTGGAGCGGTTGAGTGTGTGGAGCGGATAAATTCGTAGAACGGATGAGTGTGTGGAACGGATGAGTGGGTAGAGGGAATGAATGTGTGGTGAGGATGAGTGTGTGGAGCAGATAAATACGTAGAGCGGATGAGTGTGTGGAACGGATGATACATAGAGCGGACGAGTAGTATGTCAAGCGGACGAGTAGTATGTTGAGCCGATGAGTGTATGGACCGGATGAGTGTGTAGATCGATGAGCGTGTAGATCGATGAGCGTGAAGATCGGATGAACGTACAGAGCGGATGAGCGTACAGAGCGGATGAGCGCACAGAACGGATGAGTATACAGAGCGAATGAGTATACAGAGCAGATGAGTGCGTAGGCAGACAGAAGTACATGCGCAGGGTAGACAGGAGTACATGCGCAGGGTAGACAGGAGTGCATGCGCGGGGAAGACAGGAGCTTATGCGTATGGAATGGGGCACACTGGAGAATGAGGGATAGACTAGAGCACCCAAGGTGGACTAAAGTGCGTGAGTGTGTCGAGCAGACAGGAGTGTGTAGGGCAATCTTGAACGCCTGAAATTAATAAAAATGCATAGAATGGACCTGATCGCATAGAATTGCGTGACGTACATAATATGCTTTGGAATGCAGGGAACATTTGAAAGAACATATATCATACCACACCCCACACTTACTCTCTTCTTTACACCACCACGCAACTAGAACACAGGGATACTATGACACCATTCGGTATAACTGTTCTCATATCAACATCTCCCGCTCACTCCCCATCACTCTAAACACTGCTGGTTTCACACCCCCAGCCAGGCGTTCTCCTCAGGCCTAACGCAGCCACACTCGGTCTGGATAAATCCTGCCAGAGCGAACACGTACTCCTGATCTCTCAACCACCACACCTACACCCTAAGAAGCAGCTACCACACGAATTCCGCACCAGCTTCACACATACCTGGTGCGCACACGCACCTTTGGACTCTCTCTTCTACTCTCTCTACTGACCCGAACTTCGGTTCCCAAGGGCGTTCAACCTACCAACACCTTCAGACCATACCAATGGTATATAAGGCGCTATATAAATGCAAAATAACATAACATAACATAACATATGCAGAAACGCAAGGAGGTAGACGAGACATATAGAGGCTTGGTGCAGAAGGAAGCATATTGTGGCTAGGGTGGCCATGAAGGAAAGACGGAAGTCGGATTTGTGTTGAAATCAATACAGCTAACTCAGAGACAGACCAGGGCTGCAGAGTCAGGAGACTTGGAAAACAGCTTTGCTTGAGGAATAAAGAGGAGTCTATTGGCCTAGGATCAAGGATGCCACATCAAAGAATAATTACAAGACACAAGGAGAGTCAAAAGGATAAGCCATGCACCTAAGACATGTTTCTCTTAGATTAAGTAAAGAGGAAAACATCTGCAAGAGCCAAGCATTGGACAGTTAAAGATGCGAAAAGCCTATACAAAACAAGTCTCTAGAGCAAGTGTCTAGAGGTTGAGAGGAGTAATGACACACAGCACAATTGTATCAAATAGCAGTAAATAGGAGGTAAAAATGGCCAAATTGATGGTCTCCTCACACGTAATTCAGAAGTTAACAACAAGGACTATTCATTAAACTCTATACAAAGATAATGGTGTACCTACACTCCCTTGAAGGTCCCAGAATAGGGAACAGGCTGCAAGGTCAACTACAAAGGAGAAGCCTTGACTTAGGGCCGGACCGATGAGAGATGATGGACTAATTAGGAAAGTGTGAAGTAGTCGGATGTAACTCTCTGCACCTGGGTTCCATTTTGCAATGTTGGGAAAGCATGCCAACCAATCAGAGGGTCTATTGTGCAACATGCTACACAATGTTGCATAGGCCAATCCACTGTCATTATCCTCTATACTCTGTGTTATATGTATTTAGAGGTGGTTCAAGGCGTGCCCAACAGATAAGGGGCATTCAGTAAAATTACTAATACTTACATGATATATATGTATATATGTTCCCTAAACTAATCCCTCACTTCAATAGGTTGTACAGTTTGCCACATAGGATGACTTCATAGATGGCGCATATCGAGGTATAACACTTTTGTATAATCAAATTTCAGTGCAAGTATGTGGACTACAGTTGGCTGTTTGCCTGATTGCCCTACTTTATTTTATGTTAATAATAATAAAGTATTACTTTTCCATATTCTTTGAGTCTGACCAGTTATTTCGGTCTGAGATCAATATTGGTAATTCCATCTAGCACACAAGACTCTTCAAGGTGCTAAGGCACGTTTTGGTAGCGGTGCGGATGGTTCTGGTTCAGTTGACTTGGGCCTAGGTCTAGACTCTCGATTGCTTCCACCATTAGCCGGAAGATCATGGAGCTTCTTGCAGAGAGCGGCGTGCAAAACACACGTGTGAGAAGAATCAGTTGGCAGGTGCCCCTTTGACAAAATTCCTGTCCGGTCCCCACAGGTGCCCTGTGAACTGGAGGCAAACGGGTCGATTGTGGAAGAGTAGATGCAAGGGACTCCAGCTGAACCACCGATGTAAGTAGAGCATCGAATATGGCAAATATAGGAGGAGGGAATGTATTGTAAATATATGTATAGAAGTAACAGGATTGTTGGTAACTAGAAAGAAGTGAAATAGATTCCTGGTTCCAAGAGGGGCGGACGGATACGCATTAAAAACTCCAAGCAGGGGTATTAAGGATTCCTGAGGCAAGGCCAAAAAGAATAGAGTGTATCAAACTCCAAGATATGGCAAAAAGTGAGATGAGACACATTCACTAAATATAGTAAACGAAGGCGTATGCATGAAAATTAAAAAATGCACATCTCTATGAGGTTATAAATATGTCAATATAAAACTTTTATTTTGCCTAGATTAGGAGATATGGAACGATATTAAAGAAATAAGGTAATTTTTAGATTTTTAAATCAAGAGACTGACGTCAATCAGGAGGGTACAAATCAAAGAAGAAAAATAAATAACGAAGAGATTCTTAAAACTTTAAAGTGGTTAAAAAAAATGCTGGTAATGAGTTACGATTGATGGTGCCTGCTCAAACTTTTCAGTGTGGTATATTTGATAAAGTAAATGAAAGAATGAAAACTCTGGTAAGCATCAACAGTCGAGATGGACTTGTAATCATGGGGGACACGCCTCTCTTACACCTATGCAGGACACTGCCGAGATATACACCCAAGATAAGGCAGTGCCACGACTACTAAAACACTCATACCATGGCCTCAAAACAGTATTGCGACATATAACAACATATCTGCATGCTAAATATAAGGGGAAGGAGTTACAGAAAAGATTGCCCATTTTAGAGTTGTGGAAGATGTATCAAAGTGAGAATGAAGATCCGCCTGAAAAGGAGTGGAAGCTTAATCAACATTAAGAGGAGGATGTAATGCCTTTGGCTCCTCTTTACCCTTATATAAACAAGAGTGCAGATACTGAGGAGCGGGATTTTATCCTTTAAAGGAATTGAAAGCAGTGACAGGGTATGTTAATCCAACATACAAGCCCCCTGCTTACAACATCAAGGATAATGCGGAAGAGAGCAAAAGTAGACAATGCAAATATATATCAATACGCGACGAAAGCGATGACAGAAAGGTCAGACAGGTTAGATAGATAGAGGAAGAAGCAAGGAGACAAAGGGAAGTGAAGGACAAGGCTAAGGGAGCAACGATAGTACAGAATGAATGGATGGGAACACAGATATTACTTCAGCAAGATGATAAGGGCATTGATGGGGTTTGAGAAAGAGAAGAGCGGGCAAAGAAAGAAAGATAACATGAGAGAGCATGCAAAGATGCGAAGGAAGAAGAGAGGAAGCAAAAGGAAGAATGAAGAAGGTACGAGGCAAGGAAAGAAAAGAAAAGGAGAGACTAGAAGTGAAGAAACGAGAGGAGATAGAATACAAAGATTGAAAGTACATAGGTGGCAAAGAAGGCAAGAGGAAGAAGAGTTGCGAGAGATGAGGAGAAGGGAAGAAGAGACGAACAGAAGTAGGGCACTAGAGGATGCCGAGATAGATCATCTATTTAATAGAAGTATACTGCCGATTGATGCCAGGGCCAGGGATACAGAGAATACAAACATGGGCTGATGAGCATGAAGCACAAAATATAGGGAAACGGATTGGGGATTGGGGATTTATATAGGCAGATGAGGGATAAACAAGTCATTGGGCTGTGTTCGTGCTGGTAGAGAGATTCCCAGACCCCCCCTTTGTTTTGAATAAATTAACTTTGGGTTTCACCCTAAATTAACAGGGCGATCCAGACGTGGACCCCTTGCTCACTGTTCTTAGAGAGGCAACAGTTTCACCTCACTGATGATGCCCAACAAGGCTGAAACACGTGTATGGGGTTACTGATGGTACTCTTGTTCAGAGGAGAATTGCCTAGCATTTTGGCGCTGGACTGCCCCTGGGCAGGACAAAGGCTGATATGCAGGGAAATTTCTTCTCTGTGAAAGGGACAGTGAGCTAAAGACTTGGTAGAGTCTCTCCCAGGGGTTATTCACCCAAGAACAAGTCATTGGGCTGTGTTCGTGCTGGTAGAGAGATTCCCAGACCCCCCCTTTGTTTTGAATAAATTAACTTTGGGTTTCACCCTAAATTAACAGGGCGATCCAGACGTGGACCCCTTGCTCACTGTTCTTAGAGAGGCAACAGTTTCACCTCACTGATGATGCCCAACAAGGCTGAAACACGTGTATGGGGTTACTGATGGTACTCTTGTTCAGAGGAGAATTGCCTAGCATTTTGGCGCTGGACTGCCCCTGGGCAGGACAAAGGCTGATATGCAGGGAAATTTCTTCTCTGTGAAAGGGACAGTGAGCTAAAGACTTGGTAGAGTCTCTCCCAGGGGTTATTCACCCAAGAACAAGTCATTGGGCTGTGTTCGTGCTGGTAGAGAGATTCCCAGACCCCCCCTTTGTTTTGAATAAATTAACTTTGGGTTTCACCCTAAATTAACAGGGCGATCCAGACGTGGACCCCTTGCTCACTGTTCTTAGAGAGGCAACAGTTTCACCTCACTGATGATGCCCAACAAGGCTGAAACACGTGTATGGGGTTACTGATGGTACTCTTGTTCAGAGGAGAATTGCCTAGCATTTTGGCGCTGGACTGCCCCTGGGCAGGACAAAGGCTGATATGCAGGGAAATTTCTTCTCTGTGAAAGGGACAGTGAGCTAAAGACTTGGTAGAGTCTCTCCCAGGGGTTATTCACCCAAGAACAAGTCATTGGGCTGTGTTCGTGCTGGTAGAGAGATTCCCAGACCCCCCCTTTGTTTTGAATAAATTAACTTTGGGTTTCACCCTAAATTAACAGGGCGATCCAGACGTGGACCCCTTGCTCACTGTTCTTAGAGAGGCAACAGTTTCACCTCACTGATGATGCCCAACAAGGCTGAAACACGTGTATGGGGTTACTGATGGTACTCTTGTTCAGAGGAGAATTGCCTAGCATTTTGGCGCTGGACTGCCCCTGGGCAGGACAAAGGCTGATATGCAGGGAAATTTCTTCTCTGTGAAAGGGACAGTGAGCTAAAGACTTGGTAGAGTCTCTCCCAGGGGTTATTCACCCAAGAACAAGTCATTGGGCTGTGTTCGTGCTGGTAGAGAGATTCCCAGACCCCCCCTTTGTTTTGAATAAATTAACTTTGGGTTTCACCCTAAATTAACAGGGCGATCCAGACGTGGACCCCTTGCTCACTGTTCTTAGAGAGGCAACAGTTTCACCTCACTGATGATGCCCAACAAGGCTGAAACACGTGTATGGGGTTACTGATGGTACTCTTGTTCAGAGGAGAATTGCCTAGCATTTTGGCGCTGGACTGCCCCTGGGCAGGACAAAGGCTGATATGCAGGGAAATTTCTTCTCTGTGAAAGGGACAGTGAGCTAAAGACTTGGTAGAGTCTCTCCCAGGGGTTATTCACCCAAGAACAAGTCATTGGGCTGTGTTCGTGCTGGTAGAGAGATTCCCAGACCCCCCCTTTGTTTTATTTAATAGAAGTATACTGCCGATTGATGCCAGGGCAAGGGATACAGAGAATACAAACATGGGCTGATGAGCATGAAGCACAAAATATAGGGAAATGGATTGGGGATTTATATAGGCAGATGAGGGATAAAGATGGGTGTAAAACCAAAGAGGATGTCGAAGTATCTCTTTCGAGGGAAACAGAAGGTAGGTTGGATGACGTCATAACAGACGAGCATAGGACGCTGTCTTTAAGTAGGCTAGATCTTGATGATGTGGAGAGGGACGAAAACTATAATGATGTCAGGCGAATAAAGGGAAGAAAACAAGAACGTGCGAAGAGAGGGCACATGCAGTTTTTCCGAAAGAATCAAGTGTAGAAAAAGGGGTAAAATGGTCAGACTTAGAGGACCATAAAGAATAAAACACCATAGCCGACACCATACATTGAGCAAACACAAGTAGCATGATCGCTCAGTGAAGGGGATGTATATCCACCTTATGTAAGCAGGTCACCACCGGGACAGAGACAAATGGGCGAAACTAGCCCCACCTGGAAAACAAGAAGCGTGGGTGGATATGATTATGGATCACGGCTTTCACAATTCCCATTATTAGACAAAGGGGAGGAGGACCACACTACCTTTCATGGCCACAAATCGATAAGAATAATTTGAAATGTAAATTACCTTGTTTAACTTCAGTTGCGGAAAAATAGATTTATGAGTTAGAGAGAATGACATCAGGAATGACGTTAACAATAGGCAACATAAAAGGCCTGCCTGCAGTCATTCGAGGAGAGAGGGCTGATGACATTTGAAAGTGAGCAGGGTATGCAGGTGTGACTGCACAGAACACAACACAAAATTAAGCGCCATTTAATAATTGCAGAGCAGATGTATGACGGAAGCTCAGATTGCAATATCCCAATACATCAGATATGGGTGCGATTATGACTAAGAAAATGGGAGATGATGAATATCCTGTTGACTTTATTCGAGATATTCAAGAGTGATGGCGTCTCGAGACGAGAGAACTGTGGGATAAAACAGTGGCATTATTTTACCACATTTTAGGGTAGGAACTGCCCAAGCCAGTGCAAAGGCAGATGAAGAAACAGGTAGGGATGGAAGCGAAGCCATGGGCAGAAATACAATTGACTTGTGCACCATTGCCAATTGTTACAGGAGAAGAATAAGAAGAAAGCTGAGTAGAAAGCAGGAGGAAGCAAAGTTAGTTCTGAAGAAATTGTCAAAGCTAGCCATTGACGGAGCGGTATTGATGAATGGTGAAGAGGTGGCGACACAAGAGATGAGATCTGCAAAGCAATTTAGTATACCCTATGGATCAGAGTGGGTACAATTTTTGGCAAGGAGGGAGAGGGAAAGTACCTAGGGGAGGAGGACGAGGTGGATTTCAGAACGCTCAGGGAGGAAGAGATTTAATGGCAGACAGCCAAAACAATGTTGGAATTGTGGAAGGATAGGACACATAACCAGAACAAATAGAGGTAGAAGAGGTATGAAACAAAATTGCAGAGCTCCAAGAGAGGGGATGGGCTATGTTCCACAATATAATACAGAACCACAGGAGTATTATGCCCAAGATCACACACAGAAACAGAAACATGCGCTGCAATCACAGCAAACTCAGCAAGCTCCAATACAAATTCAATTGCCACAAGGGCAGGCCCAGCAAGTGCCTATACAAACACAAGAGATACAAACTCAGCAAACACAGACACAACAGGTCATGGTACCGCAATGAAATAAGAACACAGGAGTATTGCAAACAACTGCACCTATATTAGGGAGTGTGACTCCGGTAGGAGGAAATCCTTTCAAAGGTACCGGGATGAATTTATATCCACAACAGGACAGTCCACAGAGCAACCTGATGTGTTCAGTACTATTAGTGACACCGGACCCCCAAGAGGAACCAAGGGTCAAGGTAATGATAAGAAGCAAGACATTTTCGTTTCTTGTAGATATTGGAGTAACTCTTTCATGTGTCCATGGGGAAAATACTCAATGTCAGGCATTGCCATGAATGTGCAGGGATTCTCTGGTGCAATTAGCTTAATTCCTTTTACAGACGAATTACCAATCTCTATAGGAGAACACAACATTTTCTATGTCCTTATTATATTCTCGGCAGACGCCAGTTAACATATTGGGGCATGACTTGATGACAACACCTAATATGACGATATATTTTACTGGCAAAGGAATAGTGTGCGCCACTCTGGGGATACATTACATGAAATGTGAAAGAGTTTATATTAGCCTTTACAGGTGAGAAGGCATTATGAGCAGTCCCTTTAGATCCAGAAGTATTTTTGTATGAAGTGACTGTTTTATTATCGTGGTTACCCAAGATGGTAAGTAAAATATTGAGAATACCTGAAGAGTTTTTGTTCAGACCAAAAATATCTATGGATGATGAAGAAGGAAAGGTTATCCCCTTAGAGTTAGAAGCAGCAGTGGAAAGGGTGGTTGTTCATGGAACAGATGATGGGGAGAGGATAGAGAGCAGTGATATCCCTCAGTGAAGGATATAATTTGACAGACTTGACAGACAAGGAGCTTTTTTAGGGATGATTATTCTGATGATGAATGAGTATTTTTCGTAAGTCTCACCTATTGGATTAAAGTAGAGAATAGAGAAATACCATAGAGAATGGTGATGGTAAAAAAGAAACTGTCATTTTTCTAGGAAGATATAGAAAGTGCAAATATTTTGTGGACTACCAGTCCACATGACGCGGGTCTATTTAAAGTAGTAGGGGCTTAAAACAGGAGCAGCATTGCCACAAGCAAAGCAATATCCTATGTCCAGAGAAGCAGAGGAGGGTATATTTGAAACAATTTCTACTTTAATGAAGCAGGGAATATTGGTGCCATCTAAGTCCCCATGTAACATGGCTGTGTACCCAGTGAAGAAATCAACTGGGGGGTCTTGGAGATTTATTCTGGATCTCCACCCCAAAACAATATTGTTGAAGCAGAGTTTCCATTAGTTCAAGGTCCAGCAATAATATTATGCTACATCACTTCTAGGACCAAATATTTTACAGTTATAGATTTAAAAAATGCATCCTTTTCAATTCCCTTTCATGAGCACTCACAAGATTTGACCTCATTTTCTTACAGAAATATCTGCCTGAAACATACTAATTTGTCTCAAGGGCACTGTTAGTCCGCCTCAATCTTTAACGGGGTCCTCCAGATGGATGTGGGTAATGTTCAGCTCAAAAGTGCAATAATTGGCACTTTAGTGTGCAGTGAAACAGAAGAAAGATGCAGAGAAGATGAATGACCATACAAGTAGAGAAAGGATACAAAGAGGATAAAGAAAAGCTACAATAATGTCAGGAAGAATGTGTATATAGGACAGCTAATCACTCAAGAAGGGAGAAAAGTGACACCTGAAAGAGCAGAAGCAATTATGAAGACACCAGAACCTTAAACAGTGAGGGAAATGCAACAGTTCTTAGGCCTATGGAACTATTGCAGGGCCTGGGTTTTTGATTACAGTACATATATTCAACCACTTTTAAAAGGACTTAAAGAAGCACAGGTGGACAAGAGTAAGATAACATGGCCACATGAAATGACTGAAGGATTTGAGGAATTAAGAAAGGCAAGAAGTACAGCCCCTTCTTTAGGAATTCCAGATTATCATGAAGAACGGTATCTATTTTCCTGTTCGAATGGAGAAGTCATGACAGAGAAAACTAGATTAGGACATAGACACAAACCATTGGATTACTACAGTGGGATGTTCAGTAATATTACTATGGAGTGTTCAGTAATATTATTTGTTGAGCATGCATTATTTGCTTTTTTTAGAAAAACCCAATAGTACTCTGACTACACAAAGAGCATCGGGATATAAGGTATTTTGAATCCTGCGATCAAAATTGTTAGATGCAGAATAGTGAACCCAGCAACATTCATAGCAGAACCAGTAGAGGAGGATGATTACATGCATGACTGCACAACATATACTGAATTCTATGATGACATTCCCTGTGTTAAAGAAAATGCTCTTGGAGGGGGGGAATTCTCTTTATTGATGGTTCTTCGAAAATTGACCAAAAGACGGACAAAAAGCAAACTGGATCAATAGTAGTGAAGCTGAACCGAGAGGGTGAATTTGAGGTAGTCACACGCACATGATTGCCCTTGCATTGCTCAGCAAAGGCTGCAGAATTAGTGGCACATATCACTGCACTCAAAAGATATGAGGAAGTGATGGCGTACTCTGATTCCACCTATGTGACGTCAACTGTACATGCGTCCATCATCTGTTGGTTCCTATGTAAAACTAGCCCCTTTGACTCTGAAACGACCGCTCTTGATGTGAGAGCCAGATATATCCTCTGGTCCTGCATCAAAAAGATCCTCCAATAGCATCCCCACTACTACTGGCCAAAACCCTAATGCTCCTGTCCAAGATAAACCTCTCATAACTGCTGTATGTTTCATGTTGCCAAAACCTAAGTCTGTTAAGTCTCTGTATGTTGGGAGGAAGTAGCTTCTCCGCCTCTTGAAATGGCCTTAAAAGAAGCCTGTTTGTCCCCTGGGAGTCAATTTATGAAAGTAACAATCCCTTCCCAAAACTCCCTCTTATATCTAGAGAATAATGTGGATTTATTGGATGTTTTGAGTGTAGTAGCCACATTCAGAGCGACATTCCTGTCTAAGGCATCCATCCTGGTACTATCCTTATCTAGTGGTGTAGGCAATGCATTACATGCTCTCCTTCTTGCAGTAGTTGTCACTATAGACAGCAGCCACAGATGACCCCTGAGGCACAACGGAACGTCTAATGGAATCCTGTATTGTTCCTCCATCACCACACATAGAGAAAGTGAAGTAAAAGGATTATTGACATTTTCACTGCTATGCTTCAACAATCTAGAGATTAAGGTAAGGCCCATGCCACTCTTGCTGTAACATATCGGTCCTGCAATGCCCGTTTGGATTCCAACAGGCGGGACACGTTTTCTTTTCTCCAACGCTGGAGGTTACCTTGGAGACGCAGGGCACGCGTCTCTCGGCTCCGTACTGTGTCACGTGTCAGGTCAGATGATCTTGGCACGTCAAGGAGCCCCTTGTTGTGTGTTCTAAATAGAAGCATCAGCACGTTTCTTCGTTTCCAATCGGGCTGGCTGAAGTCTCAACAGGCGCGATATTGCCATTACTACATGCCTTGAAAACGTGATACAACTCTGCTTCTTTCTCATGTGAGCTTTAAGCGCTTTGCCCACCTGCTGTTTTTCATACCTTACTTCACTACTCTATCTGAGGGGGACTAGGATAGTATTACTTTGTTCTACTTACCTTTTGGAACTTTCTATTTTGAATCAAGAGGACCCTTGGCCTGCATAGAGACTCATCCTGTGTGGAACTGTTTTTTCTTCTCTGGAATCCTCATGCACTTTGGACGCTATCCTGTTTAGTGCACCATCCCGGCTCTAGTTGCATGCCGCTTGCAGTCCGGGGTAATTCCCTGTACTAACTTCCCTGTTTGTTATTTTCTCCTGTCGTTGTTTTTCTGACATTGGAACCCATTCCTGTCTCCCATAGGTTGGTGGCTATCATTGAGAAACATCCCTATAAATACTCCATCCCTGGGTTATACAGCCCTGACATAGCGGTGTGGGTATCTCCACTCTTTTGAGTAATCAATCACTCTGTCTGTCATCTTCCACAGCAGAGGGGTATATTGCCTAAAAGAGGTCCTCAAGTTGAGGAGGCCCGGTTCTGAGTGTATCCTTATTTGGAAACACACAGCTTGGGCTGAACTATTACCCGGAGCAGCTCCCTCTTATCTGCGGATTCGAGGTCGAGCAACACCCCGGCCTGTTCAGCTATTGGTGAGTTACACTTGTTGGACCACTGATACAAGAGTGTGAAAAAATAATCAAGATCTTCTCTATGCATTTTTAAATGGATGCTAAAGGTATGCAACTCTTCCGCTGCTTTTTTCACAGCAAGGATGTACTGCATGAAGTAATCAGATGAGAAAGCATAATATTACAGGAAGGACCTTCCTTAGGAACTATGTAGATGCCATCAGGCTCCATTACATCCTGTTTTTCATCTTGTTGATCCAATTCAGAATCATCACACAGCTCTTTCGCAAGATCTCCTTCTTTATCATATGGTGGTAGGAATCCTGACGTTTCCTCTTGGACTGATTCATACTGTTATTGATTAGGAGGATTTCTACTGTTCAGTAAAGCCTTCAGCTGAATGTATCCAGAAATAGCAGCATCACTGAGGACCTGTGAGAAGTTGGTTGTAGAGAAAATACAGGATCATCTTAACTGGAATCAACTGATGGACGGACGGAACGCATTAATTCGACCATGGAACAGTATTTAAGATGCTTATGTCTGCAATTCCAGAGCACCTGGCTCGCCGCTTTGCCTCAAGCCGAGTTTGCTTACAATAATTCCTTGCATTCGGCTGCTGGCCGTCTCCATTTTTTGCCCTGCATGGTTCCTGCACCATTCTTTTCTGCTATAGCCAAGCTATAAAAGGAACTTGAAGGTGTACTCCTTTTGTGTACTGTCCCAAGCTCCAAATCAAAGGCTAAAGAAGATCTCATTGCCTATTCTTTAATTGAACACGTCCATGCTGATCGATTGGGTTGCATACAGCTGTGTGTGTCTGTTGGAGCTGTGTGTTTTGGCTCTACATCCTTCAGCAGCTTCGGTGCCAAGGCCTTCCGCACAGAACTACTCAGTGTCGCTCAGTGCTGCACTTTACCTCCAAACCAAATCTTTCTTCAGCACCATTATCTCCATGAATTTCTCTGGCATCCTAGTGCCCAATGGCAATTGTTTCTCGGGCATCTCATTTTGTGGTGACAAAGACCACGGTATCGAGTGCCAACACAATGATGATAGGTTATTTATAACGCGCTTAATACCCAGAGGTTTCTAAGCACGGACCCGGGGATCGAACCTGTGATGCTCCGTGTCGTCTTGCTTCCAAGGCGTGCATGTTGCCCCTGAGCTATCCTCCCGAGACCTCCCGAATGATGGCTGCACAGTCAATGGCTTCATCATGGCCAGCAACTTAGAGGTTGGTTGCAGTTTTTCATGCGGAACCCTCCTCAACAGCATGGGACTTAGTAGATATCTTGGCAGTATTTTCTTAGAAGAGATAGGTATAACTCTAATATTCCGAGGATATACCTTCAAGGATTTCACTTGTGCAGAAAGTGCAAGGCTACAGTCTCTTTTACACACATTCATCAAGGATGTATTGCTGACAAATAACACTTCTATTTCTCTCTGCCAAAGTGCTACTTGTGAGGAATTGGCATGTGTCACATAACCTGTTGTGATGTGGCCCAAGGCAATAAAAGCCCAAATCCTGTCACCCTTTCTTTCCAATGTTCTTCTTGCCACACTTTTGACACTTCTTAAAAAATGTATTTTCCAAAACATCTTCCAGAGTTTTGAAGAGTCTGAACACTGTGTGAGGCAAGTCACTGAAAACATTGGACAAGTAGAACATTACCCTAAGTGCCTATGACCGAAATGCCAGCTCCAAACATACAGGGAAGGAATCTAACAGTTGGGGGCTCCAAAGTCCCAGGAGCCCTCTCTATGCACCACCTTCATTGACTGCAGTTTGGAACACACTAAAGATGTTGATAGTATGCAAGTGTTTTGTTTGCCTTTCTTTGAATACATACATATTGCTTTCTATATTACTGTGGGTTCCTTGCTGGATGCTGCTAAGCAAGTGAGTCTAGACGTAATTCAATATTGGAGAAAAGGGAAGAATCTGTGTAGCACAATTTTGTTTTTGTGAAAAATCAAGCAAGGTTGGTTGAAGAATAAAGACTTAAACTCCTTTATTAGCCTTTGCGAGGCAACAAAAAAATAATGTTTTTCACATCATAGATGAGCCAATTATGGTGTATCCCCAAGCAGAGTGCCAACGCCTCTATTGCTTTTGTTAAACCATTTAACAGTGTGTAAGAGGGTATAGGTTGAGTATCCTTCTAAGTTTTAGAACCAGTTTATGTTTACAATGCCCAAATACATAGCCTCCACCTCTTTTGGTGAGGAAGTGAGTTTACAGGTACAACTTCCCCAGGAGTAAATGTGGTGTTGATTTTGTTACTTCTCATGGCATAGTTTCCATAGCTGGAGCAACCGACGACCTTAGTAAATCCAAACTTCGGATGGAGAAGATCAAATATGTGAAGGAGAATAGTCTTACTTAAATGGCAATCGATGGCACAAACAGGATTTACAGGTACAGTTTTATACACTGTCATGAATCGGCAGTATTCGTCCCTTCTCCCCATGGAGGAGACCCCCCCCCGTGAGGATAGTGATGTGAACCAGCTGCACAAGACCCTCCCTACGGGTCGAGGCAAGTGGGACCTCACCGAGAGAGACTCCACCTTAGAAGGTGACAAAGACTCCCGTTCCTGTGAGGAACTCCATAAGTCAATTTACCATAGCCACATAGATGGGACTAACTTCTATGAAGAGTAATGTGGCAACTTTATAATAATAATAATAATAATAATATTAATATTAATGTTAATAATAATTTAGCATTTATATAGCGCTACGAACCCTCGGGTATCTGAACACTGCTTATTATTACCCACGGTGTGTGGTGCTCTGTTGTGTTTGCCTGGAGACAATGTGAGAAGAACCATGTGCGGAAAAAGAAAGGACGATGTCTCTTTAACCAGAGACATGTATTTAACTGGGATGAGTCAGAGCAGAAATAGAGAAGGATAGTGCTATGTGCAGGGGAAGCCCCCAGACAACATCACGCTGTGTGAAGGTGGAGTCAAGGCAGGTCGCGGAGCCATGGACTTTCGAAGAGCCAGAGAGCCCCGGTGTATGCAACCACAAAGGAAGCGGCACAAGAAGGAACAGATTGAGGAAATACCTTGTACTGGCCTGAGCATGCTTGAAGAGTGGTGGGCAGGACACCTGAGGAACAGCGCTGACAAACTGAGGTGGGATGCCTGAATGACTCCTGATCACCAGCCTTTGGAGAAGGCAGGCACGCGGCAGGGAACCGAGAAGGGAATCAGTGCAGCAAGAAAGGGGGAGAAGCATTGCCTGAGTGAGAGTGGAGCCATGCAACCATTCGCCGACCAACGAGAGGTACCAGGGGAATCGGGAATAGCGGTAGGCCACCGGGGAATCATTAAGTGCATGAAGCAACTCGTCCCAGTCATATGGACGAGACCGAAAAGATAGAATGGAATGATTAGAACTGTAAAAACAAAAGAAAGCAAATAACAAACAACCCAGTCAGGTAAGACCAGTGACACTCATCCCAGTCCTGAGGACGAGATAGCATTGAAGAAAGCCGTTTTCACGAGTAGTGAACAATATATAAAAGGGAGATATAAGCAACACAGGTGCAGAGCCAACAGATGCTAGGAACTAAAGCCCTGGGAGGGCAGACAACCAACCTTTATCTGCTGAGTTGAAGGCTGGAGAAAGTACAGCACAAAAGCACATAAGGAGAAAGGTGAGATCAAGTTCACCAGTGAACAAGATAAAAGAACAGGCAGCCTCAGAGAGAGAATCTGTGACAAAGAAAGCCTAAAAGGGAATCAATGCAAACATAATTTAGGAAACCCTGAACAAACAGACTAGAAAGAATATATATGTGAAAACAAGAGTGTTACTGGAAGGAAAAGTGCTCCAAAGATAAGGCCACAGAAAGCACCAGACCCAAGAGTCCATTTGAAGAACTAGAAGAGTTGAAAAGGGAGACTATCAAAGAAGATTATGCTAAGAATTATATGATCCAAAAAGAACCCAGTATATAAAAAGACTATCCAAGAAGAAGAGACTACCAGGTGAAGAAGAGACATTCACTTGGCCTATTTACTTTAGTTATATTTAGTGGTTAGATCAGATAGAGTAAGACATATTTACTTTAGTCTTCCTGACATCTGATGAGCACCTTTAGTTCCTTTAGATAGGTAGGGTGTTCCCTTGAGCAATACACAACAGGGACATGGGGCTGGTGAACAAAGTATATCTTATCATCCAAGCATGGATGGCCACTCATGGCCTATGCTTAAATGATGATAAGACAGAGTTGATAATTTTGGCCTCTCAGGCTAACATTAAAAAACGAGGCCAGGAATGTGCCTCATTCAACATTGATGGAAACTCTATCAAAATATCCAAGGAGGTAAAAACCCTTGGATTCTACTTGGACTCCACATTGTCATTTGATAAACAGATCAAATCCTTGATTTCCACCACAGCCTATACGTGCACGCTACTTAGAGCTGGCAAGCCCGTCCTCTCTGACGACAGTTGCCTGATCCTGGCTAGAGCTCTAATACTCTCCAGAATCGACTACTGTAATGCTCTTTACATGGTGCTAATAAAACAGCCATCCACAAACTCCAAACCTTACAAAATAACGCTTTAAGAGCAGCCTTAGGTACAAACAAAAGAACACACATTTCCCCTATCAGACTCCATCATAAATGGTTATCCACGGGCAACAAAATACAATTGAAGACACTTTCATTGACCCACAAAGCCTTAATAACTCTGCCCCTAACTACCTTACAGCTAAGCTACAGAGAAAAACCGTCCACAGATTAACCAGAGCCGGTAATGCTAATTGTCTGACCATACCTAAACATAAGCTTACCACGATTGGTGGCAATAGCTTCCCTCTAAAGGCCGCTAAATGCTGGAACGCTCTCCCTCAAGATTTGAGAGCTGACCAACCCTTCCTACACTTCCGAAAAAAGGTGATAAAACACATCATTGCCACAGACCCTTAGCCTCTGACCTGATAGATCATGCCCGTTGTACCTGTTCACCTACGTGCCTTAGCAATACACGGAGGCTTTGACTAAGCATGGCGCATTTCTGCATACTGCTCATGCTTATTCTTGAAACTACAAAGGCCACTTTATTGCTGTATATATCTGCACACTCTGTATACTCTGTACTTATGTAATTTTTGTGTATATTTTTGTACATGCTATGTATATGTGTAACTATGTAAGCTTTGCATTTTCATACTGCTGCGCCCTCTTACCTACGGGTTTGGTGCGCATAACAAATGAATAAACAAACAAACAAACAAACAATAAGGAGGGAAAGGCATTATTCTTATAATTCTTTATTAAAGAGAGTACGAAATGTCCACAAAGTCTCAGACTCTCTTCTTTCGATCCACAACAATACATAAAAACAAATGTCTAGGCACTGATCATTTGTCAAAATCACTGGAGAGATGTGACGTGGGACAGGGGTGCAGGGTGGAAATCTGAGCATTTTCAAATAAAAAACACTTCTATTGTCTCAGTGAAGTACTAAATGGATGTCTACACGGTACTTGGAAGTATTTCCCAGCATCACATTCCTCATTATGTGACACAATGGAGACTATGGTCCCGTGACCCAAAAAGGAAGGTAATGCATCTCTTGGTTGTGAGCTTTTTTGATTTGATATGATATATGATATGAAATTTGTAAACGCACCTATACACAAGTGTTTCAATGCATGACGAGGCGAAGAAGCAGGAGGAGGACAGAGACAACGATCGTACTAGGACAAGTGACATTGAGATTGTGCAGTGCAAAGCTGCATGTAGCTACCTCAGTTAACACAGGAATGGATGTAGTGAAACAGGGACCATCAAATGCGATTATCTGGTGGGTAGCAGATCAATCTCTAAAGAGGATTCAGCCAAAGCATGATCAACCACAGAGAATTATTATTTTGTTTGAGTTCATTCTTGACGAAGTACTAGGTAGACTTGAACCAAACTTGTATTATTTAGTTGCTTACCATCAAAAGGAACTCATAAATGCATATGTCTGGAAGATCTCATTCCCATACATATGATTAAGGACCCCAGAAACAGTTACTGGCATCAGAAGACTTGCTTCCCTTGACAAAACCAGCAGTCAACTTTGGTATTAGCAATTATGTGATAAAGCTGAAGGAGGGTCCACCGAGATCTCAGATGCATTCTTGCAAAAAATATTCAATAACTCACCAGATGTTAATTTCAGAGGCATGAGGCACAGGCAGAATTCATATAAGCTGATGGAAATAGTTTCTTGCAAAGGAAACATTGCTTGAAGCTGTTCGTATGTGCCATAGGACAGAAGGAAGCAGAACAATGCAAAAACTAGTTTGGCACACAGCTAGGTAGGACTGGGGAGTGAGTGATTACAAGTCGCTAACAGTAGGTGGAAAGAAAGGACTGGGTGAGGCAATTAGTGCCACATCAGTAGAAGGCTGAGCTCGTACACAAAGAGACCAAATAGATGCATCCATGACAATCATGCCTTCTAATGTTTTAAAGTAAGAGCTTGCCTTTGGTGTTAGCTTTTTCCAGCCCACATGCAGCTCTCCAGTTATCTAATCCAAATGGTGGGATGGGGGAGCAGAGTGACGGAGAAATGTATATAGTGTGGGTGTGCAACATGAATTTCCCAATGGTGCTTCTCTGGTTAGAACAAGTCGTGCCAGAGGGATTCGTTTTTTGGCTATTTTCTGAAGACAAAGCAGTCGGCTCTGATGCAGATCATCATTGGGAGTACGTTCCCCAGCCAGCGTCCTTGGAGTGAAAATGTTTATTCCTTTCAAGCTGCATCTTGATCAGAATGTCTGGCAACATTTTAGGTTGCATAAGCACAAGAGGCACCCAAGAATGTAGTCCTGTACCTATACTGATGAAGTATATTGAGGCCGCTCTGTGGATGCATTTGAGGGTGAATCAGGTAGTCTTTAAAGAGTATTGGTTTTATTGAGAGTTTTCTACTGCTTTCCACCCTCAGCCTTTTTTGCTGCAAGCTTGTTTCCCCTTGAGGAATGGATTGTAGATGATATGGAAAGGGGTGATAGAGTAGCTGACATAATAAAGTCTGGACTTAATGTAAATTCCTAATACAAAAAGGTTGGTCCTGAGAAGAGATGAAGGGAGATTAGGTTACGATTAGTAGAGCTAGTTATAGAATGTGATGCGCACAGATCACATAGGGGTTTCAACAGTTGGTTTTGAGTTGAAAGGTGATTTGTATGCTTTTATCTTTGGTTGCTCGCGCAAATGACTGGTTTAAGATGTGGGGAGGAGTTTTATGCATGATATATTAGTGGTGCATTTGGTGTTGAGGAATAGATACCAGCTTTGGATCGATGAAGGTTTTGGAAAGCCCTTTCTAGCCATGATTTATTGGCATATGTGAAGACTTTAAAATCTTTGCATTGCTTTCGCTAGTTGGTGAGGTTTAGGTAGATCTAGGTTGGCTATCATCAGCATATGATCTTTGGGATGCGGTGGGCATTCATGCGCAGCTAGGTATGAGTGTGGCCAACATATGACAATCAGGAAAGGTTTCGCATCGATCTTAAAGAGTACTGGCAACAGGGTGATTTTTGCAGAACTCCACACAACATCTGATAGCAGTTGGACAGGAATGGGTTTTAATTGTTCTGATTGGCCAGGGAGGAACTATGAGTCAGGCTCCTGCTGGCAGGAACCTCCCATCTCGCACTTTATGGTGCATAAGACATCCTGAGGTTTAGCGGTACAATTGTACTTATTGAGGAACAGGGGTGTTATTTCAAATTAAAATGGCTTACAAAGTGAGTAATGACAGAGAGTGGATGGATTACTGTTGTAATGTGAGTTGGTCTTGTTCTGTACCACTGGCCAGGAATGCATGCTGATGGAATGTTGGTGTATGAATGATAGACAACTTAGGAGAATGTTGAATGAGTGCTGAATGTGAGTGTTCCATGAATGTCAATTGGGGGCCTGAGCTGGATGTGAGAGGATGGCTGGTGGATCGTTCGTGTTCTGTCAGTATCTGAATAATAAGGAATGTTAAATGAAAATCTTTACATTGTTTTGAGCAATGCTTTTATGCTGTAATCCTGCTTCAACATTATTCAGGGAATGCATAGTATGATGCTTTAGGGAAATGCTCATATGGCCATTTTTTTAAGGAGTTTTTATGAGGACTTATCAATTAATAATACATCTCTGCCACGAGGGGTGAGCAGAGCTTGAAAAGGAGGAATGATGTCTAGCTTTTGCAGGATTCATGATGTTCAAGTGATATGGGATGTGGCTGTCAAACTGATGTGAGGTTCAACCTTTGTTTTCCTTTAGTATGGGTCATTGCCATGTCGAGTTGTGTTTAAGTGTTGTGGCCTGCCGAAAGTATCACATGTTGTCCTCTGTTTACCTAGTACCACAACGTTGCTGCCGAGGGAATTTAGGCTGAAGTGAACAATACAGGCTCAAGTGAAGTTTCATTTTGTATTTATGGTTAACGTCCCAGGTTTAGGAAATTCACCTGTGTTAGTGTATATGGTGTCATTAGGGTGCATCCATACAGCATATATATGCATCCAGTTATTGGGATAAAGATGATTTTCTGACTGCCTCAGGGTACAGAGTGCAGCAGCAGATTTGGGCAAACGGTCTGGACTGTCCGCCACATGGACATAAAAAGAATTGAAAAATAAGGATAAGGTAGATAAACTGATCCAAAAAGGTCAAAGGAGTTAATTTTGCACTATACAAATGTATGGACTGCCCTTCATGCGGGCACTCTAAAAGGATTCAAGTTGATGAATTTGTTTATAGATATTTGTACAAATATTGGCCAATTGTTCCCATTTTCTTTTTAGCATTTAGTTGGAATGTTCATACTTACAGTTGGTTTCTGGGTGTCACCAAGGTTACCTTATCTGCTTAATCTGTTATATGTCGTAGTGACAATGTGTGTGTGTTGAGGTGTGGTGATGCATGTGTTGTGTATGTTTGTGGGTCATGTGTGCATGCACATCTTGAGAGACTGAATTTGGGTGTATGGGGCTCGGGTGGAGGATGAATGAATACGGTTTGCTTCCTGTGTTGTCATGCTAGGTGTGGCATGGCACCACCTGTGTGAGAGGTTTTACTTGCATGTGTATCCTGCTGCCTCATTCCACCCTTTCTTTTGAGCCAGTCTGAGGTTGTTAGCACATGCACAGCTTTGTGTGAAAGTGGTGTGTTTGGTGTGCCTGGTGATGTTTGGTGATGGTTGTGACACATACCAGGATAGATGTGGTGTAGTGGTGGTTGAGTGTTCTGTGAGTTTTTCTTGGTGGTTCATATTCTTGTTGCGACTGACTGATTTGGGTGATGTTTGGGAGCCGATTGCAGTTGTTCTGTGCCTGGAATGTGAGGGTGGAAGTTGGTGGATTATGTACCCCTTTTGTGTCTGTTGTTCCTCTTATGGGCCACACCACCTTTCTTGAGTGTTAGTTTGTTGGACTTTGGCGGTTGTATCCCACTTTTCTAACGAATTATCACAAGATGAGGAATACGTGGGAGGACACAATCCATTCGAATGTGGCATTCATTTATGTTTGGTCATATATATCAAGGAGTGCAGCTGGAGAGTAAGAACAGAGATGGTGAAGTGAATGAGTGACTTATCAGTGTTAATTTGTGAGTGAGAGCAGAGCCTACTAGGGTGAAAGATAGGAATATGATATCAAAGGTGTTGCCTTGATAGTCAATGGGAAGATTGTGTAGGTTTACAAAAGAGTTGTCAAAGAAAGAGGTTACCCATTATGACAGCAGAGGAGAGTGAGTAGTTGGAAAGAGATGTGCTCAAAGAAGGAGAAGGGGAGATTGGTGGCAATAGTGTGTCCTTGCTGCTCATGACACCAACACTTCCACCTTTTCTGGAGAGACAGGGGAGCGAGAGAAAGAAGCATAGTCCGTGTGAAGTACTTCCTGGGTGGTGTAGTGGAGGGGGTGCAGAAAACCAGGTTTCTGCAACTGCCATTACAATTACTAGCAGGCATGGGCTGCCTACATTAACTGATGTGAGAGAAGTATTGTAGATTTTGTGGAGGATTTTTCCTGTGCCATGCCTTTGAGATTAGCAAGATCATAATGGATCAATACACGTGTGTTTGTCAAGCTGGGCAACAGCTTTATTGTCAAACACCTTGCATAAAGCAAGGTGGGTGGTCATAGCACCGTAGTTGTTGTTGAGCCCAAGTGAACAGTGACAATGATGGCTGGATTTGTTACGTTTTAAACGAATGGTCCACCAAATGATTTATGATCTAGGAAAATATATCTGTACACGCTCTATACAATTTGCTGGGTAAGAGGTCCCTGATGGAGGAGCATTTGCATACACCAGCTCCCCGCCATAAAAAACTTGATGGCGGTATGGGTATCAGTTTATGTCTTCATAAAAAAAACTGGGTGAACTTGCCCATGGGGTATTCATTAAGCTTTCAGATACATCTTGAAAATTGGCGAATTAATCACATCAAAGGGTTTTATGTTTCATCTGTCACACAACGGAATAAGGAAACTTTTGTAGGAGCTCCAGTAGAAGCGCAGGGTCATTTTACTTAATATCTATTCTGTCCCAAAGTACAACAAATACGGCAACAGTTATCTGCATTGACAGTTGCTTTGGTTTAGGTATGACTATTTCTGCCGCCTTTTGTTTTGTGAAAATAAACAATGTGTCCCATATACATTTATCTCCAACTATCTTTAAAGTAAGATCTTGTAAATATAGACGATGTGCGAGTATTGTCCTCCATTTCTAAAACTGTACACATTTAGTAAGGTAAAATTAACGTATTAAAAATGGTATAATAGAAGTACAAAAACAAAGAATTGCAACATGGACATACTGATAAAAGCTATGAACACTGCTTCCATTAGAAGCTATTTTAAACCGGGCCCAGTCTTTAAACAAATCTTGATCTCTAAATACATTTAATTAAGCACAGTCAGGCCTACTTAATCCTAATCATTTTGCAAACAACGAACAGAAAACAAAAGCTTGTTCGTGTTCATAGCCATAAACTCGAAAAAACGAGTTGCAAGGAAAGGTTTTCAGGGACCCAGACAGACGGAAAAACCATGAGGGATTAACTATGCCTCACTAAATCTATCAGTACAAGCAATCTATGACAATTACTGGAGCGTGACCGAACAGAGCACTGACATTACCAAACCAAGCAATCATTTCTCAGAATGTGCGTGGAAAATGTGTATGAAGAGAATCCTCTGGTGCCTTTACCTATGTCGGCAGTGCAAAGATGTGTCTGTTATGGCACAATGTGGCATTGTTTACTCATTCCTGGAGACAACAAACCACTTGAGACACAGAAAGAAACCTGTGTGCGCTTTGAAACTTATATTAGATCAAAGATAACTCCTTTTCACTTTTTGCAAGAATGACAAAAACACTGTGGTACTCACTCCTGGGCTCCCGTGGTCCATCCACCGTGACTTTAATAGCTCTGTGGTAGGTGGCTACTTGGGGCGGGTTCGTGAAGACAGTTATAGTCAGGGTAAAACTCTTGCCTGAAAACAGAAAAACATGCGTTCATTGAGGTAACTTGAAAAGGTTAGGCATAAAGGGTCACAATATATCACAAGAATTGCATATTTCCTGTCTGAAATAATAGCATTGCAGCAAGTATAATAGTTTTAAAAAAAATAAGTTTTGCAATTATTGGTTTACATTTTATACATAAATTAAGAAAGCATATTTCAATTTAATTTTTAGTGATTCGATAATAGAGGAGTTGACTGCATAGTGCTATGGTTGCATTTTGATTTTTGTATATTTTGTGAAATTTAGAAAGGATGAATAATGGTTAATAAATGGTTAATAAAGCGTTATTGCCTTGCGCTTCTTCCCCGTCACCCCCCTTGCTTCCCTCTACTGGGCCAAGAACACAACCTGTCTAAATGCCGTCCAATCTACACTCCAAACTCTCCTTCTATACAAGCAAAGGGTTCTCAGTGCCCCCAGGAAAGTCTTCTCACCCCCACAAGCACCCTCTTCCCACTGTATTGTACACTTATTGGCCCTCCAATGCACAAAACGGTACTCCCTGCACCTAGTATCTGCATCTATTCATAAAATACATTGCTAGTTTATGGTGTCACCACCCCCTTGCAAAGTAGCCTGCATGAGCTTGCTCCAATCTCTGTCACTGTCATTTTATTTAGAGCTTTTGGGCGATGCGCGCACTTCTGATGAGCTGATGACAAGCCACAAAGCTGAAGGCACCAGACACCAAAGATGGTATTGAGGATAGTATGTTTCTCATTATGTATGTGCCTTTTGTTTTAAATCTAAAAAGTTATTCCATATTACATATTATACATATGAAATATGGCCCATTTATTCCCACTATCTTTTCTTTCCCATAAATTTCAAGTTTCGAAACAACTGTGAAAAATCGAGTCCGTGCATCTGTTCATTATACATACATTTGTTTATCCCCCACTTCCCTTTTTCTCTGGCTTCTGCTGCTGCTTGTCGTTCACCAACCCATCTCTATCTCCCGAGTTTGTTCTTTTGGTCCCTAATACGTTGTAGGAAAGATCGACGCAGACATTGTCAGCTAACAACTGCATTACACGCAGATATGCATGCTGTCCCAGTTAGCAATATGGATGTAAAGTATGTGCTGACCCTAACCTCCGCTTGTGTTCTCACAAGTAACACTGGCATCTGTTTTGCAGATTCACTGACAGTTGAAATCAGTTGGAGGTGCCACAGTTAGTCATGCAAGTTTGTTAAAAACTGCAAACGGCTTCAAGACAGGAAAGAGGTGGGTGTAGAGCGATGACTCAATAAATCAGCCAGCAATTCAGCAATCGTAGAATAGGCGATGTCTGAAAGTGTCCAGAAAGCCCTGCTTCTTTAGTACTTTGTATCAAAAGGGAAGGACTGTGGGCTGAATATACTTGAAATACAAGGAGGTTGTCCTGATGTCTGGAGTAAAGTGTTTACTTTTTAGTTGCCATAAAGAAAATACTATTTCTTCATGTTATACACAATCAAGTTAATTCTGTGTATTGTCGTGCTTTGGTAACTAATAATCAGACACTAATATTGAACATACTTCAGCATTTTATTGTTTTGCTGGTAAGTAGCTTATTTTCACACACTTAGTTCTGTATTCCATTCTTTTTTTCCTCTTTTTTCAGAGTTTGTTTATGGCAACTAAAAAGTAAACACTTGACTCCAGACGTCAGGACAACCCCCTTGTATTTCAAACTTATCCTTTAGTGCGACAACAAATCTTGTACAGAACGTTCCTGCTAACTTTTCTACTCAACTTTTCTAAAACAGGGTATGTAGGAGAATTCGAGTTTTCCAGAACTTAATGAGAAAAGATCACATTCCCACATAATAGCCAAGATGCAGGCTATTGTTCTGCGGTTTGCAAAGGACATCACTCACACACATAAATGGCGTGATACATTGGTATTTAAATTGGCCTATTTATTTGTTGAAATACTCAGCATATATTGGGATTTATTCACAAAGATTTTCAATGGCTCAAATGAGATGTCAGTCAGAATATGTGATTTTCACCTGCTCCTTTATGCGTGACTCACAAAGCGCCAAACTTGGCTACATTTGGAACTGAAAATTGCATTTTAGCATTTCAAAAATGTTCCAGGAATCTTCATATTTCACAATTCTAGACTTTGTGAATCATGCATATGGTAGCAGTTCCAAATCAAAGATGTTCATGGCATCTTATCATTTGCTCCAGTATAAATATTTGAGAATTTGGCCCACTAGGTTGATGATGGTAAAGTCTATCTTCTCTGCAGGGGTAAACCTGCAAACATGAAACTGTTATCTTGTTTTCTCTACAACACAAAACAACAACCTCCCTAAAGTACGACTACAATGTTAATAATAAAGTGTGGACAACGGGTGTTTGTTGTCTGTGGCAAGAGGTAGTATGTTGGCTTGTATTTAAGCTGCTGCAGTTTACAGTCTATCTTCTATGCAACGGTGGAGACGTGTGTGGAATGGTGAAAGCAGCATTGATACTGGCCAAATGTGAAATGTCCTGAACAAAATGCAGTGGAGGAGTACATGTGGCTAAGAGAGGCAGTGAAATACCTCTGGTAAGAACCCTGCTTTAGTAGGCACCTGGCCCACCCACTAACTTACAAATCAAGTAGTTGGTGGACACAGTGAGTACTCAGCGTTTTGGCATTGCAGGAAATGGGAGGAGGTAGCTGCTGCTGGTCCCACAAACTGCAAGATCCCCCGTCACTAGAGTTGCAAGAAAATGAAAATTAGCAGCATGTCGTGAGGAAGAATGGGGACACCCGTATCAGCAAACTAGGGCAAAACAAGAGTAGATAAGAAGTCAATCTACAGAACTGCTCAGGAAGAACCACGTTTTATATTATCTTCGTACTATAGCTTTATTCCAAGGAAAGTACTGACTTTTAAATGTTTGAGAAGGTGGAACCGTGAATGTGGTGATAAACTGAGTTACAGTGAATGGATGCTGTAATTTCTGGGTGATTGTTACTTACATTGACACAAGGAAAAGCAGAATATATTTCCTTGTATTAAACACTATGTATGGCCCTTTTGGCATCCCCCAGGATGGGGGAAGGAATAGTGAGTTTCAGTAAAGGATGTGCAGATATTACCTGAAGGCAAAGTAGCATTTCCATCTTACTTGTCCATTGTCCTCATTGCGCCACAGGCCTTCTCCTTTCTTTTGTTGGTTCGGGGTACTGGCTGTGGGCATATGTATGCCCTTCTTGAACTTTCTGGTCACCCCAAATATGGGATCGCATTTTATGAAGAATTAGCAGCTGGTGAAAGCGTCATACTGCCGAGACAGCACAAATAAAAGTACTTTTACATAGGCACCTGTGAGCAGCTGCTAAGCATCTACTATTAAAAACCTTTTCATAAAGAAAAGCTGTTAAAAACAGTATTGTATATTTGATCTGAGGTTGCAAAACATATTTGCTTTCCTGAATGATGCTACTCTGTCAATAGAAAATGTATTTTTGTCATTGAAGACATGCAGTTCTGGGGACCCTTTTCCATACCGTTTAGGGTTTTGGAAGAATGAGAGTTATTAGTGTTGGGTTTCTATGGGGGCTAGGGGCAGAGCAACAGGCCAAGAGATTAATACAGGAACATGTGACAATTTTAAAACTGTCAGGAAATCAAAGTACTAGAACATTTAAAACAGAGCTTGGAATCTCTGAACCGGAAGAAGAACAGAAAGATGTCAACTCTGTCACCAAAACTCAAAAACAAAATTACATGGTAAGTTACCACCACAAAACTCCCCTCCAAGATACTCCTCAAATGATGAGGTCACTTACGTAAAAAAAGGACATCAGCTAAAAAAAACACTGAAGCAAAGGGTATTTGTTTTAGGGTAGCTGAGCATATTTTAAAGGTTTGGAGCAAATGTTTGTATACATTTCTAGTTTTTTTAGATGAACAAACTCAAAAAAGAATAGCCTTAAAAAAGTCATGTAATAAACTACCAGTTAAATGTGATCCAACCAATGACCCCGCAAAATAGGCAAATATAAATGAAGGTAGGACTGGGACCGACGGGAGATAAGACTGATGCAGGTGCAAAAACATGGGTGTTTTTCATATGGTAATGTACACAAAGAATCATTACATTTCTAAGCAAATCATCCAAATGTTCCTGATGATAGCAATGAACTAACTCAATTGAGTCAGATAAAGCATATAGAGTTAAACCAAGGGTCTAGAGAAATGTTATTAGGCATTGATGAACTAAATTAAGAGTTTCTTGTAAGACTAGTAGAAAATGTTCAATGCAATGGTTTATAATTCATTTTGAAACCACTGATTACATACCAATAATTCTATAAATAAAGCTTTTACTGAGATATTTATGTCATCTGTCTATATCTGGGTTAAAGGACAACATATTTTATTTCTTACATTCAAATAGCGCTCAAGTGGGAGAGGTGGATTATATTTCTCATCTGTTCTACCAGTTCAATGTTGATCTGTTTGTTAAAAGGTAGATTCACTTGAATGTACACTCTTCATTATGTATGTCTAGCCTAGTTATGATTAACTAATATTTCAAATGAAAGCAAGATTGCAGATGCTGCAAGTTTACGAGACCTAACCTTTAGTTATATGTTTTTTAATAGTGCACATATAAAGGTTATTTTAACGATAAACATGCTCTACCCGAGAAATACGAAGAACTAATTGCTTTGTGCAAAATAATTAAACTTGAACAATGTGATTTCGAGAGTAAAGACATGGTACGAATATAAAATACCTTTTAATGTAACACACACAGAAGTAGTATATGTAATGAAAAATCGAATTGTAGTAGAAGAATTGTTGACAAAGTTTGCAAATGGTGGTATTTAATTTTCGAAAATGCCTCAAGATTTCCCATGAGCATCACTAATTGGGTGTCGTTTTTAGAAACTGTGTTGCTGTTCCCAGATCTTAGCATCATTGAGTTTAGGTGCATGCTTTATTCCATACGAAGCTGTCACATATCCACAGATTAATTTTAAAAAGTAAGGATACATCTGTGTTTTTCTGCTTATTAAACATATGGACAGGTTAGGTCAGCATCTATCACTTTATCCTCCCATATGTTTGATATAAAAGATCAAGTAATGGAAATGTTCCCTGTTTCTAAAAACATCAGCTATATTCCCCCAAGCCATGCTTCGACCTGGTGTAAAACAACAACTAACAGAACTTTTCCCGATTCCTCTCCTTAGATGACTAACTGATCTTGCACCCACATGAATACAAAATATTGACATTTGTTAGAGTTTGCGAACATTTGGTGGATATTGTGATGCGGATGTCAGGCAATGAGGACAATTAGAACTATAATAAGGAATTTTATGAAGAATGATACACTTCTTGGCTTAGTGTGGGGGCGGCTAAAACGGAACCCTCTTCTTAAGGCTTTTTTCCTGGAGTAATCTTCGGGGTGCTAATAGTGTCTAGGACGTCAATGAGGGAGGTACTTGGCCAATAATCAGAGACGTAGACAGGTTTGTCTAACAAGTGGTGTCTGTAGATAATGTAGTTTGGCCCACTGCAGTAACATTAACATCTGTAAATGCCCATACAGCGCTGCTTTTACAGATTATGGATGAGCCTTGCCTGCTCAGACCCTACCCTCTCTACGCCTCTGCCAATAATGGCCATAAGCTCGCTTCACTTAGGCCTACCATGGCTCGGGCTGTCAGGCCGATATCAGCCAAGTCTGCCCCCATCTCAGTGCTTAATGCTGTATTAGCACATGGAATCATCATCAACCTCTTCTGAGCCAATCAGAACTGCTCAGAATACAGTACATACTCCCTGATATAAATCTCGTTCCAAACTTCTGTCTTGAGCAGGAGGTTAAAAAAGCAGCACAGAAACAATTGTCTTAAGCTGTGTGAAGGCAGAGAGGTTAATGTGCAGTTCAAATCCCCAAGTTAACAATGTATAAAGTTTATTGTTACTAGTTTCATGGTCAATAATTTAACATTACATTACTTGGCTGTGCTCATTATTTCGCCACAGTAAAAACACTTTCCTGTTTAGCTACACAACTCCATGTGTTACCAGCATTATAGCCCTTGAAGCGGTCATTATGATTTAGGATAAATTACATTTATCCAATTTATAGTACTCTTCTTTGCATCGGCCAATAACCTGGGATGGGTCACTATCCCGCAGTTATGATCCCATCATCAGTCTATAAGGTTTAATTAAAAAGAAATGTCAGGATATATCCAAAATAAACATCAAAAAGTAAAGAAACATTATTAGTAAGTCTTGAAGACTCTGGGAACTGAGTGGATAAGGCAGTCTTCAAGATGTATGGTCATGAATACTTTTGCCCAGATTCTATGATACTGTTTTCTACGTGTGAGGAAAAACAAATAAAATAATTTGCTATTACTCAAACTGTGAAGCTCATGTTATCCTCATCAGCATTATGAAATTCTGAGACTCCTTTGGTGTAAACCTATCATCTCCAAATTTCACACATATATGAGCAATGAGCATTTACATCACTGGACTATCTTACATTTAAAATGGCATTATACAATGACTATACTGCAGATGGTTGTATTTACACTGACATATTTTAGTGTGCACTGTATTAATCATTATTCTTTGCTAAGCAATAAGACAATTTCAATTAAAAAACAAGGCCAATTTATATATTTTGTGCCTATTGTAGATTGCAAAATGTCACATTCTCTAGAGTATAAAATATGACATAAATATATTGTTAAACTCTTCAATAATTTCCACCGATGTTGAAGCACAATTTCCAGCAACCAGTTCCAAATGCTATTAACCCTCATCTACAAAATTATATCATTTGGTGCCATATTTCTATTAAATCACACACCACAGCTATCATGCAAAATGCAGTAGACAAGACTTTAATAAAAGAGAACACCAGTGAACGCCGTGGATATACTCAACTAAACATTGAGATAGCGTTTGACATTGTTATTGATAAAACTATATTGCTATTTTCAGTAATCCAGAAAGCACTATATTTGTGCTTCTCTTGCACTTGATTGGGAAGATGTGTGTGGGATTCAGGTAGACTAACACTGCTTGATGAATATGTATTCTGAGCAATATACCGTTGAGAGCCTCAGAAGACCATCATTGTGAGCTGCTGCACATAATTGTAATACTACTTTTTACTGTTTACAACTATAGTCAAAGCCATAGAACGTCTAGATTGCAAAATAGAAATTACTCGAACAAAGGATCATTTTTATTTTTTATTTCAATTGATACTTCAATTCTAAAAAACAAATATGAAAAGATATCTCTTAGCAAATGCTCTCCTCATCCTTTCAAGTAATTTTCAATTTCATCAGTCTTCCAGCATTTTCAGAGATTCAATAATTCTTTATATTTACTTAAAGCAGTGAGTTTCTGGCCTGTACTTTCCTAGAATCACAGCAACCTTAAGACCTTTGCATATTTGGTTTTGCAGACTGTTGGGTGTGTGAGGATGTTAATAAATGTTGGTAAATTTTAAGAGATTCAATATTTTTTCAAAAAGGAAAACGCCTAAGGTATGTCTTCCTGTATATGCTGAAACCAAAAGGACTGAACTGTTTGCCACTGTGTGTGGTGGGAGTCCCAGATTTTGTTGCATTTCTATGCTGCTAACAAAATCTCAACTGCTTCTTGTCGTGGGGTGACTGTGGCAGTGAGTATTTGAAAGTGCGGGGGCTCTGTTCTGTCGCAGGCATGTCACATACCATCCGCTCCTCAGACATACACAGCCCAGGATGCACGGGATGTTAGCTGCATTCTCTGGGGGAAGGTAAGGAGAGGGGAGGACTGTGCTTGATATCTTTCCCCTCTCCTGCTGGCATGGCCATCTTGACTCCTTCAACATGCCGTTTCCTCGTGCTCTGTGTACACATCCTTATTGGAAATAATGGCAAGCACTTGCTAGTATGGGCTAGCCTTCCTTTTTGTTGTGAGGCCTCTCTGCTTCTTGTCGTGGGGTGACAGTGGCAGAGAGTCTTTGAAAGTGCGGGGGCTCTGTTCTGTCACAGGCATGTCACATACCACCCACTCCTCAGACACACGCAGCCCAGGATACACCGGATGTTGGCTGCATTCTTTGCGTGCAGCCTGTGAAAACGGCACAGATTTGGGCATGTCTGCAAGCGGCCGGAAGGGTACTGCCTGGCATACTCTACACTTCGGGTTCGAGTCTCTACGGTGCTGACTCGACCCTTCATCCTTCCTAGACCGACGCATTGGAATGATTTAGAGCTTGGGGCTTCCAGCTACTGGATACATGGCTCAAGCCACCTCTCAGTCATGTGGCGAGTTAGTGGTGTGTTTGGGTCTGTGCTAGCTATGGACGCAGACTCCTTGTCCTGTCCTCTTCCTCTGATCTTCACGAGGGAAGGTCAAAGGAGATGATTTTCTTTTCCCTTGTCCAGCATGGAATTATAGAAAATGAATCATGGAAGTAATGGCCGTTCAGAGGGTTCCCAGTGTCTCTTCTTTTAGGGCCTAGGTCCTCCGGTGCCAACGTGTTGCTTTCACGCCTCCTCTCAGACTTGTGGGAAGTGATATGGCACATGGTGGCACATGTCTGTGCTTGGAGGGGTTCTCAGGGCCCCTGGTGCCGGTGGAGAGGGATGTCACTTCAGTGGGTTTTTCCAGTGTAGGCATACCCCAGGTGGGGGGGTTGCCTTTGATGTCTGCTATCCGGGATGGATTGCTCCTCTGTCGGCTGGGGGGGGGCATGGTCTGCTGGACTTCTGGGCTGTCCTGTATATTCCTTTTGATAAGTAGGATCTTTTTGTGGGCTGACAAGCATGCTGTTATATTGTGGCACAGGCATGCTTCAACGTCCTGTGATTTTCCTCTGGTGCAAGTGCAGTGACTGGCAGTTTTCCCTGGCTCCTCGTCTCTAGCTCCTCGGAGGTGTATGGGACCGGTGGGGTTCAGCTTCCTGTGTAATGGGCTCCTTCCAGAGGGGGGTAACAGTTGCCGTTCCCATCTCCTCCTGTCCAGGTTTGCATGGTTAGGACTTTGGTACCCAGCTCACGGTCCAAGTAGTTGGCCATGGGATCTGTTCTCTCCGAACGGTTGTTGTGGGTTACTGTCTTGTCCGTTCCTCTCCCTGTTCAGGGTCAGGTTTTCTACTTGCGGGTGTTCCTGGTCCCTATGCCTTCTAGGATGTGTCACCTGCTTATGGGTCTCAAGACCCTGCACTGCTTGTCTGGACGTCTGGGGAGAGTGTACTCTGGATGTTGTGCAGGGGGGGCGCTTGCTGGCTGGTCTGGGTTCTCAGAAGGCAGTATGTCTCGGCTCGCCTGTTGCTGAAGTTACGGGGCACGTGGCGTCTTGCGTGTTTTCCGGTTCCTTGAGCCCGTCTTCGGTTACGTCCCCTGGTGTCTTATACTCTCTCCCAATGGCTCCCGACGTCTCGGCTTTCGTAGTTTTGTTTTCAGTGTCCCCAGCGCTGCGAGTCTCCCTGCTATGGTGGCGGGGGGTTTCAGGTCTACAGGCTGAGGTGTGCATAGTCCTTCCTCCTGTGGCCTCTCTTATTACCGACGCCGGCAGAAAAGGTCTACATTGGGGGTCCTCTCAGCTCAAGGGTTGTGAGATCTGGGGAGAGCCGGCGATCATCCAATTGGAAAGAGTTGTGCCATTGTCCAAGCTCTGGTGTACTACGAGGAGTTGCTGGACGGTCAGCGGTTTTGATCCGATCGGACAATACGACGGCCTTGGCATATGTCAACTGCAAAAGGGGTTCTGGCTGCTCCTTGAATGCTCTGGCAGCGCTGATAGGCACCTGGGAGGAATCTCGTCTAGTGTCTCTGGTGGCCTCACATATCAGAAGGGTGGACAATGTTCAAGCGGATCTTCTCAGACGCCGGTTTTCACTCCTCTGCGGAACTGGTCCTGTTGGCACAGGTCTTTGCGGTGACCTGTGTCAGATTGGGGTCCCCGGTTCTAGACCTGTTTGCATCCCCGGCCTCAGCAGAAGTTCCCCTCTTGTGCTCTCGGTTTCAGGCCGGGGGATTGGGAGATGGACGCCCTCTCTGTACTGTGGCCTTGGGGTTTTTCCTTTATGCCTTTCCGCCTATTCCCCTTCTGCCCGGGGTGGTTTGGCGCATCAGAGTGTCCAGGGTGACTGTGTTGTTGTTAGCTCAGTTCTGGTCCCACCGGAGTTGGCTCCCCTCTCTGTTGGAGCTTCGGTCCTAGGAACCTTGGCTGGTTACGAGGTGGCCGTGTCCCCTTCAAGGGGATCTGCGGTTGGAATTCCACCGGATGCAATGGGCAGTGTGGCTATTGCTCAATCTAGGTTGATATCTCAGGGGTTCTCAGATCCTATAGTTGAGTACATAATGGATGCTCTTAGACCCTCCACTCTGAAGGTGTTCGGCAGGCATTGGAGCCATTTCCGAGACTGGTATGGCCGGTCTGGGATCCCTCCCCTGCGTTCTGGCCTCTCTGCTATGCTTCGATTCCTCCAGAAGGGCTTTTGACAGGGGCCTGGCAGTTTTTTTCCATGCTTTGCTCTCAATGGGCCTCCATGAAATTCCTTTTGGGGGGATGGTCACTTGGATGGGGAGGTGTTGGTGGGGAAGTTGCTCCAGGGTTTTTCTTCTTCCCGTCCTTGTGCTGATAAAGGGCTTCCCCCTTGGGATCTCCCTCTTGTATTACGGTTCCTTCAAGGGCCTCCTTTTGAGCCCTTTTTCCAAGATTGATATCAAACATCTTACACTGAAATCTGCTTTCTTATTGCCCTCGCTTCTGCCCGTAGGCTTGGGGAGATTGGGGCTCTCTTATGCCACCCTCCTTTCCTGAGGGTGCTGCCAGACTCGGTGGTGCTGAGGTGTGGTCCGAAGTTCCTCCCTTAAGTTGTATCTCGGTTTTCACACCTCTCAGGATCTGGTTCTCTCTGACTTCTTTCATGATCCGAGAATGCATAAGGAGGTGGCTTGGCTTAACATTTTGTCCAGCGGGACGTGTTGGAGTATTTGGCTAGGTTTGCTTTTTTCCACCAATCTGATAGTCTTCTGATTGCTTGTGGTCTGGCTGGGGCTGGGAATAACGCATCTGTGGTTTCCATTTTTTCCGGTGGTTCTGGGTTGTGATCTCCAGGGCCTATGTGGCTTCTGGCCTGCCTGTGCCTGCGCACAATCAGGGCCGGTCTGCCAGGGGTTTGGCGGCTTCCTGGGCCGACGCAAGGAGGGTTTTTCTCTGCAAGAGATTTGTATGGCTGCCGCCTTGGCTGGTCTAGGCATTTTCGTCAACCGCTATGGGTTGAGTTTCTCCCACTCGGGGGGGGGGGGGTTGGTTACTTCGTGGTTGGAGTTTTGTCTGTGGGGATGTGAATGAAGAGTTACTGTGGGTGTATTTTGCTGCACTGTTTTTAGCTCTGTGTCTCATTGGGACCTTTTCCCCGTTGCTGCTTTGGTATACCTCATGAAGTAAATACTGGGACGAGGAAGAGTGGACGTGGAGGTAATGCTCTGATTACTTACCACTAATCTTCATTACTCCTAGTCCTTGTCACAGTACTGACGACCCTCCTCACCCTCCCTGCGGGGAAGGTCCCATGCTCCGGCTTGGTAATATGAAACTGAGTGAAATGGATGTGGGGGAGGAGTTATAGCAATTTAAAGAAATAGAAGAAGGTCCTGTGTCAGAGGCAAGGGCCTCATGAAGTAAGAGGAAGAGTAGGACTAGGAGTAATGAAGATTACCGGTAAGTAATCAGAGCAACAGTCTGCAAAACCAAATATGCAAAGGCCTTAAGGTTGCTGTGATTCTAGGAAAGTACAGGCCAGAAACTCACTGCTTCAAGTAAATGGGTATTACACAATATAGGCGCCACTTAATTGAGCATGCAATTCCTCCACTAAACAATGCTGTATTTGAAATGTTTATAACAATCTTGAGTCAGACAACCTGTAAAAACTACTGTTCACAACTTTAGATGTTGCAACAGTTGATAAAGGAACTAGGCTTGAAAGGGATCTAAATGAAAGACCAGGTGCAGGGGAGAGAGCTGCAAGGACTGTTGTGCATGAAAGCACACTATTTTGTAAATTAGACATTATTTATGTTCTGCTACTGCAGCATGACCACTTATCGCGAATGTGGAAATTTGCACATGTGGGTTTGTTTGTCTGAATTAGTACTCCAGAAAAATGTGTTCCTTTGTCACCCTTGTTTGCACACTTAGCACATGGAAGAGGAAAAATTACTTTTTGAATCTGACATTTCACAATGCTTCATCACACGCCCAGGCTCTGAGCAGAAAGATTTCCTGAATGTCAAATTTGGTACGCTGGTGCATGCTGCCACTTTTTTTTCTCTGTATTGGCCTCCTCGATCAAGAAATGTTTCTATTTGCCATGTGATTTGAACACCATGATACCGGTTATTAGCAGTGTGTTCCTTGTACAGCAGGCACATACGTTCACTGTTCTGGAGTTGTTGTAATGTTGCACATGCACATGCACATGACATTTAGCACCATTGGGATTTGTTCTTTCATTGTTATTGTCCCTTATGAATAGGCTGTCTATATACAGCTGTAGGGTTTACAGGGCCATTAGCCTTTGGAGCAATTCAAATAAGTGGTTCAAGTGACACCACAACTTTTTTGCATTGCATTTCGAGCATTTTGCTTAGTTCTTAATTTATTCACCACTTACAACTTGGCAAAGGTGTACATGTTAATAAATAAACACCCTTAAGCAGCAAGTGCACACATTCATTTTTCTGCCATGTTTAATGGCCTGCAGCGCTGACTGCATTTGAGGTTAAAAGGGCCATATCTCCTCCAACTCTTAGGGTTCTGATGTCTTCCCTCTACACAACCTCTACTCCTCCTCTAGTCCTGATCTTCCTCAATGCTACCCCACATGCTCTTTCCTCCTTCTACCGTGAGTGTAACCCCTTTGGATCAGGGTCTCACTCTTATCCCCTGCCTTGTACTAAGCATGCCCTCCCCTTTCTTCCTGCCCCTGCTAGCTACCACCTCTCTAGGCTGCTGCAATTCGTCTACTACCATGATGACTACTATCTACTTATTCCTGAGGACTTTCCAACCAACCACCTCCTGAGGACTCCCAACTACCACCTCCTGATGACTCCCACCTGCAACCTCCTGATGATTCTTCCATCCATCTTGTCCCCAACCTCCTTAACTCTTCCGTGTGTCTCTCCATGATCCTTGATCTGAGTCCTTCTTGAATCGCGACCTTGCTCCAAACTCATGTTGCACCTTTCTTCTCCAAACACACACACTTCCCCTCCCTGCACAGAACCTTTTATACTTCTCCCCAGTGGCTTGTTTGGGTGTAAGGGCCTGCACATGTTTTTCATTATAATTGCAGGAATTGATTATAAAAGCATTATTTCCTTCCCTCAGGTGTAGCAAATGGCTGCCCACCATCTTCAATTCATTGTTTGTCAGCTTGCACATGAACACGGGTGTCTGCTAAACGCAATAGAGCCACGAATGTAGTGGGACTCGTGGAGCGTGTTGCTAATGCTTCGTTATGATCATTTATGAAGAGGCTGGACACTTTCTTTCCATGAGGTTGCCCTGCAGAGGGTGTGCATTTCCCTTGTGTGATATCACAGATCCTTTGGCAATGGCCTTAAAGGGCCAGTCCTTTGGCTGTCATGTGGCTATCCACTGCCTAGTGGCGGGCCTAAGTGAGGGTGACTAGGGAATCCTCTGCATACCACCACCAGTAAATCATGCCCCCTTGGGAAGCCCAACAAATGTCCACAGAGTAAGGCAGGGGACTTGAGCACTAAATATTATACAAATATATATTTGCACATGGGTTACCTGTATCTTTGGCCATAACCAAACAAACTGGTCCTGCATGTGTCTGTTTTGCACATCATTTTATACACCAAGTGCGAGATATTCATTTGTTAAGGTTTTTCGAAATGTATCTATATTTCTGGTGTGTTCCAAAGTGACAAGCAAAGAGAAACGCGTATGGATATGCATAACGTATTAACAAATAGACCCACATGTATGACCATCAATCGGATTACTTTAGAGACTCAAATGGTTTAGGATAATGCATGCGCAATGAGCATGGACTTTTTCGAAACAGCTATTGCTAATAACTTTTTCCTCGCTTGATGAATCTAGCTGCAATTTTCCAAACCAAATGTCTGGCATGGGCCCTCAAAACTGGAAATTTTGAGGCAAATTCAAAATATGGTTTACCCCCTTTCATTTTCTCATAGAGAAAGGGGTGCTTGCATTCAATGTGCACAAAGCGAAAACGTGTGAACAGATTTGCACCAAATAAGAAACAGGTTTGGGACAGAACAGTGCAGATATTACTTTAATTTGGGGTAAACAGTCGTTTTAAAAAATAGAAGAGGGTGTCCCCGGTCCAAAAAAACCTCTATATCAACCGGGGTGCAGTGCAGCACAGAGTCCTTTCAGAAAGGAAAAGCTGCCATTTTCTTTGTTCAACATAATCGATTAACGCAGTAATCCTGCATGAAAGCAAAAATGAAAATAGTTCAAAATTATATTTTACGGAGGGACAGTAGTGATGGGGAAGTTGAAAGAGGACCAAATAATTACGTGGGAGCTTTGGAGAGGTGTGGAGAGCCCATTTTGAGTCAGATCATTTTCATCTTCCTGCAGGATTCTTGTGGGAAACAACACACCAATAAAAAGGTGTGTCACGGGAAAGAGGGGGAGAGGATAATAGGAGAGGGTCCGGTGGGATATACACAGTGGGAGGGAGATGGATGGGACCTAAAAAGGAGGAGGGGTGGGACCTAAAAGGGAGGAGGGGTACACACAAAGAGTGGCAGTGGGGATGGGGAAGACTTTTAAAATGTTCAAGAATTACCCATTATCGTGATAATCAGAAAACACAGTGTTTCCACTGGAATGATTTTCTCGGCAATACCCGAGGTTGATCGCAGGTGTGTTTCAGGGGAAAATAACATTAAAATAAAAGAAAGGGGAAAGAATAGGGCAGGCATGAGCACCTGGCCGTGGTCTTTTAGCCTAATTGTGACCGCTGGGCTGTACTGGGTATTTACTAGTAAGGGGGATATGGGCATAGAAATAACACTGGTGATAAGGCAACACAATTTCACAAGACTTTCCACAAGAAAGAAAAGTGTATATATATATATATATATATATTATAGGGTGGCATTCACCACTCTATAGTTAGGTGAGTCAGAGTTACGTAGGAAATCGAACAAATGAATTGCTAATAACCTATGACTCAAGTGGCTGACTTTCCCACAATTGTGTATGTGTGGGCTCCCCCAGAGTGGAAAGCTTGGGAAAGATTCTTTCAAAATTAAGTTACTAAGAAAACAAAAAAGCACTTTCGGCCAAGTCCCCATTAATTTTCCCGTAGACAAAAAAAAGTCACGTTTTGCTCGACCACACAGCCAAAAACACTGGACAGATTTGGACCAGGTTTGAAACAACTTGGGTATGAAGCGTTGACTCGCAATCCTTTTGTGGTTATTCCATCCAGTACTTCTTTTATTATTTGACGGAGATGGGGGTGCCCCCTACTCAAAAATAAATAGCAAAATCTGCCCATATACCTTGAGTATCCCGGCAGGTGTTAAGGGTGTGAATAAATGAAACTCGCTATCTTTCTTTCTTGATGCGTGTGATAGCCGCAGTTATACCCCAGGTTATACCACAGGGTATCAGAAAATTAAACACAGCAAAAGGCCATTGGCAGGTCAAAATACATGCAAATACCATCAGGCTAGAGGTGGGGGGTGGGCAAGAAGACACCAAGTGAAATTTGGGAGTTGGAGGGAGACTAGGGACCAAGTTTGCAACACAAGGCTCAAACATTTTTCACATAACCTCGGGTCTAATCTGGGTTATAACCGTGGCTACCCGACATTTTAACTGAAACTGCGTCACAGAAATTACGAGTGTTGTGGGGGGAATTGGCGAGGGTAGGGGAGGTGAGGAGACCTTCAGGAGAGTGTGGGGAGCAGGCACACATGTGGTGGCCCTTGGTGAGCATCTGGGAGGACAGGAAAGCATTGTTTTTGTGCCGTTTTTGCTGCTTATCACGGGTATAATGACTACAAATAACCGAGAGGATCTGTAGTTCATTGTAATATACTGCAGTTATAGAAAAAAATATATTTTTTAAAAAGTAATATATTTGTACAGCTGCAGTGACATCGGGGGTGAAAAATCATTGGCTATGGCCTTAGCATTTTAAACGGCTGAAGGCCTGGTAGTGTTGTAAAATATAAAGAGGGCATGTCCGAAGGCCATGTCCAGTGGCCTGTTAGTGTTATAAAAAACAGAGTAGGCACGGCCATAGGCCGCAGTGTTACAAAATATTGAGAGTGGGCATGGCCAAAGGTCTTGGCCACTGGCCAGGGCCAAAGGCCATTGCTAGTGAGCAGGGGATGATTTTAAATTGTCAGGGAGTGATTTTAAAAAGACTGTGGGCACAGCCGAAGGCCATGGTTAGTGGCCAGTTACTGTTTTAAAATATACAATGGACATGGCCAAAGGCCATGTCCAGTGGTGACGAAAAGTATACCCAAGGCCATGGCCAGTGATGCTGAAAAATATACAGTGGGTACGGCCGAAGACCATGGACAGTGGGCACAGCCCAACACCATGGACAGTGGCGCTGAAAATTATACAGTGGCCTTGGCCGAGTGGTGGTGAAAAATATACAGGGGGCATGAAAATAAAATATGGTATAACAAAACTCTTGAAAATTAAGGAAAAAACAGTTAATTTGAGTAAACGTAATGCAACAAAACCCTTGAAATTCAGGGCATTGGGAAACTCAGGACTGGCTTAACTCAGCGCATTCCTGTTGTAAAGCCAAACAGCACAAACACATAAGAGAAGGAATTCACAATGCCATACAAAATGGCATTAAGGGGGATATGGCATTATGAGGGAGATCAACGGGAATGTGGCGAGATAAACCAGTCCTGAGTTTCCCAATGTGCTGAATTTCAAGGTTTTTCTTGAGTGAAGCTTACTCACCTTAACTGGACTTCAACTGAAGTTTTTTCCTTGAAAATATTTATATTTATTTATTATTCCATTTAAATAGCACAATAAACCCATGAACATCAAGACGCTGTTACATTGACAAGTTATTCAAACAAAAAAAGTACAATGGGATATTTGATCAGAAAAAACAAAATTATGATTAAGCAAACAGGCATGTTTTTACTGATCTCCGGAAGGATCAATATGATTGCTCAGCTCGCAGGGCCGATGGGAGTAAATTCCATTGTTTGGCTGCACTAGTCAGGTAGCTCAAACCCCCAGCATTAGCCCGTCTCAATTTGGGTTGGGTTAGGCAGTGTGCATAAGCCGCTCTAGTAGGTCTGGAAGAGATTGCTTTTGTGATTGTCTCAGAAAGGTAAATGGGAGTCTCTTTAGAAAGACACCTGTGTGAAATCGACAGGGTTTTGAATAGGATCTGATCGTGGATTGGGAGCCAATGGGCCTTTCTTCTTGTGGAGGTGATATGTTCGGGTTTGGGGATGTTGAGAGCAGCTCACAGAGCATTGTTCTGGATCACTTGCATCTTTCACATGTCATACTCAGAGGTGCCCGCGAAGAGAGTGTTACAGTAGTCAAGCCTGGATCCAATGATAGCTCGGGCAATAGTGTGGCATCTGTCACAGGATAAGAATGGTCTGGAAACATTAGTCAGTTTAGGTGGCAGAAGAAGCAATGGCGTTTACTTGTTGGAAGAGCGAAAGAGTAGCAACAAGGTAGACTCCGAGAGACTTCACTGAGGGAGAGACAGTGATCAGGATGCCGTCAATATTAAAAGAGGCGTATTGGGCATCAAGCTAATCGGTCCCCGCCAGCGAGCCTACCAGGAGAAGCACAGTATTTTTTATCATTAAGGCACAGGCAGTGAGTATCCATCCACGCTTGGATGGTCATGTAGGCAGTGTGTAGAGTAGCAGCGTCGCCCTGGTAGTTGCCGGACAAGGGGAGTTAAGTTTTGGGTGTCATCAGCATAGTTAGTGTAAGATATACAGATGAAATCTAGCAGGCCAAAAAGTGACTTTGTAAACGATATTTGAAGATACATATGATCTTTGTGGCACGCCACAAGATATGGGTGATGGAGGGGTACTGGTGTTCTCTGCGAATACCCTGATGGATCTTTCTTCCAGTAAGGATGCAATCCACGCTGCAGCCTCAGGTGAGAAATTGGCTGCCGTAGTTAGTTGGTGGCAGAGAATTTTGTGATCTACCAGATCGAAAGCAGCCGATAGGTCAAGGAGTAGCAGATGGGCAGGCCTACCCTTGTCCCTGATTTCATCAAGCTGGTTCTTCAAGTCAAGCAATGCTGATTCAGTGCCATGACCAGGACAGATCACGGACCAGCGCACACCCAAGATATGGTTGGTAAGAAGGGGACTGTCGTGATTGGACGGTAGTTTTTAAGGCCTGGGTGGGGTCTAGGAATGTTTTTTTAATGAGTGGGAGTGCCCGCGCTTCCTTGAGGCCGGAGGGTACTGTTTCAAAGGAGAATGAGGCACTGATAAAGGTGGCGATAAAATGTGCGAGGACCTCAGAGCAGTCCTTGATAAGGGTTGCTGGACAAATATCCCCTTTACATCTTAATGGTTTCAGGCCCTTTAATATGATTTTATATATGGGATCCCTGATCAACATATATATATATAAGCTGTACCAAATTGGCTAATTTATTTGAATGTTTAACGTTCAGTATTGTACATGTTTTGTATGTAATTTGTGAGGTATGAGCGTGTTTTGTGCAACATAGTTCATAATAAGCCAGCATGCCCAGGTCCTTACATTGTACATTATGTAATCTCTCTTTGCATTGCCCTTCCCCTATTCGACAAATTCATAAAGCTCATGGCACATTGTCCCTAATCTGTGACACCATCCCACAGTAGCGACAGTATTAGCCAGAGTCTCAAAGATATCTGGCGCGCTAATCTCTCTTTCATACTACTTGAATTGTTTCCTTGCGCCCAGCATCTCCCCCTACTCCCTTGTACTCCTTTACACCCACTCCCTGGGCCCCTTTCTAAAACCCAACCCCAAACACTCTTTGAAGTCCATGGGCTGCATTTTTCTCCAGTCCTCTGTGTCAGATGGTGGAATTTCCACAACATTTCTCACAGCTTTATAATGTGATTTTGAGTTAGCTATGGAGGGATGAATGGACTATGGTGATGGGTATACCTTTATGTGACGCCACAGAAATCAACAACATTCCACAACGCCACCTAGTAGACATTGCTGGAAGTTCACCTCCAGTTTTGAACCACATCTGCAAGGCATTGTGGGTGGGCAAATTAGCCCAAATCCAAGCCTTTTTCTCCAGTAAATTGTCTAGGTCTTAGAGGACAGTACTACTTTATGCTGTTAATCAACTCAAGACAAATATTTTGTAAGGCTGCATACCTAGTTTCACCCTTATTAGGGATCATCAGTGCAGTATATTCCTGACAGCCTTGTGATTGGAGCATTGGGGCATGTAGACAATACACCAAGACAGTTTTGCTGGGCTTAAAATGGCATTCTATTCTGAACGGTTTTGGAATGTTTTAAGAGGTTCCAGCATTGGCTAAATTATTGGAGTGGCTTCAAAAGCTGCATTTCTCCTACAAACTGCCACAGTGGCAGTTAGCTATTTCCCTACAGCGATCATTAATGGGTGGATGCGCATCACACTTGTGCAGAGTTGCCATCTGGTTTACATTCTTTACTTGGTTTGCCGAAAATCGGTCCAAAGTCAAAAAAAGTGGCAAAAAACAGCAATATTTTGTTTATTTGTTCTGTGAAGATCTGGGGACCCAAATTCAAATCTGAATCCAGCAACATGATTGGTTGGGACAGGACTTCCCAAAGATTACATCAAGCCAAGTGTAAATATGTGTGGATAGTATGTTCATCCATTGAGGGAAGTTATTAAGGAGGGTCTAAAAAAAAACGTTTCCCATTCATCTTTGCCCGCTGTAGGCGAAACTGCACCAGAAAACAAATGTTGCCAACTTTGAATCGCTTTTTTTTTTTTATTTTGAAATTATTTTCCTCAGTGAGCAAAATTATAGGGGGTAAAAAAAGGTATTTCAAATGCCCATACGCTGTCATAGTAACTACTGGGTATGGACACATATTGCTAGAGTATATTGTTAAACAACATACAATGTCACTAAAATGTTAAATAAATCTATGGTTAACCATTTTTCCAAATGTATAATTACACAAACATACTAATATATATGAAACAGGGACCTACAACTGTTATTTCGGATTCTAAACCTCCTGTTTTGTTACTATAGGTGCACCTGTGTTGCCTGCATCCTTGGTGTCATGTGGTACAAACTATTTTCCATTTCTTAGTTTAACCAACTTTAGTAAGATGCTGTTGATACTTTTTTGTTGATTTTTCGCCACACACTGCTATTGTGACTGTATTTTTCTTTCACAACGTGCTGATGGGGTGAAACTCTATCTGTCTCGCATGGTAGCATTGTGTTTCTCTCATTACTGTCTATGTCTGAGAAGACAAGTCTGGACCAATTTCTCCATCCTGCCTCTGGCAGCAGACTGGAGAATGTCAGATCCTCCACCAAGTCCCGACTGCTTCAAAGGCAAACAATCTACGTTAAGATCATACGGAATCCGAGTTGGCGGGTGGGCGGAGGGGGTTGGGGGGCGGCTCTCTCTGTTTGGACACAATTACATTTCATCAAAAGATGCTTTCTTCATCTCCCATGCGTCAAAAGGCTGCAAGCAGTTACGTCTACAGCCTTTCTTCTTTATTTAAATATATACACTCCTAGTTGGGACGCCAGCCAAAACAAAGAAAGTCACTATAGTAAACGAGTGCACAACATTTCTTCTACTTTGCAGATAGTTTAAATAATTGCAAAATTGGAAAGTTGATCAATGCTCTATAGTTCTTTACGTTATGTTATGTTATGTTACTTTGCATTTATATAGAGCCTTATGTATCATTGGTATGATCTCAATGAATGTATAACGCATTCAAGAAAGGAAATATAAATTGACACATACATTTAGTTTTAAAGCATTGCTATCTTTCATACTTTCACGTGCCTTGAATATTCCCTGTTGGATTCACAGACCAGCAACAGAGAACATTCAAAGCATTTGCATCTAGGAGAGAATGCATTGGCACAAAGGAGCGGAGTATAAAACTTGTGCTACTATATGTCTAATATTAATAATAATTTAGTGATTTATGTAGTGCTTCAGGCCGAATTAATCTAGCTCAGAAGCCTGCAACATTTGGCTTTCTAGATATATTGGCCTATTATTCCCATCATCTCTAGACAGCAAAGCGATAATGGGAGTCATAGCCAAGAACATCTGGAGAGCCAGAGGTTGTGAACCCTGCTTTAGCTTCTAAGTGCTGTAGTCATTTATCCCACTATTATTTCCGACTTGTGGTACTCAATTGATCAACCTAGGGAGGAGGTGGTGAAGGGCTGAGTTGTCCCATTTATAGAACTGAACTCATGGCTATTACTTACACAATATGAGAAACTCTCTAAAGTAACAGGAGGAAACATCTCTTAAGGGTTAGTTTCCCAGAATAAGTATAATACTAGGGAACACTCCTGGCTTATTATTATATGGTGTTCTCTTTATTGGATACAAAAAAACAGAGTTTATTGTCCAGTTAGAAAGATCACTCCTCCTCACCAACCACTGGCAATTACCTATTAATATAAATGGCCTACTAATATAAAAGGCCTATCGGCAGAGTAGAGTAGCGGTTACAAACCTTGATTGGATGTGACATACTCCCAGTCTTTATGCTATAGAATCTCATTCACTGCAAACAGTTTTTTGTCTGTATGTTCTCTGGGTGTTGTGGCTTGCTGAGCCTTTTGGAAGAATAAATACCCTTTAGATAGAACCAGGAGTGCTCTGGACATGCAAAGTTAACTTTTACCCATATTGAATTTCAAAGGAAATGGGGAAAGGGATTTCATTGATAAGAAAACAACTGTCACATGAGTTGACCTTTTCCACACTGCTGAAAATAAGTGCGAGTCAAGATTGGAGATAATGTGGGCTTGAAAACCACCAATTCTATAACCACCATTAATAATTTAAGGTCAAACAAGAGCCTACAAAAGCATGTTTGAAGTAGATTTTCTTCACTGCAAAAATGCCTGGGAGAAGCCACCATCTACATGCCAGCAAAAGAGATTGGTCTACTGGGGTTGGATACACCAGCCTCTGGAACCCTCTCCGTGGACAGATGAATGCTCTTCCAACCTTGCATCCTGCATTGTCTTGCTTGGATCCTGCCATGCCTTGACTGGATCTCTCTTCTGCCAGGTGTTTTGCAACAGCCATGAGACAAGAGGGTTACTGTGTCCCGCCAAGGAGTGGTATGGCTAGGCAGGAACAGAAGAGATGTTACTCTCAGCAAAGTGCTTAGTTGGAAAGAGAAAGGGTTACCCTGCTCGACTTGCAGCCTGCTATCCTTGCCAGCTTGGAGCTGTGCCTTCCTGTAAAGTAGAATAAAGGAATACCTAAATGTGTGGCCATAATTCGAACTGAACAAGCGGAGGAGTTGTACATTGAAAGTACTTTTGTGCTCGTCATTCCAAGATTTCAAGATAGACTTCAATTCACAACATCCGAACAGAGGCTCAGAAGGCAAACTGTGTATTGATGTTGGCTGTGTTGACTTTCCCCTGGGCCATCCTCTGGCTGGCTTCTCCAGGCCATTACACACAAGGCATATGTTGTAAATCCAAGGTTTCTAAGGGATAATCTATACCACTATATGGCTACCTGTCAACTTCATTCTCAGCAGACACTGTTCTGACAGGTGAAAAATTCAGAAAATCTAGAACCAGTAGTTGAAGATTCACAGTTCATCATCTTTCTGACTAAACGCAACTGAGAACCACCTGGCCTCTCACGGTCAATGTTCTTTTGTCTGCGACTATATAACGTAAGGCCAGCCCAGTGTGACTATCAATAACAGCATAACTATTTGTTTCTTAGCACAGAGAAGCCATCTGGTAGTTGTGCATTCTATTAAAGTCAAATAACCTAACATATCATATATTATTTTAGTGCAACATGGTTTAAATTAAACCTTACACTCTAAAATCGTAATATAGCTTCATCAATTCACAATTAAAGGTGTCACTGACTCTTGTAATGAACATTCCTTTTGCTGTTCCCTTTCGACTGTTTATGTTCAACAGTCCTGGGATCTTTTATTCAAAACTGGACCATGTTGATGTCGTTAATTTAAATACACATTACTTATTTTTGTATTTTTGTCCTCCATTTTCAATTCAAATAATTTTACCACATGGTAGTTTATAAAATGTTACCTTTGTATGTTAATACTGGGTTTGATATTTCATTGTTTAACTCTTAACGATTGTGCCAATTTGAACTAGTTAAACCTTTAATCCACAAGGAGGTTAACCTTTGTGCTGTTCCCATGTTTCCAAGAGCAGCACAAAATAGTTCAGTGACACTTGCTTTGCCTGTGACTGCAAACTATTGGGTAGGATGTTGTGAATGCTTATGAAAAAGCAGGTTATTCTCGAACCACTCTTGCACTCCGGCCAGTCCCTCTAGTCGAGTTTGCTTCAAGTATCTTTGGTTATATTACATGGTTATTAGTGTCTAGTTATTTCTATTAGATCCAGTTGTGGGATTTAAAAGTAGCCCCAAGGCAAAAGAAAACTGTTCGGCTGACCGGGGTCAGAAATTACAGAAATACTGTCTTCGAATTTGAAAGCACACTTGTTGAATAGCAGACTGAAAGGCCAGCATGGACATTTCAACACTGCCAAATACACTGACAGTGTTGTCAGTAACTGGAAGGTTAAAACTAAATGTGCCAGGTGTGCGAATAAAAAGACTCAAAAGAAATGAGGCCCTACCTTTCATTGCATTGTAAAAAAGGAAAGGCACTTTTCACCCCAAAAAATCTGTCATTGAAAAATAAAAATTAACTCATTCTGCAGCATGGAAATATGAAGACAATTGCATCTGGGATTGAGAGGAACTGTTTACCAATGAACCCCCAGTGCCTGTGCCAGTTTAATCTAAAGTGTAATTTAAAGTTGGACATTGATGGCATGATGCAAGATATTAAAGCAGACAATGTGTGAAGGAATTGAACATTCAAAGATACTGGTTTTCTGTGCATGAAGAAAAGCTGTGCTAGCCCAAACTGACATGTATCATGAGATTCAAAATCCCAGGCACTGCACACCTTCCCCCCTATCCTTATCAGAATCAGGGAATGTCTTTGAAGCTCACAGAGCCAAGAAAAGGGGCATGTCTTCTGCCAGACTAAAGGGTTGAGGAGGTTAACAGATGGCCCTGCTAAAACAAAAGGCAGCCCGTAATGGGTTGAACTCTGAATAATCCTTGAAAATAATATTCTAATTCATGGTCTCTGTTTGGAGATAATGATAGCCGACCTGTGCGCAAGGGATTTCCCATGAGCATAGAAGTGGAGAAATCCGCTCTGCTCTTAAAGATAAGCAACAGATGATCCATTAGCTCTGGGAGAAAGACTGTAAATGACTTTTATTGCAACAACTGTGTCAAGAAAGGAAGCAGATGGACAAATCGCATGTGAAGTTTGTTGTACTATTCTGTGGCTATAATATGATGCATATTAGTAGATTGCCATAGGTTACATGGAGGATCATACGTTGCCCATTATCCCGGGAACCAGAACTAACACAATAATGGTCCAAGCTCATTAAAATAGCTTATGAACAGACCCATCAAATTTCCCTAAAAATTCGACCTTTGGAACTACAGTTATAAGCTGAAATGGGATGATGGCTTCCCAGAAAATGTAACAAAGCAGAGATTTAACTGAATGTAAAATTTTATGACACTGATGTTTATCATTTTGGAGTAATGCACGAAAAACTGTCATTCGAACATGCAAACTTGTGCCGACACGAGACTCATTTCATTAAGTCCGGCATGATCAGACACATCCAAAAATATATATTATAGGATGCTTATTTGTAAATTTAAGTTTTTTGCCATGTTGTAGTTTTTCACTGCATATTTGAGACTATGGAAATGCTATCCAAGATGGTTGGAGTCATAAATTCACAGGGATGATACCTAGTAACTAAAGGAACCAATGAATGCAATGGAGGTGGACAACAGATGTCCAACATAAATCACAAACTAATGAGCTGGTACCTGATAATTTAGATAATTTGGGGAGTGGTTAAAGATGTATAAATAGGCGCACAATGGGGATCAAGGAGAGCTGTCTCATATGATCTGAGTGGGACTATTAGAGAACCAAGATTGCCCTGAAGGTGGAAAACCAGGGATAGCCAGAAGCTGGGACCCAGAACAGAAGATGCAAATCTAAGCTTATTGATGCTGGAGGTATCCATAATTGAACCTTGAGAGGCCATCTGACTAAATGAGCACGAAACCCAGGGAGATTCTATGCAAGTAAACCTGTCCAACGAAACCCAAGTCTTGTGGGGATCTCTTTGATTTAATATATTAATATATTCCATTATCAATTGGGTGGGCAGACAAAGAAGATCCCTAGCATTTACTTACCAAGTAGTAATTTAATTAATTCCCCTATATCCAATGGACACAGGGTTATTTTGTTGAAATTCAAAATCAACAACATCTCTTCCAGTGTGGATAAAAATATAGTCTGTGAAGTAATTGGGTACTCACATTTCTTTTTGCAAACCCAAAAATTCCCTAACCGGAGGGGTGCCTAAAAACGAAATTACTAACTGCACCATTCCTCAGATCCTGCCTTAAAGCAGAAGGGTGCTGAATGTACACTCAATATCTGAGTTTTTGTACTGGGGCAGAAAAGTGGCTTGCCAAAATTAAATGAAGTGAAGTCCTTGAGTGAAAAGCATACTGTCTACTGAGAGTGGGAAAGTGACTTCTGGTAGAAGAGAGGTTCTTCATGGCATTGTAGTGAAGAAAGAATGGTTCTATATAAATAATAAGTGGTTTGTTCTTAAAGGTTTGCTGTGCTATAACACTGCTAGCATTGACAATTGCACAGGGAGATTAAATAAAGAGTCCTGTGCCTGTCAAAATGTATATTACCGTGCTACAGATGATTTAAGTTAAACCCTATGGAAAGGATTCCCAAGCTTATGATCTTGTCATGTTTTTTTAAGGTCCTGCATCAACATTGGCATTAAGAGAGTTTTGTGTGTGATACAAGGATTTAACTGTTTACTTGACCGGTCTTTTATTTACATGAGACCCAAAATTGAAAATGCACGTGTGGTCTAATCTTAGATCTTTTCTTAATGTCTACTCCCAAAAAGTGAGTTCTTGGTATTGAAGCTTTGTTTTGGTGTCACAGAGAAAGTGATGTATAGTGCGATATTGAGTAAATATGATTTTTTCAGATTAATTAATAAATATATATTCTTTCTATACACCGGCCTGGTTCTTGGCTTACCTATTACTAAAGGGTGAGGGATCTATGTGCTTCTATATGAATCACAGACAGGACTAGATTGAACCTAAAAGAAATATTGGTGTAGCGCTTTTGATTGGAAAGGTAAAGAATTCCCTGAATTGATTGTTGCCACATAAATATCTCCAACAGAGTTAACTTTTTGTTTTATTTTGCAAAACGTACCATAGGGGAATCTGGGCCCCAGGACTGTTACTATGGCAATGACCGCTGAGCCGGTGGGCCATTACCACCTAAGGTAATGCCCCCGGGACCTGAAGTTACGTGCCCGAGCATAGTGAAGACCTTAACGGTGGCTCCGGGGCATTACCGTAAGCCGGTAATGGCCCGCCGGCGAGGAGGTTATTGCCATAAGTATTCTGGGGTCTGCAGTCTCGAGATACTAGTTTTCCTTAGTTTGCAGCCCCGGAATACTAATGCACTGACGAAAACTTTTCAAGCGACATTTCTTTTGCCGTTTGAAAAGGTGTTGCTGCAGTACGCGTTAGTTCTAGGAACAATAGAACAAGCGTACTGCTTCATTAGTACGGAGCAACAGGGCACAATTTTGGGCCAACTTGCTCCGTACTAATGAATGGGAGGAAACTGGCCACTTTGGAAAAGGGAGAAGGGACTATGTGTGGTCCCTTCTCCCTTTCCATGGTCGCCTGAAGAAAAAAAAAGAGAGTGTACCCGGCACGCGATGCACAAGTGCATCCACAGGATTACACTGTGGTATGGCTCGGAAATAAGACAATCCACGTTAAGTGTATCCTGTTCAGTGTCGCAGCCGGGTACTAATAGAAAATAGCAAATGGAATAACTATGGTATCCTTGAGGGGATGTCTACAGTGAAGGCTACTTCGACTGCACTGCAACATAGTGAGATGAGTAGCAAGCACACTAACAACTAGGGGATGTGCATATCAGCAAGAAAATAGACTGTCACACTGAATATGATGTCCAGGACCACATGTCAGTGTACCCCAGGACAGCTCCGTCCACCCAGCCAGTGTTGTTAAAGTAGCATATGGGTGTAGAGATAGCACGAAAACCTGACAACTTGCTTGATTTATGTGCATTCAGGTAACCACCATTATCAACAACATCACCTTTTGCACCACCAAATTTCCTTAGATTATCCTACTGTTCTTGCATCTATCCTGATTGAACAACACATTTTTTGATATCTTCAAGGAATTTACCCTAAATTGCTTAGTTTCTCCCATTAAAGAGGAATCAAGGTTTGACATTGGTTAGCTGTGTCTACTCCAGAAAATAGGTGACTGCCATGTAGCAAGGATTGAAATAAAGAGTTCATTAGCAAGAGCTAAAAGTAACTCCTATATAAAGAACATTACCCAGTTAGAAGGAGTCACTTTTGGAAAGCAAGGAGATGATAGTATGTAGATATATGATGTAGCTACATGGAGTTCGTCCCTGTATGAAACTACCGTATAAATCACCTTCTAGAAATCTAGACTGCTGGCAAGAGGTAATCCTTCATGAATATGGATGATCATCTCCACTAGTCGGTTGCTCTGTGGATTATATAACGATATCCTTCAATTCCTCACTTCATCAAAAAGACACTCACATACCGTGACATCAACTGTAAACTATCATCCGCAATCAACATCTTCAAATACAACAAAGGACATGTTCAAGTATTGTCTTCTTGTCTCAGGAAGGATGAGATTTTCATATGAGGGCAGACACGGAACATTGTTGTTCTGTTTGGGTATAGTGATGATAAATACTGTTAAATATCATCCAGTTCTGCATACCCATGGGGCAGTTGCAAAAGTAGGCCAAGGGTCATCTTTAGATTTTAGTACAATGAGAAAATGTGAGGTGTACTTTAGCCAGAAAACAAAAATCATCTTGGAAAGGAACAGATTTTTCTACATTTTGGCATGAGTTTTTTTCTAATAATACACTTATGTTTAGCGCTCAACAGCGATTGGTTAGCCGAGCGAAGGGGTCTACTGCGATTGCACGGCACAAACCTAGAACACAGAAACTCAGCTCTGATGTTATAGATGGAATGGTGAACAAGGCAAAGGATCTTGAACTTAACTCGACTCCTAATAGGGAGCCAGGGAAGACGATGGAGTAAGTCTTGATAATGTGGGAGTCTGGGAGCTCCCAGAGCAAGGCGAGCAGCTGACTTCTGGAGAATCTGAAGATGTCGTAATAGAGCCTCGGGTTGGCCTATATGAATACCATTACAATAGTCAAGGGATCCCATGATGGAAGCAGTTACAATCTTCGTCCTAGCTTCAGATGGAAGAAAGAGCAAAACTTGTTTTAGTACTTTCAATTTGATGTATCCAAGTTGCCCAACTGCAGGGATTTGGGCCTCTCTGGAGCCTAAGGACATGAGTTTGAACCCAAGGTTCTTAGCTAATGGGGTAGGTTCAGGTCATGGGCCGAAGGAGATATGGCAGTAATCACAAGACCAAGGTTTTCCTGTGTTGTTAGACCCAACCAGTAGGACCTCTGTTTTGTCTCTGTTGAGCTTGAGCCAGTTGGTGGCCATCCAATCTCCAACCGCAGATAAACAGTCTTTCAGTTTGTGGGGGATCTGAAAATGGCACATTAAAGTATGAAAGAAAGTGAACCCTGTGGATAGTAATCAGATCAGCTAGGGCGCGCTTGTATAAATTGAATAGAAGACGGGAGATGGCATACTCCTGAGGAACCCCGCAGTTCAGAGCAGTGGGAGAAGAGGAGAATGGGGGAGAGAGACAGTTTCAAACCATTTGGATAGGAAGTAGGACAACCAGATGAAATGGACACCTGTGATTCCAGCCCCTTGAAGACACTGGAGCAATTTCAGATAGTCAACTGTATCAAAGGCCGCAGAGAGTTAAAGGACCGTCAGGAAATAAGTAAAAACAGGGCCTTTCAACATGCCAAGCTAATTCACCAAGCCATGCGCCGTTGTCAAAGAGAACACATCTTTAACCTTGGCACAATAGGGTCCAGTTACTCAACAAGCTATATGCTTTGAGGTTTGCCACCGTTTTCCCCAATACCTCACATGAAAACTCTCCATACGCTTGCAAACATACCACATGCTTATGTGGGGTGTAATCAAAGGCCCCAAATCAATGGAACTGAGGGGCCCATGGGAAAAATGACCTGCCAGCGTTCATTATAAAAAATAACATGGCCTTCACACTGGAAATGGACCTATTAAGGCGAACTGTGGGGGCTTCTGCAAATAACACAAAGGTACGCTATGTGAAAAGGCTTACCTTTCATTACAAAAGGAAAAACAGCTTTTTAAATTCACAGTGGCAGAAGAAATTCATAGGCCCCTTTCGCATGAAAAGCAGGATTTTCAAACACTAACACCAAAAAGACTTTGCATGGATGTTTACAGTTTAAATGTCAAGGAAAAGACTTAGGGTGTGTTAACAAGATGTAATGTATTTTATGCATCACATGCATAATACTGGCAACAAGTGAAAATAAAAAACTTTGTTTCCATGGGTCACATGAAGAGTTTCTGTAGGCCCGAGGCAGACCCTTTTGTTTGTTGTTGGGCAAACTTCACAAAGGACTCCCCCACTAAAACCTGACTTGCATCCAAGCTGTTTACAACTGCAATAAAATGTGGCTGCTAAGAGGTGTTGAAAATATACTTTCCCCAGACTTGGTGTCTCTGAAAGCTCATATCTGTGCAGAAGAATGTTTTAGCTGGTGCATGACTGGAATTTGGGGAGGGAGATCTCTGTGTTACCAAGGCCTCCCAAGTGTTTATGACCAGTAGCTATACTTTAAACAACAAAGAGACTAATGAAAACACTGGCCAGCAGAGGCAAATGGTGCTGGGTACAGGAGGGCTCCAATTTGTATAACATAAAGATGTGTTATTAATTTTAAAGGACTATTATCGTGTCAGCCTTTTTCTCAGCAACCAAACATCATACTGCCTTGATATATGTGCCATTTCTTAGATAATTGTGAGGCTATTTCGCTAAAATAAAATCCACCTGCGATTTAGGGGATTGTAATAACGAGCTAAAAGGTGTTCCTGGCTGCTATGAACATGTCCCGGATTTAAGACTTGGTGAACTAGTGAAGGTTAAAATTAGGTATTTCTAGAGTAAATTACATGTTCATAATTATTATGCTTTTTGTAAAAATGGCGCAAAGTTGCCACACGGCCATGCAACATGGTACGGACCCGGCTGTTTTATTAAATTCCCCATGATAAGCTGAAGTGCAATATATTATGACAGTTACTAGGAAATCACAATGTTTTTGACACATATCTAGATTTTTGGGAAAAGTTGGCATAAAAACAAAAGAGGATTGCAAATGGGAATTGCCATATGCCTGCTCCAGACTCCTAAACCAATCCTTGGCCAGAGACTGCACTTGAGGGTAGAGAGAAGGGTAACTGTCCAATCCTGGTTTTGAGAATTCTTGCTAGGCATCGCCCAGTATTAAAATATTGATGAAGTCATCACTGGTTAGTGGAAGCACTATGAGGAAATGGACAGAGCTGCTGTAAATTATCATCTGACAGCCACAAGGAAACACCAAAAGGAGATTTTTGCTGAGAGTGCATCTGGGTGGAGGTGTCAATTGCTGGGAAGGCCTAAAAGCCGACTGGATCCTACGGTGGAGAGCTGGGAACATCCTTGAGGGTGGATATGATATGATATGATATTTTATTTATAGCACACCTATACACAAGTGTTTCAAAGCACGACGAGGCAGGGGAGGGGAACAAAGGGGGACAAGACAACTATCTTAGTAGGCCCAGTGACATTGAGATTGTGTAAGTGCAGGGGAGAGGAAAGGGGAAAAGTGCAGTGCGAAGGGAAAGAGGAGCAAGTGCAAGACATTGGATCTAAACATCAAAAACAAGAAGTGCGGGCAGCAGGTAGCAGTGCAGGGGAAATGGCAGACAGCGAGTGTTAGATAGTGCAGGTAGGGGGGCTCTAGTGTTGCAGATACAGCCCCAAGTGCGGGGTTGCAAGGAGGCTGTGCAGGTGTGCAACTGGGAGGGCGGAGACCTGGGCCCATGGTTCAGAGGGTAGCCAGGTAACCAGTGCAGTACCAGACAGGAGATCAGCAGGGAAGAGGAAGAGAGAAGGCAGAGGCAAAGAGGAAAGTTTTGACCTGCTTCCGAAACTGGAGATGGTTCTGCTCAAGTTTCTGAGCAGCAGGGAAGCTGTTCCAGAGAGAGGCACCAGCTGAAGAGAGACCAGACTCCTGCCCTGTCCTTCCAGTGGGTCGTGAAATGCAGCTGGCTTTTCTGAACTATAAACAGAGGTTTTCTTTGTAAGTAGAATTTAATTCTTTGCAACCAAAAGGTGGGGTAATCTTCTGGCCTTAAATTCTTTACCATTGTAGCGGCGGGGAGTGGGGGCAATGTGAAGATCCTTAGTCTATTTAACTAAAAATATTAATTATATTAATTCCCCTTGGCGGAACATCACTGGGTGAAATGTGTTAAAATTCTAAATTAATAAAGCTAATTTCTGGTATGCGCTGAAAACTATAGACTGTAATGGAGTTGGGTAATCCTATTTTTCCTATTTACCCCGACTTCTTTAGGAAGAGGGGTGTCTTTGTATCTAAACTAAAAGAATCCCTAAACTGCTGGCTTCCCCAACACAGGCCTTTGAGTGCCGGGGGTTCTGAAAACCACAGTTCTCAAATCATCCCAATGTTTACCATCCAGCTTCCCCAACACAAGCCTTTAAGTGGAGGGAATCCCAAATTCTTAAATCATGCCAATTTTTCTGCCCAACTACCCCAACACAGACCAAAGTAAGGGGGTCTGAAAAAAAAACAATGCAAAATCGCCCTGTGTTTATTTACTGCTAGCCTTTTAAGCGTGCAGGAAAATCGAAATTGCACAGCATTGCAAATGTAAAGTGATTTTATTCATGGACCAGTGTTGATGATCATCTAATTTGAAATTTGTATGACGTAAAATATTGTGAATTGAGTTTTGCCAACTAAATTGCGTGAGAGATTTATGTAGAGGGAAGTATATTGTGTTGTGCCTTGGATAAAGTGTTGTGTGACATTTTAGTGTGAATTTTTATTTCCTATCTTCTAAATAAATAAAAAAATATTTCCTGTACACCGCCCAGGGTCATGGCTCATTGGTGGCACAGGGGGAGAGATCCAAGGGGCATGATATGCGCCTTAAAAAGAACTGAATAAAGAACTGGCCTTGAACCGTTTATTGTGTGACACCTAGATTGGGTAGGGAAGGAGCTCCCTGTGTTGAGGGTGGTCTGTCAATAAACTGTTACCCTTACCAACTACTCCACACACACACACACACACACACACAGCATCTATAAACACTCCCCTCCCCCTCACACAGGGACACACACACACATTGGTATCAAACAGCAGAGCTCCACACCTCCTTCACTAACGTACACAATCTCAACTCAACCAAGGTATTGCTGAGCCATGGCAGACATGACTTCCATTATGGACTCAAACTCCTGCAGGCCCACCAACTCTTACCACCTAAAAGCAAACCCACATGCAGTGACTGTTTTTTCTCCAAACTGAAACTACCAACACTGCAGCAAAAGCACTTGTGCACTTTCCCTGTCCTTCCCACTAACAAACCAATCCCTCTCTTATTGTCAGATCTACCAGAACAGCTGGAGACCATGCAATGGTCAGCGGTGAGTGATATGAATCCTAGTAACATAACATAGTCTGCATTTTCCTCTGTGGTTATCTGTAAAATCCCTATATTTAAGATTGATTACCTTTAATTGACGTAATACTTTATTAAAACGTGGCTTCTGAACTAAATGTGACAATAATCTAAAAAAAATGTTCAATGTGTTGCTAAGGCAGGGCTTATGTCTTGATCATCAAATAGTAAGAAAGCATTCTTGTTAAAGCATGTTACAACCCAAGCAATATATTTAATTTAAACAGTCTATACTGCTGTATGAAGTTTCAATAGGTAGAATCAAATGTAGGAAAAGAACATGTTACTTACCCGTGGTAACGTTCTTTCGACTGGATGTTCCTCCCATGTATTCCTCATCTTATGATATCTCCATATCCAGCTGCTTCGTAAATCAGATTTCAGCAGGGGGCACTGTGCGTCAATGCCTATTGACTCGATGTCCCTCGGTGGCCTCCATCTCAGTGTGAACGTCATTGATGGTATATAGCGCGCACAGCGAATGTTGGCTTCATTTTCGAGTTTTACGTGTATTGACTTATCCTATGCCCGACAGCTACTCACCCTGAAAGATCGTAAATTGCAATAACAAGGAAATTCTACTGCGGGGTAGGCTAGGAGGCGCGACGAGGAATGAATGGGAGGAACATCCAGTCGAAAGAACGTTACCACAGGTCAGTAACTTGTTCTTTGAATGGATTGTGTCCTCCCACGTATTACTCATCTTAGGATAGACTCCCAAAGCAGTGCTTGTATTTCTGGAGGAGGGAGTCCGAATTTTCCAATCTTTAATGATAATTTAGGAGTTCCTTATTGGTCTGTTTGTACAGAATAAAACACTGCCTTCCCAAAAACACCTTCCCGGCCTGAGGAAGAGTCCAGAGTATAATGCTTGGTGAATGTGTGGACTGAGGACCATGTTGCTGCCGCATAAATATCTTTAATTGGGCCTCTCCTCTCTAAGGCAGAAGAAGTAGCCATGCCCCTGGTCGAATGTGCTCCGAGGATGATCTTTTTTCAGTTAATCTGTTGCATTCAGAGATTCCTAGGATGATCCACCTAGATAAGGTTTGTTTGGAGATCGCCATACCCAACTTATGGCTTGTGTAGCCAACAAAAATGTGATCATCTTGTTTTAATTTAGACATCCTGGAAATTTAGAAGCTAGGTGCATGTTTTGTGTCAAACCTGTGTAGCCTCTCCTCTTCCTTTCCAGGATGAGGTGGAGGATAAAAAGAAGGTAGAATGATTTTTTTGAGTTCAATGAAACTCAGAACCAATTTTTGGTAGTAAAGTAGGTTTAACCTTATGGACCACTCTATCCTTAAGGACCACTCTATCCTTAAAGAAGACTGTTTAAGGAGGCTTGCAGGACAAGGCTTGACGTTCACTCACCCTACGAATGGAGCACTCATTAGGAATTTCAAAACTAGTTTGAGATCCCAAACCGGGACTTGAAAAGGGACCGGTGCAAAAATATTTGTCAATCCTTTCTACCCAGTGGATTCTTTGAGAAAGATACCTCTTCAGAGGAGCGCTTACAAATAGATAGAGCTGCCAGATACCCTTTAATTGTGCCAACCTGGAGCCCCAGATTAGCCAGGTGTAACAAGAATGATAACACCATAGGTGTACTGCATGTAAAAGGGTCCACATTCTTATCCCTGCACCAGCTGCAGAACTTGTTCAAATGGCAGCAGTATAAGGACTTTGTTGCAGGCCTTCTGGCCGAAAGCAGAATCTCCATTACATCGCCTCGAAGGTCCCAATCCTTACATCTCACCCTCACAGAAACCATGCGTGAAGGTTGAGTGTCTTGACCTCTGGATGGAGAACCCGACCCTCCTCTCTCTCGAGAGAAGAACATCTCTTTGTGGCAGACATATTGAACGGCAGATGTACATGTCCAGACGGTCCAGGTACCACGTCCTCCTGGCCCAATCAAAGCAATTAGAATCTTGGATTTCCCAAACTTTCTCAACCTCCTGATTACTTGAGGAATGACGGGGACTGGAGGAAATGCGGACAGGAGTGGAAACTCCCAGTCCAACAGCAACGCATCTCTGAGAGCTCCTCTTGGGGGAAATTCCTTTGAACAGTACAGGTCGCACTTTCGGCTGGCACAGGTCGCAAACAGATCCATTTGAAGGTTTCCCCAAAGGGTGAAGATCTCTTGAAGAACTTCCTGAGCTAGTTCCCACTCATGAGAAACTGTGCTCTGCCTGCTCCGAGCATCCGCCGTCGTGTTCTCCTCTCTGGCTAGGTGAACTGCAGATAAGGAGATTCCTTCTTAAATTGCCCAGAACCAGAGCTGCATTGCCTCTCTGCACAGTGGTAGTGACCCTACACCTCCTCACTTGTTGAGGTAGTACATGGCCACTGTGTTGTCCATCATTATCAGGATGTTATTTCCCCAGACAGAGGGCAGGAAAGCCTTCAGAGCTAGTCTGATCGCCTTCAGCTCCAAAAGATTGATGTGTAGATTGGACTAACGACCGCTGATTGTTAGATGGTTGGCATGGTGCTCCCCACCCCGTGAGTGAGGCGTCCATAACTACTGCTATCTCTGGCCATGGTTGCCAAAAGGGTTCTCCCTTCTGAATGTTTTCCTGGCAGGTCCATCACAGAAGGTCTTGTGCTACTCTGCTTGGAACCTGTAGAAAGTCTGGCATCCTGCCTGTGAATTGGGACCATTCAATCCTGAGAGCCCATTGGAAAGATCTCCTTCTCAGGGAAGCCTCTGGCACCAGAAAAATGCAGGATGCCATGAGACCGAGCAACCTCAGAAAGCTAAAGGCCGGAAGATGCTGTGCGCTCTGAAATTTGGTGACCATCTGCAGAATGTCTTGACCCCTCACCTCAGGTATAGAGGCTTTTCCCATCGATGCGTCTAGGACAGCTCAGATGATCTGGTGCCTTTGAGATGGTAACATGTGGGCTTCTTGGAGTTGAGGGAGAAGTCCAGTCTGTGCAAGGAGCTGAGATGTTCCAGGGCCTGTTTTGGGAGAATGGGCCCTGATCAGCCATTCGACCAGGTAGGGGTAGACATGAATCCCCCCTCTCTGGAAACTTGCTGCCATCGCCACCATCAACTTGGTGAAAACCCACGGGCAGACGTCCGCCCAAATGGCAGAACTCAAAACTGATAATGAAAACGACCAACGGCGAACCTCAGGTACCTTCTGTGCTTGTGATGGATTGGCACATGAAAGTAAGCATCCTAAAGGTCTGATGATACCATCCAGTCCGGAAGCTGGAGGACTTGAAGGATCTGAAAAAGGGTAACCATCTTGAACTTGTCCTTCATGAGGAACTTGTTCAAGTCTCTTAAATCCAAGATGGGTCTCAATCCTCCGTCCTTCTTGGGGATTAGAAAGTAAGGGGTGTACCAACCCTTGTTCCTCTCACTTACAGATACCGGTTCTATAGCACCTTTCTCTAGCAGGGTCATGATTTTCTTCATAAGGAGGTGATCTGTAACTTTGAAAGTGCTGTTCTCCGGTGGATGAGCCTGAGGCCTTTTTATAAGGGGAAGGCAGTAACCTTGGGCTACTGTTTCCAATGCCCATGAAGCTGAAGTTATACTCCACCATTCTTTCAGATGCTGTGAGACTCTGCCTCCCACCAGGGTTTTGTAGACTGTTGCCTCAGAGAGGTGTTGATGCGGCTGATACAGCGGCTGATGGTAAAGTGGCCCCTGCCTGGGAAATCTTAGCTTCTCTTCCCCGTTCACCACGTGGGAATCTTCTCTGACCTCCTTGATTCGACAGTCCTCTTCCTCTTCCTCTTCCAACAGACCTGCCCCTCCAATCTGTACAAGTGGGGCGAGTTTGTGGCTGTCTGTTTGCTACACATGCGGATTTGGCTGCTGCTTTGGAAGTCTGCAGCTTCTCCAGGCTCTCGTTAGCCCGGCTGCCAAATAAATGTGTGCCGTAAAAGGGCATGTTAAGAAGTCTAGACTGCACATCTGGAGCAAACCAGACTTTCTAAACAAGGCAAATCTGCACATTACAGTGCTAGCCACCATAGCTCTGCTAATGCTGTAAGCAGAGTCAAGACCAGTCCGGAGGGATTTGCATATTGCATCTTTCCCAGCCTTGACAATGTTCAGGAACCTGTCTCATTCTTCCCCTTCAGGGATATGTTCAGCCACCATCGCTATGCAATCTCATAGGGTGAAAGTACATGTTGCCAGTGTACACATGGCATTTGCCGATTTAAAGGCCATACTCACAGCAGAGAAAACCTTTCTTGCCAAAGCGTCATGACGCTTGTCTTCTCTGTCCAGGGTGATAGTTGGGTATGCATTTTGTTTGGATATAGAAGTGGCAGCTTGAAGCTAAACTGTCGAGAGTTGGATGTTTTGTCAGATAATAGGGATCACTGCTCTGCGCTCTGTACTTGCTTGTCAGTTTTTTGTTCACCGTTGGAATTCATTCTGTTGTCTCCGAATTGGCATTAACTCGCCTTTGTAGGGCTACGTGGAAAGGACCCTAGACATCAGTTGTCTGTATGATCCATAGGCATGGTCTGAGGGATCTGGCCTGCCAAACTCTATTTCAGGGGAAGTATCTAACCCACTTGCAGTTTGCAGGGTTTCATGTGGGTTTTTTATTCTTGAGTCCTCTGAAATTAAGGCCTCTGGAACACCTTGTGTCCCACATTGTAACCCAAAAGGACTTGATTCATCCAAAGATGGCTCATCAGCCTGATAAATTGACAAAAGAGACTTAAAAACGTTTCTCCTATGTCATTTTATTTTATTTGGCATCTATATAACACTCTATATATCGTTGGTATGACCTCAAAGCGCTGGTAGCTTGAGCGCCCTGGGGGACCGTAGTCCAGGTCAGTTCAGAGAATAAGGTTTTGTAGGGTGCTTGGGTCCACCAGTTATGTGTGCAGCTGGTGCAATTGCCTGATGGTAGCCGCATCCTGGCATTAGGTGTGGTGTTATTGATATCAGTTTAATGTGTGCAATCTGGCGGGTGGACACCAAGAGTGGGTTTTGGCTGCGTTTGTCCTGTAGGACGCTTATGTGTGCAGCTAGGCCGGTTTGTCATGGGGTATAGCTGCGTCGTTTTATTAGAATGATGAAGTGTTTATAGGGTAATGTTCGTATGTGAGCAGCTAGGCCAAAATTGATCTAGGGGTATAGCTGTACTCTAAATGAGTGATCGCGTAGAGTAGAGAGTAAGCATAGTGATATGGGGGTGAGAGTTTGGGTTGAGCTATGATCTAAACATAGGTGGTAAGTAACTTACAGAACTATCACAGGTGGCCCTTTCTAATTTTGAGTCGAGCGAGTGAGAGCAATTATAATTGTGTAGCGCATGCAAGTGAGTCACAGCGCTATCTCATGGGTACTTCAAGATGTGAGTTTAAGTTGCTTTCTAGAAGTAAATCAGTCTAACAAGAACAATTCCTACGCGTGTTAATAAATGACAGTATCATCACAGTGAGCATCCTCTAGATTTGAATCAATGTAACAAACCAATGTAACAAGTTACAAAGTGTGGGACGCAGACTAGTAAATGCACAGTACTATCACTGTGGGCACTTTCTAGGTTTGGTTCAATGCAATGCTAATAGTTTCTAAGTGTTAGGGCAATGCACATTTCAACTCTAACTTCGACTAGAAAACTCATAGTTCTATCACAGTGGGTAGTTTCTAGGTTTGAGTCAACTGGGTTTATGTGAGCCAGTATTCACAGTTATATCTAAATGTGGCAATGGCTAACATTAACATTCTTGCCTAGATGTGATGCCGGTTAATATTCGCTTAGAACTGTCTATGGGTGGCAGTGCCTAGTGTACATAATTATATTTAAATGTGGTGCCGGCCAACATTCATAGTTCTGACTAGAAGCGGTGCAGGCTAGCATTTACAATCTTGTCTGGAGGACACATTCTAGCTAAATGTGATCCTTGCTATCAATCAAAATTCTGTCTAGATGTGACGCAGGTTAATGTTCACAATTCCATCTTAAATGTGGTACTTGCCATCATTCACAATTCTAAGTGTGGCATTTGCTGTCATTCACAAGTCTGTCTAGAGGCAACGAAGGCTAATGTTCACAATTCTAACCAAATTTGGCCATTGCTATCATTCACAATTCTGTCTAGATGCGACACAGGTCAATGTTCAAAATTCGATCCCAAATGTGGCACTTGCTAGCATTCACAAGTCTATCTAAATGTGGCCATTGCTATCATTCATAATTCTGTTTAGATTCAATGCAGGCCACTGTTCACAATTCAGACCAAATGTGGTCATTGCCATCATTCACAATTTCATCATAAGTGTGGAACTTGCTAGCATTTACAATTCTATCAAAGTGTGGCATTGCTATCATTGACAATTCTGTCTGGATGCGGCGCAGGCTAATGTTCATAATTACATCTTATATGTGGTACTTTCTAGCATTCACAATTCTAAGTGTGGCATTTGCTATCATTCACAAGTATGTCTAGAGGCGACGAAGGCTAATGTTCACAATTCTAACCAAATGTGACCATTGCTATCATTCACAATTCTGTCTAGATGCGACGCAGGCTAATGTTCACAATTCAATCCTAAATGTGGTACTTGCTAGCATTCACAAGTCTATCTAAATGTTGCAATTGCTATTATTCACAATTCTGTCTAGATGCAACGCAGGCCATTGTTCACAATTCTGACCAAATGTAGTCCTTGCATCATTCACAATTCCATCATCAGTGTGGTACTTGCTAGCATTCACAATTCTATCAAAGTGTGGCATTTCTATCATTAGCAATACGGTCTGGATGTGGCGCAGGCCAATGTTCACAATTCTAACTAAATGTGGTACTTGCTATCCTTCACAATTCTTTCTCACTCGGCGCATGCTAATGTTCATAATTCTATCTAAGTGTGGCATTTGTTGTTAACATTCACACTTCTAGGTGTGGCACTTTCTAACATTCACAATTCTATCTAGGAGCGACGCAGGCTAATCTTCACAATTCTGTCTAAGTGTGGCACTTGGTAACATTCATAGTTCCAAGTGTGGCACTTGTCAACATTTATAATTCTGTTGGGTATGGCACAGAGAAAGTTGTGTATTAACCATATATAGAGGCGGAGGTTACGGTTAGATTTGAGAGTTATGGTAGGAGGAAGGCCCAAGTTTCACAATGCATCAGGTTTCAGGATAAAGTATAGTAAGTTTAGTTTATAGCAGACACAGAAGGTTTGATATACCTATGCTTGAGAGTAGAGTTGTAATGGGTGATTGCTAGTGTTGTGTGTTCCCTAAGAGAGTGATGCAGGTGACATTTGTTTGGCAATCTGTATTATGAGGTACGGTAGTGTAGAGTGGCAGAGCTTTCTGGAGTAGAGTAATTGCTCTACTCTCCACCCATGCCACACTTACTTTTGGTGGTTGCTGCTGGTTGATGGCTGGTCGATGGCTTCACTGGCCGCCCCTGCAGACACGATATGAAGCCGCCACTGTTGGAGCCGCCCTTTGCCTTGGGGCCCTTAGCCTTGGGGCTGCCGGGAAGGGGGCTACCCTGGGAGGGAGGGTTAAGCATAGAAGTGGCCTATCAGAGGAGGTGGGTGGGCTGGGCGGGCTGGGAGGTGGGAGGGAATGGAAGAAGGAAGCGAGAGAACGGGTCGGGAGCGGGGAAATGCAAGGGGCAGGCAGCCAACAGAATTTAAAAATATGGTCCAGAACAGAGACCCAGGAGGGTCAGGGACCAGCAACACTCACCTGTGTAGGATGGACACCGAAGGGTGAGCGCAGCACACGCTGCAGGACTAGACCAAGGAGGATGAATGAATGGCCTGTCACGGGAGGTGGGTGGGCTGGGAGGCAGGAGGGAATGGAAGAAGGAAGCGAGGGAATGGAAGAAGGAAGCGAGGGAATGGAAGAAGGAAGCGAGGGAACGGGTTGGGAGCAGGGGAATTCAAGGGGCAGGCAGGCAACAAAATTTAAAAATATGGTCCAGAACAGAGGCCCAGGAGGGTCAGGGGCCAGCAACAGGCAGTGGGGTGAAAGTTTTCTCGACACCCTTCGAGGTTTATGTTGTTTGCGTCGACAATGGCGTCAAAGCCTTCGATGCTGTTGACGTCAAGGGCTGTGACGGCTGTGGCATCGAGGATTTTTGTACACATTCATGTGGAGTCTTTCGGCGCTGATGGTGTCAATTACTTTGTCTTCAAAGGAGTCTTTTCTCTACTCGGGGGAACCTCGGAGGGCTCCCGAGGAGTTTAGTCCTGGACACCCATGCCCAAGGGCACACAGGTTTTGTCCTTTGCCTTCTTTTGTCGTGTTTGTCGACATGGGCATGGCTCATATCTTTCTTCGAGAGGGTTGAGGCCGCATTCTCGAATACCTTGAGTATTTTAAGTCTAAACCTCTCCTACTCAGCTGGTGAGGCCGATTTGGTCGGGCATGAGACCTGTTCCGGGGCAGAACTCGACAACAAAGATGGTGATCCGTGGTGCCTTTTTTTAGACCACTGTGAGGATGATGATGAGTGGTATGAACAACCGCATGATCGGAGCTTTCTTCTGACGAGGAGAGTCATCTCTCGACTCATCAGAGGATCGCTTTTTCGACGGGGTTATCGAAGGGGATTTATGAGACCTACCTGCAGCTAACTTCCCTCTATGCTCTTTTAGGGCTTTCGCTGTCATCAATAGGCAGGTTCCACACTCTGATGTTAAATGAGTGGATCCTACGCACCACAGACACACTCAATGGGGATCCATAAGGGACATTTTTGCCCAGCAGTCGTGACATTTTTTAAACCCAGATCTCGGAGTCAATGATGCCAACGATGATGCCATTTTTTTTTAAATACGAAAGGTTTCTTGACAAAGAACCGGAGTGAGCCAATCTTCTGAAGAGGTAGCTCTCGCGGAAAAACAGAACTGAAGCCACCGGTCGCTGTGCACGCAATAAACCATAGATGATGTTGACACTGAGGCGGAGGCCCTCGAAGGACATCGAGTCAACAGGCATCGACGTGCAGTGCCCCCTGCTGAAAATGTTTTTCCAAAGCAGCTGAAGCAGGACATGGAGATATCATAAGATGAGGAATACGTGGAGGGCACAATCCATTGGAAAAGATGTCACTTGAGGATTGTAAAAATAAAAGTGTCAATTTCCTTGAGGCAGTCGTCCACTTCAAATGCAGGGCAGCTGTAAGCCTCCTGAAAGGAAATCTGTTTCTTTTGCTGTACTTATAAAATCTCTGTATGATTTCTGTGGTTCATGTTTTGAACTGCAGGAAACTCTTACAACAAAAAGAGGAACAAAGTAACAGTTCTGAACCTACATGGAGGGCGGGCGGATATTTCTGGTTCACTTTCCAATATGAAAATTGGGAATGAAAGGTTACTATGAAAGCTGCAGTTTCTTAAAGGCCTAAAGAAAAAAAGAAAAGCAAACTGGCTGGAAATGTACCATACAGACGACAATCAAAGTGTTGGTTATCCAGCTAGAACAACAGTGTAAAGGACTTTTTTGAGCTTTTCTAAATCACTGACATGCTCTGTATAAAAAGAAAGAAATTAAAATGTGGGGCAGCAAGAGATTCTATCCTTGAGGGAAGCCTAAGTGATAACAAGTTAGGAAACAAGAAGCCGATTATCCCTAAATCACTTCCATTATGAATACATATTTTCTGAATCCAGTGCTCACTATGTGCAATGTGTCTCTCCCATCGAGGCCTTTCCGTGCCCTCAGGATGGAATTGCCGAGGTTGGCACTTATGAAAAATAATTGGTTCAGTTTGAAGAGAGTGTGCAGTTCATCAATAAAGCATGAATCACCCCTGTAAATCAGAGGGTGGCTGTAGACTGGTGAGTATTACATTGTGGCTTGCCAGCGTCTAGACTACTTCAAAGGTCCCCTTTGTCTTTGGAACATATGATATAGAAAAGCCTACCTCTTCCACTCCTGCCCACAAATCGGAGGTCGTTAAACCTTGCCACTTGGTTTTTCATGACGGCAGAGGCATTCCTGAGTTCGGCAGAATAGTTTTCGTCGTTGCCAGCCATGACAGTGACCACAGTTCCATCGGGCACCTCGCCGAGACCTACCACCTAGGAAAACAAAAACAGGAGTGAACTCAGGAGAGTCTGCATTGCCGCCCCCTCTTTGTGACCTTTGACTGTGGCTGTTATGTGTGCTTTATCACCGCTGTGGGCATATCTTATCCCCATTAATCGAAGTGAGTGGTAACGGTCGGGAGCAGTGTTCCACTACTTTTATTTACTTTTTTTTCTGTTTACCATTCCTCTAATTTTTATGACCATAGTCAACATTATATGCAGAGGATTTGTCCATTCATGTCCCTGTGCAAGTATAAAGTTGTAATAGGAGCCTTAGTTACTAGACACTTAGACTGTTGCAATGCCCTGGCCGCAACACATAGCCACATGCTGCACTCAGGGTTGGATTGTTCGGCCAGTGGCTGGGCCGAAATCGTCCCTGTGAGTGGGGGCCAGTTTCTGGCCATGCCTGGGCCGGTTTGGAAGAAAAAAAAAATGAAAAAAATATATATTTTTTAAATTCTTTTTAAAGCGTTCATCCTTCTTAGGTTGATAAATTAGTACCAACACAGGTTGGGTGATACTGTATGCATATTTGTTCTATAAAAAAGAGCTTAAGCGTAAGTGCTATACCATAACATTATCATTTGGCCTTGGATGTCTGCTTGGATTCACAGTAATTTAGTGTACTTAGAAACTATGCTATTTGATGCCACTTCCTGTTTTGTCAAGGGGTGAAAGGTTGTGTTTCATCGCTTCCCGGGATGTCACTTTTTGGTCAAATGACAACACTTCTGGTGATGTCATCCGACGTCAAGGGTCGTGAAGCAAGGGATGGGCCACTTCATTTTGGGTGACCGGGCCTATTTCTTGTCCCAGTCCGACCCTGGTTGCACTATGCTTCCACCTATCCTCTCCCCTGCCAAGACCACAGTTTACTACTTTTCTTGATACAGGTCTAGCACTGGTTATCCCAATGTACAAGCCCCGAATGCGTCTTACAAGCCACGAATGCGTCTCATAGCCACACCGGCTGCAGTCATGCAGTCATACAATCGTACTTGAAAGAAAGGCTGTTTGATGTGCCTGACAAAAAAAAAACAGCGTAGAGCTTACATAAAAGAAAAAGAAAATGAAAAAAAAACATGCTGAACTACCTTAAATAAAACACGATGTATTAATTAATACTTTAATTAGCATTCAAAGTAATGGGAATTAACAGTTTGCTTCTGAGAAAGCGCTTTTTAATTGAGGCACAACCAAACTTGGGTGCGGCTGCTCCAGGGCTCTCCAAACGGCATGGAGCCAGATGGCAATTTTGCAAAGCAATACAATCTGTCAGTGGCGCAACTACCATTGGGCAGACTGTGCTTTAGCCCCTCTTACCAATCACCCCCTTTCATCCCCCGAAATGTTGGGTTACATTGACTTAACCTGGCTAAACTACAGAGCCATGGCACCACAGGACACAGACAACAAACAGTGCCTCTGGCGGCACAATTAACAAAGGCCCAGTAATTACTAGTGTAACACATTTCACTGTTAGTTAGCAACTGCATTCGTATTCATAAAGGAAATTGAAATCATGCTGGGTGTTAGTACTTGGATGTCAGGGGAGTGATTGGAAGGGTAGGTGGGTCGGGAGACAGCTTATTCTCTCGGCAGTCCTTAAGTATGTGGGTTAAAGCCATGTATAGAGTTAACTGCTTGTAACATTGAAGCTGAATCAGAATAGTCTCATTCCAATGTGTAAAGAAGTTAGATGCCCCCACACAAGTAAATGTGGCACTCATCCACAGTCTTTGAAGTTAGGCCCACCCCCAAATTGGGAAGGGTTACTGCCTCCTCCCTACGAAATGTTAGTGTAGTTGCACCAATACACTATGTACAACATTTGTGTGGTGCTATTGTGAATGTATTGTCATATATTCTTGGGAAGAGGTCAATTACACTTGATTTCCTCGTCCCGATCCTTACTTTTGTCAATGACTGTGACGATGAAGACTTGGAGAAATAAAGATTACCGGTAAGTGCTAGTGAAGTGACTGCCCCAGGGAAAGCTGTGCCGGGGCTAGTTCAGGCACTCAACAAAGCGTGATTACTTGTGCCAGGGTGAAAGGCGTGTGCCCTCAAATAGCAGGTACAAACCGCCAAATGCATAAACTTGTAATGGCCTTGGCTTTAACACGGCGTTAATTGCGCGGTTCAAATTATTGACTGGCCCTTTTCAAAACTTTTCAAGCACGCAACTTCAGGTTATGGGTGCTGTTCTACACTTAGAGACGTTTTAAAATGCCACAAACTGCAATTGCAGGCTAAAACGCCCCCTGAAGGATGCCTTCTTTTCTAACCGAAGGCACAGCTCTGAACGGGAGGAAGAATATGTGCCGTCGTATCCCGGTGGCCCTGCCTGTGCACCCAGTGAACCCGCGGCAAGGCGTCCGAATGACAGGGCTGGGCGGCTGCGATTCAAGACAGGTGTGCATCGTGCCGTGCGCTGCAGTGCTGAGACGCAAGAGCACTGGAGTAAAATAGCACGACCGTTCTAAACAGTGCCCCGCCCAGCGCACCGCCCAGGGTTACCGCGAGATCAATATCTTTACCGCCGATGTGACAGTGCAGCCAGAGCCCAGCAAAAGCAATAAAGAGGACCAAGCCCCGGCATTAAGCAGTTATTGCATGGCTCTGGCTCTTTTGCCTTAAACATGGATCTATTGTATTATGGGGAATTGCCTCTAGATTAAAAGGAGCAAAAGAAATGACATATGAATTACGATAATCTGTATAACGGATAAATCAATTAATTCGGGTCAAATTAAAGCGAATACTAATGAAACGTGACAATTAATTTCGATTTTATTAACCTTATTCTGGTTGTCAAATGCATTATTGGTGACAGGACTTCAGATACCGCGGGTATGTATTTATTGGTAATACGTATTACAGTACTAAATTAATGAAACACACAAATAATATCAACACTTTTAACGGTGATGACGCTTTTGTCTTTTACAGAATAATAAAAATGCCATTCCGGCATGGATAGAAAGCGATTAAACCATATTGCTGACATTTTCCAAAATGTCTCTGAGCCTCGCTCCAATGGTTTCCTACTTAGCGGTGGTTTAGCAAGTAAAAGAGGTGACCTGCCAAACCAATATAAACCAATATGATGCATTTCAAATTCATGCTTAGTGAATATAGTAGCTTTTCATGTCCAATTACATTTCAAAATCGAAGTTTCGTGTATGTGCGGGCACTATATTTTGTCATTAATAATATAGCTCTGCCTGGCAATTACAATATACCAGAGAAGGTGTACCACGGACGTGGTTTCTTTTAAATGTTTAATGGTTGCATGGCACCAACAGATGAACCCTTCACTTTGAAAGGGGTGCCGATATTTTGACAAGCATATACAAATAATTACATATGTGTATACACAGATTAAAAATCCCCCGCTCTCGCATACATCGGTATTTATAGAGGCAAACGGATATGCCCCAGAATATTACTAACGCCTTATGAAAAGCGTGCTTTTTCCCGTGCGAAAAGGTAACCAACCGCCTGTGGTTATTTTTTTTTAATGTACTCGGATGTTACTACATCAGAGTGACAGGACATCATATAGTCCATCTTTCGCCATTGAAGAAATGAGCCGCCTGCACAAAAACACATTATCTAGGGGCAATAACAGTGCCCGGAATATAGGCACCGAAGTGAGCAAATCTGTGAGGAGGATTTACAGAAGTTACTTTTGCACGCGCACATCTACATATTATAAATCATATTATTTCAGAAGCTGGGTGTTTGTGGCAGATTTGCGTGGGGGTCTTTCCGATCCTACTGCCCTCGGTGAGGGGGGTCAGGTCAGCCCCACCTCCGCCTTCCGCGTCTAGTTGCCGACCCCTTTTCGTCCGGAGCAAGATACTTGGATCCGTACTAGAAGTTGCCCTAATCATGTCCGTTAACACCCCCGTCTCTTGAGTTTCCCAGAGGTTCGCCACCGGGGGATTGGTATATAGAACCCACCAGGGACTTCCCGTGGGGTGCGGGGGGTGGGCACTGCCCGGTTCGGGCCAAGGGGTGCTCGAGATCAAGCTGATAAAAAGACACCGAAGCCCAGAGATAATGGCGTCTCCGCGTCACGTTCTCTAACTCACCTAACACAGCCCCATTGCTGCTGTCTATGTGCTCGAAAACACGAGCCCCCGCACGAGCGGCACTGCCCGTTCTGTGCAGGCCTGGCAGGTGCCTAGATGCCCGGCCCTCTGTGAGGGTCACGGATTCCCAACACCTTTCCTAATGCCACAGCCCCCCTAGTTCAGTGCAGGCATGGGTGGCCGGGCGCGCAGCCTGTGCCCGCATTCTTCATGTTAGTAATTGCACTGTAGGCGGGTTAGCGACTGTGGGGCTGGGCCTGGGTACTATACATATATACCGGGTGAGGCACTAAAAGTCAAGTGAAGGGTCTGCAGAAGTGGGCACGAGTAGCCGACCCACACGCACATCAGCTCTCCTCCCCGCAGCATCGTCCCACCCTGAAGCCTGCTGGCCTGGCTCCCAGCAGACCTGACAGCTCTCCAAGCCACCCTGACACCTCTCGGGCACCTCCACGCTGTTTTATTGGCAACAGGGCTGCGTCTTGTTGAAAAGCCAGCTTCGACAACTCCTCCTGGCTTGCGTGGCAATGCTTATAATTAGCCGTGCCTACATTGATTTAGCAGCCCGGGGGCACGCGCAATGGGGCCGCTAGGGACACTATAGACAAGCGAGACCGCGCGTGAATGACAAACGGGGACGTGCACGAGGATCCCTGCTGGCGCCAATGCCTCTGAATAATGTAAGTCCCCATATAGGTAAATTCATCAGCCTGCACATTAGTGGAAGCAGAATGCGAGGGGCTCTGAGAAAAGGAGCGCTTCAGCAAGGGGGATTCGCAGATGGCGTTTCGGCGCTAAACCACGCCACATTAAAGCAGAGTACTTCAATGGTTCGGGTTAATTACACGTGCCTTAGGCGCTGCGTGGCCGATAGCAGCCTTTAATAAAAGTGGACAGCAACGAGGCGAGCCAATGCACACTCCTAGCTGGGCTATGTCAGTGGCCTGTTTTACTGGATCCGGAGAACTAGCACGGGTGGGCTACCAGAACCAACGTGCAGCGCATTAACCGCGGCCTCCCGTCTGTGCACACGATGAACACAGCTTCTGGCTTAACATGAAAGAGAGTCGACGAGACCTTTCGGGTGGTGTTTGTGATCGGCGCTAGAAGGATAGATGACTGGATGAATGTGTGGATGGATGGATGGGGTGGATGGATGGAAGGATGTATTTGAATGGATGGGCACCTGGGCCAAACTGCCAGACACCGACACAGGGCGTATGAACAGTGAGCCTGCAGATTGCCTGAGATACGTGCCCGTTATGGGACTCGTGGCTGCATGCCAGGCGTTGCATAAATGCATCGTTAGGAGTTGGAAAAGTACTCATCGTTCAACACCACCCACCGCCGCCCGCTGTGCCCCCACCTCCCAGTGCCCGTGTAAGACTCCCTTCGGTGCCCTATGTCTTTCTCTTCCAGGCAGCCTCGGCGCCCCATCAGTCCGCGATGACAAAGCCACAGTTGCCCCCTCCCCAAAGCTTCGTGCCCCCCCACCAGCCTGCAGTGCGTTCCGAAAGTACCTATAACAGCCCCCTATGACCAGGGCTATCGACCCTTGGAGGTGACAGGACGCATATTGCTGCATCCATGACTATCCGTGCCCCACCCACACAGCCTGATGCCCATTCTAACTTGTAGGTTACAGGCAGGCTCTCATTGCAACATCCATGCCCCCTGAAAACCCATCATGGTTCTAGTTCCCCTCCCAGACTTCCGCAACCACTAGTTACCCACGAACCGAAGGCCACAGAGAGCTTGCTGTATCCCCTAGCGCCCCCTAAAGTCGGCCCTCTATGCCTCCCATGATGTAGCCCTTGCCCTGCCTTACATCCATGTCCCCGAGCAGCGTAATCTTCCACCAGAAGTAATGGGCAGTCTAGTTGTGACCACTGCCCCATCCTAAAGTCACTGCCCATTACCTCGAAGGTCAAGGGCAGACCCCCTATGACGATCCCGATATCCCCTGCGGCCCCTTTCCCAGTGCCCACCTACATTCAACTCCACAGGCAGCGTTTTATTCAACCACTCCTAAAGTGACCTCTAACCATGAAGGCCCTGGAAAGCGTCTTGTTGCACCCCCCCACCCCCTGCAGACACCCTCCCCTTGCAAGCCCTTACACGGAATGCTACAAGCAGCGAATTGTTGCACCTCTATCTGCAGACAATCTCAGAGAACCATTACATTGAAGGCCACGGGCAACGTCCTGTGACACCCTCCTGCAGACACTCTCGCCCGGTGCCCCCTTACTTCGAAGGCAATGGGTAGGGTTGTGGCACCGCCACAGCCCCCCCCCCACACCCCCAGCGACCCCTGTCCTTGAAGGCCACGGGTAGCGTCTGGATGCCCCACCCTGCAGACCCCCTTCCACAGTGAACCCTTACATTGAATGTCACAAGCAGCATCGCGTGGCACCACTTTGCATACTCTCACCCCAATTAACCCTGAAAGGCCACATGCCGAGTCCTGCTGCACCCTCTGGGACACTTTTCCACAGTACCCTCTTCCCTTGAAGGCCACAGTCTTACTGCGGCCCACTGCAGTCCCCCTCCCCCAGTGCTCCCGTGCCATGAAAGCCACAGGGCAGAGTCTTTTTGCACCCCCGTGCACTCTGCCTCCCCCAGCTCCCCCCCCCTCGGGCAGCGTCTTGCTGCACCCCCCTGCAGCCCCCCACCCCCCCCAGTGTTCCCTTGAAGGCCACGGGCAGAGTCTTTTTGCACCCCCGTGCACTCTGCCTCCCCCAGCTCCCCCCCCTCGGGCAGCGTCTTGCTGCACCCCCCTGCAGCCCCCCACCCCCCCAGTGTTCCCTTGAAGGCCACAGGGCAGAGTCTTGCTGCACCCCCGTGCACTCTGCCTCCCCCAGCTCCCCCCCTCGGGCAGCGTCTTGCTGCACCCCCCTGCAGCCCCCCACGCCCCCAGTGTTCCCTTGAAGGCCACAGGGCAGAGTCTTGCTGCACCCCCGTGCACTCTGCCTCCCCCAGCTCCCCCCCTCGGGCAGCGTCTTGCTGCACCCCCCTGCAGCCCCCCACCCCCGCAGTGTTCCCTTGAAGGCCACGGGCAGAGTCTTTTTGCACCCCCATGCACTCTGCCTCCCCCAGCCCCCACTCCCCAGGGCAGCGTCTTGCTGCACCCCCCTGCAGCCCCCCACGCCCCCAGTGTTCCCTTGAAGGCCACAGGGCAGAGTCTTGCTGCACCCCGTGCACTCTGCCTCCCCCAGCTCCCCCCCTCGGGCAGCGTCTTGCTGCACCCCCCTGCAGCCCCCCACCCCCCCAGTGTTCCCTTGAAGGCCACGGGCAGAGTCTTTTTGCACCCCCATGCACTCTGCCTCCCCCAGCCCCCACTCCCCAGGGCAGCGTCTTGCTGCACCCCGCTGCAGCCCCCCACCCCACCAGTGTTCCCTTGAAGGCCACAGGGCAGAGTCTTGCTGCACCCCCGTGCACTCTGCCTCCCCCAGCCCCCACTCCCCAGGGCAGCGTCTTGCTGCACCCCCCTGCAGCCCCCCACCCCCCCAGTGTTCCCTTGAAGGCCACAGGGCAGAGTCTTGCTGCACCCCCGTGCACTCTGCCTCCCCCAGCCCCCACTCCCCAGGGCAGCGTCTTGCTGCACCCCCCTGCAGCCCCCACCCCCCCAGTGTTCCCTTGAAGGCCACAGGGCAGAGTCTTGCTGCACCCCCGTGCACTCTGCCTCCCCCAGCCCCCACTCCCCAGGGCAGCGTCTTGCTGCACCCCCCTGCAGCCCCCCACCCCCCCAGTGTTCCCTTGAAGGCCACAGGGCAGAGTCTTGCTGCACCCCCGTGCACTCTGCCTCCCCCAGCCCCCACTCCCCAGGGCAGCGTCTTGCTGCACCCCCCTGCAGCCCCCACCCCCCCAGTGTTCCCTTGAAGGCCACAGGGCAGAGTCTTGCTGCACCCCCGTGCACTCTGCCTCCCCCAGCCCCCCTTACCTTGAAGGCCACGGGCAGCGTCTTGTTGCAGCGCCAGTGGCTGGGCAGCACGGAGCACAGGAAGTTGGGGCTGTCGGTGCGCACCAGCTCGGCCGGGTGGTCGGCGATGATCTCCACCATGCTGCGGGAGTCCGGGGCCCGCAGCCGCACCGCCTCCTGCTGCGGCGCGGGGGCCTCGCTCATCTTGCCGGGGGCCGCCGGGGCGGGCTGCAGGCTGCCGGAGGGGGGGCTGAAGCGCCGGCCGGTGCTGGCATCTGCGGAGACACGGAGAGCAGAGGTTAGGGGGGCGGGGGTACAGGGGACCGGCAGCGGCCCGCAAGCCTACAAGGGCGAGGAGCCGCCGCCGCTTCCTGCAGCTTTCACAACTGCACGGGGTGCGAGGGGCGGGGAGCTGCACCTCTCCACGGAACCATGTAATAACACCCTGCAACCAGCACCCGCTGCACACCATATCGCCCCCGGTATCACCCTCCATATCACGCGCTTCATCACCCTTCTCATCATCCACCGTGCAACCCTTCAGATTACTTTCTGTGCAGCCATCCGTACCACACTCTGCTTAAGCCTCCACGTCCTCTTCACAACACACCATGTCAACCCGGATCACCCTCCCTATAACACGCCATATCACCCTCTTCGTAATCGTGTAATCAAAGTGATCACACCCCTCTCCCACCCCCATCACCAATACCACTTTCCATGTAATCCAGTATACTTCTAACTTCAGCGGCCTCTATATCACTCTCTATACCACCCTCCAGAGCTCCCGTTATACCGATTCCGCCACCTCGCCCGCAGTACCAAATCTATGGCGCCACTTCTCTAAACGGCATATCTCAACTCCATTCTCCTCTATACCCCCCTTCATCGGTGCCTTGCCCCCTCGATCAGCCTTGTGCTAGCTCCCGGCATAGCATGCCCCAATCTATCCACATCCTTTCCAAACCCGTCATGCTTTATGCTCCCGTATACCCCATCTGCCACATCTATGCCACACCTATATCCTTCCCAGCAGCTTTACTCTCCCTTCATGCACCAACATATACCCCTTCTGCCAGCTTCATTCTCTCTAAATGTTCCCCTCTTCCAGCTCAACCTTCCCCCTATTCCACGCACCTCTGTTAGGCCGAGGCTCCCTGTTTGCTACCTCGAGTGCACCCTCTATGCACCCTCCGCTACTAGTTCCGTGCTCACTCTGTCTGTCAGGCCATGCTCCCACTATGCCCCTTCTGCCATCTCCATGCGCCCGTTTTGCCTCCTCTGCCAGCACCACGCTCCCCCTATACCCCTCCAACAGCACCATGCTCCCTCTACACCCCCTCTGCCACCACCATGCTCCCTCTACACCCCCTCTGCCACCACCATGCTCCCTCTACACCCCCTCTGCCACCACCATGCTCCCTCTACACCCCCTCTGCCACCACCATGCTCCCTCTACACCCCCTCTGCCACCACCATGCTCCCTCTACACCCCCTCTGCCACCACCATGCTCCCTCTACACTCTGCCACCACCATGCTCCCTCTACACCCCCTCTACCAGTACCATGCTCAATATACACCCCCCTCTCCCAGCGCCACGCTCCTTCTATACCCCATCTGGCAGCGCCATGCTCCTTCTATACCCACTATGCCAGCGTCATGCTCCGTCTATACCCCCTCTATCAGCACCACGCTCCCTCCATACCCCTTCTGGCAGTGCCATGCTCCTTCTATACCCCCTCTGCGCAGCCCCATGCTCTCTCGGGGCCTCTTCTGAAAACTCCGCGCTCGCAGTGTCCCCACTCTGCCAGCTCCTGCCCCTACCACCACTAGCGCGCCAGCTCCATGCCCATTGCCCGCAATGAATTCCGTGCCTCCTCTCCGTACCGACCCTGCCAGTCCCAGACCCCTTCCAGCTCCTTCGGCTAGTGTCTCACCCCACGTCCCGCGCCTCTCCCATGCCCACAGTGAACTCCCGTCCCACCCCCCACGCCCGGCACCAACCCCCCGCCCTGCCCGCTACCGCCTCGCTGTGTGCCAGGACCGGCAGCTGACAGAACGGCCGTTGCGTTTAGAACGCGGCGGCGCGAGGGTTCGCAAGCGCGGGAGTGGCGCGAGGAGCCGGGCCAGTCAGCGCGCGCCTCTGAAGCGTCCAGCAAAGCTGCGGTGTCCGCGCTCTCAGTCGGCGAGCGCGCGGGGACGGGATGGGAGGGACCCCCCTTGTCCCGCGCTCCGCTCTCCCTTAGCCGCGCGCCTCAGCTTCCTGCCCGGCGCCCTGAGCTTTCAACCGCCCGCTCTCTGTCAGAGCCGTCCCTCTCCGGCTTCCCGCTACGCCCACCCCCTCCCCGGCCACAGGAGGCCCAGGCAGCTCCCGGTGCCTCCCGCCTGCTGTACCTGAATTGAAAAATAGCATGACGGCTGCTCCCGAGCCGGGCAGACACAGAAGTACCGGCCGGGCTTCCCCTCATGAAGCGCTGTCCTGCGGCGGCGCCGCCGGCCGCGCTCTTCAGCCCACCACGCTGTCTCTCCTCAGCCGGGGCTCCCCACAAAACAGCCGCGACAACAACAACGCCGGAGAAGAAGCTTATTTGCTTTCGGTTCCGGCAAACTATATCAAAAAAACGTCCAGCGTCGATGAACACACGGCGTCAGCGCTCCCAAAAAACACGAGCCGTTTCCCCCCTCAAGACAAACGAGAGCACACACTGTCTGCAGCCGGGGAACGTCACTCGAGCTCCAATAAACGATCCGCGCTCCTGTCCTCCCCTCAAAAAAAGACTACTGGAAATGCCAAAGACTCCGTCACTGCACTCTAAAGTCCTTTCCAGGCGAAAACAAATAAAGTCTCTTGTCTTTTTCCCCGGATACACACAAAAGAATAAATAAAAGGGAAAATGCCCCTTATTTTGCTAGCTCAGCCTTGAAAAGTTTCTCGGTCCAAAAAAAAAAAAAAGAGCTGCGGTCTGTGCTGGATGAAGAGAGAGCTGGAGGGGGAAAAAAAGTCTTAGCCGCAGGTTTCTGTGTCCTGTGTGCGCATTTTTTTTCGCTCCCGCTGGAGGCTGGGATTTTGTAATGATTAGGGTTTTGTGGTTTATATATCTATATATATAGTGGGCCCGGCAGCTAGCCCATCATTATGCTGATGAGAGGAGGGAGCACGTGGTGTCTGAAGCCAGTCACCGTGAGCCTGCCTTCAAAATAAACACTGCAATCTGCATCCCACGCACACAGAACTGGCTTTAAAACCGGCCCCACACACAAAAATGCAGTTTTCTGCTTTTTTTTTCCACTTCTGCTCTCCAGGTTTTTTTTATTCATCTGGAACTTGAAGGTTTTGTTTGATCGACAGAGAAAAAAAAGCCTCCCCTCTCAGGCTCCTATAGAAATAACTTTAAGAGGCTCTACCGCAGTCATTCCACATTTTTTGAGTGAATGAATGAAACCGAAAAAAGACCGATTGTGGCAGCATACAGTAGCTCGCAATCTTACAAGGCCGCATTGAGGACCCCCTGCATTGACATGCTGGTCAAACTTGAATTTTAAATGTACATTTATTAGGGCGACGGATTATAGAGGGTAGTAACTGGGAAACGACGTGTTTTTTTTAATTTTTAAATGCACAATTACATTTCGGGATACCCAGGCCATGTAGGCGTGCAGGGGGATCAGCTACTTGCACTGAAGAGGGGGCATGTTTAAAGGAAGGAAGATAAAATCATCCAAATCTACATTTAAGGTTTCAAAGAGTGAAGTGCCATGCTATATATACAATTTAGGAACTTAGTGCTAGGTACTCCAAATGAGGGTACGTGCACCTTGAATTGGAGTGAGAGATATTTTAAAAGAGGACAATAAAACAATGATAACCACAAATATGTCTGGTGGAAAGACAGCTCTCTAAATATAGTGTGCTGCTAAAATCAGTGCTTTGCACTTCACACGAGGGCCATTAATAGCTGAAGTCTTACATTGGAGTGGGGTTGTCTATTGGAGTGGGGATGTCTCGAAGGGAGACATTCAAAGATGATCATACATGTCAATAATTATGCCTACAATTAATTATAGGACCCTCTCTAAATATGGAGTTGCTAAAATGAGGACCAAACACTCTTCTAAATGAGGCACACATGTGTCTCGAATTAAAACGGGTAAAGTCCATAAACGTTGTAAGCAACTTTCATGTGAGTATTTATGGGTAAAAAGAGACAGACTGTCCTCTCTTTAATGTATCGAGATGCGGACATGAGGGGCTTTGACTCCCAATGAGTGACACGTATGTCTTTGAATCAGATTTAGGGCTCAAAACAGAGTGACTTAGTGCAGAATTGTGAATTTCTGAAATTAGGGCCTGGTGTTCCAGATGTGGACCACTTAAGCCTTCTGCCTTAAATTGGAGTAGGTGTATTTTTGTAGCAAGACAGAGAGTGGTTATTGTGAATATTTACAGCTAAGGAAGTCCCCGCCCCCAACACGGAGTTATGATATAAGTAATTTATAACGCGCCTGAACACACGCGTTTCTAGGTTGTTAAAGTTAGGGACGCGACCGCCACATGCGGGTTACATGTCGCTTGAATTTGTGTCAGCATATTTCAGAGGGGATAAAGTTAACACCCAATAATAAAGAAAAGCATCGGTCCTGACTAAACAGAGAGAGCCGGTGAAAGGGCCTGACCCTTAACTATGGTTGCTAAACACGAGGATATAATTAGAGCTATGAAATCCTAGGAAGAGACACATGCACAGAAGGTTCAATAAAACTTCTTAGATTAATTTAAAAAAAAAAAACGACAGCTTCTGGTAGAAATATTTTACGTACCCACTGGTAAAGTAAGTAAGTTTCGGAACGCCTCCCCTTGCAGCCCGTGTGAAGGCAGGTTTGCTAGCCGCACTCGCCTACTTCCTGAGAGGGGTTTCGCTGCTGTGTTGCCGATGGCATTGGGGGCCTGGTGTGTTTATAGAGACCAGTGTGTGTGCCCGTGCATCACTGGTGTGCAGAGAGGGCCTGCCCGTGCCTTGGTGGGGGACACGGTGTGCCCATGCTCGGGGTGACATGGCGGGTGTTGCACACACAGTGCAGTCTGTGCGTGTGAGACGGGCTTCCCGGCAGTGACAGCGCGTCTCCCACCCCCGCAGGCCTTCCTTCTCCGGAGATAAGGGGGGATGCCCCTACCGGGCTACTGCTAATGGGAACACGCAGTGCTTCAGCCCTGCCTCACGGTGCCTGCTTCCTCTTGAGAGGAGCCCGTGCTGTCCGGTGCAGATCGCAGCACGCACAGCTTTGACGACGTAGCTGCTCCGTACACCCAAATAAGCCCCCACCCCATCCATGCTTCCTCTCACACGTTTTCTCTTCAGGCACTGCGCGCTTACCGGCGGTGCACCTCGTTTGCAATTGCGATGCATGACTAACGCAGAAAAGGGTGTTTCTCTCTATTTCACCAGTTTGTAGGCTTTCCAAACTTTTCAACTTAAGGTCACGATTCATGGAAAAATGCTCATATAACCCGCAATTGCCACGCACCAAGAACGACACTGCACGAGCCATCATGCAGAAAAAAAAATGCGCACTCTCTGTATTCATGGAATTGACTGCGCAAAGTAACCCTATACGCAAGTCGATCCCAGAACGCCCCAACACGCCCCACGCAAAACAAAAACAGCCAGAACAACTACCTTTGCGTGCACCCCGGTTGCGAATACACGCACTCTTCAAACAGTACGTGTGGTCCCCTGCAAGCGGGCCTGCATCTTGGGCACCCTGTGACGGATCAACATACGGGTCACCAGTGGTCCAGGGATGAATGTCAGTTTCTAAACCATCAATCAGCCCCACACTTTGGGAGGATAGCTCAGCGGCAAGCAAGACGACACAGAGCAACACAGGTTTGATCCCGGGGTACGCGCTTAGAAACCTCTGTATATTAAGCACGTCATAAATAACCAATCATATCATATATCGTATCACCTGTAGTACACCAGAAGGGATCCGAACAGATTGGAAACACAAGTCATTTATAAACCTCGTTGTCCAATTTTAGTAACGTGGACGGAACGGCAGACTTATCTCCGCAACGTCGTGGATCGTTGGTTTGTCACAACACAGTGAAAATACAATTATTACTCAATGATAAAAGCGACTGTCTAGTCAAGGTTGTATACAAATATCTACTTTATTATTATTACAAAAGACAGTTCTAGCACACTAGAAAATACAGCCCACCCTGTAAAGGAACACAGAGGACAGACAGTTTCACGAAGGAAAGGAATGCACTCTGGGTGCTGACAGGAGGGTAGTCAGTAAAGCAATCAGTCTTAACTGTTCAAGGTTATTTGGTTTCAGCACCAAGGGAGCAAGGGGTCATAAATGTCCCTAGGGGCCTTCGGAGAAGGACCAGGGGGACAGAACCACAATGTACCTGGTGCTTGAGATGATCTTGATGCTCGACAGCGTCAAGTCAGTTCCAGGATGCCTTGCAACTCCTGCGACAGAGTTGAAGATGGGAGACAACTGTGGTTATCAGGCGGCAGTCAGTTTTCCAAGCAAGGCTGGACGGACAGCTGCAGGCTGGCCTACATGGCGGCTCAGGGTAAAGAATCATTTCTTTGCTAGTTGCTGGATCTGGAACGCCGGTCGAGGTGCCTCGGACGGCTTTAGTGACTGTAGAGTAACAACAGTCAGTGGTGCAGCAGTTCGAGGTTCGACAGCTCCACTGCCTCGAAAAGGTCCTTAAAAGATGGATGCTGGTTGATGCTTGTTGTAGCTCTCCTCCTAGCTTCTTCGCAGGGCTTGTGTTGTCCTTTAAGGCAGACAGCCAAAGCGGATGAGAGTGTTTTCAGGCAACACCTTGTCTTTTGTTCAGAGACTCTCTGGCACTTCCCACCTAAGAAGCTTGCTGGCAGAACCTAGCAGGGCATGCTCTGTGCTGTCTGGGTACCAGTTCTGGAGCTGCTGGGTGGGCCCTCTGAGTCTGGTATCTCCCTCTGTTCCCTGGGAGATGTTTAGGGGAGGGATCTTGCTTCCTTCTTGGAAATCCTGGCCTTCCTTCACTGGTGGAAGCTGTAAGGCGGACTTTACCTTCAGCCAGGGTCCAAATGAGTCCTTCTTCATACTCCTTTCAAAGTCGTGGGATGATCTGCCAAAAGAGAGGCTAAACCCTCTTTTAAAGACAAATGGGCCCCAGTGATTGGTGCAGGCTTAGCCTACCTTAATGAACCAATCCTGGGTCCCCACCAACAATCTTCTGTTATGCGTGAGGGCATAGCCAGAGTGCTTTGCAACAGTCAAGGTAGGGGGTGACAACACGTACTACTAAGTCCCACACATCTTCCTGTCTGTTGTGGATCAAAGTGTCTCTCTGGTTAATTGGGCTCTCTGTGACTTCTGATCAAAGCACAGTTCTCCCTTGAAGTGTGTGGCAAGAACAGACTTTCTGCCTCCATCAAATCACATACTTCTTCCCTCTGAAAGGGGGTTCCCTGCGGGGCTGCCTACTGTAATCAGTTGTCACAGACAGGGGTGGACTGGGAACCAAATGAGTCCCTGGAATAAACGTTCAAAGTGGCCCCATATCACATATGTTCAGCAAGTCCATCCCTTTTCTATGGGAATTTTTGAAAATACTACACAAAAGAGGCCCAGGGTGCAGAGACCTACCGGGAAATATCCAGAGTTCCTTATAGAGCAGTCCACCCCTGGTCCCAGACATGGCATTCACTGCCCTTCATACAGAGTGGTGGGAGTTAGCTTCATGTTGACACATTGCATATCAAAGGGTTGTTAGTTTCCTGTCTCTTGTGTTAGTTCTGTGACCAAGCCTCTTCATAGGGCTGCCTTCGTTTGACTCACATCAGTATGCCCTGCCACCACACAGAACTTTGACAATTGAACAGGGCGGATCCATGGAGCCATTGTTATTTAATTAGGCTGGCCATGGCAGTAGGAAGGTGTTGCCTTTCCCCTTGCTGAGATGCTTTAATGTACGTGTGGCTGTCACATTCCAGCTAAATGTGACAGGGAGGACTGCGCCTGTAAGCTGTGTCCCCCAGGAGTACACTTGCTACGTGTTTGTTGTGCGGCGAGCATAGGACAATGTGTGCAGATTAGCCCCACACATTTTCTGAGCTTGATCTCTCATCATTCTATTTCTTAAATTTTTTTGAAAAAGCCCAGGCAAATGTACTCTCCCCGCGTGGATCATCGAATTCTTCACAGACCCTGTGTGGGCACTCCCCCCATAACTGTAATTGGCACCCCAAGGACATGCGTAAAGTTTCACAGAAAGCATTTATATTCCCGGTCAAACTGTGTGCGAACCCCCGCAAACAGTCCCGGAACCCCGCTAAGCTTCCACGAGCACCCCTAAGTACGATCAGAACCCCATCTGCATGCACGCACCCCTAAATCTGACATGCAAACTCACCTCCAGACTTGTGATTCCTCCGTGCAAGTCCATACGTCTGCTTCTGGGTGGCGGGGGTTTCATGGGCACTGCATGGGCATTTTGCATGCGAGAGGTTGCGCAATCACATCCATGAATATGCTCTGTCGTGCACATTTTTGGGCGTGCTATAGACTTCCTGCGGTCCGTCCCTCGTAATACCCATTTTCTGGCTTGTTCTTCCCAATTTTGTGTGTTCTGCCCCCTATTCCGGCCTCTACACAGGCCACGGCCACCCCCTGCATGGAGTCTCACGCATGGCACTCGGCCACTTGCAGAGACGTGCCGAACCTGGCAAACTCCACGCAAGTCCTGGAGCAGTCCCACACAGTCGGTTCCATGAATCGATGAGCAGTGTTTCTCATGCAGTTTGACGTGCAAGTTCCCGATTTTACGTCCAAATAATTACATGAATCTGGTTCCAAGTATACACGTTGATGGCCAATGTCTGCCATCGTCCCCCTCCCCTTTGAAATCTCAATGAGAGATTTCTAATAGTAGCTTGTTGGTACATTCACTTTTATACAGGCTCTACTTTAAATGTGAATGGAGCTTGGATGGGGTTCAGAGAAGGGATTGGCAATGGACAGGGAATTGACCTTGGAGAAGGGATGGGCCTTGGATGGGAAAAGGATGAGCCTCAGGGAAGAGAAGGGGCACACATCAGGTATGGGCCTCGAGGAAGGAACCTGAGTGGACCCCGGGGTGAAAAGCAAGTTATCAGGCTCAGGTGATGGATGGTGCTGAGCCTCCATTGACTAGCGGGGATAGGCCTAAGAGGAACTTTTATTAGGGTTAACTTTGGCTGGGAGAACAGTGAAACAGTGTGTACTATGCACAATATAGGGACATCAGATTCATGAAAAAATATAAGACTAAATGACAATAATATTGTGAATATACATCACTTGGTAATTGCCGTGCAGATCATATCAAAACAGGCCACGATAAAAAAAAAAGTACTGTGTGTATTGCATTTCAGTGCATTGTGCTGCTACCATACATTTACGGACAATAGATATATGATGCTAACACATAGAGAGCGGTGCGAGGCCCAGCACGTATGATGCCAAAACGTGGCACATGATGTGAATATTTGGCCATGCTCAGCAAATATTTTGTGTGACCACCTGGCAATAGATTATGACGAAATGACTACTGCTCTGCAGGAGTACAGGGATGAGTGTTGGATACAACTCACACTCAGCCCACACTGCAAAACCAACTAGATCAACCTTTGGAAAATACATACACATTTTCCTATGCTCAGCGCATGACATACACATAGACCTGTGTACTCTGTGTGGACACAGCCTACCAGCGCTGTCACCCCTCTCATATTTAGTTGGGATATGACAGGCAGGATTATACCATGCCCTCTCAGAGGAGGAGGGCAAAGCATTCCCTGTGCCATGGCCAACCTATTTAACTATCAAAGGTTCCATGGATCCACCCTGTCTCTTGTTAGCTCTGATACTGGTGGCAGCTTTGCATACTAATCAGAGTTTAATTCAAACAGGCCATATGGGACCTGGCTGCAGAGGCTAACAAAGGAGATATGAAGCCCCAACAAACCTTTTATATGCACAGCTTCAACCTAAAGCCAGATCCTGCCATTAGTACCAATGGACAGTGAAATATCATGTCTGGGACGGTGTGTTGCAGTAGTCATCCCCACAGGGGCACCCCATTTGGAAGGTAGGAGTATGTGATTTGATGGAGCCAGAAAGTCTGGTCCCACCGCAACTTCAAGGGAGACATGTGGCTTCAATAAGGAACCACAGAGAGCTCCATTAATTAGAGAGACCCTTTGATCTACAACAGACAGGAAGGTAGGTGAGACTTAGTATTGCATGTTTTCAACCCTTTACCTTTTCTGTTGCAAAGCACTCTGATTATGACCTCACACATGCAGGAGATTGTTGGTGGGGACCTAGGATTGGATCATTAAGGTAGGCTTAGCCTACACCAATCACTGTGACCCATTTGGCTTTAAAAGAGGGCTGAGCCCCTCTTTTGGGCAGATCATCTGAAGACTTTGCAAGGAGTAGCAAAAAGAGCTCAGCATTGGACCCTGGCTGAAGGTACAGGATGCCTTACACCTTCTGCCAGTCAAGGAAGGACAGGACATCCAAGAGGGAAGCAAGGCTAGGCTCTGCAACAAGCTGCCTAGGCGGGAAGTGCCAGAGAGTCACTGAACTAAACCATGGACAAGTAAGCTGCCTCCAACACTCTCCTCAGCTTTGGGCCATCCGGCTTAAAGGATGATACAAGCATATCGAAGAAGCTAGGAGGAGTGCATCGACAAGCATCTACCGATGTCCACCTTAAAGGAAATGTTCGGGCCAGTGGAGCTAGTCAAGCCCCTCAAGCTGCAACCGACTGCACCGCTGACTGTTGTTATGCCACAGTCACTAACGCCATCTGTGGCGCCTCGACCAGTTCTTCAGACGCAACGACCAGCACAACCAGCACTGAGACAACGATTCCTGACACAGAGCTGCCGTGAAGGCCAGCCTGCAGCTGTCCGTCCAGCGTTGCTCGCCGAACTGCCTGCCGCCTAATACCCGCAGCTGTCTCCCATATTGAACTCTGTTGCGGAAGCTACAAGGCGCCCTGAGACCGACTCAACACGGTTGAGCACCAAGAACAAGCACACAGTACATTGTGGTTCTGTCCCCCTGGTCCTTCTCCGAAGGCTCCTAGTGATATTTTACGACCCTTTGCTCCCTTTGTATTGAAACCAAGCATCCTTGAAATAATGTGATTAATTACTTTACCGACTATTATTTATTTGTAGGGGTTATACACAACCTTTACAAAGGAAAGAACAAATCAATATTAATAATACAGAACAAATAAAAGAATATACTTTGAATCAGAATACTCCACAAAATAGATATACAAGTACATTCAATGACTTAAATATAACTTCACTTCTCCACTTAATATTTGTTCACAAGATCTCCCTATGACCAAATCAATAGATAAATAATACATGTGATAAGCCTACCCCAACCTATCAAACCAGGAATAGATATTCACTTAAGTGCCTCTTTAATACATTGCGTTCACTCAATTTGTGTAGATGGTACTACCTAACAGATTTTCCTCAGAAATCTAACTACATCAAGCTGCAGCGAAATGTCTTTCCCATACAGCATGGTGTATACGCTCATTTCACAGTGAGTTGCAATATATCAATAGATGCTGCAGTGTCTCTGGTAACCCAGATACACCACAAAACCGGCACAGTGAGGGAGCTTCGTTCCCTCTCTCTCGTGAATCTATAATTTCCCTAGTCAACAACACATTGCATTTAAAATGCATAAAGTCATCCCCCATCTTTTATCGAGGAATTAAATCAAATATGACTCCATGCTACCTCCTATTTGGTATCCAGATACCAGGTGTTTATACAGTTTACTTCTTACGACACTTGCACAGGTAGAATTCCTGTACAATAATTCCAAGTATTTTTTTGCCTTATTTGGGTTGAATATAAGCATCTCACATGTTGCCCCAAAAGTAGCTAAATATGTTACTCCATATATGGGACTCTATTGTCAGTTCCTTAAGAAATTCAGAAGCACACGTACCGATTCGTATTCCAATCCCCCAACAGCGTACATGGTATCCTTAGAACTGATGATCAATTTTCTAAATAGACACAACCTGCGCCACATAACCATGCTTCTAATGGAGCACAGACCTAACTCATAACGCAGCGCTTCCAATGGGACACCCTTAGGAAGACATCTAAACACAGATCTTAGTCTATCCTTGCCTCACATTTATCTAATTCCTCAATGGCCCATCTCGGAAAGAGTTCTAAACCATAACGCAATTGCGGAATCAGTTTACACTTGTAGTAGCGCAGAGTCGGCAAGAATAAAAATGGTCCATATTTAGCATACATTTTTTTAGATGGATTATTTGAACATTAACCTTTTCTTCCAAAAATTGCCTGTAGTTCAGCTTCTTTTTATTTCCAAAAATTGGGTATCCCAAATTTCGCAGATGAGATTTCACGCTCAGTTTTTCGTGATTCAGAAACCATACTGGGTTTCCCATGGTGACACTATTGTGAAGCCGTAGAATTACAGTTTCTTAAGCATTAATCATGAGCGAATTTGCCACTGTATAGTCTCTAAATGCTGTTAGTAAACTTTGCAATCCTAGTGGCGTGTGATCAAATAACATAAAAATCATCTGCATAGGCAGTCCAGGATACCTTAACTCCCTCAATTGTCTCTGGTGCAAAAGCAACTGCCTCCAACACATCCCCTGCATCCGATACATAAAGGTTGAATATTGTCGGAGCAAAAACGCAGCCCTGTCGCAGGCTGTTGGTAGCATTTATTGCCTCCGACAATGTCCCAAGTTACATAAACGCACCTGTAGTTTAGAGCCATCATGCAGATGGTACAGTATAGAAAGTAGGGAAGATGGCAAGCCCATTCGATATAGCTTCCCCCAGACGATACTCCCATCCACCATGTCAAATGCCATAGTCAAATTTATAGATCCTACATAGATAGGTGTACTTCCCTGTTTCCATGCCTTCCATTGCAAGATATTCATTAACACCCCCCCTACACCAGTGCCAACATTTTTACGGAAACCAAATTGCAGCTGTGATAGGATCTTATTTACCTCTGCCCACCCCTGGATGTGTTTCATTACCAGTCCTGAACATTTTTTAGAGTCCGCATCCAAGAGTGCAATTGGTCTGTAATTTGCAGGGGATGACCTATCACCTTTTTTGTAGACCGGCACTACCATGTATTCGGGATTTCTCACACCGTGACTATGTCAGTATAGAGCATAAATAAGATTTTTGCCCAAACGTTTACATTACCCTTGAAAATGATATTCGCTAACCCATTGGGCCCGGCCACCCTAAATGATGATGCCTTACAAATTAGCGATTTGATATCGTTTTGTTCAATAGGAAAATCCCATGGTGTTGAATGACTAAATTCGGCAATGGATTTTTAAGCTTAGAGTGGGCATAGACAGTACCAAAGTGTCCCCTCCACTGCTGTTCCGATATGGCGCATGTTTGCATTTGGGCCTGTTGTACATTTCGATTACTTATTAGGGCCCAGAAAGATCTAGCGGAGGAATCCCTTAATGCTGCCAACATAGCTTCCCCATCCATCTGATATAAATTTGCTCTATGGGCTTTGATTTTGTTCTTTCATCTAATTTTAATTTTTCTCCTCTGGTCCTCCTTCTCAGTCGGGGATAGGTTCTGTTTGCGTAGATGTTTCAACTCCCTAAATCGATTATTTTTTAATGTTCTGAATTCTATGTCATAAGTATGTAAATGCTTTATCTTCCTTTGTTTAACACTAGATACAGAGGCAGTCTGGTTAATAGTTGATAGTACGTAGTGATCAACGGTGTCAACAGTATAGAGCCTTGCTTTTTTCCCAATGCTTGTATTATCAAAATCTGTCTGAAAAACAGCATTAACTCTAGCCACATTGTCATTATGCCAGGTAATGCGATTCCCAGATGCATTAACCAAGTATGTATTTATACAAGCCCCATATTTAGGATCACCCTCCATCCCCTCAAAATGTACTTCCAGTATCTTATGGTCACTGCAGATAGTTTTCCTCATGCTCAATGTACTAGCCAAGGCATATAATGGAGTTGAGAGATAAATGTAATCAATTTTGGTGGAGAACTTATCATTGAACCACATGGCTGTGTCCACCGAATTACCCAGTAACTCTCCTGCATTAATTAATCCCCATTCTTCAAAGAAATTACACCATATTTGACCCTGAGCAGTCTTGTTAATCTCTCCTCCCATTATGTTGCAATATTCTGTTCCACGGGTGTGCTTCCCTCCATTACATGCTGGAATTTCAACATTAAAGTCACCCGCAACCACTATCATTACATCTGGGTGGAGTAGAGAAGCTTCTTCGATAATTGCCCCAATTTTTTCTAAAAACTCCATTATGTGATTTTTTTACATTCCAATAGATGTTAACAACCAGAAAATGACTGGGACCTACACAATTCGATAGTCTAAATAGTACAGCTAAGCACCATTTTGGTAATAGAAAGATTTTTATAGTTACAGGTCCCCAGTCCACATGTATAGCAAAAATCAGACCCCCAGAGGGCCTACCCAATTTCCCTTGAGTAGCTACTTCCGAATGCACCACAAAACCATCTAAGACATAGGTAATTGTGAACCAAGTCTCCTGTAAACAGAAAAAGGTACATTTAGATAACAGGTGACAGATTTCTGGAGAGTTTTTTAAAAATCAGTTGACCCTGGTGTTCCAGGACACCAGGGTAAAAGTGTCTAGACGATTGTAACACTCACCTGGTATCCACGGGGACGTAACTCAGCCTGTTCTGACCTCTTACGACCTCTAACCCTTCCCTGGAGGCTATTCGACTGGAGACTGGGCCTGAAACACAGGATTGGTTGAGTTTAACTCCCTATTGTCTCTGTGTGCTTGAACCCCTTCTTCCCCAGGGTCCAACCCTTCCCTTTGATCCACAGCTCACCTTGTTTTCTTGGATAGTGTGCTCTCCATCCTGCCTTCAGCGCAGGGGCGCGTTGATTGATGCAGGCTCGTTGCTGCCTAGTTACTTCACTGGCAAGAGTCCGACAGGTAAGTATAATGAGTCTTTTGAACAGTTCTCTAACTTTGTTCCTTTCCTTCCTTAGATGATGGCCGGCGTCCGGGATGGCTGCGTGCTGCTGAGATGAGTAGCGCTGAAGGTGAGTGAGAGCGTGATGCGCGATGCACCCCTTTCGTATTTGCGTTGAACTGAGTTCTTTTTCTGTGTCTTTTAGGTGCTGCAACGTTTTCAGCGTGGATGCCGGTTATGAAGAACAAATGCAGTGGGTAAGCGCTGTATGCAGCGCCTCTAGATGTTTCCACGCTAACCTGGAATGTCTTTTCCCTCTTGCAGATGGATGAGAAGTTCCGGAGACAGAGTTCCCCCAGAGCGGCTGGGATTCAGGTAAGCGTTTGAAGCTTGTACAGTATTTAAAAATAAGCAAAGATTTGCAGAATGCTTACTAATGCCTTTTTTCTGTTCTTTTCCCTTTTCCTTAGGAAGCGGCGTGCCGGGATGGGAATGACACCGCCGAAGATGCCCGCAGAACAGAAGGAGCGATGTCTGATGGGCAGAAGCGCCGCAAGGTAAGGCTGTTCCTAACGGTGTTCTTGTTCTTGCAGGAACTGAGCGCAGAAGAAAGATGCAGGCCTGCTGGAGACCGATCCGAACACGGTGAGTGTCACGCTGCAGGTGCAGAAAACGCAAAGCATGTTTCTCAGCCTGGGTGTGGCTTAAATAGTCTCTAGGTATCTAAGGTGACTCTGGGCTGAACCACACCCAAAAGACTAGACCGCACAGGCAGTTCTGGGAACCAAAATATGTGGGGGCATCCATCTTGTCCCCATCAATGCACTGCAAGTCCAATCCCCAATGTTATCCTATGGGAGTGAGTGAGTCTGGTGCGACAAGCGCCAAGTCTGACTCCAAGTGGGTCTTTGGAGGGATGGAGAGGCCCTTGAGGGCCATGTAGGCGATCGTGGCCTGGCTCCAGCCTGACATCTTGGAGGGCTGGGGATATGAGGGGCAGGAATCATGACAACAATTAACTATTCGGTTTTAAACCCTGTAGCTGCATAATAGAATCTCGCAGGGTTAATGCTAACCACCTCAAACTGGGGTCCTTTAAACTGTCATCATTTAAGCTCTGTACTTCACTAGTTAATCTCACGGGCTGTTCCACGCCCTTAGATTTTGAAATCGTAGGTCATAATCTTCATTACTATTTTGCAAACCTCTGCTATAACTGCAGATGTCATAACCATACCTATAAAACATTTCTGCCTCCCGCAGTACTGCTTCATAGATTGATCTTGAGTGGGAGACAATTCGGACATAGTCATATCTCTCCGGGTGGACATAATCAATCAATTTAATATCCCCAGATGAGATAAGACTAAGGTTCGATGTCTCATTGAATAGTGCCAGAATTCTACTTCTATTCAAAGAGACAGGCCCGCCCTGCAGAAACAGATAGTACATTAGAACGCTTGGAAGTTCTGGAAAGTGGGGCTGCCTCAGCTGTATTTCATCACAAATCCGAGAATTTGTATTAAATTCTTTGTTTACACACTGCAAGTCTGATTCATTCTGCACTCCACTCTCTGCTTGAGATCCCCCAATCTCAATTTTTCCATCCCTCCTTTCCACAAGTGGTTCAACCACTTCTTTAATTAGGGCTTGCTCCAAAGTCTCAGTTACTATAGAAGCCTTCGGCTGCTCCACCATCATTAACTTCATCACTCTCTGTACCGTCCTTTCAGTCAAGGGTTGCTCTCCCTCTATACCATCTGAACCCAGGCCATTGTTTACATTGTTTGCTATCTCCCCCTGCAATCATTCGTTTCATCACTCTCAATATCATTCTTTCATTTGCAGATAGCTCTCCTTCTTTATCAGCAGACTGTCCATTATCTTTACTCTCTACTACATTTCTGCTTACCTCAGGTCTAAGACCCTCCTTCCACACCTCAGGATGCTCAACAATATGTTTCCCCTTCCCTGGTCCATTAGATTGAAAGCTAGATTTAGCTCCAAATATCTTAGAGTAGGATAGGGGCGACAACTTCCTATAGTCAGTGGGGACAGCTACTGACTTAAACATTGGTATATCTAGATTTATTACAGGGCCCCCCATTCTCTCTCATGCGGCCCCCCTTCAACTGCATGATTACCAATGCATCTAGTATCTGCAGATTTGTTAGACTCTAAGTGGGATCTAATGGGATCAATAATGATATTAGATCCAGTTTGTACCAATAATTCCGTCTCTTTCCCTTCTGTCACTTTAGCCATTATTCTTTTGGGAATGAAGTTCAGGAGACTGGTCTTACTTCCGACTATCATTCGGTGAACCATTGCTCAAGTTTGGTCTATCTCCTTGTTTTTTGTTTTTCCCCTTTTTTCCATAGTTTCAGTAAGTGTACCAGTCGCCACAGTACCCCCCTCCCTATCACAGATCACATCCTCCTCCCCTGGCACATCAAGGTTTTTTGCCATGTCAATGTCAATCACCTCTTCTCTGATCGAATTCCTCAAATTTGTCCTTGACGCTCTATTCTAGCCTTTTCCCGGCTTTTGCTTAGTGTTATTATTTCCTCTTTTTGGCAGTCTCTCCTGATTTTTTGGCGAAGAGACATGTATCTCTTTAGCATTGGCGACACCTCCCACAGTCGCACCATCATCCACTGCACGAGTGTCCTTTACCCTTTGCTCATGGGGAAGAGGCCCTGCATCTTTCCCCTGGAGTCCTATCTCCCCATATTCCAGAATGGCATCAGTATTCATCCCCTGGTGCACCACGTTTTCCTCTGTCATTGTATGACAGCATTTATTTGTTTCTACAGCCTTAATTAGATTGCCAATTAGCAAAGTATGTAGTTGTAACTCTGCTAAGATTTTCTCGTTGTATTGCCCTACATTCGTCTCCTCCCAGTTGCCCCCTTCAGGTCTATTTTCTTTTTGTGCAGGCGTAACTTCCCACTCTACATCCTGATTCATTGGGTACTGGGATAGGGCTAATAATTAACTATCAATAGGAGAATTGTTGTTTTCACCCCGGTTCCCTACACCTAAGTCAATCAAAAGCAGAGAGGCCTCTTCCACAGTTGATTTTTGGGGCTCTGTTGGACTGTCGTTATTAATCTCATCCTCCTTGTTCTGACCCGAATCGATCAAGAGGATAGATTCATCACCAACATTAATTTGAAGTGCTCTAAGTCCACTTTCCATCGGTGGGGAAGGAGGTAAAGGCAGTTCTAATGCCATTTTCATAGTACCCTTCACTGGAGTAAATACCAAAGGGGCGGACAAAATGTCATCATATGCACGAACCCCAGACATTGTCTCCCTTCTAGTTAATGGTACTGTCCTCTTATATGTGTATCTTGGATGCTTCATAACACACACAGGCACTCACACAAAGGACATAGATTCAGAGATCTATACTACTGCGGATACAAATCTCCGTGTAGATGTTTAAAATTCAAAATATAAATTAGCAAATCACTCTTTTGAGTCCATTCCATTAAGGTTAACGTTCCAACACCAGTAACTCTCAGGCACCTATCTAAAGTAGAGCTAGTACCTGCATATGAAACAACATAAGCTCTGAGCCTCCCCACCTCTCCGCCACCCGAGCAGCCAAACAGCCCACTTGCGGCCCACTTCCGGGTGCGCGCGCGGGTGCGCGTACACATGAAAATAAATACACGTGTGAGCACCGGGCTGGGGGGGCGGAGTCCAGATGAACGAGACAAAAGACAGACAAACTCTGCAAAAAAACAAAAATAGGGGAATTCAATAATGGCCCCTATCCAGGAGACCTAGCACAGTCACCCCCACGAGTCCAAAAGTTAATTCAAAGTCCAAATCCAAATACCAAATTCCAGCACTGTAAAGAAGTGCTACTTAAAGTTCGTTAAATAGCTGCTTGCTATCAGTGAGAGGACCCACAGAACTTCCTCTTGCCGACTCACTTTCAGAGAACAGCACTCCAGACGTGCAATCCAGTGCCTGTCGGCACACAGGCAGGTAGGTCAGCGCTTCACAGGCACGGTCAAAAGGCAGAGGCAAGGTCTCCCACAGCCAAACAGCCCACTTGCGGGCCACTTCCGGGTGCGCACGCGGGTGCGCGTACACATGAAAATAAATATGCGTGTGAGCACTGGGCTGGGGGGCGGAGTCCAGATGAACGAGGCAAAAGACAGAGAAACTTTTCAGAGAACAGCGCTCCAGACGTGGAATCCAGCGCTGGTCGGGCACACAGGCAGGCAGGTCAGCGCTTCACAGGCACGGTCAAAAGGCAGAGGCAAAGTCTGCCACAGCCAAACAGGCCACTTGCTGGCCACTTCCGGGTATTTTACCGACTACCCTCCTGTCAGTATCCAAAGTGCACCCCTTTTCCTTCATTGAAACTGTCTGTCCTCTGCATTCCTTTACAGGGTTGGTTGTATTTTGTAGTGTGCTAGAATGGTCTGTTCTTATAGTAAAGTAGATATTTGTATATAACCTTGACTGGTGGACATTCCCTTTTATCATTGGGTAATAATTGTATCTCTGTGTTGCAACTAACCAATGATATACAACTGCTCCATCCACATTACCAAAATTGGACAAGGTGGTTTATAATTTGCTTGTCTTTCCATTCTATTCAGATCCCTTCTGGTGTACTAGAGGAGTGGGGCTGATTGATGGTTTAGAAACCGATATTCATCCCTGGACCACTGGTGCCCCAGAGATTGACTCGTCACAGGGGATCACTGAACTTAGGAAGGCCTTTGGGAACATTCCCAGGGAGCCTGTTTCTTTACCCAGTCGCAGACCTGCAATGTTTAGTAAAGCAATTCCATGTCTGACTTTGATACATAACCTATTCCCCATATAGATAAGCCATTAAAATACATGGGCCAGTCACATTTGATCAGTTCTGCCATTTAGCCTGTTTGAGGTAACTGGCATGTTGCAGCCGGTTATGGATCAGCTAGTGTATCTGAAGTAATGAAATAAAGTATGGGCAGGAACCGATCACAGGTAAGTTACTTCTTTATTAATCCTTTAACACTAACAACCCCATGCTCCCTCCATCACTGTATCTTCAACCGGCTCTACACACTCTCTGCTCCACACACCAACATTACACATTACACCCATGCACTCAACATTCATACATAGCATTCTGGAGCAAGGCGCAAGACAGCCCAGGGATACTACACCCCACCTCTCCCACCAAATGCAAACAAAGCACTAAAACAATGAGCCCCTAAACCAAGATACTTTAAACAAGAAGATTGCAACCGGAATATTATTAAACATTTCACAGAAGAACCAGAGGGACCATGCAGCACATAACATAGTCTTTGGACCATACAGAAGGTTTTCTCCTCCTCTCTCTCAACTCCACAGTGCCATCAGAACGACTGACAGTGTCATCTGTACCGCAGGAACTGTTTATCTCTCTGTCATCTACATCACCCATGTCTACTGAATTCTCATATGTGGCATTGTTGGGTCCCACTACTTCACCCACATCCAAGAACCAATCTTGGCGCCATCGCGCTCCCACTCCTGCAGATAGTTGTTCACTCCAGTACCTTCCCATCTCCACTTGCTTACTCGGTCCATGCTCCATATGGATCCGTCCTGGGTTCCATTTGTATTCTGGAACACATCCTTTACTCTAATAGGCTCAGAAATCGTGGACTCACATTTGCTTCTCAACATACCCTTCTTATTCCTCACCCAAACACCTGACTTTAAACAATGTTTTTCTAATTTAACACCATAATATTTGCATAACTTAGCATTGCCGCCAATAACGTTTCCAGCAAATTCACCCACACCGGATTCAATACTGTGTTAGGCTCTCTACCTCTCATAATCATAAAATGAGAATTCCCAGTATCGCCCTGCACAGAAGTCCTGATGCCCTACAACTTCTCTTCAATGGCTGCTTCCACTGTCAATTTATTCCTAAATGCCTGTTCCACAGTCTCAACCAACACTCTGCTACACCTTTCTACCATACGCTTGGTTTGGGGATAATAATTGGCTGTGTAGTTCCACTCAATGCCAACAGACCTAGTATATTTTATCATCTCACCACTCTTGAACTGCACCCCATTGTCGCTAATCATCCATTTGGGATACCCTTCCCCCTGAACACTCATTCCAAGAATGTTATAAAATCACTTGCGCCCACATTATGCACTGGTTAAGCTTCAACCCATTTGGAGCAGTAGTTCACCATTACAATAAGGAATCTTTTTCATATTCCCAAGTTAATATAGGGAGCAACAATGTCAACACCAATATGCTCCCATTCTTCTTCTGGCCTGCACATGACAACCAATTTGAATGTGTCTTCCCGACCCTGGGCATGTATGTGCAATGAAAAGCTACAAGAAGGGGTTTAAGCCCGCACACTTCCTCGTGTGAGAGGGTTAATGGTTACATTTATGGTTCGATATCCTGTTTCATGGGATTTTTTGGTAACTCCCTCTGGAGAGGTTGAGGCCTCCTTCCCTTTTTGTCCCTGGTGTCCTGTTGAGTTTTTAGGGTGAGGTGCAAGTTCGCCAGCTCTATTTGGAAGCTCTGCAAGACCCTCTGTGCAGTTGCATATCTTTCTCTCTGCATCGTGACACCAGCACCTCTGTTGTGCTTCGCTGAATGCCCTGTTTCTTTGTCTCCCCTCTGTGTGCCACCTCATTCTCTTTGGCCAGTCCCTGCCCTGGCCCAACGATGATGCTGGTTTCTCTTTTGTTAGAGCTGCCTGATCATCTTCTAATTCTGCATCCAAAGCACTGCAAATAACAGAAATACCCTGGCAAGTTTCTGTTTTGAGAGGGAAGGCTAGAGATTTGAATGGTCTGTACACATACATACTGGCAAAAGGGGGAAGACCGGGAATGGACACCCTCTCAGCTAACCCAGTCCTTAGGATTAGGGCTGGATTTGGATTCCTCCTTCCCCCTTCAAACTCATGAGAATAGGGGTTTCTACCACCCTTTAACAGGGCAAAGTGTCTGATCAATAATAAAAGCCAAGAAACCATAGACACAGCACACATCAGAATAGCAACTCACCCGGAGAAAGACATGTTCAAAATCATAAAGGAAATGAGAAAACCTACCGCCTGCAGCAACACTCCCACACCCTCCCAGAAACTGTGCAATGATATCACAAACAACTTCAAAACTAAAGTGAAAAAAACACCAAACTATAGACACAGCATACATCGAGGAAAATGATGAAATTGCTTGCATACACAACCCAATCACAACCTGATCACTCAACCAATTCAAGCAAATAATGGAAGTAAATGGCAAAAAATGTGTGAAAGATAGTAACAACCTAAACTAAATCCCCAGAGGGCACTGCTCCACCCAGACATCTGTAAACACATGATCACCAAAGAAACACCAGTTTTCAGTTTTAACAAACCGATCAACTGTTTACTGTCTACAGAGATCATTCAAGGCAGCCTATGTTAAACGACTTTAAAAAAAAACAATCAGAAATCCAATATGCCATACCCAACTAAAATCCTAGAGAGCAGTGCATAAAACCAAATCCTGAAAGTCCAACCACATCCTAGATCATGAAGCAATAGCTTAAAAAGAAAACCATGGCATTTATAAATAGAACCATGTTGTATTTATGATTGCCATGGTTTTCTTTCTAAGTTTCCTGGGCTCCCCCGGGCTGGAGAAGCCCAGGAAACTTAAAAAGAAAACCACTGCAATTATAAATACAACTGCGTTGAAGTTATGTCTGCAGTGGCTTTTGCTTTGAGTCTCCCGGGCTCCCCTGTGCCGGGGAGCCCGGGAGACTCAAAGCTGAAGCCACCGCAATCATAAATACAACGGTGTTCATGATTTCCGTTTTTTTTTAACCATGGCAATCATAAATACAACAACGTTGTATTTATAATTGCTGCGCCTTTTCTTGTAGGCAAGTCCAGGCAATTATGAATACTTCACCGGCATCCGGCAGATTATTCATAATTGCTGCGACTTTCTTTTCTTGTTTCCAGCACACAGTAAACTAGAAAAGAAAGTAGCAGCAATTATGAAAACTCTGCCGGCAGCCGGCAAAGTATTCATGATGGCTCTGCCTTTCATTTTACGTTTTGTGTGCTTCCCTGGGCTTGGGGAGCACAGAAAACATAAAATGAAAGTAAAGGCAGCCTCCTCTCCATGTTAAGCTCTGCTCTGGCTGCAGTAAGCAAAAGCTCCCAGTAGGGGGCTTTTTCCACTTGATTAGTGCTGCCAGAGCAGAGCTTAATATGCACAGAGGAGGCTGCTTGAAATCACAAAAAGGATGCCCCCATGTAAACAATTGAGCCTCATTTTCTCAAAATTTTACCTAGGAACTTTCTTTAAAAATACGTTTTACATATATTTGTAATTATTGGCCATCTTTTGGGACAATAAAATGTTTGAGCACACTATCCCTTTAAATCCAAAATCCATCCATCGTAAACCCCACTACACTGCTCCACCTCCATAACCCCAATCATTACCTGCCCTTCTTGACATTCTTGACTGTCATTTTATTTGCCCCCGCGGGAAGGAGGGGGTGACAATGGGCCCAGTGGCACTGTGAAACAGTGCCTGAACAAATGAGGCTACACTTGTGATGTATACACCGGGTATGTGGGACTGTCCTTAAAGTATGATGACACGACTAGCATGTCAGTCTTCACCTAGCATAAGTTGGCAGCACTTGGGTAATTAAGTCTGAAATTGCCTATAATCCCGACATTTGGGTTTGTGAGGTAGCATCTTGCAGTATGGTGACATTACATGGTTTATAAGGCTTACCCTGATATACTACAGCACTACTCAAGTATATGAGTTTGTAATTAGTATATTAGTGTAGTGACTAAACATGTGACACTCCATTTAGCATATTATGACTATTCCTGACTTGTGAGGCTTCAGCTGGCATAGGATGTCATTAACTGGCCATATGAAGCTGAAAAAAGTGTGTGTGGCCTATAATGGTTCTGCTTGGTGAACCCTGCCACATGACTGTACCCATTGCATAATGAGACAGCACAGTATTAATATTTGGTTGTAAAACAATTAACCTTTTGTACCCTTTAACCACCAGTATTTGTTATCTTATTAATCTTACACTTATTGTAGGTGTTTTTATTTGTGTTGTCACATCTGATGATGTTACCAGAGCCATAGGTCATAGATCATCCCATCCTGAGATGTCAATTGGATCAAAGGTCATGTAATGATGCTTCCTGAAATGTCATAACATTTGTGCTGTCACTTCCGCTACCCGTGGCATTGGGAGCAATCGACATCCCAGAATGGAGAGTGGACTGAAATGATATTAGAATGTATATGTCAAAGGGAATTCTTTGTAAGAGACCAACACCTGGTTCCCCTCCTTCTGAGCCATACTTTCTATAATCCTGCCACAGTTTGACAGCCAATGTATGCGCCTTCCTCAGCTCTCCATTGTTTTAAATGCAAGTGATATTCTCAAAGAAAGGGAGAGAGTTGGCACAAATGTAGGATTCGGCGTTTAGGGAAAGACTGAGTGTGCCTTGCATAACACTTCAACTATGTTATTAACCTGACATGTATCTGGCAATGGTGTTGGTGGAGTACAGTGACAGCAGAAACCGCAGGGCATTGCAGAGCCAATTGTTAAGACTTGAGGAGTGTGCTGTCGCGACATCAGGGTCCTTTTGGTAAAAGAATTGCAGAGAGGAGGGACTGGGCTTTGATTAGCAGAGCTCATCAAGTGAAGCAATGATCTGTATGGCATTAGTGGTGGTGTGAGGTTGTGAGGGTGAAGTGAGGAGAAGAGAGGACAATGTGAGATGAGTGAAGGAGGGTTTGGGGGCTGAAGAAGTAGCAAAAAGTCCAAAATGGAGGCCCAGTGATCATGCAGGTCTCGCAGCGGGGTCATGTAAAACCCACTGAGTGCAGATAAGGAGACGCGTGGCAGCTTGCTACATTTCAGCACTTAAGAAATTAGATGTTCTTCTGCCACAACACTTTGCAGGCTACGCAACAACACCCTGTGTCCTTATCTGTACAATGGCAGAGATCACCCTTCCAAGTACATTAGAAGAGTTGTGATCTTGCAAACCCCCGGTAACTCAGATTGCGTGATGTCAAAAGGACTAATAAACGCGAGGCAGAATTCTCCTATATGATATGATATGATGTGGCTTTTATAACATGCCTGTACACAAGTGTTTCCTACTCATCTTACTCAGACGCTCCCATCCAGTGGAATCATCATCTATATCTCCGTTTCCCTCCTGGGTGGGCCCGCTGGTTGGCATTTTAGCAAACATTTGTTCCTGCATATCTGCTACCACATCATTATTTTGTCTTGGATGACTCTTTTATTGTGAGTTTCATGGTAATAGGATTGTATTTCCAGACACACTAGGGGATCCTGGGTGATGGGAGTGGTTCAACCACCGCCTGAGCTATACCCCGGAGAGAATCAACACCAATCATCAGGAAAAATATACACATTTTGCAAGAGAGCTCATTTTAAAAGAATGTTTGTCTCCTGAGAAGGAATAAGTGATTTGGTTGCCGCGGAATAAATAATGCCTGTCACTATTAATCACCACTGGAAATTGGCAGAATCATTGATTGAAGCTGTTCAGAATCCATGCCTCCACAATGTTCATTTTGTCTTCAGTCCCACCTAAATGGAGAACCGCCCATGGTGGTCAGTATTGTCGTTTTGGTGAATAGGGAAACTATACATGTTTTGACATTCCCTGCACCATGTACATTTTCAGAACATATTGAAATATAATTCAGTGGGGCATAGGTTATATTTATTTATTTATATTATATGTGACATGCATAACATAAGAAAAAGGAGTAGGCACACTGGTTGCTGAATAAGTGCTTGCTCTAAGAGGAGAAAGATGGAGCATATTTATGCCAAAAGGTAGCTTTGTCTTCAGTTGAGTGGTCCACTTACTTATAATGTTCAGTTTAGGTAATCTTACAATTGGCCCCATTACAGATTACTGTCCAACACCCCTTTGGTGGTACGAAACACAGAGAAAAATACCCCAGTACAAATGCTTTCTCATCGACTTAAAGAGGGCACAGTAAGAGACTTAAGCCAGCGCAAAACAAGGGACTGTTAAATATTTTTCTTATTTTATTGGTGATTTGCACACCGCCATAACAAGTCAAAACAAAGCTCAATTCAGAGCACCAAGCAGAGGGGGGAGGGAAGGTCTTCAGGGGAGGAGAACAGGATAGGGGAGGAAAGAGGCGGTGAGAAACAAGGGGAACATTCCCAGAATACATGTTATGTTGTGTTGTGGTGTGTTATGTTATATGGCACTTGTATAATGCCTAATGCCAATGCCGTGGAGCGCCAAAGTATGGGACATGATAAGAGGATTGTAGAATGCGTGCGTGCATTTTAGCCAGTAGGGGCGACTAAGTCCCTGCTAGTGACCCATGCAGATCTGGCATTTGGATGTGTGCTGTGATAGGCTTTCGAGAGAGTAGGAGACTGATTATGTACCCATCTAGACCAAATTGTATTGTGGGACTCAGCTCTATTCTACTGGCTGAGGTGATGTGCATTATGGGTCATGGCTGACATGTAGCTGTGATGAGGGACAAGACTGCACTGAGCATGCATGGATAGAATTCTAGTCGATCCACATGTTATGATCAACAACATGTGGATCGACTAGAATTCTATCCATGCATGCTCAGTGCAGTCTTGTTGTCTACTTCTCCATTGAGATGGAGTGCGATACGTACCAGTGAGTCATGTCAGATATGTAGCTGCGATGCAGAGGGAGTGCAGATCATAACACGTGGAACAACTAGAATTCTTTCTGTGTGTGCTTGATACTGTCTTGTTGTCTCCTCATGTGCCTCATCACTGCCCCCACCTACCTGTCAGGGGGTAGTAGTTCACCCTTGAGGTGGACTAGACCAGTCAAGATGCAGAAGGGAAGAGCTAGGTCTTGAGTACCTTCGGGAAGGCGAGGTGATCCTCTATGCAGCAGATGCTGAAAGGGATAGAGTTCCATATGGTGGGAGCTTGGACAAAGAAAGAGGAACCCCCAAATCAGATGGATATGGAAATTGGGATGACAAGGAAGAGGGATGTGCCGGATCTCAAGCTTCTTTTGGGTGTGAGCTTGTGTTGTAGATATTATGGGCATGTGTTGTGCAGAGCACTGTGGGTGATGCACATAGCCCTGAAGGCGGACCGTCGCCCGATTGGTAGCCAGTGAAGGACTCTGAGGGCGGGTGTGATGTGTTCTCTGGGGCTTAGGGCAAGAAGGAGCCCTTTTGCATTGTTTTGGACCCGTTGGCGTTTTCTAAGTTGGGATGCAGGGGCAACCAGGTGTTAGCATAGTCTCGCCAAGAGAGGAAGATGGCCGTGATTGCTGCGACTCTGTGGGAAGGTCGGGTAGGGGAAGATGCGTCAGAGAATGAGTAGGTGTAGATAGCAGGATTTTAAGCTATGGAATGTCATTCGGTTTTATACCATGTACCATTGTCATTTGCATGGTATTCAGGCACTCTACAGAATCAAAAAGAGAATGGGTGTGGTGGTTAGCGGCAAGAAATGGAAACGATTGCTTTGCTCTTGTGCTGATGCATGCAGACCAGAAGCATTCTGAGCTTTGCATGTGGGTTAGTGTCTAGATGTTTTCTGTCAAGACCATCAAAGGCATATGTATCCAGAAAGGGGATTTTATGTGCCCTTGGTGCTAGGATGAACTGCACTGTGCTGTAGTTGTAGAAGTGCAGTGTTCTGGCGCTTGCTGCATGTTGGAAGGGCACATTTGAAGCTGTGTCTGAGTGGCATGGCTGTTTTGTGTGTAGTGTGTTTGAGCACGAAACATGAGTAGTTAGCTGGTAAGGTTAGCACAAAGCTATGGTGGGGCAGTAGATAGATTAAATAGTTGTATTGCCCATATTGCATAGGTGCCCGCGGACAGTCACAACTTAATGTGTTATAGAATGAGTCATCAGGGTTAAGGACTGCATGTGAACTGGGACATAAAAATGGTGGTATGCGTAGTGGCAAGTCTGAAGTCAAGCATTCTCTGGCACAGCCAAGAACAAATGCCACATTTTTCTGTGTTTTAGGAGAGCCAGGAAGGCATCGCCATGGACTCAGTTCCGATTTGTTGGTTGGCATAACAATGCTCAAGGGTCTATGGTTGATGGGTGCGATCTTAGTCGATAAGGAGTTGAAAAGCCAGGTGTAATGGTGCAGAAGAAGGAGACTGACACACGGGTGGCATGGTGATTGCTATAGACTTTTATTAGTCAAGAAAATGAGTAAACCTAACTTTCCCTAACTCTAAGAGGGGTTTCCCTGCCTCAACTAAGGATTCTGTCAGAATGTCCGTCTACAATATTTGTCCGCCATCCAGTGTCAAAAATCCTACTTCTGTCCCTCACACTTAAAACTAAACTAGAGATAATGTAGACCTTCTTGGTCCAGAAGAATGACTCCCTACTTCTGGACTGGGGGTAGACGTCTGTTTCCAGGTGTTGGTTTCATTTTAGGGAAATGGCTTTCTTCCCCATGTCAAAATTGTCCTTCAACACACATGGCAAAGTTAAAGTTCAAGCAGTTCTCTTTGGCAGACACTGTGGGAATTCAACCATCCACATGGTGGGTGTGCACTCACCTGGGTTTTTTGAAATTTTAAAAGAAACGAAATGATGTAGATGAACATCCAGAAAATGTGTGAGGCTAATCCACACACATTTTCCTATGCTCACCGCATGCAATACAGATAGACCGTGACCTCTGGGAGGACACAGCCTACAGGCACTGTCCCCACTGTAATATTTAGTTGGGATATGACAGCCAAGAGTACATCAAGGCATCTCAGAAGGTGGAGGGCAAATCCTTCCTCCTGCCATGGACAGCCTAATTAACTAACAAAGGCTCCATGGGTCCGCCCTTTCCTTTGTTGGCTCTGTTGGTGGCCGCTTTGCATACTAACCAGAGTAAATTCAAACAGGCCCATGGGGCCTGGTTGCAGGACTAACAAAGAAGACAGGAAAACCCTAACAACTTTTGATATGCATCTGTGTCAACCTGAAGTCAGCTCCCGCCTCTTAGTATCAAGGTCAGTGAACTGACATGTCTGGGACAACTGTTTACAGTAGTTATCCCTGGAGGGGGACCGCATTGAGAACGTACGAGTTTGTGGATTGATGGAGACAAAAAGTCTGTTCTCGCTGCAGCTTTAAGGGAGACCTGCCTCTTTAATCAGGAACCACAGAGAGGCATATTAACTAGAGGGACCCTTTTATGCACAACATACAGGAAGATGGGCCGGATTTAGCATGGCAGTCGTGGTTTGTAGGAGGGGGAAGCGCCCAACAACATTTCATGCCATGTTCAGCAAGGGAGTTCTGATCCCCAGAGTCTCTAGTTTCAACTCTCTGGGGGTTAGATTTTCTTCCAACTTTAATGTGAAAGCCCATGTTATCACTCAGACAGCAGGATTTAAAGAGGCTATAGGTGGTGTGGCATGTTGTCAGACTTCGGATCCACCTCCCCCTTCTCCTCACCTGAATCTTCTGATACTGAGTCCTTTACCGTAGTCCGGATTCGGGGACGTTCCTTCTTCTTGGTAGAGATAAGATCCTTAGGTGTTCTAACCTTCTTATCCTGCAAGTAAGGTCTGGCCCCTCCGGAGGCCACCTTGGCAGTAGTGGAAACCTGCCGTGGGGGGCTCCCAGTGGGCCAGCCTCGGTGCCCAAGGGAAAAAGCCGGAACGGCAGAAAAAACCCTTGAAAGAAGATCTGCAGGCAAGGTGAGGAGTGGTTCCTAAGGCAAGGTATAAGGCAGGTTCTCCCAGGCTGAGATGATGAAGATTCAGGAATGATGGATTGAAAAGCGAGGACTTTCTCCAAAGTCAGGACACTGTAGAATGCCTGGAGTGCCAGATACCTCGGACACAGAAGCTGATAGGAGCCGCAAGCGGTATGAGGTACAGGAAGGTAACAACGAGGAGCAGAATGAGAAGGGTTTTGCAAGCGGAGAAAAGTAAACAGGAAGGTAAGCAAGAAGCTGAACGCGAAAGGGATCGCGAGTGGAGAAAAAGGAATCAGGAAGGCAGAGCGAGGAGCAGAGTGCGAAGGGTTTCACAAGCAGAGAAAAAGTAAACAGGAAGGTAAGCAAGAAGCTGAACGCAAAAGGTATCGCGAGCGGAGAAAAAGGAATCAGGAAGGCAGAGCGAGGAGCAGAGTGCGAAGGGTTTCGCAAGCGGAGAAAAAGTAAACAGGAAGGTAAGCAAGACGCTGAACGCGAAAGGGATCGCGAGCGGAGAAAAAGGAATCAGGAAGGCAGAGTGAGGAGCAGAGTGCGAAGGGTTTCGCAAGCAGAGAAATAGTAAATAGGAAGGTAAGCAAGAAGCTGAACGCGAAAGGGATCACGAGCGGAGAAAAAGGAATCAGGAAGGCAGAGCGAGGAGCAGAGTGCGAAGGGTTTCGCAAGCGGAGAAAAGTAAACAGGAAGGTAAGCAAGAAGCGGAGCGCGAAAGGGGTCGCGAGCGAGAAGGGCAGAACACAGATAGTCGGTTACAAAAAACACGTAGAACAAAAACACAGAGTGGACAGAAAGGGGAGAGGGACACAGGAGAAAATAACAAGCTCACGCCGAAAACGAGAGCGTGAAGGAAAACTCGGAAAGAAAGTTACGAGTAACTCTGAGCGCTGGTAGAAGTGTAGGCAATACACAGATACAACGCGCCGAGCTGGAGGCGGGGCCTAGATTTATAGTGGAGGCAGCCATGATGGGTGAGGACTAGAGCGTCCATCGATCCCGCAGCTTCCACTCTCGATTCCTGACAGTATACCCCCTCTTCCTTGGGGGTCCCCCCGGCTTGCCTGGCTGAAAACGATGGAACCTTTTCACAAGATGAGGAGCATGTATGTGGTAGTCAGGCTCCCAGGTTCTCTCCTCCTTAGGATAGCCCCTCCAATGTACCAGGTACTGTAACCTGCCCTTACGATACCGGGAATCGATCAAACGAGCCACCTCGTACTCGTCCGGGGCAGGATCAACCTTAGGGCGTCCGTTATGAACAGGCCTCTGAAATGGGTCTTCCTTGTACGCTTTGAGAAAAGAAGTGTGAAAGACAGGGTGAATCCTCTTGAGGGAATCCGGGAGTTTAAGTTTGAAAGCCACCGGATTGATCTGTTGAACAATGGGAAAGGGTCCTAGAAATCTAGAAGAAAACTTCCCCTTGTGAATCCATCTGGGAAGAAATCTGGTTGACAGCCATACCAATTGTCCCACCTTCCAGTCGGGGTTAGAGCGTCTGCTCCTGTCTGCCCACTTCTTCTGGGCCTCCTGGCTGGCTAGATGAGCTTTCTTGGCTGTCTCCTGTATCTCGTGCAGATCTCTGAGAGCCTCATCTAAGGCCGGAACCTCGGTCGATCGTGTATTAACCCAGGGTAGATGGTGTGGGTTGAAACCGTATGTACAAAAGAACTGACTCATCTGTATGGTGGTGTGAATTGCATTGTTATAAGCAAACTCGGCCTGGGAGAGAAATTCAAACCACCTTTCTTGCTGTGGACTACAGAAGCACCTAAGGTACTGTTCCAAGCTGGCATTAAGTCTTTCAGTTTGGCCGTTGCTTTGGGGGTGATAGCCCGAGGAGAGAGCCCTATGGATTCCCAGAACCCGACAGAGAGTGGCCCAGAATTTTGAGGTGAATTGGGAACCACGATCAGAGACTATAGTCCTAGGCAAACCATGCAGGCGGACTACGTCATGGAGGAAGACGGCAGCTGTCTCTGAAGCCGAAGGCAGTTGCTGAAAGGCTGAAAAGTGTGCCAACTTGCTGTAGGAGTCACAAGTGACCATAATTAAGTCATACCAGAAGACACCGGAAGATCCACAATGTAATCCATGGAAATATGTTCCCAGGTGCGATTAGCTAGAGGAGGCTGTTGCAACATACCCATTGGCCTACCCGTCTGATACTTGTTTGCAGCACAAACAGAGCAAGTAGAGACGTATTGACTCACGTCCTTTCTTAGCGTTGGCCACCAGAAACCCCTACTTAATAAGTCATATGTCTTTCTGATGCCAGGATGACCTGTCAAGGGTAAGTCATGGCACCAGGAAAGGACCATTCTTTGAAGCTTTTTGGTGGGAACATAAAGCGCCTCCTCATGGTAATACAATCCATCCTTCCCTTTGGTGATAGTAGGCGCGAGCTCTGGGCAACTCTGATACAGGGCTATAAGCTCCTTGAGAAAAGTGGTCGTGGAGGCCAAAATCCTGAGCTTGGGGAGAACAAAGTCATGCCCTTGATATAATCCTGACACTTCCCCCTTACTTCGGGATAAGGCATCAGCCTTCTTGTTCTCCGTCCCAGGAATGTAAGTTATCACAAAGTCATACTGTAGAAAGAAATAGGCCCATCGGGCATGACGGGCATTGGTGCATTCCATCTGCTGGAGTACCCTGAGATTTCTGTGATCGGTGCGAATCAAGAAGCTATGAGCAGCTCCCTGTAGGAGATGACACCATTCCTGACAAGCTAGCTTGATGGCTAATAGCTCTCTTTCCAATACGGAATAGTTCCGTTCGCTACATGTTAAGGTCTTGGAAAAATAAGCTACAGGATGCTCAAGATTGTCCTCAGATTCTTGGAGGAGTATAGCTCCCACTGCTCCAATGGAGGCGTCAGTTTCCATGATGAACCGTCTTGTCTGGTCAGGTTGGATCAGGATGGGAGCCGTGGAGAATCTTTCTTTAAGGAGTTGGAAAGCCTTCTGAGGTTCTCCTTCAAAAGAAAACCGTACTCCCTCGTTAAGTAGAGAGGTAAGGGGGAGCACAGTTTGTGAGAAGTTGGGGATGAACCGCCGATAAAAATTGGCTAAACCCAGAAAACTCTGTAGCTCCTTTATGTTTCCGGGTTCCTTCTAATCGTGAATGGCCTTAACCTTTCTTGGGTCCATTTCGATCCCTTCATGAGAAAGGATGAACCCAAGGTAGGACACAGAAGTGGCTTCAAACTGACATTTTTCGGGCTTGACCAACAACCGATGGATAAGGAGTCTTCTCAACACCTTCTTGACCTGTGCTCTCTGTTCATCAAGGGATTTGGAGTAGATGAGGATGTCGTCTAGGTAGACCACCACGGATAGGTATAACATGTCAGCAAACACCTTGTCCATATACCTCTGGAAAACTGCCGGAGCATTGACAAGACCGAACGGCATGACTCTATACTCGTACAACGGAGTGCGAAAGGCGGTCTTCTATTCGTCCCCCTCCTTGATCCTAAGGAGGTGATAGGCCCCTCTTAGATCTAACTTGGTGAAATACCTAGCCTCTTGAACCGCCTCCAGGATGTCTCGTATCAGGGGCATGGGGTACCTATCCCTTATAGTGATCTTATTAAGTCCTCTGAAGTCTATGCATGGGCGCAACTCATCCGAATCCTTCTTGGGGATAAAAAACAATGATGCACCGCAGGATGACTTGGATTCCTGAATCAGCCCGTTGTCACGCTCACCTGATTCCCACGGAGGCGCAGGTCTGGCTTCGAGTGCTGATGCTTCTTCAATGGTGAAGCGCAGGACTCTGATGATGGACGGGAAGGGCCCCTCTACTCTGGCTTTTCTGGCTCGCAGGAATATTCCCCTGTGCGTGAAAAGGGAGTATTACCTACTGACGGAATAATGCTCAAGCCTCCCACTCCCTTCCAACCCTCCTCGATACCCTTCCACGATTCCATGTGAAGTCTCACCTTAGGGTCTGGAAGGATGAGTTCTCCATCCTGCTTTTGATGCAGGGGCGCGTTGAAACCCAGTTACTTCACTGGATTGAGGTTTGATTGGAGTTCAAAATAAGCTTGACTATTCAGGTGAGGCGCTGTAAGAGTTCTGTTGCAAGTTCAAAAGTTCAAGCTTAATAATAATGTTCATTGTCTTATTGCAGCAAGCGCTAATGCTTATGTCTTTTTCCCCTTAGGGGCCGGGGTTCGGAATGCCGGAGATATGGCGCCGACCCGAAGTGTAAGTTCTGGATGAGCGTTCAGGTAATGTCTTTGCATTCGCTCATTCAATGTCTTTGTCTTTTTTCCCCATTGGGGCCGGGGTCCGGAATGCCAGGAAGCGGCAGGACCCGAAATGAAATGGGAATGACCCAACAGGTAAGTCTTAGAAGGAAACTGAGCTTTTCCTATTTCCCTTCCTTCTCTCACCTTGTTTTCTTGTCTTTTCTCTCTAGGCTCTGGGAAGTGGGTGCGGATCCTGATGATCGCTGCTGAAGATGGAGGCGCCCAGGAAAGGTGAGTGAAATGCAGCGCTGCAGCGATCGAAGCGAAATGCTTTTAAAATGATGTCTTCCCTTTCAGGATCGTCGGTGTGATGTCCCCGTGATGCAGCTTTAGCAGGTAAGGTCTTCTTTCTCTCCAATTCTCTCTTATCTCCCTTTGCAGGCGACCCAGGATGCTGACAGGCATGGCTGAAGTCCAGAGGCAGGAGCTGACACGGTGAGCGTCCAGCTGCGAGGAGCAGAACAACGCGAAGCGTGAGTTGCTGATCGGGCATGGTTTAAATAGCTTTGGAAGAAGTTCCAGGCATGTATCCTTCCACCGATCAGGTATGTATCCTTCCCCGACCACACCCAGGTGAGTCCCACAGGTAAAGTAGTTCCATTCAGGCCTCAAGAGGGCCTGGATGTAGCAGCATGGTCTGCATCAGGTAAGTGCACATTAAAACACTTGAACACATGTCTAGCTTTATGAGCCTGGCGCCTAAGGCGCCAGGACAGGGGTCCAACATGAGCCTGGCGCCTAAGGCGCCAGGACTGAGTCCAAAGGGCCCCAGCTTGGGCCCGCTGGCACTTCCCTGGGGGGAATGATGCCTGCCTCTGGGGTTGCTGGGTCGGACCTGGCTCCTTGGAGGTAGGCATCATGACACCCGTTCTTTAAATTAGCGTCCAGATATTCTCTGAGGGCCCTTCGTTCCGGAATGGACAGGGGATACATCCTTCCGAAAGGCACGATAGAATCAGGCACCAGGTCGATAGAGCAGTCCTCTGCCCGGTGTGGGGGTATCTGCTTGGGGAGAGTATCCAGAAATACTTTGGTGTATTCATGCTATTGGGGCGGAACTGTTGCTACGATTAAGGAGCCGGGAGCTCCGGAACCTTCTCCATTCACCACCATAGCCGCAGTAGTAATCAGACAGTTTGATTTGCAGAATTGGGAGTCGAAGCACACCTTGTTGGCAGACCAATCGATAAGAGGATTATGTCTCCTCAACCAAGGTATTCCCAGAACTAAAGGAAAATGTGCTGCACGTATCTGGTCGAATACCAGGAGTTCTTGGTGATTGCCCACTCTAATCTGCAATGGAATCGACTCCCACAGGATAGGACCCGAAGAAAGAGGTACACCATCAACACCCTCAACAGGTATGGGTCTGGACTTGGGTCTGGTAGAGACTAGGTTCTCCTTAGCCCAGTTAATGTCCATGAAGTTACCTGCGGCACCACAATCCAACATTGCCAGTACCTCTACTGATGTTGCTTCCGATAACTTCACGTGGACCTTGAAAACCATTAAACTATTATCTTCGTCCTCTTCTAGGGTTCTTGAGTGGTTGCAAGGGTAACTGGCAGGTCCCCCGAGACTTCCCTTGCAGCAGCCCGGGGGTGGACGTTTTCCTTCTTCCTGGGAGGAACTTCTGGACAGTTTCTCAACAGGTGTTTAGAGGATCCACAATACATGCACAATCCCGCCTCTCGGCGCCGTCTCCTTTCTTCAGGAGTCAGAGGTCCACGAGCTGCTCCGATCTGCATTGACTCTTCGGTGGACGATATCGGTCTCTGGACTGGAGTCTGGGAGGGCAGGCCTATCGTCTGTGAGGTTCCCCGAGACCGTCTCCTTTCTTGTCTGCGTTCATGCAGCCTGAACTCGATCTGGAGGGACAAGGTCATCAAGTCACGAAATGACTGTGGTCTGGCTATCCTCGCAAGCTCATCCTTGATCTCGTCCTGAAGTCCTCTTCTGAAGATCATCTGTTGAGCCGAGTCCGGCCAGTCCGCCTTTGCAGCCAGTCTGAGGAAGCGTGAGATATATGTTTGCACGTCTGTATTTCCTTGACGGACATCAAGAATGGCTTCTAATAAGGAGTATAGAACCTCAGGTCTATCAAATCTATCCCTAAAGGCTGTCACAAACTGATCGTAGACATTCAGGGATGGATCATCATTGGAGACCAGTGGAGTTGCCCATGATAAGGCATTCCCAGAGAGATTGGCAATTATGAATCCGACCTTGGCACGGCTAGTCTCATATGCATGAGGCCTGAATGTGAAGTATAGCTTACAGGCGTCCAGGAAATCCTTGAGACCTCCTGGATGACCATCATACTTGCCGAATGAGAGAGGCATCGTGGGTAGGTCTCCGTGGTCATCTCGACGCAATACTACTTGTTGGCGAAGGACTATGTTTTCAGCCCTTAGGGATTGTACTTCAGCTGTCAGGTTCTGTATAGCCGCTACGAGTTCCTGGTATTGTTCCAAAGATGCCATGTTTGTAGTTGGGCGTTGTATGCTGTCAGACTTCGGCTCCACCTCCCCCTTCTCCTCACCTGAATCTTCTGATACTGAGTCCTTTACCGTAGTCCGGATTCGGGGACGTTCCTTCTTCTTGGTAGAGATAAGATCCTTAGGTGTTCTAACCTTCTTATCGTGCAAGTAAGGTCTGGCCCCTCCGGAGGCCACCTTGGCAGTAGTGGAAACCTGCCGTGGGGGGCTCCCAGTGGGCCAGCCTCGGTGCCCAAGGGAAAAAGCCGGAACGGCAGAAAAAACCCTTGAATGAAGATCTGCAGGCAAGGTGAGGAGTGGTTCATAAGGCAAGGTATAAGGCAGGTTCTCCCAGGCTGAGATGATGAAGATTCAGGAATGATGGATTGAAAAGCGAGGGCTTTCTCCAAAGTCAGGACACTGTAGAATGCCTGGAGTGCCAGATGCCTCGGACACAGAAGCTGATAGGAGCCGCAAGCGGTATAAGGTACAGGAAGGTAACAACGAGGAGCAGAATGAGAAGGGTTTCGCAAGCGGAGAAAAGTAAACAGGAAGGTAAGCAAGAAGCTGAACGCGAAAGGGATCGCGAGCGGAGAAAAAGGAATCAGGAAGGCAGAGCGAGGAGCAGAGTGCGAAGGGTTTCGCAAGTGGAGAAAAAGTAAACAGGAAGGTAAGCAAGACGCTGAACGCGAAAGGGATCGCGAGCGGAGAAAAGGGAATCAGGAAGGCAGAGCGAGGAGCAGAGTGTGAAGGGTTTTGCAAGCGGAGAAATAGTAAATAGGAAGGTAAGCAAGAAGCTGAACGCGAAAGGGATCGCGAGCGGAGAAAAAGGAATCAGGAAGGCAGAGCGAGGAGCAGAGTGCGAAGGGTTTCACAAGCGGAGAAAAAGTAAACAGGAAGGTAAGCAAGAAGCTGAACGCGAAAGGGATCGCGAGCGGAGAAAAAGGAATCAGGAAGGCAGAGCGAGGAGCAGAGTGCGAAGGGTTTCGCAAGTGGAGAAAAAGTAGACAGGAAGGTAAGCAAGACGCTGAACGCGAAAGGGATCGCGAGCGGAGAAAAGGGAATCAGGAAGGCAGAGCGAGGAGCAGAGTGTGAAGGGTTTTGCAAGCGGAGAAATAGTAAATAGGAAGGTAAGCAAGAAGCTGAACGCGAAAGGGATCGCGAGCGGAGAAAAAGGAATCAGGAAGGCAGAGCGAGGAGCAGAGTGCGAAGGGTTTCGCAAGCGGAGAAAAGTAAACAGGAAGGTAAGCAAGAAGCGGAGCGTGAAAGGGGTCGCGAGCGAGAAGGGTAGAACACAGATAGTCGGTTACGGAAACCACGTAGAACAAAAACACAGAGCGGACAGAAAGGGGAGAGGGACACAGGAGAAAATAACAAGCTCATGCCGAAAACAAGAGCGTGAAGGAAAACTCGGAAAGAAAGTTACGAGTAACTCTGAGCGCTGGTAGAAGTGTAGGCAATACACAGATACAACGCGCCGAGCTGGAGGCGGGGCCTAGATTTATAGTGGAGGCAGCCATGATGGGTGAGGACTAGAGCGTCTATCGATCCCACAGCTTCCACCCTCGATTCCTGACACATGTGCTATGGGCATGTTCAAAGCTAAACCGGTTGAGCTGGTGCTCAAGGTTTATAATGAGAAAGCTATCTCTGTTGCTAGGTATGTCATGGAGCTGTCGGGCCATAGCAATGTTAAGTCTGTCAACGTGGTAGAGAATACCTTTCTGAAACAAGTATTGGGGCTTCCATGGCCCTGAACTTCGCAGTGCACCAGGAATTGGGTTGCAGGTTTATTAGTGACCTCATTGCAGCTCAGCCTGTAAATAATTGGATCAGAGTTCGGGGGAATATCAAAGCTGGTTTAACCCATGAGCTTATTAAACACTTGGTTCCTAGGGACCCCCACAGGAACATCTCCTGGTTTAGGTATGTAAAAGCAATGTTGTCAGAAGTTGATATGGCTCACTGTTTTTATATGAGAGATGTCATGCTGTACAATGTTCTGAGATAAATAAAAGCCAGGGTGTTCCAGCGTATAGTGCATAAGTGGGAAAAATCTGAGATCCTGAGGCCTGCTAATAGTAAACATGTGGGTCTCCAGAATTACCTATGATGGGCACAGAACCCTTCTCAGCACATTGTTATTACCAGGGCATGTTTTAATTGTATTTGCTTAAGAGCAGTGGTGGTGGCCTGGTCCAATGGCAATGAAAACCAGTCATACATTCTTTGTGATGCGCCAAAGGAAGACTTGGCCTATGTCTTTTTATTGTTTTGCCCTGCTTTCTCCTACATCAGAGATTGCACACTTAAACCACTCTTGCGGGGCCAGGGATTCCTTCGGTTTGAACCTGCTCTGTCTCACTTGCTATGGGTGGACTCATTTTATGTGGTTTGGGGTTTATCATTTCTAAAGAATGTGTTAACTTTGAGGACATTTTTAAAGAAAATTGTTTGTACGTTTTTTGTTCTTTTGTTCTTATTCTTCTTTGTATTTTAAAAAGGTTGTATGATGATGGGATCATTTTTTATCTTTTAAATGTGTGATTTGTAATTCTGATGTCAATTGTTGTTTTTATGGAACATTTTGTATTCCCGAAATAAACTTTCTACTACTACTACTTATTATTACATGTTTTCACCCTTGTAACTTTTCTGTTGCAAAGCACTCTGGTTATGACATCATGCATGGAGGAGATTGTTGGTGGGGACCTAAAATTGGTTCATTAAGGCTTAGCCTGCACCAATCACTGTGGCCCATTTGGCTTTAAAAGAGGACTGAACCCCTCTTTTGGGCAGATCATCTGAAGACGTTGCAAGGAGTAGCAAGAAGAACTCACGATTGGACCGTGCCTTTCATCTTCCATCAGTGAAGGAAGGCCAGGACCTTCAAGAGGGAAGCAAGTTCCTTCCCCTAAATATCTCCCAGGGAACAGAGGGAGCTACTGAATCCAGGGGACCCTCCAGAAGCACCGGAACCCATGCCGAACAAGCACACTGCGTGCCCTGCTAGGCTTTGCAGCAAGCTTCCTAGTTGGGAAGTGCCATAGAGTCTCTGAACCAAACCAAGGACAAGGCAGTTGCCTGCAATACTCTCCTCAGCTTTGGGCCGTCTGGCTTAAAGGACAGCACAAGCCCAGTGAAGAAACTAGGAGGGGTGTATACACAAGCATCTACCCAGGCATGGCTGGTCCATGGGGGCGGGAGGGGTGGAGCTCCACCGACAATGACACCCCCCACCATGTCCACGAGTAACAGCAAAATCCTGTTAATCATGGGCATGGTGGGGCTGTACTGCATGTGCAGTGGGGAGCACTGAAATCAGCCATCCCCGCCACACATGCGCACTGCAGGCCCTCCTGGGCCAACCGTCAAAGCTGAGGTCAGACTTTGCAGACCCCCACCCTAGCCTGTTTGAGGGACAGGACAGGGGGCTTGGTTAAGAAAAGGATGCCTTGGGGGCGTATCTTTCTTAAGCTCCCCAGGCATCCTTTTCAGCCGAGTTTATCAGCTTTGACGGTTGGCCCAGGCTAGGGTGAGGTCAGACTTTGCAGACCCCCACCCCAGTCTGTGCAAGAGATGAGACAAGGGGTGGAGTGCTGAGGGAGGGTCACAGTGATGTCACGGTGGGGACCCACCCACGTGCAGGAATTGAAACAAAACCAAACAAACTCCATAGGCTATATTTGGTTTGGTAACTTCCTGCACGTGGGTCGGGCTCTGCAGTCCCCACTAATGACCGGAGACGAGAGGCAGAGGATCTGTCTGTACCAGACCAAGCACCGGTAAGTTCATTTTTTTTCTTTTAAGTCCTGAGTCCTGCAGTGCAGACTCTGCCCTGCAGAACTCGTTACCCGGTGATAGCCACCAAGAGGCTCCCAGGCCCCCCTCTCCTGGACCACAAAAGACATGCTTTTGCTCCAGGCTGTGTGTGAGGGGTACAGCCCCTCTCACACAGCCTGAAGCAAAAGAAGGACTTTTGCAGTCCCGCAGGGGGTCTACCAGTGTGGGAGTTGGGACGGATGGCCAGAGCCCCATGGCTCGCTCACTGTGAAGTTTGAACACTGGCCTGGGACACTGCAGTGCATTTAAATTTTAGTGCCCAGGCCAGTGTTCAAACTTCACAGTGAGTGAGGAGCTTGTGTGCACTGCAGAGCAGAGAACTGCTGAAGGGAGAGTGGAAAGCAGTCTGAGGCACCCGTGAGGGGCGACAAATCATTCATGTCTGCCACACCCACATGTGCCTCACAGGGCTTTCCACTCTAAGCATGCACAGTCTGTGCTTGTCACAGACTGTGCATTTAAGTGCAGTGCCCAGGCCAGTTTTCATGTGTAGCCGTGCAAATATTAATAACATGACAGGGGCACAGGCACACTAGAGGGATAGGCTTGCTGCTTTGGTATGTGTTTAAACAGTGGCGCAACAAAACCTACATTTCGGCAGGCGGGCTAACCTTTCAAATGTTGGGGGAGGCAACAATTTCAGAGCTGGTGGGGGAGTGGCAAACTTATCTGTGGGGGGTCATCTCACTTCTTTATGCATTCTGTTGAGACTATTCTAGTGCAGGTTCAATGTTACAAGCTGCTTGCTCTCTCCATTAAGTCTAAAAGCAGTAAAGCACCCACTTAAGGACTGCCGTGAGAATGAGCGGTCTTCTGTCCCCTATCTATCCTTTTACTCACTCCCATGACATGAAAATACTAACCCAACATCACGATTTCGATTGCCTAAAAAGGTATGCATATGAATGCAGGTGCTAACAATGACATGCTCACGTTAGTAATTGTCTGTACCGTTTATCATCTGTGTCCTGTTTTGTCCAGTAAATGTGAACAACGTGGAGCCTAGAGACTAATGCTTAATATATTATTTCCTTACAGAAAGAATGTTCCCATCAAAGTTGTTTGCATCTCTAATGGTGATGCTTGGGTGGAAACGCATGTAAAAAAGTATTCACCAAGTCAGATTGGTGCCTTTGTACTTCCTAAAATGAAAGAGACTGCCGGTAGGTGTCCGAATTAAATTTATGTGCTACAGTTTGACCTGGGCTAAAATGTTGTCTATCGTTTTGATTGTGCATGTTTTCCTAATGAAATATACTACACTGGAAGCATTCATTTTGCTTTGTAGATGCAATATGGGTTTAATGTTCATTGATTTGACAAACAAGATTGGGGAAAGTCAGCTAGACTGGCATTTTGGTGCAGCTAGTTTGGATTTACATTTGCACTGTGGCATGGATTTTGGTAAAGCCAGAGGGAGTATGTTGTGAGGTTACTGGCATAAATTGGCAGAACCAGCATGAACATATTGTTGTATAGTATAATTATTGGCATTATGCGCAAAGCAAACATGAGTATGTTCTTATATGTGAATACTGGCATGTATTGGTGCAGCCAGTATGCAAATGTATGGGTACAGCCAGCATGAAAATCTTTTTATACTTGCACATATTGTGGGCAAAGGCATCATGAAAATCCTGTGCAGGTTGGTGATTTGCATCTATTGGATTTTTTTCATGAGCTACCCTATAAAACCCAATTGCAAACTGTTTGGCTTTTTACCCAATTTTTGTGAAAAAGTGTGGTCTAAAATGCACCATTTTCACCCATTATTTAAAAAAACATTCTCGGTAGAGGAGATCCATCCCAAACCCCCCTTGTGTGGTGTGGGCTCCCTTGCTACGCTCGGTGGCTCCGGCATATCGAGACTAATACTTAGCCCCTCCAGTTAAAAACATCATCAGATGCTACTGCATCTACCGATGTCTGCCTTAAAGGATATTTTCGAAGCAGTCGAGCCCCTCGAGCTGTAACTGACTGCACTGCTGACTGTTGTTACGCTACAGTCGCTAACGCTGTTCGAGATGCCTCGAATAATCACTGAGACGATTCCTGACCCAGAGCCGATGTGTGGCCAGCCTGCAGTCGTCTGTCTTGCCTCACTCGCCGAACTGCCTGCCTTCTGATACCTGCAGCTGTCTCCCATCTTGAACTCTGTCGCAGAAGCTGCAAAGCTTCTTGAAACCGACTCAACCCTGTTGAGCACCAAGAACTACAAGCACATGGTAATTGTGGTTCTGTCCCACCAGTCCTTCTCCGAAGGCCCCATTTCTCCCTTTGTGTGGAAACCAAGTATCCTTGAACTATTGTGATTAATTACTTTACTGACTACCTTCCTGTCAGTATCAAGAGTGCATCTCTTTTAGTTCTTGAAACTGTCTGTCCTCTGCATTCCTTTACAAGGTGGGTAGTATTTTGTAGTGTGCTAGAAGTGTCTGTTGGGATAATAATAAAGTAGACATGTTTTACAACCTTAACTGGACAGTCCCTTTTATCATTGGGTAATAATTGTATTCTCGCTGTGTTGCAACTAACCAACGATCCACAACCTTTCGGAGATACGCCTGCTGTTCCGTCCACCTTAACAATATTGGACAAAGAGGTTTATACTTGACTTGTATTTCCAATCTGTTCTGATCCTTTCTGGTGTACTGGAGGTGTTGGACTGATCGATGGTTTGGAAACCGATATTCATCCCTGGATCACTGGTGCCCCGGAAGTTGATTCGTCACAAGGATGAAAAGTGAAGATACTGGCTCTAACAGCCCTCTGGGATTAGGGACCCATCAAAGAAATCATACTTCCTGTCCTCCATTTACAACTCTCTCCTCAAGGCCCTCTTTCACTGTGGGGGAAAATCCTATGCCGGTATGGCTGGTCTTGAAGCTGTTTGTAAAATTGGACTCACTTGTGTCGCGCAACTTCCACAAGACTGCACACGTAGGACATTAAAAGTACAATTTTGGGATTGCAAATATGCAGCCACCACTTTAGTTGGCAATGTGAGCCCCCAAGATAACAAAGGCACTAAGCCATGTCCCAGCAAAGAATTCATAAGGGGCACCCCCCTCAGTGATCCTGAAGCCATGCCTTAATCCTGATTTTAACCCTCAGCTCAGCATTCATTGGACAGATGCATCCTGTGTAAATGCAGGCAGCTGGAATGTGAAGTGACTGAGCTCGACTACACCCACCACCTAAATGAACACCTGTGAGAAACGGCAGACCCCAAAAGACTGTTGCTCAACTCCCACATAGTCTGTTAAATGGCCATAACAAAAGGGAGGCTGAACTGCAGTATGATTTGGGACCATCACCAAAATTAGCTTAGGCATTGTAGTAACTGGCCAGGATACTAGCTGTCAGAATAACCGGGCTGAAACACAGCTCGTACCCAGCACCCCATTTTAATCAGAAACCCCCAAACAGGGGAAAAGGATTCCCATGTCCTCTCTGTGGCATAGGATGTGGACCCTAAAGACAAGTTCTGCCAAGCAGCTGACTGAAGTATACAGCTATTGTGCCAGTTACTACCAGTGCACAAAGAAGATAGTACCACGATACAAAATGTGTGGCATACACGGATCAAGCATTGGCGGCCACAAATAGGATATGATATACTTCTAATGTGCACTGAGCGAACTAAACTGCATCTTGGCGCTTTTGATGCAAGTTGCTATCTGGCAATAGTTAAAGCCAAAGTTAACAAAATCAGTAGGTTTTCAGGGCCTCCTTAAAGAAGACCATAGAACCACATGAGCAGATGTGGCGGGGCAAAGCATCCCACCAGCAGGGGCCACAGACAGAGAAAAGTCTCCCAACTCTGGTTTTGCAAATAGTTTATGGAACCACAAATAAGCAGTTGGACTGTGAACTCAGGGTCCTATTAGGGTAGTAAGGCTCAATTTTGGAAACGAAGGGCCTGATTCATGGAACTTTTAGCACGGTGCAAAGTCATGGATGGAACAATGGGGGTCATTACGAGTGTGGCGGTAAGGGATTAACGGCGCCGGTTAAGGTGCCAGAGCCGTCAACCCCTTACCGCTACATTATGAGTCTGCTTGCTGGAACCCGCTAAGCACGCCTGGTTTTACCAGGCGCCTTAGCGGGTCCCGCGAGCAGACCATGGCGCTAACAATGGGCCCATTAAAAACGTGCCCGTTGTTACCACCCTCCCCATTCCCATTGAGCCCTATGGGGGTTCGAATGGGAATGGGGATGTACCGGGTCCGGGCTCCTTGAATGAGGGGCGCCCTCCAAGGTCGGAATGGCCCAGTAATTCCTCATTCAAGGAACCCGGACCCGGTAAGGGGGTAACCATGCCGGCATGGTTACCCCCTAACTCGTAATGACCCCCAATGTGTGATAATATTCACTAATCGCAAAAGCCATGGAATTCCTTCTAAACCAGGGATGCTAAAAGCACTGCACCTGCAGGTATTACCCAAATTGTTCGAACACAATTGTTTGAATTACCGAATTGACCGAAAGTCGAGGGTCCGAATTGACCTTTGCACAATTGACCGCACATATATATATATATATATATATATATATATAAATATATATATATTGGTTTGGTAATATATATATGTATATATATATATATATTTATATATATAATGGGGGGTTGCGGGGGGTTTCCCCCGGATATATGTAACAATTGACCTTCACAATTCGGTCAATTGTGCAAAGGTCAATTGTAATTCGAACAATTGTAGTTCGAACAATTCGTATACATCCCACCTGCATACTATACGGGCACCCTCCTTCCCCCCAACCAAAAGGGCACAACACGTCCACATGAGCAAACGCCAAGAATCATGGCAAATCAACCGGAACATAGAAATCCAACCGAGAAAAAAGGTCAAACGGCACAAAATCTGACAACCCACACTGGAAATGTGACGGACGACTCTGGCAGAGAAAGACGGTGGAATACCAGCACACTAGACGCTAGGGTTGCAGGTGGCGGAAAGTATTCAAAACAAGGACACCAAAGCAACATTATTGCTAATGAAGCAGAAAGTCACACAGCAAGCATGGGGCACGCAACTAGACGTTTCTGCAGGGTCTAACATGCAGGGTACGTCCCTGAAACACCTACCCTAGACTAAGGTTACTAGATGGCGCCATGTCACCAGCTTCCCCGTCATTTTACTTTTACTTTACCCCATTTCCTTCAGGTGAATTACGCAAGACTGAATGGAAATTGAAAGCCCGGGATTGGGAAATGGTGTCTTGGGAAACATGGAGCGATGTAATAACCTAATCTAGTCATTAACATCTGACTGACAACCTCTGGAAATGACTGCAATTGAGGCCCAGCCTGCACTGATAGGTGACGTAGAGATCAATGCCTTTTGCCTCTGTGGCGCGTGGCACGTCACGCGGCACGGAACGCAGATGCGTAACGTACACGGTGTCATCATGACGAGCCATAGTCGCTGGTTTACGAACGACGTCACGCTGAGCGCTGGATGTGATAACTGCAAGGCCAAAGCGAGTGAGCACGCGGGATGGCGCACGAACCCGATATCACGTTGGCGTTCGCAGTTTGCCTCCATTGCTAAATCTCTAGCGCTACAATGAACAAGAGGGTGCTTCACCGCCAGCACCCAGCCTCCACACACGCCAGTCACAAAGCAAGTTACGCGCGATTCACAAAACCAGCTACGTTTGTAAAGTAGGTTTCTGTTCTGAGTACGTTATGCAAATATGGTGAACTTGCTGATTCGTGAATTTCAGCAGAAGGGTGTGTGCGAGGAGTGGGTTAAGGGCCTGGCAATGCACGTTTTAGCGAATAGACACCAAGTCGTAACTTCCAGTGACATGAACAAACTTTCAAAAAATCCCTTCTTACACTTAACTTCACAGGTAACTTACACCTGAGTGGTTTCGGTGCACGTGTCCTGAAATGCACAACGTGCTGGGCATTTCGTGACATGTGCAAAGGTAGTGGCCACAGTCATGGGAACATTATTTTCACCTAGGAGGCAATAGGAATAAAACAATTCGAAAATGTCTCTTTTTAAACTTCAGCAATGAGTAACTTCTGCACTATCAATGCGTACATTTCTCATTGCATACGTTGCACACAGGGACGCTCTCCTATACATGAACACTGTGATGCTGGTACACGTTATTTACTGCAAGGCTCAGCCTTAGTGACTGCCCTAAACCAGAGGAACTAACATAACTTGTACACTTCCATTACCCTTTAAAACATAATGATTTTGCACAGATGTTCATTTAAAAAAAAATGGATGCATTGCTGGTAATGTCAATATTTTGGCTTTTTTTATTTTTACTTTCTTCATTATTACTGATGCAATTACTTTTGATGCAAAATGTGTTCTTTTGACCACTTCATTTTTCACTTTCTTGCATTTTACTAGCAGGGGGTAGCACCGGGTGACAGCTGCATACGGTTGGTGCCTGTCATCAGAAAGTAGTGTGCCCTGCCATGGTCTCTAAGGCCTAAGGCACAGGTCAAATGCATCAGCTTCTGCATGCATAACTATGCCCCAATGCTCTGCACACATACATGCACATATTTATACGAATCTTGCAAAGCAGGCTGGACCCTTTGTGCACCTCCGAGCAGTTCCACGTGGCCATCACAGAATGTGAAAAAAGCTCATTTACATTTTGGAGCATAATAACTCCCAATAATCTCTGTAACTTTTTTTATTTTTAGCTATTAGATGGTGCTTAAGCACTACCTCTAATCTGACATTAGGGGAACAGAGCACAGATAGAGGGAGATGAGATGGGAGGAGGGACACATAGCTTGTGAGTGTTCTTTGAATATTTACCCACCCATTGACTGTCCTTGGCCATTCCAGCTCATATGGCTATTGCCACCCACTGCCTGCTCCTTCTGCCCCCCAAAAACCCTCCTGGGATCTTTTTGAGCTAGCTATATAATACAGTAACATTAAACTGTGGTCTGTGTAGGAACTGACAGTGTTATTTCACAGCAGTCTTCGGAGAGTTAATGGCTTAAATGCAGCTGTAAATGAATTACTGTTGAAATAGAAATGCCATAACCACGTGCGCCTTCAGTCAGTTGAATTATAAGCAATTTGTGTATGTCCTGGCATTTGCTCCTTGAATTGAAGTCCTGTTAATAGCAAGTGCTGGCAAAGCCGACAGTTTTGGTCTGTGTATATGGATGAGGCAGGTATTTGCCAGGCACTGCATCATATTCTTAGGTACTTATACAATTTTCCAGCTGTTGCCATGTTATAGCCAGGTAGCACCATTATGGAAGCGCCTGGTAAGTGTCTCTCCCAGGCCTACACAAAATCACAAACTGTTGGCCTTGCCGATGCTTGTTGCAATTGTAAAGGTACTTGGTCACGCTAAGCTATTCAAATAACTTCTAAATGGATTTCAGTGGCGGCTGGTGAGTTTGAAAGCTGGTGGGGTGTACATTTCCCAGGAGTAATTTTGGAGCGAGCGCGTGCAGCGCGCAAGCCTACACCGCACAAGGGGGGTCCGGGGCAGTTCTCTTCCTCCCCCGCTTTGGGGAAAAATGGCCTCCAAAATGTGAAATGTACTGTCCAAACCCATTGCAATATGACATAAAAAGCATTAGATTCTACATACTACTGGTAGTACATCATTCTTACGTGTGCAAGTGTGATGGTGTATTTTACAGCAGCTTGTATTTAGAATAGCTGGTACTACCTTTCCCCAAAGTCTCTGAAGTTACCCTCCCTACATTTGAAAGGTTAGCCCCTCCACCCCACCGAAATATATTGCCTTATTTATTTAAAAAAACAACAGAACAACTTAAATGTTATGGTTATTTACCCACCCTTTGACTACCCATTGCCAAGCTAACCCCATGGCGATTCCCAGCCACTTCCTACCCTTCCCCATGCAAAACACATCCTCCTGGTATCTCTTTGAGCTAGCTGTATCAAGTATAACCAATAAACTGTGTGCTTGAATGGCCTGCCAGTGTTTTTTCAAAGTAGACTTCTGAGAATGAATGACTCAATTGGAGAAAAGTGGTGCATATTGCCCAGCCTGGGGTATCTACGGTGGGCAGACGGCAGGAAAAGAGTGAAGGGGAATTTGAGGCTATGTGTTGCATTTCAGAAGAGTGTGCAGGCATTGCCAACCAACTGCAAGCACTGTACACAAGCAGCATGCTAAGTTCAGACACTTCAGTGTACCAGTGTATACCCTTTTCCAAAAAAAGTTGGGAGACCCACAAGCTAGTGTTAGTACAACATTGCAGTCATTTACAAAAACAGCAACAGCCCCTCAGTCAGCAGCTGCCACTAAATCGCTTTGCCATCTACAGCGGACATATGGCTACGGACAGCCTCAAATGCTCAAGTGGTACCTCAACAGGCCAAGTCATGTCTCATATGGACTGATACTGCCATCAGGCGCCATGTACTATCATGCATGGGAATATGCAACTACGAAACCCTAGAGTCAAGTTTCACTTTCCCCAAGCGAAAGCATCCATTGCATTCCTTACAAGTTTGAAAGTGAATATTTAGGGTCCGATTAATGGAATTTTCTTGCACGGTTCAAAGTGACTTTGCTTTGCTGAAAAGTGACTTTACACTACCGACACAAACCCTGATTCATAGAACTGTGCAAAGTGTATTTTTGCAGTGCAAAGTCAGTACAAATGAATTTTTGCAGTACAAAATGACTTTGCACTGCAAAAATACACTTTGCACAGTTCCATGACTCAGGGTTAGTGTCAGCAGTGCAAAGTCACTTTTCAGCATTGCAAAGTCACTTTGAACTGTGCAAGAAAATTCCATTAATCGGACCCTAAATATTCACTTTCAAACTTGTAAGGAATGCAATGGATGCTAGTACAGAAGACTTGGCTTAACATTAATTCAGCAGCAGAATTCAAAGAATTGTCCTCAAGAGAGATTATATAGACGGGGGGTGGTCCCTGACGGCTTGTCATCGGGACAGTCCTGCACAATGTTAAGAGATATTGAAGCAAATCCGTACAGTGCGCTTGTTGTCATGCTATCTCAAGTGGAGCAATAGAGTTGAGACACCTGTTGAAATAAAACAAATAAATACAGTATTTTTGTGGGGTTGCCTTGAATAACATGGCAACACCTTCTATATGGTTCACAGAAGTTGGTTGGTTTATCACCTAGTTGGAGGAGTCTTATGGAGGAACTCAAGTGGCAGGTGGGTCTGGGAAGGATGACATCTGGGGTAAATAAGGTGATCCACCAGTGGGGGAGACAACAGCAAGTGACCGCTGAGTGCTTCCACGCCTAGGCCGGTGGATAGGAGAACCCTGATTGTAACGTCTTCATGAAATTGACCGTGAGACGTCATCTAGAGTCCTGTAAGCAATCATAAGAGATGACAGTGAGAAGAGGTGGACTTTGGAAACGCTGCAGGCCATGCGCTATAACCATAAATGGCACGTATTTCCTGATGGGGGAGTCTAACATACAGAGACTGCAATATCTCTAGAGAATAAATGGCATAGGTAAGAATTCATTTTGGCACAGAGGATAAGAGGCCACCGCTTGTGGTAGAAAGTAGGCAGACTGAGGAGAAATGCACCAATGAAGCACTTTGTAGAGAATCTGGTGGCTGCATGGGAGGACCCCACAGAGGGTCTGTGGAATTGAGAAGGTGAATGATAGTTTAGGTGAGCTATTGATGTAAACACCACAGACAATGAGCTGTCTGCAGTTTGTGATAGGAGAGAAAACAGGTAGGCTGGGTGGCATAGCTTTTCGGCTACCCATTTCTATATCCATGAAAGAAGCTCCATAACCCATAAATTGCAATTAGGAATGGGTGTGTCTCATTGGTTCAATTAGCAGTTGTGTTCTAAACCCAGACTGCCTCACTGATCCAATTGGTTGGTTTTTTAATTAACTCCGTTCCCTGACCCTCGCTTATCTGGCAAAACTGGTATCACTCCAACCACTAAGTATTAATAGCTCTATAAAGAAGAGGGGACATTGGCAATGCCATAGTGAATTGAAAAGGCACAGTCTGGCCTCTCCCTTTAGGAATGAGGCCAGAACATTACCTACCACATAAGAAATCCCACCTAGCCCAAGAGAGAAGGCCATGTTGCAGGGAATCCCTGCTTAGCTCGGCCTAGGTGTTATCTGCACTACCCCAGAGCGGAATTCTCTTCACCTAAAGTGAAATGGAGCACCTGAGACCGATACTCAGCAGCGCAGCGCTAGCAAATGGAACATGTTCCTGTCGGATACGGCATGATCATCCTGCCAACAAATTAAGTAAATTGAACACAGAAAGTTCCTATTATACCCGCATTCCAACAACAGCGTTTCTATGGCTACCGTGACATTACTTAAGGTAAACAAAGTCCGTTTGGAATTTAGCAGTGCATTATTCAGCCTTTGTTGCTGCATCACCAAATATCACATCTCCATCAGGTCAGCATTTGCTAAAATGCTTCGGTGCATAAGGCATCTTGGTGGCAATCCAGCACACCGTTTCCTTTCCTGGCAAAGCTTTCATACGCATGCGCATTGCCCGCCCTCTATTTCCACCAGCGACTCTTAGAGAAGGCACGAGGACAGCATGCACGCTGTAATATTTGTGGTATTCAAGCATGCATGCACCTTTCAAAGCAGCAACGAACGTGAGCACTAGACTTCTACCATGCTGCAGTGTTTGGCAGTCACTCTAGAATACATGTGAATTAAGGGTGAATCGCACCCACGGAAGGGCGCTCTGCCAATCAGGCAGTTGGAAATATGGGTGAGAAAACACAGTACACCGCCTGCAATTTCCAGCTGCCCAAGGCCCTTGCCTAGATGGTGTTAATCCCGTGTGGGCTCTGTAAATAAGGACAGACACGCCGAGGTAGAACATACGTCTTGTTTTTCAATTACAAGACACTAACTGCCCGCACTCGTTCCCTCCCCCTTTCATCTGTCACGTGATGCTACCCACGTGACCCGGCGGCGGTCTCTTAAGGAGACACTAGCCTTCTAACATCACCCCCGGACAAATGTTCTTACAACGTTGTCAGCATTCGTCAACCAAACGTGCTGATTTCTTGACGGTTCTTTGGGGCCGGCTGCTGGCGGCTTCTCCTGGGTCATCTTCTGGCCGTTCTGTTCTCTTAATTCCTGGCCGGGGCGAGAACCTTGGGGGAGTCCATAATCTGTCTCGAGAATCCTGTGGAATCGGTTCTGGATCTGGAGGCTGAAGTTTCTCATCTCCATCTGTCACTGCTAGCTTGAACTGTGAACTGTTGTGGGTTATTTCTCTCTCCTCATTTTCAGCAGTCACCATGGTTCCTTTTACTGCTGTAACTTGTAGCGGCTGTGGGGCAAATCGAGAGTCAGGTTCTTGACTGCTGTCTGTTGTACCAACACTTCATCTCCCACTTGAAACTCTTTTGGGCGTGCTCCTCTTCTTTCATCTGTCTGTGTGCAGGCCCGTTCTTTCCATTCCGTGTCTCTCCTTAGGACTTCAGGATCTGTTTCTGGCTTGTTTACTGGATGTTGATTTATCCGTGTGCGAACTTGGTACTTCACCATGAGTTCGGCTGGGGTTCTGTTTGTGGCTTCGTGTGGCATGTTACGATAGTCTCGGAGCATTCTGCACAAAGCTTGGTTTGGGTCGACGTTTTTTTTCGATTCGAGCTCGCTGTAAAGTATTTTTGATGGATGCATGAATCTCTCGGCCATACCATTGGCTTGCGGCCAGCGAGGTGTAATCTTCTGGTGTCTGAACCCTAGGTGCTTGGCGAATGTTGCAAAATCATGCCCACAGAATGGCGGGCTGTTGTCTGACTTGATGACATCTGGTATTCCCCATTCGCTCACTACTTCGTCGAAGACGGCTGCGACTTGGGCAAAAGCCGTGGACATGGATCGTTTTACGATCGGGAATCTTGAGTGCTTGTCAATGAATAGTAGTAGGTATTCCCCGGATTCTAGAGGTCCATAAAAGTCTACTGCCACTTTTTCCCAGGGTGTTCTGGAATCTATGTTGGCTGTTAGGGTATGGGCGCTTCGGCTCTGGCCGTGCATTGACACGCCATACAGTTCTTTACCCACCGGTCCACCATGGTGTCGAGGAAGGGGAACCACACGTGGCAGCGTAGTTAACGTTTGGTATTGTCTGCGCCGTGGTGTCCCTCGTGGGCTGTCTTGATTACGTCAGACTGTAGGGCGGCTGGAACCACCAGTCTACATCCTCTGAGGAGTATGGTTTTGTCTTTCACGGCTAGCTCCGTGTGAACTTTTTACAGCCTCTTTAGCTCATCTCTGCATGCTCCGGGATGTGTCCTCGGTGCCCTCCGGTAGTCTTTCCATTTGTTGTGTTCAGTGAGGTTGATCGCCAGGGCCATGGACGGGTCGGCTGCTGACGCCAACGCTATGGCTTCCAGTGATATTGCTGGAGGCAGCGCGTTTGTGGTGACATAGCTAATGTATTCCACATCACCTGGTCTTGGTGCAGACTTTCCTGTGGGGTGCCTGGACAAGTAGTCAGCTGGGTGGTTTTCACCCCCTGGATGATGGATGATCCAATAGTCGTATGCCCCACCGTTCGATTCTGGGGGCAACTTTGTTTGGGGGTTCCCGAAAAGCGATAGTAAGGCCTGGTGGTCGGTGATGAGGGTGAACTTTTCCCTATTATGAAGTTATGAAAATGTTCACATGCCCATACTGTTGCTAAGCTCTCTTTTTCTGCTTGGGAATATGCGGATTCAGGAGGCGCCAGTGCCCTGCTGGCGTAGGCCACTACATGTCTCGGGTGGGTGTTTGATGGTGTCGAAAGCTTCATGGCATTCCGCTGACCAGGCGAAGAGAATGTCTTTTTGGAGCAACTTCCGGAGTGGTTCGGTGATTGTGGCGTAGTGCGGTATATATCTGGCGCAATATCCCGCCATGCCAAGAAATGATCTGATGTCTGCAATTTGTCTAGGTTCTTGGAGGTTGAAAATTGTTGCGACTTTTTCGGGGTATGGGTTCATTCCTTCTGCGGAAAAAATGTGTCCGAAGAATTTTAATTTGGATTTGCTGAATCGGCACTTATCAACTTTTAGGGTGAGACCTGCATCTTGAATGGCTTTGCAGGTGGCCTGAAGGGCAACATTGTGCTCTTCTTTTGACCATCCATACACGAGAATATTGTCACTGTAGTTTTAGTGCACCTCTTATTTGCCGAGTGACTAGTCTGATGACCTCGTGGAAAATTTCTGTGGCTGATGATATGCCGAAATTTAAATTCTATTAGCGGAACAGCCCATCGTGCGTGGCGAAGGTGGTGATTCCTCTCGATTCCGGATGGAGTACCATCTGGTGGTACTCTTGATTTAGGTCGAGTTTGGAGAAGAGAGTGGACTTGTTCAGTTGGACTATCATGTCCTCAATTCTTGGGCCCCGGTGCCGTTCTCGCTGGATGGCGGTGTTGGCTATCTGCATGTCCACGCAGAGTCTGAGTCGTCCTCCCTCTTTTGGTAGTATTACAAACAGCGAGACCCACGGGGTCGGGTCTGTAGCTTGCAAATGGAAACCAACCCTTCTTGGGTGTTGTAGAATGGGTCGGACAGTTGGGTCAATGTGAAGTTTCACGGGCATTCCTTTCATTTTCCTTAGGCCCTTGCATATAAGTGGGAATTCATTCATGATGGTGTCCTTTGACATTGTATCTGCTCAGGCAGGCCCGGGTTTGGATGTTGAACATGTTGTCTCTTGTGTCGTGTGTTTGGTTCTGTTGAGCAAATCTTGGCACCTTCCTGGACATGTATGGCTATGAGTCCTAGGCAAGAGGCGGTCCTGTAGCTTAGAAGGCATCTCACTTTGGTTGGACTGTGAATGACGTGAATGCAAGTCGTCGTGGAGTGGTTGTCGTGGATGAGTCGACGCTTGAAGGAGCCAATGGTTTGTAGGGGAATTGCAGCGCCCCATTGATATATCTTGAAGGTGGATGGTGTAAGGGCCGGTTTATCAGGGATTTGGTGAAACTCCTTCTCTCCCATTATGTTGACGGTGGCTCCTGAGTCTACTAGGAAGCAGAATTGTCTCCCTCTTATTTCCACTGGTATTTTAGGTGCTTCACGTGCTTCTCCTTCATCCATGATGAGATTGACGTACTCGTCTTGGGAATATTGGTCATACTGGTCGGCTTCATAGTCAACTCCTTGTTGTCCCGCCCCATAGTAGTTCTGGTATGTTTGGAGTCCATCATATTCATCTCTTATGTGGGATACCTGGTCATGTCCCTCAATTTCTTGGGTCTCTTCACTCGGGTAGGTATCTTCAAATACTCTGACATATCTTCTTGGATTATGCTGGTAGGGGCGCATTTGTTAAGTCTGGGATTGTGGGTTCCTGTTAGGCACTTTGTATTGAGGGGCCACATGCATTCGTTGTGTCGGAAATGGTCTGCCTTCCCTGCAGACTGACTGAAAGTGTCCTTCTCTGACGCAGTTTCCACATCTGAGATAGTGCGGAACAGGTCCCTGCATTGGGGAAAACATACCACAACAGTAGCATTGGCGTTGGGTTCTCAGTGTCATCGAGTAGTTGGAACTGGAGGGCCTTTCTGTTGTTCTGGTGGTGTTGGACTGTATTGCCGCTATCGTTTCATTCTTGTCTTGTTTCGTTAAGGTGTTGCTGCTATCTGCATTACCTGTTTGTCGACCCTTTCTAGAATTCTGGTCATCTCGCTTAAATCTTCTATGGTGATGGGCTTCTTGAGGAGTTGCTTTTTTAGGGTTTGGGATACACATCCCTCGATGACTCTTAGGCGTATGGCTTCATCGAGCGAGAAGGCATGAAACTGGCAGTTCGCTCCTTTTATTCGTAGGCGGGTGAGGAACTCATCAACTGTCTCGTCTATTCTTTGCGTGCACTGGTTAAATATGTATCTTTCATAATCCCTGTTAGGCTCAATTACCAGCCTCTTGTTCAGGGCTGTTATTAGTGCTTGGAAGTCAGTTTGTTCGGCGGTTGGAATGGTCTTCATAAGGACTTTAATATCATTCCCTGCTAGGTTTAGGAACATGCTGCATAGTCTCAGTGATTTCTCTTCCCCCGCAGCGTCTATGAACATGTTCAAATCCTCTAACCACTCTACCCACCTCGGTCCTTTGTCCGCTTGTGGCGTCATGGAGAAGGGGGGGCATGCGCCATGCAGTGGCAGCCGTATTCCCTGTAGGGCCTGGAGGGGTTGGAGCTTGCTGGTCTGTTGGAGAGCTCATGGTGAAGTGGTTGTGGTAGTCGTGGACTTTGTGCTGGGGGAGCGGTTGTCTTTCTGCAAGCCTTGGTGTGGCGGAGTCGCCACTGTAGTGCGTATCTTCTGGGCTTTGGACTGGACACAATGGGGCTGTAAGTTGCTCAGTTTGTGAAGAGCCGCAATAGGTTGCCTGGGCTTTCTTTGGTGTGTAGTCAATATGGGCTTTGGAGTATCACCCACCTTGTGTCCTGAGTCTGCTGGGCTGTAAGCCTCCGGTGCGACCGCTGGCGGATTGCCACGCAGTCAAGATGTGGTGGGCGCTTCTCTTGCACCCTGCAGGGGCCAGGTGTCTTGCTGGTGTGGGGTTGTTGTTTGGTGAGTGGATTGCTGAAGAAAGAGTCTCGGGGAAGGAGTGGGTCGCATGGCGCTGGAATCCTCACCAGCGAAGGAGGAGGACAGGCCTGGGATCAGGCACTCGCCCGCGCATGTGGGATCCACATGGCTGTAATGAAGGAGGTGGAGGAGGGCGGCCCTGGAGTCAGGCGTCTGCCAGCACGCCTGTGAGCAGCATGGCAGTGATGAGCAAAGGAGGACGGCGGGCCTGGGATCAGGCGCGCATCGCTGCAGGCCGGGATCGGTCCGTTGTGCGTAGGAGGAGGAGAGCGGGCCTAGGATCAGGCACACGTGGCGGCAAGTCTGGATCAGCTTGCGGCATGTAACACAGCGGGATCGCTCTTGGAGGAAGAAGGAGGAGGACTCGGCGGTCCTGGATACAGCCTCTTCGCCACTTGTTAAGCCCGTGTGGGCTCTGTAAATAAGGACAGACACGCCGATATAGAACATACGTCTTGTTTATTCAATTACAAGACACTAACTGCCCGCACTCGTTCCCTTCCCCTTTCGTCATCTGTCACGTGACTCTACCCACACGACCCGGTGGCGGTCTCTTAAGGAGACACTAGCCTTCTAACAGATGGTGTCTCTTCCTGTTACCCCATCACATCCCCATCATAAAACATCCTGTACCGTTGCCCCACCTTGTTCCCCCCCTTCCCTCTTACCTGCTGGACCAGAGCTTTGTGCTCCAGTCCCGGCACTACTCCCGCCATGAAAACAGAAAATGTCCCTTTTCCTATGGCAGTGACCATCTTGTTTTTTTCAGGAGATTGGAATCGGGCAGTATGTGCGGAGCCCATCTCCCGTCAAAAAAAAAAGAAAACTCTTTGCACCCTGAGCAAACCCCGAAGTGCAAATAGCTATCAAGCCCTTGTCGGGGGAGGTACATGGCCGGTAACAGCCCACTGGCCTCGATGAGTCACTCGCAATGCACGGCCAGGCAGGCCGTTACCTGTCATATACGCCCCCCCCCGACATGGGGGTGATTGCTACATTAGAACATACTTTCAGAAAGAGTCAGGATCCATTTGGCAGAGGGGCACGCCTCAATGGAGGCTGCTTGGCTTGCCAAAGTACTTAAAGACTACGAAGAGATGGGCCCTGGTTTGACCATGTGGGATGACTTTGGCAAACAAATGTAATCTCCTTGTGCCGCATTTTGCACAATCTGGGAATACTTGGAAAGTTGCTAAATGCTGAACCTATGCACAACATGTAAGATTAGACCTTGACATGACATAGCCACATACCCTTCATATGCCCATAAGGCATGAACTTCAAGAGCAAAGCACTGGCCCGGCACCAAGCTTAGTGACCAGGGGCACTGCACTGTGGTGCTTTCAAGTGGGTCGCTTTATGTTTATATGGAGATCAGATGCCATATATTTGTATGTATGCAGCAATAGAGTTTATAGAGTGTTCTATTGGCATGTGGTCATCTTGGCACTATGAAGAAGTTAAAGTTGGAGCAGAAACCAAAGCACTCTAAATTCTAGCATTGTCTCAGTCCTATTACCCACAGCAACGCCCTGGGCTTTCAATAGGCAGTTATCAAGCTGGGTGGAATTTCAGAGGATTCTATGGGATTACTTATGCCTATCTCATGTCCCGGGAATAGTGTGGAGTTATATACTTCCATGCATTTCTTTCAAGGAAAGCCCAGAGACATCAGCAGGACCACCCATGTTTTGCCATGTATTGTTTATTAATGATGACCGAAGAAATAGCATGCTTGTGTAGAACACCACACTGTTCTCTCTGCTGTCATTGTTGATGATGTCTACCACGGCCATGCTCTGAGTGACCCATTGTGAAAAAGTGCCCTTTCTGCCCACAAGCTGCCCAAGTATATCCTATGATCGACCATATCTAGCAGCATTTGGACACCCAGAAACGCCAAAAGGGTCTCTCCCACGCCTCTTACAGTCAGCAGCTCATGGAGATCTAGTCAGAGCCGCACAGGTTTGCTTTCTGGAAAAGCACTCTGATTGAGCGAGTCTTTTGCCAAAGACACGGCCAATATTGAGAGGACCTCACAGGTCTCACAGAAACGATACCACCGAGGCCTTTCATCTCTCAGAAGTAATTGACCTCGATTCCATCCATATGCAGCACATTGAGAGGGGGATTCTAATACCGTGAAAAAGATTGACGCTGGCTGATGATGGTGACGACTGCGTGAAATCTGGTACACTAGAAATGGAAATCACCCCGATACGAGGAACAACCTTATGAGAAACCCAGCCCCAAAAGGAATACTAGTTCTTTCACTGCCGACTGGTAATAAAACAAAAATGCAAAATAAGGCTTTATTTTCCAAACAATTATTCCAGCTCCCTATTACTTTATTTGCATTACAGAAGTGCGCAAAATGTGTCAAAGGAAACTAACATATTGGTTGTCATACAGTCATTGTTACCCTAGAAATAAAACTCTAGGTAATGGCAACCAAATCACAGGGCTTTAGAGGCAGAAGCATCAGGGCACATAGATCTTCGAAGCGCAACAAACTGAAATGAATCAATGGCGATCACACAGGAATTACCTTATAAATCCTGATTTTAAACTCACTGATCACACAGGAATTACCTTATAAATCCTGATTTTAAACTCACTGCCACTACCAACACATCAAGACTGTGAGTTATCAAACACCAGGTCTCGAGGGCTGGATAGATGTCGGGGTTTGTAGGATACCCCTCATTAATATTCATGAGATACATTTTCATACAATGATTCTAAATGTTTGGACATTTTTCCTCGTGAATATTAATGAGGAATATCCTGAAACCCTGTCGTGATCCCGGCCGCAAGGACTGGAGTTGGAGAAGGAGTGCTGTGGAGGGGGTGTTCGTCAAATCACACGAGCTAGAAGGCTGATTTCTAAATCTCGATGCTCCAGCAGAAGGTAAGACTCAATGGAGGCAACGGTAAAAAAAAAGAAACAGGACTGACTCTGGACTCCCATATTGTTTGTAAATGCAGCTCATGTCACGTGCTCTGGGAACACCAAACTGTGCACACAATGATGCGAACTGCCAAAAGGTGTGGTCTGTTTTTTGGATAATTTTTGCATGCATAGTTTCGTTTGATTGAAGGTATTGAACACTTGCATTTGTTGATCATAATTTTCGATCATAATAAAGCACTTTTTGTCTTAATCAATTCAAGTAACATGTGAAACTATAAATATAATTATTAACGTTTTCAAATGTTTGCATTTATAGGGTTTTGGTTTGTTTATTATTTTGCGCTAGCTTGGGCCAGTTCGTTCGTACTCAAGGCAGGACAGTAAGTGACCCAGTAAAAGTGTTGTATTACGATTGAATTTATCCCATTAGACATGCCATTTTTTGATTTATCGTACACCTTTCCCCAGTGCTGGTGAGTTAAGCAGTCTGCGACAGTTTTTCATGCATAGTGTCGTGTAAACATGTACATTGCCAGGATCTACTGGCAGAAGCATTGACGGCAAAGGGATTTGGACATGAGATTTAGGGATTAACAGTGGCTAAATATGTGCTGCCTCCTCAAAGAGATTGCTTTTTAAGTTCAGATACCCATTGATTCTGTTTAAAATATTGACCCACCTGCACTCTAGCCCCTATAGGCGTAGTGGTTCTCGTTGCGCTTGTGAAGAGTGAAGGCTGCTGCCTGGGGTCTCAAGCCCTCACAGAGGACTGTGTTTAGATGTGTCGGCCTGTCCTGCCTTATGGGATTATTGGAAAGGGGTTTATTGCAAACTTCCTGATATCTTTGTAGTCCATCTACTAGATGATCCACTATCCTGCATGCAGTTAAAAAATCTTGTTTTATAAGTCACTAAAAGGTAAATTTGTGAACGGCATTCAGCCAGATCTACAGTTGTAGTTGACTGACTTGAATTAGGGCAGTAAAATTAAGTGGTATATATTTCCTTGGTATCGCCTTAGTGTTGCTTGAAGGACATTGTGGATGATTTCAGGGCCTGTCTACTTTCACATTAGCTCCTGGGGCTGTGGTGCCAGCCAAACCAGAGTGTAGGAAGGCAGGCATAAATCACTAGTGAAAGCCTGCGGTCCCGTACTAAATCGCTAGTGAAAGCCTGCAGGCCCGTCCTCCCTCCGGCACCCCTCCTCTGAGCTGCCATATATTTGCCTGTGCAAATTACCCCGTTTTACACTTCTCTCCCCGCCCCTTGTATCACTCTCTATGGGTCCGCACAGCATCGTCCACCACCTCTGGGTCCCCTCCTCCTCCTTTCCCTAGCCATTGTCCCTGACCTGCTGCAGTCTTCACTGTCACATCCCGTCTGTCCCGCAGGGCATAGAAATTGAAAAAGGGCTACTCCTTTTCCTGTTTGTATTACTCTCGACAGCCATTTTGGTTTTTACTTTTTTCTATAAGGAAAAGAAATTAGGCATGCCCCCAATACACGTGGTCTTCTTTCTTATAAATATAAAAGCATTATTGGCACCCTCACCTGCCCGGAAGCAACCGATGTGCTAATAGCTGCATTTGCCAGCTTGGAATGTGGAATAGGCTGGCAACAGCCCCAAGCCCTTGCCGAGTCCCTCGCTTTGCTCGGCCTACATAGCTGTTAGTGGCAACGATTTCCAACCAAGACTGCAATAACTCTTCATTTCTCACAATTATTAGACCGCAGCCACAACTGTTTCCATGTCACAGTGATTCTTTTGTAACACGTTCTTTCTCTACAATGTTGCCGTTTAGTGATTGTTCCCATGTCACTCCTTAGATTCTTAGAGATCTATCATGCGGTTAGAGGGAGGGATGGGCAATAGAATTTTGCATGGTTAATGGCTGTCATTGAGTGGGTTTATAATAAAAAATCACCCACACCTGTGTGCCCCCCCCCCCCTCACATCCCAGCTCTCTTCTAGCTGTACTCCAATGCAATAGTTTCCGTCTTATGGGTGGCATTAAAGTCCAACTCAATAGGCAAAACTACAAAATCAGGCACTCTCTTCTTCCCGGCCTCAGATGGCCCAGCACCAGTTGTACAAAAATGTATTTTGTTTTTTCTTTCAGTTTCACCTTTCCCAAGTATTCATTTTAATTTTATTTAATGCTTAATAAAACTTTGTCTGTAAGTCAAAAAGATAAGTGTAGCCATCTGCATAAATGTGTGTGCAATGCATAGGCCACACGAGCAAATCTTAGGAGGCCAGCACTACCTTTCCTTCGTCTGTGGTTGCGAAAATTAGTACAATTGAGATGGGCAGAAAGTGTCTAGTGAAACATTCACTAGACCTGGGGACGCCTGGGGTTTAGTAAATACTAGTATATATTAAAACATATAGACAAGTATGATTCAATCAGTCAAATTCTATTGATGCTATAGTCACATAGTTGTGCAAGTAGGAATCTTCTGCTTTATTTTTCAGTATTGGAGTGCAGAGGCCCTTGCCGATGCATTTCAGACTGTGCGTCCATCTTCAAGGCGGGCTCTATAAATACACAACATTGCACAAACTTTTAGGTATTGACCTCTTGATTTCAACTAGGAATTAACAATCTAAATAAACATCTCACATTCAGGGAGGAGGTCATCAACACAATGTTATACCTGTTTAGAAAGAAAAGAGGAAGTGTATTCTTCCTTGACGCCTGGATGGAGGAGACATTCTAGTCGAGACTGCTCTGGACAGCAACAGGAGGCAATTAACCTCTAGATCCCCGGCAATATAATAATGCGTATTTCAGGGAAGTGTATGCAAAACATGTAGATGGTGTAGTCACTAATGCCAAAGGGGCTCATTCTTGTGGGCTAGTAGAACATTATATCGTAAGTTAAATGGATCTACTCTTACCTAATGGTATACAGTAGCCACTTACACTCGTAGAAGATACTGGACAATATTATCTAGTATAATACATTGGTTGCTTCAAGGAACATCTGCAATAAAAGGTACAAATACTCAATATGGGTGCATACTCAATCTAACTGTGAGTGCTAAATCAATCATGGCTTGTGGGCAGAAAAATTATTCCTTACCATTAACATGGTGTAGACAGTGCTAGTTTCTCTGATGTTGATAGAAGCACTGTAAATACAAAAAGGCACACACAAGTGCACGTGTTATGTGTCAGACTGTGCTTGGTGCTCTGTATTGTAAAGATCCTGCTGCAGTGTCAAAGAGGATAGGATAAAATGAACGCATCATACAGGGTGAGCGATAATCTTGATCAGCAAAAAGGCTCAATATAGAGCGAGTAAGTGTGGGGCAAGGTGGATCTCTGGCCTGCTTTCAGATCTGTGCATGTGTCTTGCCTTGGAACAGTGTCTTTACCATGTTAGCGGACACGCAAATGCTATAGATGATGCTAAGTGTGTCATCGCGCCATGGCGCAGTGACGTGAATGTTAGAGAAATACGGCATTGTAGGGATGCCATGCCATTATTATGGAAACAAGTGCTCGATTGGAAGGTGAAAAGTATGTAGCTTCGTCACGTAAACCTGCAGTAACACTTGTGATGATTCAGAAAGCAAACGTCTCTTAGGTACAAACGTATAGGCTGATGGGGGCCATAGTTCATCTTTGAGTAATAAGACATTACACTACTCCTGCCAAGCGTTACTTTGTTGAAAATTGGCTCCTGTTCACAAGCTAACTATGAACTATGCCTTGAGTTCAAACTATGCAAAGAACAATATGGCACATGAAAAAATAACCCACTTGGAGCACTGTGTGCATACATGTTCTGTCGGTCAAGTGGCACAGCGAGTAGAGCACTCGCTTTGAGATCGTGCAGGGCCTGCTAATGCAGGTTCAAATCCCGGCGGCGCCAAACTCAGCCTTTCATCCTTCCGAGGCCGATAAATGAGCACCACACACCCACCGTGGGTAAAAATAAGCAGCGCTCAGAGTTCGTAGCGCCATATAAGTGCCAAATTATTATTATTAGTAAATAATCCCAAGCACTTGTGTTTGAATCGGCTATTTTACGGTCCACATCAACAACCCTATTAGAGAATAGTACAGTAAATATACATTAAATCTTTTACTAATTTTCCAACAGTGTTTACAGTACAGTCTAGAATCATGTGCACTCTAAAGTATTACCTCTATTTGGAACCTTGAACATTCAAAGTCATGATAGAATACATTCCCTGCCGATACACCCATTGCACATTATGCAGTTTTCCTACCCAGATAATAGAATAACCAAGCAACAGCGGTAGTTACATATTTCAATGTCAAAATGGTTCCATATGTACAACATTAATCCATGTCATCGATCTTCTTGCATTTCATACTCCATATACTGTATAGTGTTCACATATACATCTGAGTACAACAGAACATGGAAGGAAGCATCTATATCAGGAAGAATTGTACACTTGTGAGACATCAGTTACCACAGTGTGCCCAAAAATCTGTAATGTGTTCTCACAATTTGTAATACTGAAAAATCTGTGTTTTAGCCTGCATTTGAGGATCACCCACCATAATACTGAAACATGACTACCAAGAGAACATCCCTGGCTCTGTGTTGGGACTGGTAATATACGTGATAATGAACTGTCAATCACAGATAACAGAACAAATCCAATTCTTCATTGGGGCCATTAGGGGAGACTGTATCCAATCTTTCCATCCAGTCTGCTTCTCTTACTGATGCTTGTTATTATATTTGTGATATTGGTGACCTCTAGAATTTGGAACCTGATTTGCAATGATTGGTGTTTTGGTTGTTGAAAATGTCTGGAGACAGGTGACTGTTGATTTTTGGTTCTGATGTTAGATTTGTGTTCATTTCACCTTATCCTGGCTTTGCAGTCGGTTTGACCAATATACAACTGGCCACACAGATATTTGATTGAATATATTACATTCTGTGTGTTACATGTTGCAAAGTTGTGAAATTTGATCTTCTCCCTGTATGTGAATATGTACCTGAGTCTCCTTTTATGACGTTGTTGCAGTTGTTACATGCCAGACATGGATAGGTGCCCTTATTCTTGGGTTTCTGTATCGTCCCTTTCTTAGGTTGTGTTTTGACCAGTAGATCTCTGAGATTGTTGCTTCTTTGAAAAGCAAAGATCGTTTTTTAGACAAAAATATTTTGTAGTTTGTTATCACAATTGAGTAGGGGTCAGTATTTAAGTATGTATTTCTCTATCCTTATTGATTGTATGCTGTACTTACACTAGAGGGCCTTCTGTCGAGGTGTTTCTAATTTTGGGTCCCAATAGAGATAACCGTACTTTAGTTTCAACTTCATCTCTTGCTTCCAGCAGTTAATTTACTGTGTAACCCCTCTTTTGAAACTTGGTTATCATTTATCCTGCTACTGTCTGCATTCAGATTGGCTGTTCACTGTGTGTTTAACCAGTAATAGCTGACTGTAGGGTAGACCTCTGATGTTAGAAGGTGGGTAAAAGCTCATCCTATGAAGGAGATTATTCCGATCTGTGGGTGTGTGGTATAGAGAGGTGTCAAAACCAGGGGCATTTGGAGTAGTTTATATGTCCAAGAAATGAAGGCCAGGCTTACCAATCTCAAAAGTGAATTGGGTCCCAGTGTCGATGATGTTGAGGTATGTCAGAAATGATGGTAATGTTTCTGCTGTTTCGTTCCACACCATAAAGATATTGTCAATGTAGCATCCTTAGTAACATATATATTTGTGCCAAACCGGATCCTGGATTATGTGGTCCTTGTCAAACTTCTACATAAATGAGTTAGCGTAGGCCATAGCCATGTTCGCGCACATTGCAGTCCTGCTATTTCAGAGGTAGGATTTTTCAACATGTTCAAAGTATGCATTCTGTGATACAAATCCTAACAGTATTATTACTTATTCCTTGAATGCCCCTACCTCTTCTTTAAGTCACAGCCATTTAACTGAATGTTGTCCTAGGTCATGGGGAATGGACGTGTTTAAACTGCATACATCTATGGTTAGCACAATGTCATCTTTGTCAATGGGAATGTTGTTCAGTTTTTTCAGAAAATCTGTTGTATCCTTGATGTAGGTAGGATATTTCTGGATAATGGGTTGCAAGATGGTGTCTATGTACACTCCCAATGGTTGTAGGACACGGTTTGTTGCTGCCACAATAAGGCGACCTGGAGGTTTGAACATAGATTTGTGGAATAAAATGTGGTACTTTAGGATAACTCTTTGAGAGAAATGTGCACGTTTTGTCGTTAATCCACTCATTGCTCTCTTCCATATCTAAGATGGTCTTAACATTCTTTATGATCTCCCTGGTTGGGTTGTTGAATAATATGCTGTAGGTATTACAGTCGCTCAGTTGTCTTGAACACCCTTGTTTGTATTCTTCCACGTCCATGATAATTAGTGCCCCTCCTTTATCGGCTAGGCGGATGACGATCTTCTCATCTTCATATTGATTTCTGATAATCGAGAGCTCGCTCCTGCTCAGGTTCTTGTGTTGCAGAATTTTGTAGGATACTTTCTTCAAGTCCCTCAGTATCGTCTCATGAAACACGTTAATGGTGCCGTGTGGTAGGGGTGGCACATAGTTACTTTCCGGTTTAAATTCGAGACACTCCATTGTTGGTTGTTTTATTTTCCGAATTAATTTTAATACTTCTATCTTGGTGCCGAAGAAGTTGGTGCCGTATGTCGGAATGAAACTGAGACCTTTCTGTAGAATCTGTGTTTCTAGATGACTCAAAGTTCTGTTTGATAGATTTACCATTAGGTTCTCCTGCTCTGATATCTGTTCTGTGTTGTATGGGTTCCTACAAATGAGATGGAAACACACAGTGCTATGCAGCTGCAAGGCAGAGGCAGCATGTGCTATGTAAATCCAATTAATGCTGTTTTATGGTATGCTATGATATTTTATTTATATCGCGCTCATACACAAGTATTTCAGAGTGCAACCAACCACAGGGGTAACAAGGGAGAACATAACGATTTTACTAGGCCCAGTGACATTCAGAACACGCAAGTGCATGGGAGAGGGAGAGGGGAGAAGTGCATGGGAGAAGGGGAGAAGTGGCAAGTGCGCAGCAAAGGAGAAAACAGATAAATAATAAATACAATAAATAAAAGACAACAAACAGTGGTAGTGCAGCCAGCAAGCGGCAAGTGCTGGGTTTAAGTCAGCAGACAGGGTATGTCTGATAAGCGTTGGATCTTTTTTTTTATACTGATATGGATTGTAAGCATAAAAGAATGCAATGATGTGTTTACGGTTTACATTTTAATGTCGGCCATTCTGCACCAGAAAGCATTAAGCCTTTTTTTATGTTTCAACGGAATGCCCATTAATAAGCAACCACACACAAGCTGCTTCCTGTATTTGGCAAGGAAGAAATGCAAAACAGGAAAAAAGGCTGCTTGTTGCCTACGGTGTGTACTTAAGATTTATATTCAGTTCAGAGCTAGTCATATTGAAGTTACAAAAATGTAAGAGTCAACTACCTCATGGTTAAAGAAACCGCGGCATCGGCCATGGAGAACAAAGCAAATAGAAGGCCGGATGGTCGAGAATGTCCCTGGTCTGTGGGGTAAGTCAATTCTAGAGTTGGATTTTAGAATGCAGTGTTAAGATTAGAATTCAAGAATGACTGATGAACGTGTAAGAGAGCGTGAGTTGTCGAAGCAGATATTAACTTAGAACTGTAGATACACTGTAACACCTAAACTCGATTCCAATAGGAGCTTGAAGTGACATCACATAGACACCTAGAGCAAAGCTCGGGCTGTCTATGATTTTACTCGGAACCCTGAGGCGGACTTTATCCCTCTTTTTGAATAGTTATCTATTTTTTATTTAATGTTCTATATAGCTATTTACCCCGACCCTTTCCCACACTGCATGCTGTGCCTGTGGACTAGGAGTGCAGTACATGGCGAGGGGGGCATGCAGAACCATAGAGAATGGGGCTGAAGAACCTTTCCTATCTCCCTTCGACTTCCCTCCCCAACCCGTCTAAAGTAAAGGAAGGTAAAACCTGCCGCCCACTATTTCTTCCCACCTCCCTCATGGCTGCCCTCCCATGGTCATACCACAAAGGCAAAATTATGCCATGCACCCTCCTTGAACAGAACAACCCTCCAAGTCTTTCATGACACACCTGTTTGATCATAAATGGCACCTTGTATGCGTTTCCCAAAAAGAAATCACCCAAAGTAGTGATTTTTATTCTTTTATTGTTTTTTTTTTATTTTCAACTTTTTCTGGCAGGAGCACTGTGTATTGGAAAGTGGGATGAATAATCAAATATGCCACTTTAGTCACAGTGTTCTCAATTTCACTTGCACGGGAAGGTGCACGCTAACAACTTCTGACATGTTTCAATCCCATGTGATTGCTGGACTTCCTTCAGGGGCATACTGTGCAAAGAGTTATGATGATGTGAACCCTCTATTTATTGATAAGATGAATTCAAGTTCTGTCCAGTGTGTTCCTGATACCCTGTTAATAGTGGCGATTCTCCGGAGGTCCCACAAACAATAATGCAGCCGGGAGAAGTATAGTTTCATATGAAGACAGTATTCACATTTGCAAAAGCACTGATGCAGTTAAATCTCCAATTACGATAAAGTCACAAGCGAAAGAAAGAATGTCCCACCTAGTGTGGAATGTAGGCACTTCTGCATAATAAAGTGCTTTCCCAGTAGTTGACAAAAGGTGAAGCAAAACTGCGTGGAGAATTTAAGTTTGGTGGTGGCGCAGAACTCACGCATAGCATACAGGCTTTGACATCCTCGTGCTGTAGTGTTTCCTCCCACAGTATTTCCTCCTCGACCCTCCCACTGATTTCGGACCTTCGCACCCCTCAGTGGTTGCTCATCCATAATGAGTGACATGCCACGACCCACCACCCGTTATGGAGAAGCCATTGTAATTATTATTATTAATTGCCAACAGAACGAAAACACTGAACCCACAGCTGCATCAAGTAGCTCTGGGTGCACTGCCCTCCCGGGATAGCTTTGGTGACATTTAGTAGCCCACCTGCGCATGCCCAATGGGCCGCACGGATTTGCTTTCCAGAGCCCTGCATGTCAGGAACTAGGAACGAAGAGCGGTTTGTTTGATGAATATCTCCACCTGCTTTCTGGTTCCTTTGCATGAGCGGTGCACAGAGAATAAGGCAGGCAGCATGTAGAGTGGCCGTAGAAGCGGCAGAAGAGTCCTGTGACGTTGGAGTCATACATGTATAAAAGAAATAAACCTTTGTCTGTGTGTATGTATGTGTGCATGTGAGGGTTTGTGTCTGTGTAAGTGTCTGACTTAGTGTGAGTGCAGCGTGTATGAGAGTCCATTGTGTATGTTGTATCGTATGAGTCCGCATATGAATGAAAATATTTGAGTGCAGTATGTTGTAGCGTACGGCTGCATGAGTGAATAAATGAAAAAGGGGGCAGTTTGAATGTTGTAGCATATGGGTGCATATGTCAATGAGAGAATGTGTGTGCAGTGTGAGTGTTGCGGCATATGGGTGCGTGTGTGAGTAGGAGTGCAGCATGAGAGTGTTTGAATGTGTATGCAGACCACCAGCAAGGTTGGAGAGCCTCTGATGAGGGAATGGAGGGATGATATCTAGGTCCCAAAAATGTACCCATAGGTTTTCTTGTAGTGGCATAGCATTTTTACTGCGTTATTGTCAAATCCAACATGATGAGTGTTTGTAAGTGGGGCTACTGGCTTCCATTGGTGCGGCCAATATAGGTGTTTTCTCACTGTAGCATAGCATTTTTACTAGCATTATTCACAAATCCAACAAGGTGACTGTTCTTAAATGGGATACTTACCTACATTGGTGCCACCAGTATGTTTTCATACAGTGGCTAGGCAATTGTACTGTCAATATGAACAATGCCAAATTGATGAGTGATCTTGACTGGGTGCAGCCAGTATGGACATGTTTTCTTTCATTGGCATAGCATTGGTTCTGGCATTATCAGTAAAATCAATATATTGAGTGGTCTTAAGTGTGGTTACTGGCCTACATTGGTGAAGCCAGTATGGGCCTATTTCCTTACAATAATGGGAATCATATTTTTAATGGCATTATGGATAAATCAAATACGATGAGTGTTCTTAGGTGTGGGTATTGCCCTAGATTCACAGAGCCAATGTAGACATATTTTCTTACAGTGGTGGGCAAATACATGTTATTGGCATTATGGGAAAAGGCAACATGATGACTGTTCTTATGTGCAGATACTGGCCTACATTGGTGAGCCAGTATAAACATATGTTCTTACAGCGCCATTGCATTTTTACTGGCATTAAATTCATTGCCAACATGATGAGTGTTCTTACGTTGTGATGGTATCCTAAACTAGGGCAGCCGCCATGAACATCTCTTCTTACAAGCGTATGGCATTTCTAGTGGTATTTTGGGTTTAGCAAACATGAGAATGTTTGTATTTGAGGATACTGGCATATATTGTCACATCCAGCATGAACGTGTTTAGGCACAGCAGTATGAAAATATGTTTTCACACTGTCAGAATGCTGGCATATATTGTTGGCAAATGCATCATGAAAATGCATTGGAAAATGGCCATGTGAACTGTTGGCAACCTGCTATCTATTCAATATTTTCATGTGTGCCCTACAAGACCAATTGTAGTGTAGGTTTGTAGCATGTGTTTTCACCAACATTTAGCAGGAGAGAACCTCCTCGAAGCAGTTTGGTTGGTTTAGGCTCTCTCACTATGCTAGATTGTGTAGAGGAGCAGCTGAATGCCTCTGCAGGAAGGTCGCCCCCACCCTTCCTATATACTGGAAGCCAGAGATCATTACATGCACAACACCAGTGATTGTGCCTATTCCACGGAGAGCCTTTGAGAAAATGTATCCATTGTGAAAGCCCTATATGATGTATCCCCCGTAAAGATGACAATCTCTTGGAAGAGATCTACGAAGGAATATGAATATGAGAGGAAGGGAAGCTGGTGACGTCACAAGAAGCGAGCATGACGCACTGAGAAGAGTGGCTGAAAAAAAGGATTTATAAACCTTATAGAATTTGATGATGAAATAAAGAATCAAGTAAACTTTCATATGCGGAATTGAGCTTGACTGTGTGAAGAGTACTGCAGAAAATGCAAGCTGTTTCATAACTGTACAGATGCAGCAATGCAAGTAGACTAAGTGATCTTAAAGGCTAGCTATACATAGTGAATAGACTGCAGGCGGTGATGCCATTATATAGAATCTGGACATCCGGTGTCACATATTTAGTAAGCTCAGACCCACGAAGAAAGGAGGATTGGAAAGCTGTGTCACAGTAAGAAAGCAGCTGAAAATCGAGGAAATGCCTGAAAAAGCTCTCTGGCCTGGTGTCAAAGGATGGAGCGGCCAACAACTGGTTATCTGTCCTTAAAGAACAGTGAACGTGAGACGCTGAATCGGCCCTTGTTAAGGTACAAAGAAAGAACACCATGAGTGCCAAGTTAATTAATTCAAGACAGTTGAATGCTGCAGAACAGGGCGAAATATGGTCTCCTGTCACGTGAGTCAAAGATGGAAATAGGATTTGGGCATACAGACCTGAACTATGATAAGAGTGTGCCTACACTCCCTTTTATTCTCAGGAGCGAGGATACTTTGCAAAGACAAGTTCAAAGACTATCTGAATGGCAGACGGCATGAGCGATGAGAGATGTTGGGCTAAGTGGGTGGGTAGACATGGTCAAGTCCACCTCCACCCACTGACACCTGGGGTACCAGCTTACGTGCTGCTAGTGAGCTGAATGTTCTAGAAGGGCACAAGCGTGCATCCTATTGTAGAGGGCCATATAACGAAGGGCCTTATAGTTGGAGAGCCAATAATATACTGTGTACCTAATAACTGTCGAATATGTCTTGCACTAGGGGCGGGCATATGGTGTCCAGTTGACTGTAGAGATCCAATCATAACCCGCCGCTATATAGAAAGTATACTTGGATGTTCCCCTTAAGACAACCACAAACCCCTGTAGGTTTTTCTTAGTTTGCCACATTGTATAAAATCATGTATGACGAGTTTTTGCTATTAAAGTATAATTTTTTATGAAATACGTTGAGAATGCTGTACGACGTCCGTTGATGTCTGTTGTAACTCCCTGTTTTAGACAATTGAAAATAAAACTGGCGGGAGAGACTTTTGCCAACTTCCTGACTCGGTCTTATTATTGGTGTAAGAGTTATTCTGCATCCCATCCATGCATGACGTGTTACTGATTTAAGGACCGCCCGGGATTCAATTGCTTGTCTCATTCTTTGGAAATCATTATGCCACACAAATTAAGAAATTAACGAGCTTCCGCTAGCACCCTACCACTTTCAGTACAAAGGCTATGCTCAACATTAATCCTCTGACACAGAGGCCAACTGTCAAGCAATGTGCTGCTTTGTGGGGTAGTGCAAGATCTGCAGGTCTGTTTATTTCAGACCCGCTGCTATGGTGCTGTCACAGAGCAATGCCAAATACAACAGGATATTTCCCAATGATAGGCAAAGGTTTCTAGTGGAAGCATATTTTTCAATTCTAAAGATGAAGCTGGGTGAACCTTGTTCCTAGTTGGTGCGGTTGGTAATGCATAGGATTTTGAAATTATGCCAATTGTAGGTAGTTAGGCAAGGAAAGGATGATCATTCTGCAGATATTTGGTCACTTCTTTTGGGTAGTTGTAAGAAGCAAGTTTTGAGTAAAGGGAAAAGGCACAGGTAGGAACTGTTTCCTTGACACCTATGGAATCAGCAAGGTCATTCATTAATCAGTTTCATGGGTGATCATCAGGAAGAGGAGATTGCTCTCTCTAGTGCAGAGGCAAAAAAGAGTCGTATGTCTTTGTGCTTCGTGTCTAACACCACATCATGTCACGCCAAATTCCAGCACGGCTTTTCTAACACCACCTTATCCATTGTTAAAGGGACATGCCTAATGAATGCCACTTTCTGCCATGAACCTTTTGGCAGGTCCCCCCAAACTGTCTTTCCAGTGCCCCCTGAAAGTGCCCCAAACCCACTGCCCAAACCTGCCCCTCGTCCTCTGTCAGCGATGTATGGACAGCCCCTGCCCATCTCCCCATGCCTTGACCCTTCATTGTTGTCATTTGCCCATCCTACTGACTCCCACATACATCAAACCCTGTCTCCACCATTACAATCCTCCTTCCTGATGTGCTTTGATGTGCTGCAGGCCTAGTGTGTATCCATGTGCATCCCTTTGGGAATTTGCCAGGAAAAACAATTTGGTGCCGAGCCCCCTCTCCCAGAGAGACACTCTATGGGACCCACAAGTGAAGCTTAGCCTGAGGATGGCCTTCACTTGCTGGCCCCATACAGCATTTCTCTGGAAAGTGACCTTTACTTGTGGGACCCATAACACGTGTCTCCAGCCCTGTTGGTGGGAAGGTGGTTCATGGTTGCCTCAGTGCTGTATTGTATAAAAGAATAAGCCTTCCCACCAGGCCTCCTCTCGGTTTCAGAGTACTGCAGGGAAGGGCATAGAGGCAGTACTAAGAGGTAGCAGAAGCTGTGGCTTGCAACCACTTCCATTTTCAACCTGCTGTGCAAGCAGCAACTCCCATCCTCTGGCTACCGCCTATTCATCTCCTGAGAGTGAAAAAGGCAGTTATGCTGCCCAGCCAGGAGTTCAAAAGAGGGGAAGGTTGCAGTCTGCAGACTGTCACAGATGTCATGGATCCACAAGGTGACAACAGTCACAGGACGCCATCACGCTGGTGAGTAACTCGCTAATTTGTACCCCTCATTCTATCCTCTCTGCCAGGTCCCCTCTGTAACCCTCCCCCTCTATCGGGCCTTCCTCCCTTCCCTGGTGCTCTCTTTTGGTCTTTTCCACCCTCCCCCTCTTTCAGCTCTTTCTTCCTCCTCTACCACCATCCCCTCTTTTGGTCCTTTCACCTCCCCACCATCACCCTCTATCCCCTTTGTGCTGACCCCTGTCCTCAATCTCTCTCTCTTTACCCTCCCTCCTCCTCTTTGTAATCTCCCCCCTCTCTCTACATGCACTTAAGATTTCACCTTGTGAAGTAGGCACCCAATAGAATTCTCCAGCTGGAATCTATGAGAAGCTGTAAGCTGATCTGGGTCAATCATTAACTACAGGCAAGCCCAGAGGTGCCTGACTTTGAATGTCAAAATGATATTTCAGACACAAAACACTATTTCTAGCATACCTCCACAACCATAGGACTTAGACTCACGAGAAAAGGTGGTTTGCTGCAGTGAGGGTCTTCATTACAGAATGAGATCAAATTTGATAAGGTACTATTTATTAATTAATGATAAAATAATACATGTTAAATAAGTAATCTTTTATCACACACATTCATGCTACATATCCTTGCATTCATGGGAATATGGAAACCTGCCAAATCCATATTTCATCAGTGTGTCTTGCTGCTACAATGAGATGATTTTGAGTTTAAAAATGTTCAGCATGTGCAGCCTCCACCCTCTCACATGTTCAGAAATATGATCAACCTGTGAAAACTATGGGGTGTATTCTCTGGGAGTGTCTGATTGTTAAGCAAGTCAATGGAAAGACCTACCCAGTTAAAAAGTGCCATGTCACGATGACATAAAATTGGGGTCATTCCTATTATATAAGTAGAAACAAATAGGGAATTGAAAGTGGTCTGGGATTGTGAAGGATGCAAAAATTGGAACACCTGTTGCAAATGAATGAGGGTTGAACTTGGATATTATCTGTAGATGATTGGCCTTATCCTATCTCCTTTCTACCATCACCCTCTATGACCTTCATGTTGCTCTCTGTCCTCTCTCTCCCCATAATGGTGATCAGACCTGGATGCGGAAAAACATCCCACCCAATGCTGGATGGCCTCCTATCGTTTGTGTCGCTAGTATGAGAAAACTGAAATCTTGCTCATCGGCAACCCATCACACCTGGCCAAGCTCAGCCCAGACTACTGGCTCTTTTCCATCGATAATCACCCCATCCACATCTCGTTATCCATCAAAACGCTTGTCCTCTATCGCAATGCCACACTCACACTATCCCAGCATGTCAGCGCTGCTGCTTCCTCGCCTGCATATGGGACCGAATGTATCAATGCCAGCCATTTATTTCTGTCAATGGACAACTCACTGAACATCGCCAGGGCCATTATTGGCACAAAACTGGATTTTTGCAATGCCTTCCTGGTAGGCACCTCAGAGCAAAACCTGAACAAATTACAAACAATCCAGGGCAATCCCTTGAGAGCCCCACTGGGGGTAACCAAACACGACTACATCAATGAAGCCAGGAGAGCAGCACACTGGCTCCCACTCCAAAAATGGATCAAATTTAAGATCCTCACCATTACACACTGCTGCCTTGACAACAATGCCCCAGTATACCTGTCTGAGAGACTGTCCAAGCCAACCTCGACCAGGACCAGTCAGACTGCCTATGCTAACAGCTTATGCTCTCCAAGATTCAAGCGGGCCAAAGCCAAAGGCTCCACCTTCCCTGTCCCTGCTGCTCTGCTGTGGAATGCCCTTATCCTTGCCTTGAGGACGGAACCCTCCTACACTGTTCCGTAAGAAACTGAAAACCGTCCTATTTAATTTGCTGCATCTATCCTGCTAACTGTCTGTAACATATTAAGCTGTAATCAGCCGCTAGACGCCCAAGGGTTAAGTGCACTGTAGAAAGCTATACATAAAATGAATAAATGAGAAAACCTAAGGCAGATTTTATGAGGCAGACCTGCTTTCCTAGAGGAAGGAGAGAGAGACCAGAAGGGGCCAGCTGACTGAGATTTCCCTGGGAATACTTGAGTGCCCATGCTGACTATGCGGCTTAAAGAATTATTCAAAAGTGAGTATGACGATTCCCTAATATAATTATACACAGACTATCTTGAATGATTGCTCTGCTAAATCCTAGGAGTGTGTGGACTGGGATAGATTTTGGCTAGTGGGGGCTTATTCCAAATAGAATGCTTGAGCATTTAAAGTTGAAACTGCACCTTGCTTTCTCTCTGTATTAAACAGAAGAAGCAAGATTTGTTTTACATTGGTATAGATAGCGTTTCTGTGGAGATATAGCACAGCTCTTTGTCAATCAAAAGCCTGTGGGTTTTCGCATGTGTAATCGAACACTGGATTTGTGTAAGGGTGCACATTTCCACATCTCCATGATTGATTGATAATCTCTGATCTGTGAAAGTCATAGACATTTAAAAAGACAGATTGAAGAAGAAAGGGAGCTCAGCTGTGTCATTTCCATTTCCATAGAAAATCATGCCAAAGAAAATTACATTAACCCCTCGCTTATAACTTTGCATAGTAGAGGGGGCATCCTTTGGTAGTGGGAGCCAATGTGTGATGTTGAGTGGGTGGTATTTATGCCTTTATTAGAATATTATAAAACCATATTCCATTGTTGAGTGAATGAACCCTTACACTGTGCATTTTAAAATGATAGTGCAGTATCCCTAAACACATGCCCAAAGAACGTGATGCACCTCACCATAGCAGTTTGCATTCAACTTCCATGAAAATGTTAGAAACAAACAACACTTTATCTATACATAGAGAGAATTCATTTAAAATGTGTTTGATATTAATGTTGTTTTTCTATGCAACCATTCTCTAATACCTATATTTGATATTGATATTGAAGAGAAAAAAATGTTTTTATTTGCTACGTGAAGTAGTTGAATACACTGGCCAATAAGCAGAAATGCAATTATGGACTAAGAATGTGTGGTTTAGAAATGACCTTGTCCAATTAGAATAAGATAAAAAATATAATTCATAGATCTGTGTGACTGCATGTGTGCATCATTTCTTAATTAGATTCGCACGGGTAGGCCAATTCTTTTTCCTATGGACCAGTAAAAAATGTACTCATATTTTATTGTGGTGACCTCCTCAGCATAATGTTAGGGCACCATCTTTCAAGTACTTATATTTGAATACAATGAAATTTTGATTCCTAGCAAGGCCAGTTTCTTGTCCCTGAATTGTGGGGTAGGCTCTTATACATAAAATTGGAGTATGAACCTTAGCAATATCTATCAGTGAATCAAGAAAGGATCTGACAATGAGGGTTACCATTTTGCAGCAGAAATGGAAAATGTGACCCCTCCCAATCAAATTGATTAATCTCATGGGGCCAGCTTTTTGTTGCAAATCATTATGCTTTTACAGACTGTGTGCAATACATGCGATTGATGACACTCCTGGTGATGTCACTTCTGGTCATACACCATCCCTAAAATATAGGCACCCACTGGGAAATACATAAGTTGGCTCCACCGCTAGTGTGTCCTTCAAAACACTGTCATTTCAGATTGAGTATCGTTTTGCATGCAATGTCTTTTATGGGCACCCTTACCTTGGTGTGATAAGGACCTGATACAGAAATGTCTGAGTCTGACCATAGATTTCGAGCAGCTAATGAGAGGTCAGGCGGAAGTATGAAGGCATCATGAAGTAGACACAGACAAATGAAGAGAATATGGGCTACAAACCTTTATTAAATCAAAAGGAGGGTTGAAAAATGGCCTAACATGCCTTATTCTAAGATGGGATTTCCCTATCAAAAGGAAACTAAGCATAGTCAATGTCAGGATGTCCAAAGCAATATATATGTATTTGTCCAAAGCCTATGCTTTCCCTCACATTTATTGTATACAATGTGTAGGGATGTCAGCATCAAAATAAGTAGTGTTCAAATAAAAGTTCAGAGCTTCTTACAGATCTTGGTTTGTTAAGGTGTTCCCTTACCCAAGTTCAAAATAGTTCACAATGCAAAGGGGTTCCCTTCCCCAAGCTTTCAAGTCTTTCAACTTTCCAAAACAACACAATTCCTTGGGACACTTCCCAGCTCTTCTTATTTGATTACCCTTCACCAATTCCATATAGTTCAGTTACTTAATTTCAGATCACACAACATTTCCTTTATTCAATCAAAAGCTTCTTTCAGGGTGCTTTCAGTGGCTTTTACGAAGATGGGTCCAGTTGTCGGATGACACGGTCCACCCATCACAGGTTGCGCAACCGACACACCTTACTTTTTTCTTCTTCATATACATTTTGCCCCTTCTTCAGCTTTACAGTAGTGCTTGGTTCATTCTCATTTTACATCTTCATGATGCTTTATCATTGCTTGTTTTGCCACAATTGACTTGTTGCTCTTTCACACACTCTCCTGGATCTTGCCAATGGTGTTCACTCAAGTAACACCGTTCCATATATCAGGAAGTTCCACAAACTTTCTTTCAAACAGATCGATATTGAAATAGTATTTACTTTCATTTTAACTGGGATCGATCTTCAAAAAATACTTGCTTTGCTTCAGTTCGGCATTCATTAAAGTGCTCATAAGCTTTACGTGCTTGCCTGCTGTCCCTGTGTTCCCTTTCCTAGGTTGATTCACCAGTCTGTAGAGGAGAAGGTGGACGCATTATCCCTAACTCCCACCCCCTCATAGCCATCATACTGAAACAGCAGGCGAAGGGTCCTATATGGGATTCCATGTGTTATGGCTGTACCACATTGAGTGTACGAGAGACAATATGCACTCACAAAACCGTATCAAATGTATCCTCGCACTGAAGGGGTCGAAGGATGTTGTGTGGAGGATGTTTGCAGGCACCACTGGATATCATGTAGTGTTGAGTGAAATCTGATGTGGGCAGAGTGATGCCATAAAAAAGCTATACAAGGACATACTGAAAAGATTTGAAAACAGTGAAGAGTAACGATGTAACTGATAAGCGAAACATGTACGAAATGAAAAATGAATCACATATACAAAGAAGAATGAAGTAACTTGATGACCAATAAGTGTAAATATGCAGCAACGCAAGGTAGATGAGACATATGGAAGCTTGCTATAGAGGAAAATATAACGTCGCAAGGATGGCCATGATAGGAAAATGGGCACTGGCTCGTGCAAAGATTCAATTCAGCTACCTCAGAATGAGACCAGGGCTGTAGAGTCAGGAGATCTGGAGAATTAACTGTGTGTGCATAATGAAGATGAGTCTTTGTTGGCCTGCAAAGAAGGATGCCATTTCAAGGAAGAGCTAGCTGCAAAGCACAAAGGGAGGCTGGTGGTTAAGACACGGCTGTGAGACATATTTCTCTTAGATTAAAGAAGAAGAAAACATTTGCAGGAGTCAAAGTATTGGACAATTAACAATGAAAAAGGCTCCCACAAGACTCTTTAGATGCCAAGAGGACCAATGACACCCAGCATAATTAATCAAATAGCAGTAAATTGGAGGTCGAAATGGACACATTTGCAGTCTCCTCTCACATGATTCCGAAGTCGAAAACAAGGGCTATTCATTAGGCTGTGGATGAAGATAGTGATGTGCTTACACTTCCTTGAATGTCCCAGAACAGAGAGCAGGCTGGAAGTTTAACTAAAAACTGGAATCTGTGGCTCATGGCTGGATTGATGAGAGATGATGGACTAATTGGTGAAGTGGGTAGTAATCTGACATGACTCAAGCACTTGAGTTTCGTTTTGCTTATGTGCTGCTAGCCAAGCCAAAGTTGGGTGGGAATGCCAACCAGTCAGTGGGGCTATGGGGCAGCCTTCTATACAATGTTGCATAGCCTCATCTGCTGCCATTTCTTCTGCTATAATCAGTATCATTAGTATCTAGAGGTAGTTTGAGGCATGCCTCACAGATAAGAGATAGCCAATGAAGTACTAACCCATATGTATTCTATGAGTAGATATGTTCCCCTAACCAATCCCTCCCGTTGATAGGTTTTACAGTTTTCCACATAGGATGATGTCATAGATGATGCATATGGGTGTATAAAACCTCTGTGTAATAAAGTTTGTGTGCGAGTGTACATGTGTGCATGCATCAGTCCAATATCTGCCAGTTGACCCTGCTTTATTAAATTGAGAATAAAGAAGTACTTTGCCATATTCTTTGAGTCTGTTCAGTTATTTGGTCTGAGATCTTTATTGGTAATTCCATCTAGCACTTCAAAGTGCTAGAGCAAATTTTGGTAGCTGTACGGATGGTTCAGGTCTATCGACCTAGGCCCAGATCCAGACCTTTGGACACTCACCTGCTCCCGCCATTAGCCAAAAGATAGCAGAGCCTCCCATGGAGAACAGCGTGCAACAAAACATTTGTAAGAAGATATGGTTGGCAGGTCGCCCTTTGACAAAATTCCTGTCCGGTCCCCGCAGCTGCCTTGTGGATAGAAGGCGAACTGGTCGGTTGAGGGAGAGTTGATGCCGAGGGACTGGAGCAGAGCCACGGATTTAAATTGAACATTGAAGGTGGAAAAAAATAGGGGAGGGACTGTGTTGTAAATAATATATATGCAATTTATGGGATTTGTGGGAATTATAAAGAAGAGAAGTAGATACCTCGATTCTCGGTTTCAAGGGGACGGAAGGATACGCACTAAAAAGAATCCAAATAAGGATTCTTGAGGCAAGCCCAACAAGAAGAGTGTGTATCAGGCTCCAAGATGGAGTAAAGATGAGATACATTTACAAAAGATGGTAAAGGAAGGCATACGCAGAAACATTTTAAAAAGTTTTTGTGTGGGTTTATGAATATGTCAGTATAAAGCTTTTGTTGTGTTTAAACACATATATATAAAACAATAGTAAAATATTAAGGTGATTATTAGATATTTTAATCAAGAGATCAGGAGGATAAAAATGAAAGGAAACTAATAAATAAAGAGAATCTTAAAAAATGAATGATGAAATAACAAGATACTAAAAATTGATAGAAAGTGTAAACGAAGGAGCAAAAAGAACATTGTTGCATACATTTTAAGTGTTTAAAAAACGTATATACATAGTTGATTTTTCGGATAAATAAGCAGTGATTGATGGTGTCTGCCCAAATTGATCAATGTGGTATACTTGATAGAATAAAGAAACAAACAAAAGGTCATGTAAGTAAAGACAGTGGAGACACTCCACTTTTATACTTACGCAGAACATTGCCAACATACACAGCTAAGATAAGGAAGTATCATTCGGAGGGAGTTTGAGGCACAACTAATAAGACACTTTTGCCATTGCCAGTGTTATGAGGGTTCATTGTCAAAAACAGTATTATGACATATTTGTATGCCACATATAAGGGAAAGAAGTTACAAAAAAGGTTGGCTATTTTAGAGTTATGCAAAATGTATCAGAGCGAGAAAGAAGATCCAGCTTGGAAGCAGTGGATGCTTAATCAGCATAAAGGGGAGGACGTAACGCCTTCGAGTCCCCTTTCCCCTCCTGGGAATTAGAATGTAGACACAGAGGAGAAGTGATTTTATCCCTTAAAGGAATTGTAAGCAGCAGCTGGGTACGTTAATACAACATATGAGCCCCCGATATAAAACAGTGAATATAAAACAGTGAGGACATGCGGAAGAGAGTAAAAGCAGAGTACGCAAATATAGCTCGATACACAATGAAAGTAAAAAGCATGAAGAGAGAAAGGACAGGCAAGATAGACAGATAGAGATAGAGGAGGAAGAAAGGAAACAGAAAGAACTAAAGGACAAAGCTAAGGAAATGCCAATAGTACAGAATGTGTGGATGGGAGGACAAATATTACTCAAGCTGAATCATTTGGGTATTGATGGGGTTCAAGAAAGAGAAGAGAGAGAACAGTGCGAAAAGAAAGAAAAGGAAGAAGAGAGGGCATATAAAGAAGAGAAAGAGAGAGAATGCAAGTGAAGGGAAGAACAAAGAAGGTACGAGGCGAGGAAAGAAAAGGAGAGGTAAGAAGAGAAGAGATGAGAGGAGGTAGAAGCACAAAGAATGAAATAACTTAGGTTTCAAATAAGGCCAGTGGAAGATGAATTAAGAGAGATGAGGGGAAGGGAAGATGAAATGAACAGAAGTAGGGGACTAAAAGATGACAAAATAGAGTATCTCTGTCATTGAAGCATAGTGCTGATCAAAGCACAAGAACAACTTGAGGAAGAAAGATAGTCACAACAGCCCTGTAGGGAGCTGCAAAGGCTACCAAGAATATCAGCATGGGCTGATATGCGAGATTCAAAAGGCGTAGAGAAAAGAAATGAGGATTTATATAGGTAAATTAGGGATAAAGAAGGGAATAAAACCCAAGAGAATATAGAAGGATCTCCATCAAGGGAAACTGGAGGAAGTCTAGATGACCTCATGACAGATGACCACAGAACCCTGTCTTTAAGTAGACTAGATCTTGATGACACAGAAAAAGATAATAGTCATACAAGCTGGGGCATAATGATGTCAGACGAAGAAAGGGAAGAAAATGAGAGAGTGCAAAGGGAGGACCATGTGGATTTTCAAAAGTATCTAGTGTAGAAAAAGGGGTAAAATGGTCAGATTTAGAGGACCCCAAAGAGAAAACACCAGCATCGGCACCATAGACTATGCGTCCACCAGCATGATTGTGCAGTACAGAAGAAGTATCCCTGCCTTATGTAAGCAGACTAAGGGCACTACCAGAATGGAGACAAACGGGTGAGACTAGTCCCACCTGGAAAACAAGAAGTGTAGGGGTGTTTCATTACAGACCAGGATTTTCACAATTCCCATTATTAGAAAAAGGGGGAGGATGACCACAGTATATAACATGGGCACAAATGGATAAAGACCATTTAAGATGTAAATTACTGAGTTTAACTTCCAGTGCTGGAAAATGGATTCATGAGCTAAAGAGAATGACATCAGGAATCATGTTATCCATAGGTGACATGAAAGGCTTGCTGGCAGCAATTATAGGGGAGAGAGCTGGTGACATTTGGAAACAAGCAGGATAGGAAGGTGTGACTGCACAAAACACGACACACGATGGAGTTTCATTTAATAATTGCAGAGTAGATGTATGGCGGGTGCTTAGAGTACAATATCCCAATATATCAGACATGGGTGCGTTTATGACTAGGCAAACGGAGGAGGATGAAGACCCTGTCTCTTATATTCAAGACATTCAAGAGAGATGGTGCCTTGAGACGTGTGAACCATGGGATGAAACACTGGCATTATTTTACTACATTTTGTGTCAGGAACTGCCCAAGCCAGTGCAACGGCAGATGAAGAAACAGGTGGGAATGTAACAAAACCATGGCCAGAAATACAATAGACGATCGTACAACGTTGCAGATTGATGCAGGAGAAAATTAAGAAAGTCAAGAGTAGAAAGCAGCGGAAGCGAAGTAAGTACAGAAAAAGTTGTCAAAAGTAGCCATATAGGGAGCGGAACCGACAAGTAATGAAGGTGGGGTGGCACAGAAGATGCAATCAGTGCAGCAAAACAATGTAGTGTATCACACAGATCAGACTGGGTACAATTTGTGGCCAAGGGGAAGAGGAAATGAGCCTAGAGGAGGGGTACGAAGGGGATTGCAAAAGCGTCAGGGAAGAGGAGGACTTAATGGCTGACAGCCACAATAATGCTGGAATTGTAGATGAATAGGACACAAAGCGAGAACATGTAGAAGCAGAGAATGCATGCAACAAAATTGGCAAGCTGCAAGAGGGCGGATCGGCTATTTTACGCAAAATAATGCAGAACCGCAAGTGTATTATGCTCAAGATTACATGCAGGCTCAGACATAGGCACTACAACCACAGCAAATGCAGCAAGCACCATTACAAATGCAATCACCACAAGTAAAATCACAGCAAGTACCCATGCAAACACAACATGTACAAACTCAGCAAGCACAGATACAGCAGACTATGGTTCCACAATGGAATATGACTACAGGAGCTCAGCAAGCACCCACACCCAAATTGGGGAGTGTGACTGTGGTAGGAGGAAATCCTTTCACAGGTACAGGGATGAGTTTTGTATCCACAATAAGACAGCCCACAGAGCTACCCAATGTGTTCAGTATTATCTGTGACACCAGACCCCCAAGAGGAACCAAGGGTCAAGGTGACAATAAGACATTTTCATTTCTTGTGGACACTAGAGCAACTCGTTCCTGTGTCTGTGAGGGAAAATATGCAATGTCAGGTATTGCAATGAATGCACAGGGATTCTCTGGGGCAATGAGGTCAGCTCCATTTACAGACACATTACCAATCTCTATAGGAGAACATGACATGTCAATGCCATTTTTATATACTAGGCAAACGCTGGTTATCAAATTGGGGCGTGACTTAATGACGAAACTTAACATGATGATATCTTTTTACTGATGAAGGAACCGTGTGTTCCACTCCAGGGATACATGGTATGGATGTGAGAGAGTTTACGCTAGACTTTACAGGCCAGAAGGCATTACAAGGAGTCCCCTTAGATACAGAAGTATGTTTGTATGGAATGACTGTTTATTATTGTGGTTACCCAGATTAATAGGTAAACTATTAAGAATACCTAATCAGTTTTTGTTTAGACCTGAAATCCCTATGGATGATGAAGGGCATATTATCCCCTTGGAGCTAGAAGCAGCAGTGGTCAGAGAGGAAAGGCTGGTTCTTCATGGGATAGATGAGGGAAGAGGGTGGAGAATGTGATAGCCCTCAATGAAGGATACAGGCTAACAGATTTGACAGATGAGGAGATGTTTAAAGATGAGTCCTGAGATGATGAATTAGTATTTTTTATAAGTCTGCCTTATTGGATTAAAGTAGAGAATAGTGAAATGCTGCAGAGAATGGCGTTGGTAAAAAAGAAACCATTATTTTTTCAGGAGGTTTCAGAGAAAGTGCCACACATTTTATGGACCTCAAGTCCATATGGCGTGGGCCCATTAAAAGGAGTGGGAGCAGTTAAAATCAAACCTAATCCAGGATCCCTTTTGCCATGTGCAAAGCAAAACTCGAAATACTCATTGTAAACCGCTCCGCTCTAATGAAGCAAGGAATATTAGTACCATCCGATTCTCCATGTAACACATCGTTCCAGATCCTGTGACATTATTGTGCAACATCCCATCTAAGGGCAAGTATTTCACTGTCATAGATTTAAAGAATGCATTCTTTACAATTTCCCTTCATGGAGACTCACAGGATATGACTTCCTTTTCGTATAGAAATATTGCAAGAAACATACTTGTTTAACCCAGGGGTACTGTGAGTCCCCTTCCATCTTTAATAGAGTCCTTCAGATGGACCTAGGTAATGTTCAGCTCGAAAGTGCAATCGGCCAATATGTGGATGACATTTTGGTGTGTAGTGAGACAGAAGAAAGATGCAGAGAAGGTTTGGTTAAGCTCATGACTATACTCTCAGAAAAAAGGATAAAAAGTGGACAAAGAGAAGCTACAATGCTGTCAGGAAGAGGTCTTGTATATAGGAAAGTTGATTCCTCAGGAGGTTGAGGAACGTGACACCTGAGAGAGCAGAAACAATTATCAAGACCTCAGAACCTAAAACAGTGAGGGATTTGCAGCTATTTTTAGGCCTATGTAACTGTTGCAGGCCATGGGTTTTCGATTACAGTACATATATTCGACCACTTTTAAAAGGGCTTAAAGAAGACCAGGTGGGCAAGAGAAAAATAATATGGAAAGATAAAATGACTGAAGGATTTGAAGAATTAAAAAAGGTGATCAGTGCAGCCCCTTTGGTGGGTATTCCAGATTATCATGAAGAATTTTACTTATTTTCCCATTCAAATGGAGATGTAATGACAGTAGTCCTTACACAGAAAACAACAGTAGGACATGGGCACAACCCATTGGCCTGTTATAGTGGGATTCTAGATCAAGTTCTCAAAGGGCGTCATCGTTGTGAGAAGTATTTAGCTGCTGCTGCATTTGCAATCAAAAAAAGCTTCAAGTATAACAATGGGGTGTTCTGTAAAATTATCTGCAGAGCATACATTATTTGCGATTTTAGGGAAACCTAAAAGTACATTGACCACACAGAGAGCATCAGGATATGAGGTAATTATATTGAAACCTGCGATTAAAATTGTCAGATGTAAGACAGCGAATCCAACAACATTCATAGCTGAACCAGTAGGGTAGGATGATTATGTACATGACTGCACAAAGTATACTGAAAGCTATAATGAAATTGCCCAAGCTAGAGAAAATGCCTTTGGGACGGGGGAAGTTGTTTTATTGATGGTTCTTCAAAAATTGACCAAACGACTGGTGAAATGCATACTGGATCAGCGGTAGTAAAGCTGAACCGAGAGGGTGAATTTGAAGTAGTAACAAAAGTGAGATTGCCTTTGCATTGCTCAGCACAGGCTGCAGAATTAGTGGCGCTTATCGCCGCACTTCAGAGATTCCAAGATGAGGAAATGACAGTGTACTCTGACTCCGCCTATGTGACGTCAACCGTGCATGCCGGTTTGTCATGCTGGAAAAGGAGGGGCTTCCTCCGCGCAGACAGCACTCCAGTGCAACATGTGCCCCTATTGGATAAACTTATTGAAGTACTAGAACTCCCATTGACTCTAGCAGTTGTAAAATGCACAGCGTATTCTAAAAGAGAAGACACAATTTTCAGCGGAAACAAAGCTGCAGACTTAGGAGCCAAAAAGGCAGCCTATTTACCAACCATTTCCAATTTTGAAATAGAAAGTGTTAAACAGATGACAGGATGATGCATTTTGTTAAAGAAGGGCTTCAACATGCTATCTATTGCCCAGTGAATTGAGATTCAAGGTCGAGCACCACAAGAAGAGAAGGATTTATGGAAAAAGCAGGGATGTTCTTTATCCCCCACCGAGGCAATTTGGAGACAGGATAGCACGGGAAAGTCAGTTATGCCTCTAGCATTATTGAAGGTAGTGTTGGAGCAACTCCACTACCCCACACCACACATGTGACTCGAGAGAGTCTAGCTGCTACAATAGCAGAAGAGTGGTTCTCACCAAATCTGTTATAACATGTGGCACAGTTTATTGTAAATTGCATCGTGTGCCAAACATGTACTGCAGGGCACACTTTGCAAACAGGAGGGGAGCAATTCCTAGTCCCAATGGCCCTTTTTAGCATCTACATATAGGTTATGTGGATATGCTGCAGACATGCAATGGCTACAGATATATGCTGGTCATGGTATGTCTTTTCATAGATGGATCGAGGCAGGGCCATGCACATACTCTGATGCCATGGGTGCTGCCAAGTTCCTTTTGTGTGAAGTGTTCCTAAAATGGGGTGTTTGTGAGGTTTTGCAGACTGACAATGGACCACATTTTGTAATTCCGCTGTTCCAACAAATAGTTTTTATATTAGGTATTAAGCATACATTTTCCACTGCGTATCACCCACAGGCAAATGGTGTCTGTGAACAATGAAATGGATTATTGACAGAGAGGATTGCAAAACTAAAGATGACTTTAAAGAAGGGTTGGCTATATTGCCTACCCCTTGCCTTATATGCCGTAAGAAACCAGCCTGGCTCAGATCACCATCTAACTCCTCATGAGTTGGTGACTGGACGCTGCATGAGAACCCCCCCTGGCTACTCCAACCGGGTTAAAAACTGATGCCCATGGTGTAGCAAAGACATTAGGTGAGGAGATGCTTGATTACCTCACAAAAATGACTGCAAGTGTTTCTTTCATGTCTCAACAGGTCAAAAACCGAACAGACGGGTCAAAGAGAAACCACAAAGATGATCAACCTACTGAAGCAGAAGATTTGTTAAAACAACTTAGCCTATCACTATGAGACCAGGTGCTGGTACAAACGTTTGTACGCACTTGAAGCACGCTCTGCTTTGAAGGTCCATGTAAGGTGGAAGAAGTTACCCTTACAGCTGCCAAATTAAAAGGAACAAGAGCTTGGCTGCATTTGCACAACATCAAACCATATAAAGGAGAAACCCAGAACCCTCCTACAACTACTGACTGTGAAGAAAGAAAGAAGTTCCACGCATGCAGACTTTTTCTATGGCCAAGAGTAAAGACAACCAAAAATGGAGAACACAGCAGCACTTTAAACTAAAGGCCAATATCTTTAAAGTTTTGACAAGGAATAAACAGACTTGCAGTTATCCTGGAACTTTTTTTAGATAGGCTAGAGGAACAATGCGTTGAATTACCGGAGCTGAAAGAAGAGAAGCACATTTCATCTTTATGTTACCCATTATAATAACAATACACACATTCTTGTATGCTGTTTTTACATGCATATTACTGTCTTATCCTGCTTTAGTAAGAAGATATGTAAATATAGTGACATTTTTTGGCAATCCTAAAAACAATAATATTATTTTCAGTAAAATCAGAGCAATCACCTTGCAGTTCATAGAGACGTATAGAGTTATATAGTAAAGGTCTAAGTAAAAATGGAAATAGGGAGGTTTCATAATATAAGAGGCTCATTGCCATCAAGAAAGTCGATGAGTTTTCGTGGAGTAATAATTCTGTGTTATGATTTGTATTTTTCTACTGATCTTTATGGCATTTAGACATGATATTGATATGATAGGTTAGGTTACTTATAACGTGCTTAATACCCAGAGGTTTCTAAACGCGGACCCAGGAATTGAACCTGTGTTGCTCCATGTCGTCTTGCTTCCAGGGCGAGCATGTTGCCGCTGAGCTATCCTCCCGAGACAGTTATGAGAGGTGATACAGACATGGAGGGGAACAATGAAACAGTTACTATTGCACCTGATGAAAGCACAAACAATATCCTTTGAAATCTTACAAGTCATCTATTTTGATTTAAAGGGTATATTTTGGAAGATCATGAAGATATAAACACATATCTTGACAATTCGGATCATTTAAACAATAACCTATGGTGTCAGCACATGGGGGAGGTGGGAAAGAGAACGTCAGATGAAAGATGCTATGTCTGTTCCTTAATACTGTATGCCATGAATGCAGAAAGCACATGTATTGCCAAAGAGATGCCTGCACATGATTCAATATATCTCAGTCATCTAGCAGTGCGTACAAGCAGAGGACAATTTGAAGGAGAATTAGCAACTTTAAGGTGGTGATCAAGTGACACATTTTTATATGAAGATACTTATGTAAAGCCAAAAAGGATTCAGAGTGGGATGGGGTGGATGAGCAGAAACGTGTGTATCAATCCCAGATTAGAGGACTAATAAAAATTGTAGAAATGAAGAAGATAGATTGATCAGACATGACTGAAAGGTCAGGAGAGCCAGGATGCTGGGCAAGGATGTGGACAGACACTCAAGGTCTCAGGGATGAATGGCGGAACTGATGTATTGATGGACCGATATTGGGTCTGTGGATCCAGAGCTTACATGCAGTTGCCTACAAATTAGGGAGGAATATGTTCCTCAAAGTGATCTCAATATCGGTGAATTTCTAAAGATGAATGCACACCAGAGAAGGAAGAGATTATGTATCCTTCGCCGGCTAAAAAGGGAGAACTACTTTTCATCAAAATCAATAAAGGTTTATGAAGACATTCCAGATGAACACAAACTGTTTGGCAAAACAGCAATGATAATGAAATGTATATTCATGCCAGGACTCCAGACTGCAATGAATGCCAGGTGGCTGCAAATCACCAGATGGGAGCTGCTGCAGAAAATGAATGCAACAATAAAAGGATTCAGTGTAATCAGAGATGTCTGATGACTCTCCAGAACAGATATGTCCTGGACGTAATGTGTGCCAAGGTTAGGCCTTCTTTCTGTATATTCATACCATCCCATGATCAAGAATATCGAACCCTGACAGAAGCAATGACTATGCTGACAACCCTGCATACAAAGATGGAAGATGAAGCTGATGAGACAGCAGGAGATGACTGGTTCTCAATCCTATTGTTATGGATTCCAACCTGGCTGGCCAATGCTTTCAAAATACTCAGAGCCATACTTGTGCTGGTATTTCTGGGGTTCTGTCTCATATGGATCATCTTGGGACAGTGCCAGGGGGGAGCCAAGAAAGCTATTGGTATTAGATCATGATTGATATGGACGCTGTAACTGGTGAGCAGATGCAGAATGAGGAAATTACCTGTGAGAAAATAAAGAAAAGTGCACTTGCACCTCAAGAAACAACGTTGTACTATCCCAAGGATCATAAAAAAATATGTAGGACGTTTGATATTTTGTCAGCCATCACGAGACTGCTGCTATATGGCCTGCAGTGTGGATGAACGTATAAAAAATGCAGGTCACCTGAGGGGGGTGACAAACATATGGGTCCCAAAGAAACAGGAGTGTGAAGAGATGATAAAGGAGAATGAAGAGAAGAATGTGGTTGAGAACTCGACCAAAGGGGGGAATGTAGAGGAGCAAGTGGATGCATTATCCCTAACTCCCACCCCCTCACTACCATCATACTGGAACAGCAGGAGAAGGACCCTATTTGGGACTCCATGTGTAATGCCTATAGCTCATAAAGTGTATGAGAGACAAAATGCACTCAGACAACCGTATCAAATGTATCCTCGCACTGAAGGAGTGGAAGGATGTCATGTGGAGAGATGTCAGCAAGCACCACTGGTTATTATGCAGTGCTGAGTGAAATCTGACGTGGGCCCAGTAATGTCATACAGAAGCTAAACGAGGAAATACTGAAACGATATGAAAATACTGAAGAGTAACGATGTAACCGAAGTAATAAGAGAAACATGTACGAAATTATAAAGTAATCATAGATACAACGAAGAATCAAGTAACTTGTTGACCAATAAGTGTAAATATGCAGCAATGCAAGGTAGATGAGAAATATAGACGTTTGCTATAAAGGAAAATATAACGTGGCAAGGACGGCCATAATAGGAAAATGGACAACGGCTCGTGCAAAGATTCAATTCAGCTGCCACAGAAACATACCAGGGCTGCAGAGTCCGAGACATTGGAGAATTAGCTTTGTGTGCAAAACGAAGAGGTGTCAATGTTGGCCTGGGATCAAAGATGCTATTTCAAGGAATAGCTGCCAAGCACAGAGGCAGATGGTTAAACCATGAACGTGAGACATATTTCTCTTAGATTAAAGAAGAAGAAAACATTTGCAAGAGCCAAAGTATTGGACAATTAAAAATAAATAAAGCTCCTACAAGATGGTGTGGGCAAGTGTCTAGAGGCCAAGAGGAGCAATGACACCCAGCATAATCAAATCAAATAGCAATAAATAGGAGGTCAACATGGACAAATATGCGGTCTCCTCACAAGAGATCCAGGAGTTTAAAACAAGGGATATTCATTAAGCTGTGGATGAAGCTAGTGGCGTGCTTACACTCCCTTGAATGTCCTAGAACAGAGAGCAGGCTAGAAGGTCAAATACAAATGGGAAAATTTGGCTCATGGCCTGACTGACGAGAGATGATGGACTCATTGGGAAAGTTGGGAATAATTTGACATGACTGACACACCTTAGTGTCATTTTACTTAATTGCTGCTAATTGAGCCAAAAGTCCAAGATTGGGTGGGAATGCCAACCAATCCGTGGGTATTTGGGGCAACCTGCTATACTATGTTGCATAGACCAATCTGCTGCAATTTTGTCTGCTATAATCAGTATCATGCATACTTAGAGGTAGTTCAAGGCGTGCTTCACAGATAAGAGACAGCCAATGAAGTACTAACCCATATGTATTCTATAAGTAGATATGGTCCCCTAACCAATCCCTCCCGTCGATGGGTTTTACAGTTTGTCACATAGGATGATGTCATAGATGATGTATATTGAGGTGAAAAAACATCTGTGTAATCAGGTTTGTGTGTGAGTGTGCATACATCATTCCGATATCTGCCAGTTGACCGTGCTTTATTAAATTGAGAATAAAGCAGTACTTGCCATCTTGAGCCTCGCTTACCGCTGCATACACTTTGCATCTTCCAGGGGGTCTTGAGCACTCTGTCTGCCACACTTACTTCCAGGAGATGTCTACTTTCATCCAGAAGTCCACAGACCTGCTTCCACAGCTGACCCCATTTTTGCTGTACTTCCTGCTTTTAAACCTCCTTCCAGGTTGATTGGTCCAAGAAGGACTAGACTGCTCATTACTGACTATGCAGTTCTGCATTGCTCTTGCCGCCCTCCTCCTCGTCCCCGTACATAACTGGTGTTTGTATGTGTGTATAAATAAAGAGAGGATGTATTTCTCTAGTTGGTCTCTTCCTCGTCTCAGTACCAAACTGGTATCTATTGGGGAATGATTTAGGGGGAAAATAGCGAATGGATTGACAATAGCCTATAAAGGCTTGGGGGACGGTGGACTCATGGTGAAAAGGGAATGGGTGTGTGTCTCACCTAAGGGTGCCTCATCGCCACTCCCTAAGTCTCCTCCACCCAAGTGACCCTCACCCAAATATCAACCCCCATGGTCAGGATGCAATAGTGACAGCCTTTCTCTGGCCACCTGGGAGGATATATTGGGGAAAGAAGTGAGGATGCCCTCAGATGCCTCACAGACGACAGAAGCCTAGGTTTTTACCTGTTCTTTTCTCTTTTTCCTTTTGATTTGGCTGTCATCAGTGTCATCAGTCTGTCAAAACAGAAGATAAAAAGATGTGAATGAGATGTGTTGGAGGGTGTACCCATAGACAGCGAAGAGGAGGGATAAGACGTACACCACATTATAGGTATTGAGTTTTGGATTGGAACAGGAAGATAAAGCAGGCCATAGATAAAGCAGGTGTTCCAGGATTTGCCAGGAACTTTGCTACTGATGACCGAGTAGAGGAGAATTTGGTGGTGAACAATGTTGCAAGTTGATGATCGGTAGAGAAGGATGAGTGCACCACTGTCTTTCTACGCCAAAAAAGACAATGCTAATTACTTCCTCTGACATGCAGTGTGTGAAAGCCAGCCAGATTATCGCCATGGAGATTTTGATTTTTGGGAAAGTCTTGTAGCAGAATGCCTTCAAAAGGGAGGCTAGAATGTGGACGGCAGTTCTCAGGAATGGAGGGTTAAGGGGTGATGTTTGTAAAGAGCGCAGTAATAATAGCCTGTTTAAAGTCCAGCAGAACAGATCAAGTGTTTAAAGTGTAGTTGATGGCCTGATATAGACGAATGAAGAAGAGAGGAATCCAGTTCTCTGAATATAGTCAGTGGGAAGGATCCACGTTGAAAAACGAGTTGTTTATCCTTGAAAGAAGAGTATACACATATGAGTCGGAGATTGCTTTGTATGTGTACAAATATGCTATATGCAGCTAAATGCAAATCTGTGTCCATGCCATCGTTATACAAATGCAATACCTTATTACAGGGATCTGCAACCTTTGGTGCGCCTTATATTTTGGACTAGGATCTCTCATCACTCCTAGCCAGCATAGTCAATGGTGAAGGATCATAGAAGTCATTGTTAAAACATCTGGCAAGCCACAGCTTGCCAATCCCTTCCTCACTGCACCCTAGAGAAGGGTGTTTGTATCATTTATTAATGTAGCTGGGGTAGTACAGAAGGAAACATTTGACATAGGGATTTTAACAAACACCTTCCTACATCAGGAATTATCACAAATGAATGATTTATTATGAACCAAAAAGTATTTCAAAGTGTCTGCTATATGGCCCTTGCCCATCACACGGATCATCTCCAAGTACATAGTTTGCCCTGGCACATTTATGTGCATTTCTTTAGAGAGAATGTGGGTTTTTGTTTTGTCTTTGCCAGTTCCCCATCCAGCCGATGGGACCCAGAAAAGAGTCCCGGTACAGATGCGGTGGCATAGCCTAACTTGCCTTTTTTTTCACCAAAGCAGGAAATTGCAAACAAGACCTAAAGAAAAGAAGGGCACCATGAGAAGCATGTTGGATATATCGGCTCGACGCACTAACTCTGAATGGAATGAATGAAGACTTCGATTTGAACTGCTTTCTTTAAGCTAGCAGTTTGAGACATGTCATTTCCGTATGCATACTTTTTTCAGTTGGTTCCACGTATCATGTGTATTGTAAAATAACTTTGCATATTTTGCTTCATTATTGGGTATTTCTGCTAGCACATTTCTTTGTGGTCTACGTTCAACGTACCATTTTGCATGACCATATTGATTAATATAATCTCAGAAGCTTGTAAAGAAATATATGTACATGGTATGAGATACAGGAATAAAGACTGACTCAGGTAAATCCTGTGATTCTAAGTTGCAAGATTCTTGTGCATAGTATTCACACCATATGTATCAGATTAATGTATCTCCAATAGCATAGTAAAAGAGGACATACCGGCCAAATTGATAACCACTGCATATTAATGCCAAGACAGTGTGGGCAGAGATAACATTGGTTTTGGTGCAGAGGGTGTGAAGAAAATATATGTGGACTATAATTATCCAAATTATCACTAAATCGCAACTCGCAAATCAGACGATACACACAGCGCATCCGTATATACCACACACTTAGTTAGGTGCGCCATTCTAAAATGGCTGATGGCCAACCGTGACGACCCAGGGTACTAACATGGTTTCCATAGCACCCTAGTGTTGACTTTATGTTCTTGCATCAAACACTTACCACTGAGCAGAGAGGCGACCGAACACACCATTTAAGTCAAACTTTTGCTTCAGTAAGTTTCGCAAATCGAACTACACTGTAATGTCTCTATTTTATATGGGAATGTTTTCATACTGTTTCTCACACACTTTATTAGCGATCAGCGGAACCATTCTACATGGCAAAGTCTGTTACGAGATATCGAGTATACCAGCTGGGGCAGGTCAGACAACACGATTCAGGTAACAAGGATACTAACCATTTGAATCTCTAACACCACTTATTATACTAATCAGGGTCAACTCTACATATCCACGATGTTCTAAGGTAGCAAGTTATGAAAAGAATTACGAGCGTACAGCATGGGACATACGTAATGCACGCTTATCACGCTACATGGACATGAAGGTTTGTAGTTTGTCCTAGAACGTTCTTTTCTCACCATGTTTTACATATATTTTTCTACATTTTGTTCTTCTGTTTTATGTCTTTTGGCCATTTGCGCATTGCATGGGGATTATTTTTGATTATGGTTTCATTTAATACATAATGACGATACGCTGCCTTGATGTTTTACTGCTGGGAACATGGGAATAATGGCTTGATATATATCAGCACAACGTATTGCGAATACTGTGTCATTATTGAACATGGTCTGTTCCACATGATATGACAATTGTTTGACTTGTATAACTAAAGATGACTAATATATGACGCGAAGAAGGGCTTTGTAGTGCAAAATGCATCAACTGTAGGTGCATCTGCAAATGATTTCAATTAAAATAAGCCAATTGTTGGCGTTAATGAAGAAAAACAAATACGTGTTAGGTGTATGAATTTGATATGAAGACCTGAGTTAAAGATATTAACAATTCTACGTACCAAATGTAACCACAAATTGGTATTTAGGGAGTGCAGCACACGCCATAGGCTAACTGGCCTACGGTTCTTTTGCTCATTAATTTTGTTTGCCCGTCATAGAGGCGCTTATCATTGGGTGTGCACCCCACTCACAGATCATCATTACCTCTAGAATTATTGAAGGTCATCAGAGGCGATTGATATCTAAAGATAAGCGGTGGCCACTCACTTCAATCACTTACTATATGGCGCTTGCCCATCACACGGATCATCTCAAAGTGCATAGTTTGCCCAGCACATGTATGTGCCTTTCTCTAGAGAGAATGTGGGGTTTTATATTGTCTTTGCCAGTTCCCCATCCAGCCGATGGGTCACAGAGAAGATGCCCGGTGCAGATGCGGTGGCATAGCCTAACTTCCCCTTGTTTTGGAAGACTTTCATAGGAACAGCCGACAGGACTGCCACTTCCTCTTTCAGGTCATAAGCTCCATGAAGCGGGTTGGGTTTTCCAAATGTTGGACCACATTGGTTTTTAGCAAGTGAGTCCAGACAGTGTCTCGCGACATCACTGTCTGCACCTCGAATGAGTCATGACAGGGCTGAGAGATCTCAGTTCCCTAAAAGAACACGTTGCTCTTAAATATGTTTCAGGACCAAACTAGATGCAACAACAAAAATCACACCCATAGACAGCTTAAAATGATTCTCGCAGTCTGCAGGCAAGGAGTGACGTGTAAGATGTCTCTAATTTAAAAGTAGCAGCAAATGCTTAGAGAAAATGGCTTCCCAATTTACCAGTATGCAGTCCCACTGCATGCAATCATGCCACACACCAGAACGTGTATTTATTTATTTACTTGGAATTGTACAATGCCTGACCTGCACCCACAGTCACTTCAGTGGGCCAAAAAAATCTCAACACGAGGGTGGAAATTATAGTTGACCACTTACAATGGCTTCTACTGGACCCTGCAATGGGTAGTTGTGTTCTTGGACATCTATTGGACTGAAATGGAGACCATTCCAGTTGCATATTGGAATTGCTTGTTGGTATCTGTTACTGGCTTCAGTTTGTTTTAGTAAGCTAGTAGCGTTTCCATTGGTTTTTCTATTGGTTAGGCATGTCCTAAAATCCGTATGATGCAACTGAATCTAGTGGAAATCATTCATGAGGCCGGTAGGATAGCTTGGGGGCAACGTGCTTGTCTTGGAAGCAAGACAATGCATAGCAACACGGGTTCAATTCTGGGGTTTCTGCTTAGAAACTGGTCCGGGTATTAAGCACGTTAAAAAAGAACAATTACAAAACAACTCTCGGGATGATAGCTCAGGGGCAAAGCACTCGCATTGGAAGCTAGACGACACGCATGAACACAGGTTTGATCCGTGGGTCCACGCTTAGAAACCTCTGCCTCTGGGTATTTAGCGTGTTATAAATAACCAATTACAATTATAATTTATAACTGGTCAATAGGAATTTCCCCCGGCTATACATCTCGTGAACTGTGCCCTATAATCCATTGGTCTTTGGTATGGTGCACTGCCTATGAAGGCACACAAAAAATCTTATTAGTAGCTTTTCAATTTTGCAATTAATCTATGTTTTCTTGTATTTGATTATTACTTTCAGCTGCATATTCAAATACTAGCAGGGATGGATAAGCTATTGGTCTTTAGAGTGCATCTTGGGGTGGAATGAGTTAAAGGTGAACATGCCCAGTCTTCTTTTGTAGGTCAATAATTTTGTGATCAGTAGCTGCAAAGCACACCATCACTCTGGACTATGGGTCTGCAACCTTTGGCTCGCCAGATCTTTTGGACTGCAACTATCATCAGCTCTACCCAGCATAGTCAATCAGGGATCATGGGAGACATAGCCCAAAACATCCTAGGTTGTGTTTGTTTGTCTTGTGCCCAAAGGCCTCCGGGTCCATAGGTACGCGCTACAAATGTCTAAAGTAAAGAGCCAGAAATTGCAGACTCCTGCTCTTTCCAATCTACACAACACACTGCTGATGCTCTACAGTAATTTTCCTCTTGTTATCCTTTGGAACTACGTCAACTACCAACTATCTCTCCCATAGATGCTCCTTGTATCTGTGTTATCCAGATGAATATCCTCAGAGACTTTGTTCAAACATGCTGTTTTGGTTCAAAAGGGTCATTTTGACAGCAATGTGTATTGAAATAGGTTTTCTCAGTTATCATTTTCAAGTAGTTTCTCATGGACTTATAATTTCAGAAGGATGTTAGTATGCTAACCCATTCGTAACTTTATTAAACCACATAACCACATATGCAACCACATCCATATGGCATCATTGAACCCCCATACCTTCAATTGTACCTTTATGGCATTAATAAGCATTCAAAACCAAAAGTTGATGGCTAGAATGTTTTGAATAAATCAGAACCACGGGCACAGCTCTGGGCAACCCTCAGGACCATCATTTTTTGGTATCACCCCATTACTGCACAGACCATCACTTCTAATCTGAAAATGTTGAATCGGCTACAACTAATTTATGGGAAATATAGATGAGGTAGGGTCGGGGTATTCATTAAAGTGGGTGGATGTGGGGGAGGACTGCAGGGGTCTCCCCACTTTTATTTTCGCAAATGTTAGTTGTAAAAAATTCATCATTTTCAGATTCTCAGTGATGGATGTGGTATTTTCACACAGATCCTATTTTTTCAGCCTGCCAAGCCATTTCAGAAAGGGAAAGACCATATGCAAATCAGGATTGGTACCACCACAAAAGCGGCAGTCCAGCCCCAACTGCTCGGTCACATCCCTTCTGCACAAGACCATAAGCATGTCCAGGCATGTTTCGGCCTTGTTGGGCGTCATCAGTGAGGAGTAGCTTGGGTCTCTAGGCCAAGCAGGCTCGGGCCCACATCTGGGCATACCCGTCCCACTCGGGGTGACTAAAACAAAACCAAATGTTGGTGACTGTAAGGTTTTTAATGCATCATAACCCTGAGCACAGCTCTGGGCAACCGTCCAGACCATCGTTTTTCAGCCTGCCAAGCCATTGCAGAAGGGGAAAGACCATACACAAATCAGGATTGGTCCCACCCCAAAATGGGCAGTCCAAACCAAACTGCTAGGACACATCCCTTCTGCACGAGAGCACAAGCATCCCCAGACATGTTTCGGCCTGGATGGGCTTCATCAGTGAGGAGTAATTTGGGTCTCTGGGCCCAGCAGGCTCGGACCCATGTCTGGGCATACCCATCCCACTCGGGGTGACTAAAACAAAACCAAAAGTTAAAGGCTGGAAGATTTTGAATAAATTATAACTACAGGCACAGCTTTGAGCAACCCGCCAGACCATTGTTCTTCACCTGCCAATACATTACAGAAGGGGAAAGGCATATGCAAATCAGAATTGGTTCCACCCCATCAGGGGCAGTCCAGCCCTAACTGCTAGGTCACATCTCTTTGGCACGAGAAAGCAAGCATCCCTAGACATGTTTCAGCCTTGTTGGGCATCATCAGTGAGGAGTAGCTTGGGTCTCTGTACTCAGCAGGCTCGGGACCCACTTCTGGGCATACCCGTTCCACTCGGGGTGACTAAAACAAAACCAAAGGTTGATGGGTGGAAGGTTTTGAATATATCATTGGGTTGGACTGTCCCTTTCGGGGTGGGACCAAACCTGATTTGCATATGGTCTTTCCCCTTTCTGTAATGGTTTGGCAGGCGAAGAACGATGGTCTGGAGAGTTGCCTGAGGTATGATTTTTTCTAAACTTTCCAGCCATCAACTCTTTTGTTTTGCATTAATATACATGTCCCATTGAGCCCATATAAGCCCTGTACCTTCCTCAATCATATCTCTATGGTATTAATCAGTGAACAATAGACCAACGCCAGCCCCACAGCTCCCCAAATTATGTTTGTGGTATTAATCAGTGATCCCCATACTATCTGCAATGGTATCTGTGTGGTATTAATCAGTGAGGTACATAGCATCCTCAACAGCTCCCGTATGAGTCCCATGCCTTCCTCAGTTGTGCCTCTATAGTATGGATCAGTATTACCCTTGCCTTCTTCTGTCATGCCTCTATGGTATTAATCAGTAAGATTCATACCATCTTCTGCTGGACCTATGTAAATCAAATGTCCTCCTCAACTGCACCTCTATGGCATTAATCAGGGAGCAGTATATCCATCCTTAATTGTACCTCAATTGCATGTATCTGTGAGTCTTGTACTTTTCTCAAATGTACCTGATCAGTGAGCCTCACACATTTCCCAATTGTAGAGGGATGGTATTAATCAGTGGGCGTCCCACCTATTTTAATTGTGCCTTTGTGCTATTAATATTTGAGACCTATACCATCCTCAATCGTAAGTAAATAGTATTAATCAGTGAGGCCCTTACTGTCCTCAATTGCACCTCTGTTGTATTAAGCAGAAAGCCTCATAATTCCTCGACTGTGCCAGGAAGGTATGAAAGAGATCGTATGACACCTAGACCCCATGTCATCCTCACCTTGGCTCATGCCAACAAAGCACCCTAATCCTTCTCTGTGTAGCATCATGCACACACGGGAGACTGTGAGTCTTTTCAGCTTGTTCCCTCAGCGGTCAGGTAATTTTTGTTTGGGGGCAGCGGGAAACCCGATAGCAGATGAGTGGGTGGGTGGGTGATGGTGCGGTGTTGTTTGGATGACAACATGGCCGTGCATGTGTGTCTGAAAGAGGAGGCCTATTTCTGGGTCGGGATGCTAAGAACTACCTATTAAAAGCTGGGCTGAGGAGCGTGCAACACACGGGTATCTTTGGGTGAGGAGATAGGGTGCATCTGGGTTTGTCTTTGGAAGGTATTGTTCTGAAGAGCATGTGCCTTATAACATGTATGTGTAGTAGAAATGTATGAGAGAAAACGGGAGCGATTCTGAAAGATTCACGCTAGTAAATAAAATACGTGAGCATGCCATTTTTTGACTTGCATGATTCTAAGAAAATGCGCACATCATCTTACTCTCTAAGGTGACCTGCACGGTTGTAAGAGACCGCCTGCCAGCACCGACGAGGCGCTGTCCAACTCCCTAGAGTGAACTAGCGTCGGGAGTGTACTGCAGACCCTGAGGAATAATAGTTCATTCCCAGCACCCACACATGTGTTGGGACTCATTTCACAGTGATGAGACCTTAGCGGGCCTGCCATTGTGCAATGATGAAAAAAGCAATAATGCGTTTTTATCCCCGTTTGAGGGATAGACGATAGACATGCAAGTGAGACAACTGAGTCATATCTTGGCCAGCCCATTTAAAAATATGCATGAAAGGCGCAGAAGGATGGATTAAGCCGAGGGGCATGCTTTTGTTATCTCTCCTTTTGGTATCCGTGGATTTCAGAATTCGGGATGCACTTTAAAATGCACAGAAACACTCCTTTCTATTCGGGGTGCGGGAAAGGCATCGAATGGGGGCATTGGTGCTACAGTCTGGTGTGCTTTGTAAAGAGGTTGCAGGTCTCCCATTGTAAATGAAGACGATGCGCCTGAAAATGTTAAGCGACTTGAGCAGAATATGTTTGTTGCTGGGTTCATAGTAATAATGAAGCGCACTACCGCAGATGTGTGTGTATTTTTATCTGTAGCAGGCGTAAAGATTACTATGTTTTGGAAGACCTTGCTGCCTTATTTATGGCTGTGTGGCTTTATCTTTGAGATAAAGTCGTGAAGTCAAATTCGCCACTAGAACAAACAAAACTGAGATCTATTTCGAAATAACAGCTGAGTGGCCATAAATACGAACAGAATAGATTTGCCACCATGAGGACATCTGAGGGAAAATAAAGAAAAGATGCTCGAAGGAAAGGAGGGGTCATGCATAAATAAAACAACGTTGAAAAAAATCATGAAAAATAGACTGATGAGGAGTGATGAGAAAAGATTAAGGCAGGAATGAAGCAACATTACTGAATGAGTGCCTAATAAAAGCAACATAAAAAAAGAAGAAAAGGAAATAAGAAAGAGCAGAACATAAAAAGGAAGAGCAACACGTACAAAAGAATCAACAGAGAGGGAAAGAAAGAAGGAAAGAAAAAGAAAGAATAAGTTTGAAGGAGAAGAAAGGCAGAAAGTTTGGAGACCCAAAAAAGGAATCTCCAGGAGAGAAATATAGTGAAAGACAAATGATAGGACAAACATTAATGATTTTAAAAAATTATGCAAAAATCGAAAGATATAGAGAAACAAGCAGGGTAGACAGAAAACAGGAGAGGAAGAAATAAAGTTAGACTAAAAACAAAAAACAAACGATAAAAGAGAATAAAAAAGGAAAAATAGAAAAACATTTATAGTGAGAACGAATGAAATATAGAAAGAAAGAGTGAGAATGTGACAAATCAACTTCCGGGGCACCAGTGGTCCAGGGATGAATATCGGTTTCTAACCATCAATCAGCCCCACACCTCTAGTACACCAGAAGCGATCCAAACAGATTGGAAACACAAGCAAGTTAAAAACCTCCTTGTCCAATTTTGGTAACGTGGACGAAATAGCAGGCTTATCTCCGCAAGGTCATGGATCGTTGGCTAGTTGCAACACAGCGAAAATAGAATTATTACCCAATGATAAAAGGGACTGTCCAGTCAAGGTTATATACACAACTCTTTTTTATTACCACAGCAGACAGTTCTAGCATACTACAGAATACAACCCACCCAGTGTAGGAATGCAGAGGACAGACACTTTCAAAGAAGGAAAAGGGATGCACCCTGGATACTGACAGTAGGTTAGTTGGTAAAGTAATTAATTGCAATAATTCAAGGATACTTGGTTTCAACACAAAGGAAGCAATGGGTCGTAAAATGTCCCTAGGGGCTTTCGGAGAAGGACCAGGGGGACAGAACCACAATGTACCCTGTGTTGTATCTGTTCTTGGCGCTCAACAGGATGGAGTCAGTTTTAGGGCACCTTGCAGCTTCTGCGACAGAGTTAAAGACGGGAGACAGCTGTGGGTATCAGGCAGCAGGCAGTTTGGCGAGCGAGGCTGGACGGACGGCTGCAGGCTGGCCTACACAGCAGCTCAGGGTCAGGAATCGTTGTCAGTGCTGGTCGGTGGGTCTGAAGCACTGGTTGAGGCGTCTCAGATGGTGTTAGTGACTGCGGGGTAACAACAGTCACCGGAGCAGTCAGTTGCAGCTCAAAGGGCTCATCTGGCTCAAAAGTCCTTTAAGGCAGACGTCGGTAGATGCTTGTCGGTGCACTCCTTCTAGCTTCTTCACTGGGCTCATGTTGTCCTTTAAGGAGGATGCCCCAAACTGAGGAGAGTGTTGCAGGCAGCTGCCTTGTCCTTAGTTTAGTGCAGAGACTCTCTGGCACTTCCCACCTAGGAAGCCTGCTGCAGAGCCTAGCAGGGCATGCTGTGTGCTGGCTGGGTACCAGTTCTGGAGCTGCGCAGGGTCTTCTGGATTCAGTATCTCCCTCCATTCCATGGGAGATGTTTAGGGGAAGGATCTTGCTTCCCTCTTTGGAAATCCTGGCCTTCCATCACTGGCGGAAGCTGTAAGGGAGACTGTACCTTCAGCCAGGGTCAAAAGGAGTTCTTTTTGTTCCTCCTTACAAAGTCTTCAGATTATCCGACCAAAAGAGGGGCTTGACCCTCTTTTAAAGCCAAATGAACCAAAGTTATTGGTGTAGGCTAGGCCTACATTAATTAACAAATCCTGGGTCCCCACCAACAATCTCCTGTATGCAGGAGGTGATAACCAGAGTGCTTTGCAAAAGAAAAGGTAAAGGGGTGAAGACATGTAACACTAAGCCCAGCCATCTTCCTGTCTGTTGTGGATCAAAGGGACTCTCTAGTTAATTGATCTCTCTGTGGTTCCTCATTAAAGCGGCAGGTGTCCCTTGAAGCTGTGGCGGAACCAGAATTTCTGTCTCCGTCAAATCACATACTACTACTTTCTGAATGGGGTCTCCCTGCATTACTGGATGATTACTGTAATCCACGCATTCCCAGACATGACATTTCACTGTCCATTGATACTAAGGGCGGGAACTGGTTTCAGGTTGACACAGTGCATATCAAAGGTTGTTGGGGTTTTCTGTCTCCTTTGTTAGCCTCTGTAGCCAGGCGCCATGTGGGCCTGTTTGAATTAAACTCTGATTAGTATGTGACGCTGCCACCAGCAGCAGCACTAACAAAAGAACAGGGCAGATCCATGGAGCCTTTGTTTGTTAATTAGGCTGGCCATGACAGGGATAATGTTTTGCCCTCCCCCTTCTGAGAGGACATGATGTAATCCTGGCTGTCATATCCCAACTAAATATAACAGGGGGGACGACGCCTGTAGGCTGTATCCACCCAGAGTACACAGTCGATGTGTATGTCTTGTAGTGAGCATAGGAAAATGTGTGCAGAGTAGCCCCACACGTTTTCCAGAGGATGATCTACCATCATTCAATATCTTTTCAAATTTACAAAAAGCCCTGTCGAGTGCACACCCACCGTGTGGATTGTCCAATTCTTCATGGAGAAAGAGATGTAGAATGAAAGATAACAAGAAAGAAAGGAATGAAGAAACAAATGACATGTGAAAGAAAAAAACAAAAGGTGAAATGAAGAGAACGAAGAAAGGACGGTAGAAAGAAAAACATGAATGAAAAATAAAGAAAATGGAGATTCAATAAAAGAAAAAACAGAGAAAGGGAGGAAATGGAAGGGACGAATAGAAGGACGGAGCAGAGGAAAGAAAGAAAAAAAGAAAGAAAGCGAAAAAGAAGGAAAGAAAGAAAGAAAGAAAGAAAGAAAGAAAGAAAGAAAGAAAGAAAGAAAGAAAGAAAGAAAGAGAAAAAAGGCTTAAATGAAAGAAAACCAATGAAAAGGAGGAGATGGAAGGGGGAAATGGAAGGACGGAGCGAAGGAACGGAAGGGAGGAAGAAAGAAAGAAAGAAAGAAAGAAAGAAAGAAAGAAAGAAAGAAAGAAAGAGAAAGAAAGAAGTTAGCTAAAGGACACGATAATAAATCAATCATTCTGTTTTCAACGTCGTCTTTATTTACTCTGCTTCAGTAGAATCGCGAATGAAAGACTGGAATTTCTTACTAAAAACATTGCTTAACATGTGAGAGTATGGATGAACACATTAATGGGTTTTTGAAAAGTGAGCCTCTACTTGTTTCTGCTTGTGCTGCTCCCATCCTATGGCAAACTAGAGCAGCCGACGACTCCATCTGCACAGCTGAGATCATTTTCCCAAATATGGCTAGCAGCTGCGCTTCAAATCAAAGCTGCAACTACTGCATCGCATTAACCCATTGGGCAAATTACAGTAGGTTTTTAATTCCCAGTTAGCTCTATTTATTGGAGAAAATTGACTGGCGCGGGCTTCTGCACCGGACTGAGGTTTGTGTAATGCCCGGAAGAGAGGAAATAAGCGCGTGGATGGCGGGACTTTGAAGTGCAAAGGAGCTAATTGTTGAGGCCGGCAGACAACATGTGGGCTGGGGAAGTAATTACGTGGAAGCGTCTGAGGAGAGCCCGGCCCTTCATGTCAGGAAAATAATGTAGGCCTGATGGACGTAAGAGGTAACAGCTCTGCCTGTGATTCAGTGGTGGAGGGAGGCCAAAGGTTCCCGCTGGCTGGCGCTTCTACCATTTTCTCCTGGTCTTCATGTGTCAAATCATTAGTAGACTTTAGCATCGCAAATGCACATTTAAATTTGAGATAAAACATGTTTAAAGTTATGGTGCAAATAATAATAATTTTCACCAAAATGACAGGGGAAGTGATATCACATGACCCTTGACCTCAGATGACATCACAGGAAGTGATGTAATTTGCCCCTGCCCCCAAGTGACAGCACAGAAAGTGATGGCACACTATCTTCAGATGCGTCTAACACCTGTGTGTGCAGGCGCTCGCATCCCAGCCAAATAGAAGAACCGAGGCACAGATGTAGGCGAGATTTGTCCACGATCACACATTTCAGGGATGTCATTTTACAGATTAGACGTGGAGCTTATATGTAAAACATACATAATGCATTACTTGTTACAGGGTAACCAAAATCTCTAACGCAGGCTACATCTAGTGTATGAAACATCTATAGATCAATAGACACAGAAGTACTTGTAATCTGTGGCATTTATGTGTTAAAGAAGCCAAAAAAGCACTGACCTGGGTAGAAGTGTGCTGTTTACCCAGGAGAAATATGCTGCATGAGCAAGGCCTGAAAATGAAGGCGCTTTGAAAAAGTATTTTCTTATTGAATAAGTGCCTAGCAAGCAAGCAATAAAATAAATACAAATACATAAATAAAATAAACAAATACATTAAATCATTGATCAGGATTTAGTATATACAAAATTCCCTGGTTATAAATGTATCTATGAGTCAGCTACAACTACGATAGAAAACACCTATTGTGTGGGTGTAAGCTGAGGCCATCTGTCTCCATGTGCATTTATCTTTATGTATGGGACAAGCAACCATATGTTGTCCCCCACAACCTAGAGCCGAACATAACACCTCAATGCCCTAGGCTTTGATATATGACTCTTCAATTTTTTTTAATGGGGTGAAGTGTGGGTGGCAGAGGGGCTGCACTTCCCTCAAGAGTGGGGCTCAAAGCATCTACGATGATTTTCAGAGCTCTATGTGCGAGGTGCGTTATTAAATGACCCTCCCCAGGACCGGCCCATGAATGAAGATTCTACAAAGCCCTTTCCAAGAAGGAGTTTGAGTGGGGAGGGGTTGGGTGGGTCACTCTGTGGCTCTCTCACTTCTGAGACTCTGTGTCCAATGCTTTTTTTCTTTGACAGTGTTGCACAAGAGCAGGGTCCTGGTCGAGTTTACGTCCCCTCTCAAACATTCACATCACACTTGAATGCGTTCAAGGTGAGCAGAGCCCAATTAGTGGCATAGCATACAATTTGGGGCCCCCCTGTGAGCCATGTTGAGGGACCCCACCCCTAAGCTCCTTAAAAAAGCGCAGGGCACGCCACACCTCGGGCCGGCCCAGACCACCATGTGTGCACAATGTCCATGATGATTATGCCTCTGCAGGGGCATGCACTACTCCAAGTGAAAGAAGTAAATATGGTTTTAAATCAAAGCCTAAATGTTTTACCTAGCATAGAAAGAAGGGGGCAGTGTCTGATCCCAAAATATACCAGCGGTCGTTGCCGGTGAGTTGTTTTGTTGGAGGATGTAAATATTTGCCACAAGTATGTGATTGCATTCGAGCATAGCGAGGGGGCCCGAACTAATGAAAAAGAGTTGAGGGGGGTCAGGGGTATTCTTCCCCCTCCCATTTTGAATAATGGGTTAAAATGGTGCATTACACAGCACACTTTCTGTGAACATTTGGGTGAAGGCCAGGCAGTTTGTAATCTGTTTTGTATGGTGTAGGGTAACTCATGGGGAAAAAGTACAATAGATGCAAGTCACCAAAAGCGCACATGCGCATCTCACAATGCATTGTCATGCCGGTCCCTTCTATAAATACCAGTATAAAAAACCTGTTCATGCTGGCTGTGCCCATATATTTCCATGCTTGATCCACCAACATATGCTAGTATTCCCATATAAGAACCTACTCATGTTCGCTTTGAGATTCTTTTTATAGTATCTCTGGCACTAGGCACAAAGCTGGCACTGCTAAAATATGCCAGTATTCCTATTTTAGAAATTTCTCCCATTGGTTTGGCCATTAAAAGTGACATATCACAATAACAAAACATGTCCAAACTGGTTTCAATGTAAGCCAGTTTAGCCCCTTAGAACACGTATCATCCGTGCTTCATTATAGATGCTCAGTTAATAAAAGGTCATGCTACAGTAAGAAATATATAGGCCGCTACACCAAAACGTCAGTCTAGCGAGGTAATACTACTAATCATGTTTGCTTTACCAAAGATGATGAGTAATAAATGTCATGTCACAGTAAGCAATGGCTAGACTGGCTGTACCAAAATGCCAGTCTAGCCAGGTAATGCCACACATTTACTAGGTTTTGCAGAAAATACCAGTAAAACATGCAAAGTCAATAAAGAATGTGTTAAAAATACTCTAGTGATCCTCAGCTTCTCAGGGCCTTGCACACTCACACACACGCAGGCCTCCCCTTTCACCCACCCATACATCTCCTCTCACATTCATTCACACTGCATTCACCACACAAGCATGTACCTACCCACCCAGAACATTCACACACACAATAACATTCATACCCATTCACCCACCAGTCACTCACCCTTATACCTTCTCTCACATACACTTACACTGGCACCCATCCAGAACATTTACACACACACACAAACTCACATTCCTACTCACTCACCCATAAACCTCTCATGTCCACTTGCACTGCATTCTCCACAGAGGAACTCTTTCTTACCTGTTTTTCCAGCTTTGGTCCTTCACTGCAGGCCACCCTCGGCTCCTCTGTGCTGCTCACAAACAGGGCCCAGGAGGCTGTGAGAGCTTCCTGGTTCCTGTACATGAGCCACGAGGAAGCCGGAGGAGAAGGCATTGGAGCTAAGTGTTGCATGTGACATGTGCAAACATGTCACAGTCAGCTCCAACCCCTACTGAGCACTTCCTTCTCACGCTGCAAGCCCCAGCCCAGCCTTCACCCTGATGGTACACCCCCAGACCTGGTGTGGCGGAGCCCGCGCACAGCAGGGGTAGTAAGGGAGATTGCAGGGGTAACAAGGGTAGCAAGGGAGCCCCCAAATGGCCCCCAAATGTTGTCCATGCGCCCCCTCACAATGGGCCTAGAGTGCTTCAGCGTGTACCTGAAAATGGATGTCCCACGAAATGCGTTAGGCACTGATAACGCAGCGTTCTACAGTGGGTTGGATCTATGGTTTGATTCAGGGTTCTGCAACCTTTAGCCCTGCAGATGCTGTGAACTACAACTCCCATCGGTCATAACCAGCATAGTTAATGGTGATGTATAATGGGAGTTGTAGCACAACATCTGGAAAACCACAGGTTGCAGACCCTTGATTGCACTTTCATGAATTTATCGAGTGAAAAGAGCAGTTTTTTATTTTTTAAAACAACCCCTTTTGGAGAGAGGTGCTAGAGTCAAGGTGAGCACAATCCTACTTTGCAGATGTTCTGCCACCCATGCATGACTGCCGGAAACAGGGTAAGCTGAAGATGTGTTGGGGCCCATTTCACCATGATGGTTGGGGCCCCCCTGCTTAGAGTGAAAACAGTTTGAAGCACCCCCGGGGTGCATACATTCCAATGGTGACAAAGATGAGGTTAATATCTGCTGATTATCGCGAGACAGCCAGCTAGCAGGGATCTTAAACACTAAATGCCCACTGAAGAGCTAAAAAGCCTTCTTTGTCAGCTAGTGGCTGATGTGGAGGAAACAGTGTTACAAGGCAGTGAGGTGATTATACTTCTGTATATCCTGTGAGAAGTGACAGCCTGAAGGGCTCGACGAAAAGCAGCTTGTAATGCGAGCACTGCATAGTGCACATTTTGAGCCCCAGAACAAAACATCGAAAAGGGAATATATTGCTGCTGACTGGCAATATGGGGGCAGCTTCTGGGGGCCCCCAATGAGGCTCGAGTCCTCTTTTTATTTGAAAAAGTTGAAAAGCCCTGATGCCGTCCCTGGCCAGAAAACATTGCAGAGCAGAGAATGTGTCTATCGGTTAAACATCTGGCATCTTGCAGGTACCTTTCTCTCATTACATGCCATGATTGGATAAATTACTCATCTTTGTCCTAGCCAGTATAGTCAGCGAGGGAGGATCATAAGAGACGTAGTATAAAAGTGCCAAATAATGACTATTCATGGCATATATACATCAGTACGCACTGATGCCATAGGACCAGACGTACTACAGCATCATCATTAGAACTACACCAGCATACAATGAAACCATGCCTGCTCTATAGAAGCCTCATCCTGAAAAAAAGCATCACTGATTCATGGGTTAATTGCTTCGTAACCACCAGTCCCTTTGGGTAGCACCCCATTCCTATTGTAGTTTTTGCTATTAGGTGGCTTAAGCACCACCTTTAAGCTGACACTATTCCATTAGAGTAAATATAGGAGGCAGATATCATGTGAAGAGAGACACATAGCTGGCATGTGTTGTTCGGTTGTTTACCCATACATTGATTGCCCATGGCCATGCTAATCCCTATGGCCATTTCAACTCACTACCTGTCCCTTCCCACTAAAAACAAATCCTCCTGGGATCTCCCTGAGCTAGCTCTATCAAGCACTAATATACAACATTGGCCAGTACGTGGCCTGACAGTGTTCTGAGACTTGTGGACTAATTGCAGGCTCAACTGTTCCTTGCGCTGAAGTCCTGTTAGAAAAAAAGCATTGGCCAAGCCTCCCATGAGCAGTTCTTTGATCCCAGAGATAAATTGTAGCCTACTCTAGAACCAGAGAATCAATCAAGCTATACCAGCACCAGCCGATACACTATGGCCTGTTCTATAACCAGAGGATTAAGCAAACTATACCAACACCCACTGATGCACTGTAGCCTGCTTATTTACTAGAGGAATAAGCGAGCTATACCAACACCCCTGATACACTGTAGTCCGCTCTTTTACCAGCGAATCACGTAACCTACATCAGCAACCACAGATACACTGTAGCCTGCTCTATTACCAGAAAACCAAGGGAGCTATACCAGCACTCGCTGATACACTGCAGCCTGTGGTGTGCTCTATTAAAAGAGAATCAAGTGAGCAATACTGGCTCCCACTGATACTCTGTAACCTGCTCTATTATCAGAGAATCAATCAAGTTATAACAGCACCCGCTGATATACCGTAGCCTGCTCTGTTACTAGAGGAATAAGCGAGCTATACCAACATCGTCTGATACATCGTAGCCTGCTCTATTACTAGACAATCAAGCAAACTATACCACCAGCCACTCATACACTGTAACCTGCTCTGTTGCCAGAGAATCAAGCAAACCGTACCATCACCCAATGATACACTGTATCCTGTTCTATTAACAGATAATCAAGCAAAGTACATCGGCACCCAATGATACACTGTAGCCTTTTCTTTTACTGGAGAATCAAGTACACATTACCACCACCCACTCATACACTGTAGCCTGCTCTATTACCATAGAATCAAACGAGCTTTACCAGCACCTAATGATACACTGTAGCCGGTTCTTCTACTGGAGAATCAAGCAAGCTATACCAGCACACACTGATACACTGTAACCTGCTGTATTACCAGAGAATCAAGTGAGCAATACCAGCACTTGCTGATACACGGCAGCCGGCTCTCTTAAAAGAGGAACAAGAGAGCTATGCCAGCACCCACTGATAGATTGTAAACTGCTCTATTAGCAGAGGATTAAGCAAACTATACCAAGACCCACTGATGCACTGCAGCCTGTTTGATTACGAGAGAATCAAGCGAGCTATACCAGCCCCTGCTGATACACTGTAGCCTGCCCTATTACCAGAGAAACAAGCACGCTATACCAGCACCCACTGATACACGGTAGCCTGTTCTACTACCAGAGAATTAAAGCTGGCCATACCAGCACCTGCTGATCACCATTAATGACAGGTTTATATACAGCACTATTGTAAAGGATGGATGTCACTCTGGTAAGCTTATTTTATAGCTTTATTGAGTTATAAGATAATAAGACCCCAGCGGAAGACCAGAGTGTCTTGTACAGCCACAACAAGCACAACTGACACCTTTCAGAATGTCCAAAGATGAAGAAGAATGCTCTGAGCCCAAGGAACACCGAGATATCATTCCATGAAAGCATTAACTATTACGCACTCAAGATACATTACAACAACCACTTATTCTGATTTTCTACAGCGTATACCCTCAGTGATAATAACTATTATTATTACCCAATGTATCTACCACAGAAGGATAAAGGGTTTAATCGGTCCTGCTGAGATTGGAACTTTTGAAGTTCTGTCTGGTCCCATATTAAAAACCAATACTTAGCCTATGAGCTATCCACCTAGTGAATAAAGTGTACTACCCCACCTCACAGTGATAAAGCGTAACCTGTACTATTAATTGGATCAAGAGAAGACACTACAACAAACTAGCATCCTGTAACCTGCTCTGCACATAAGCATTAATTGCACAACCCCAGCAGACAATGATACATTTAGCCTATGTATTATACACAATGACCTGCTGGAGCCTGCTCAATCACAGCAGCATCAACCGAACTACACCAGTACACAACCACACCAACACAAGGTGATTCATTGGAGCCTGTCCAATCACAGCAACATCAACTGAACTACACTAGCACACAACCACACCAACACAAGGTGATAAACTGGAGCCTGTCCAATCACAGCAACATCAACTGAACTACACCAGCACACAACTACACCAACACAGGGTGATAAACTGGAGCATGTCCAATTACAGCAACATCAAAAGAACTACACCAGCACACAACTACACCAACACAAGGTGATTCAGTGGAACCTGCCCAATCACAGCAGCATTAAACTGAACCACACCAGCACACAACTACACCAACACAAGGTGATTTACTGGAGCCTGCCCAATCGCAGCAACATCAACAGAACCACACCAGCACACAACTACATCACACCAACACAAGGTGATTCACTGGAGCCTACACCTTTAAAACAGCATTATCTGCAGCACGTGACACGTGCCCAACATGAGTCCCTCCTCTATTACAGCAGAAACCTGCAGAAATCTGCATCTTTAATACACTTTATTTAGTGCACGGTTACTTGTGTATAGTTTGTGCAATAGATCCATGTCCATGGCAAGTAACTCATGTACATATTAATATTAAGATACATAATCTTATAGACTAAGGCTGCATTCGGCCGAGTCACATGCACAATTAACATAACCGGTTCAGCCACGACGCGCACTCAAGTTTGGAACTGAAAAAACAGAGAAAGAATGTTTACAGTTCCATGAAGTTTGCTTTCCATAACTTGCACCCCTGAATGCCTTTATTCTAATGAGGCCTTTGCAGGTTGCTGTTAAAGGTCCTCTTAGAAGGCGCTCGTGGCTAAACGCACTCCTCCCCTTGCTTTGCTCTCTTTCCTATCAATAACACATGCAATACAAGCTTGTGCTTGAATATAATCTTTTTAGGGCTCTGTAATTGTATAACCTTTTTCTTGCCTGGCCATGCTCTGGGTTTTGGCATTCTGGACTATTAGTTAGGCTGGACTAGACTATTTTTCGTGTATTTTGTCCTAAACTGTCTCCTTATCCTAGTTCATGCTTCTCTTCTTTACAGCTGGGGCTCACCATTTAATAGATATTTGTTTTGAATATTGCAACTTGCTCCTTTACATGTAGACTAACATGCAACAAGTACTCTCCTGTCTGGGGGTCGGGGAGTGGGGTTATACTGAGTGCAGTGTGATCAGAATCTGCATCTGGCCTGTTGCAGTGTAAATGCGGACTTGGATATTGTTTATACTAAAATTGTGTTAAACTATTTCCTCCTTAAATATAATGGAATAAAAAAAAACTTGTCTGATAGCTCTGTGGGCTGAGTTCCTATTGCAGAGATAAATATGTGTTTTATATAGTTGTCAGGATGGTCAGGGATGGTCCCTATTATTATGAGGGATTCAGCTTGCGCACACAGTATTGATGACAGGGGGATGGCAGCGAACTGAGGCAGTGTTGCAAATCCATATGAATCAAATGGAGTTCATTATGAATGGGATATGTTAGTGTTACAATTGTTTAGAATGTAAACATATCAGATATTCACGCACTTAGAAAGATACAATATTAAAACTGCAAATGCAAAAAAAACACAATCCACACAATGGGGTGCTTTGCTCCACGGTTAGCTGCTGCACAGGAATGTTAAGTAGCAGGGACATTCTTGACGGAAAGAAGAATGAGTTACCTAGTAAGAAGGTCAGCATACAAACAGGTCAAGGTTTACAGTCCTGCAAGGCAACAGATATTGGGCCTCATTACAACTGTGGCGGCCACAGAATGAACGGTGCCGGTAAGGGACCGGCACCGTTCATTCCGGGCCGCCACATTACGAGTTCTGCAGCAGGTCCCGCTCTGGACGCCTGGCCAGAACAGACATGCAGAGCGCGACCTGCTAGCAGTACAGGATGCTAACAACGGGCCCGTCATTAACGAGCCCGTTGTTAGCATCCTTCCCATTACCATTGAGCCCTATGGGGGCTCAAATGGGAATGGGGAAATACCAGGCCTGGGTCCCACGAAAGGGAATTACCAAGCCCTCCAAGGTTGGAATGGCCCGGTAAGTCCCCTTTTGCGGGACCCGGACCCGAGTTTGGGGGTAGCCATGCCCCTAAAAACGGCATGGCTACCTCCAAACTCGTAATGAGGCCCATTATCTTGCCCTTTGTATTCAAATCTTTAGAGGGTGTTAGTCATTTGTTTGGTGGTAATAAACACGAGGCCTGAGGCCAGGGTATCTGGCGTTTAAGTGTTTTTTCCAGATCATCAGAGGCTGTATGTGGCCACATTAATTAGGTGGTCTTTCAGAGTTGCCAGGAATACGGGGAATTGAGATTGCAATCAGTAGCACAAAGAGGATCCTGTTTATGCACTCCTTCCTCTATTTGCTAAAATACGTAGGCGGGCCATGTGCAATCACACTTAAAGTTAAAGGTCTTATGCCAGTTATTGCTAGCAATTAATTATGTTTTCAATACCAATAGTTAACCATGTACTGATGTCATGGCCTACTACAGACAAATCTTAAGAAGAGGTGTGTTTTGAATATGATCTGAAGATGACAGTCATGATAAGACTGGCCAATGAAAATGGAAGAATTGGGAAAAGATGGGATTTCTTTGAAAAGGTTTTATCCAATCATAGTTGGGGTGGAAAGTATCTTGGAGTGTTTTAAATTGTTGCAAAAAGTATATGAGATGCAACTGATGTTGTATTGTTGTGACATGGGTTAGTTAGGTTCTGCACCGCCATCAAACCGCTCCCCGGAGATTTGTATAATAAACTTGCTTTATGTAAACCTGTGTACTCACTTCTTAAGTGGGGGCCTGTTTTTGGTTAAGGTGATTAAAGGCCCATGCCCGCATTGTGCTCGCTTCCACCTCTGTGCTGCCCCGTGGTGATGCAAATCAACGGTGGTGTTAAGACTGAACTCAGTGGTACTCATTTCACCGACCTCAGAGAGATGAAAACTGGATCCTCCCCAATATGATTATAACCTGTGCCCAGCAGGATTCTCCCAGAGTAATTTTACCAGCTCAGTTTGTCACTTGCATGTTGCCAGTAGGACCCTTACAAGCAGTGCTCCACCTTTCATCTTTCTCAAGCGAGTTTTACTCCATTGGCCAGTAATGATAAGTATAAAAAGAAACACACATCTATCATGTATGTACTAAGACACTACTCAGTGGTTGGCATGCACTATGTACATCTTCAGTGTAATTTATTTGGATATTATTACCCCTGGACCTAATTCAAGTAGACAAGTTACACATATTGTTCTGGATCCAATGGTTGAAAATTGACTTTTGGGCAGTGAATTGCATATGTCAAGAGGAAAAAAAAAAGATATAATTCTACCAGTGAAATAAAAGAACAAATGAAGGCAAAAGACGATGTTTTACGCTATTAGCACATGGACATTGTTATTGACTTCCTCTCAGCCAATCAGAATATTCAGAGTGCAGTCAATACCTACTGGTATTGGCTGTGTTCTGAACACTCTGTCTTCAAAAGCAGACAGGGAATCAACATTGCTGTTTCCAGGCAAGATTTCTTTCAAAAAGAAAATTCCACTTTGGGAGGACCGATTTTCCCCTTGCAACATCCTATTTAACACACCAAAGAGAAAGCTAAAACGTGGGAACATCTTTTCACTTTCTTATGGATAAACTGTTCACTTTTTTAAAACATCCAATGCGTGCTCATGTTAAACCTGCTCTAGTTTAACCAAGTTCAAATTAAAATGCTTCACTCATGAAGACAACCTTGCTTTTTAAATACTATAAGATACCCTTGCACTGTCCGTGCGTGCCAGGACTAATATAGCATACACACACACACAGAAATGCGGGCACAAAAACACTAATGGGAGTGGGTAAAGAAAAACACTGCAACTTGGCTTGTTTTTTTAAAAAATATTCTGACACCAGCACATTATTAACATGTTCATATGAATAGGCGGGAGATGCACCTGCTCACACCAGCTGCACACAGAGAATTTTAACATTTCAGGGGCAAACCCCCATTCCTACGTGCGTCCAGCAGCCGCTCATGGGCCTACCTCATATCCAGTCTTCATTACTTAAGCTATCACCTTCGTCTGTAACGCTGGCCAGCCTGAGCCACCACTGAACAAGGGGGTGATAGCTATTAGCTCCTTTCAGGTTGGTGCTAGAGTTTATTTTAAGGGGAATTGTGGCTGCGAATTACACGCATGACCAATTTCCCATTAAAAACTACAAATCAAATGAAGATGGCACAAATAGAAAGATAAAGTGAAATAGTCTTTTTACTCTTTCTATTGCCGGTACTTAGACAGGCCTGAGTAGGAACATGGTGGAAGCAGGAATGTAAGTCATGGTAACTGGCGGCGGCTGTGGGAGAAGGAGGACGGGATTTGAGGGAGGAAGGGCAAAGGGGTATTGGGAACAAGGACACATTAAAAAAAAAAAAAGACACACACAGGGGAGAGATGCCAGCAGGCAGGAGAGAATGGGGACGGTCACTGGCAGATTCTTCCCAGGTTCCAGGCCACCTAGTTAGCCGGTGCTTCACCCCAGGGCACCAATTGTACATTGTTATTATAAGTAGCGCAAGGGGTCTCATTTATACCCCCAAAACATTGACAGTATCACCATTTCTTAAGGGCTTACTCATTGTCGCCCATTTCTTAACACAGCGGATAGGCTTGGCCATCATGTGGGGGGTTGAGGGGTGAGACGAGAGGGGAGGGCTCTTGCAAAACGTTTTGCTCAGGATACGTTTGTGAAAAGTTTAACAAAAAAAACTTCGGGTCTCAAGCAAACATGCGGTTCTGAAGGTCTCGAGTTCCCTGACATGGTAATTGGCGACAGGGAGGAAAATGAGGAAACCTTGCGAAGAATCTCTGGCATACGTTATGCAAATGTGATATGCAGGCCGTCTGATTGGGTCTGACTGTTTATGCCGCTAGGATCAAAGGACTGCTCAAGGGAGGCATGTTTTCATATTCACATTCTGAAATTTCTCTCCAAATCTGAGTGAATGATTTCATTTACGGGATCTTTTTCGGCGAATTTGGCCTTTTTTTTTGCAAGGCCCCATATTCCACACTGTTTGATATTCCACGCTGCTGGCCCAGACTGCTGGTCTGCGCTCAGCCAGTTAAGTTTGTCTGCAGATGAAATGATTTAAAGATGTTTTGACTTACTCTTGATTAGAGAGAACATATATTGGTTAATTAAAGTGGCGTATAGTTGGGGATGGACTTGTCTGGTTTCCAGTTGGGAAGAAATGAGTTGAGTTTTACCAGGTGTGATGTATGGCAGCAAAACAGCCAGGCCTGACATGGAAAGCTAGAACGCTTTAGCTATATCAATATTTGTCACCCTTAAATTGTTTGTTGACTTTTGAGTCCCCCCTTTGCAGAAAGGAGAGCGGGCTGCAGTTGAGCTTAATATTTATATATTTATATACATACACATACATATATTTATACATACATATATATATATATATATATATATGTGTACACACGCACATACATTTTGTCTGTGGCAGTTAACCTTTCAAATGTCACCGAAATGCCCAGTATGTGCATTATATACATAAATGCACATACATATAGTTATAGGTGCATATCTAGTTTATCAAAGTGTCATTATAATAACATTACAAAAAGGGTTACAGACTAATTTATATAGGAAAATGAGAAAACATTTGCCCTTGTAACTTTTGGATTCGTCCATGTAAATCAACCAGATTTTGCCCACAAAACAATATCTGCCCACAGCGCAACACACATACCACATTTGGGCAAATTTTGAGGGCATTTGCTTGTAATAAACACTGTGTACAAAAAGGTCTTTTTTGCGTTGGGGTTTCCATGAATACAAGCAAACATGCTTTCAGGAGGTATATCTTGAAATTATATAAATTGATCTTTTACATTTTGTCATGTACCTAGCTCTACTTGGATCTAGTGTATGCTGAATAAAGGTTGAACATTGTATTTCACAAACTCAAGATCTGCTGTCCAAGCTTTGGTCATCTCCCAGCTTGATGGTGCCAATGCCTTTTGGAAGGCCTTCTGGAAACTATCCTGGCTCCCCTGAGATGCGTCCTGCATGCTGCAGCACGTCTCATCAAAGGACTCTGAAAATTCAACCACATCACCCCAACCCTCATTGAACTGTACTGGCTCCCGATGCAAGCCCGTATTATCTTGCTCACCTGCTCCCTCCTTCCCTGCAGCTCTCTGGCTGGCCTCTCTTGGCCCTCTTCCTGCTCCCACCTGTGAGGCTAAAAACCTCGGGGTCATCTTCAACTCCACACTTTCCTTCTCTCCTCACATCTCTGACGTCACTAAAAAGTCACACCACCAGCTGCACCTCCAGGGATTCTTCCTTTCCTCTCCTTCCCCCAGAAGCTCATTGGCTCCATAGCCCTGGTTCTCTCTAGGATGGACTACTGAAACAGCCTCTTTCTCGATCTGCCTGCCTCTACTCTCCGCCTCCTGCAACTTATCCAAACAGGACTGCGAGACTTGTCCTTGGCCTTCAGCCAAGGGATCATATCTCTCCAAGACTGAAATCTCTGCACTGGCTCCCAGTGGCGGCCAGGATTAAGTTCAAAACCCTCTGCATTGGCCAAAAGGCCTTCTAGGGGCTGGGACCGCAATACCTTCAACTCTCTCTTCCTGATTATCTTCCTTCTCAAGCTCTTCGCTCATCCACCTCCAACTTCCGCAGGGTCAGTCACTTCTCCAAACAGCAAGTTGGTGGTAGATCTCTTTCTTCTGCTGGGGCCTCCCTCTGGAACAGCATCACTGCCTCTCTCAAACTTGAGGAGAACCATCTCTGGTTCTGGAAGCTCCGCCAGACCTTCCTCTTTGCTTCTGCTTTCTCTCCTCCTTTCCCCTGCTGATCTCCTGGCTGAATCTGAAACAGCACTGGTTACCTGGCTACCCTCTGATCTCGGGCCCAGGTCCCCTCCCCGCCAGTTGCACACCTGCACTGCCCTCCTGGTAACCCTTGCACTCAGGGACTGTTTCTGTATCCCTACAGCCCTTACTAGTACTTTGCCCTGCGGTCTGCACTTACCTTGCACTTTCCATCAGCTGACCGCCCTTTTATTTATTGTCTTATTTATTTCACTTTTATCCTATGTACTGCACTGCCCCCTCCCCTCGCAGTTTTCTCCGCTTCCCTGCACTTGCACAATCCTAATGTCACCTGGCCTAGTAGAATCGTTGTCTGTCTTCCCTCTGTTTCCCTTCCCTTGCCTTGTCGCGCCTTTAAACACTTGTGTATAGGTGTGTTATAAAGGCCTTATTATATCATCTTCAAATCCTGTTGCATCATCTACAAGGCTGTCACCCTGAATGTCCCACGCTACCTCACAGAGAAGCTTAGCATCTCCGAAGGCCTACAATCCACCAGGAGTAAGGACATGTGGAAACTTGAACTCCACTGGTGGAGGAAGGAAAGAACCAGAAGACAGGCCTTCACTGTCTATGCCCCAGGAATGTGGAAATACCTCCCTGTCAACATCAAAATCACCCCCTCACTTCCAAAGCTCCAGAAGGAGCTCAAGAACATTCACTTCAATTAATGACTCCTCACTAAAACCTAGGTTCACTCACCCTCCACGCCCCATCCTTCCTGAGACTGGGTGATCTGCTCCCCACTCTTGCCTCCGCTGATCGCTTGCTACCAAACTGCCTACTCTCCCTCTCCCTTTAGCTCCCCACACCCTTGTTTCTCTGCTTCCCTCTCCATGTTCTTCCCCCTATGATAGTAAAGCTCTCTGTTGCTTCCTGAAGCTAGGCCCATGCTCAATAAATACCATAATAATAATGATAATAAGATATTCACTTTTTTAAATCACAAAAAAATATCTATAACTCAGACCTTTGCAGAAGGTCTATATACAAATAAAACACGCACATATTTCGGTGCTTGTGAGGATGTCACAGGGGTTCTCAGAGGAACCTTTGTACTGGGAAGGACGTAAAGGGAAAGAAAAAGTGAGGATTAGGTTGTTACGTTATTCTACTGTCCCATTTATTAATCTACAGCTCTTCTGTTACAGTTTTATGGTGTGATTCTTTCTGAATGTTCAACATTTACATCGACATGAGTAATATCTTCAATTAAATTCACATTTTAAAATAATATGTAGTAGTTGAATTGTAAGACAAAGTATTGCAAGAAAATGTGATGCGACACATAGAATTGTTTCCATAAAAATGTGCCCCGCGAAGTGTGTCATTGACCTTGTCAGAAGGGTTTTTAAAAAAATCCTGCCTATGGGCGTTGTGGGAGGTCCAGGAGGAATCCAGAGGCAGCCCTAACCTTAAGGGCATACACAGCAGACAGGGCCCCAAACCCTGTGTGTCCCCTTTGTACCAGTATGTGCATTTACCGCAGAGACTCGATCACAACACTCTGCTCTCCAGAGAGCGAGAGAGACACCAGCCACGCTCCTCTATAAAGCGGAGTCCTGCTCCGCGAGACAGACACTCTTGTGCCTGTAAACAGTAACCCACTAGACTAGATCACAAGAGACTATAAGTGAACCAGAGACCGTTCTGCCAAACATATTAAAATGATCCAGGAAATCAAAACCAGGGACCGTTCCCCAAACGTACTAAAATGATCAAGGAGATTGATCCTACGAACTGTAACATTGAACTGCTTACGCTGCCATGTCCATTATGCGGCGAGCCCGTGCTGAGCAAGTGGGCAGGGCTTAGACTCTTCTTAAAGAATTTTCCCTGTACATACACGCCCTGGTAGAGGAAGGACGCGTCCGATTGGTTAGTGGAAAGAGGACAATCCTCTCAAGTGGAGGTGTACTTAAGCAGGGGACAATAAGCTGGAAGTGTGGATATATCGGGTGAGATCAGAGGTAGAGTTGGATGGTGACTAAGGGACCAGCAGGAGGGAGCGATGGCTTATGGAGATGAGATGTGGAGCAGGTCAGGCATTGGGTTGGGAGTGATACTAATTCCACAGTGTGATTGTGCATGTTTTTGAGACTTGTGAATAGAAAAGGTACGGTAAGGAGTGAATATGGGAAGACTGGCACATGATGAAAGCAGGGGGGGGAGGAGTAGTAAAGTGGGAGGTGGGGCAGTAGTAGTGTAGAAGGAGGAGGCATAGTAACATGGGAGAAGGAGGTGTAGTAGTGTGGAAGGAGGATTGGGAGGAGGAGAAGTGTGGGAGGAGTATTGGGAGGAGGTGGAGTAGTAGTTTTGGAGGAGGAGTAGTAGTGTGGGAATATTAGTAGTGTGGGATGTGGAGTAGTGGTGTGGGAGGTAGCGTAGAAGTAGTGTGGGAGGAATAACAGTGTGGGAGGAGCAAGACTGTGACAGGGTATTTCAAACCTTTCAGTTGAAAGGGTCCTCGAGCATTAGGAGGGTCCCCAGCAACTGTCTCCATGTTGCCAGTCAGCTTCCTTTTTTCATTACTTTCATTCTGGGGCTTTGCTGAGCTTGCCTTACAAATTGTATTTGCTGGAGCCTTTCCGGCTGTCACTTCCCTCGAGATATACAGAAGTGTTATCACCTCATTGCCTTTTAACACTGGTTCCTTCACATCAGACGCTTACTGACAAAGGAGGATTTATATCTTTTCTGTGGCATTTAGTGTTTTAGCTTCCTGCTGGCAGGCTGGCCATCACGTGATAATTGGTGCCTATTAACCCCTGGCTGTATTGCCTTGTCTCCATTATAAAGTATCCTCAGAGGGTTACCTGTTCTAGGGAAGGGGCCCTCTAACCATCATGTTGAAATGGGCCCCCACGCATCTTCCACCGGGCCTGGGAAGGAGGAGTAGTGTGGGAGGTGTAAAGTGGGAGAAATATCAAAGGGTGGAGGCAGGGGGCAGGAGGAGTGAAACATCTGTGGGACAGAGGATTGGTGCGAGGAGTCTTGATAGAAGGAGTACAAGGGAAAGGTGACTCTGGGCATGATCAAAATCAGTTGAATCCCATAGAGCAAGTGCAAGGCACTATACCAATCCCAATTAGTACACACACATGTGGTGAGATTAGGAAACGTTACGAAGTCGCTGTGGGAATCAGTGAGCCTGCATTTGTGGAACCATCATTACTCTAAGGCAGTCCTTAGACTGTAGGGGTCAACACTCGGTAGCACTAACCGGGGTTATGGATCCCTAGGTTAGGGAGGAAGGTCTTGGCAAGACGAGAGAGAGAAGGACGGCCCCAGACCCCACAAAGATCTCAATAAAAATCCTTGAACTGTCATTGAGACTCAGTGTTTTCTGTGGCATCTATGACACACACGGCTATAGTGGATATGTGGCACAGTATAAAAGCATATAAACATAACAGAATATTTCAAACTGAGCATGATTTCACATGAAACCAAATCCTGTATGCAACTTTGTTACACATAGCTCATAAGATAGGTCAACGCCTTATCATAAGTACTTCATAGATCACCATAGAAGCTACTGGTTCCAGCACAGCTAATTAAATCAACCATCTTCCCAAATTTGAAAACGATGTACCACTAAGTACGGTAATAAAAGTACTCCTTATTATCTGTGGTTTGAGATTTTGATGAGTTAGTGCTTTATAGAAAATATCAAGTACTACTAAATGCAAACTTGCACTGAATGGTGCAAAATGTGTTCACCTGTAGTGTAAACATTCCTCATGATGGCTCCCGGTCACTGCTGTCTACCTGGATTGAAGAATTGACTGAACACATGTATAATGTAGCATTACTCCCTTACTGTTAGAACTGTTCTTTCCTAAATCATCTTCTCTAAGTCAGGCCATGAATGGGGATCTAAACAGCCTTTTGGGCTCAAGATGCATCTAGGACACCCTGTTCATAGGAACATTGGAAAGTGACACCCGTCCCACATTTTCCCTGCCTTAGTTTCCTTTCCAAGCTCAACAGTATTAATCTGCTATTCTAGGCACTTCCTAGGAGTTCAAGCTGCAGGTCGCCCATTTTAACTTAGCTCAACGGTATTCAGCCATCAAAGAGTGCATGTACAAATGAGTGGCTCAGTGACGTTCTGGGAATTGTATCGAAATATAGGCCTTCGGTTGAAATAATCCTGGTTCCCAAATCGAGTACTGGAACATCCTCCATTGTACCTCAAGCCTCTACTGGGGCTGGACGGTACAAGGAGAAATGGCATCAAGGTACCTCTTGGTAGAGGTTCAACCTGGCTATGCTGAAGGCATGACTAATCTAAATAACCATATACTGTACTGGTGGAAGTGACAGTGTGACAAAATCCTATTCTGGATATAAGAAGTAGAAGGTGTGGCAAAGGATTGTATGCAATATGCACAAACGTACCACAACATAGCCCAGAGGTCTATTAATCATAGAGGAACAGGTAAAAGTGAATAGTGTTCCCCGTTCACGGGATTTACTCTACGAAAATGTGGGTCAGCAGAGGAAGCTTCCAAATAGCATCTATATGTTAAGAACCAACATAAAATGGATGCCCACGCAAGGCTCCATAAAATAACAGTCTTTACCAAAAGCACAGAGTTACTAAACACACCAGGCTTCCACACCTGAATGAGAAAATACAAAGTAAGACAAGATTATCTAGGGTCCTTTCCGAACCAGCCCCTATCTGTCAAGGGGCAGGAGAGCGTGAAGTGGATACTGGAGGCATATGCTGCTCATTTCCATTTCCCCTTCCACTTCCAGTGACTGGAATTCCACTTCCATATCTGTCACTTAGGCTGTTATTGCCATTGTGAACTCCGCCCGATTGCAGCTGCACCTACAGAATTATAGAAGCGTGTTCTGTTACAGCAGCATCAAGAGAACTGCTACACCGGAGCGTTGTGTGTTTCAGCGCCATGGCCTAGAGCCACTGTCATACGCTTGCACCTGCTCTGTTAGAGCAACATAAGGACACCGCCATCTAGTGTGGCCTGCTCCATTCCAGGAGCATGTGCTTCACGCCATCAGAACCACAGGGCACCAGGGAGGATATGGGGCGGGAGGTTGATTTCAGGTGCTCTCTCGAACCTTCATATCGCTTAGGCCACCTGCCTGCTTGTCAAGCTAGCTGCTTGCTAGAGTCACACTGGGCAACACAATAGGAAACCGCGGCCCACATTTGCTCCTCGTAATTCTTGACGATTCACATTAAACTCTTCGATGCATTCATATGGGTGCAGGTATAGCACAACTTGTAGCAAATGGTGCATTTCAAAGTCACGTAGGTCAAAACAACGTGCTGCACAGGTCACTAAGTGGTATCCAGTGATTATAAAGAATACAAAATAAAGAATACATTTTTAATGAATAAAAAAACACAAAAAATACCGATTTTTAAAATAAAATATATGTGGGGTGGAGTAAGGGGTTACATCTTCTGGAGAGGGGGTTGAGGTGGGGTTTTAAACATTGGGAAATAGAGGGCTTGGGGGGACCCCCCAAAAAAGAAAAAACAATAGGTCTTTTTTTGGTGCTTTTGGGTTCGGTAAAAATGTATTCTTTATTTATTTAGCCGAGCATTATCAGCCATCAAGATACTTGACTTTCCTTCCAGGAACGTTTTCCATCTCCAACCACTTAGCAACTATTTCCTGTTCCAAATGCTGTATCCTCCTGATGCAGCTTGATAGCGCAGGATTATGGTAGTCATAATTAGGGCTCCCAGTAACCCGTTTTTACAGATAAATATGGATAGAAATGAATCCATTAACTATTTGTATTTATTTGGGAAAATAACGTAAAATCAGGTCTGTGGCTTGCTCCCCATGCTGCCAATCGAGCTGTGTAAGCCAGTGGATGCGAATGAGTTTGCAAAAAAACTGGACAAGATAGCAAGTACGGCCATTTTCAGTAAAGACAAGCCTGTTGCCTGCCTGATTTTCAGTTTCCAAACTAAAATATGTGCCCCTTCTGATGTCTTTAAATAAAGAAAGACCCCATTCATACTGAAAATTCAAATGGAACTTGGACTGATGTTCAGGAGACCAAGTGCCTCATCACGAGTTGGGCGGTAGCGCTTAAATGCAGCTGTAACACTATTACTGCCACATTTCAAGGCTGCCCTTTTTCAGCAAAAAGCTGAAGGTAAACATTTCCACTTACCGCCCTTTTTCGTCAGTTTTTGGTGCTATTGCTGCTAATAGCGCCCCAAAAAGCCATGGGAATGGGCAATAACCGCCCAACTGCTACTCGTGATCTGGTGCTAATAGCGCCGGACCCAGTAACAGTAATGCTATTTGCACTGGCAGTATCCCAGTGGTATTACTGCTGGGATACCGCCAGACTCGCGATGAGGCCCTCAACTCTGCGCAGAGGCATTGCTAGGAGGGGGCTGAAGGGGCTATAGCCCGAGTCTTTTGGTTGTAGCCACAGATAGAAGCCCAGGAGCTACAACCAAAAGGCTAGCTAGCCCGAGTCCTGACAGTCTCAACGTTAGCGTAGCCCCGGACCTATGCCAGACCTAGCAACACCCCTGAATCTGCGTGTCTCCCACTAAAGGAACTCTGCATGTCTCCCACTAAAGGAATCCAAGCACTAGTGCATCGTTTCCATTTCAATAAATGTGGAAACAATACATGTTGCAACTTATTTTACAGAACAACAAATACATGTGTACTAATACCAAGAAAAGGACCAAAGCCTAAATATGGATAAAATCGGGAGCCTTAGTCATAATCAGCTGCTATGAAGTCACGGCATGGGGGTGCAATATTTTCTCTGCTAGGTGGTTTTCCTTTTTAGGGTGCTCTGCGGTGAGTAGAGAGGGCACTTGGTGCATTATTACAAGTTTGGTGGTATTTTGCATAGAAACACTGTCAAACCCATTTAACATATACTACCCCTACAATGAAGGTAAAACCACATGATTACGTGTGGGGTGGGGGTGTCAATGTTGAACCCAACAATTTTTCTGTGGTAAAGTGGAGGAATTAAGGCATTTTCTCCTGTTTATCCCCAACCTCAGAATTTGGTGGTGCGGGAAATTGGTGGTAAAATGGCTGTAATGGAAGTACCGTGACTTTACATCTATTTTCCCTGCACTGCCAAAGTCGTTACGAGGCCCTTGTATGTTGCGCGCACTCCAACATGCCTTCATCCAGACCCTCTGTAATGCTGGTGCATAAGGGGCAGTGCAGACGCTGGAAAAGAGGGGGTAAGTGGGCTGTACACAACATACAATTATAGATTATGGAGAAATCATAGACACCTTGAGCTTTGCTCTTGTCTATCAGAACCCCTCAGTGTAATACAACCACTGAGATGACAGCCAGCCATCTATAAATCTATATTTATTTGACAACCTTAAACCAATTAATTGAAGTTGAATTCTCACTCGTAACATTGTCAAGGATTCAAGGTTAGTTGTTTTCCCGCAGGGGGTAGATATGTGTGTTATCTGCTCAAGAGCCTTGAAAGAGTTGTGCAATCATTGATGCACTCAACGAGAATCCAAGTGGCTCTTTTTAAAGGTTTTTATTCTTAGCACTATTGCACACGAGCCTGGCTCTTAGGGCTGGAGAATTAACACCTAGCAACCATCCACACTCCAGAAGAGTGCCTGATTCTTCATGTGTAATCCAAATTTCACTTAGAGAGTTAATGACAAACAAAACAAAAGTGTAAACACTCAACATATGCATTCAAAAATTCCCATAAAATTAAAAATCATATCATGATAAGCCAAGGTGCTTGCAGTAGAAAAAATAAAGAGCACCAGCAAACGACTATAAATAGGAAGGCCATCACAATCTATTCTACCAAAGCCTTTGTGTAATACCACAAACTAAACACTTTTTTAACAAATTCCAATTTATACTCTTTTATTTTATGTTCTTTTGGATCTTTATAGTAACAATGGCACTCCTACTCAGCGGAGCATTAAAATGCTTATCGAACATTAGCAATATATATATTCACTAAAAAAACGTTGTTAGAGGGACGTTATGGTTGAGTTGCACTAATAAAAACCTATGAAATTCACTGCAGAAACTTTGTTAAAGGGACGTTATGGTTACAAGTAAAACCAAGTAAAACCAAAAAACCTCCAAAAAACGCCAGCTATGGTAAGCTAAGCACCCATAACATGCGCCACCACCGTGCACTTCTAACACTAACACCCAGGACATCAAAGATGAAATCACAAATGTCATTGATGACATCACTGATGACATCACATATCGGGACCACTTGTGTTTGTTTACTGACATGATTAGCTAGTGTTTTGTTTTCACTGACAATAAGAATTTCCAAAATTCAGAAGATGCTATATATCTAAACATTAACCGTTTTATATGTTCTTAAGGTACTTTCCTTAGAATTTAATCTGAGCACATAGTGCACATACATGGGGCAATAAGCACACCTGAAACACACAATTAATTTGTGTACATGATGATTAACTCAGTTATTGTCATTTTTTGGTGCTTTTTCTTTATTCCTTACTTTAGTTTCCCTGTATTTGTTTGCATTGTGTGTTTCTATATGCATGTTTTCTACTAACACAAGTGTCTGGTAAGTTTTCAATTGTTATCTATTTATTCCATGTTTAACATTACTCGAAACTCTGATAAGGTAGCATTTATTAATTTACTATCCAGAATTACCAGATTAGAAATATTTTACTTCCATGGTGCATGCTTCAGCCTTTGCCTATGTGTGTGTATGATTACGTTCCTGTATTAACAGCAACAATCCAATATAATGTTTTGTTTAGATAAGTACATTCAGTAATACATTAAGTAGTTCAGCATAGGTCTCACGATCAACCATAAGATCTTGTTACCAACATTATAAACAAAACCCCTTGTAGGGACGTTTCATCAAAGTTCATTTGATATGTGATGTCATCAATGACACTTGTGATGTCATCTTTGATATCCTGGGTGTTAGTCTTAGCAGTGCATGGTGATGACGCGAGTTAAGGTTGCTTAGCTTACCATAACTGGTTAATTTCTGAGGTTCTTCGGTTTTAATTGTAACCATAACATCCATTTAACAAAGTTTTTTTCTGTGAATATATAGATATACACATCAAAGCAGATATGGATCAATGCAATATTGCTGGCGTTCTAATGCAGGCATGAAAAACGTTGGCATTGTTTATAAACTTTATTTGGGGAGTCGCTCCCCTGTATATCCTTTTCCACCATCCCCCACCACCTATCCTCCTTCCTGTAATACCCCTTTCCCACCAAGGTGGGTAATAAAAGTACATTTCTTCGCAGATGTGTTTGCTGCCAGCATTAGAATGTCGGTAAAATGACCTGGAAACTGTGGGTATATTTTGTGCACAAAGAAATACTTTGGCCGGCCAATAGGAATAAGTGAGTCTTGTTGTCATCCAGCACTCCGGTGCTTATGACATCCGTGGGAGAGCTCCATGCACAAGCTGCAGGACATGAGATGGCCCCTCACTCCGCTTAATGTGATGAACATGAGGTAGGGTGAGCAGGAACTGCTCAATGTATTGAATCAAATGGAGGCCATTAGCACATGAGGGAAGGGGAGAGCCAACCAATCAGATGGCTAGGAATGCAGACTTGAACCGCCCATACAAGTCTGCGTACCAAGCCACCTGTCGGCAGGCTCCCCCGCTGCCATCTTCCCCCTAACCTCCATCACTCTATTTTTTATTTCTCCCCCCACGTACCCCCTACTTAACTTTTTCCAGCGCCACTGCATCCGCTCCTTCCCCTTGCCTCCCTTTCCGTGCAGAGCCCCGCCTGCCCTTTCCATTGCAGCCATCTTGGAAATGGATTTTCCTTCCTACAACAGAACACCATGCACGTCCAGTTGTAGGAAGGAATAACCTTTTTTTTGTTAGCACTCCGGGTTACTGTGTTGGCAACCCGGGGTGCTCATGGCCTTCATCCCCTGTTCAAGCCCCTGGAACGAGGGCTAAAAGTGCGGATCCTTCATTATCGGCCCTCGCAAGCTGCCGGGCGTTATCCCCCATTCCCCTATCATTACAAAGAAATGGGGGATGAATGTCACATTCACACAACGAGTCATGGTGGTACACAAATATCATGGCCCATCATCCATTAGCGATTCAAAGACCAAAGCTTCCCCATTGGATTGGATATAGGCCCCCCAAGAACAGTTACTAAAACATTGAGCAGGTTTAGAAAAACCTTAACCTAGTCAAAAAGGGAAAGGTATGGAAGTAGGCTCTGGATGACTTGGCCCTCAACCCTTTTAGTGCTAATAAACTAACTCCAAGTGTACAAAGTTTGCAAAGCAATGCTCTATACTGCCTCAGCAACTAACCTGAGTGCACCTCTTCCCTCATAGATATTAAAGAGCCTTCCAACAGCTTTCAATGGTGCTCTTATATTGACACCCCCAAATTAATATGGTGGTTATGAGTACCCAGTTTCTGAACCTATCCATGAGGTGAAATTGAGAAGATGTTGGATCATGATGTGGTAGGCTATTGCAATCTGATCTATGCTGACTTCTCTACAAAACTCATTGATCAGCTGAAAGAAACTAGAAACTACAAATTAGCTATAAGTCTGATATGTTCAATCATATAAAACCTGACTTAAAAATGTTCCACTACTTGGAGCAGAAACGTGGATCGAATTTAAAATAATATTGAGTGTGCTCAAGGACTACTTGATCAAAACCCCTTGGAGGATGTAAAACTGTTCATCTCACAAACCTCTGTCCAAAATTCTCCAGTGAATAGCTTTGTGCCAAACAACATGCGCTCAGGAACCAAGAGAAAAGTACACAAAAACCCAGGTTGTGCAAGTAGAGCGTGATAAGACTACGAATATATGCAAAGGAATGTGGGGTAAGAGCTTAGAAGCCATGTATCATTACAAAGAAAGTCAGAAAAGTTCCTCACCCACAATTGTTGTTACAGGTACTCTCAGCGCTAAGCCTGCATACAGAACAAGCAATGGCAGGTTCTGTGAGCTAACACACGGATGGTATTGTATAAGGTAACTTAAAGCCAATACTCCTGAGGACAAAAAACACCACCTGGAATGTAGGCGAAGCCCATGAACCCTGCTGATCGTACTGGGACCCAGAAAGGCTATAACAGCAAAGAGGCGATAACATAATACATAATATTCTTACAAGAGACAAATAGGAATAGTGCTTACAGAATTGAGAGGAAAGCATAGGCATTCCCATAGGAACTGGATACAACAGCACACCACACCTAACAATCACTAGGGAAAAAAGGGAGACGTGCAATGGAAAACCTGGGACAGATTCCAAGAGAAGGTAAAATAACAGGAGCAGGGAAAACATAATCACAAGTGCAAAGTCTCCTCCCTCCCCACCCAGGGAAGGAAATGGATACAAAATAGGAAATCTCTCAATGAGAGGTGTCTAAGGATCAAGGTTACACTGCAGAAGAGGGCAAAGTCAAACGACTACAGAAGGCCGACAAACCTGTCTGCACAGGAAAAGGAAAGCACTGGAAAGTGCTGACTGCAAAACAGAGGAAGTCGAAAGGGAAGCCAGGAACAGAAAAATACTAACAGGCACATTCGAAATCCATGGATCCAGGAACAAACAAATAAGAAACTAGGAACTAGACACTAAGCATAAAAACAGGGAACATGGGTCCGGTCATAAACAGAAATGCTGTAACAATGACCAGCGCTGGTGTGAGGAATTTGGCCATCCGCATTGTGGGCATGTGCTCACCTGGGCTTTTAGACATGTTTAATTAAATGGAAGGATTGTAGACCAACCTCAGAAAAATGTGTGGGGCTAATCCACACACATTTACCTTTACTCACACCATGAAATACGCATAGACCTGTGTACTCAGGATGGACACAACCTACAGGCACTGTCCGCCCTGTTATATTTAATTGGAATGTGACAGCCAAGAGTACACCATGTCATCTCCAGGAAGGGTGAGGACCAAGCTTCCCCCTGCCGTGGCCAGCCTGATTAACTAACAAAGGCTCTGTGGATCTGCCCTGCTCATTTGTTAGGCCCTGCAGCTGGTGGAAGGGATTAACATACCAACAGAGGATCCTTCAAACAGGTCCACATGGGGCCTGGTTGCAGAGGTTAACAAAAGACAGGAAACCTATCAATCTTTCATATGTAACTGTGTCAACCTGAAGCCAACTCCCGCCCTCAGTATCATTGACAGTGAGCTGTCTTGTCTGGGACTGCTGTTTCCAGTAGGCCACCTGGCTAGGGAGACCCCATTCATAAGGTATGAGAATGTGCTTTGCAGGAGCCAGAGAGTCGGGTCTCACTGCAGATTCAAGGGAGATCTGCCGCTTTAACAGGGACCACATAGAGAGGTCCATTAACCAGAGAGACTCTTTGATCAACAACAGATAGGAAGATGGGTTGGACTTAGAATCACAATGGAGTGTGGGCAGATATCTTTCTGCTGAGAGAAGGTTTCCACCATTCAGTTCTGGGGCACACATTGTGCCTGTTTTCACTCCTTTACCTTTCCTGTTGCACAGCACTATTGTTGATTGTTGGTAGGGACCTCAGGCTTGGTTCATTAAGGTAGGCTTAGCCTACACCAATTACTGTGGCCCACATGACTTTAAAAGATGGCTGGAGCCCCTCTCTAGGTAGATCATCTGAAGACTTCACAAGAAGAGGGTAGACCTCAACCTTGAACCCCGGCTGAAGGTACAGTCTGCCTTACCTCTTCCGCCAGTAAAGGAAGGCAGGATGTCCAAAGAGGGAAGCAAGATCCCTCCCATAAACTTCTCCCTGGGAACAGAGGGAGAAACAGAACTCAGAGGACCCTCCAGCCACTCCAGAACCGGTACCCAGCCAGCACACAGTGTGCCCTCCTAGGCTCTGCAGCAAACTTCCTGGATAGTTTGAGGGGTCAGAATTGTTAGGCGGACAAGTAGATAGAGTTTTTCCACAAGTAGCCATTTCATTAAATAATAAGGGTGTGATAAATGCCTTGCTTTCCCTAACCTAACAAGGATTTCCCTGCCCGTTAAACTAAGACTAAAAGGAAAACACTAACATTAAAAGGTATCTGTACCTCAAGCGTATACATACAGGTTCCATATGGCCGTTCAAACTAAACAAAATAACAATTATATTCAAACAGGAACTTGAGAAGCATGTATCCTTGCAAGCAGGGTCAGATCCCCGTCCCCAGGATTAATGCAGAATTTTCCAAACAAGAAAGTTTCTTTCAGTAGCCAAGTTCTATTTTAATTGCCACATGAAGTTTGCTTCACTCCATAAGTCTTTCACTTGGCAATTGGGTTGTCTTATTACTAAACAAGATGTACCACTTTTCAAAAGTTGATTGTCCAAAGTTTCCACAAGCTCTTGATTGATCAACCAAAAAGTGTTTTATTCACACTTTCAGTCAATATTTCAATATAATTTCTCCTCTTTGATCAAAAACTACTTTCACACTTCTTCAGCATAAACAACAATGTTTTATCAGGATGGTTGTATCACAGCTCATTATAGCGGACTTGCCACCCCTCCCAATCACAGCACAAACAAACATCCCTGCACCCTCCCTGCCACACTCCGCCCAACCAGCCTCACAGCCCTCCTCCTATCTCTCAATATAATGGCCATTATGCCTCCCCACTCACACCTATCACTCCTCTCTCAATGCCAGGCACTCAACTCACATGCTATAGTGCCAGACTACAACATCACACAGTCTCAGCCACCCAACCTTGACACCAGACTCTATAATCTCAGACATCGCTCACTTCCTAGGTACCTTCACTACTCACCCACACCTATCACGACCAGAAATACCAGATTAGGCACCCGCACCACACCTCTACCACACTTGCACAAACGTACTGCCCCTATCTCTCCACCACCCATACTTGCCTCTACACCATCTCCCCCTAAGACCTTCACTCCCACACACCACAACAAGCAGACCTCACCCTGTACTAGCACAAACAAAACCATCAAAGGCACACAACACCCTCCTCTCAAATGTGCATTACTGAACGTTCGCTCATTAATAGCACACGCACTAGAGATAAATGACCTACTAGCCACTCAGAATCTGGACCTCCTCTGCATCACCGAAACCTGACTCAATGATGCCTCTTGCCCAGCCATCGCACTTGCCCTACCCCCTGGCTGCACCATCCTTAGGCAAGATAGACCTGATAAGGCGGGAGGGGGAGTCACCCTTATCCACAAAGTTGCACTGTCCATTAGACTAGAAGACCACAGCACATGGAGTGGAAATGCGGATATCTTATCAGCCAAGCTCACGCTCGCCCCGAATAATCTTATCAATATTCACATCCTATACAGACCGTCCGGACTACCAGCAGACTTCCAAGAACACCTCTCTCACCGGATCAGTAATAACATTAAAAAATCCTCCAAAATCCTTCTACTAGGAGACCTAAACTTAGGATTCAATGATCCTAAGGATAAGCCTGCCACAGCTTTAGCTAAAGAACTCGCAGACCTAGGATTCTCCCAAAGAGTCCTCACCCCCACTCACTCTAAAGGCCAAACCCTTGATTGGGTCATGGATCACAACTGCGCCACCAACATTATCTCGAACTTAGCTCTGCCATGGACGGACCACACGTGCATTGTATTCCTCATCCCTGCCAACCGCGTACCTAAAACCCTAACTCAAGCACCATCCGCCATAACAAGAAGTTCAAAGAAACTTAATGCAGACAATCTGCGACCCTACCTCAAAAAACCCCTTCTAGCACCTCCCTTCTCCTAGGACACCAATATTCTCTCAGCCATCTTCAATGATACCCTCACAAAGGCCATAGATGCTATAGCCCCACTTGAAAGCAAAATAATTGTTTCATTGCAACTCCTGGTTCTCGGACGAACTCCAAACCCTCCGAACACAAAAGCGCCAGGCACTAAAAAACTGGCAAACAGATCCCAGTGACCTAAACAAGAGCACCTTCAAACAGCTAGCCCTCCAATACAAAAAAGCCATCTTAACAGCAAAATCCAACTCCCTCAATGATAGGATATCCAAGGCCAATTCACAAGCCAAAGAAATATTTGCAATTTTCAACGAACTAGTCACACCCCCAACTACCACAGACGAGATAACTAAATACAAAGACTGGTGCGCCAACATTCAGTCCGCCATGCTCAACAAAATACAACTCCTCCAGAATAAAATACAAAACCACTGCAAGGCCCTCCCAAACCTAAAGGCCAACCGCCCTACACAAGACAAACGTAACAACTTTAATCACGCGCAGTTCACTTTCAGAGACGTCACTGAACACGAGGTCCTTAACCTCATCAAAAACCTCAAACCATCTCTCTGCAAAGCAGACATCTGCCCTCCCAAAATCATTAAGGAATGCGTTATTGACCTAGCCCCCCTGATTACTGCCTTCATTAATGCCTCATTCAAACAGGAACTGTCCCAAATAATCGCAAGGAAGCCTGGGTGCGGCCACTTCTAAAAAAAGCCACACTTGACCCAGCGCAATCCAACAACTACAGGCCAATAACGACAGTCCCTTTTCTCCTGAAAATTCTGGACAAAGCAGTTCACAACCAGATCCAATCATACGTAGAAGTTAACTCCATACTAGGCAAAAGGCAATCGGGCTTCCGGGTCGGCCATGGAACTGAATCTGTCTTATTAGACTTAAAAATTCAAATCACACAAATCATGGACAATGGCAAACCGGCCCTGCTCCTCCTTCTCGATCTATCAGCTGCTTTTGACCTGGTAGATCACCAAACACTCACCAACTACCTCACTCATGCAGCCCATTTCTCCAAACAAGCAGCATCCTGGATCACTTCCTTTCTCGAAGGAAGAGCCATGAAGGTGTACTCCGACACAGTAAATGCAGACCCCCACTACTATAAACTGCGGTGTCCCCCAAGGTTCCTGTACAGCCCCAACCCTCTATAACCTCTTCACTAAACCCCTTTTTGACTTACTTGACTCCATTGGCGTGTCATATACCAACTATGCAGACGGCACTCAAGTACTCATACCCCTAACTGGACTCTACCACCAAGACGCCAATAACCTATATCTGTGCTACAATCCAAGCATGGATGGCAATCAATGGTCTCTGTCTCAATGGAGAGAAGACAGAAATCCTCATTCTTGGGCAAAAAAACACCATAACGAAACTTGGCCCCCAATACGCCAACTTCAACATAGACAACTCAACCATACCTGTATCATCCTCCGTCAAGACCCTAGGTGTTCACATTGACGCCAACCTATCAATGAGCAAACAAGTCAGCGCCATAGCCTCGGCATCAGCATACAGCACCAAACTCATCAATGCCATCAAACCTTACTTATCCGTCCCCAACCATTTGGCCATAGCTAGTGCAACTATAGGCGCTAAACTCGACTACTGTAACGCTCTCCTAGCTGGCACCTCCGCCAAAAACATGCACAGACTGCAAACCACACAAAACAACGCCCTCAAAGCCGATATGAGCATCCCCAGAAGGGACCATATATCTCATGCCAGACGCACAGCACAGTGGCTTCAGATCAAAGACCGAATTACACTGAAAATCCTTTACCATCACACACAGATGCATCAACAACACTGCTCCCACATACCTATCGGAAGCAATATCAAGAACCACCTCCACCCGCCCTACCAGAACTCAGTACATCAACCAGCTACACATACCACGCATCAAGAGAGCTACTGCTGGAGGCCTAGGCTTCTCATATATTGCACCACAACTCTGTAACTCTCTCCCTGCCACCCTTAGAGCTGAAACATCCATCTCTGCCTTCCGCAACAACCTCAAGTCCACATTCCTCAACTAGCTCCACGACTGCCTCCTCTACCCATGCCATGTATATTGTAGTATTGTATATAATAATTGGAATACAATCAGAAATGTAATGTAACTTTATTGTGACTTTGTATATATACTTCTCATGACTATGTAACTAAGCATGTACTGTAACAAGTGCCACAATGTCTTCGGGCTGATGTGCGCTATATAAATGTTAATAAAACAAACAAAAAAACTTTCTTTCCACCATAACCTTCCACCACAATGCAGTACTTCAATATCTTCTTCCTGGCCCACTAACCTGCCAGGAATACCGCTAATAATCCCTTTCCTGGTATTCTCGCCTGCCAGGATAAACAAAAACACTACCACTACTACAAGTGCTCTGTGGTGAGGCTTGCTTCAAACTTTATAAAAGTCTTTGACTTTCAACAACATTGCGATTCACAATTTCTTGCATCAGGATATTATACACATTGATGATGTTTGCTCCACTGATTTGGATGCCACATGCAATGCAGATTATGTTCCTCTCCCCCTTGTTATTTCCTACTATCCCACCAGTTAACTGCTGGTAATGGCTCTTATTCCAACTTCTCTCCTCATGAAAACTGTTTCCTTTTTATTTGTAAATGCCCTTCTTTGGCTTAGGCAATGCTAGTTATCCTCTTATTCAAATATTGCCCCCCTTTATATTGGCAATGATGGTTACAGTCTTTCTTAAATATTGCCCCCTCTTTATTTTGGCAATGATGGTTACAGTCTTTCTTAAGTATTGCCCCCTCTTTACTTGAGACAATGAGGGTTACTATCTTGGTTCAATATGGACCCCTCTTTACTTTGGTACTAATCGTTGAAACCTTTCTTCTCTTGCTTTCTTTCAATATGAGTATAATGCCAACATTGCTTTCTTTCATTAGTTCGGTATTCAAAATGCTCCTTGTATTCTCTGGTGCTTGCCAGCTACCAGAGCAAGGCACAAAATAAGGAGAGCTTTGCCTTCCCATGGTACAGCCTGTCTTCTCGGGAGGATAGCTCAGGGGTAATGTGCTCGCCTTGGAAGCAAGACAACACGGAACACCACAGGTTTGATTCCCGGGTCCACGCTTAGAAACTCTGAGTATTAAGCGTGCTATAAATAACCTATCATATCAAAGTACTGCTTCCCGCTGCGTGACCGCTGCACTTTAAGTTTCCAACTTCAACAACCCTTTCAGCACCGCAATTCGCTTCAAACACAGCAGTGGTTCTGGTGTTTGTGTTTCTCTACATCTGCTACTGGCTACTTTTTCTAATGGCCTGTACCTAAAGGGGCCTTAAATGTTCAAAAGTCTAGCTCAGTTATAGATCATTAGAACCACTACAATACATACTGCAGTTTTGTACCTCTCAGCCCCTCTTCCTTGTCCAAGTACCTAAAGCATTAGGGGACTTGAAGTCCCTTATGTTCGGTTCCTTTTTTACATCAAAGGTTTTAATTATAACCTTATGTAATTCATTCTGTTTATAGCATATACTTTTAGGGGAGGTTTGTAGAGGAATTAATGGTTGCATCTTGATTTCATGACTTAAACCTAAAGGGGAATCATACCTATCAGAAGCAATGGTATTAATACTCTGATCCTTATATAACTCCCATGTTGATTGTAAAGGTTTTCACTCTGAATGATTTAGGTAATTTTGGGAAGGGAAGCCTTGCTCTAGCAACATGCCATTATGCATTCTGGTAAATGGAAATCTCACCTTCTGACGAAGATGAGTACTGCGTCTCTCCTAACGGAGTCACCCTGTTCCCTTGGTGGCTTTGTCCTCCCAGGTGATCCGCCTGGCTAATACCACCCCCATGATTAGGCTCAGGTAGCGGCTGACTTCCCTGGCCAATTAGGAGGAGACTTTATGCAGTGATTTTGTGAGGACACCGTAGGATTCATCACAATAGGGAGTGCTAAATGGTCTCTGACCCTACAACCAAGGACAAGGCAGCTGCATGCAACACACTCCACAGCTGTTGGCTGTCTGCCTTAAAGGACGGTACAAGCCCATTGAAGAAGCTGGGAGTCTCAATGAGCATCTACCGACTGACTAATTTTTGAGTCAGTCGAGTTCCTCGATCTGCAATAAACGGCAATGCTGACCGTTGTCAAGCGCTGTCACTTAAAGTAATCTGAGACACTTTAAAGCACTTCACATCTGTTTAAGCACTATACAAATAAACAATTACAATTACAATCTCGACCAGTGCTTCAGAACTGCAGATCAGCACTGAGACAATGATTCCTGGCCCCGAGCCACCATGTATGCCAGCGTGCAGCCGTTCATTCAGCTTTGCTCGCCGAACTGTCTTGCCACCTGATACCTGCAGCTAACTCCTGTCTCAAACTCTATCCAAAAGCCTATAAAGCACCCTAAAGCTGACTCAACCATGTTGAGCACCTACAGCACAAGGTGCATTGTGGTTCTGACACCTTGGTCCTTCCCAGAAGCCCCCTAGAGACATTTTAAGACCCGTTGTGATATAATTAAAGTAGATATTTTTGATGCAACCTTGACTGGACATTCCATTTTATCATTGGATAATAATTTTATTTTTGCTGTGTTGCAACTGACCAACGATCCACAACCAACCAAGATAAGCCTGCCGTTCCGTCCACGTTACCAACTGGACAAGGAGGTTTATAATTTGCTTGTTATTCCAATCTGTCAGGACTCCTTCCAGTGTATTAGAGGTGTGGGGCTGATTGATTGTTTGGAAACGGATATTCACCCCTGGACCACTGGCACCCCAGAAGTTGAATTGTCACAGGGACTGAAACACAATGAGGCTTTTAAAGCTGGCTAACGAGAACACGCCTCAGGTGTACTGTTTGCCAGCACCTGCCAGCGACAGGTGCTACCTATCCTCCACCCAACCTTGTTCTGCAAGAGTGGAGATGAAGCAGTGGTGCAGTCATTCTAGGAAGCATAGTCTTTTGATTAGAGCAACATACTGGCTGACAAAAACCTGTAATAGATCTGGAAGAGAAGTGACATAGAAAATATGGATTTAAATCTGCCAAATCACCACAGCACTGTTTCATACAGTTCGGAAGTAAAGTCCAATACGGAATAAACCGCAAATCAGGGCCCCAGATGGGAGGAACGAGAGCCAAGGGAGCGAATTGTGACATAGGTAGAATACTCTGACGAGGACCCCACACTCTCAAATGCCTTAAACAGTATGGGCAAACTACTTATGATTATGAAAGATACTTTAGTGCATTTGTTGCATGTGGTTTTCAATTGCGATCCCTCAAAAAAGGAATGTTGTATAGGGGATCCACCTCATGCCCGGCTGGAGTCTAACTGCCCAATGGCTGTTGATTCAGTTCCCCTTTTTCTAACAATCCCACTCGAAATGATGACATGTCTTTAAATCTTTACACATTTGCACCTACTGCATTTACATTGGGTTTGCTGAATTTTCAGGGAACAAGAAAAAGTTGTAAAAAAGTGCAAAGGTGTATAGAAAAAAGAAAAAGTTGATAAGTCGTTAAAAAAAAGAAATGGGCGCAAGTCCACAAGATTTAAGTTGCAAATTACAAATGCTCCAATGCAAATGCAGTAGATTCAAATGCATAAAATTGCAAATTCTATAGATGGAAAAACATGTAACCATGAAAATACTGCTTTAAAAAGAGGCACGCCCTGCATCACAGTGCAGGTGAATATCTACTGGGATCTTTGTTTGTTTGTTTGTTTGTTTATTTATTTTATTTATATTGCGCACCAGACCCTTAGGTTACCGGGCGCAGCAACAAGTATATGCGAAGCTTACAATGTTACAATGTTATATAAATGAATTTGCAATATTACACCATATTTCACAAATTACAAGAATGTACAGATAAAGAGTTGCCGTATTTACATGAATGTACAGTTAACAATATACAGGATTAGCAGTAATAACCATAATGGTTGATGTCACGTCAAGGTGCATTAGGTAGGACTACACTTGTGAGTGTTCGGGTGTTAAGTCGTTGTTGGCGATAATGTGTTTGATAAGGTTCCTTCTGAAATGGGGGAAGGGTTGGTCAGCTCTTAGGTTAGGTGGCAGGGCGTTCCACCGGTTAGCAGCTTTCACAGGGAAGCAGACGCCACCAATTTTGGCAAGTCTGAATCTAGGTACTGCCAAACAATTGGAGTTGGCGAGTCTCATGGGTCTATTAGAAGTTTTTCTTTTTATTTTGTCCATCAAGTAGCTAGGAGCAGCATTATTTAAGGCCTTATGGGTTAATGAGATCATTTTTAGCTGGATTTTATTCTCAGTAGAGAGCCATTTATGTTGCCGCCTAGTCGAGGAGATATGCTCCCTCTTTTTTATTCCTAATGCAGCTCTGAGAGCATTATTTTGTAGAGTTTGAAGTCTTAGGGTAGTAGCTTTATTGGCGCTACTGTATAGGGCATTACAGTAGTCGAGTCGGGAAAGAATTAAGGCTCTAGCCAGGATTAGGCAGCTGGTATTAGACAGGAAGGGCTTGCCTGCTCTGATCAATTTACAGGTGTAAGCAGTAGTGGCGGCTAGGGAGTTTACCTGTTTAGTGAAGGACAGGGTAGAGTCGAGATAAAAACCAAGTGTTTTTACTTCCCTCGAGACTTTAATGGCATTTCCGTCTATGCTGAAGGCTGAGTAATCCGGGCCCAATTTGTTAATATTGGCTTGTGTGCCCAGAATGATCAACTCTGTCTTATCATCATTCAGGCAAAGACCGTGAGTGGCCATCCATGCCTGAATGATGAGATACACTCTATTCACCAACTCCTCATCCTCGCTGTGATCCCCAGAAAGTGGGAAGAGAATCTGTGTATCATCTGCATAGTTAGTGTAGGTGATACCGAGATTGTCCAGATCATCGAACAGAGGTTTGGTGAATATATTGTAAAGGGTCGGAGAGACGCAGGATCCCTGAGGGACTCCACAAGTAATGGGTATAGGGTCAGCTGCTGCCGAAGGGGAAAAGACTCTCATAGTTCTCTCACTCAGAAAGGATTCTATCCAACTGATAGCTTGGGTGGAGAAGTGAGCGGCAACGTCCAGGTGTTTGCAGAGGACTTTGTGGTCCACAAGATCAAACGCAGCTGAGAGATCTAGTAGGAGGAGGAGGGCTGTCTTACCCTGATCTCTCAGTTCGTCTATTTGGGCCTTTAAGTCAATCAGGGCTGTTTCCGTTCCGTGTAGTGGGCGGAAGCCAGATTGTCTAGATCCTAGTAGTTTGTGCTGTTCAAGGTAGTTTTGAATCTGTATATAGGCCACTTTGTCCAGGATCTTTAGCAGAAACGGAACTGTGGTGATTGGGCGGTAATTGGTGGGGATGAGAGGATCTAAAGTTTGCTTTTTAAGCAACGGGAGCACCCAGGATTGTTTTAGGTTAGCTGGGATGATGCCTGTGGAGAAGGATGCATTGACAAGTTTGGAGATAAATGGTGATAGGTCTCTGGCAGCGTCTTTTATTAGCTGTGCTGGGCAGATGTCACCTTTGCAGTTGGATGGTTTGAGGGTGAGGATGATTTTTTCAATCTCAAGTGTGGAAGTTTTAGTGAAGGAAAATTTGGTATGTTGAGGCATGTGGATCGCCTTAGGTGGTGACAGTGTAGGGAGTTTAAGCGAGTCTTTTTTCAGTTGAATTTTGTTTTGGAGGGTAGTAATTTTATTAGTTAGAGCATATTGGATGTCAGAACACCAGGTCTGATCTTTAGTGCAAGTGTCTGGTATGGCAATAGGTGACTCAAGTTCCTTTAGGATGGAGAAGAGTTCCTTCATACTTGATTTGGAGTTAGCGATACGATCGTTGTATGAGTTTTTCTTAGCCAGACAGACTGCGTTTTTGTATTGACGGGAGATAGATATTAGGTTAGCCTTGTTCTCAGCAGTTGCACATAATTTCCAGTTGGATTCATATTTTCTCTTGATGAGGCGTAAAGCCTTGAGTTCTGGCGTGAACCATTTATTTAGATGGGCTTTGGGTTTACTTGTGCGCATTTTAAGTGGGGCAATTTTGTCCAAAGTATCAGTCATAATTTTGTTATACTCGTGAACTAAAGTGCCGGGGTCTAAATTGTCAGGCAAGGCGTTTAAGGTTGGAAGAATAGCGGGTATGACATTATCTATTGTCATATTCTTTTTGTTTCTTGTGGGGCATGAGAGTGCCATGGGGACGACTGTAGAGGATGGTTGGGAGGTTAGGAGGTCAAAGGACACTAATGAGTGGTCAGACCATGATAAAGCCGAGATAGAGGAGATGACTGTAGTACAGTTAGAGTCAGCGACCCAGTCTAATATTCTACCTTTCGTATGGGTAGGGTTGTTAACTTTTTGGGAGAAGCCGAGGGAGTTAATAGCTTGGGCGATGGTCCCGGCATGCACATCTGTTTTGTCATTAAATCCTAAGTTAAAATCCCCTAATACCAGCAATTGAGAGGTGGTTTTAGCATTGAGGGTTAGTAACTTGTGTAGATCCTCTTCGAAGGTCCCAAGCGGGCCTGGAGGTCTATAGATTAGGTGAATGGTTAGGGATTGATTATTATTTATAAGGAGTTTGGCAGTGAGGGCTTCACAGGATTGTAGCGTTAGTGCAGGGGCTAGTCTTAGTGAGAGGCTTGATTTAGAGATAATGGCAATTCCGCCTCCGCGGGTGCCCTCTCGGTCTTGTCTACATATAGTGTAGCCGTCAGGTATGGCTAACATGAGTGAAGGGCCTGCTGCCTGGTGTAGCCAAGTTTCAGTTATAGCAATGAAGTCCAGGTTATTCTCAGTGATTAGATCAGCTATCTCAAGGGCATGTGCAACTAGTGACCTGGCATTGAGAAGTGCTCCTTTATAGGAATGATCCTTAGTTTCCTCTTTGGTATGTGTAGGATTAGGAGTGTTTTTAGCGCTGGATTTTGTCTTGGGCATAGATATTTGGGTGAGCGTTGAAGCTCGGGTGTGGTTGGAAGCGTAGCCTGTATTGCCAATTTGATGTTTCATTACAGATTTTGTGGGAAGGAGGAGTCGTCTGGGTGTCTCATGGAGTTTGTTAAGTCTAGCGCGTAGTTTGCTATTTCTATCGTAGGTGGAGCTAGGCTTGGAAGTGTAAGCTAGAGGTTCTGACAGAGCTTGGTGTTTAGAGTCAGTGTATGCATGAGTGTTAGTAATAATATCTGGTGATATATGTGATAGAGGTGCATGTGAATATAGTGGGGTCTCTGTGTAGCTGCCCAGCTTGCTAGTAGCAGGAAGTGTAGCAATAGCCATGATGCAGTAGAAGCTTAGTAGGCTGGACATTGTGCGTAACTAGTACTTAGTTTGGTGGGTAAGTGGTTTACAATACAATGGTCTCTGGGCGACCATAAGGCACAACACAATATCACAGTAGTCTCTGGGTGACCATAAGGCACTACACAGTAATACAATGGTCTCTGGGCGACCATAAGGCACTACACAATGTCACAGTGGTCTCTGGGTGACCATAAGGCACTATACAGTATCACAGTAGTCTCTGGGTGACCATAAGGCACTACACAGTAATACAATGGTCTCTGGGCGACCATAAGGCACTACACAATGTCACAGTGGTCTCTGGGCGACCATAGGGCACTACGCAATATCACAGTAGTCTCTAGGTGACCATAAGGCACTACACAGTAATACAATGGTCTCTGGGCGACCATAAGGCACTACACAATGTCACAGTGGTCTCTGGGTGACCATAAGGCACTACACAGTAATACAATGGTCTCTGGGCGACCATAAGGCACTATACAGTATCACAGTGGTCTCTAGGCGACCATATGGCACTACAGTGGTCTCTGGGCGACCATAGGGCACTACACAGTATCACAGTGGTCTCTGGGTGACCATAAGGCACTACACAGTATCACAGTGGTCTCTGGGTGACCATAAGGCACTACACAGTAATACAATGGTCTCTGGGCGACCATAAGGCACTATACAGTATCACAGTGGTCTCTAGGCGACCATATGGCACTACAGTGGTCTCTGGGCGACCATAGGGCACTACACAGTATCACAGTGGTCTCTGGGTGACCATAAGGCACTACACAATATCACAGTGGTCTCTGGGTGACTATGGATTGTGCATTGGAATATTTTTTGTTGCAGTTCAAGAGCACAACGGTGCATGTGGGACCTTGGACGTAGCAATGTTGGGAGGTGCTAGATCAGGGCTCTAGCTCGAAGGTTGGGAGTGGATTGTGGAGGAGGGGGGCAGTATGCTTACCCTGTAGGTGGACTTTGTTATTGTATGTTTAACCACAATGTAATACAGTATAAAAGGAGGACAACTTCAATGGACAAAGCAAAAATGGAAACAAAAGAAACTCTTAAAATCATTCATTGACAACGCTCTTCCCAACTTCAACAGTTACACTACCTTCTAATGATGGGCTGACACTATAACAGAACTTCAGCATTATGGACTCTTTCTGGATAGAAGAGTAGATGGTTAAGTCCTGGACTCTTCTACATATTGTGGGTAGAGCTCTGACAGGAAGCTATAGCTTTACTAGCCAGATCTAAAAAAACAAGTAATACAAAAGCAGGTGAAAATTCATTCTAATAATACAATTAAAAAAAAAGGAATTGGTCCAGAAAACTGCTCCAACTACTATAAAAAAAACACGAGGCAATACAAATTCGTGGTACCAAGAAGTGGCAGTCCCATACATTATTCACAGTACATAATGTGTTTCATCACATGTCTATCATGCATCCCACTCAATTTCAGGAGTGCTGTGTAAAACAGAATAATTACTTTCTGCCTGCAAAGACAGACAACCTGAAGCTCTCATTTGAGGCACTGTCCCGGTGGAAGCCTTCAAATGCCTCTGCCCCGACAGACAGTAGGATGCCCTAGGAAGCCAAGAGGTGTATATTTAGATGATCTGTTCATATTATCCTATTTGCCGTGCACAGGTGAAAAGTGTCAGTCAAATTTCCTCCTTTCTTTCTTTTATTGTGTGGGAAATATGGACTCTAAAATAATTTTCCTTTGCAGAGCAGGTACCGTAAATAGGCGCAAAGAACGGTAAATGCAAGAATCAATGTGTGTGCACACGTCAGTGTTGTGAGAATGTCTGTGCCGATGTGATTGTGTGTGTTTGTATGTGTGTGTTCATGTATACATGTGGATGTGTGTCTATATGCATGCATGCATGTAAATATGTTTGTATGTATTTTTGTGTAGGGGGGGTCGGCCGGCGCTTGGGGTGCTTGGAGGTCGGGGATGTGCCTGTAATGTGTTTTTGTAATGGCAATCCTTACATATTTTGGGCGGTACCTGCAGAACAACATGCTATTGGGGAATTCTGGCATATATCGGCATATCCATTGTGATGTTTTTCTTACAGTGGCAATATTATGCTATTAGGCACAGCCAACATTGGTGTGTTCTTACACAATACGGTCATCACTTGGCATGGCCTGCAATGCTGGCATTATTGGCCATAGCCAACATTAATATATTCTCACAGAAGCAATACTTGCATGTATTTTGACAGTGATCATGACAGTCCCCTCTTGACATTGCTCATAGCCAACCAAAGTGTATTCTTTCAGTGGTAACATTGACATAGATTGTCTCAACCATCATATAAAAGCCTTATTACAGAAGCAATACTAGCATTATTTATTGGGCATAGCCAACATGTGTGTCTTCCCACAGTGGCAATACGCCATATACGCACAGCTGGCAAGACAATGTCCTCTTAAATTGTCAATACTTGCATTTGTTGGGCACAGCCAATTTCTTCTTAGAGCCACAATACTGGGATTAATGGGTACAGCCAACATGAGTGCATTCTTAGAGTAGCAATATTGGCATTTATAAGCACATCCGGAATGAAAAATCTTCTATTTACAGTGGCACAATTCTGGTATATAACCTGCACACATGCAACCTGAAAGTATTTTATAGTGGCACTGCTGGCATAAATTGTGGGCAAAGCATCATGGCCGGTAAGATGGTTCAGCGTGTAAAGTGCTTGTTACTGCGATCTGTGTTTGATCTGGAGGTTCAAATCCTGGCATGGTTGACTCAGCCGTTCATTCTTCTGAGGTTGATAAAGTGATTAGCACTTTCAATTGGGTAATAATATTAATGTATGTGATAATGTGCTATGTTAAGTGCTTTGGCTCAAAGTGCTATATAAATATCAAATTTTTATGATTATTTACTTGGTAGTACTGGCATATATAATGGCACAGACATCCTGAAGTGTGTTTTTCTCTGGCAATGCTGGGATATAGTGTGGGCAGTGGTAACATACAAATGAGTTGGAAAGTGCTTCAGGTTGGTTAACAGTTATCTTTTTTTCATGTACTACCCTAAAAAGGTGCTTGACATAGCTCTCAACTCACACGCTTTTGGCGGGTGTCACCCGCCTTGTAAACAGCTGACTCACCCGCCAAGGCTCCTTCACGTCCATTCGTTTCAACGGGCCGCTCACCCGCCAAAAGTAAAATCGGGTGTTTTCACCCGTCTTTGCGACATAAATGGTTTAGAGCTATGGCTTGAACATTGTATGGCGTCTTACATGGTTTGTAATAATAACTGCGCTGTAAAATGTGACATTTTAACCATAAAAAATAATTATCTGGGAGGAGCTTCCTCTTTGGAGAACTCTGCGCCTTACTACGCTCAGTCACTTAGGCCCATTACGGGGAAATTGTTAAGCCCTCCAGTGAACAAATTTACCAGCTGCCACTGGTAGCAATAACAGATGTAATACATACAAACAAAGAAACATGAGCCATTCTATCTAAAAATGGAAACATTAAATGAAAAAGTAATTGAGAGCTGTAGAAATTGAAATATAGCAAAATAACAATTGAGTTTTAATAAAAAAGCAATGAATATGGAAAGGGAGATACAGTTGGAAAGTTAAATAAATAATAATGACGTACGGCTGGGTGAAATAGACACATAGACGAAATGATGGGTAAAACAGAAGGGTACGTGGTTACACACGGAATGGCAGGTTTCGGTTTACAGTTTTTCTTTCGTAGCCATTGCACCTCGTTATTTGGAAAGGGTTGCGCTCGTATGATTTTGACAAGCAGTTCAGCTTGATTTTTAACAACCGGACCTGGCGTCTCCGCGAAGCAGGAAGTGTCGCTGCTGCAGGTAAGGAAAGGAACAGCGCGGGGATTTGAATACGTTTTCTCTGTTTACCCCTCCGGCTCCGGCACGCGCTCTGCACCGTACGCCGTGCGCGTGGGAGACTGCGCGCGCTCTGGCTCGTTGCTGTGAGCACGCCGCGCGCAGGCTGTAGCGAGAAAGAAAGGGCTGGTGAATCCTCACCGCCAGTAAGTACCGTGAGAGCCAGGGGAGAACTAATACTATAGAATAAAAGGATACGCAGAATGGGAGAGGTGAATACACGGGAGAGTATGAGTGAGAGGAAGGCACACAAGGGAACTCCAATGTATGGCTGGAGTGGAAAGAATGTAATGCAAATTGAGATGACAAGGCGTACAAGGGCTAGAAATTGCATGATGGAGAGCTGACACAGGTGTAGTTAAGAAGTAAGGAGTGTGTTAAGAGGCCCTGGGGTGCTGGGCCCTGCTTCGGAAGGGCTCTGCATGGCAGGCCCTGTGCCCTGCCGCTGCGTTGTAACTCGACACAGAGGCAGGAGTTGGTGGTGTTTGACTGGCGCACGGGCTGCCGCGCGTACCTTTTATTTCGTTGATGACACGTCTCCCACGTGTTGCATGTGACTTTCGCACGAGGCCAGGAGGGGCTTAAGTCACAACAGAGTGGACTAGATGGAGGTGAGGATGTATAAGAGAGGGGAATTAATTGCAGAAATGAAAACCGTTGGTACCCACAGCTGCCGAGGGCCACATAGCACATCTTATATCTAATACTATTTCTGATTATTTAGCCAACAGCATTTTACCTTTTAAGGTCTTGCAGACCTAAAAAGTGATGCTGGTTGAAAAGTCCGGACTGGATTAACGTGGGGGTAACCTGGCATGAGAGGGGAGACTAAGGCCCCAGTTTACATTCCTATAACACAGTACTCCATAGAACGTGCCCAGTATGCAGTGCTTAGAATTTACATCAGTACTTTGCTGAAAATGCACCCAATCTCTCTGAAAAGCTATAGATCATTCCAAACACCAATTAAATTGTTGTAGTAATTTTTAATTCACACTAAAAGAAGATCAACATACCCAGTGCTTTGAAGCGGGGGCTTTAACAAGGGTGTGTGGTCTAAATAATAGGCATGGCCTGAAGTGTCCCCGGCACGGGACAATAAAAAAGAAAAGTTGCTTTCCTGCTGTCGGGTGACTTTTTAAAATTTTATTTGCCCCGTGCTTGGGAACTCTACCGTGACAAGCCAGTGTCGCATTGCACTGTGCTATTTCATAGGTGCTCCTTTTCTTTTGTTTAATTCAATAGATGAGCTTTATGTGTCAAGCAGTCTATTGAATTAAACAAAAGAAATCCAGTATCTCACAAATAGCACAGTGCGATGTGACACTGACTTGTCAACAGCAGTGCTCAGGTTTGAATCCCCAGCACGGGACAAATAAATACAAAAAATGCTTTTTTAAATTGTCTTGTGCTGGGGAACCTGCCGCTAGAAAGCCAGTGTTGCTCCACACTACTATTTCGTAGGTGCTGGATTTTGTTTCATTCAGTAGATTGGTCAACACATAAAGCCCGTAATAAGCTTTATGTGTCAGTCTATTGAATGAAACAAAAGAAATGGAACACCTACGGACTAGCACAGTGCAATGTGACACTGGCTTGGGAAAGAAAGAAAAAGGGCTGTCGGGGTAGTGTGAGCTCTGACAAGGCCCGTGCTCGATTGAGGTTTTGGGGACTGCAGGGGCTCAGCCCCTTGAAAGCCCTGAAGATACCCCATATTCAGAGCCAATACATACATTTTTGCAGCTTTACCTCCCTGGCAGTGGGGTCAAATCTGCTACTTATAGTAATAATACCGTTCTGGTTCTGGTTATAATGCTCTCAGTGCCACCTTGTGCATTACTGTTGAAACCCTCATGCCCACATTTTGAATAAATAGATGCAATTTTGATATACCAGTAATTCCCAACTTTTGTCTCTGTGTGGACCTAACCCACCACCCCTTATGTTCTTTTGTGCTGTGACAATTATTCTATCAGGGAATTTTTCAGGGCTTGTCAATCTCTACAATCCAGGAAAATTCTCGCAGCAGGTGAGGTATTGGCTCTCAAGCCCTCTCCTGGACTGCGGTGGTGGTTGTACATACAGAGTACTAACAAATTCCCAGTGAGTATGCAGGCCCGTTGGTTTTGAGTTATGCCTTGGGCAGCAGAATCTGCTGGGTTCTCTCCACATATACAGGGCCTGCGCTAGGGCAAAGTCATATTAGAGGCGAGAGTGGGACCAGAGCGCCCAGTGTTATTGAAAACATAGCAATGTTCATCTGCACATGTGCGCACCAGCAAAGTACAAGTGGCATGTCCCTGATCAGATTCAGGATCATGCAACCTTGTTACTCTGCAGCACTAGTCATGTAAACCTTTTGCCTGCATCATGGGGCGACACAAGGCGACCGAGAAGCATAAGCATGTTTCCTGAGACCCCAAGTTCAGATTCTTCACCACCAAGCAAGCAGTTTACTAGAAGGAGGCACAGATCAAAAAGTTCCAGAGGATTACACTATTTGTAAAGGAAACCCTGCTCAAGACAAGAGGTGCTGCCATGGACAAAATCGGGATCAGAGTGCAGTGGTATAGATATTTTCCCAATTCTTCCTCCTCATCCACATCTTCCTGTTCCTACGAACTTTCTACCTCGGATGATCACTCCAGAGGCAAGTACTTTAAGAGAGGAGGGAAGGAAGGTCTTCCATATGCCTCACTGCATGGAGTTCTTCAAGGCCATCTTCCCTGGTTCCAAGCCAAAGCCACTAACGGGCAATTTAGGAAAACAGTAAAAAGGCTGCCTCTTATTCCAGATGTTCGAGGAAAAAACGATCTGATAGTGGAACAGCCTGAATGTATCATCCTATCCAGATTTATGACAAAACTCCACTTTCTCAGAGGGTCATTTAGTACCCTTCCTGCATTGCTTGCGGTAGACCTGTTGCTATCAAGCCTTACTTTCACCGTACTGAATGCAAGTGTTTTCTAACTGAATGTTGATTGCACTTTCCACTGCTCCTTTTTTTCCCCAGCAAGGAGACGCACAAGCCTGTAGGTGTGTGAGAGTTCAGAGACTGATGGCAGCCAGTGTTTGTCACCCCCTGCGAATATCTACCTCCCTGGCTCACCTCCATTTACAAAGGACTTTGAGAAAATAGTCTCAGTTACTGCTCTGATCAGATCCTTCCTGTATTGACAGGGGTAGGGGGACTAGACAAATCTTCTGAAGGTGTTCCCTTTCAGCCCACCCCTCTTATCTTTAATCACCCTGGCTGCATGTACTTGATGATGGGGTTAATCCTGGTGGAGTGCATATCTATGCAGGGTTTATTGTCAATGCACAAGAACTTGAATCATCTAATTGGAGAGAGTTGTAGGTAATCAGCAGTACCCTGGTGTTTTTCTCTCTGCTGATCAAAAACCGTACTGGCCAAGTACGCATTGACAAAACCATGTTAAGCATTGTAATGGGAGTCGAGGGAGACCCATTTAAGAAAATGTCTACAAATGCAGTTCATTTCAGTGGGTCTAGGGCATGGCTCCTAGTGGCAAATGTTAACTCTCCATTTAGTCCACACGGTGGTCAGTCATAATTTCGAAAAAATAATGTTGAATGACAAAAATGTCGAAGAAAAATGTTGAAAAAAAAAATGTCGAATTCTGTTTTTTTTTTTAAAATTATATATTTATTTTGGGGTCCGGGAGTAAAAAAATGGGTAAAACAAATTTAAAAAAAGGGAGCTAGGGGGGGGGAAACCCCCCCATTTCGGAAAAAAATCGTATTGAAAAAAAAATTCAAATTCTTTTTCTCGACATTTTTTTTCTCGAAATAATGACTTTCGGCATTATTGTTTTCGAAATTATCACTATAAACCAGTCCACACACAACAGCTCAAAACCGTCACCTGGGAGCTGGCCTGTTTGGGAGGCAGGGTCCACAGTCTTGGATGTGTTCAGCGAGAACCCTTTGTCAAAGCCGTTTGTAATGAAGGAAAAAAGTTGGGGCGAAAGAAGGAACCTACGTAAGTGTGTTGGTACGTCAATGGATGCATATCATGGCTCACATCGTTCGGTTTACTTTAGTTTGTTGAATTTATATACTACTTTTACTGAAGCGCTGTACACATAAAACAGTGCAACCATTTATAGCATGTTACCATGAACTCAGCTTACAAAATTAATTGCGTTTAAGAAGAAACCGAAGATAAAAGATGCTCATTGAGTAAAGAGCAACAGATGGCTAGAGAGGCAAGGAATTACAATGTTTAGGTGCAAGTAAAATGAAACAGAAGCAAGATTGGGTGCATGGGGATGAGCAGCAGACAGAAGTGATTGAGGAGGAGAGTATAGAATTATCAAAGAAGAAAGATAAGGAGCAAGACCGTAAACACATACAAAAATAAAACAGAAAATGAAAAAAACAGATGAGAATGAAATGGAAGCCACTGAAGTGAGGCAAGAGAAGATGATATAGAAGAGCATAATGATGAATGGAAATTAAGGTGGAGGAATGTGGAGCTAGCACATATGCCAGAGGGGCAGAACAGTTGTGTGATAAGTGCTGCAATTAGAAGTTTGGTGACCTGGAAAGCAAGGGTCGTATTTTGAAACTGTTGTAAAGATAGAAGCGGATCGTACGAGCAGCACAGCAGATATGAAGTGAAAAAGAGAGAGAAGCGTACAAACATAATACCAAGATTACCAGCTGATGTAGACCAGGGAATATGAGGGAGGAAAAAGACAGCATGAGGAATGGAAGGAAAAGAAGTGAAAGGAAAATATAGAATTATAGTTTTGGAAGCATTGAGAAGAAGATAGTGAGTAAACATCCATGACTATAGCAGAAAGTCAAGATTAAAAGGCAGAACAAACAGTGTAAAAAAAAGTATGAAAAGAGAAAAATATTTGAGAATCATCAGGATAGCAATGACATCCCAGATTGGAAGAAACAGCATTGTACTCTTTCCTAATGGAGCTCAGGTTTTGCATGGGGTGTCGGGATAAAGTTCTACAAGGCCGAAGCACTTAGTGGCAGATGGCCTCTCTGGAGGCCTAAGGAGGATACATGATTGCTGGGTTCAGTTGGTAGGTTGTAGCGATTGACTATTTTCAGTGTTTGGGACTCCTCAGCTGACACAGATCACCTGCGCTGACCGGTGAAGTCCCTATGAACTTACACACATCATTTATTGGACCAGAAGCGTTTACAAAATGAGATGTGGCACGTGGTATTGAATGGCATATGGGGAGCAATTGAGAGAAGACTGCTGAAAACTTGATGTGATTGTGCCGGAGCCTGGGAACATGTAACTGGGACTATACTAGAGAGCACACAGCACAGGGGAGATATTTTTTTACATGTTTGAAGTACCCATATTTACAATTTAATCACAGAGTGATGATGATTTGCCAGATTATTAGGACAATTAGCAGATTTCTGACTAATTGCAGGGGCATCTATTTGTACTTTAGGGACATCCGTGCAGAATAGTGTGCCCTTACTCGTGCATCTTTACTGCCATGGAAAATTAAACCGAGGATAAGAAAGACGATGCTTCTGTTTTGTTTTTCACCATAAGAATCCTGCACTTGACTTTTGTCTTGCTTAGTGGATGCAGCAGGAGTTTGGGTTGTGCAGGTTTTCCAGAGTTTGCCCTTAGTAGGGGAAATGGAGGCTGCTCTAAAACATCCATGGCAATCTTCAAATTTAAATCTTGCTCTATTATGTTAATTTTGTCTGTGTATTTTTGTTAAATTCTCAGCACACTTAGAATTTCGAGTTTCGTTTGATAGTTTTTTCTTTAAATAGGTACAGATTGATGTGCCTTTCAAGATTTCGCATCTTGAAATTCATGTACTGTTTTTTTAATTTGTTGTTTTGGAAAAGGTGAGACAAGCAAAGGCTGCGCACCAAGTCAAACTGTTTTTGCTGGACTTTGTACATGTGCAAATGACCAAGAGTCCAGTGTACTGAAGCATTGGTTGGTAAATTAATTTATAAACCTAATGCTGCAGTATAGAGTGAACACAGGTAATTTAGAAATGCAAAAATAAATAGCCCTGTTAAAAATGATGTTCGGGTATCCACAAAGTCCATGATACATTTTTGTAATTGAAGATCTGTTTTTTTTTTTCTTTAATCATAACTTTAGGACTGCGGCCACATTTTGCTCTGCAGGAGTGAAACGATGAGTAGTGATAAAGCTGCCTACTCAGCTCCTGCTCTTTTGCAGACCAACAGTGGTCCCAATAATAAAGGTAAACTTGGCAAAGACAAGAGATATACCCCCTCTGCTTTTTGTGTTAACGTGGGCATATGGAAGGGTATACTCTCAGAAGTACAGGGTGGGAGTCATTAACAACAAAAACAGCAAAAGTGCAACTGTTCCAAAATAAAGGTGTGTCCAACCACGGTTCTATACAGATATATCATTTAATTACCCAACTATCAAAAACACTATAAAAAAACCACTCATGTAAAAGAAAGATGGCGAAATGCAGAATGCCGTGATCCAGCACTCGGGATACTTGGCAGGAAGGACAAACGAGAAAGAAATGCAACAAAGAGTTAAAAAAGAATATGCCTTGCAGAAAAAGATGTAAACGCGACTTAACCAGTCTCTAGGGCAGGAGGATAACTCTGGGGCAATGCATTTCTCTTGCAAGCAAGACAAAGCAGAGCAGCACAGGTTTGAATCCCAGTCCCGTGCTTAGAGACTGGTCTCCAGCACTAAGAGGATTATAAAATAATTAATTTAAAAAGTGGACCATAGGGGAAAAGGTCACTACAAATTACCTGATTACAAGTTTGGCAGTTAAGCGACATTGAACCAGACTCTAAGGTGCGGCAGCTGCGGGTCGAACCTGGTTTGGGTCAGGCGAGACCTATGGGTCCAGGCGGCGAGCTGGCGTCAAGTCCCTTAGAAGCAGGTAATCCATGTGGTTCGAAGGTGGCATTTGAGTAATGCAGTTTGGATGGCTCACTAGATCGGTTTGAAAGGCGAGTTTTGTTGAGACATTGGTAACTGCTGTTTCGGGTCAATGTGTGACGCGATGCTGCAGCGGTTCCAGTCGAGGCCTGGCGGTTCAAAGCTGTGACTCTGGTCCAATTCGATGTTCGAACGGCAGCGTTTCAAAGTCGTCAATCTGGTTGTTCGAGCATAACAGGTGACATGCTCTACCTGGTATGATGCGGCAGCGAGCAGGTTCGAAGGTGTAGCAGCAGAGGTACAGAGTTCGAGTGAGTGCCAATAGCAGCACTGGATGATATTACTGGAATGTTGTTTCGATTGGTTTGATCCAATGAAAACAGGGATACTTCTGGCCCTAAGGCTGCTTTGAGATCACTTCAGGGGGCTGTATGACAAGGTTAGTCCTTTCTGCCTAACTAGCCTAGGGAGGTTTCCTAGCAGAGTGGTAGGCCTTGGTTCTCAGCAGAAGTCACCCCCAATGTGCCCTGGGAGTGGGTAGGGAGCAGAGTTTGCCTCGGTCTTGGTGCACTCCTTCAACTCAATGGTTGAGGGCTTTGGAATGATCAACTCTCCCACACGAAGTTCAGATACATTCTTTCTTAAGTCCTGGATGTTCCAAAAGTTTGTTAAAGAAGGGGTGCCTCCCACTTTTATAGGCACGAGATCCACAGAATTGCAGGGAAGCAAGCCTGCTTTAAAGTATCCAATCCCCTTCCTTGTTACAAGTGGTCTTTGCACCATAGCCAAAGTGCTTTGTGCTAAAGGACATGGAGGAGACGGGAAGGAAGGAGCGGTAAAGAGAAAAGCAAGATGGTTGAATCCTGCCACAACAGTGCTGATCCCTTGGTGAATACACAAACCCTGCCCCATCTCAGACCCATAGAATCAAAGGCTTTTGGTATGCAACGCTTTGGTGAGAGGTTCGTGCTTATCTTTAGGGTGTGCCCTTTGTATCTTGTTTCCCAGGACTACTGCTGCTGAAGGCTGCCCTTTTGGAGAGAGGTATTATCTGACCTCGCAAAGGACCGAAATGAGGCACCTCCCACTGGCTATTCTCCTGCTCGTTACAGCATAGACATTGAGTCTAGTGAGAATACACACAGCCTGTCCATTGCTAGCCTGGGCTCACATTGTTGATATGTGTATGATAAAAGTAGATGTCTCTTTAATGATTATGTGACCTACCAGTCACCATACCCCAACTCAGGTATTGCTTTTGTTTAAAGATTACACTGCCACCAGGATGGTAGTTCATAATTATGTGGGTTTGGGACAGAGATGCAGATTTGAAATGCAAGCTCTGTGCAGAAGACATTTTGTCACCCCAGCTGTCAGACGGGGCACCTGCTCTCTGCTATTGGAGAGCAGTCGCTGCAGATCATTCTACTATGCTTTTGCTATGGAATTTGATGAAAGGGGAGGTCTAGTTAACAGACCACCCTTTCCGAGAGAGAATTACCTGCCTCATTTTATTATTAATACACGAAAGAAAGCAAGGGCTTCTACACCCTTGCCAGATGACAATTCCTCAGAAGTGCCTTGTTCCTTTGCAGCTGTTTTACAAACTGGCCACTCAGTCTACAAAACATGTACCTTATTTGACAGCCTTATACGTTTTGTAGAGAATTTGGGATTGGGACTACGTTACCATTTACCCTTTGCAAGGCTGTATGAAAGTACCCTTAGAAGGCTATGTGTATTTCTGGATTAAACCATTGCTTTACGTGTAGTTCATGTACACTTTGTGAGAAAAGCACACACATGCATTGAAGGCTTAAACATTGTCGGCCAATAATTAGAGAGGGGAGTTGTGGCATGTGAGAGACAGTGGTGCAGAGGATGTCCCTGTAGTCATTTAACTCCATTAGCAGCTCTCTTCTATTGAGTTGCTGTGATGGTTGAGCAACTGAGGCTTTCTTTCCCAAAATGTGAACACGCATCTCTAAGAAACCTAAAACTGTGGAATAGTTGAATTGTTCGTTCTATATTTTTTACTTTTGTTTGTATTTAATCATATACTGAATTCAAACGTGCAGAATAACATGTTTTCATGTTTTGGAGAACGTACGGGATTTGCCATAGTTGCATAACATACATTTGACAAAGCAAGATGCATTTGATTAAGCATCGCTAGTGCATTTTAGGGCAAAATAAATAAATGTATGCTTGGGGTACACATATCCATTAACTCTGGTAGGAGGATTAGGGAATCCGTCCAGAGCGTTGATCAACGCCAGATCAATAATGGCCCACGCCACAGAAATAGCAGACACCTTATCCTCAAACAACCTCGACCTCCTAGCTATCACTGAATCATGGCTGCACGAAGCAGCAGGCCCAGCACTCTCAATAGCCATTCCAGAAAATTACCAAATAATCAGAATGGACAGGCCCAACAACAGAGGAGGCGGCCTAGCCATCATAGCTAAAACAAACCTCGAGCTAAGACCACTGCCTCAAGCACCTCTCAAATCCTGCGAACTCCTAGCAGCCAAACTACCCATCTCCAACTGTCGCACCTTAACCATCCTTCTAATATATAGGCCACCCGGCCCCATTGGCTCATTCGAAGCAGACCTATCCAGCCTCCTAGCCAACAACATAAAAGACACCACCCAAATATTATTGCTAGGCGACTTGAATCTAGGACTAAACGACCCTGACGACAAATCAGCACAAGCCATAGCCAACATGCTAGATGAACACGGCCTAATCCAAAGAGTGCTCACCCCCACCCATAATAAAGGTAGGACCTTGGACTGGATCGCCACTCTAAACTGCGACACCGTCATTACCAAAACCACTCCCCAGCACTGGACAGACCATTACCTCATTGACTTCACCTTATCTCTCAATAAAGAAGTCATCAAAGGAAAAATCATGGCACCACCACTACCCACTAGAGCAAAAAAAAACATAACCCCCGACAACCTCCTACCACTACTACTGCCAACCCTCAATGCTCTCCCCGATAATCTAAAACCAGAACTCCTAGTAGAAAACTATAACAATACCATAAAAAAAGGACTAGACATCATTGCCCCTCTAAAACTGCAAAAAAGCAAACAGCAAGCCCACCTGAACACCTGGTTCACCCCACATCTGAAAGAACTTAGACTGCACAAAAGGAAACTTGAAAGCCAATGGCGCAACTCCCCCACAGAAGAGAACAAATCACAACTCAAACTTTGTGCAAACAACTACAAAAAAGAAATCCTACTCACCAAAAAGAAACTATTCAATGAAAGAATCGAAAAATCGAGCTCCAACACCAGAGAACTATTTGCTATATTAAGGGAACTAGAATCCCCGATACCCCCACCAGACAATATAATTAAGGATAAAGTATGGTGCACCAGCGTCCAAAACGCACTAACTAATAAAATCAAAAGTCTCCAAACCAAAATCGCTCTGAAAAAAGACTCTCTCACCACCAATGAAACATCTCCCAGCAACCACGATAAAACAGCCAACTGCCCAGGCCATAATCTCTTCAGATTTACCAAAATATCTATCCCAGAAACAGAAAAAATTATAGCCTCACTTAAACCATCTAACTGCAAAGGCGACAACTGCCCTCCCCAGATAATCAAGGATGCTGCTAGGGATCTAGCCCCCTTTATAACCAAGCTGATCAACGCATCTTTCTCCTCCAACACCATACCAAGCAACCTCAAAGAATCTTGGGTCCTGCCTCTCCTCAAGAAGCAAACCCTAGACCCCGCTATCCCCACCAATTACAGGCCCATCACCACGGTGCCATTCCTGTTAAAGATAATAGATAGAGTAGCATACCTGCAGATTCAGCAATATCTTGAAACTCACAAACTACTAGGCACCCACCAATCAGGCTTCAGACCGAAGCACGGCACCGAGACAGCCTTAATCGATCTTAAAACCCAGATCAATGAGATTAACGACAAAGGGAACACTGCCATGTTACTACTCCTCGATCTGTCGGCAGCATTTGACCTGGTGGATCACGCAGTCCTGTGCGAACACCTGGCCTCAGCAGCCCACTTCTCGAAAGAGGCTATAGCCTGGATCCAATCATTCCTGGACAACCGAACTATGAGGGTCTTCTCCACCCTAGCCTCAGCAGACCCCATTAAAATAACCTGTGGGGTGCCCCAAGGCTCCTGCGTCTCTCCCACCCTCTACAACATCTTTACCAAGCCCCTATTTGACAAGCTGGACAGACTGGGTGTCTCATATACCAATTATGCAGATGACACCCAGATCCTCATACCCCTTTCAGGCAACTACGCTTCAGATACGGCCTTGGTAAACAAAATATATCTCGTCATTCAGGCATGGATGGCCACACACGGTCTATGTCTAAATGATGAGAAAACCGAAATCCTGCTCCTCGGATCCAATACCAATCTCAAAAAACTCAGTTCTAACTACAAGGCCTTCAACATTGATGGCAATACCATCACAGTGGCCAAAACAGTGAAAACACTAGGCTTTCACCTTGATGCAACCATGTCACTAAAAAAACAAGTCAACTCACTAGCATCCTCCACCGCCTACACATGCAAGCTAATTAGGGCAAGTAGAGCCTTCCTCACCCAAGCTAGCTGCATCATCATAGCCAACGCCCTAATACTATCCAGACTGGACTATTGCAACGCCATGTACCTAGGAGCCAACAAATGCATAACCAACAAACTACAGACACTACAAAACAACGCTCTCAGAACAGCCCTCAACCTACCCTCTAAGGAACACATCTCCAACAAAAGAAGAGAACACAAATGGCTTAAAATCCATGACCGCATCTCCCTCAAAACGGCATCACTCACCCACAAATGCTTAAACAACACAGCCCCCCCCCTATCTCGCATCCAGAATAAAGAAAAAAACGTCCTCCCGCCCCACCAGATCGATCAATTCCTACTGCCTGCAAGTACCCAATTTCAGACAAAAGAAAACCGGCGGCAGCAGCTTCCCTGTCCTGGCAGCCCAACACTGGAACGCCCTCCCACTCCACATTAGGACTGACCAATCCTACTTTAGCTTCAGGCGAAACACCCTCACTTGGCTGCGGGCCAATGATCCTCACGACTAACCCTGCCATCTAATCTGATCATGCCAGTGCTATAACCTGACTACCATGTACAGCCTTAAATTTGTAAATATGTAAATGCAACCGAACTGCCCCTATGCACAGTATTAATATGTAAACCTGTAAGCTTTCGCTCAATTATATGTATATATGCACATCCCACACAATGTAACTGTAAATGCAATGCTCTTTTTCTCATGCCTATCTTATTCTGTAACCAAGTTTTTATGCAATCCTATCTTCCTGACCTCTGTTGCGCCCTGTTACCCCTGGGTTTTGCGCGCTATACTAAATAAATAAACAACAACAACAACAAACAAACCAATGCAATGGCACCTCATGCACGGAGCACATCCATTTGCTTCGGAATGATAATATACTGACCCTGCCTTAAATGTAATGAAGACTGATGGTTTCCCTCTTTTAGGCTGGCGTAAGGCTTCCTCGCTGTTCCTAGTCCCCGCTGTCTCCCCCTCTCCCCATTGTCATGTAAAAGGAAATAATCTGGGAGTTTAATGCCACCTTTTCCTTCTCCCATCAAGCTTATGTGGGGGAAAAGGGAACTAATCACCAGCTCAACCTTTTCTGAAAGATCCTCCAGCTATTAGAATACAATCACTGCGTGGAATTGCTCTGACTCTGGATTACTGCAACTCGGTATATGCTGCCCACTAAAGAAGCATGTCTTGAAATGTCAAGGATTGCAAAACATCTAAACGGCACCTCATTCCCAAGGAACAGCACCACATGACTCCAACCAAGAAAGTTGTTTGTTGACTTGCAAAGGATTTGTCTTAAACTCTTGTGCATAATGCTTCGTGCGTCTTGGGGGGGAAAGGCCCTGTCCACTTACAGAAGCTGACCACTGCTCTTCTCCCCTCCGGATCTTTGTCCAGCTTCCCCACCAACACCTTAAGGTAGAATCACACTGGCTTAAAGTGGCAAAATATGGCTAAGCAGGAGGACCAAGGAGGAAAGATACTACGGGCTGTAGGTGCACAGCTCGGGAACAACTTGATTCGAGCTCTGGGGAATCAAACAATTCCCAGAAAGAACGTAAAACTTCTATCGTCAAGTATTCAATCTGTTACACACTGAATGTGACCACACACAAGCCACTGATGGGAATGCTCCCACGATTTCATTGCAACACTTTTAGTCGTTCCTCTGAAATGTACCATTGGCGACCCGCCATTGACAGAGATTCACCATCTGTTGGGTGTACTTTTTGTTCACCTTTTCCCAATGATCCAAGATCAGTGCAGAGCTAAAAACACAACCAAATGCTCAGCGGATCAGTCAACTCCCCCACAGCACTCCCATCTGCTGAGATAAGGGACCAATGCATTCAGAAGTGTCTGTAAAGTGACTTGTTTTGCATGTTAAAAGAACCTTCATTTTAGTTTTGTATTTTATTTTTAGCTCACTCTCATGGAATTGTAGATTTGTTTTCCACATTTCCTATCGCAGAAATTTCATTTCAATTTACAAGTCACTAGCCAGAAACAAAAGTCACTTGCATGATTGTCAATTTTCCACATTTACACAGCATTCCATTTCCTCCTCACCAAGCCGGCATAGGTTCACGATAAATGCTAGTGTCGAGGGCGCTTTCTGCTGCTTGCTTTAGGGCAACATTTCAGCTCTTGGTTTTCGAAATGTGTGTAGCTATTCCACCCACCATTGACTTTAAACGTAGAATTTAACGTAAAAATCTCCATGCTGGGGTGTTAAAACATCTAGCTTTAAATACGTCAAGCCTACAATGAAGAAGTGTTTTATTAAAAGTGTAGGGTAGTTAATGTTTAATTCCCTCGTTCACGTTTTGAGAAAAAAATTAGGATCCTCTCATGTTTTATGTTCTAGCAATGAATTTTCCCATTTGATATATTAATGTGTGGATATTTAAAAGTGGTGTTTGCATATGTTAAGCTCACACTTGGTAATCCTTGAATTTATTAAAAACTGTTGGTGCTGTAAAGGACAGATTCACAAAGTTGTTTTCTAACTTGGCAGACACTGCCATTTCTCTGTTAACTGCCTTGGAAGCATGTAGGTTGTACCCAGAAAGTTGGCAATGTGTGAAAATTATATTTCATTAAAGTTGCTGTTTGCATAGGAGATGTGCATTATGTAATTGATTTGATTTTGCCTTTCATTGGGGTAAGGGACAAATGCATATATGCCCTGATAGCCTAAGAATGAACACTATTGCATGGCTTTTATTTTTTTAGACTTAAACACAGTTGGGGGCGAGTCCATGACTTTTTTTTAAAACTTCATTTCTATCTACATTCTCCAATCCAACCTTGTTATGCCCATGAGTTAGATACTGTAATAACACGAAAATGTGACCAATATGGACACACTACAAAACAAATAAGTTACAATATTACTCTATGAAAGCCTGGAAATATGTTTAATTGTTCAAGGTACGCTTCTATATAGGTTACTAAAGTAGCAGCCATCAGTGTCCATGTCTTGTGGCGTGATGGAGTAAGGACTCTTGCTGGGAAGTGTCATGATTGGGGCTGTAGACTTCTATTTATACAAAAAGACAAACCTATGTCTATAGGGGTTTCCCTGCCTCAATCTAGGTAAAACATGGGTGCACGTCAGGATGTCCGTCAGAAGTAAAATATGTACCGTCCACTGTCTCAAATCCGCGACACTGTCCCTGCCATTAAATAACATAAACAATGTTCAGTCGTATGCATCTAGCAACACTTGAATAGTGACTCCCTTCTCCTGGTGACATGATCCACGTTTGTGTAGTTTCCACAGTTGTCGCTTGTGTTATGGTCTGATTTACAACGTCTTAAAACCAGGAAAATGTCTCCCTTTTCCTTGTCAACCTAGAAGTGTTCTTCAAACTGACCTTTGGCGATTTCTTCTACAAACCTCACAAAGTGTTTTCAGTTCTTCCCACAAACCTCTGAATGTCAATGTCAAGATTTTATACTACTTTTTTGTAGTCTGTATTTCTTCTTGAAGCAATCTGTCCTCCACCACTTCTCTGCTAGATTTACCACTGTAACAAAGCAGATGGTTTCTGAGTCTTTCTTGACTCTTGGTCCCTTCTATGGCATCCCTGTGATGCAGGAGATTACTCCTGATGCACTTTAGTTTGGTATACATTTCTTTGTACCCCCTGTTATAACGAAGATTTCTTCTGATGCCCTCTTGCTTCATACTCTGTTCTGTGTCACCACTGTGAAGACGGGGATTACTCCTGAAATGCTCTTGCTGCTTATAACTTTCTTTGTCACCACTGTGACAAAGACGATTACTCTTTAACACATTCTTGCTTGGAATGACTTTCTTTGTCAACTTTGTGACGAAGGGCATTGTTCCTAATGCACTCTTGCTTGTTATGACTTTCTTTGTCACCACTGTGATGAATGAGATTACTCCTTGTGATATCTGAGAAGGGGACCTCCTCACGCTGCACTCGTGCTCGACCTCTCATCATTCATACAAAGAGTAGGCTGACACGGAGCTGGGGTGCAACACTTCATTACTCTTACAGTGGCCGCCAGGAACTGGCGCCCTTGCCTTCCCTGGCTCCTCCCCTTCCCTCTGTCCCCTGGTACTCCCCACGTGACATGGGTGCAGTGACGACACCATACCCCCCCCCCCGTTACTAAACACAAAGTTCTTCTTTAATTTATTTCTTCAATGAGGCGGTGAGGTTTCTTGCGGGCTCTCTGGGCTCGGGTGTCCATTCTTGCAGAATGACGTGGGGTGGCCTCCTGTGACATGACCTTCTGTCTCCTTCATATGGAGCGTCCCAGGTGGGGTGGGTATCTTCTGGACTCCTGTTGGCAGGGGGTATGATTCCCGGCATCCGTCTGAAGTGGGATGAGTTTCTCATGGTGGATCTGCGTTCCCCTTCTGCCGTGATGAGTGATCCTCTCGACTCAATGATGGTGAGGGGTTCCTCACTGAACGGAGACATGTTCTTGCGGTTTTGTGGTTGACTGACTACCACAATGTCTCCTGGTGCAAAGTCATTCTCTTTTGCCATTCGAGATGCATCGGCAGACTTTTTCATGCCTTCTTTCATGATAGTGTCCTTCCTTCTCACTTCCTGGTCGTCTTCATACTGGTCTTCCTCAGCTGTTACCTGTGGCAAGCGTGTCCTGATGTTGCGTCCAAACATTATCTCTGACAGCGTTTTCCCAGTGGTGCTATGTGGTGTGTTGCGGTAGTCTCGCATGAGCTGGTTTAGGAGTTTTTCTACCGGTTCTCCTGTGAGTCGCGCAATTTGTGTTGTGCGCTTTACATTGCTCATAAATCTTTTTACCTTGCCATTGGCCTGTGGCCACAAAGGTGTTTATTTTCCTGTGACGGAAAGCCATATACTCTGCAAATGTTTTGAAGTCTTGCCCTGTGAAAAGGGGTCTGTTATCTGAGTTCACCACCTTTGGAACGCCGTATGTGGCAAACATCCTGTCTAGTGCCGGAATGGTGTGATGCGCCGACGTGGAGGGTACTATCTGTAAGTCCCGATATCTTTCGTCGACTACCACTAAGATATGTTCCCCTCCTTCTATGGGTCCAAAATGGTCGACGGCTATTTCCTCCCATGTGCCTTCGGGCAGGGCTGTCATGCACAGCGGTTCTGGCGCGGTGTTTGGCCTTATGACAGCGCATGTCGGGCAGTTCTTGAGTAGTTCTTCCACTAGTGTGTCGAGCTGCGGGAACCACAATTTTGTCGTAACATTCTTTTCGTGGACACTATTCCCCTGTGTCCTTCATGGGCCAGTTCCAGGACTTTCCGTCTCAAAATGCGTGGTATTATGAGCTTGGTACCTTTTAGTAGTAAGCCCCCTTCTGACTTTGCAAGTTCCTCTTTTACTGCTAAAAAAACATGCAATGTCCTGTTTCGTGTCCTCATCTGCGGTTTCTTTTATTTGTTTTGCATGTTTGCATCGCCTTGTTTCTAGGCACCTCAGTATTTGTATTCCTGGATCAGTGTTGGATTCCCAAGCTATCTGCTCCACGTCTAGACCTTGGGGTGTGTTGTTCTGGATGACATATGTTATGTATTCATCCGCAATGTACTTCTCTTGTTCGCATTCTTTTTGTGGGTGGCGTGAAAGATAGTCGGCTGGGTTCTGTTCTTTGCCCGGTCTGTTTGTGATCGTAAATTGGTAGTCCTGGAGGCGAAGTGCCCATCTTGCTATTCTGGGGGCATCTTGGCTTGGGGGTTGCCAAATATGAAGATTAGTGCTTGGTGATTCGTGACTATGACGAAAGGTTTTCCGTTTAGGAATAAATGGAAATGTTTGCAGGCCCAGATCACTGCTAGCCCTTCCTTCTCGGCCTGAGTATATGCTTATTCGGTCTTAGAGAGGCTTCGGCTGGCGTTTGACACAATGTGCTTTTCCTGTCCTTCTTTTCCATCCAGTTGTGTGAGGATGGCTCCAAGTCCTACCGGGCTCGTATCTACAATGAGCTCCGTGGTTTTCGACTGACTTTTGGCATCCGAGATACGGTCCTTGATCGATTGGAAAGCTTCCTGACACCGTTGTGACCAGACAAACTCAGTGTTGAGTTTTGTGAGGGCCCGGAGGGGCTCACTGACGGATGCAAAGTCTTTGATGTTTCTCGTGCAGTAGCTCGCAAGCCCTAGAAAGGATCTGAGGTTGGTTGTCGTGGTGGGTGGCTCAGTGTCTTTGAGTGCGCTAACCTTCTCTGGGTCTGGTGTCATGCCCTTCTCTGAGAATATGTGTCCAAAGAATCGAAGTGTTTTCTTCCGAAACTCACACTTCTCCTTGTTCAGGGTCAGTTGGGCTTCTTCTAGTGCCATGCATACTCTAATCAATGTATCGTCGTGTTGTTCCTGTGTTTGCCTGAAGACCAAGATGTCGCTGTAGTTCAGGCAGTTGGGCACGTACTTAATAACGTTATGAATTTCTGCCTGGAAAAATGTCTGTCGCCGAAGATACACCAAAACCTAGTCGCTTATATCGAAATAGCCCAAGGTGCATGACGAAGGTTGTTATGTTAGCTCGAGTTCTTACTAAGCTCGAGCTGGTGGTATCCTTTGTTCAGGTCCAGTTTGGAGAAAACAGTCGCTCCATTTAGAAGATGTACCATATCGGTTATTCGAGGGGCTTGATGGCGTTCCCTCATGATGGCTTCGTTTGGTCTCCTCATATCTACGCATATTCGTATGTCAGGCGAGTCTCTTTTGGGCACTGGTACTATGGGGTAGACTCATGGCGTGCGACCTTCCGTGGGCTCTATGATGTCTGCCTCCAGTAGTTTAGTCAGTTCGTTTACAACTTTTTTTTGAATGTTGATGGTGATTCCCTTATAGGGTTGGGCTACTGGTGCGACATTGGTGTTGATGTGAAGTTCGATTTGTTGTTTTGAGTTTTCCCAGCCATTTGAATAGTGAGGGGAAAACCTGCTCGATGCTGGTGGTGGGGTCAAGATACTTATGTACCATGAGCCAATATAGTATGTGTATTAGTCCCATTTCTATGGCTGCTTGGTAGCTTGGGATGCATCCGCTGTCCGTGGCGGCTTCTAGGACATGCATGGAGATATTTTTTGCATGGTCCTTGTACCGGCATGACGCCACTAAGAATCCTTTGCAGGCTAGGGGTACCTTTGAGCCATAGGGGAAGATGAGGGCTCTTGCGGGTTGTAGACAGGGGCTTTTGGTATGCGTTTGTATACCTCTTCGCTGATTACATTTAGTTGCCCCCTTGTCTATGAGGAATTCTGCTGCTGTTTGATTGATTTGTATCGTGAGCGTGGGACTGTTCTTTTGCTGTGTTGTTTCCCAGTGCGTATAGATAGCCCTTTTTCCTTGATTCTTCTTGGCGTCTCTTCTGCCTGTGGGCATTCTCTTCTGAGGATGCACTTGATGCACTGTCGGATAGCGATTGTTCTACGAGGCACTTGATGTACCTCCTGGATCTCCTCCTAGGTTTGGATGGCGTGGTTTTGCTGTCTCTCCATTCCCTTCTTTCTTGTCTTCTTTCGGGTTGTTCTTCATGGTTTCTGTGGCGTGTCGCTTGGTGTGGGGCCAGCTGACCTTGCTCCTGTTCCGATGTGAATTTTCTGTTTCTCCCCATACCTTTTATCTTGCTGCGGAAGATAAGACACACAGCTTTGTAATGGTTTTCTCCTCCGCAAGCGGAACATGTTTGGCCCATGGCAGGGCATTGACCTTCAGGCGGGTATTCATGCCCACACCTGTAGCAGAAAGGGTTGCTGTTGTTTCTTGAGGCACTGTCTAGTTTGTTGAGGTTCTCATGCTTGCCATGTGTGATTTTTATGTTATCTAGGCCCTCTACTTGCGTAGCAAGCGCAGCGTCTGAGAGCGCTAGGCGCAGTATTTCTTCTAGGGTTCGCGGCTGTTGCAGGAGCCTCTTTCGGAAGTCGGCACTTTCGCACCCTATGATTTGTGATCTGAGGGCTTCCTCGTTCGAGTAGTTGTTAAAATCGTAGTGCTTCATTCTCAGCCTCATGACGAATACATCAATGGTTTCACCTCTGTTTTGTGGTGTGGAAAATGTGTCTTTCATAGTCCATGTTTGTGTGGGGAGTGAAATAGTCTGTGAGGACTGACTTCAGGTTGTTATAGGTATCTATGGTGCTTTCTGGTATCTTGTCTAAAATGTCCCGCACGTTTGACCCCACTGCATGGTGCAACAGGCTATGCTTTTGTTCATCTTCCAATGGCCCTGCCGCTTTAAGACACACCTCGAAGTCCCTTAACCACCTTTTCCATCTTGACCCAAGGGTGCTAGTGTCCTTGAGGTGGAAGCTGGATGGCAGGATGTCCGTCATTCTTTTCTGTGTTGGTCTGTTGGGGGTCACTGGGACTGTCAGTGACTCCTCTTCAGAGATGCTCATGAAGCTTTGGCTTTTTTTTTTCCCTTTCAGCAATTTAATTCAGTTGGGCAGTTCCTTGGAGACCTTGCTCTGTGATTGGTGTGGCCCAGGTGCCTGCTGAGTGTTGGGGCTTTCTGTGACCTTCCTTTGCGGCACTGTCTGTGGTCTGAGCACGTGTGTGCTCTTATGATTGCTGGCCCACACGGGCACTGCGTGGTGTTGTGGTGGGCCTGTGTTCTGGGCTATGGCTGCGGGCAAAATTGTTGTGGGCGAGTATCGGGCGCGCTGCACTCTTACCCGTGGTTGTGTTCGGAGCGGGAGGGCCATGCCTCCACCGCTCCCAGAGATTCTCCTGCTTTCGTAGTTGCCGTTGGCGGGAAGCTCGAGTGCCTTGACTGCCTGGAGTGATGTAGGCGGGGAGTCGTTGCTCCGCCCGCTGATGTTAGAGTGCACGAGGTCCTGCCTGGACCCGTGCCGTTGCCGGGAGACTGCCTTGTCTCCACCGCCTGGATTTGTGCACGCGTGGAGTCACGGCTCCACCTGCGGATGGCCGTTTGTGCACGGACAGTCGGGCACACGCGTGGTGCTGGCGGGGAGCCTTTTCGCTCACACCCGCTACTGTGCTTGTGCAGTGCACGGCGTCAGCTGCACGGCCTCTCCAGAGGCGCCGATCGAGGTGGCGGGCCAGGTGGGGCTCGAAATAGGCTTCATCGCCAATGTGATGTCTGAGAAGGGGACCTCCTCACGCTGCATTCATGCTCGACCTCTCATCATTCATACAAAGAGTAGGCTGACACGGAGCTGGGGTGCAACACTTCTTTCCTCTTATGGTGGCCGCCAGGAACTGGCGCCTTTCCCTTCCCTGGCTCCTCCCCTTCCCTCTGTCCCCTGGTACTCCCCACGTGACATGGGTGCAGTGACGACACCACACTCCTGAAACACACTTGCTTGTTCTGACTTTCCACTAGTAGCGTTAGGGTTGCTATAGGGATGAGGAAGCTCTCTCCCGATTCACAATCATCACAACCGATGGCTTTAATATTGCTACTGGGACAAGGGAGATTACCCCTGATGCACAATTCACAATTTTCACAGCCAATGGATTTGTGATTGCACTGGGACAAGGGAGATTACTCCCGATGTTCTTGGCTGCTCCCACCACTCCTACTGGGTCTCCCGTGCCTCCCGTTACCTGCTTATGGGCTATGACACCTTTACTTTACTTTAGTATTCCTACCGCGCAGACAGATTACTCGTAGGCTTAAGGGTGCAACAAGTAACAGAACATAACTAGAGTCCCTATGCTGCACTGTTTTATGGGCACATCAGACTGTGTTTAGCAAAACAGTAGTGTTTTTAGTTTAATTTTGAATGCATTTGTTTATTCCAGGCTAGTTTATTCCATTTGTTTATTAAGGGAGTTTATTCCAGGCTAGTGGGGCGGCAATGCTGAAGGCTCCTTTGAGGGTTTTGATATTTTTGCATTTGCATGTCATAAGCTGTGCCGTGTTGCTGGATCTGAGCTCTCTGGTTTTTCTTTTCCATAATACAGTCCTGCAAGTAGTCCGGCATTTTGCCCAATGTACATTTGTGAGTAATCACCATCAACCGGTAAGTGATTCTTGCCTTACCAGGTAGCCAGTGTAGATTACGTTTGGCCTCTGATACGCAATCCATCCATTTCAATTTTTTTATCATTCTTACTGCGCTATTTTGAATACCCTGAAGCTGCTGGATTTCATATTGTGCAATACCGCTTAGTAGGCTACAGTAGTAATCAATTTTCGAGCCTATTATGGCTCGAGCGATCGTCTCTGCATTATCTTGGGTGATAAATGGTCATAGGTGTGTAAGTAATTTTTTATAGTATGATGATGCCGACACCAAGCTACTGACTTGACCTTTCATATTTATATTTTTGTCAAGTGTTATTCCTAGTGTTTTTACTTTACTCAGGATGTCCAACTTGTGGTTTGTTATAATAAAGCTACTAAACAAAGGACTCAATTTGGCCAATTTCTGATTAGAGCCGACTAACATCAGTTCCGTTTTTCCATTGTTTAATGGCAGATGATTTTGAACCATCCACTTCTGTATAACATCATAGATGCCGTTGATAGCTGTCTCGCCATCTCTGTGATCCTGTTACAGGGATTACATATTGCGTGTCATCAGCATAGTTTGTGAATATAATATTATTTTGTTCCAGAAGGTCGAAGAAAGGAACCATGAATATATTGTAGAGAATAGGTGAGACACATGCCCCCTATGGTAGCCTAAAAGTTAATTAAATTGGTTTAGCTTCCGCTTCCCCAATCGCCACTCTACATTGTCTCCCGCTCAGGAATGATCTCATCAACTGAGTTGCCTGATCGGAAAAACCGGCAACGTCCTTCAACCTGGTGGCCAATATATCGTAGTCCACCAGGTTGATCGCTGCAGAAAGATCTAGAACCATGAGCAGTGATATAAACCCACTTTCCATTCTTTCTAGCAGCTTGGACTTTAGGCATAGGAGTGCCATTTCGGTCCTGTGTCCCTGCCTGAACCCTGATTGAAATGTATTCAAAATAGGGTGATTAGTGAGAACTGGTCATAGGCCACCCAATCCAGGATTTTGAGGAGGAAGGGCGTGTTTGTGATCGGTCTGTAGTTGTTTGAGGTTGCGGGGCAAAGATTCGGCTTTTTTTAGCAATGGTGTGACACATGCTTGTTTAAGACCGGAGGGGACAAGATTTTCTTCAAATGAGGCATGAACACATTTTGTAAGTGCAGATATTAGGATGTCGGGACATTCCTTAATAATCATGGCCGTGCAAGGATCTCCCTGCAACTGGTGGGCTTCAGATTTCTAATAACATTGCCTAGATTCTCCTCAGATATAGGAGTAAAATGAAATTACCATTGTGGTTCTGATGTAGTGGGCGGATGGGCCTGGTCCGAGTAAATTTGAATGTTTAGCGGTTCTTTTTTCGCTTCTACATATTTTTCAATATTTTCAAGTTTATTGGAATTGCTTCTTGGATTGCGGTGCACCAATCCTTGTTTTATATCAGTGGTTCTTTATTGGGGGCTCTGGGAGTTTCCTATTCTCTGAGAATTTTAAAGATTTCTTTCGTATCTGACGTGGAATTTATGATTCTGTTAATTTTCTTTTTTTGCTAGTATGATTGCTGTCTTGAGTTTTTTGTAAAGTGTAAGGTCCAATGGCTTCTGGCTTTTTCTCATGGAATAGAAAGCCTTTTTTTTTTTTTTTAAACTTTATTTTTGAGATTTTGCATACAACATACATACATATGCACCAACTGGGTGCACACTTACAATGCTAACTACAAACGCCCTTATCCGGCCACCCTCTCCCCTTAATGTCCACTGTGGTATGCTCCGATTCATTCTCTCATCTGAGTTCATTAGTCTGACTCCAGTGATATTGTCGTAGTTCATAGTCTCAGAGCCCTTTCGTTTTAAGATCCAGGGGTTTCGGACTATTCAGCAGATATGCTATGCATGGCCCTCATATGTCGGGGGGGCGCGCATCTAATGGTAATGTTCTTATAAATTCACAGTCCATATCTTGACAATATGTTATGTCCTTTTTTCCAATCCTCAATCTTTGGCAGTGGGCCGCGGCCCCTTGTCATGGCGATTCTTCTCAGTGCCAGCACCATGAGAAGGGCTGCAGTTTACATGATGCGGGTTGTAGGTATTTAGTGAGACCGAGGAGGGCCCCCAGTGGGAGTGGGGTTACTTGTTCACCTATGATATCGGCAGTTATTTGTATAACGGAGGTCCAAAAACGGTGTATGCCTGGGCAGCTCCAGGCAAGGTGGAGAAAGTCTGCGTTAGCCGATGCACATCTTTCGCATTGGGCCGATGCTTCTGGGTGGTGTTTGTTTTTCTTGACTGGGGTGTAGTAGATTTGGTGTACAAAGTTGAAGTGAATTAATTTATACCGGGTGTTTAATGCGAGTTTGATGGAGTATATAGGACTAGTCCTCTGCGGGTAGTTTCTTGAATGGCTGTTTCCCATTTTTGCTGTACTTTGGGGTTGAGCTTCCGGGTGTCGCTTAAAAGGGATTTGTACAGTAGTGACACCAGTCTGCCTTCCCCTTGCGCTTGAAATACGTTGTGTAATAAATCCCATGTTGGTGTTTGTTTGTGGAATGAGGGGAACATCCCTTGTAGGGTATGGCACAGTCTGAAGTAGAGAAATACATCTAGGGAGGTGTTTCCGCCTCTGTCTTTGGCAATTTGTGGAGTTAGAAAGGTGCCCTCTGGGAATAGGTCCCCAAAGGATTGGATTTTTATTTTGTCTGCCCATGTAAGAAATACTTTTTCGTTCGTGAGGGGGATGCCCGGGAATGAATTTAATTGGTAGAAGGGGGGGGGGGGAGAATCATATAGTCACTCTGTAATTTTTTGCGATCTTTTTCCAAATTGCATATGTGGATAGGACCGTATTTAACGTTTTATGTGGGACTGGGATGTGACCAATAATGACGTCTCTGAGCAGATTAGGGGAGGCTAGGGCTCGCTCCACTTGTACATATGGGCGAATTAGTTGAGTTGTGTACCAATGGCTCAGGAACTGCGCCTGGGCCGCCCAATAGTACTTTTCAAGGTCAGGAAGGGCCAGGCCGCCGCTTGACGTTGGTAGTGTCAGTGTGCTGTAAGCAACACGTGCAGGTTTCCCTGCCCATAGCAGTTCCAAGATCAAGCTCTTGACTTTCTGGAGAAATTATTTGGGGATGAGTAGTGGGATATTCGTAAAGAGATAAAGAAGTTTAGGAAGGATGACCATTTTCGTCAGGGAGGTTCTGCCCCAAAGTGTTAGTGGCAGTGACTTCCATCTATGAATCCGTTCTTGTAGGGAATGTAGTGTGGTCACATAATACCTCGTGATGACTACGGGACATGTAGATACCTAGGTAGCGGACCTTTGAGTTTTCGCTCTTAAAACCATGATCGTCTGTGAACTCAGTTGTATTGGGGATCAGGGGGAACACTATTGATTTTGAATGGTTGGTTTTTAGACCCGACATTGACAACATTTTATTACTTCCCGCATTACAGGGTTAAGATTGTCCTGGGGGTCGCTGAAAAACAACACGACATCGTCAGCATAAAGGGAGACAATTAGCCTATGGGGACCTAGCTCAAGGCCTCAATGTCGTTCGTTGGCTAGTAGCATCGAGGCCAGGGGTTCCATCACCAGGGCAAGAATAAGGGCTGAGAGTGGGCAGCCTTGCCTTGTTCTGCGCTCTAGTGCGATGCTTGAGGATCTAGTGTTTCCTAATGTGACGTATGAACGTGGGTTATTATATAACAGGGATACTAACTTGATAAAGAAATTGCCCAGACCCATTTGCCCGAGTGTTGCGAACATGAAGGGCCATTCGACTGAGTCGAACGCTTTCTCAGCGTCTAGCAGGACTGCTATTGCCTTTTGTGTTGGATCTAGGGCCTCAATGACGCCGAACAGTCTTCCGATGCCGGAGGTTGTACTGCGCCCTGGGATGAACCCGGCTTGATCGCCGAGTACCAGAGCAGGCATTAAAGGGAGTAGCCGTGTTGTCAGGATTTTGGCCAGGATCTTGTTGTCCAGATTGATCAAGGAGATCGGCCTGTATGATGCACATTCTTCGGTGGGCTTGCCGGCTTTGTGCAACAGCATTACATTGGCTTTGCGCAATGTGGGGGGGAGACGTCCACGCTCTACTGATTCTTCGTAGACCTGTAGCAGAAGAGGGGCCACAATAGTTGGGTGGGCCTTGCAGAACTCCCGGTGAGCCCATCGGGCTCAGGTGTTTTGGTGTTAGGTAGGGATTTTATTGCTTCTTGTATTTCATCCACGGTTATGGGTGCGTTCAGGGGTTCGCGCAGATCTGTGTCCACCCAGTATAGTTCGGTGTCGTTGAAGAACTCTTGTATTGACTCGGGATCTGAGATGCCTTTGGAGCTATATAGGTTTTGGTAGAAATCTTGAAACGCCTTGGCGATTTTCCCTTCTGTGTACACCAGTTGTCCTTGAGCGTCTTTGATGTTTTCGACGCAAGGTGGTATTTTGTCTATTGTAAGTAGGCGGGCTAATAATTCACCTGGTTTTTGCCCCTCTCCATATTGTCAGATCTGGTGTTTGCGGCCTAGAAATTTTAGTTCACGTTCAGCTGTTTCTTTGAAGTTCAGGAGTTCTTCTTTTAGTTCGGCCTGAATACGTGGGTCTGAGGTCAAGGAGGATTTGAGCTCCAGGTCCTTTAGGCGAAGTTCGCTACTGGACAGTTCTCTACGGATCAGTTTTAGTATGCGGTTTTCTGTTGCCAGGCATATTCCCCGCACGTAACATTTTAGTGTTTCCCAAATAGTACTGGCTGAGTCAACAGAGTCCTGGTTTATTTCTATGAAGGAAGTTATTTCTTGGCGCAATTCTGCTACGAATATGGCGTCAGTAAGTGAACCGGGTTTAAATCTCCAGTTGAGTCCAGGTATTGTAGAGCCGGCTATGGTGACGTCTAGTGTGACCATTGCATGGTCTGAATAGGATCGTGGCAGAATTTGACTTGTTCCCCAGTTGAACGGGCTGTGGGTTGATGCCAGAATGTAATCAATTCGGGAGCTGGTGTTATGAACGGCTGAGTGGAAGGTGTAGTCTCTGGAGTCTTGATTGCGTAGTCTCCACGTGTCGGATAGATCGAAGGTTTGACAGATCTCTTGAACTTGGACACTGGCTCTGGATGGGTTTCCTGTTGTATTGTGGGATTTATCGAGTCTGGGATTAATTGGAGTGTTGAGGTCTGCTTCCCATATAATGGTTGTTGCATTGGCCATTCTTAGTTGGGTCATCACCCAGTTAAAGTTGTCTGGTCTGTCGGTGTTCGGAGCATATGAGTTCACTATCACTACCTCTTTTCCTGCGATTATTCCTCTCCCTTCGGAGTCCTTCTTTGACTCAATAAGGCCGAAGTTAGTTCTTCTATCAATTAGGACCGCGACTCCTCTGGCGTAAGACGAATAGGAATAGAAATAACAATGACAGCCCCAGGATTTGGCCCAATGATGTTCTGATGAAGGCAGGAGATGAATTTCCTGTAATATGGCAATGTTAATTTTGTGTCTTCGGAGGTATTGGTGGATTCTCCTCGTTTTCGCTGGTTGGTTACCGCCACGGATGTTCCAGGTGGAGATCTTGAACAGTGTCACTGCCATTTGAGAGGATGGTTGTGTTCGAGTTGGGCTAAGACTCGTGTATATGGCTGGAGTCTTGAGTCATGTTGTGGGTCGGAGGACTTGGTTTTCGCCCGGTTGGTGATTTGTTGCATAAGTGTTGTGGAACGAGGGTGAGAGGTCAACGGCGGCTTTGTAGAACTTGATTCCCTCCCTTGGGTGGGCAACCCCCAACTGGCCCACAGTAAACAATCCCTTGTCAACAATACAGCTAACATTACTGTGCTTGGGGCGCTGGTGGCCCTCCAAGAGGAGGCTTGTTCCCTACTACTGTCGCGATTTTTTTTTTGTGGTGGGGGTGGTATCGAAATATTGTTGATGACCTTATGCCTCTGTTATGTTACCTGTGGAGTGAGTTTTATGGCGGGTCTTTCCTTGGCCGGTCGCCCCTTTGTGGTCTTCCGTTGTGTGTGGCGGGCTTGCAGCCAGAGCGGTCTAGGTAATCACTGGTTTCTTCTGGTGTGCTGAAGAACTGGGTTTTGCCTTAGTACAGTATGCAGAGTTTCGCCGGGAAGAGCATTGAGTATTGGATTTGGTTTTCTTGCAATCTGCGTTTCACGACCGTGAACAATCTCCTTTGCGCTTGGACTGCTTGGGAGAAGTCTGGAAAAAATTGAATCTTATCACCTTCGTAATGGAGATCTCCCTTATCTCTGGCGGCTCTAAGAATTGCATCCCGATCTTTGTAGTTTAGCAGTTTTGCTATAATTGGGGGAGGGTTTGCTGCTGGGATTGGTCTTGTGTTGGGAACCCTGTGGGCTCTCTCGACGACGAACAGCTTGGAGAGAGTCTCTGTTCCAAATAGGTCCTTGCAAATCTTTTCCACATGTTCTTCCATTTTGGTGGCAAGTTGGTGCTCTCTAACTCCGACTATCCTTATGTTATTACGCCGAGAGCGACCCTCCAAGTCCTTGTTCTTGGCACATACTGCTTTCATTTGCGCTTCTAGTGAGGATACTCTGGAAGTTAGGGCTGTTGTGCCATCATCGAGGTCAGATACCCTCTGCTCAACTGTGTCCAGCCTGTCTGCTTGTTTGTCCAGCCAGTGTCGGAGCTGGTCAACTTTGGAGGAGAGTGTCGAGTTTGCTCCCTAGGCCACCTATTCCTGCTTTGAGATCGAGGAAAATTCCTCTGATGTCGAAATCGTGTGTTTCTTCTTCATCTTGGGTTGGCGCTTGAATGGGTGATTGTGATCTGCTGTTAGAGGAGGTCGTTTTGGCCGAGGAACAGCTTTCAAAGTTCAGTTTTCTCTGCGACCTGTCAGCTTTCCCCATGATCGGCGTGGGTGCAGATGCTAATGCGCCTAGGAGGTGGTGTGGGGCAGGCCAGGGAGTTCCGGCTGGATGCTCGTGCCGATCTTGTGCTAGGTGTCACGTTGTGCTGAGCGGGACAGGGATCTCAGCCGACGGTGTTGTAGCTTTGCCACCGTGCCTTTCAGCTTCGGGGAGATGTTGGGTCAGAACCGCAGGTAGTGTCCGGCGGAGCTGTGTTGCCGACCTCAGGGGGCGTGCGCTTGCTGTTTGTCTCTCGATCGAGATATTGGTGCCTCCGGAAGTATGCAGCCCTTTTTAGGTGGTATGCTGGTGGCGGGGCTTTGTGGGGGACTTGGGGTAATTTCCTTAGGTCTGGGCGGGATGGTGCAGTTCTGCTGGGACCAGGAGCCTCTAGGTTGCTGGGCTTCACTGCCGTCGTTCCGCATTCTTATGTTGATGGACAGTCCGTTTATGTCCTTTACTACGCGGGCCCGCAGACAGGTGCGCTTGTAAAGGGCTTTTCGGGTGTACTGTTTCAGTTCGGCTTTCTGTAGTGGCCTGTAGTTGGGGCCACTTACTCCGGGACTGTTGCAGCGCTGTAAGTTGTGGTTTTGGGGTGGTTCCGAGTCGTGTGGCCCTGATCCCTGCTCCCTCCGTGCTTATAGACTTGGGCGCAGGGATTCCGGAAGCCCTTGCAGCTTTTTAACGAGTCCTATGTCACTCAGGTGGACCGGGGTTTCAGGCGGGTCCGCTGCGCGAGTAGGTGACTGTGTGGGTGCGCAGGGCGCTCGTACCTGGTCTTCAGCTGGAATGGGATTGGACGTCTGGCGCTGTTCCGCTCAGCTGTGTTGGTCTGCAGAGGCCTTGCTGGTTCCTTCCCGGCGCCGTGACCTCATGCTCGCCGGCTCCTGTCAGCGGTCTGGAGCTCTGGCGAGGCCCGGCCAGCACCTTGGAGTTTTCTTTTCAGGCGCCGGTCTGTCTCACGGCTGGCTGCCCTCTGCACCCGGGGTCTTTCGCATCCCCGCAGGAGGCTGTTGCTCCACGCCCGCAGGGAGGAGGGGGGGCTCTTCTCCGCTGGGCAAACGGGGTGATCCGCCAGGCGACGGGTGAATGAGTCACTGCGTTCTGCTTGGAATCGCCTTAGCAAGAGATGAGAGGCAGTAGCAAGCTGTTTAGGCACCACATAGGTGGCGATTATTCAGGATTTTGCCGGAGCTACACAGAGCTCACAGGGAGGCCACCATCTTGGACGGCTCTCTAGCGCCCTCTCATAGAAAGCCTTTAATTTCTCAGTTTTTATTTTTGCCGAGAACCACTTGTTGTCTTTATGTCCTTCTTGGCAGAACTTCCTCTTGACTAGGGCTAATGACTGATATGGTATGAAAAGTGTTAATAAACGATTGAGTCATCCCATTTAGTGTCTCTGTGTTCAAAATCTCAGATGACAGGGTTGTCGCACAAGGTTTGACTACTTCTTGTGATTTCTGGACAGCTTAGAAACCCTGGCCTTATCGATTCTCTTAGAGAACAATTTGTTAGTAATGTTAAAATAGATGCAGGTTCTTCCGTTGGTCGGTGTCTGTAGCTTCTGCTTTCTTTGCTTCCCTCTCCAGTCTCTAGCATTCTGCAGATGCTCCATGGACTCCTGCGAGCAGCGGTATCAGTGCTGTTTTGGGGCCAACAGTCCACCTCTGCGAGGTCACGCTGCTGTTGTCTCTGCCAACCCAGCTCTCTTTCAGGCAGACTCCTGTCTGGCCTGAAAAGGACTCTATGGACCTTCTATCAGCGTCCCATGCACTGCTAATCCACTCTCTCCACGATCCTGCTGTCCTGGTTTGAAGGTTCCAGGCTGTACACCTGATCCTCTCTCTTGTGTACAGTCAGTTGTCTCTCTTTACACATTTTAGCTGTTTCCTCCCCAATGGACTGTCATTCTGTTTTCAGTGTCCATGCAATGTTATTCAAGTCTTTCCTTTTTGTCAATGGAGTAATCTCCCTGCTCCCTTGGGCTGCCTTCTTCTCAGTATTTTGTTCAGAGTTTGGAGTGATCTTTAGGTCTCTTCAGACTTTCCTCTTCTCAGTACATTGGTCAGAGGCTGGAGGGATCTTTGTCTCCTCTGGGCTTCCTCTTCTCAGTACTTTGAGGAAGTGTTTGGGAGGGACCCTGTCTGTTTATCTTGTTTTGTTTATACTTTACTGGGGTACAGGTACGAGTATTACTATGAATGATATTAGTACTCTCTAGCCGATTAGAGGTGTTGGGTACAGATCTCGGTGCTTCAAGAAAAATAAAAATTGGGGAGTTCCAATATGAAACTGGAGTCCATATCCCCAGGAGGGGAGTCTCTACTTTTGCATATTACCACCCCCAGGGCGAATATCGCTTAGTGGCCTGACTTCCCTAGCCTCTCGAGGAAGGGCTCCTCTCTGGGGAGAAGTGACGTCATCCCATGGTTCATCACAGTTCTGTGAAAAACCAGAGGGTATTTCACTGCCTAGACCCCGGGGATCCCTTACTCAGTTGGCCAGGGCACAGCCATCACCTTTGGATACAGGCCGTGGGGGTGGACAAGTGCCGGAGGCTCACCTGGGTGAAGGGTCCTCTGGGAGTGTGGGAGGAATGCCCGATGGCGAGATATGGTATTCCCCCTTTCCAAATACACCTGTCCCATTATATTTTATAGGATATTCCAACTTCCCAGACCCCCTTCCCTTTTCCTACACAAACACTGAGCCGAGGAAGAGGTTTGTGGCTGGAAGGAGTACCACGCATGCAATGTACATGTCCCACTAATAAGATCAGGCAGGGTCAAGCACTTGATCTTAATTACATACACCTGGTACCTATTAGCTCTTCCCACATAGTTAAAAGGTGGAACACTGAGACACACTCTGAGCAAGGGGATGCACAAGAAGTAGCAGTTCTTCCAGGCTGACGGCGAACCAGGTGGAGCAGAGTGACAGGCTGACGGACGGAGAAATCTTGGATGCTCCGGTGAGGGATTGTTGCCTCCGAAGGGCCTTGAAGGTTGTGCAAGGAAGCCCAGCTAGAGAGAACAGACAAACCTTTTGTGTTTCAAGAATACCAGCCACCCTGATGGGTGAACGGCAAAGTTGGGGAGGTGCATGTATCGGAAGTTGTGGTATCAGCCATGACTATAGGATCAATGCTGCGAAAGAAGATCGCCAAATCGAGATAGAAACTGAGATGCAAAATTTGAACTGTTAGGTTTGTTCCCGGAAGAGGGAAACCTGGATGTGAGAGATGTCTTTGAACTGTTAGGGTTGATCCTGGCAGAGGGAAACCTAGTTGTGCAAGATCTTTGGACTTTGACATAAGTACTTTGCTTGAAACTACTTTTACCAAGAGGTCGTGGTGTAGGAGAGAAAAAGTGACATTTGAGGAAAGAAGGTTAAAGTGGTCATGCTGAGGTAAGTGCAAAAGCCTTGCAGTTTTGAAAGTTTTCGACAGAGGAAGGAAAGTGAAAGAAGGCTTGAGCCATACAGAAGGAAGCCTATGAAGGTGTGATTGAAGCTTGGGGATGGGCACCGCCGCAAATTGTGATTGAAAAGTTTGAGCCCGGCAGCGGGAAACCTGTACTGAAGTGTGGTAACCAGAAGGAAACTAACTTTTCTTGAACTGTATTAGTGACTTTTCTTGGAATGCCAAGTAGGCCCTGGTCTACGAAACAAACTGCATCCAAGTGTGCCTCCTTAGCCCGTGCTAAAAAACGCAGGGAAGGGAGTTTACTCAGCCATACCGACATTTCTTTTAAACACCGATTTTCCTTTTTTTGCATTACACATTCCCTTTACACATTTATTGCATTAGGAGACGGGCATTGGGTTTATTATTATAAGCCATTTTATACTGACTAAGGACTGACTAGGACTGTATTTGCTTTTTTGTTTGATGGTCGAGAATAAGCTCATCTTAGTTATAGGGCAAGATAGCAGTTTTCCAACCCCTTTTTAAACCATCAATATAGGTTTTGAAACTTGCAGCTCTTGTGTTAGTGTCTACTTGTGATACCATTCCTCCCTCACAGTTCCTAATCAATGTATAACAGCAAAATTTGGCTCTCGAGATGTTTTGGACTCCAACAGCTCTATACAGCATATTCATTGGTGAGGGATCATGGAGGCATAGGCCAAAAATTCTGGCGAGGCAAAGGTTGCATACCACGATGTACAATAATGTATTGGCTAAAATTTGCCGTTTCCGTAAATCTTGCTCCAAAACATTTATAAACCTCTGATTTGTTGTTTACTAGAAAAGCCATATTGAAGACATGTCAACTGGTGCTTCATCAAGTGGTGGAAGATCGGCACTGCGGTCTACGAGTTTTGCTCCTGAGCTTCAGAGCATGATGTAAGTTTAAGAATTCATTTGATTTTGTGATTTATGCTTGGCACTGCCTGGCAGCTGTGGTGAACCATAAGGAGGAGTCGGACTAAAGGACATCACTTCAAGGGTGTTTATTTAACTCAAAAGAAAAATGCCTATCTGTCCCTGTTGCTAAAAGGGATTTCCCCTTCCTATCAACTAAACTCGTCTTCAATCAAAATAAAAATTCGGTTTTGGACGGATCACTATCAACTATCTGGCCCTACCACTTTAAGACTTTAAGAAAAAGAAACATACATATAAGGCAGAGTATGTATGCCCTCTTCTAAGGCTTCTCTATACTAGTTGTAAGCTAATGTCTTGGGATTGCTTCTTGAGCCTGGGTCACAATACAAAGGTTCTTTTTCACAGATCAACAAAGAAAAGTTCCTCAGTTTTTCTCTGGGTTCCTTGAGGAAAAATGTAAGTTTTATAAAAAAAAAAAGTCTCCAGTTCATTAAATGGAGGAATGATTCCCTTAATCCGCCTCCACCAGTTGGGCCACTTGTTTTCTTGTTCTAATGGTATATAAAGGGAGTCTCGCAATTCCCCCTTGACTTGGTTCAATGACTCCTCCAGGTTCCCTTTCACATATTGCTTGCAATGTTCCATTTATCTCGACAGGACTCTGTAGACACTTCTGGCCCTCTGACTTTCTTAGCTCTTGGGACTGTCTCTTGAGCCTCTGCCAATGCCCATTAATCTGTTTTTATAGGGCTCCTGTAACCCTCTACGGTATACTGTCTCTGTTTCAGGTTTTGTTCGGCTCGCCTCCCTCCTCCCTGGGCATCCCTGGTACCTTCACTGCCTTCGGGTGTGCTCCAGCGGGGTGGCGTCTCTGTGAGGACGTTGCCGATCCTTGCTCTCCTCCGCGTCTCTGTCAAGTAAGCGTTTGGTTTCTTTACTCTGCCCACTTCAGTGGTTTCTTCGATTCTCAGACTCGGAAGGGGTGATTTGTTCCTCCATCGCTCTCTGGTCTCAGTGCTTGCTCGTGGGCCCCACGCCTACCATGGATGCAGCGTGGCCACGCCACCATGTACTACAAGGTTTCTCTATCGCTTCTGCGATATTGCACTACCTTTTTTGTCTTTCTGTTTTTTTTTTTTTTTAACAACGTTATTTAAGCTCGGCTGCAGGTGCAGTGTACGAATGAGATCGATAAAACAGCTCCCTTCAGTTTGATTCCATTTTACATAATTCAATTCTCCCTCTCCATCCCCAATTTTCACCTTTAACTTTTCAGCTAGTATGTGGTAATTTGTAGCTTATGCGTTTGCGCCGGATAATTTTGATCATTTTCAAGTACGGATTCCCAGACATCCGTGAAGCCATAGAGCAGGCCGTCCACAGCTGCTATTACTTTCTTGACCACCAAAATATCCCATACCTTTGTCCACCACAGCAGCATGAGCAGACCTTCTATAGTTTTCCAGGCTTTAGCTTTTATAATTCTAGCCGCCACCAGCAAGTGATAAGTAGCCTGGCGGTCGCCCTTGATTTCGGTATATGTCTGAAACGGCGCACCTAGTAGGATAATGGCTGCCTCCATATGCAATTGGATCCCTGCTATTGCTGCAATTGCAGCCAAAACCCCCTCCCAGTAAGTAAGGACAATCTGGCAGTCCCACCACACATGGAAGTATGAACCTTGTGCCCCACATTTCCGCCAACAACTGGGATCTACGGTATGTTTCATTTTATGTAAGGAGGGGGGGGATAATACCATCTGTATGTTAGTTTGAATGCACATTGTTTATTTGTGATACTTCTAGAGGTGGAGTACTTTATCGACCAAATATCTATCTAGGTTTGGTCTTCTAATCCTCCACCCACTTGGTCATATACTGGAGTTCGAGTGACCACATTCCTACTGTTAGGCTCTTGTATAGTTTGGAGACATTACCCCTTGTTGCCCCTGCTATAATTGGGAATTCCAAGGCCCATCTCTCTCGTAACACCGCCTGTATAACCTGGAGGTTGACTATCCAATGCCTTATTTGCACAGATCTGAACCTTTCCCATTCCGTAGTGCACATTTCTCTTTACACTGTGGGAATGTTAACGGCTTCTCACTTTCGAACATTTGTGACATATGCTGCAATCCCCCTCGTGACCAGCTATTGAAATCCCTGCTTTGCAGGCCTGGCGTGAAACCTGGATTATGCAACACTGGCATTAAGGGGCCTAAACCTATTGGGAGACCCTTGATGGGCATAGCCGTGTCTCAGTACCTCAGCAAAGTTCTAGTTGGACCATTGCTTCCATGTCGCTTGTGTAGTTTATGGCCGGGATCGAATGGGCATTGATGTCCTGGATTGCTTTATGCCTATCCTATTTGGGGGGTAATTATGACATTTCTTTGTGTTTTATATGCGCTGCAACATTGTAGTTTTGTAGATGTGGGACACTCATCCCTCCCAGTCGCGTATTACCCATCATCCCTGCTTTGGAGATCCTGGGCTTTTTGCCTTGCCGTATGAATCTCCGGATTCTGTTGCAATCGTATCATGGCATTCCATGGGATTTCCACTGGGAGCGCCATACAGAAATGGAGATGCCTCCTGGAGTAGGTTTATTTGTATTGCTGTAATACGACCCATTAACAATATCTCCTGGGCGTTCCAGTGTTCCCAGTCCCTTTCTAGAGTCTTGATTAGCTCGGGTAAATTTACTGCATATTTTGCTTTAGGGTGCTCCGGAATCCGTACCCGCAATTATAACACTGCCTCCTTTTCCCATGAGATTCTCGTCACCATACTTCCAGGGGGCATGTTGTTTCGTGTTAGCTGTTGTGTTTCGGGGAAGTTCAGCATTACCTTGTGCCGAAGGTCAGTATGTTTTGAGTTTCTTTTGACGGATGTAACATCAGTCTCTTCTACTCCCATAGAGGCAGACATTGTATTTCTTAAAGAGAGTTCCTGATAGGAATGAGAGTCCCTGTCTCCTCGAGGGGAGTTGCCCCCAATGAGGCCCTGCTGTCCCAAACCCCTAGCAAGGGTTTTTCTTGTTTGGCTGACATCCCTATCCTCAAAGGGGGTGGCTCCCCCTCAAGAAAGAAGGGTCAAATTACCTAAATTCATCACACAGCCTTGAGGCTAACTGGATTTGACATTTGGATGGCTCCAAATATAACCTGGAGGTGATCACCTTTTTTTCTTAGATGACCTTGGAATGGCTTGGGTTTTTGAAAGGTCTATGTTCTCGATCCACCCGAAGGAGATGCACACATCCTGTTTGTTTCTATCCCTCTTTCTGATCCACGACTTTGTCCTTCTGTTGTGTTGGTACAAATCAGGGTTTTTCCAGCCGTCCCCTGTTGCCCCCCGGACCCATTTGAACCTTAAAGCTTGGCCAGGACCTTCTCCCATGCATTGCATTCAAGTATTGGGTGTCTGCTCCGATTAGGGGAATATATCCTTGTGGTAAATCCTCATCTGTGAAGTGAGGTCTGCTAAACTGCCCCCCCCTCTCTTGTCATAATGCTCCATGCTGAAAAGCATAGTGCAAGCATGTAACTGCTGGGCCTTTTTGTTGACACCTTTCGGCAGCTGAGTTCTAATTTGGCAATGTAGCAGTAGGAATGGACATTAGCATTCCTGTCAGCAGACTGGGTGAACCCAAAATTCCAATTCCAGGATCCGCTTTTACCTGTGAGCAATCCTAATCCTTAATGTAATCATATAATTGTATGCTCCCGGAACCTTGTGGATGATGACAAATCTAAATTTAAGCCATGTCCTGTTGTGACAGTGATCTCTGGGGATCCTCAATTACACTGGCCAAGTCTATTGGTGTGATTTTGTTAGTTTTTGTTTAGTGACCTTACTTTCAGGTCCTTCTGTGTATCTCCCAAAACAGACAATTTGGGCTCTGTCCCGGCAAAAGCCATTATCTCTGTGGGAAAGTGTTGGCACCTTCCAGGAAAACTCGAACAGACCCCAGGGGGCAGGTAGAAGTCCAGTACATTGCTGGACTTCCTCGAGCCTAATCGCCTGACTCGACGCCCACTATCCACTGGGAACGATTTGAAACATCTTGTCACCAACTTTGAAAGCACCTAGAAGCCTGGCACAATGGTTGGAGGTCCAAAAACAGGCATTAGAAGTGGTTCTGTAAGACCGCACCCTACCCTTTTCAAAGAAATCTTCTGGGAACTGACATTGCTGATTCTGTGCATTGATGTCATCAGACCCAGAGTGCCCCCCTTTCATTGCAAGTCTTTATACGTGGTGTCCACTTTTACAGGGGCTAGGTGTCGTTTTTTTTAATAGTGTGTTTGCATTGTTAGTTTAACTAAAATATCCTATTTGTGTATTTCCTTGGTGGGCACTGTTTAGTTTTGTAGTGTTACTGATGTATCGTCTGCTTCTGTGCTAGCTCACATCTCTGTCTGAAGTGCATAGACTGCTGACTTAAAGAGGTGAAGGTGGTTTACCTCTCGGGCTGTGACTGTTTCACCTTTATGATTGGGATCACTCCTGGTTTAGCAGTAGCGTGGGTGCTCAGTAGGAATGTTATCCATTACTCCTCTCTGTCACAGTCCGGACCCCGCACTTCACCTTAATTAAAGAAATCACTAAAAACACATTTTCAATTCATTTTTTAACCTGAGATGCACTTGGTTGAAAGAGTTCAACATGGACCACTTTTCTTGCTATCTCGTCTTGCTTCAATTTTTTAGATTCTTTGTTGTGGATGTCCGTGATTGAAGGATTCTCTCTATTTAGCATTTAACAGGCAGGGAAATGCCACAGGCGGCTGTTGGGGCAATGATTCCCAATGCAGTTTAGAATGCATAAGTTGTTCATGTATGAAAAGGTTTTTTTACATTTCTTTTCATACTGCAACTCGAGCAGCAGCCCGTTTCCTTTTTTTTTTTTTTTTTTTTTTTTTTTATTGGCATAGAAAGAGTACAGATTACAAACACAGTGCGCATATCAGTTGGTAATGCAGTTACATGTATCACACTACACATCTTGCGAGTCTTAAACAGGGAGCTGAGCGCTCATGCATATAGTACAGAGTTTTTAATCGGCAGCAGGGGTTAACTCATCAGGTAGAGGTGATGATGCCCGTACAGTGTCTTCCTTATTGTTCAGGTAGCTACAGAACTCTGACCATACGTTTTTGGGGCGGGAAGACAATGGGAGGGTATTAATGTAGTCCTCCTCGCACGCCTGAGTCCAGGTGAGGGCCCTTAGCCACATCTCGAATGATGGGGGAGAGCGGCGTTTCCAGCATTGTAGGATACATTTTTTAGCTACCATGGTAGCAACATTCAGAAACCTAGCCATCTTCCTAGCTTCAGGTTCGTCCCACACACCAAACAGAACTGCAAGTGGTGCAGGAGAGATTCGGGTCATTATTATTTCAGATAACGCTGCAATAATGGCCTCCCAATATGGGCCCAGGGCCACACAGGACCAAAACATATGTATGTGATCAGCAGCAGTGGATTTGCATCTAGGGCACAACTGAGCCTGGCCTGGGGTGAACCGTCCCACCTTGTGCGGCGTGTAGTATAGGCGGTTTAGGAGTTTATACTGCATACATCTATATCTAGCGTTGAGGGAGGTTTTACGTGTGTGCAAACACATCTTGTTCCACAATACATCCGAGAGGGGGACACCCAGTTCATCACTCCACAAGTCGCGCGCCGGCTGCAGTGCCACATCAATGCTAGCCATCTGCGACCTATACAGCGATGAAGTTATGCCCCTAGCTCCGGCCGAGTTGGCTATATATTGGATTTCAGGGGAGTCTGGGGGCTCATCTGGGTAGGAGGGCCACCAAGCCCGAACTGCTGCTCTTAATCTGAAGTACTGCAGCATTTCGAGTGCCGAGCCGGTGTGACCGGGTCTCCACGTCTGCGGGGTAATGAACTTCCCGTCAGGGAAAAGGTCGGTCAACGCTCGGTAACCAAGGCTGTCCCAGCGTTCAATTAGGGGTTTATCATGAGTGGGGCTGAGACCCGGGAACTGCCAGATGGGCAGCCATTTGTAGTATGGGTGGTGGCCGGTGTTTGCCTGCAGCAATCGCCTCCAAGCCAAGATCGTGGCCGCCACCGGGTCGGCAGGGGCATCAGCTCGGAATGTGTGGTGCAGAATGAGGGATAGGGGGTTAATTTCCTCGCATGCCAGTGTCTCTAATTTCACATGTGGGGGAGGGTCCGTAAATGTATACCAGTGTGAGGCGTGTTGTGCTTGTGCGGCAATCCAGTACTTTGCGAAGTCCGGGGCAGTGAAGCCCCCCTTCTCATAAGGGAGAGTCATATGCTGCCACTTTTTCCTCACCGCTCCCGCATGCCACAGAAAGCGGGCGCAGGCCGCGTGGAGGTCCCTGAAATATCGCTTTCCGGGCCAGATTGGCACATTCGCGAAAATGTAGAGCAGCTTAGGGACAATAATCATTTTAATCAAAGAGAGCCTGCCCGACAGGGACAGCGGCAGAGCACGCCACCTCGACAGCCGGGACTCCGTTAGGTGCGCCATAGCTGTGTAATTGTCAGCTAACAATGATGGCTTACCGAGGGAGACCCGCACTCCAAGGTAACCGATGCCCTCGGGCGACCAGCGAAGGGGGAACTCACAATCCGGTCGGGGGGTCGCCGCCGTGAGTGGGAAGATGTCGGACTTAGTGTAGTTGATTGTGAAACCTGAGAATGTACCTATTTTAATTATATCTCGGAGAATGGGATCTAAGTGAGCAGCTGGGTCTCTGATGTATAAGAGTACATCATCTGCGTATAATGAGATGATCTCTGGGGTGTCTTGCATACGTATGCCTTTCCGAGCATGTTTGTTCCGGACACTGTCGGCCATGGGTTCAATAGCGAGTGCGAAGAGTATTGGGGAGAACGGGCAACCTTGGCGAGTGCCTCTATACAGCGCGAAGGGGGGGGAGACTTTAGAGTTGATAAGAACTCTGGCCACCGGGTCAGTGTATAACAGCTTAATGTATGATATCATTCGCGGGCCAATTCCCATTTTATGGAGAACTGCCCACATGTATTGCCATGACACCATATCGAACGCCTTTTGGGCGTCGAGAGTAACTGCCACGGCATGGGCATCGGGATCGATTCTGGACATGACATTGAACAGTCGTCGAATGTTAAGAGACGTGGATCTGCCAGGGACAAATCCGCTCTGATCCGGGTGGACCAGATAGGACATTATCGGGAGGAACCTGCTCGCAACGATTTTGGCAAATATTTTTGTGTCTGTGTTTATTAAGGAGAGGGGTCTATAAGACCCGCATTCTTCCGTTGGCTTGCCCGGTTTGGGGAGTACGGTTATAAGAGCCTCACGTAGAGAATGGGGCAGCGTACCTAGTTCGAGCGATTCGTTCCAGACCTCAAGGAGTCTGGGTGCCAGGGTGGCTACATGTTCCTGGTAGAACTCTGAGGTGAGACCGTCAGGGCCAGGTGCTTTGCCTTTGGGGCAGCTCGATATGGCGGTGGTTATCTCATCACGAGTGAACGGGACCTCCAGCTGGTTCCTTGTGTCGTGGGAGATGAGGGTCATGGGGATTTGATCAAGAAGGAGGTCGGTGTCCTGCAGACTGTGTTCTTGTCGGGGACCGTATAGGGCTGTGTAGAATGCGGTGAAGGTTTCTAGAATGTGTTGGTCAGACCAGCCCAGAGTTCCGGAGGCATCATGGACACAGTCTATGCGTGTTTTGCCACACTCTGCACGGGCCAGTCTGGCAAGTGTCCTCCCGGGTCTGTCCCCCTCGCCATATTTCCGGGCAGCCATCGGGCGGGTATAGTACTGTAGCTCCCTTCGGGCATGAGCCTCGAATGTTTCAAGTTCCGACCTGATTTGTGCCAGTATGATCGGGGAAGGGGTTGAGGCATATTGCTTTTCGAGGTCTTTAAGCTTCCCCTCCGACCGATGCAAGCTGTTTCTAATGGCTTTGAGGACCCCAGCTTCCCTGGAGATACACATCCCCCTAATGAAGACCTTAAAGGCCTCCCAGCGCACTCCATCAGAGGTGTCATGTCTGTTGTTGCATTCAAAGAAAGTGTTGATGTCGGCCAAAATTTCGGCCCTGAAGACTATATCTTGGAGGGCCTCAGATTTGAATCGCCATGTTGAGCGGGAGGGTTGGTCACGCTCCAGTGTGATTTGCAACGTTACTGGGGAGTGGTCCGAGAGTGTGCGCGGGTGTATCTGTGCATTTGCGGCCTTGCTAACCAATTCGCCCGATATGAGGAATAGGTCTATCCTCGATAGACTGTCGTGCACCGAAGAGTAGAAGGTATACTCCCTTGACTGTGGGTGGAGGACTCTCCATGCATCCCTGAGTCCTAGTGCATCCATATGTGTGCGCAGCCTAATTGCCGCGCGCGTGACAGCCCTACGAGCAATCCCAGACCTATCTAGGACGGTGTCAAGTGTCAGATTCATGTCCCCCCCCCATATGATGGGGACCCCTGCATATTTCGACAAAACGCAGGTAATTGTGTCGAAAAATTCTGGCGCATCAAAGTTAGGGGCATATGTGTTTACCAACAGGCATTCCCTATTCGCCAGTAGACAGTGGAGTATTACATACCTGCCTTCAGGGTCAATGTGACTAGTGCGCAGCAGGAACTGGACCGATTTGTGAACCAGAGTGAGTACTCCTCTAGCCTGAGTGGAGTATTTTGTATAGTATCTGGTGGGGCCCCAGCTAGGGGCGAGACAAGCAGCTAATCGCCCTAAGGCATGTGTTTCTTGCAGAAGGAGTACCTTAACTCCATGTCTCTGGGCGTATGCAGTAATTCTACGTGCCTTGGTAAAGTTGCTCAACCCCCGAACGTTCCATGTCATAATATTAATAGACATAGGGCAGTGTTATGGGACATCCCAACTGCGATAGGCTCCTACGTGCAGTGTAACAGAGCCCATTGACGAACACACACATAGTGCTGCAATCGTGCACCCCTCTTCCATGCCTTTTCCATTAACAAACTCCCCTTTTTTTGTGCCCCCCTCCCTCTCTGCCCACCCACAACTTGCAGTGTAGACCCCCCCTTCCCAAACACAAGTGCCATCAGTTCCCATTGCCCAGGCGTCTCCAGCGGGGCCAGAGGTCGCATCTAGACAACAGTCGGCGGGCAGCACCCAACGGGGGTGTGTCCCCACCGTGGCCCAACGGGGGCCCAGAAACAGTGGCAACAAGGTGAAAACAAAGAATAACATTGCAGCTGCAGAGAGGCGCGCCGTTGCTGTGTAGTCGGCGTTGTGAACTGTGGAAGTGGACAGAGTACTGCCCAAGGTGGGCTTCTGCGGAGGGCGGATCCAGTGCATGATCCCTGTAGTCTGTGGGCCAGTCCGAGTGAATAGAGTACGGAAGCAGGTGTGGTCAGGGCAGCCAGCCGAACTTTTGCAACGAGGACAAGTGACACTATGTGTTTCAAGCATTGGGGCAAGAGCCGGCAGCCCAGTCATTGGCAACAGGGATCAACATTTGCTAATTGAAAAGCGAGGTTGCCATTTTCACGTTGGATGGATAGGATCACCAGATAGGGTTAGCATAGACAGGTAGATCAGGATATGCTTATGCATTATTGAGGCGGGCCCCCGCTGGGTTAGGGAGTGGGATCTGCGCCTCGATGAATCTCGTTGCCTCATCAGGGATAGTGAAAAAGAAAAGTTTTCCGTTGTGAGTAATCTTGAGTCTCGCGGGGAACAGGATGGCATAGGGAACATTGCGCTCTCTAAGGAGTTTCTTGACGCCCAAGAATTGCCTCCTCTCTTGCTGCACTCCGACGGAAAAATCCGGGAAGATTCTGATCGTATGGGCTTCCCAGCGCAGGTCACCCTTCTCTCTCGCCAGGCGCAGGATAAGGTCTCTGTCTCGATAGTTCAGGATCCTGGCAATGATGGGTCTGGGTATATCACCAGGTTTGGGGCGTGGGGATAAGGCCCGGTGTGCTCGCTCAACTGTAAAGAATGATGACAAGGATGGGTTCCCTAGGAGATCTTTAAGTAGACATTCGACTGCGTCTTCCATGCGTCCCTTAAGGGCATTTTCAGGGACCCCAATAATGCGCAGGTTGTTCCTGCGGGAGCGCGACTCCAAATCCTCGCACTTCGCTTTCACATTTTTCATTTCACGGGTCAGGGATGCGACCGTATCCTGTAGTGTGTGTATGTTATCCTCATTGGACGATACCCTAGCCTCGGCCTCCGTGATCCTAGTTCCGGCCTGATCCACTCGTGTCCTGAGCGAGGCGACTTTGGCGTTGATGTCGTCCAACTTCTCGTGGAAGGCAGCAAAGTTTTTGGCCATTGATTCCATCAATATGGTGAGATCCGGCAGCTGGGGAGCAGGGTGAGGGGCGATCTCAGGCTCTTCATGATCGGGTGACACCCGGTCAGTCTCAACCCTCGGGATAGTCTTAGCAAACTTGTCCATGGCTCCCCCCTTGTTACCCCCCTTGGTTCTGCTCGACATTATACGCTTAGGTTGATGATTCAGGAGGTCTGCGGCCGACGTTCCACGAAAGGGGACCCAGGAAGGGCCACAGGCGCTGGGCCCGACACCACAGGGGTAGGGGCCACAGTCAGCTATGTGGGGGTCAAACGGACAGGATATAGCTGGAGGAGGCAATGGAGAGGTGGCCACAGTCCCGGCAGAGCGGATTGGTGATATTGAGTGGGGGTTCAGCGGAGGCAAGTGATCAGTGTCAGGCAGATGTGCAAAGTAGTGCTGATGGGGCCGCCACACCCAGGTAGACCATGTCAGCGCCTCGCGGCCCGTATTGGCATGGTAGCAAGTGATGGCGTGCGCCAGCTGTCGGCTGATGGGAGCGGGATCCCCCCGGGTGGGCACAGTGCAGGTGGGTGCCGCTCCAAGAAATAAAATTGGAGCCCTCTACGGAGCCCGCCCAGCGGCAGGCGCGGTACGCCCCCTAGGCGCGCAGGCACGGCCACAGCCGTCAGGAGCAGGCCCCCACCTCCTCACCTGGTAATCGGGAAGCAGTCAGGCACCGCCCCGCGGCCCCGGGAGGCGGCAGGGACAGATCAGCAGCGGCGCTCCGTCGCGGTCCGCAGATGGAAGGGGGGAGAGGTGCGGCCGGCGCAACAGCGCAAGGCAAGCCGCCGTCCCCCGGCACAGCGATCCAGATGCTGTCGTCACGCGGAGCCCTCCACCGGTGCGCAGGGCCGAAGGGACGCCGCCCCCAGGCGGCCGGCCACAGCGGAGCGAGGATCAGGCCACAGCCTCGCGATCCCGGAGGAGGCGGGAGCTCAATTGAGTGCGGTGGAGGGGGGGGGGGGAAACACGGTCCGCGCTCCAGCGCCGGCAGCAGCCGCCGCTCCCCGGCACCGCAGCCCAGCTGGCACCGATGGGGGCAGCACACACCAGCCCGCTGAGCCCCTCGACGCCCACCGCCGGGCCTCAGGTGAGGATTGCCGGCTCTCAGCTGCCGCCGCGCCGCAGGCAGCAGTCCCAGGGGGCCGGGCCGACCCAGCCGCCGGCAGTTACACGGCGTACAAATCCAGCCGATGTATGGAGCTGGTCCAAACTCACAGGGCGTAAGGCAGGGATGATAAGCAGCAGCTGGAGCAAGTTTTAGGGGAAAGGATCTCCTAGATCCGCAGATGCAAACGGATGAAAGCCGACGTTCCACGGAGCCAGTAAGCTAAGCAGCCATCTTGGGCTGCTCAACGGCGCCACCTCCCCAGCCCGTTTCCTTTTTAATGCATTGAAAAGTTTGGAAAGGGTCCGATTATGGGTGAGCTCAAAAAGAGGTGGCATTAATCCAGGGAAGGGCTGCATGCCAGCTTGTTTTGCCAACCACAATGTGTATGTGTCGTAGAAAACAGCCTTAAAACAGGGATAGAGATTGTTTTTTTTCATTCTTTTTTAAAGTCAGTTTCACTTATCAAACCTCTAGAATCCTTCTTTATTCAACTAATAAAGCCTTTTAAGTAGTTCGATTCTTAACAAATTTCGATGTAGTTTGCTTCCATTTAACCATAGCCTCTTGAAAACAATTGCACAGTTCCGCCATTAAGCTACCGCATGGGCCAGTATGTTGGAGAAAACTCAACTCGGTCCTCTGTAAGCTGGAAAAAGTTGTCTGCGTAGTTTCTGGGGTCTTTATTCTTGACGTGGTGTCCTTCTCAATGTCACTGTTTGTTTCGTTCTGTGTAAAGGTGTTAATTGTGTGGTTCAAAGAACGTGGGGAGGCTGATAAAGTGGACCATGGCAAGTCTTTGTGTTGGGAGAAAATGCTCAGTTTGTTCTTATTGCAATAATTACAGTTCGGCATGTGTGGCTGTCGCAATGTGCGGATCTCCCCAATTAAAAAAAGGGAAACGTATGCTATTGGCCTGCTTGAGCATGCTCTGTAGACTAAGGATACCTTCGGCGTCGAGTAATAGTAGGTCCAGCCATTGAGTTTGATCATGGACAGTGGCTCACCTGTGTCTTGTGATGGACTTCATTCATTGTACTTCTCGGTGATGCACCTACTGCTCCATTTTAGAGCTAGGCCAAAGCACTGATCCTCGAGAGTCCTCTGATAACCGTCTACCCTTATGACAGATGGTTCCATCCACTGGGCAACTGTCACTGCATCTTATTACCCTACGGGTGCTTCTTGTAGACCAAGCTATCAGGGGTAAAACTTTCAAGCTGCAAGCTACCAGCCAGCCATAAGAAGTTACTCGCCCTCTGAAATCTAAACATACACCATTTCTTACTCGCTAAGAGTGAATTAGTACCAGCCAATGGCGAGTGTCCATTTTGCACCCTGAAGCTATTGCTGCAAAGGAGAATTGATTAAAACCATAAGGCCTACAGGTGAACATTGCTGTGCATCTTGCAAGTAAACCTGGGCTCCCTCTGCACAGAGCTGATGAAAACCATGGGTCCCGTGCAGCCGTGCAATTCTGTATCCCAGAATTGGCTCCTTAAACATGAGCCTTCTTGGCAGGGATTTGAAAGGCAAGGCCTGTTTGATTTGCTGACAGTTCTGAATGCAGAGGTTTAGACACTGGTAATATAACCTGTCATTTTCTGCCTGCGTTACTTTTCTTTCAATTCTGCCCTGCTACTTTTTCGTCTTGAGTTTTTCTGCGACATACAACATTTGTTGTTTTGTGGGGCAGAAGGAGCCAGTTACGCAGTTCTTTCCCATGCTTTGCTTTCTGAAGGTAATTCGTTCTGAAACATTGTTGTACCTGGAGTGTGATCTATGAAATGCTATAAGGTTTAAGAGCCACTGACATGGTGAAGTATTTCCCTGCTTTCCCATGAAGATGGCTACTGCTGCGACGCATGCCTGAGCTCTGCATTTGATTAAATGTTTAAAGGATGTCAGTACTAATCACGTTTAATTCCTGGCAATACGTAACTTCCATTTTGCTTCTGCAGTGGTTTATTTTCTTAGAGGCAGCAGCAGACAACAATCTGAACAGGGGAGTGCGCTGAAGCCTGCGCAGAGGTTCAATAGAAGGATCGCCGAGCTGCAGTGGGCCACACACAAGCACACGTGCAAAAAATATCATAGTGCAAACTGATGTGGGCATCGCTAGCTTTTCATCTCCAGGTCGGCTGTATCAAATGGATATCCGATCTTGTAAATATTTTGAATGACTTCTGACGGAACATGCTTTTCCCTGGACCTGGTCATCCGGCAGCAATCTGACTGCGCTAAAGTTGCTTCCGTCTGGGGGCATGGTGCTTGGTAGCATTCAGGCTTCTGGGTGTTGGAAAGCAAAACAGATGTTGGAGCTGGTCAGGTCTCTCACCATGTTGACTTTCCTTGTGTCTCCCGTCTCTAGTCTATATCTTGTTGTGGTCTGAAGGAACACAAATCTGGTCTTTCCGCAGTGTGCAAAAGTTGCTCTACGAATATCATTCAATTCGTACATGATTTTTTTCGACAAGTGGAGAGAGTTCATCACTGGTTTTTTTTCTGGAATGGGCTGTTTGTCAGCACTTACGTTTCTGAAGCAGATTATTTTGTTAGTCGGTTTAGCGGTTTTAATATAAATCAGAATTTGCTTCGAAGGAACATTTAGTTACATTTATTTTCCCATCTTGCTTACGCCAGGTCAAAGGGTGTGATGAAACTTTGGTAAACGTCAAATTGTAATTCATAGAAGATGCATTTGCAAATCACTTTTTCAAATTTGATGGAAAATGATAAAAGGAAAAGTTAAGCAAAATGCTCAACATATACAATGTACTGCCATTTGATTTTTATAATCTTCTTTCAAAACCCTTCTCAAAGAAGACAAACGTGAAAAGTTAATAAAATATAGAAAGTGTAGGACCCTTTCTGAGTGTCCGGTAGAGGGCCGGAGTGCACCTTTTTTCGCATTGCATGCATTCTTTAGTACCTGATAAGGATTGAACACATTTTTACCTCTTTCTCCATTGTCTAAACCCAGTAAGATCCTAAAGTGCCACGGCTGAAAAAAAAGCAACAGTTCAAAGAAATGTCATAACATGTTATTATTTTATTCAAACTTGTATTCAGCGCTAGTCCTACGTTGAGGCACTTGGGAACACCTTAAAATGTTCAAAAGGGAGGAGGGGGGAACAAGGATTACAACATTTTCACAACAGGCTAGGCAGATTAAGATAGGCAAAGGTAGCAGGAGAGGTAGTCTGGCTGTTTAGGTGTGGGGAAAGAGGTAGGTTTTGAGGCTTTTGTGGTAGATGGAAGGTGCTGCATGGATGTGGGGTGAGAAGGTGATCCAGGCTCTGGGTGCCTTTTGGGTGAAGCCTTGCTTTTGTGTGCAGGTTCGCTTGCAGAGTAGAATGTGTTGAATAATCTTCCATGATATCTTGGATGTAGTGATGGCCTTTTTGACTGACCATGTGCTGTTTCTCGACCTCCGCAAGGTAGGGATTACTGGTATGGGTCTGAAGTTTCTTCAGTCGTTACTGGAAGACCATTCAGTCAGTGGCTATGCCACCATGCTAGTCGTCCTTAAATTCACTCACATCTGGAGTGCTCTAGGGGATGGCCCTCTTCCATTATTGTTTAATCTGTATGACTAGTGGCCTTTTTGAATTTCGGTTACATAGCTATGCAGGTGGCATGTATGATCTCGTGAAGATAAATGAACATTTATTCACACCCGGGGATGGGTGCTCAGCCTATCGGGTGGCTGGAACAGCGGGCGAGAACACACTGTTTTTACAGACACCTGACGCCCTTCCCCGGGTGACCCCACCTTTACTGTGGGGAGGCAAAAGGGAGTCTCCCCATGTCCCAACCAAACCATCTGATGCCCCAAACATACACTTTCCACACACTCCCTCCTGTCCCACTTACCTGCTGGACGGGATCTTGGTGCTCCTGTCCCTGCACTCCTCCCGTCCGCGGCCACCATAGGAATACACAAGGGATTATGTCCCTTTTGCAATAGCGGTGGCCATCTTGTTTTATTTTCTTTGAGAGATTGGGCTTTCGCAATATGCATGCAGCCCATCGCTTGTCAAAAATAAAAATGAAACCATTGCACCCTGGATTAACCCCGGGGTGCGAATAGCTATCAACCCCTTGTCGGGGGAGGCAGACATGGGTGGTAACAGCCCACAGCCCTTGATTCGCTCGGGCTGGGCGGGCCCTTACCGGCCATGCCCGCCCCCCAATTTGGGTGCGATTGCCATATTAACTACTTCCAATGTTCGTGCTTCTCAGTCAGCAAATGACGCCTAAGGCTGAGATTTGGCCGCCTTTCAATACGGTTCACAACTGGGGTCTCTTTTTGGTTTCTACTTATGGAACTTAGTCCAGGATTATTGTGGTGAAGAATCGTAGAGCTATAATTAATTAGAAACTGGATTTCTTTTCAGCTCAATATTTTTTTGCTCCACGAGTTGCATTCTTTGCCCAGGTCATGATTATTAATAATAGATTTCTGTCTTCAGTCATACACTGCTGCGATTTGATAAACTAATTTCGAATTTGAGGGTTTCATAAAAAGTTAAATCTACGTCATGGTTGCAAGCCTAGTAGAAAAATGGCACAGATACGTGGGGTTTAGCCCACAAATGCAAGTAACAGCGTGCTTCTTATTCCAAACCAAATACCTTACATAGCTGCATAGGGGCGCAAAGGGTCTTCTGTAAATGAAGAGATGTATGCATAAGCGGTTGAAATGCAATATAGGAAAAACAAAATGTAGGCAGTTGCAAAAAGGCACAATCGCTGATGCTGACACAGGCACTTGATAGTGTAGGTGGTGTGCTTTTTCAAAAGGGCAAAGTACCCCACCACAACAAGAAACGGGGGAATGAGTAAACATTGCAAGAGAAGAATTGTTCCCTTTGGAATACAATTTAACGTACATTGGTTAGTTAGTTAAATCGCACAATAAATGCGAGTGTATTAGGCAACTTCTATAGTATTTAAAAAAGCTTAATAAAAGTCTCAACGTTTTTGAATTTACATACCACAATTATTGGAGGTATTTTGAAAGATGTATAAATTATTAAACACAGTTACCAATATAAAAGAAATGCTTAAATAAAACACAAGGACATATATGTGTATGTGTCATATACTGTCTGGCTTCCCTGAACGCTGCGCACCTAGCTCGTCCAGTGACTGGTTTCGGAGCCTGTTGCATCTTTGCGCTGGCTTTATTTTTACTCCTGCCAACTGTTTTTCCTTTAATTTTTTATCACGTCTGATACTGTTTTACCCATTCCTACTTGCTGCACATCTCACTCCTTTACTTTTTGTTCATCTACCCGAAATCTAAATAACCTTGCCTATCTTCCTTCCTTCCCCTTTTCCACTTCCGTTAATCTCGCACTTTGGAGCGCTGGTTCACTATGTAACAAATCCCACTCAGTTCTTGATATTTTTTTTTGTTTAAATCTTAATTTTTTGTGTATCTACGAAGCTTGGCTCTCCCGTTTCAATACCTCGATGCCTGCTTCTCGTTCTACATCTGCTACTGCCTTTGTGCACACGCCCTGTCCTGCGAGCATGGAAGTGGCATGGGCATCCTGCGAGCATGGAAGTGGCATGGGCATCCTGCGAGGATGGAAGTGGCATGGGCATCCTCCATTCTTCCTCCTTTGTTATCTCTCCCCACCTTTCCCCTCTGTTCTTTAACGACCTTTATCAAACGATATTCTCTTAGTTTCTTACTTGTTTATCGCCCTCCCGCTTGGCTGCTACTTTCTGTGAGGATATTGATGCCTTTCTCTCTGCTGTTCTACTTTCTTGCACCCCGCTCATACTCCTGGGCGATTTCAATCTTCATCTCTCCTCTACTCATTCCTCACTTCCTATTTTTGCTATCCTCGATTCCTACCACTTCTTTGCTTTTCCCACTCCCCGGTCCCATTCATCAGGTTACAGTCTGGACCTTATATTTGCCTCTTTAGTATTGTTCTCTCCTGTCTCTGCCCTGCCCATCTAATCTTCTGATCATCATCTTCTCTCTTTCTCCATTGTTCCTCTGCCTACTTCACCTCCCTTAGCTGGTTCAGAGTCATCCACCTACCTCTGTCGCAATCTCCGTGCTTCTAATAGCCCCCTATTTATCTCATCCTGCATTTCTGCTCTTCCTTCTCACTCCACATTCTCTGCCCTCTTGGATGAAGATGCTGCAACCTCTTTCTTCCTCCCTTTCCTCGTCACTTCATACCCTGTCTCCTGCTTCTTTGTTTTCTCACTCGCAAACCCCCTCATCCTTGGCTTTCTTCCCATTTCCGCTCAATGCAGCGATTCTGCGCTGTCTCGAACGGACTCTGGCTCTTCTTTTTCATCCTACCACTCTCTCTATGATGAGGCCTTCTTTCAGCGAAGCTTAATTACTCTGACCTTCTTCATGCCCACTCTTCTCAACCCTAGCGTCTTTTCCAATTTTTCTCGCTGCCTTACACCGCCCACCCCTGATCATTCCCTCCACTCTACTCTCACTGCTGCCAACTTCGCAACTTATTTTTGTACCCACTACCTCCTCTTCATCATTCTTCCCCCACCTACCTAATCTCTTCTTTCTCCCCATTACCAACTTAGAAACCTCTTCACTTCCGACTCGTTCCCATCCCACTGGCACTCCTTTGGATCCCATTATATCTTCCATAATTCCCAAAGTCTATCCTTTGCTTGTCTCCTATCTTACCACTCTCCTCAACACCTCTCTCTTCACTTCGATCCTTCCCTCTTGCTTTCAGCATGCTTCTATTTTCCCCATTCTTAAGAAGCCTTCTTTCCCTTCTAATTTTCGCCCTATCTCACTTCTTCCTCCACCTTTGTCAATGACAACTCTATCCTTCCTTTGCTCCAATCTGGGTTCCGTTCCTCCACCTCAACTGAGACTGCCCTTCTCTCTGTAATTCTCTTTCTGCACGTTATTTTAAGCATTCCCCCCTGTTGATACTTCTAGATCTGTCTGCGGCTTTTGACACTGTTCACTCTCCTCCTGGCTTCTCTGGCTTCTTTTGCGTTTGCCAACTTTGTTCTTACTTGGTTTAGCTCCAAACTTTCTAACCATACCTATTCTGTTTCTTGGGCTGGTTCCTCTTCTCAAACACTTCCCTTCCCCTCCTTCATGGTGTCCCTCAGGGCCCAGTACTAAGCCCCTTTTTTCCCCTCTATTTCTCCTCTTGCTGTCATTATCTCGTCCTTTGGGATTGCCCACCACTTCTGTGGTGATGACACACAACATTTTCTCTCTTTCCCTACCTTTACTCCCGCTATTCACAATAACTGATCTTCCTGCCTACTTGCTATTAAATCATGGATGTCAGACCACTTTCTTGTTCTAAATTCATCTAAAACTGAAGCTCTTTTCTATTTCCTGCCACCACTATCGGCCCCCTTCCCCTATCTCCTCTGTCTCCTTTCCCCCTTCTTTACCTCTCTCTAGTACTGCTCACAATCTCGGTATTTACCTTGATACAGACGTATGCTTCTTTCTCCACATTTCTACTGTCTCCCTGTCTTGTTGATTCCATCTCTTTAATATTCATAAAGCCTGTCTTTTTCTGACCTTTGGCGCCACCAAACTCCCGTTCTCATCTCAAATTTTTCTGCCTTTTTTACTGTTCTTCCACTCTCATTGGTCTTCCTCTTTCTCGTTTGGCCCCTCTCTAAATCCAGTTTTAATGCTTGTATAGGTCTTCTCTACCAGTTATCCTCTCGCAACTCCATTTCACAATTTCTGTCTTCACTTGGTTTGCTGACACTTTCTTCCCGGCTCAAATTAAATTTTCTGTGTATGGTCTTTAAATCCCCCCACGGTCTTGCTCCCACTCATCTCTCATCTTTGGTCTGTATCTATGTTCCTTTTTTTATTTAATTTTTTTCGTTTACAATACGAGATCTTGCTATCAGTCTTTTGTCCCCCCTAGTGCCTAATCCCGGTTCTGCTCATTTTCTCTTTTTGCTCCCTACCATTGGAATTCTCTCTCCTTCCCTCTCCGTTCTACCTCCTACTCTGCATTTCGTACTTCTCTGAAAACCTATCTTCAATCTTAACTTCACACTTCCGATTGCTTTTAACCTACTAATTGTTACTTTTTTGTACCCAAGTCTTTACCTGGAAACATTTCTTGTAAATCTTTTTATTTTCACTTTATTGGACCGTAACCACTTTTATGTTCAGGGCTTTGGAGTAAAAAGCTCAATAAATAACAAATACAAAAATACATATCTACAACCAAAAACAGAACAAAGACTCATTTCCAGTGTTCATAAAAGGAAAACTGAAAAGCAAAAGATGTTGCAAAAATAAAACTATAAACCCTTTTATGAAAAAAATCTGTTTTCCTAGAGGTGTAATGCATTCATATGGATGACATCGGAATTCATCCATATGTCGTTTTACGAGTGACTAAAACTATTTATAGTGCTTGAAGAGAATTCATAATCATTCATATGGGTACAATCTAATCCAGTTCAGCTGTATGTTGAATCCAAAAATGACTGTAAATTTGCATGAACAGAGTCGATGTCTACAGCGATCCTGCATCTATCACTGTAGCGCTTTCCTCAGGACCAGCGCGCGATTCAAAGTGACCCTGTATATCTTAGGTAGAGAATAAAGCTGAGTGCAGTTAGGATGGGCAGATTGTAGGAAATCCACAGAAATAATGCTTCAACAGGAGCACATCTGCGACATCTTCCCATTCTGTACTTGGTCTGTATGTCTGGCAGGCCTGTAACCCTCTGTATCCCCTTTCTTCATTTTGTTTTAACTTTACGCATGATATTCTTTCCTTGTAATTATAGCTATTATTCGTGTATCGTATTAGTGTATTTGCGTGATGTAATATTGCTCACTAGCTAGGTTTGCGCGATAGAAAACCTGATACGTGCATACACTGCCTTATCCAAAAGGTGGACATTTCTATAGAAAACCTGATCCGTGCATACACTGCCTTATCCAAAAGGTGGACATTTCTACCCAGCTTCCTAATGTTACTTATCATTTGATTGTGCCCCTTCTCTGCTCTGGGCTCTCTGCGTTACACATTACAACACTGTAATTCTACTGTGTATAATTCAAGTTGTAAGTGGACAAGCAGCTTTAAGGTATATCGAGGAGATCTACTGTTTGTTTTTACAACTCTTTTTGCACCCAGATAGCAGACCATCTGCTCTTTAGAGGGAATAGAAGATGTGCTTGTGTATTATGCACGGCTTTCAAAATCATTGGTAGTTCTGATGTTGCGCCTTTTAACACTTGTGTATAGGCGCGTTATCAATGCCATATCATATCTATGATTAAATATTAGCTATATCAGTCTAGTTGTGTGTTGGCTTCCTGGGTTCTTGTGCAAAAAACTATTGCTGGACCTTATGAGAGAATATAAAGTTTTCTGTTTCCATGGAATATTTGCGTTTGCAGGGATAATCCCGCTCATGTGCATGGCATGTGAAATGAATTGGCAACCGTGAGGAGATTGGGAAGCATGCTTTTTACACAAATGGCACACCTTACGGTTCGCATTTGCCATCTTGCACCATGTCGTCGGTCGCATTTATGTGATCCTTGCACAGTTGTTTGCTGCCACGCGTCCGCCTTGAACGAGCACATCGAATCTGTTTTCTTTTTCCAAGTTTGATCAACTGCTTTGATTGAACCGATGCTCTGCCTAGATTATAACATCTATGCAGCGCAGGCGGATCAGATTTGCTTAAATGAATGCATGACTGTTGTCACGCGGGCCAGAGTCTGACTGGCACCCGCACAGCTGGCAGCGCAGGGCGCGAGATGGTCCAGTTCGGCTCCCTGCTGACTGTGGCCACTAGGGCTCCTGCCCTTTCACGTTTTATTTCTGTTCGATTGATTGATTGCACATGCAGCAGCCACCGCAGCGCGAGCGGAATTAAGGGAACTGCGTTGCGTGTGGCTGGCAAAGGGGGTGGGAGGGAAGCACACTTTGCATCTGGCAGGCAGGCGTCCTGCACGTCGGGCAGGGCAAGTATAAATCTGTGTCTCGCTCGTTGGTGCACACACACATACACTTTAACATTGATGTGCGGAAAATGCTTGCTCTGAGTGATAGTGCATTGAGAAGGTTATTTCCTGTATAAAATGGCTGAAGGCCATGTATTCTTGTAGACGAGTGTAGTTTTTGATTTTCCTATATTTTGTAGGCAATATTTGTTATTGTTAATATTCGTCTGGTCTTCATTGCTGGCAGTATGTCCTGTCTCTCCCAGTTTGTGGCTTCATTTCACATTTCCTCTGGGCCGGTGATGAGTGGTAGCGCACACGGCCTTTTACTTGCACAGTCTGCTAACAGGCCTTTGGTAGCATGTTGTTTGTGAACCTTTGGTCTTCATGTCAGTTTATCAGGACACAAACCTATCCTTCCTTCTGTATTAATAGCTGGGGTCAGTAATCCAGATGATTTTTCAAGCAAAAGTATTTTCCGTCCTACCTTTTTAAGATGGGTGCAAAATTACTTTTTCAGGGAGTAAAAAAATGAAGTGCTATTCCTAATGGGAGTATTTTATAAGTGATTTAAACATGTTTTGCTTGTAAAACGGTAATGTTTTTGTAATGAATATTTCTTTTCACCTAGTTATTGACATTAAAAGATAGGGTTTTTACCTCTTCAGATCGGCCAGTAATAATAGTAGAGTTTCTTTCTGTGGCAATACATGTACTGCTGGTCCAATCATAACCATGGAGCTGTGCGGGTGATAGCCTGCAGGGGGACAGGCTCTTGCGTGTCTGTTTCCTATATTTTTGTATGGCATGTTTTTACTCACTTTGTCTGTTTTGGGAGTAATTGTCTATTTTTAGGCCGTAAAGGTGTCCAACACACCCCTTTTCTACAGGGCTGGATGGGGCGTTTTAATACCAGGATGATAATAAGTATAGCAAGTATTCATCTTGTATTTGTGTTGGTGGCTTGTAAAGCGCTTTAGAGCGCTCTTCGTGAAGAGAGGGGGAGAAGATGAGGGAAGGAGACAATACAATGTTATGTTGGTTCACTGCTGCCATGCGATCTCACAGCACTAAAGGTAAAGAGTGGGGAGGTGGGGGGAACACAATGCAACAGAACAAAGTAATCACCAGTGTGCCAAAAGGTCTGCACTTGTGCTTTATTCGATAGTATGGATAACTGGGAGAATCTGAAGACTCCTTCAGGTGAGTGTTGACTTCAGTATGAAGGCCGTGTGTGCTGCCAGAGTAGCTATAGGGCTATACTAGTAAGCAACGAAGTGTATGTTATAGAACACTAAAGGAATTTTTGTGCTTTCTGCAAAGAATCCTCTTATGACGCCACTTTCTACCATCTCTCCCTGTGCTACAGGTGTGCCATTGTAGGTTAAGTGACTGCATCAGCGTGAAATCAGTTATCACGCAACAGCTTGGTGTTCTGCGCTACCTGCAGTTTGTAGAACAGAGTGTGAGCCCAACGCAATTCCTGTAGAGCTCTGTAGCAAGCAAGCAATTCAGAAGTAGTAGAGCTCGTACCCCTGCTGTCTTAGTGCTTGTGTAGGGAGGGGATAAAGAGCAGTGCGGTATGTTGACCTGAATTTGTCGGATCAGAGAGCTACGTGCAGCAAGATTTCCAGATCTGCTCCCTTGTGAAGAATCTGGTATGCATGTGGCACATTAGAAAACATAAATAAAAGCAGCACAGCAGCTCGGCACACCTGTATCGAGCATGTACAGTTTTTAAAAAAAATACTGTGCAATACCTTTTGGCTGGATACCCCTTCAGTCAGTGTTTGTAATGATATGAAGAATTTGAAAACTCGTAACATTTTTATTTCTGCATTCTTGAGGGGAAGGGCTTACAATATATTCAGCGGGGAGTTAATGCTGTCCAATTTGGGGGATGAACACCCCTTTGCTCGGATATCGCTGCTGAACGCCACCATCTTGAGTGTATTACCAGCACCCTGACAGTGGGATGTTGAAGTGAACAAGGATATTTTTCTATTGATCAGATTAGTCTGAGGTGTGTGTGTGTGTGTGTGTGTGTGTGTGTGTGTATGTATGTATGTATGTATGTGTGTATATATATATATATATATAAATATAAGCAAAAAGATGATTGAAATAAATTGGTTCACGACGGCACTCCATAGATGTTCGAAGTAAACACGCCAAAATCCAGAAAGTCTCCATAAAAAGTCATTTATTCAAAACATGGTGGACAGAAAAAAAGCACGGGTTTAGACAATTACGCGTTTCACCCTGACGGGCTTTGTCGGATTGTTGTGATTCGGAGGTTTCAGACTTTTTAAAAGATATCCAATTCATGTGCGACTGCTCTTCCATTTTGAGCCACTAGAGCAGTAACTTACTAGTGGTGGAATGCCCTCTTAGGGCCGCCATGTTGGACGTATCTCTTTCTTCTGTGTGTCAATAGCATCTGCACCGTGGCATGCAGACGTTGAAAGCAAACGCTTGTGTTGCACATTGTATTGCACATTAACCCATTAGCAACGTGTTCTTCAAACAGTTACTAGTAAATAGTTTGATACTAAATAAGCCGCATAGCACATTGGTTTACTGTCATTTAATTTTGAATTATGGGTTCTTGTAATATTGTTGTCTGGGGTGCCTTCCTATATGTGATGTGGTATTTTGCACAGAGTATTGATATTGATATTAATATTTTATTTATATCGCGCTCATACACAAGTGTTTCAGAGCGCGGGAAGGGGAGCAGGGGAGAACAAAAACAACGATTTTACTAGGCCCAGTGACATTGAGAACGTGCAAGTGCAGGGTAGAGGGGGAAGAGGGAGAAGAACATGGAAGGGGGAACAAAAGGAGAGTGCGGAGCGAGAAGGAAAAAACAAATAATAATAAAATAATAAATAAACAGGTAACAAACAATGGGAGTGCAGCCAGCAAGTGGCAAGTGCTGGGTTTATGGCAGCAGGCCATGTAGGTCTGAAAGTGCAGGGCTGTATGGGTACAGATACAGACCCCAGTGCAGGTGGTGGCCCGGAGGCAGTGCGTGAGGGTGGCAAGATGAGCCGGTACCTGGGCCCGGAGGACAGAGGGTGGCCAGGTACATGGAGCCAAGGGAGAGTAGAATCAACAGGGGAGAGGGGAGGAGAAGGCAGAAGCAAAGAGGAAGGTTTTGAGGCGTTTCCGGAACCGGAGATGGTTCTCAAGTTTTAGAGTGGCAGGGAGGCTGTTCCAGAGTAATCAATAAATGTCCATTATTTGACTCCGTCACTCGCACAGTCGATTGCCTGATGTTACGTGTTACATTTCTGACATTGTTAGGATACATGATATCTACCGTGTTCCATGCTGTTATAAAGTGCATAGTGCAGTATTTTACTGATATCCCTGAGATATAAAAGTACATTCAATATGTAACTTGCATTGTATAATGCATAGAAGATTGTGCAGAGAGTCCGCAATTGGAGTCTGTTGTCAACATGTGAGTAAAATCATTACAAGGTGCATAAATGCGGGTAACACTTCCTTAATGTATTTTTTGCACTTTTTTTTTATTTTGTATAAAAGTGCATCATGTTCTACTGTGCAATACTTCATTATTGGATAAATGCTGCATCAAGGCAGCTGAATATTCTTTTTGGAAATGTATAGTGGATAACGAGCATCTGCGCTATAATGTGCAAACTGCTATAATGTGCAAACTGCGCAACATCAAAGATGTATAAGGTGCATGGTACTTAATTGTACTGTTGTCCACCCTCCCACTAAAGTGCATGGTGCATGACCAGTATCTTCACTATTATATGAAAACGTGACATCGACACAGATTTGTAAAGTGCATAGTGCTTCATTGTGCAAATCTGCAAATCTGTGGGAGCTGAATCATATGCGATTTCGTACTCGCTGAAGTGCATAATTCACACTCACAATAAAGTGCATAGTGCATTACTGGTATCTTCACTATTATACGTGAACTGCGCGACAACTGAGACTTATAAAGTGCATAGTGCTTGATTATGTGATCATTTGCTATTCTATGGAAGCTAGATCATATGCTACTTGGTCTTTAATAAAGTGCATAATACACATGTATACTCATGTAGTATATCTACCATTATCCTCACTATTATGTGAAAACTGTATCGGATGGTGGTGAATATATGATAAAGTGCATAGTGCATTATTTGTCAATGCATACATTGATGCGGATAATCCCGTCTTGATGAAATGGATCTGATGAGTTGTCATGCATGTAATTGTGATAATTTCACCTATGTTAATTATATGTTTGGTCAATACTGAATATATACTATAGCATGTCAGCTGTCTGTATATTCGGAATGTTGACTGGTACCTGAATGTGCTAAATGGGGCTCTTTGTGGAGAGACGCAAATAACATGCAGTCCTTTACCTTTTACATGATAACTCCTATTAAAAACAGTACAAGGACTGAGCCTTAAAACACAGATGTGATACATAAATAGAATAATATTCCATGAAACAAATAATAGCATATTGTATATCCTTGTTTTGTAGGCATATATCTACAGGATAGCTTATGATCTGTTCGGTATACAAAGCAATATTTATACAGGGGATGGGGCTTAGACTGGGATACTTGGAGGATACTTGACATAAAGGATACTTCTTTGGACTTTCTCAGTCTCCTACAAAAGTATATAATTCTTCATCTTTATTATGTCCTCCTGGTGTTTTTGTGTTGTAATCAATGATGTATCTACTTTCTTGCCTCAGTCTTCACACTCGATCCCTTCCTCTTGGATGCGAGGGAACGTGGTTAGTGCTGACATATTGAAAGGAAGAAAGATCCCCCGGATGTTTGTATGCAAAATGTTTTGCAAGAGGATATACTGGATCATGATTGTTAATGGCTCTCAAGTGCTGGGGTACCCGGATCTTAACTTCTAATTTCGTACTCCCTATATACCACAAATTGCAACTGCAGCTGATATTACAAATTTGGTATAGCATAGGATATATTTTCTGATTTCCACATCTTGCCCAGTTCATGGATGTCTGATTTGTTTAGTATTAGCACCATATTTGCATGATTTGCATTTAGCACACTTCTGAAAACCTTTTTGTGTGCTTGTTAACCAGTTGGACATGGTTTTTGTTTGAAAGAGGCTGGGGGAAACCTTCGATTTTATAGATTTAGCCTTTCTGAAGGTCACACTTGCATTTGCGTGAATGGAAGATCTGATGTCTTGGTCTCTTTGCAGTAACGACCAGTGTTTGGCCAGAATTTCTCTGATATCTCTGGCTCCATTATTGTAAGTGGTGACAAATCTAATAGTTTCCTTATTACTAATTGGATTTTGAGTCATCTTTTGGGCCTTGAGAAAGATCTCCTCTATGGTTTTTTTACCACACTGGTCGTAATCAACGTCCGGTATCCTCTTGCATGGAATCTTGCAGCAGTGGGTTTTGCATTCTGTAGATATGTGGATGGTTCACTGCAGTTTCTTTTCATCTGTAAAAATTCACTATACGGTATGCTGTTTTTCAGACTTGTGGGATGGGCACTGGAGGCATGAAGGACTGTGTTGGTACTGGTGAATTTTCTGTGGACTTCCATGGTGATTATTAGTCCAGAAAAACCATATCTTTTTGATCATGATGTTGGGTAAACCTGAGACTAGTGCTTCGTGTATTTATGATCTTAAAGTCCTTCCATTCAGTTTCCGTGCCTTCCCACAGGACAAACTGATCGTCGATGTACCAACGTCACAGAACCCCTTTGCTGGTGTGAATTTCCATGTTTTCGTCAGAAGAGGCTTTCTTCCCAGGCTCCCGTACATAGGTACGCAAATGTTGGGGCTACTGCTGTGCCCATAGCTATACCGCAAATTTGGGTGTAATACTGACCATTAAACATGTCTGAATTGTGTACCAGACAGAAGGACAACATGTCAAGCAACATCCGAGAATGTTCTCTAAAACGTAGAGATCTGGTGGATAAGTATCTTTTAACTGCCTCCATGCCCAATATATATATTGTAGGGAAGTCTAACTCGTAAGAAATGATGCAGAGCAAGGCATAATTTTAAAACCAACACAAGCTGCGACCTGCGGACAGCAGTTGGAAGACAGAAGCGAAAATACATGTGAAATGTTTTGCAGTCACTCAAATAAAACTAAAACTGACAAGGCCGGAGATGAACATGTCAAGTACCAGAAAATAACCTGCCACGTTTGTTAAAGTGAGGAACTGCTTAACCTGAGGAGAGGGAGAATAGCAGTTTCAACAAAGAAAACAAAATTGCCTTTTATGCTGCTTGGTTTTGGGTGGAAATGTAAAATCAAGGGGAACAGGAAAAAGTACATTTTAAAAGCTGAAAGTGTGAATGGGACCACCTTAAAGAAAGCCAGAACTTAACTCTTGACATTTGTATTCTGCCCATGCCACCTCCCCCAAAATGAGATGTGAAAACAGGTACCATGCTTTCTCACAGAGATGAACTGGTGGTGGATAAGGCCATGAAGATAACAACTGGACCTGACCTGATGTAAATCTCAAGCTGGCGTTTACGGGTTGCATCTGTGTATGATGGGTTTCAGATAAGGAACAATTAATGGGGTTTCAGCTGGACCAGCAGATCTGTTTTGCATAATCTGATCTCCCAGGCCCTCATGAAGGATGAAAAGAACATAATCTGAAGAATCTACAGTCCTGGGAACAGTCCAAGGGGGGGGGGGGCAGTGACAAGTCATAAAGCCCTGAAAAACCAAACTTCAGAAACCTGATCGCTGCTAGGCCTCTTGGTCATAAAGATTAGCCCCGAACTAACAGCTAAAGGACTGAAGACTCCAGATGCACTTTTGGTGACAGACCCAACTCCAGATGCCATTTAATATTTGGTATTGGAAAAATGCATTTTGTTTACAGTAGGATTCACTATTTCACCAACAATTCTTGAACAGAACTTGTAGAAAGTAAATTTGAATTTTGTTGCAAAGAAATTGCATACACTAGTGTGTCATATGTCATAGCATCTGCAAGGATGAGAATGCCACTTTGAGATGGAAAAATGTCTACAGAAAAGTAACAATAAGTTGTAAGACAAAATCTGTAAGTAATTAACCCTTACACCTATTATGATGAGAATTGCGTTGTTTGATTCACCAGAGAGAGCAATCTGGTGAGCAAATTAGTAAAGTGGGCATATGTGTGGAAATTGCAAATTTATAAATGTGACAATATTTAATACAAGACCTCCGGGGTATGACATCACATTAAATGGGAGGGCAAACTGTCTTTAGAAATTGCTCCCATCAGACAGCCCTCTTCATTATTTTGACCAATGACTGCAGGGGGGTATGTTTGATGTCACCTTTGGAACACTGTCCAATCACTTAGATTGGGGAAAGTATATACACACCTCGAAAAGGTGGGATTATTGTTCTACAGAAGATTCAACACAAACTCGAGGACAGACTCACTCACTGACGGGTGGAGAGAAAGAAGAATTGATAACAACAGGAAGGAGAAGGAATAGATTGCTCTCCTTTTGGACCCATTTCGATTATTTCCAGCACCCTGAAAGTGAGGACTAGTAAGAGTTAAAGCCCCAGGCTTTCTTCAGTTGAAGAAATAGCAGAAAGCTGATCCCATCTTGCTAATTGATGCCCACCTGTTCCTAGAGGGTGAGAATTGACCCAGTCCTTAAAAGGGTGCCCACCGATCTGTGATCTAGCCAAAAAGAAATTCATATGCAAGTATGATCTAAAGGGGAAACCGTCCTGAGGGGAGTGATGCTATAAAGGGAATTAGATTACATCCTTGCCCTGTCATTTGTAATTACTGAGTGAAGGGGGTATAGAAACTAACTGTACATCCTAGGAAAATAAGTAAATATTTCATAAGCCCATGTGCTTCTGGAATTGTAGTTCAATGAAATCATATCTGTATATTGTGAGATCCCTGACTTCTCTGTGCAGTGCACAGAAGAGCAAAGGACATCTCACAGTGTGCATACCTAGAAAAAGAATGTAACTAAAATAATTCCTGGGTATACCATCAGGCAGAATACTGTTGAAGCTAAGCTGTTCCAGACAAAAGGGAGAGGGTGATTATTCACCATTCTCCCGCTGTTAAAAGTTTCCTATTGAAAGTGAGAAAGGTACGCTTTTACCTGATAATTAAATAGAAACCGCATTGACGGGATCTAGCCTCCATACATGTTGAACATACACTTCTTTTTTTCAAGACATTTACATGCCTGAAGGTTCAGTAGTTTGTCACAATTGAGTTTACAATGCTGATGAAATTCTGACATGTCTATTGTGTAAGGGGGTGGTGTGGTGAACAAAGGGCAAGTAGCGATAATTGGATAGGCATGGCTATTTTAAACTAATTTGTTTTTTTTTCCACAAATGAAAGATTCCTCCTGGACTCTTTCATTCAATCCATGGTGCCTGCGTGCTCAGGGTGAAATACATGCATAGATACTGTAAGGGTGCAGAAGGAAGAGGCCGACGCTGAGGTGGCATGTTTGGGACTAAATACCTTTATTGAATAGGAAAGAAAACCTAACTTTCCCTTTTCATAGAACAGGCTTCCCTGCCTCAACCAAAGATATAAGGTGCCAGATGGGATGTCTGTCAACTCAAGTGTCCTTAAGCTAGAAACTAAAGAATAAGGCAGTACTGTTCTTGTCCCAGGAGAATGACTCCTTTCTTCCTTCTCCTGGGTTATGGTTCCTGGTTTATTAAAACAATTCCCAAATCTTAAAACAGTCTTGTGTCTTCACACGTCGGGGGTAATGACTCTCTGCTCCAAACAATACTTGTCTTCTTCTGGATGAGCCAGGAGACTGTCTTCCCCTCTCCTGGTGTCTGGTCTCACATAGTCCAGGGGAAGGACTCCCTTTTTTGGCTGACAGTGGGCTTATATCTGCCATTGGCATGAGGGACCCTCCCTCTGAGCTACTCTTTGTGGTGCTTGGTGTCCTCGCCCCTTCCCAGGTTGTCTGCAGGCTTTGTCCACCACTACAATGATTAGGTTTGTAGGGTTTCTGCTGCTCCCGTGCCACCCTTTACCTTGTCAGGGGATTCGGCACGTCGCTAGGGCTTCCTGGGATGGTGGTCGTTTGGTGCGGCTTCTCCGGCGTCTTGCTTTCCTTGCTGCTGTATGTGTTCCTTCCTCCTCTCTACTATGCTGTGCACAGGCCTGCTTCCGCAGACCTTCCGATCATCAGCCGTTGTGGAATGCCAGCATCCTTGGAGCTCTCTCCCTCCGGATAGGCGATGCAGGTTTCAATCTCCCGTGTTTGTGGGCAGCACCCCTGCAGTATTCTGCTGCTGCCCGAGACCAAGTGTTCAGTGCATTGTCAAGCTTTATACAATGTTGCCAGCAGTGATGGGGCCCATTGTATAAGTCCTTCGTCTCTTTTACGGGTTCCATCTTCATAGCTCCGCGGGTGAACTCAGCCCAGTATTTGGATTATCTAGGTTCCTGTTGTCACTACTTTAAAGAACCTTGAGTTATTCTGCCTTATAAGAGTACATAGGTCTACTGTCTACAAAGAGGTGAGTAGAGGAGGGGGGGGCTAGAGTATGTGGTGGTGTGATGTTCTCATCAGGGCTGTACCCTAGATCGTCGTACTTATCACCTGAGTACTAGATCCTCCCACATTATACCACCCCCAGGTGGACTATCGGGTAGCGGCATCCCCCTCATGCGAAAGGGCTCCCCCTCGGGCAGAAGGGATGATATCTAGTGAATCGTCACAATACCTATGGTGATGGCTGTGTTACAAAAGTCTCTATTTCCATAACTGTAGCAGTGAAAACTGAAGTGACTAGTGTGTTGATTATTTCTTATCATTGGCCTTTTATAAAGAAACAATTTGTTTATCTTTAATCTGATTCAATAATTTCTATTTTGTTAGTAAATAGAATTTCTTTGCAACCCTGTGTGTTCCTTGTCCCAAAAGGGGAGGGAAGCTGCAAGGAATTATTATTAAATTGGAGGGTCCAGATTCATAAAAAAGAACTTGAGTAAATGAAAGAAAATTGTGTCTGCCTGGTTTGGGGTGGGGGGGTGGGTGGAAAGTTCCCCTGAATTGGATGTCGCCCGATTTAAAGCATCCCACAAAACCTTTCGAAGCATGAGAAAATTGTTTAAAAAATGTGCATACCCTTCAGGTCACCGGGTTAAAGTTTTGTATGTGCCAGTTCAGCATATTAGCCTTCTGAGTTTGAAAAGTGTTGTATTAAGTTTATCAATATCACCCCCTGTCCCTTTTCAAACAGTTTAGCTCTGTGGTGGGCCACCCGCACTATCCAGGCGTTTTGGTCTACAAATCTCAGCCCTAGCCAGCATATTCAATGAGTGATCTTGGGAGTCGTAGGCCAAAGCATCGAGAGGGCCGCAGGTTGCCCACCACAAGTTTGACCTTGATATGTGCTATATTTATGGAAAATATAATGTTACTCCATGATTGAGTGACTGCTTTTACAGCGTTCCGAATGATTCAATCTCTCCGTTGGGGCGATGCGCCAATGTGTCATCATGAAACATTTTCTATCTCACTATTAAACTCTGGCTCTCGCTGTTAGTCTCCAGGCAAGCAGGAGAAAGATGTTTTTGTCATGTCTGCAGAATGGTCGAAGTGCTCACTGGGTTTACCTTTTTAGTATTTGTTGTTGCTGTACGCCACAACTTAACAGATAACTTGTTCCGGTGTGGGGTCAAAACCACAGGGGCAGACCTAAGCAAAGCACTGGTGTAAAGGAGGCGGCGTTCAAAAACTGCATTAGTCAAATGACGGGCCATGTCGAATATGACCCTGTCTGCCGAACGAAAACGCTCTGTTTGTTTTTCGAATCCCTTACGTGTTTTAGAGTGCGTTTGCAGGCCAATCTGGCTTGACGTTAGATTATTTGAAGCATGATTTGAATGTAAGGAATTAGGACCACAAAGAAATGACTAATTGAAATCCACAAGCCCTGACAGCTGTTTAGCATGCAGGCCAAGTTTAGCCAAATAGACAGCAACTTGTGTTTGGTTACTAGAGCAAATTGACAGAAGCATTCACAGTTACCGTAGGAGTAACCTCCTTGTGGTATCGTACCTGTGTGGTAGGGCCAGAGGCATAGTGCTAAACATGAGATTGACATGTCTGCGGGTGGTGTCTGCCCACAGGGTGTCTTCTCAAATAGATAAAAGAATGGCTATCATTTACTGCTGTCTGGACTAGTGGTTTACTTGGGTTTGTGGCTGTCTGTTGAGCAGATACGACCAGTGTCCAGCCAGGCTCCACTTCCACCGTTCAGAAGTCCATTCACTACTTCTAGCCCGAAGGTAGTTATGACTCGTGTAAGCCCACTGTTTACGTGGACACTTTTTAAACAAATAGGTTTGCTTTTCCCTATAAATAAGTGGGCAGCCGATGCCAAAGATACAGACAGTGCCATGCCGTTTATGCAGTCGCATTTCTTTCGACTAGCGGAATTTCCGCCCGCCATCCAAATATATTATTGACAGAGCCTACCCAAATACACGCTCGTCTTGCCAATGCCCTCAACGGGAATGGAAGAAGCTTATAAACACAGTTAAGCATCCCGTGCCGGGTAGGTGGCCTTCCTCTCTATGCCACACCTCGGGGAAGGCAGCGCAGCGTTTCAAAGCTAGGCCCTGGCCACTGGCCGGCATACCGTACCGATGGGATTGGCAAAGCTAGCGTTGCAGTTCTATTTTTCATTTGCATTAGGAACCTATTTGTACATCAGGGTATACGGTGTCAATGTTTTGTTTCTGAAATGCTAAACTCACGATAGTGGTTCGGGTGGGAGAGAAAGAGGATCTGGGAAGGTACTCAAAAGTAAACTTTCTGTAACGTATAGTTTTCAATGTTATGAAGGTGACAAATCGATCGGTTGAAGTTGAAACTGGGATGGCTCAATCCATAGATGATTCGTTTTGTGTGTGAGATAGTATTGGAAATCGCATGATTTTAATAATGGGAGTGAGATGTCATGAAAAAAATTCTCTAAACCATGATGTTACTGTTCAATTAAGCACACACAGCCTTGCACGTTTGGCATATTTTTGGTGTCTACTGAATTTGAGTTGGATGCCTATTGAGCTATAGAACACGCCTGCTTGTGATTGAAACGTTTTATTTATTTATTTTTTTATACAGTGGCCAGCAATGTTAATGTTGCTTTTTGTGATATTATGGGATCATTTCTAAATAGAATTGTATATTCCCTTACTCAAAATGTATCCAAGACAAAAGCTTGCAAGTACAAATGTACGTGAATTACTGAATCCTTATTTTCTTTACAGTTGTGAGTGAGGGAATCTATTAGTCATGCTTTGGTTTAACTCATTACTGTCATCAATTAAGTTTGGGGACATTTGGCTGTGTGATATTGAGGTATCTTACATAAGTCTGCAAATTTGATCCCAGACTTTGGCTCATTTTGATCGGTTAACATCAATGCCGTGAGTGCCCTCCCGGGACTGTTGTGGCCAAACATGTTTTTATTTTATATGAAGGCCAAACATGTTTTTATTTTAGAAGGGTTGTGTTACTCTTACTAATATCATGCGCCCTTGTCGTGAACGTTGTAAGAAAGGATCAATCAGTACTTCTTATACTCCAAGTCAAGTAATTGATCTTTTATTTCTCCTTTAGTTCTTAGAAAATTGCCCTATATGATTACACGTGTTTCGACATTCTGTGTCTTTTTCAAATCAGGGCTAGTCACACAATACATAACAAAAATAACATTTTTTTTTAAAAAATTCAAAAATGCACCCAATCAAAAATTAAACATCATTGATGAATGGCCATTTTGAGGGAGGGGGTAGGGTGGGATTGTTGGGAATGAGAAAAGCGTTTTTCAAAATGAAGAAACACAAAAATTTTGACAAAACACAATGAAAAAGAAAATTTTTGTTAGAAATTGATTGGTAAAAAATAGCTTCATGATTGTTTTATATGTTCATCATTAAGTGTATCACTCACTCTGATTTCTTACCTAATCTGTTTTTTTCCAATTCACAAGTTGAATGCTTAATTTCAATGGTCATGGGTTAAATCCCTAAAATATAAACATCATGAGGTTCATTAGTAAGTTTATCTACCCCGCGATATGTCAAATCACTCCAAATCCTATATGAAGCTGTCCCTTCCGTTATTTTCTCGGTGGAGAACGTGAATATCAGTGCCATTATCTGCATTAAACTTGTGTAATCATCGCAATGACTCTTAGCATATCTCACGATTATAACTAAATCCAAAAAGTATTACCGCGTGATCCCCACGTGTAGTTGGACCGTATAAACAAGACCCCCATGTCAGAGCTCTCTCAACACGCTTACCTGCTCCCTGCTAGCGTGTTCCGTTTCTAAGAGTCCCCGTGTCTTCTGCATCTAGGTACTGTTATTGTTGTCGGCTAGGTTACTGTGCCGCTTAGTCCTACTTCTGTGTTTATTACTTTCGTCCTAAATCTTGCACGATACGATCAAAAATTCAATTGTTGTTTTGGCGCAAGTTAAAATATTTCTTTTATGTATGTCAGTTATAATTTGCTAATCCAAGGCGGAATTTTAATCGAAAAAATGTTGCTCGATAATTTACCAATAAATGATATTTTTTGATAGTCCCCGGTCAAGCAATGATTAAGATTTATCATTATGGTCAATTTATCTGTTAGGTAAAGAATACATAACTAAGCTACAGTCAAAGAACTGTTCCGATCGAATCCCTGACAGTCCCTTTTCTATTTTTAAAACCGCGGCCATATTTTGGGAAAATTTAAATTTTGACTTATGAAGATCACGTTCTCCTTAATTGTTGCGCTTATTGTTACGTTGATTTTTATCACTAAACATCGATGGCTTATTTGAAGTTGGTTGTGTATGTGAGAAAATACATAGATGTACCATTGTACATGAAAACAAATTCCGGAAAGCTTTGTTTTTAAACTGAGCTGTCCCAATTTCTTAACATGCCATTCCAGCATTGCCCTCTGGTTGTTGATTGAAGTTTCTGAACCTGGTGTATAAAATATTCTTTATGCTTATTCGACCCTTTCCAAATGGTGTTACCCCGAGGGGAAAAAAATATAAATTATTTTATATATATAAACAAGTACTGGATACAACTATTTTTAATCACATTATGTTGAACTTGGTTAATCATTATTTTCCTTGTTTAGAGAAATGAGGACATCTCATGTTCTGAATTCAAGCCTCTTTCCACTGAACGAAATTTACAAATTAATTTTGCTTCCTCTTGCCTCAATTTGATTTCAAGATTTCCTCCTCTTGGTCCCATAGTCACTTTTTTGAGTCCAATGAATTTTAAATGTTTCTTATCAATTAGTTGATGTTTTTGTTGCCAATGTTGAGCTATGGGTAAATTGGTATCCTGGCTACCAATACTTGAGATGTGTTCCCTTATTCTTATCCTAAGTTCCCTGATAGTGCTCCCTATGTATATGTCTTCACATTGACAAATAATAGCGTAAACCACAAACTTACTCCTGCAATTAATCTGATCAACAATTTTATGTGATATACCATATTTGTCCTTGAAAGTCACTGTGTTCTTTTGAGTATGTTTGCACATTGTGCATGTTCCACATTTCCGAAATCCTGTTATTGGTGGCGGAAGCCACGTCAATGAGGTTTCTTTCTCTTCTGGAAGGAGTGAAGGGCTTAAAATATTTTTGATAGTTTTGGCCCGTCTGTACGTCAACGTGGGTGTGTCATTGATGTATTTCCGAACATTTTCATCTAGTCGCAGAAGATGCCAATTCTTCCTTAAGATCTTTCTCAATATTTTATTATTGGCACAATAGTTCGTGATAAAGCTAATCTCTTGTCTATCATCTTGAGTAGTTTTTGTTGTCTTTAAGGTGCTCGCTCTATCAATTTTGAAGGCCTTTTCTTTAGCCTGAGCTATGGTGTTGTTCCTGTAACCTCTTAATTGGAATCTCCTTGTGAGTAATTGACATTCTTCTTCAAAATTCTTCTGTTCAGAACAATTCCTCCTCGCCCTAATGAATTCTCCTTTAGGTATATTTTTTATCACAGAGTTAGCATGACAACTGGTGGAGAATAAGGTGGAGTTTGCTTCAGTATTTTTCCTGAAAGTTTTGGTTTTAAGATGGTCGTCTTCTACATAAATGTTCAGGTCTAAAAAGTTGATTTCCTTAGTGCTGTCAGTTCCTGTAAATTCTATCCCCATAGTGTTCTTATTCGCTCTTTTTCTGAAATCTTCCAGGGATCCCTCCTGCCCTTTCCAGATAATAAGTACATCATCTATGTACCGTGTCCAAAGTATAACATTCGCTTCATATTCTTTGTCCGTGTAGATATGTTTATCTTCATACATCGCCATGGTTAAATTGGCAAGGGCAGGTGCTTATTTGATGCCCATTGCCACTCCTTGTATTTGTTTGAAAAATTGGCCATTAAAGATGAATAGGTTATTCTGTAATGTCAATAGGAGCATTTCTTTCAACATATTTACTGCTTGATAGTTAGATGCAGTTTCCTTTGAAAATGTATAGTCTATAGTTTCTATTGCGGTATCATGTCTAATAGATGTATAAACACAGTAATAAACACAGAAGTAGGACTAAGCGGCACAGTAACCTAGCCGACAACAATAACAGTACCTAGATGCAGAAGACACGGGGACTCTTAGAAACGGAACACGCTAGCAGGGAGCAGGTAAGCGTGTTGAGAGAGCTCTGACATGGGGGTCTTGTTTATACGGTCCAACTACACGTGGGGATCACGCGGTAATACTTTTTGGATTTAGTTATAATCGTGAGATATGCTAAGAGTCATTGCGATGATTACACAAGTTTAATGCAGATAATGGCACTGATATTCACGTTCTCCACCGAGAAAATAACGGAAGGGACAGCTTCATATAGGATTTGGAGTGATTTGACATATCGCGGGGTAGATAAACTTACTAATGAACCTCATGATGTTTATATTTTAGGGATTTAACCCATGACCATTGAAATTAAGCATTCAACTTGTGAATTGGAAAAAAACAGATTAGGTAAGAAATCAGAGTGAGTGATACACTTAATGATGAACATATAAAACAATCATGAAGCTATTTTTTACCAATCAATTTCTAACAAAAATTTTCTTTCTCATTGTGTTTTGTCAAAATTTTTGTGTTTCTTCATTTTGAAAAACGCTTTTCTCATTCCCAACAATCCCACCCTACCCCCTCCCTCAAAATGGCCATTCATCAATGATGTTTAATTTTTGATTGGGTGCATTTTTGAATTTTTTAAAAAAAATGTTATTTTTGTTATGTATTGTGTGACTAGCCCTGATTTGAAAAAGACACAGAATGTCGAAACACGTGTAATCATATAGGGCAATTTTCTAAGAACTCAAGGAGAAATAAAAGATCAATTACTTGACTTGGAGTATAAGAAGTACTGATTGATCCTTTCTTACAACGTTCACGACAAGGGCGCATGATATTAGTAAGAGTAACACAACCCTTATATACATTTTCGAACGGAGCAAGGGGGCCAGGAAGACTCCGTTGTTACCCAGGCATGCGACCGGAATTGGTGAATCATAAACTATTATCAAAAGGGCGCTGAGGTCCACTTGAGGAGGTACCCAATAAAAAAGGCTCCCCACATTTTCAATAATATTTCTGTAAGGGTACTTGGGACCTTGCAGCCCTAAAAAGAAATCCAAGAAAGATTAGCCAAGGATGGCAGAATATTTAGAGAACAGAGAAGAGGATGCTTTGAACCTATTTGCCCCAAAAGGCAGCAACGCACATGCATTTTCATCGAATCTACCGAAACGGAGAGAAGACTTAAGGTACAAATTTGTGAAATTGGAGAGGCTATCAAAAAAAGAAGTAGATAAATTTTGGGAAATCAAATCTCTAAAAAATTATATCACGAAGAAACAGATCCCGAGAGGATTAAGAATATTGATCTTCCCTGACTTTACAAAAGATGATGATAAGGACCTAGCAGAATCTTGGGAACAGAATCTGAATCAAAGCTCCAACATGATGTTAGAGCTTCTAACAGAACATGCCTCTAGGGAGCACAAACGGATAACAATTCAAATTGAAGAGGTTAAGAAGGAAATACAAGAAGCGAAAGCACCGGAAGCAACTAAAGAGAAAAATTACCAGAAAATGTTTGAAATTTTGAAGGAATATCAAGATGAAATTAAACTAAGAAAAATGAGAAAATTCTTTCGAGATAATAGGGATTATGAAGATGATAAGGTGTACACTTTCCAAGACAAATACAAACAATTAAGTAAACCTAGCTCAAAAGGGAGTACACCCAATACTTCCCCAGGTAGTTCGGATGCAGATTCAGAAGGAGATCAAGAAAAAGACACAACGAACACCACGGAGAAACAAGAAGGACAGGGTTTTTTGAATCAAATAAGGAGATATAAGAAGGGAAATAGACTTACCTACCGGAATCAAAAACAAGTCTGTTTTTTATTACCACAACAGGCAACCGAAATACAACCGCCTATAAGAGGAGGGGAAAACGTGGCAGCAATAGACACAGGAAACCCAGAGGGGTCAGAAGATTACAGGAGATTACCAAGAGCAAGTGCCAGAGAAGCACTAAAAAGGAACAAGTGAAAGACCTGGTGTTAAATATATCCAAACATCATCTTAAGCCAGAAGAGACATCATTACTCAATAAAGGATTTACGTTTGCACCAACCACAAACTTCAACAATGCAGAAGTTCACATAGATTTATTCAAATTTGTGAGAAAGTTGAAATTAAAAAAATACTTTGATACACAAATCAAGGTGCATCAACCCAAAGAATTACGGATACAGGAAAGTGAGATAACTATTGAAGAATTGGTCAATATAAACTTGCTGAGATCTCTACAAGAAACGGAAGAAAGACCGATTCATGAGACATTACATGAACTTCAGATACAACAAACCACCCTTTCCACTAGGGCATTTAAATCTAAATCCAAGTTTACGCCACAGTTCATGTCAGAAAATTTAGTGGATACTTTCTATAAAACAGTTACAAAGGATTTAAATGACTATAATGATGCTCAAATTTCAAACAGATCTAAATTGAAATATCAATTTGATAATTTAACAATGATGGAAAGACAAGCACTACATCGACTCAAAAAAGATCACAATCTGGTCATTAAAGGTGCCGACAAAGGAGGGAAAATAGTGGTTATGAATAGAGAAGACTATGTGGAGATGGCAATGACACATTTGAATACACCTAACTGTTACACTGAACTGAATTCAAATCCTAAACTTGAGATACTTACGGAAATACAAGATGCAATTAAAACCTGGCATAGACAAGGATTAGTTACAGATGATGAAAAGCTTTTTTTGGAAATGAAACAACCAACACTACCAACAATATACTTTCTACCCAAAATACATAAAGAATACACCAGAATTCCAGAAGGAAGACCCATCCTTAGTGGAATAGGTTGGGTAACCATGAACATGGCACAGTATATCGACAATATTCTAAGACCGTTGGCCACTAAAACCAAATCTTACCTGAGAGATACAACTGAAACGATTAATAAATTAGCAGGGATTGAATGGCAACAAGGCTATCGTTTGGCAACTTGGGACGTACGATCCTTATATACATCTATTAGACATGATACCGCAATAGAAACTATAGACTATACATTTTCAAAGGAAACTGCATCTAACTATCAAGCAGTAAATATGTTGAAAGAAATGCTCCTATTGACATTACAGAATAACATATTCATCTTTAATGGCCAATTTTTCAAACAAATACAAGGAGTGGCAATGGGCATCAAATATGCACCTGCCCTTGCCAATTTAACCATGGCGATGTATGAAGATAAACATATCTACACGGACAAAGAATATGAAGCGAATGTTATACTTTGGACACGGTACATAGATGATGTACTTATTATCTGGAAAGGGCAGGAGGGATCCCTGGAAGATTTCAGAAAAAGAGCGAATAAGAACACTATGGGGATAGAATTTACAGGAACTGACAGCACTAAGGAAATCAACTTTTTAGACCTGAACATTTATGTAGAAGACGACCATCTTAGAACCAAAACTTTCAGGAAAAATACTGAAGCAAACTCCACCTTATTCTCCACCAGTTGTCATGCTAACTCTGTGATAAAAAATATACCTAAAGGAGAATTCATTAGGGCGAGGAGGAATTGTTCTGAACAGAAGAATTTTGAAGAAGAATGTCAATTACTCACAAGGAGATTCCAATTAAGAGGTTACAGGAACAACACCATAGCTCAGGCTAAAGAAAAGGCCTTCAAAATTGATAGAGCGAGCACCTTAAAGACAACAAAAACTACTCAAGATGATAGACAAGAGATTAGCTTTATCACGAACTATTGTGCCAATAATAAAATATTGAGAAAGATCTTAAGGAAGAATTGGCATCTTCTGCGACTAGATGAAAATGTTCGGAAATACATCAATGACACACCCACGTTGACGTACAGACGGGCCAAAACTATCAAAAATATTTTAAGCCCTTCACTCCTTCCAGAAGAGAAAGAAACCTCATTGACGTGGCTTCCGCCACCAATAACAGGATTTCGGAAATGTGGAACATGCACAATGTGCAAACATACTCAAAAGAACACAGTGACTTTCAAGGACAAATATGGTATATCACATAAAATTGTTGATCAGATTAATTGCAGGAGTAAGTTTGTGGTTTACGCTATTATTTGTCAATGTGAAGACATATACATAGGGAGCACTATCAGGGAACTTAGGATAAGAATAAGGGAACACATCTCAAGTATTGGTAGCCAGGATACCAATTTACCCTTAGCTCAACATTGGCAACAAAAACATCAACTAATTGATAAGAAACATTTAAAATTCATTGGACTCAAAAAAGTGACTATGGGACCAAGAGGAGGAAATCTTGAAATCAAATTGAGGCAAGAGGAAGCAAAATTAATTTGTAAATTTCGTTCAGTGGAAAGAGGCTTGAATTCAGAACATGAGATGTCCTCATTTCTCTAAACAAGGAAAATAATGATTAACCAAGTTCAACATAATGTGATTAAAAATAGTTGTATCCAGTACTTGTTTATATATATAAAATAATTTATATTTTTTTCCCCTCGGGGTAACACCATTTGGAAAGGGTCGAATAAGCATAAAGAATATTTTATACACCAGGTTCAGAAACTTCAATCAACAACCAGAGGGCAATGCTGGAATGGCATGTTAAGAAATTGGGACAGCTCAGTTTAAAAACAAAGCTTTCCGGAATTTGTTTTCATGTACAATGGTACATCTATGTATTTTCTCACATACACAACCAACTTCAAATAAGCCATCGATGTTTAGTGATAAAAATCAACGTAACAATAAGCGCAACAATTAAGGAGAACGTCATCTTCATAAGTCAAAATTTAAATTTTCCCAAAATATGGCCGCGGTTTTAAAAATAGAAAAGGGACTGTCAGGGATTCGATCGGAACAGTTCTTTGACTGTAGCTTAGTTATGTATTCTTTACCTAACAGATAAATTGACCAGAATGATAAATCTTAATCATTGCTTGACCGGGGACTATCAAAAAATATCATTTATTGGTAAATTATCGAGCAACATTTTTTCGATTAAAATTCCGCCTTGGATTAGCAAATTATAACTGACATACATAAAAGAAATATTTTAACTTGCGCCAAAACAACAATTGAATTTTTGATCGTATCGTGCAAGATTTAGGACGAAAGTAATAAACACAGAAGTAGGACTAAGCGGCACAGTAACCTAGCCGACAACAATAACAGTACCTAGATGCAGAAGACACGGGGACTCTTAGAAACGGAACACGCTAGCAGGGAGCAGGTAAGCGTGTTGAGAGAGCTCTGACATGGGGGTCTTGTTTATACGGTCCAACTACACGTGGGGATCACGCGGTAATACTTTTTGGATTTAGTTATAATCGTGAGATATGCTAAGAGTCATTGCGATGATTACACAAGTTTAATGCAGATAATGGCACTGATATTCACGTTCTCCACCGAGAAAATAACGGAAGGGACAGCTTCATATAGGATTTGGAGTGATTTGACATATCGCGGGGTAGATAAACTTACTAATGAACCTCATGATGTTTATATTTTAGGGATTTAACCCATGACCATTGAAATTAAGCATTCAACTTGTGAATTGGAAAAAAACACATTAGGTAAGAAATCAGAGTGAGTGATACACTTAATGATGAACATATAAAACAATCATGAAGCTATTTTTTACCAATCAATTTCTAACAAAAATTTTCTTTCTCATTGTGTTTTGTCAAAATTTTTGTGTTTCTTCATTTTGAAAAACGCTTTTCTCATTCCCAACAATCCCACCCTACCCCCTCCCTCAAAATGGCCATTCATCAATGATGTTTAATTTTTGATTGGGTGCATTTTTGAATTTTTAAAAAAAAATGTTATTTTTGTTATGTATTGTGTGACTAGCCCTGATTTGAAAAAGACACAGAATGTCGAAACGCGTGTAATCATATAGGGCAATTTTCTAAGAACTAAAGGAGAAATAAAAGATCAATTACTTGACTTGGAGTATAAGAAGTACTGATTGATCCTTTCTTACAACGTTCACGACAAGGGCGCATGATATTAGTAAGAGTAACACAACCCTTATATACATTTTCGAACGGAGCAAGGGGGCCAGGAAGACTCCGTTGTTACCCAGGCATGCGACCGGAATTGGTGAATCATAAACTATTATCAAAAGGGCGCTGAGGTCCACTTGAGGAGGTACCCAATAAAAAAGGCTCCCCACATTTTCAAGAATGTTTTTATTTTATATGAAGGCTATATGAGAAAATAAGCTGAACTGCTAAACTGTGAATTAGCACATTTTCACAGTTCATTTTAATGATTCTTTTGATCTGATGGAGGTATTCCTATGTCTTCTTTTATTATACGTTTTTATGGGTAAGAATAGGCTCTAGCGGGTGATCTCTACATTCTTAAGTGTTGCTAATACCCAATCTTGATTTTTCACAGTGATTAGTAGATGCTTTCTGGCACTTGACTTCGTGGGTCATAGCCTCTTCATTGCTGAATGATAATGGAATTTGCTAGTGATCCAGTTGGGCAACACTGATTTATTCACTAGAGTTGTGCTGATTTGAAAACTTTAAGGTCTAGGAGCAACCTGAAGGAGTCTGTGGAAAGTTGCATGCCTTAAACAATTTACATTTAAAAAGTGTGTTTATTGCAGTGCTTAACTCGCTGTCTTTTGAAGATATGTAGGCTGAGAATGACCGAAAAGAGCTTCACCCCAATCACTCCAAATTTCCTAGTACGATGGTATCATTGAAGTCTATGATTGGCAGTGAGATAGAGCCTATATCTTGTTTTGCAATCCCTTCGTTTGGATGATCCTAAATGAATAACAAACTAGTGATCCTGTGTGGAAAGGAGGTACACCTACTGCTAGATGATCAAAGTTAGAATACTCTTGTCAGCAAATTAGATTACAGGTGGAGGATTTTCCCTGGTTTCAGGCAACCACTTCTCAGTGCCAGGACACAGTCTGAAAGGGAGAGATCAGGGACGCCATACCTAATTTTGCTCTTAATGTCTCCCCTGCTGCTGTGGATCGCTGCCTTCCTAGTCTGGTTCCACAGTCTTGTTGACTGTGGCACAGCGGCCCGGTAAGTAGGCAAGGCTACCCTGCTATCCTGTGTGACGAATGAGGGAATTCACCCTTTCCGCCCAAGGGGAAACCCCGCCTTGGAGGTTAGGTAGGTGAGCCTGCTCCACGATACCCTCCCTATCGACTCTCCTTAGGTGTAGAGGCAAGTGGGATCTCACCAGAAGAGACTTCCTCCCCCTTGGGGGACAAGGAATTTTGTTCCCAGGAGGAACTTTCGCCAGCAGAACCTACCATGGCATACATGGGATGTTTTAAAATACAAGAAAATATGAAGTGTCAGGACCAGTATGAAGAAACCCATAAGAGATATTGTTATCTTGTGAGAAAAGGTTGTTTGCCTTTAAATCCAGACAACCACCTCTAAACTGAGGAGAAAGAAGCTGGGGGATGAGAGAAAGGATTGTAGACGCAGCCTTTACGAGGTCCCAAGCTGGGCAACACCGGACGAGAACTGAAATCGGGAAACCAGCGAGTTTCAAACTCACTTAGAGCTGCTACATGAGACACCAAAGTTATGGCAGTCCCAAGAAGCGAGAAGCCAACCGGCTGAGACCCAAACCTGATTGAAGATGTTGACGACACCACAGAGACCCCTCTCAGGTGGACCGATGGGTCAAAGAATGTCGCATAGACCACCAAGGATCACAATGTGTCCATGAGTGCAGGCGGGCATGGGGACACGGAGAGAAGGAGAGAGAAACCAAAGACACAAACGCCGGGGCGAAGATGGTGAGTGTGTGAGTGTGTGAGTGTGTGTGTGTGTGAGAGAGAGAGACTGACAGACTGACTCCAAGACCGAAACCCTCTGACAACGTTCCCCTTCAAGAAAGAAGGTATTTAGGAGAGCGGGAAGTGCAGGGAGATTGAAGATGATCAGTATACCGCACAACTAACTTGTCATGTAGAAGATATGAAACTGAGTTAACTCAAGGGAAATGGATACAAAGATTGGGAATAAAGAGAAAATCATTATAATGTGCAGTTAAGTCATCACAGCAGACGACATGAACCGGGGTAAATTGGCAAAACAAATAGAAACGAAGATTGCAAATCAACAGGAAAGGTTCACAAGAGGCTGAATAATAAGAGACTCAATGGAACAAAATATCTTGGGAAAGGGAGAAAATAAAGCGCCAAAATATAATATTAAAGAGACCGAAAGATAGGGCTGTGAGTCTACAGACCTAAACCAGTTACAAACACCAGTGATCTAGGAAAAGTGGAATTGTTATAACATGAAAGTAAAAGCCCAGAAAAACCTTAAACCAGCCACAAGAGAGAGTCAAAAGGGATTCAAAGTGAACTACAACATCCCACGTGGGGAATTCAATTAATGCAAGAAATCACGAGAGACTATTTGCAGATTGTATATGAAAGACTGGTACTAGCAGTACCCTCTCGAGAAGGGAGTTATTCTCCTGACTTAAGTTAAGTTGTTCTCTTAGTGGAAGGGATAGTCAGTGCTCCAGATAAGATTTTGAGGTGGGAGTGTTTTACTCCGTATTTTTAAACTTTGTGAGTAAATGTGATTTCAAAAGAGTAAAAATGAGTTTTCTCCTTTGCGAGAGTAAAATGTATGTGCCATCCAGCCAACGTGTGCAAAAACTGTATGAAAACCATTACACTGAAGTAGCTTTCTGTATTGTTACAGAATACACTTTTCATTATTTCTCTAGGGTCTGCACATTTGATCTCCACTGTATATATTTAAATGTTAAAAACAGAAAAACCTAGCCAATTGCATAGTAAAAGCAAACCTGAATTGTATTGTGTTTTGAGCTTTGATAGCAGATTTGTCTTTTGATGTTTAATGAAGTCCTCATTTTCTGGAACTATTACTACCTTATGATATGCCACTGTTATTATACATCAGTGCAGACAGGCAAGGACTCCATGCTAAATTCTATACCTTATGTCATGGTCAAATTATTATTTATATAGCGCTTTTGGCAAAGCGCTGTACATAGAACATTCATCACAATTGTTACCAAACTGAAGTTGGTACTCCTTTATCAACCTTGAAAGTATGAAACGCTGAGTTGGCCTTGCCGGGATTCAAACCTGTAACCTACAGATCACGCACAGATTGCAGCAACGAGTGCTCAACCGGCTGAGCTATCATAATGGCTATCATCCTTCAAAGGTCCGTAAACTGAGTGTGTGTGTGTGTGTGTGTATATGTATATATATATATATATATATATATATATATATATATATATATAATATTGAGATCTAATGATCACAGTGCCTAGATGTTGGATGAACCATGAACAAAGCGCTACATACATTTAAATAACCTATCTGGATTATCGGAGGGACACATTTTGCTGAGTTTGTATTTCAATTACAAATGTAACTTTCATTTTTCTTTTTTTTTTAACCGCGCTTGCACTTCTTGGAGTGTCAGGTTTGGGAGGTTTTAATTGCAGTCTTGAAGATTTGAGAGGCTAGGACACCTATGATTGGTGTATGCCAGTCACTCACCCTTCAGCAGTATCTGCTGCCACTGACCATTTATAGTAATCTACCCCATTGCAAGGTTGAATGGATGTAAACTAGGCCGTGCATACTCATAATTGTATACACTGTTTTTATAATTAGAGTGTAAATTAAATTATAAGTGTAAACATGATCTGCTTCCACATGATTATGCACAAAGCACAGGAACTCTGAAAAATTAAATTGTGCAATACTGCTTTGCTTTCACTGGGGGAAAAACATAATTTGTTAAAGATTAATTCTCAATTGCAACTTAGATTTCCATTTTATTAATTACACAATCCTAAAATGCTAGGGAAATATGCACAGTGCTTCTGTTTGCTCCATGAGCATCTACACCCAAAACCGCAGAAGCTGAACAGAAATAAAGCATCCTTTTATCAGTGTGCGGTCTGTTTTTTGAAAGGCTTCAGAGAAAGAAATTCAGTTTCAGAAGATGGCTTGCAATTACATCCATGGCCTTCACGTTAGTTCCACTTGATCTTAATTTAGATTTTATCCAGCGTTCGTTGTCCATCTGATGCCTGCATTTATGGTTGACCTCGGCGGGGGTACATTTCTCGGGCAAGGTACAGGTGCCGTAGATGACTACACTGATCACTGGTGCATTACAAATGCTTTATAACCATCATTTCCAACTTTTTATGTTGATTGCCGTTCTACATTATTCTTGACCCGTTCGTTGACTTTTTAAGGCTCAGGTAAATCTTTTGCCTTGTCGTTCATTTCTGCTGTCGGGACAGCTATTAATAGTCTAGCACTCGCCCACACTACAGATAAACTCAGTCCAATAGACTAGTGATCTTGAAAGGAGTCACATGGCATTTCCCGCCATCCTTAGCTGTTCTGCACACCAACAAACCTACAGAAAATAACTTTTAGCTCCACATTTAAAAAAGCAACAAATAATCCAAACTCTAGCCAAGAACAAATACCGTAAATCACTCGCCTGAAGACCACAATACAGATTAAATGTGAATAAACACTATATAAGGAATTGAATGGGTATGTTTCAAATAGTTTGAAAGGGCACTGCAGATGTTGTTTCGGGACGCACAGGGCTGCTGTTAAAGCATCCACCAATGGCTTGGTAGTGCAAATGTGGTGAGCATGACCTTTTTTTTTTTCTTCACCCTTTGAGCCTTTACTTTTGGGGTATGGCGAGCCTGAGTTACTCAAGTCATGTGCTGGAACAGGTGAGCAATCATCTGTACCAGAGTAATATGGCAGGTGAAAATAACGGAGCCCAAGCATGCTGAGAGCAATATCTTCCAAGCCAGCTGAAAAGAACATCCCAAAACATATTCTATATACACGCATACACTCGCGTGTCAAAAATAATGTTCATTCAAGTCCAGTGCACTTCACTTTCGCAGTTTGCCATTATCGTTGAGCTGAGAGTGATGATTGGAAACTGTGATGGTAAGCTTTGAGACAATCTAAATATAGGGATCTGGTTGCCTGCCCTACACCTCTTAAATTAATTCTTATATACTTTATTACTATAAACTGCTCCAATGTCTTAATGTGTTTTTTGTTTTGGCCCTTGGTGGCATCCGGTCAGGGCATATTTTACTATTGATTTTTATTCTGTTGCTCTGAGCCTTGCATATTTTTTTCATATTGTAGATCTTTACCCAGTCTATGCTGCTGCTGCTGCTTGGATTTAAAACCGCTTGTTTCTGAATAACTATGGCCTTGCTAAGTCCTGTTGCCAAAATGTAGGAATCATGCAACCTAGTGGCAAGGCTAAGAATCTTCTTCTGTAGCTGTTAATAAAAGCTGTGTGCATCATGTCCCTGTGCTGTCTTACAAACACACACCCACCCCATATCCATCATCGAGCCACGATCCTGCGAACTCTGTGAAGATCAAAGCGGATACCTCTTTAAGAGAGGCCGTACCTGCATACACAGCCCCTGCACAGTCTGTGAGGATTGGAGGTGTCGACGCAACGAATTGAAGGAGGCGCCCGAATAACAGGGCAGCGTCCTCTCCTCCCTCCCTGGGTAAGGGGCAGGGGTGCAGGAAGCCTGGGAAGACAGAGGGGCGGGAAGCTCGCCAACGGGGCCAAAAGGCCAGCGAAACAGAAAATGGAAAGGGGCTGGTTTTCGCCTCCAGGAACTTCGCTTGCACAGCAGAGCGACGCCGCACATGGAAGGAGGACGAGTTTTCATTTTGTTTTCTTCCCACCCACCCTCTTGTAGGAGGGCGGAATGGCAAGGCCTGGCCGTTACTGTTGCAGTGTTTTGAGTTTGGCAGTTAGAAATATGTTGTGAAAATAAATCGTTTTATGCCAACAAAGAAAGAATGTCTCATTCTGCAACCTTTTTCCTTGGTGGGGTATCAAAGGGGCGAATGGAATGAGCAAGCGTGTTGGCACAAACATGGACAAATGCCCAGGTTATGGATTCTGCTAGCTGTTTAACCAAAGCTGCGTCTGCAGGCACACACCCATGCAGCTACACCCCATGCCATCCATAAGGATTGGCACCTGCTACCTGTTTAACCAAGCTTGTACCTGTATACACGTACGCCCACATAACTATGGATTCACATGTCCCCAGTCCTTGAGCATCAGACATTTCTGCTTGTTAAACCAAGGCTGTGTTTTCATACACACACCCACACAGCTATGGATCGCCACCCCACACCAGTCCGCGAGGATCAGAAACTATCTGTTTAACCACAGCTGCACTTCCATACACAACCCCACACAGTTACATAGTCACACCCCTGCACGGTCTGTGAGGATTGGAAACTGCTAGCTGTTTAAACAAGATGGTACCTGCATACACGCATCCTGTCCCTGTGCAGTCTTGCGTATAGTGCCCACCATCACCATCGTGCAATGGCCTTGCGAAGTCTCTGAAGATCGAAACTCATAGCCGTTTAATAACGGCGGCTCCTGCATACACAGCCACACCCCTGCACCGTCTATGAGCATTGGAAACTGCAAGTGCTTTTACCAAGGATGCATCTGCTCCCACGCAGTTACACAGCCACACCCCTGCATAGTACCTGAGGATCGGATTCTGCTAGCTGTTTAACCAGGATGGTACCTACATAAACCCATGCCCACATAGCTATGTATGCCCACCCCAACACAGCACTGAAGATCAGAAACTGATAGCTGATTACCAAGGCTGCGCTTGCATACACACACCCACACAGCTATGGGGTCACACACCTGCACAGTCCATGAGGTTGGGAGTCTGCTGATCAAGCAGCTGCTTCTGATCCGCATCATTAATTGGCTGGGTTCCAACACGTTGGGAACTGGAGAGAGTCATGGACTTGAAGTTAAAGTCCCCTTAAATGTAATGTGACCTTTACATGGCTTGCCACTCCAGATCAACAAGCCTACATATCAGGGGGCAAGCGAATAACCAGACTTGGAGTGACTTGCCATCTCAATTATACACATAGCACATGTCTTACTTACCAAGAGTCAATTATCACTAGCCAGTGGCTAGCAGGGAGTGCACTTTTTGAGTACTGTACATATATTCAGATTCTGCACATGTTAACTCTTGTCACTCATCGGTCGTTTAATAAATTAGATAATAAGACCCATTAGTCCAGTGGATACTAGAAGTGGGCGGAGTAGGGCGTTAAGCTCAATCTGAGATGTGGTAATATTAGGATGTATTAAATGGACTTTGCTGCTGATCAGGTCTTCACTTTCCATCCTATGACAATTCTACTCCTCTGACCTATAATGTTCTCTTGTGCAGTGGACACCATGTTTTGCATTTAGACAATCAAAGGAAAGGTCTTCTGGGGGCTACCAAGACTGTTTTAAAAAGGCATAATAGAGTTGCAGATGTTTTTCCTGAAATTCAGTCTGACATTTTTTTTTATTATTTTGCCGCAAAACACTGTTTTTGAAACCATGGCACATTTACCCTTGAATGCTTAAGATGCATCACCTTGCAGCAAGCCTGTGAAATTGCAAGTTGAGTGCCTTAAGCTTTGGACCTTGGGAGACCTACAGAGCGGTTCTAGGTCAAATGTTCGAATGCAAAGGATCGAATGACCAAAGGGTTGAATCAAAAGAACGAAAACCAAAGGGTCGAATTGTTTTTTTTTTTTGTTTTTTTTTTGGGCGGTCTTCCCCCCAATCTCCTGTTTTTCACACGCACAGTACAGCAGGCTCCTGCTTTAAGATTGCTGGTGGGAGTCAGGACAGCACGTGTCTAGAAGGACGTTCCCCTGCATCACATTAGAACTGTTCTTCACGGTTGGAATCAGGATGAGATCCACTTTATTCATCTGTATTCAGTTTCGGTGCCATTTTATTCATCTTTAAGGTTGTTGTAAAGGTACTTATATGACCCTTGGAATGTATGCATGCATGCCACCACATTTACACTTCCTTGATCTGTAAAAAACGTTATTTCCAACTTTGAAAAAATAATATGAAAATAAAAGCATCATTAAAGGCTTTTCGGATTGGTCTATATTTCCATTTCTTCTAATTTCACAAACAGAATTCTGTACACTGAATACTCCTAAAATTAATGTGTTCCCTGAACGGCTCATTTTATGGGCAATTAGATCTGTAATCTTTTTGTGGGTTTCAAAATTGCCTATAATTTAACTAAATAAGAAAACAAGCTCTGTATGGTGTCCGGTCAAAGGTTCGATACCAAAAGGATCGAATGAACAAAGGGTCGAGGTAATAGGACGATAAACCAAAGGGTTGATTTTTTTTTAAAATGTATATTTTTGGAGGTTTTCGTATAGTAAAAAAAAAGTGTTTTTTGCACCAAAAACGGTGGTTTTGGGAGGATCCCTCCCACCCCCAAAAAAACAAAAAATTTGACCCTTTGGTTTTCGGTCATATTGATTAGTCCCTTTTGGTCATTCAATCTTTTGGATTCGAACATTTGACCTTTTGACCTAGAACCATGACCCATTCTATCAATATGATGTGGAGAATCTTAAAGATCAGGTTTAATGTCAGATGGTCAAATGCAGTCACTAAGAGTAATGAAGGGCAACCTTGCATGGACTGAGTAATTTGTGACAAACGTTTCCATTGTTTCAAGAATGACTACTAGTGGTAAAATTTACACCCTGATGCTTTCATTCCATTGGAAGAACGTTTCTATAGATTGGCTTCAACACTGGCATTCTCACCCTTGCCGCTGTAAAACATGCTGACCAACTTGTGTCTTTTGCTTCTTGCAGTCAGGCCTTAAATGATGTGGGAACTGTTTGTAAGTAGTAAGAGCAGACATTTCAATGACTGGTTCTGCAGTGATCAAAAGTCTAACAAATTTCACAGCAGCGCCATTGGAGATAACCTGAGGCCCACCCTTTATCCTGTTAGCAGTGAGATGCTAGCACCTGACTCATTGTCACTTTCAACCCTCACATTTAATTGGCTGCTGTTAGGGGAAGGTAGGCCCACTGATTGATGTTTCTACAATTCTGCAACGATCAGCCAACAACTTCTATGCAAGTCGCAGCACTCTACCTTTTTAGCCCCATTTCTTTTGTTATTGTTGTGGAAATGTGAGGTTTTCCCTCTCGCAAGAGTTTTCTTTTTCTCTTTTGCTCCATTAAAATGCAAGTTTTATCCTAAATAAATTCTAGAGAAAAAACATGGCCTCTTTAAATCTTAAAGTGAGCAATCGGTATGGTCGCTAAGCTCAACCTCACTTGCAGGTTCAAGTTTTCCCTAGTGTTGTCAATGGTGAAGATGAGTAGGGTGTTCAGAGAAAACCACTTTGAAGACTTGACCGACTGAAAAAAACCTGTGTCTGGAGGGACCATGTAGGACTTGGAAAAATGGTATTTTAGAAGGCATTTAGTACAGAGATAAAAACATGCTTGCAATATGATCTATTTACTTTCAGTAGTTATTTATTGTTGCAAGAGCATGTCACTTATAAGTCAGTGGGGCTCATTACGTGCCGGTATTAAAGTATACCGGCATGTTTCCGCAACGCCCAACTACAAGTTTGCTGGTGAGGCACCTGAATTCTCGCCAGCTAAGAGCTGCAGGTAAGTCAGGAACCTTACTGGCAAAAATCGTTTGTATTACCGGAGCCGGTAATACTGGCAAAATCTCCCATGAAGACCAATGGGACTCCATGGAATGGGGATTTACAACCGACGCTGGCTCTCGTAATCCGGTCGTAATACATCAGAACCAAGTGCTGGTATTGATTTTTCAGTTTGCCTTTTATCCTGGCGGATTTACCACCAGAGTACCGGCATACTTGTAATGAGCCCCAATATGTTAGCGCAGTGAGTTAAGTGTTGAGAACAGATGTCTGGATGCAGTCTCAGGTTCGAATCCTGGCAAGGTAGGCTTGTATTTATCCTACAGACGGGATTGATTGAGCACCCTTATGCTGCACAGTGTCGACACACGTTTATAAATTGGATAGAAGTGGGAGGAGTTTACCGTGAAGCCCTATATACAAATGTGATCCTGTTAAATTAAATGGACTTTGGTGCTAATCTGGCCCTCACTTTCCATTTGATTTCACATCTGGTTATCTGACTTGTAACTTAACAGCGGAAGCCTTGTAACCAAACATTTTGCATTTAGAGAATAATGGAAAGGTATTTCGGGAAGCATCTCAAACTGCTTTTAATAGATTTGCAGTTTTGTGGCTACAGTTCAGTCTGTCAACCACATTTTTATTTTTCAGCAAAACTGTTTATTTCTTCTTTAAACACAATAGGACGTTTACCTCAGAACGCCTAAGATACCTCTAGAAATAAGCTTGTGAGAATGCAAGCCAAAATACTGCCATCAGCATGAGACTTTTGTAGCTATGTAATGTTTGTTTTCTCATTTAATTTAATTATAGAGAATTGGAAAGCCACAACAAGATTGCCAGTCTAATTGCCCATAATATGAGCCATTTAAATTTCACATTAATTGCAGGAATATTCACCATATGGTAGCCTGCTTGTGAAATTTGAACAATTGGTATTGTACTCTGTTCGGAAAAGCCATTTTCTGGTACGTTATCTCGAATACTTTATTTTTTATCTTTTTTGCAAGCAAGGTTTCCCTGATCCTGTGCATTGGTTCTTTTTGTTTACATAAAGAATAGTGAGAATACCAGTTTGTATCGCCTCAGAGAACGTATGTAAGCGTATTTACAGAGTTTTACATACTGCAAACACAGCTGCAAAGAAACAGTGCTGTACACTGAGGGGATACAGTAATGGGGTACAGTAAAATGTACACAAGTAGGAGGCTTGTGTCTATCAATGGTACACTTGGAACGACATGGAGCGAGTGAAAGCAGAGAGTTACCGGCAGGGGATACCGGTTTGGGGGAGAAAGGTGGTCCCTGTCTCTATTCCATTGTTTGTGGAATCTGGAGACGTGTTCCTGTTGAAACTCTATCCCTAACGACATTGTTGAGCCCCCGGGTCTGCATCAGCGATTCCCTTCCTTGTCTTAAATTTCATATCTTTGAAGAGTGCACAGGTTTTTGGTACCTGGTGCCTAGTGAAACATTAGACTTAGTTTACACTCCCTATTATTGGTTGTAGCCATTGTGATCAACCACACCAGTAAGAAGGATGGAGTGGTTCTGTTTGTGTTCCATGCTCTGCATACTGAAAGGCTTCTAGGGCCTCATTATAAGGCTGGCGCTCCCGGAATGAAGGGGGCCGGTACAGCACCGGCCCCCTTCATTACGGGAGCGCCGATTACAAGCTTCCCATCGCGGGACCCGGAGCGCATTCCTGGTAAAACCAGGCGTGCTTTCCGGGTCCCGCGAGGGGAAGAGGGAGACAATAACGGGCCAGATGTAATCTGCCCGTTATTACCTCCCTCCCCATTCCCATTTAGCCCTATGGGGGCTCAAATGGGAATGGGATGGGTTCCTGCATGGAGGACTTACCGGGTCCTCCTATCTTGGAGTAACCCGGTAAGTCCCCATTGCAGGTAATGGAGCCCAGAACGGAGGTACCTCTGTTCTCGTAAAGAGGTCCCTAGAGTTATAACGACCCCAAGACCATTCGGTTTGCTGTGTTTCTGATTGGGTTTACCTATAGGGGAAATAACCCCCCTACTGAGTATTTAATGAGAAGCTCGGGGGTTTAGGGAAGTTACTGTATTAGGGAGAGAACGAGCATCCCTTGTTGTCTGACACTAGCCATATTGTCCAAAAGGCTGAAAGTCACATAATGGGTGTAGATGGATGTGCTCGTAGTGACCCGGGTCTTCCTTAATAGAAACCTGATCATGTCTTGCTTCATTCATCCACAAAATAATTCACTCAAGGGACTCCCATGGCAAGAATTAATGGCAAAACTAGCCAATCTTTTCACTAGTACCCTCTGTCACGTTTGCATAAGAGAAAAGAGATTGGATCGTCTACCAACAACTGAGCCTCGTTCAGTGGTGGAAATGGAAAAAAAAATTGGTGCAGGATCCCACAAGGACCGGGGTGGGGGAGGAGTTTGGGGGGGCGGTGCAAGAGGGGGTGTGGTCTAGAGGGAGCGGGGCTGGTAGTGGACATCCGATCAAATGAATACTTAAAGAAAAAATAGCACCCGCGACTGCTGCATTGCCTTTTACCAGTGACTTTGGCACTGGTGTGTAATGCACAATGCTCGCTACATGAACAACTGATTGCTTTCAGTTGTGCATGTAGCGAGCATTGTGCATTACACACCAGTGCCAAAGCCGGTGGTAAAAGGCAATGCTGCCGTCGCAGATTTTTAATTTTTACGTATTCCACTGCGGTTCATGGGCTTGAGCGGCTGACTCAGGCCGGATCCCGAAAGTTGTACCACGTCTTATGTGATACCCCACCAGTAAATAATGGTAGTAGTTTTCCACTGACCATACAGGCTCAGACAACAGTTCTGTCTTCTTACCCGACTCATCCCGTATGCACGCCTGCGTGTGCAAGCTGAAAAGTAAAGGCATTCAAAGAAAATGCTGGAATGTAGGAACTACTTGTGTATATGGATCATGTGTCTCTGCTGTGGTCCTTCTCTAGAATGACCGCTTTTATTAGTGTTCAGTACCTTGGCTCTGATGGTGCTGGTGGCATTAGACAGGCACCCTGCCGAGAAACACATGGCCCATAATAAATGTAGGCCATGGGTACACATTACTTTACTTGATTAAATTTACATTTTTTACATTTTAAGTTGGAAGCTACTAGCAAGGGAAAAAAGTAGCTAGCCCCCATAGTGCTCCGCACACACACAGCAAACCATTTCTTACTTGCCAAGAGTCAGTTACCACCAGCCAATTGCACATTTTTAAAGACTGATGTAGGCTCAGCATTTTAGGGCGCAGGAAGATGAAAAGGCGAACAGGGAGAGCGGCACATCCAACATAAAACACTCTGCATGGTTGCAATATCCAGGACTGCTGACTGTATTTTCCATATCCGGGTCCCACTGTCTACAGCCAAATTGAACAGCAGTCGTATCGTGAATTGGCCATTATTGTAAAAACGGGAATGGTTACTTTTCCCCAAGATCCCTTTTGCACGCTACCTGCGTAGACCTTTCCCAAGTGTTTTTACGCTGAACCAGTGTGGATATGCATACTTTCCCTTAAGAGCCGGCCCATTTGCGCTTCAACTACTCCAAGCAAAACCGGCAAATCATTTCCAAAGACTTTAAGCATGACGTTTTATTTTTCAGAAACGGGTGTACTTTTTCCACAACACAACTTGTGTTTTCTTATATCATCTCTGAATGTTGATAGATGCTGCTTATGTGATAATTGCCTTCCTGCAGACTAATGGGGTGGTTTTTTTTACTTTGACTTCAACCAGAGAAAACCTACAGTTGAAGTTAATTCATCTTACGTCAGTCAAATATACCTCCATTTTAATTATCTCTGCTCTAACCGTCAATTATGTTTATGCTGTTCTCACAGCGTCTTTTGAGAGTTGTAGGCAATTGTTTGAGAGCTTGTTCAGCAATTTTGCTCAGCCTTATGTAATCGTTTTGGATGAGCAAGATTGGTTGCATTGATGTCAACCTATATTTTAGATCAAGAATGAGGAAGTTAATAGTCATCAATGCCTGTGTTTTCGCCAGTAAATTGATGGCATTGGCATGTCCACCTCTATGTATGAGACCTGTATTTCTGCTTTTTTGGTTTATGTCAGGGGTGGACTGGGACATAAAATTGTCTTGGGCACCAATGAAAAAGTGGCCCACAGTTGTAAATGGTAACTCATTCCTTTTGTGACAGACTGTTTGAAAAGTACCCAAGCAGGATATTTTTGATAAAATGTGATGCAAATTGTGCAATGTAAAGAATATTTTTCAGCAATAATGGTAACAACTACCAGCCACATAATGAAGTAACTCATCAAACTGGCCCACATTGGCCAAAAAACTGGCGCCACTTTGAGCAAAAAACGGGCTCATACTAGCTCTTTCCGTGATACATACCCTACTAGAACTGTGGGCCAATCAAACAGCAGACTATGCTTGACGGCAAACTTTGCCCACCCGAAGAACACTGGAACAAGGCGCCATGAAGTAAATTTTATTTACTCAAAAGTAATTTACTTGGGTTTCTTGGAAGTTGAATACTCGTTTGATAATGTAGACTTGTGTATGATAGATTATTCGTATAATGGTCAGGATTTAATGCCATTTGTGGATCTTAGAATAAAAGATGGTGAGCCGGAATGCCAAAATAGCTGTTCCACTGATTTGAAAAGATTTCCCCAGATTTTTTTTATGGACATCGGCCGGGGAACAGTTCTAAGCCGCTAATGGGTGTCATCTGTCCACCAGTGCTTTCTTCTATATTCTAGATCAATGGCATTAATTCCACACCTTGAATAACCTTTTTTTAATTGTAACGCCGAAGCACTCTAAAGTAAGTTTCTTAGGAAGCATGTCAATGTGAAAATGTTTGCGGGTCAATGATGACGAGAAGCATAAGAGAGCCTTTTTGAGCACCGCTGAATATTCTAATATCATATGTGGATTGATTTTTGAGTTGATGAGTAGTCCTTCAATGTGGCTCATTCACAGACCGTGATCTTTTCCCATGGTATGTGAAGTTGACATGAGAGAGTTCTCCAAAAAGAATAATAGAAAGGGATTAACGTGTTCATTTTAATTTACAGTTTGTAAATCACAAGTGGGCAATGGAAGTATTTTATTTTACTGGTGGGTGACAGTTTTAAGCAAGTAATAATCATGCACGTGGTCTTAAAGTGAATTGGAGCGCCCTCCGGGTGACCGTGCACGGTGCAATGAGGTACCGACTTCCTCTTGAATATATAAACTAGTAGAGCCGCTCATATTCTGAGTCTTCTGGAATCGGTGCACCATATAGGCTGGCAGGCCTGCACAGAGCAGTTGCATAATCTCGCATGGAGTTCAAGAACGCCCCTGCAACCGCTTTACGGAATATGTGGGAGATACTTTCACAACAAACCTAGGAGACCTCTTCCACCAGAGCTCCTATTTTAGCATTGAGTAGTTCAAAGCCACTTACCATATTACTCGGTTTTTAAAAACATATATATTTTTTGTTTGATTTACTTTGGATGAAAAACCAGAGTGAGCCGGACTACTGGTTGTGAGGTGAATGCTGAACGATTTGTGCGTGGATAATTTCAGAGTTCATTTTGTTTGCTGGGGCTGTCACTACTCCAGAAATGCGCCACAATGTCGCTAATCCCAGGCCGCTGTCGTTTGTGATGCTGAATTAAACCCATATAACTTGACATTCACATCCAAGTGAGCTTCTCCTTTGAGACGTCTGATTACAGTGCTGATTATAAAATGTGGTACTGCATATCACGAAGATCGCTCAGCTAGTTTAATGTTTTAGTCGGGCATCAGTGTGCGACAGGCAGACCAGGCACAAGACCCAGCATACTAGACTCGACCCCTCATCTGATCACAGCCAATTAATTGGATGCAACAAAATGGGGTAATTGATTTTATTACAGCCGTTAACAGCAGAGAGTAACAGTCATGAAGTGCTGCTTAAAAGGGTGATATTTATATTCGGTTTAATTAAGCACGTGTCATTTGTTAAAAATACAGAAGAACTGGTTTGTTATTTTATTCTTTTTTTGCTTTGACACATCTGCATTTTGTCTTTCATATAATGTCTGCATGAAACCCCTAGACGACATCTGATAACACCGCAAAACCCATAGTGGAAAAGGTGTGCAGTCCTTTGTAGTGATTATGTTTCCTTAAAGGTTATTCAACCAATCGACAACATACGGGCTAAAAGAAAAGAGTTTCAGAAGAACTTCTTACTTTTTACCAGAAAACAGTGTTCTGCCCATCTACTATTGGACATTCTGTGGAATTTGAGGCTTTCCGAATTATTCAATGTTTCCAGCTCCTGTCCTGGTTATCCCAGCTAGCCTTGATTTCTAAAATACTATTACACCTACTTTTTAGCAGTCGTTGTTAATGACATTTGTTTTAGCTATATTGCTCGAATATTTTACTTAAGCATATATAGAATAGTAGTTTTATATCCGCGTGCACCACAGGTGTCCTGGTCATCTGTACCTTGTCCAAGATCCGAATTTTGCCTGCCAACAACAAACATAACTCCTACCATGACCTTTATATTCGTTTGGTGCTGGTAAAATGCAAGATGTTTGAATTATTCTGAGAAACGAAACTCTGTTTGTATCTTTCTAGCTTTAGGGACCGAGGCAAGTGCCCGGGACACAGTGTGGCTAACAATAATGACCAAGTTACGGAAAGCAAAGTAATAATGAAGTCTCCTCCTACTAGCCCATAATGCTGTGATTGACTGAAGACGCACGCTTTAGGGAAGGACCCCGCGGTTATCTTGCAAGTGGAGTAGAAGGTGATTTAGAAGCTAGCAGAATTACTATCTGCCGTTCTCGCTACACACCCACTTAAACCACATCTTAAAAAACAAGGAAGCTAATAGTTTAAATTGCCTCCAAAAAAATGACATTTTCTCTAGTATTTAAGGGATGGAAAAATGTGATATTCACTGTGCTGACGAATACCAAGTTCAAATAGGTGGCTAAATTGCACCTACATTAGATCGCTTGATCTGGTCAAGTGTTTCCTGACTTCAGAGAGCATTGTAAAAATGTTTTACACGAATACTACTCTGGTTACATGTCAGGATAATGGGCTAGCTAATAAATGGTAAAATACTTACAGGTGTGCGCCCTGGGTGGAAATCTCTCACCCCAGAACACCACGCTTGGTTAAATTGGTCTGCAGTGGTGGGGCTCCGTTCCTTTTAGCATTGGCCATGTAGCTAAATGTCAGCAGTGGTGCTTTCTTAAAACCAGTTTATGTGAACCTTTTAAACAAAATTGGGCATAATAAGGGCAACCTTATAGTTGAGAACAAAGGTTATAGGCAATGGAATTGTTCAGTTGTCGAGAAAATATAATTACAAGCTATTCCAATAAAAGCCATTTGTGCATAAATCCAAGAAGTGACTTTTGTTTTTTTTAATATGCATATCTGCGGATAAAAAAGGCTACAGCCACTAGCCCCTGCATTCTCAATCGCTTGCATAATGAGATATATTTGACGAAACCTGACTCTCCTGATGACCATATGTCAGGCTACGGATTTGAGTCCAGGAAGAGAGCAAATTATACGGAGGTTTGGATTTATAGGGAGCCAATTTGGTTGGCAGGCAAGTATGTAGTAGACTGCAGTACATTGCTACCAGAAATATAGTGTGTGTCTCTACCCTGGGCATCTACTTGCATTTCAGATTGCTTTGTTTCTCCTCACTCTTCGCCTAGTAGATCTCCGCAAACTTTAGAAATCGCTGCTGCTTAGTAGACCTGATCGACTGATCTCTTATGTTTAATACAGCAGAAACGTGTGCGTCGGATTGCACGGACTAGGACAACATATCTTTGAACTGTATGCATGCTTGGGCCTTGTGTCTGTGGAGTTTAGTAATGCCACTATAAAGGGACACCAATGCAATGACTACAGTGCACACAGAATTGTCACCTAACTAGTAGATCGCATTGGTGGTAGGCCTGACTGTGATTGAGGGGGATGGATCCAACAGCTGGAATTGTAGGCTTTAGGTCAAGAATGTCATGGATGGTGCTACCAATGCTGTGAGACTGACACCTCAACAATTGGTATTGTGCACAGCATGAAATCTGCATGCTGGCTTTTTCATTTGTAACGTTACAGGCTTTGGGGAGTAGGTAAGATTATACTTTACAGGTTTTTGAGACTCGAGAGCTATTTTTTAAACCAGAAGTAACTATTTCAGTTGATCTCATATAATATTTTAAAAACATTGTTATAACTTTAGTTTTTATCCAAGCATGGGCATGGCAATTGTAAAATACTGTAAACAATGTATTTTATGATGCATGTGTGTTCATGTTGAGAGAGCTTTGTATGATGCTATTAGTTCATTTTGTTTCTTTTTTTCTTTTTTTTACAATAAAATTGTCCAGCAGTTGTGGTATTCGAAAGAGTTGTACAAGCCTAAATCAAAGAGGATTTCAGAGATCTGCTGCCTCCTTATCTGCCACATGCACGGATTTGTTACTTTTTTTGCAGTTGCAACACAAATACATTCACACCGTTCTAAAGATCATTTGCACCACAAATAAAGGAAATGCAAACAAAACGCATTTTGCACAAATCATACAAATGTGGACTCATGATCAGTGGTCGAAGGTTTAAAAAAAAAAAACTGTAGAACTATGTCCCCTCTGCCCCGCCGCTTTCCTGTGCACTGCCACCATTCTCACTGTCAACCCCTCACCGCATTCAAACCCCATACCTGGGTCCTTCCTTTCCTCCACTCCACCCTGCAACATTGTGTTTTACAACAGTTCTAGTAAGACTGAAGAAAACGCAATGAAAGAAAATGGATTTAAATGATCACCATTAGTGTGTCATAGCTCCACTCGGCATGTACCTTCATACAGCCTCCCCTTCACCACCCACCGTTTGCACCTCTTAAAGAACATGGCTAGTCACAGACACACCCCTGCCATTGCCTGCAAACAAGCCTCAGCCTACAGCTATTCATATGCAGATTGCGATCAATCTGGGCGTTTTGGCTGCTTGGGAATGGGTTTTGTATCCCAAGCAGCCTATTAAAATAATCTTCTTTCATCACCTGAGAGCGAGCGCGGTGCGATGTTGCACTGGCCTGATATCAGCAGTGCACAGGTTCGAGTCCCCAATGGGGATAAAATTAAAAAGTAATAGTTAAAAAATGTTGCCGTCCTGGAACGGTATCGTGGGTCGCATAAAGGGAACGTTGTACCCTTTAGTTCCCGCCCACTTTGACCTCTGCATATGACAACCAATTGCTTTTCAGTTGATCCGAAAGTGTCATTGGGCATAATGCAGTTGGGAGAAACCCAGTCCCCTGAGACTTCTTTCTAAACAGCCTTTATATGGCACAGGGAATTTGTATAGTTAGAATATGCCTGTCAATGGAGGTAGTTTGGCCTGAACGCAGAAAATTTGACTGGCATGCAGAGCTCTTTAAATTTGACAGCCTGTTGTACTTTCACCCACTGGAGATTACCTCAAGACATTGACCTGGACAGGCTAGCAAACTTGAATGCGTTTCATTGCTCTCTTCTAATCCAAAGGTACAGTTTTCTCAGGAGTTTTCCCTGTTAATATGGGTAGATGGCATGCATGACTGCAATCAGATGTTAAGCCCCACCTGCACTAAGGCTGTTCAGTGCCTAACCAAGGCAACACTGACCGATGACCTGGATTATATTTTAGTGAGCCTCTTCAGCCTCTACCTCAACATGCAGGCCAAAGGATAACAACACCCTCTCCACTCTCCAACTATCAGAGACTGGACGATCTATCCCTGCCCATTTCCTCCTCTGTTGCTTGTAGATCCCTTGCTGCCAAACTAGCCGCCCTCTGCTTCTGTTGGCTACCTGCTCCCTTGCGATCAGCTTCCCTCGCAGTGTACATTTCCTTATGACTTGTAAAGCGCTGTTATTTCCAGAAGCTAGTTCCGCGCTCAATAAATACCCTAATAATCATAACAAAAAAGAATGTGCTCATGAACAAAAAGTTCTAGACCCCTCTCCGGCTGCTCGTGGCACAGAAATAATGGCTTTGTACCCACCATCAGTATAACGGTCTTGTTTCTATTTTTGAAGGTTGATTGTGAAACTATTGACTTTTTTTGGGAGGAGTCACAGGCCACATGCGAAGGAGGTGCCCATCCTGTCAAGATCAAGAGTGGCATAGCTGGTCTTCATTTTGGTTCTATGTGAAAATGTCACAAGGAAAATGCCATGTGAAAAAGTAGTTAGCAAAAATATAGCTTCAAAATGTAGTCTTTCTACACAAGCAAGGTAAAATGTGAAGAGGTTGCCAGAGACAAGGTTGCCAAAAAAGCTATAAGAATGATCCAAACCATTAATAAAACCAGGTAGTCAGCAGCTCCTCACAATCATCCTATCCCTAAACCTGCGTGGAGTGACCACTGCAGGCAGCACAGAAACACTCTTGGAAGCGTTATATAGGTGAAGAAACGACTCTTCAATCTAAAGAAGTGAACATGTTCTAAAAAACCAATTGGGACTAGAACACTCATTCCAGCCAGAAAGATTCTATGCAAGCTGTTGGACATCATTCTATTATTTAGTTATAACGTTAATTCTGAAGAAATGTGATATATTTGCCCTGAAGAAGACCTGTGTTCTGTAAGGTCCAAACACATGTTTGCAGGAGGAGCATGCTATTCACTGATTGAAATTAAACATAGATCTGAACGTGAAGAATCTATTGAGATCTCATTTGCGAGAATTGGAAACCATATCAATACCTACTGATAAGACTGTATATTTAGGAAAGGATTGATCAATGGTCTGTGCACACTGGTTGAACCAATACCTTGTCTGTTGTTTATCCCTAAACCTTACCCTAACATTTCTTTTACCCCTAGACCTTTGGCTTTCCCTGACAATAACAGTGCATTTCTCCAAAGTATTTTATTTGCATGTGATACGATACGATACAATACACCGGATAAATAAATAGGAAATTATTAGTGACTAACTCCAACCCTAATCCTAGCCCTCCACAAATTCCATAGCCCTTACCTTAACCCAAGTCCTTGCTCTAATGCTAACCCCAACATTACCCTAACCTTTACTCTACCCTAACCTCTATGTTTAGCCTAACTCCTATCCTGCCTCAACATCACCTGCACTCCCTAACCTCCCTACAGCTTTCTTTAACTATAAGCCAAACCCTTACTCTGTTAAACATAACTCCCTCCTAACACTTAGCCTGACCATTGCTGTATCTTAAACCCTCTCCTAACCCAGGCAATCCCAAGCCAGCTGCTACATTTGTAACGTTTGGCTACGTTTTTCTTGTGAACTTTTCTGCTTTTCCACTGAAAGGGTATTTTCACCACAACCTTTCCATGGACCACATTTTCCTTGGCAACATTTTCACTGTATACCCTAATTTCATAGTTTATTTAAAGGTGTGAGACACCGGAGAGCTGAAGTTCTCTGAACCTGAGAATACTGGGGAAAAGCATTCATGATGCATATGTATGTTGGAATTGAATTGATTGTTTATTTGTATAGCGCCTATACACAATGTGTTTCTAAGCGCTTCAAGGAGGGAGGGAACATGGGAGAAATAACAATTACATTCTTACAAGTCCTTGAAACAATTCAGAATGTGAAAAATAACTATCTTAATCAGCCTGGTGACATTTTAGATAGAGCAAGGGCAAGGAACAAATAAGGGAGGAAGGGAGGGAGGGGGGGAATGAGAAAAAAACAGGCGGTTACATTACTATGCCTGCCGACAATTGATGTAGTGCCGGAAAATTAAACAAGAGAAGGGGGAGCGGGAGGAGGAGAACAACCCACGCAACTAACATACTAGGCTTGACGATGATTCGGAATCGCGCTGGAGGGGTGGAAGTAGGAGGAAAAACAAGGAGGTGAGTGGGGAGAGACAAACGGGCTGCTATTACAAGGTCCAGGGACAAATGATAGAGTAAGTGCTATCCAACAGTAGTAGAGAGGAGAAGAGGAAAGTGGATGAGAAAGAACAGGCGACTCCTGTTACTCTGCCCGATGGCAATTGAGGTAGGGCCAGAATGGAGGAGGAGGAATAATAATAATAATGGGCACACTCCATCACAGGGGACAGGGGGGCACACGCACCATCAAAGGGGTCACACACCATCATGACGGGCATGGGGGCACGCATGCCATCAGGGGGGCCAAACACCATCACAGGGCATGGGAGCCACACATCCCATCACAGGGGGGGCAAACAGACCCATCATGTGAGGTGGGGGCGCACACACCCCCACTTCACAGAGGGGGGCACACACACCATCAAAGGGGGGGCAGCATGGCGGCGTACCGTGGTGGACAGGGGTAGACGGGGCCTTCATTGTGGGCCTTAGAGGTTAGAGGCCGGCTCCTGCCTCCCGGTTGCAGCTATTGGCTTAAAGAGCCAAGGCAACCAATGGGAGAGAGGGGGCATGGGCTGGCCCAGAGTTAGGTCACAAATTTCAGATCTGCCAATGGAACGGCCATCTTGGAAGGCCTGTGAGCAGGGAGGCATCAGATCACACAACAGCAATGATATTGAAATCCAAGAGGAATAGTGCGGAAATCGCAACATGCTGGACTCGGCATCCAAGTACAGACAAAATAAACAAATAACATTATTTAAAAGCCAAAAACAGCATCGCACGCACATGGCCGAAAAATTTCAACAAAACACCAAACCTTACCCCCAGCAATGCGCACATCAGATGGAAGTCCGGCGTGGTAGAGGGAGCTAGGGGGAGAGGAGGAAAGGGCTCCGTCCAGGTGAAGAAGAGGTGAATGCAGACGGGGCCCCGTTGTGGGCCTTAGATGTTAGAGGCCAGCTCCCGCCTCCCGGGAGTTTGCTATACCACACACGCTCTACATGGTAGCGGAGCGGAGACAGGGGATTCAGCTCGTCTCTCCAGCATCGGCTCACAGGTGAAGTTCTATCTAAGGATACATCTCGATCAATCCTCCAGAGTGGGAATTCATCTTAGCCAAACTTTAGCAGCGCTGAGCACAGGCTTGCTTGGTGCCCTGGGTAGCTGTAGCTTTTGTCTTAGTTTGTCACCAATTTACCTGCAATGTTTTATGAACAAATAAACGCTGCATGGCCATTCCCATCTTAATTTAACATGCAGAGTACATTGTGCCTTTGACCACATCTAGTCTCGGGCTGTTGAACAGAGCACACGGCAATGCCCAGAGTATCACTGGCTTCGATTCGTGTCATGAACTGGTTACAAACTCCCCATCTATATGTTTAATCGTGATCAATCTCAACAAAGATGTCAGTTTCTTTTTTTGCAAATGCTCTCCAAACTGCCCAATAACTGACCGCACCCCTCACTCAACTCTCTCTACTCTCGCCCCCTCCCCCTGTAACGTGTGACCCCTTTTCTGTACAGTGCTCTGTTACCAGCCTGCTACGTTTGCGTTCTAGAAAAACCTACACAATCGTACACACCTTTTCAATTGGCGTCTTTTTTCCTGCCCGTTTCAGACTCCTACAATACTGAACGACTCTGCTTGTTTTGCGATGAATAGTTACGTCTAATCAGACCTGCACAAGTTCCAACTGGAAACGGCTCCGTCCACAGAGCAGCCACAAAGAGTTTAATTGCACGCCTGTCTCTTAGGCAACTCTTTTTGCGCATGGCGAAGTGTTGCAATACATTGGTACCAACAAGTGCGGAGTAATTAGGGCTGTGACCATGACTATGGACATGTTGCCTAAGGTCTTAGGCAGCGTCTGCATGCGTCACCCTTATCTGAAGACGCTGGCATTAGTAGCGTCTGGCTTGACGGCAGAGGGTGTGCTGTAATAGACAAGGCCATTGAGCCCATTGCCTGTAAATAGCAGGCTGGATGTGCAGTGTAATGCCATTGAACTGCTTGCCATGGACAGGATTGTGGTATTCAGCGGAAATACCTACCACCAGCGCAAACGAAAATGGATTAATACCAGATTGAAATGTACCTTTACTCAGCTTTTCTTTTTTCTAGTCCCCTGCCAAGGACAAACATTTTAGACGTTTGCTGTGCACAACTCTGCCAAAGGTTTTAGAAAGAACATTGGGGTTATTAATAGCCCTGTTTTAAATTGATGTTTTATCATAAGTGTCTCGGTTAATAAAAACCACTACACAATAACATTACATTCAAGATATCAATAATGAAATGCATTAAAATTCATTAGAATCATCATCTGCACCAATGATTAAAAATAACATATAATAGCCCTGTTTAAATACATTGGTGTGAAGTAAAATTAAGGTCTGTCTCACCCACCCACCAGATACCAAGTCCCGTTGTGTTTTCTGGATCCCCTCAATGAATGTGTGTGTGAAAAATGTACAAACCATGCAGATCTGTGGCAGTGATTTTCAGTTTGTTTGGCTTTAGTGGAAGCCTGACTGGATTTTGTTAAGTGATTGATTACCTAATTGTCATTGTTTTTTATTTTGTTGTTTAAAACGTGGACCTAGCTCGAGAGCAAAGGAACACTGTACAGGGTGTGGGTAGACTGCGTTTGGGCTGGAATCTTTAAACTGTAGTGCAGTACTGCGAGTTGCTGTCTGTGTCAGTCTGTGCTCCCAATGGGATCAGTCCTCGGTCAGGTGTTAAAAAAAAAAAAAGCCACGTGTTGAGAGTTTTGCATAACTGGAGAATTGTTCAGGCTTTCCTAATCAATACCCAGGTCGAGTTCCAGAGGGTGGGTACATGACGAGAGAATGAAAGTTTCTTGGCTATGTTTTTCTAGAAGGAAAGGCTACTGTTGATGGTAAAGCCTATGGATTTTGTTTAATCTGAGTGTTGTGTACCAGATCCTTTTAGGCCTGTGTTTATTGAGCCATTGTTGAATGAGTTGTTTAGCGGGGCAATCAATGAGGATAAATTTGGTCTTTGAGGGGTTACGTTTGAGGTAGATAGTTGACTTCCAGGAGTGGATGACTACTAGTTAATTGCGGAGACGACTGATGTCCTGTGTGCTTTTTACTCTCCACTTGTTGGGGAATGGCTATATGGGATCTTTGTGTAGTGTGCCCTAGAGGCTCCATGTAAAGGTTCAAAAGGATCTGTGAGAGGATGGAACCTTGGGAGACTCTGCTTGATACTGGGAGTCAGTTGGAAAGCAACATGTTCATTTGGATGGCCTGGAGAGGTAGGAGGTATACTAATTCAAAACAGTGCCAGAGAACCCCATACAGTTGGTGGGCAAGGAGAAGTGTTTGCAGTGGCTCATGGGGTAAAATGCATCTGAGAGGCCGTGTTGGTCGCCCTTATCCATGATTTGGAGGCTATTAACCAGCATCTTGATGGTGGCTGTATCGGTGCACCATGACTGACATGTAGTACGGGTCTACTGAAAAGTAAACATTGGTTTTTAGAGCGGTTTTCATGATGAGGACGATAATGCATAGCACCCAGAAAAGTGGTTCAGCACCTATGGAGCTACGGTAATATCCTGCATCAATACCAAGGGTCCAAAGTTACACTTCACCAGACTCTTGTGTACATTATCTCCATAGGGAGCAGAGAAAGGGTGGATTCATGCAGCAAAGTCACATTTTCACCTCCAAGTTCTCAGGTTTCTGAGACTCGCTCTAATCCTGCATCGGGTGACCTCGTGTTAGTGAGGCTGGAACTGCGCTACAATAACAAAGGTAATTATTCCAGATGTATCAGAAATATAAAATCGAGCACTAGCTTCTTTGGAATTATTGGTCACTGGTGCTAACAAGGTCCCCATCTCCGCATGGACCAGAGAAAGGCTTTCCACTGCCAACCAACACATAAAATGCTCAAGTCTAGGCTTCTCAGTGGTTTTACAGTGTCTTTAATGTCATTGCAACTAGAAGTCTCCTTGACACCTTGTTCACTCCTAATGAATTGTTGTTGCTCTCCAACATTAACTATGAGGGTTCCATGTGGTAAAATCGCAGCAAAAATTGCTGTGGTTTTGCTGCCGCAATCCACGTAATGGTGCGGTTGACACCCCCGCAGCCCCTGCTCCCCTTAAATGGTACAATGGGGTACACCTTTACCGGGTCAAACCACAACATTTCTTTCAGCGATTTCTTGTACAGACATCTTTTTTGCTGCGATTCTATTATTGCATACCACTATGATATTCTAGAGGAGCCTGGGGTACTTTGGCAGCAGTGTGATTATTTCTGTCTCTGAATTCTCCTCTCAGAGAATGCACTGACTTTCATCTGGAATTAGCTCAGGTGAGACTGTGCTCATCGGATTCTCCTTAGCGCTGTATCACAAGACACCCATGCCAAATGGTGAGGCCGTCTTATAATTATAATTGTTCTTTTATAACGTGCTTAATACCAGAGATTGGGATTGGGATTCAAACCTGTGTTGAGGAGTATTGTTGGCACATGGAGCAGATGAAAGGTGTACCAGGATTGTTGAAAGTTCTGTGTGCACACAGAGGGACTTGATTAGATAGGTTCGAATACTGGCAGCCAGTGGAGGGCAGAATGCGTTGGAGTCGCATGATCACTCTACGTAAGGGCCAAATGCATGCAATTACATGTACTACAAACAACACACGTTACCTGCTAACATGGTTTTGCTATGTAGCAAAATTCCTGTTAACAAAGCTGAATAAAGTGTATTCTAAGTGATTCCACCATCATGAGGAGGGCGGGTTCTGAGTCTTCGCATGTAATTCTATGGGGCACATGGGGAATAAGTATGAAGTGGTTGCGGTCGCTACACCAGTTCATATGAATTCCTTTCAATGGTTGCAAGCCAACGAACGCAGAGCCCTTCTAAATTGTTTGATGTGGATAATAGACTATTACATTGTGCAGCAATGGGAAATTAAAGAAAAAAGGGAAACCATTTGATCAGACATGGATTAAGAGTTTAAAGACAAAATAAGCCATATTGATGTCCAGCGCTTTATCTCAGTCTGATTTTCCCCTACTGGCTCACTGAGTACAATCCACAACAAATCCTTAATAGTTATTGGGAAGGATGTACACGATGTTTTCAATTGAAACAGATTAACATTACTATAAGACAAGATAATGTACAGTGAATCCACTACAAGAAAAGGCAATGAATGTCTCCTAGTAGTCTATATGTACTCGCATGTCGACTCAGATCCAAATCCGATACTTCACTGCGATACGTACACCAAAAAAAACCTACAAGACCAAGTGGGGGTCTAAAGGCAGAGAAGGGTACTATCGTGCTGATGAGAGGATTGATCACCCGCACCTTTAGCCACACATTTGCCACCATGTAAATTTAAATCTCAGTAGAGCTCAAGAAATGTCCTTCCATTCTCATCATACAGTATCTTTTTCTGAAATATTGCACTTTTTGCCCTTAGCCGATATCGGTTTTATCCTTGACAAACCTCTGCTTTTTACCCTGTCTCTTACATGCCTAAAGATAAAGTAACTGCACCTGTTCACCCTCTCCATGGTATGGTGCCGGACTAAGACCACGCTGCCCAGACATATTTCTTTGTGCCCAAGCTGAGTACATGGTGACCTAAAATAAGCAGACACGTGGGGGAAGGGGGAAATTATTCTTCAGCTGATCTCGTAGCCTAGATGGTAGGGGGAAAACGTTGAGCAAGGGCTAAGAGTTCTCTTTCTAGTTATTGCCAAAGTTTTCGACTCCCCTTATTACCTAATGCTGATGTTTATTTTACTTTTTCACATTTTATTTGCTTTTGTTAATCCACAAACAGTAGAAACTAGAATATGTTTCGAGCATGCGCTATACGATTTGAGGTTGTTTGACTGAGGTGGAAATGTTAGAATATTTGTTCCAAATAATCTTCAGTCTTTTCTCTCCTGAACATTCCCGATGTAGTAAAACCCCTACCTACCCCCCCCTCCAGAACCCCCCACACCCTTACTTACCTACCATCTCACTGTGTCCCTGCAACGCCAGTTCCCTTTCACTGCCGTGATCGGGAACCAGCACCGCAGGGACCTTTCCTTTTTATTTTATTTTTTTTTGGTCGGGTCAGCTGCAGTGGTGTCCCCCGCAACCCCTGTACAGTATAGTGAGAGGGGTGTTGCGAGGGACTGCAGCCTTTTCTTTTTTTTGGGACTGCAGGACAGCTGCGGTGGACAACCCTGCTCACAGTATACCAACGCGGAGGTTGGGGGGACACCCCGGCAGCCCCCGCAGCCCTAAAACAAATCCAAACGATCTACCCAACCAAAGTTTGGTGGCACCTTCTTTCGGACTTTTGGATGGTTGGGTCATTTTGGATTTGGTCATTTTTGGCCACAACCCGCTATACTACTTGATGTTTAATCGTGCCGTAGGCAGTAGAGTACATTGGTGGTTGCCAGAGGTGAATGACCACCAGTGCCATGTAGATAAAGCCAGAAGAAGCATAGAAGAGCATCAACCCATTCTCCTAAGCCACAATGCCCTCTGTGATATTTACACTGTGCAGAACTCGTTCACACGCCACTGGATTGGCAAAGTGGAACCAAATCCGGGCTCCTTTTGAGCACTCATGAGAGCATGGTTTGAATATCACTTTTATCTTGCCTTCCTTACACCCTCCCAACTCTATCCATGACCACAAGCGTTGTCTGGGAGCTGCCGCCAAACGCCCATCAGTGAGTGGATTGACAATTGCATCAACTTCAATGCCCTTTGAGGAAAGTGATGCAGTAATGGTATTGCTTTCATGGGACACCAAAATAAAGGCACCAGAGAGGAGGAGCAAAGCCTAGGGTGCTTGGCACACAACCACACACTAACTAGGGTCCTGTTAATAGGCCATTAGCAAGTCGATGGCAAGGAAGATGCTTTATGTCAAGTGTAAATATGCCACTCTGCTGTAAGAACAGACTGAGGTGGAGAAGTGAGAGAATTCATGTGCGGGGTAGGGTAGAAAGCGGCGGTGCTGGAACTAGGCATAACTTCAAAGAACTGTGATTAATCTGTTGCTGGTGAGGCTCGGCAGGGTGGGGATGGGTGTAAACTATACTGTACCATACATGGAGTGCTGGAAACTGAGTGGGACGTTTTAAAGTTTGCTTGGCTGCTTTTGTTTGATGTTCTCCAGTATCTCTATAGTAAAAGCACATGAAAAAAAGCAAGGGGCAAATAAAAACTGGAAAGCACAAATACAATACATGCTCAATAAATGCCACAGGTGTAAAATGTATGCATTAAAAGTAGCAGTGGCACTTAGAATCCTGGGTCCCAGTTGACTGAGGAGTCATCAAATAAGGCGTTCGCGTAATGAATGAAGCTTGTACTAGATTCAAAGCCTGATCCCCAGTCAATCTCGTGAACACAAGGTAGGGCTTCACCCACTCTCCTCCCACTCGCAGTGTGCCTGTGTCCAGGGCTTGCAGGCGAAGTAGCGGGTGCTCCCAAACCCCCTTGAATGGCAGGGAACCACTATAAACCTTGTCTCAAAAGTCTGTGCGCAATAAATACTGAAGCTAGATTGGGGCCAAATGAGTGTTCCATCAGCTGTCTGTCTACCCAGGACAGTTGACTGTTTTTGTTGGTTTCGTACACCAATGTTTGCCAAGTGAAACTGCATATCTGTATGTGCCACCTTACCAATTACACATGCTACTGTTGCTCATCATGCCAAAAGTTGTATTTTCTCCATGTCCTCTCCCATGGCATTAGAATAACCCCATTGGGTAGCTCCACAATTTCTACTATGACGTTATGAGTTTGCAGCTGCTTCAGTAGCTTGCTACTCAGTTTAAATCCTGTCTTCCCCCGAATCAGTGCATCTTTATGTACAAAGCACCCATTACCATACAACCGAGCCAAAGCCTTCCATTGAGCCCGCACAAAGGCATCATGTTCTATGCCCGCTGCCCTCTGCTGTCTGCTCACTGAGAACAGTGCTGCCATCCAAACGTGCTTCCAATTGTGCCTACGATGGGGCCTGAGCACCTCCTTCTCTCTCGCACCAGCTTAACTGCCACCCTATGATTATAGTTTCAAGTTGGGCAAGCTGAATATACACCCTTCTCCGCTGGCAGATGCAGTGTCCCTGTCCCTTGTGACTTATAGTTACTCTCGTGACTGCTGGTTATAGTTTTACATATCCCGCTGTGATTCTAGTTGCATGTGTACTGCTGCAGTAGTGACTTGTAGTCCTTGTTGACCCCTGCTAGTGACTTCGTGTTACAGTGTACTGTTACACGGTGTTTACTCTCTTGTGGAATTTCATTGTCTGCCTCAGCATGCCTTCCTTCTTCCCAGAGGCACCAATTCAGATTCTTGTGTCGCTTCTCTAGTTTAAAATGTGCATCGTGTTGTTTTCTCAATTGCCTCCACGTTAATTCTTTCTATTTTTAAAACCAGTTTCTTGTCAGGATGGTTTTGCCATTAATTTTTTTAAATCATTGTTAATTATAATATTTTATTTCAACTACTCGTGCTTTCTCCGTTTTCCTTTTTAGTTAGATTTTAGTATTGCAAAGCTCCTATGTTGTTGTTCTGCCCTTCCAAGAATTGGAGGTAACAATGTCCTACTCGTCTGCATGTCTTGTGAATGGTTTACTGGATGAGTGGAGAATTGAGGAAATGAAGGATCACACCAGTGCGTTGAGTTGCTTTGTCTCAAATTTAGATTTGCTACTCCCCCATCATTCGTCTGCAGAACTTCATGCCACTTCGCTCAGAGTGGAGAAAACAACAAAATGTCATTTTCTGTTCCCCACCAAAAATCATCTTGCCGTTTGTGCGCAAGGCAGCGTGGAACATGCAGTGACTAATTGTGCGTTACATTTGCATGTTTGTGCTCATAGTCTTAGTTGTTTTTTTGCTTGTGGACGTAAATACATGGCCGCGCAGATAATTATCAAAAACATGTGCGCTTGCAGCTTCGGGACGTGTGATAATGGCCCATTGTATTGTGCTTTTTGTTTCGCGCCAATGACCACTACTTCATATGATTTATGCAACGTTTAGAAATCAGAGCACTTGTGGCTTTGAGTCATCCACAATTTCTGGTTCAGATGAGCGCCTCCGTAGGAGGACTTGCTGAGTTCAATTATCGGGGCAAAAGTCTCCTCAAGGAAAGAACGCGCTGAAGAGCCGGAGCATAATGTGTGGTGTGTCTGAAGGGGACAATGTGTTAAGAGCCCCTCTTTATTGAACAGATGGCAACTTGTTGTCACTGACTATGATTCACCGTCAATTGGATAAGAGTGTGACCCATTCTTTGCGCTGGATCGAAGACCGCGTGCTAAAATAGTCTTGTTGCCCCACTGGCACACGTAGTCTCGGCCGTGATTCAGCCTCGTTTATGTGCTATTTATATTCCATTTGTAACACATGGGGAGCCGTGCTGGGGAGCTGAGCCACCTAGTCATCTGTTTGAAGAAAACATTTGGCCACAGTCGGGAGTTGATCCGTTATCTCTGTTGCCAATTTATTCGCAGAGTACCCAATGAAAATGGACCTGAACCAAATCACTACTGTGTATTTCATTAAAAGGTGTGTATTATTATAGCATGTACATCGCAAACGGTTAAAGCATAATCCGATTTATAATGCCAGTGGAGACCAAGTATAGAAATCCTGGAAGCATCATGGGGAAGATACATGGTGAGGATTTTCTACCATTGATGAACGCAATCCTTGCACTTCACAATGCTCTAGCACAGCATTGTAGCTTGTAATTTTGATAAGACCACCTGGGACTTGAGAGGGGTCACACTAGTGCTGCCTGCCTTTTGGGGAAATTTGGAGAGTGGGGAAACATACAGCATTCATTGTTTGCAGATTCCTGCACTAGATTGAATTACTTTTGCCATAAGCCTTGCTGCACTGGCAATACAGACAGAATACAAGCACAATTGAAAAGTGCAGGGAAGGGGAGTCTCTCTGGGAAATCCCTAACTTGTCTAGTGGTTATACGGGTCTTCTCTGTCCTTATATGTCTAGAGTTTGCACGAACCTTTGGCAGCCCCCAGAAAATAATTTTGATGTGTTTGTGCTGAAACTTTCTATAGTACGAAGATCACCTTATCCAAAGGGAGAGTTCCTATCTTTGCTGTTCCTACTTGAATTTTAGATGTACAGCTATACGCAGAATAGATGGAGGCAATTGTGTACCTGATGGATCCAGTGCCCAAACATGAAACGTATGTGCTGCAGATTCATTGAAATGCACACTTTAAAAAATCTATTTTAGGAGTCATGACTTAGGGCAGTGAAATTGGGCAATCTGTGTTGCTTCAGTGTGTACGATTGGAAACATGTCAGATTTTCAGGACATCCCTCATCAACATTCATGAGTTGAATTTGCATACAAGTAATATTATTGTATGTATTTATCATATGAATGAGGGATATCCTGACACCCTGTCAGGTTTGCAGCCCTTTACGCCCAGGAGTTGGGCAACCCTGTCCTAAAGAAACTCTTATTATGTATCTCCACACATGGCATATTAGCTGTGCAGAGTATACTATGATCTCATCCCTGCTGGCTGTAAAATGATATACCTAGGACGACCACAATGCCAAAGCTCTCATCTTTAGTCGATCCAGAACATAGAAGCAAGACTAATCGCCGAGCAAAACCTGATGATTGTTGCTTACACCATTGACCATCACTGATTCCCCATTAACTCTTCTGGGATCTCTAGAGTTCTCTTCCTCACATACAAGATCATCCAGGTATTATTAGTCTGAAAGCTGCTTTCACGTGGGTTTGATGCTCTTCCGGGCAGACTCATACCTTCATCCTTCGGAGGCCATGCATAAAGTGTGGCAAATGTGACTGACATGGCAATTGGCAACACAGTTTGCTCATTGCCACACCCTCTGAAACTGGAACTTCAGGTATTAGGTGCTTCATAAAAGACTAGCTATTATTATTCTCTTCACTCTATGATGTCCTAACACGATACATCCCTCGGCAAAACAACATTGCTACAAATGCCACTATAAGCCTTCGTTGTCCAGGTCTCTCAAATGTGAAAATTGCCCCCACCTGCCTTTTCTCTGAAAACGACTATGTAACCATTAGAAAAATATGTACAACCTAGTGGTAAGCCTTCCACCCAGCCCCCACCTGGTCCAGACCGTTGTCTAGCTGGAATTCATTTAGCATTGTACTGTTTCCTTACTCGGTCTCTGCTCGAGACGCCACTCTAACCCCTACTTCAAGCAACCCACTGAAGGTTGAGATTGAGTGATAAGGAGGTAGGACACAGAACATCTTTTTTGTTGCTGTGGTAACGTCTTCCCATCGGAGCCCTAACATTGCTTAAAGTGGCAAGCTGGAAAGCGGAGCCACAGCTGATGTGGCAGTCCCATTTGCTGCTTTTTAGCATTAACAAATCTTGTCTTGCTGCAGGTTGCTCTGATGGCAGTGTTCTAGGCCCCCACCCCTACATATGGGAAGTAGATGTCTACTTCTGGTGCTGCACCTGGGAAGGTCCCAGATACTCTGAGCTCCATTTAGAAAGCAGACCAAGAGAAGCAGAAAAGTTAAAGGGGAAAGGAATTGGCCTGTGGGAGCAGGTGTTCCACACCAATCGCTGATGAATAGACAAGGTAACGTTTCACTTCCCACAGCACTGGAGCAGATTGCTCAGGTACGTTGATGCAGGCAGTTCTGCTTGTACTAATAGCTGGGGCTCTGATATTACGGTACAGTCCTGTTTGTACCATGACTTCTGTCTTTTTCGGAGGAACATTTTAGCTCAGAAAAAAGAACACCTTCATGCCCCTCCCTTTTTGGCGACACCTGTTATTGTAGCTGTTAACCAGGCATGTTCATGAGTTAAAAATCATTTTGACGCAGCTAATGTCCAAATGGCACATGTTGTTCGAAAATACTTGCCATTGTCCACTTTGGGATGAAGTAACAAGTGATGCTGCATCATTGCTCCTCCATACACTCGGCCGCTTGTAACCGCTACCGCATAGAAAGCACACATCGTGTGTAGGGATTCGCTCTGCATCACAGGCCAGAATGAGCTTCTTTCTGGACTTAACGCTATATGGACTTAAGATGTCTTGTTGCACAAAGCCTGTGTTTAGTCTTTTCACATGTAGGAGTTTGGAAATGGTTCTCCTTCCATGTGCTGGAGAAAGTTAGCTTTCGTACATGTGGTGTGAGCGGCAGAGTTAGGGGTGTAGTCGAGAACCATCCCAGGAATTGGAGGGGAGCACCGAAGCAACCATGTCCCAGAACCATCCCAGAACTTGCTAAGGAAGGAAGTGTTGGCGGGGAAAATAAGCGTTGAATTAAAAAAAAAAATGTATTTTATTTTTTTAGAAATCCTATTGTAAATTTGGAATGCATATTAAAATTGTCAGGCTCTTGGCAAGTCCAACAACTCGGAGAATCCTCAGCAGTGCTACTACAGTCATTGTTTTCAGAAACCTATTTATGGAACATTGAATTAAATGGGAGCACAGCTCTAACAGTTCACGTGACTTCCCAAGATATATCATATTAGAAGTGTATTAACATGCTTTTGCACTGAGGATATACAGCATTCCCGGAGAGGTTAAATCAATAAAAATGATTTGGGCACATTCCTACGCTTGGCTAGAACAGGTAGTCCGTTGTTTCAGGGCCACTTGGGTTTCCAAATCAAATCATTATAGAGAGCAAAAAAAGTAGGCTACAATTCTGTCAGGCAGACGAAATGTATTTATTCTAGGCAAATGAAAAAAATATATACATTTTTGTGCCCGTGGAAAATAAGTGGGTATTTTGCAGACTGTTTGGCGTGTGTTTGTGTTGTGCACTTCACTGCCCACGCGTTTTATATATTGCACGCTTTACTGCTGCGCAGTGTAGTGGACAACACGTAAGCTCACTGGTTAGGCACATATACCGTGTTTTGCTATTACCAGAGTGAAAATGCTTCTATGCTCTCCATTTATACGGTCACAATCAAATAAAGAAGTGTAATTTGATGTTTTATGTGGCAGGCTAAATTCATGGAAAACATCAAATCTGACAGCACTTGGTGTTCATTCACTACTTTTAACAAGTTCAGTCATTGCTCTTAACAGGTATCAACAAATTTGATGAATGCAGCGGTCTATTTTGCATCACCCAGTAAGCTGGAGCTATCGTCCGCATCGCTTTGACAACTCTTGCTTTAAATTTCTTCGAATTTGTCTTAACGCTGCTTTGCTATTCATTTATGAGCACATCGAGTTAATGTCACTCAGGAATATTTGTATGTTACCACTTGACCTTGGCTATCAGAAGTAGTTGTTGGTGTCAAACTAAGCAGGCTCTTCTAAGCAACATTCAGGAGATGAATATCTCCCAGCAGTTTCGGTCCATGCTTGACATGGTGTTCACTTAGTTGGGATTCTTCAGGATTTTATTCTTTTCCTTGTGATATGTGGAGTTTAATACTTCCAGTTTCCAAGTGCTCCCAGTTCTGCTAAATAAGGCAACGTGGGAAGGATTAGTTATTTTGGACAAGTGGATAAACTATATTTGGACTCCGGTATTCTGGGTCCACGGAGGACCATTTGGCCACAAGTCCTCATGGTTTCCCTATTTCCCCAAGTATATTTCGAGGACCGTTCCAAACATACTTCAAAACGATGCTATGTTTTCTTGGTCCGCACTGATGCGATGTACACTTTTTGTTCTGTAATTTTGGCAGGTTTTTATCAATTTCAGCTGCATGTGTCTGAAGGTGCGTCGGAGCATTCAGGGTTAACGCGCCTCAGTTCTCTGCCAGTAGCAAGCTACCATTTGATGAAGTCCAGGTTGCACAGGACCGCACAATCCACACATTGTAATGTATACCTTTATGGGGGGTCTTCTTTCACATTTTCATCCTAGGTGTTTTTATTAAAGATCTGATAATTCTATTGTGACCCCTGCCCTGACAAGTGCCATACTTCACATGGCATGCAGACATCCTACAGAATTCATGATCACAGATTTATTAACAAGACCGAACACTTCCTTAGTTCCATCATGCCACTGGACAGAGATGGGAATGTTGTTAGGCTAGTGGAAAGGGAAAAAGGAAAGGGTAAGGAGGGAGTGCAAACTGTAGGGAGCATGTAAAAGAGTAAGATCCAGGATGGGGTGCATATACTTCAATCTCATTTCCCGCCATAAAAAGGGTCCCCAAATCTTACATAAAATAAACAAAAAAGGCACTTTATTTCCATATTCAATTAAAAAGTAAGTTCTGGATATTGACGCAAAAGCAACCTGCACACGATACATGTGTCTTTTTCAGTCTCTTGGTTTTTTTTCTTCATTTTAGAGGTGTTTCGAAATAGCTTTTTTTGCAAGGAATGCCGAAGTGAATAAAATGTTGTCAAATAGGACAGTATATTTTCAGATGTATTTCAGTTTCTGGATAACGTGGTGAGGGAATTAGCCGTGCATCCGGCACTGTAGTGTACGTTCCAGATCCTGTGGATATGTACAATAATTGGTTTCATCAGTCGTTTCTCTCCATGTGCTTTGCATATGGAGTTTCAGATCAGCCTGGTGATTTGAAGTGCGATATGAAACATCATGATGCACTTAGAGCTGCTGAGACTAGTCGTAGGAAGAACATATATAAAAGTAGGTTCAACACATGAAAATCCTATTGATCAATGTCGTTGTTTACCCTTGAAAAAGTAGAGTTGCCGGGTATATATATCTTGGTACTCGACACAAAGGTTGCCATAATGTAAAAGACATTTTTTATGAACTGTTCATTGCTTTCGTTCAGCCCTGCAGCAAATGAATAGCAGCACAACCAGGTAATGACCTAATTACCTTTTAACCAAATGGTAGAGCTCTTTTACATGTGCATTTTATCTTCTGAATCAAATTGTATTTTAGCTTTTCAGGTCTAGTTTTTGAAAAGCCAAGCAAAATGCAAACTGCGTTATTGTTTAGGATCAGATTGAATTCACAATACACAGTGAATGCCAAGGCCTCTCCAAGTCCCTGGTCCTTATGGACCAAATCCACTCCATGCTTTTAGGATGATCCCACAAAATACATTTGACTACAGTGAATGTTAATGGAAGACATTTGCATAGTCACAGTGGTCTTACAAACCCGGTGTGAATGGGGCCTGGCCTCTTGGACACCAAGGCCCCAGCCTCTTGGCTTCTATTTGGTGTAGTCTGTTTTTGCTGTGGTCTTATTTTGGTGTTATTTCAGATACTTGGGATGTTCCATCTCCTTAACAGTGCTTGCTCCATGCTAAAAAGGAGTATCTTCCATGCCTGCGTTGTTTATTAGAAACATGTCCTCATCACCCAAGGTGTTCCTTCGTTTAACTCTGTAGTAAGGATCCAAATACGCATAGACTGCCCACCCCCCCTTTTTTGTACCCAGCAAACCATACACTGTTGTCCCATGGCTTGCAGTGAACCTAGCAACACTCTTTTTACAATGCATGACCGTTGATGTATTTAATGGGTGTGTTTGTAAATAGATTTGGTAATTGAGGGATGATTGTTTAGCTGTTCCTGTCAAATCGAATGTAGAAGGCAACCCCTAAGCCAAGGCAGAGGGAGAAGTGAGTGCCTTGTTACTCATGGCATGCCTTTTCGACTGTGAACCAAGCTGCTTGGCCTACATAAATAGTAACTGTTACGGTTTTGTTACCTCAAATAAACCTTCCATTGTTTTGCCTCTGTTGCTCTGCGTTTTCCAATCCTGTATAAATGCAGTTCTGATGTTTCTGGCTACGCGATTTTTTTATCTATTAAAAAAAAAATTCTGCTGGTACGCCTTTCCTGTGGGAGGTTAAAAATATACATTAGGCTTGGATTAAATGCAAGGCAAGCGCGCATCGGAATACTGGTTTCATTATGATATATAACTCCCTCAGAATGGCAATGTATGCCTCGCTGTTCAGCCTCTGTCCCCCTAATTATATAGTTGTAAATGTTTGAGGGGTTTATAACGGCGACTGGGTGTTAGGTCGAGCAATTCCTTCAATATTGAAAGTTCTCATCCTGGCTAAAGTCAACCTTCTTATTTCCCTTTCCTTTAAGTCCACATGCATTCCAACAAAGGTTGGCCAACGCTGTCTATCAAACAAATAAGTTACGCTTTTTAAGTTTGAGAAAAATAGCTGAGTAACGTCTGCAGTGCCATTGCCAGACCATTCTTCTACTATGTTACGGCATGGGGGCCTGGTGGGGGTGGGGGTGGGGGGTTATACTGCCATTGCTAGCCGCCCGGAGGCCTCACCATGGGACCGCTTCTTTTAAGGGACAGAATCTCGTTTCTGAAACGGAACCTTTTGGTATTTTTTGGTTATTAATGTTCACTGGACTTTTGTTTAACCTTTGTAATTATCTTGAATGTATTTGTTTTATATTGTCGCATTTTCGGGGCCTTAGGATGTAATTGAGAGCCTGGGTTACGATGGGTGTTTATTAACCAGAAATGTCAGGCCCTTACCCCCCTAAGTTTGATACAAAGATCCTGATCTGATGGGCTTTTCCCTAGTCACTTAAGGGTCCAACTGAGCAATACAGCCTTTCGTATACAGCAACGGGGTACTGTGGCTATTATTACAGAATGGAACTCATTGCTAGATAGATGTATGGTAGGGGTGGTGAATGTAAGTGAATAGGTTAATTCATCCATTTCATGCAGTACCCAGAGAAGAATAAGCGAATGATGTTAATTGATAAGTGAAATGCTGCTGCTGTGGACCTAGTAGGTGATTATTTTGTTGGATTACGTCTGCGTCATTAGCACAACGTTTGAACCAAACCTTGGTTATTTAGACTAGTATGCTTTGTAAGTGTGTAATACGCCTCTTAATGTACAAATGACTGTTTCTTTAATTTGCTGGTATATTGATTTGATGACGCTGGCTCGGACATGCATTCCAATCTATTTTAGCATTCTATATAGAACGTTCTGATTGGCAAAGCCAATTGTGATCTAGGATTCAATCGAAATTCTGGGCATTGTTGGCCTTATTTGCTTGGATTTCCAGGTTTCTGCCTAGTTTTCCCCAGCAGAGCATCCTCTGGCCCATCGCCTCTTCCCTGCCCCGCCTTGTCTCACTCTGTCTGCTGAGGTGACCTCGCTCCCGGTTCCTAACTCTCCAGTTCCCTGCTTAAGCCATGGAACCCCTTCCTTTGGTTGCTGCATGCAACAACCTAACCCACACCGTCACATGCAGCTTAACTGCTCTGGCAATCCTTCTCTGCTGTCAGACTGCCTTGGCAACTCAGCACACCTGGACAACACATGGCCTGAATAAGCAGTCTCCTCCTTTTTTTGGATAGCCCAATCCCTCGTAAATGTACTAAAAGCATTAGCACTCCTGGGGAGGCAGCTATCACAGCCCTTAGGAGCCCTCATCCCTCCTTAATAGCCCTTTGTTTGCTCGTGACTGAAGTTGTGCTTCTGGGTTTCTAATGGCTGGGAAAGCTGCCCCCCCCCCCCCCCCCTGCGGGCACTAAGCCATAAATTCACATGTTGGCGCGATCATTTCCTTCTCCCTGGATCTGAATGATAGCCTTCTGGTCTAGTATTTGCTGGATAGCCGATCTGACGAATCTCAGGCTATTGTCACTGGTTCCATGGGGGAGTCCCCTTTCCATGAGGCCAGGGAGGTGAGGCTGCTACCCAAGGGTTGCTACTCAGCGGATGGATCTCATGGGAGGGGAATTCTTTAGAGGACTGAAGACAATAGTCCTGGGAGAACGTTGCATTTATTTACCCCTTTGGTGTCCCCACTCACCTTATTCCCCACTCGGGTCCCTCTGGTCCCCTGTACCTATATATTTTATAGTGGATTAGAAGGCATTATTGACAAGATTGGAACATGGAAGAGGGGGACTTACCCAAGCTTAATGCAGAAGAATACTGAGAAAAAGAAGATGGAACAAGGAGGTACAGGCCCACTTTGGAACCAGCACATGTGCTATGGTTGTCAAGAGGCAGCCCCAAACCTAAAAAAGGAAAGAAGGACTCGATTCTCTGTCGGGTCAGCCCTGGAGGAGCAGGGAATGAGATGCTTGTTCCATGTCAGAGGACCCGAAGGCTGAGAGCCGGGACACGGAGAGTCGCGACAACTAGAGAGGTCCAGGTGAGGTGGACCTGACCGACGGCAGAGAGGAAGAAGGCCAGTCCGGCAGAAAGCAGAATGAGAATGAAGGTGCCAGCAGCTGGAGACGAAAGGGAGAATCTGGAGCTGCAGAGCTGCAAGGAGACGTAGAACGCCAAACGTGGCATTACAAGAGAAGATGCTCCGCTCTGCCACTCGATGAGACAGGTGACCGCCCCAAGACTTCCGGAAGTTAGTAAAAGGGTCAAGCCGGTAGTTGGGGCACAGAGAGTTGGAGCAGAGAGTTGGAGCAGCTAAAAAGCCACATAAACATATCCTCGAGCACAGGGGGATCTAAAAGGCAATATACCACTTGATCGAACTTTGTAAATCGCTCAAACATATCCCGGAGAGTACAAGGGGATATACAAAGGGTAATACAACTTGATGCAAACTTTGTAATCCACGCAAACATATCTTGACGAGCGCAAGGGGATGTAAGAGGCATCATACAATTTGATGCAAACTTTGGGAACCAAGTAAATGCATCCAAGAGAGCACAAGGAGATGAAAGCTCCATTACACAATAAGAACTTTGTAAACCAAATAAACTCATTGCAGAGATCACAAATGGATAACGGAGAGATTATCGAAGTTGAAACTGACATTAGGAATAAATATGTGGGATGGTACCTGGCAGGAGAGTATACCGGTTCTGTCCAAGTGAACACTAAGCAAAGCAGGAAAAGGGATCCTGCAGAAGCAGAGCAACAGGTACTTGGACCCGCATAAAAGCGTGCAGCATGGTTTGGGAAAACCCTCAAAAGTGCTGAGATATCTACAACCAGTTTGCTTGAAATCAAAAACAGTCTGGAGACCCCAAGAAGGGAAGAAAGGATGAAACAAGAAAACAAAAACAAAGTAAAACATCATTTGGGCCTAAAAAGTTGAGAAATCAAGTCTGGCAGGCTAGTGAACCAGACCTGATAAAAGACTGGAACAGTTAATTGTTGTGTTATGGACAAAAGAAAAGGATTGCTCCAGGAGATTGGAGGAGCTGTGTTCTGTTCAGAAGTGGAAGCAAGATCCAAGTAAGAGGTTCCTCCACGAGTTTGAGGAACAGTATTTTTCGTTGGTCTGAACATGCAAGCAGTGAACATTTAACTGTATATTATTTTCTCAAGAACTGTACACTGGCGTCTACAGCCAGAGTACGGGGCTTCCTTCTGGATGAATGAGACGTCCAGTTTTTCTTTAGTGAGTTTGAAACTGTAAGGGATGGAAATGGGTGTAGGGCAACACCTCATAGTAAGTAGGGCAAGATAGGCTTTGCTCTCCCTTTTGTAAATGGGCCTATACCAACCAATATGCCACCTTTGTTTTAAACTCCTACTTCTGCACCCTTACAGCGATATAAAAAGCCATCTTGCTAAATACATTCACTTAGATTGTTACCGGCATCTCCCAGAACTGTCCACACTGTTCATATGTAAATGGCAGTCTCATTCTATAAATGCTGTATATTTTCTAAACGTTCCCTTAAAAGGAACGTACTCGTGATCTTGAAGCCGACCTTCCTGAGCAGCTGGGAGAAGTTGTTTGAAAAAGTTATTTGTACACCTGGACAGTGCTAGATTGGATTCTAGTTTATAATGGATGATGATTTTTACTTGACGGTGACAAAATTAACTGAACCTTAACTCCTCTTCAATCATTGCCGGAACTCCCTGAAGAGCAATTGAATAACGGGGGATCAGAGTAGGGGAGAAATCCCAAAAGGCAAGACTAAAAGGGTCTAGCAGCATGCTCTGTAGTGTACGCCATCGTAAGTTGATAGTAATGTAGAGGGGAGAAAGTAGATCGAGCTGGAAGAATGATGTCTCGCTGCATAGTGTGGATTGGTCAATTCTGCCGTAAATCCTATGTGCAATGCTGATTTGCGTGTTACTAAATGAAAAATCTGCGCTAACAGCAACATTTCTGCATTTGTTCAAAGCACATTAACCAATGAGTGCCTATGAATTGGAGTCGTCCCTCTTCTTAAATTTGAGCTAAGCAGGTTGTTCACATAGGGTGTGCAATGTTCTTCAAGAACACTTTTTAGTAAAACTGTCGCCAATTGTTTTCTGTGCATTTGTCCTTTGCGTTGTCATTGTTCATTGCCTGGAAGCAATGGTGGTGCTGAGGACCTCTTTTAAATATCTAATGATGCTTTCAGTAAACCCCCTGTAACGCAGTTTAGAATTTAAAGTGAGTTATAATGCACCTGAACCTACTGAGTACAGATTACATTGCAAAATGGACTTCTAGTTTAAAACCCTTTTCTTATATTGCTCTCCATGCAAGAGTCCCTACTCCAAGCGCAGGACATCTTTTTTTTACTTTTTTCTTTTTTTTTTACCTGTACTGTCCTGCATTTTCTTGTTTCCAAGACAAGTGCGTTCCTGAGCTATCCTTCTGGGCTCAGTAATTTATAAACACATTTCTTTGTCTTGATACCAAATTGTGCCTGTAGGTAGTTACTTATCTAATTTCACATTTATGCGTATGGAGCATTGATAATAATAACAAGATTAAAGAGGTCACTTGTAGCGCCCTTCTACCCCCCCCCCCCGATGTGCATAGCTCTGTTGGAGAAGAGGATGGTTAGTGGGGTAGCAGGAGAGGCAGATGCACAATCCCTGGTATTACTGGGTGCTGGTCCAAAGTGGCCTGTCCCTGTGAGTTAATTTGCTTCAGTGTAATTTGAATAGTTGTTTGGAAGGAAGTTATCTTTAGTGGAGAGCTGAAGAACTAAAAGGTGTGGAGTAGGTATGGCATTGCTGCCCGCTAATCTTAGGCAGTGTGATCTAGCTGAATAGAGGAGCACAAGACGTGGGTGAATAATAAAGTATTTAATAGTTAATGTTTCTTGTTCTGTAGTTATCTTTTATTTGGAGTGTTTCTTTGACTCCATGTTTAAGTACAAGAATGCCTACTTTCCACAGGTTTCCAAAACACCCGTCCCATTTCTTTTTTCTTTTTCAGTTTAAGCGTTCGCTTCTGCTTACATACCCAAGAATTTTCATGACAGAAAATTCTCTCTTTACTTAGCTACCAGAGGAAATTTCAGCACCTATTAAAATAAGGACCCTAGTGTTTCAGTGGTTAAATGCGAGCAAGATTATATATAACATGCTTTAACTTAATGTACCACTATCCCATCAGTCTTAAGGACACCTTCATTTCAAGAAATTGAAACCATTTCAGAATGTTCACTCTACCCCTGATCCCATACTTCATATGGGCCTGTTCATTTTAAGATTTGAAATTAAAATAAGAATCATCGTGGTTAATGAATAACTCTCAGACTTTAAGGGATAATGGGCCTCGTATCAAGTTGAGCGGTATCCCGGCGGTAAATCCGCCTGGGATACCGCCCAACACAAATTGCGTTACGGCCAGTCCGGCGCTATTAGCCCCGGATCCCGAGTTGCCAGGGGGCGGGGGTCTAAGCCCCATTGGGTCCATTACCCAATGGGGCATTCTGGGCACCATTACCGCAGCGCTATTAGAGCCACGGTAATAGCACCGAAAACGGGTGGAAAGTGGCAAGATTTACCCCCAGCTCAAAGCTGGAGGTAAATCTCCAACTTTCTTTCCGAACTCGGGATTGAGCGGTAAAGCGGCAGTGATAGCGTTACCGCTGCATTTGTACTGCTCCGCCCAACCCGTGATGAGGCCTAATGTCTAGAGCCCAAATGCTAGCCAAGTACTCGTGTGTAACTTGGAGCCCTCAAGTCTCACTCATCAATGGTGAGTCTAAGGGCCTGATTCACAGGATGTTTTCCTATGGCATTGCACCCTTATAAAACACTTCCATGAATCAGGCCCTTGATCGTTCGAGCACACCCTTAGCCAAGCTCAATGGCCTCATTGACTTTAATGAAATCTCACACCAGAGAATCATTTTTTTTCATTTAAAAAAGAGTAGTTTGTCAATGTGGACTAAAGGAACTTGCAGCATTTAAAAGCGGTTTCCAAACCATTTGGCACGAGAACCCTAGAATTCCCAGCACAGAATTCACCCCACTTATACTGCTCTAAGATCTGATTTGCTGAAGCAGCACAGTGCCATGCTACCTTCCAGCTAGTTTTCTATCTGGGACGTCACCAACACTTAAATTGTGTGGACACTGTGAACTATGTTCCTGTTGTATAGTCCCCACAAGTGCCTTAGCTAGAGGTGGTAGCTTTAATACTAATGCCAGCCTTGTTTTGTTAAAGATTAAAATTCCACCACCCACCAACCCGTTTTTTGCCAGCAAAGATTTCTATGTGTCTGCGACTTCCAACCTACTCTGTACAAGCTAGGTTTATCACTTCTGATGACCATTATTGCGAACATTACTTTGTAGTGTTTTTATTTCTTTTAGAGCGTAACTGGCACATTTCTTCTAATATACAAACAAATTGAAAAAACATGTAAAAAAAATGACATGCAGTCTTTTTTTTTCTTTTTTTCACTAGTTAAAACCGCACAGTATACTGAAAGGATGGATGGCTTAAGGGAATGCGTAAACAAATTATGATTAAACAAAGCAACTTGAAAACAAGAGAAACCATGCAGCTCTTTTGATCATTGCCTTTGCTCAATATATTTGAATATTGTTGAATTTGGAAGACTTAAATGCGTCCCAATTGACTTTTTTTCTAATAGTTGGAAATGGGGGATGAGATTATTACTTCTAAATTCTACAACCAACAAATCTTCAAAACTAGTGTTAATACTTTAAATTGAATAATGAAACATTCAGATCCAGAATATTAGGTTAGTGCTTCAGGGTTTTATGGACGTGCAAGCGCATACACTCTTGGGGTAGTTTGTTTCATGTGACTATAATGTAAAAGTGTCGGAATTTGTAGGAAAACTTTGCCATTTTTAAAGTTGCTATTTTTGGCCGCATGCATTTGCAAAATGTTTTTCTTACGCGCTTAGTCAGTAAAACGTTCAAAAGGATAGCATGTGATTCGCAGTGTATAGGCAAAGTGAAGTGCTAAGTTTAGGGCCAATAATGAAATCGAAAAAGCAAGTATTTACAAAAAAGTACTTCACGTCGTGTGTGGGGATTCAGATACTCGCAAGCAACCTAGAATAAATCCGGACGATTGAAACTCCAAGTCCAAGCACCAACATACCACAGTGGGCCTACCCGGCCATTGCAGAGGTCTGTGATTACCCCACAGTGGTCACAGGTTCACTCTTGGCGGGTGCGCTCAGTCTCCCACCCTCTGATGTTTAGGTTTGTGAACATGACCTCTTCTATCAGCGCCTAGAGAGTCCTGTGTCTTAATCAGGGTCATAGAGAAGTAAATGTTCTATACCAAGCTAATATCGTGGCGAGGTTTCCTCTACTCGAGCACATTGAGTGCAAGGGAGAGGATGATTGTAGTGTGATCAGGGTTCATGGCATTGGGGCAACATGATGATATCTACACTAAATATTAATAATCAAAAATCAGGTTTGTATAAAGTGCTTCATGCCGTATTCCACAATAATGATTTAGCAGTACTCTGTTTATCGACCTCATGAGGTTAAAAGGCTCCAACTGCTGTGCAGAGATTGTAACTTGTGAGGTACAAGGTTGTTCCACGTCAGAAGCAAACACTCCGTCGAATGGGCTTATTTCACTGTGCCTTTAACATGAAAAGGAACTTTCCATCCTTTCCTACTGCCCAGGTAAAGGGCAACGGCCATAGGGCATAATACTCACAAGCAGCTTGTTATTTAGTTCTCATAATTATGGCTGATAACAGTAGCAACTGATCAACAGACAAATGATAATATTTGACTGAGATCCTAAAATATGGTCCCATGGGAAACATAGAATCCGAGCACCGATTGCACATCCACAAGTTAGTTGCATCTCATGCCAGCATGCTCACAAAGCTTGCTCATCTTTGCTGAGATTTTCACCTGGGTTTGCACAATAATCCGCAGCATTCATGCGGCAGCAAAGTGATCAGTCCACAACCAGTCACCCAGCATGATGATTGGAGGCATAGCCAGGATTGCCTCGCAAGTGGGTCCTGCAGCTAATGTAGTTGGGCCCACTACAGTGATATTAGCATCTGTAAATGCCCACACAGTGCGGCTGAGTGGATATTTATAGATTTTGGGTGGGACTTGCCTGCTCAAACCCTACCCTGCCTACGCCTCTGATGATGATTGGTTATTGAATAAGAAGAGGAAAGGGATACTGGATATTTGGAAATGGTATCAGACCAACCGCTAGGCTGCACTCTTCTTTATGATTGAAAAGGGTAGACCAAGGTCAGAATGGGTGAATGTTGACTGTTCCAACACAAGCAGATTTTCCCTGAGCAAAGTGGTATCGTCCATTTCAATGACAGTTTAGCGATATAAAAAGGTGCAAAGATTTACAACACCTTGTTGGGGCTCTGAAAATGGAGAGGTATGCACATTTTCTCCCATCTGAAACACGAAGCTTTCTCCCTGGCAGTCCATCTCCACTGTTGCAAGGGAAAGGCTGTGGATAGAAACACAAGACACGCTTTCCCTGAACTCAGTAGTGGAACATGTTGCAGAGCCTCTGGTGTATTGATTTTATATTAAAAAGTGTCTTTGAATGGGTTGCCTTAAGAGGAAAGGCAAACTATCTGATTGGAAATGTAAGAAAGAGCCGTTTGGGCTTTTGATAAACAAGGACCCTTACTGGGGATTTCTGTTGGGTAAAGTGGATGCCTGGTTCTTTAGCTGCTCTTCTGGCATTGGTGGGTTATGCCCTGTGGACAACTCCTGAATCTAGTGACATTTTTCAAGTTAGTGTGCCGGGCTTCTGGCCAGATTATGAATAAAACTTGCAGCGATTGAACTGCTCTCCTGAATATCAAGGGAACCCACTCTTGCTAGCTTTTGAACATGCAGTTCTACATGTGTCAAATTTATTTTTTACTTTGTGTAGAAATCAAGTTGTTTTCACATGATGAGGCCCATTCGCAAAGAGGTTTTTGGTATCAACTCTTACTTGGTCCTGTCTTACTCTTCTCTTCCAGGTTAAAGTCTGGAGGAAGAGTAACATTGTTTGTGAATCGAATAGTCTCTCTTGAAGAATAATAGAAGAGTAGGTCTTTGGGAGTCAACACCGATGTGGTGCCTCTTTAGATCCAGTTTTGACCATGCCTTCACTTGCATCAGTCATGGAGCACTTTGAACATTTCACCTGTGGCACACAACTTTCAGAGCATTATTTAACAACTGAAAGAAATGTGCTGCAAATGAAAGCTTCCCACTCCTGCACTCCGAAATGAGTACGAGTTTAAAAATATTTGGAGAACTTGGTAAAAAAAGTATGTAATGGGATATCATGAATGCCTTTTAACTTGGCCTGTAACATTCAGGTTTTTTCAAGAATAAGGTATGTGGACATTTGCAGGAATTCACAATTTCCTCAATCATTTAATCGCTGCATAGTCCAACTTGTGCTGTCCTGGTGTTCGAGAAAATAGGATATTGCGCTAAATGAAGTGAATGTTAAAAAAAAAAGACACTCATAGGTGGGGAAAAGGGACTGCTTTCTTAGGCCGAGTAAAATTTTAGATGAAACCGCAAGATTAATTTAACAGCTTCAAGGTCTTTTAGTGTTATTGTTATAGTATTAATGTTGGGTTGTTAAGACCCACAAAATAGTTCTGGTCTGCTAGCTATAACAGACTGCAAGTCTGGTGTGTACAGTTTGGCCAGGAATTTGAGGTGTTACCCTATTTTTACATCCTTTTTTCTAGTGCTCACTGGTGCATCATTAATCATAGGAAATGCAAAAATAAATAATAGGGTCCCCTTGGACTTTTCATGTGAATACTTACATTTTCCATTTTTGTGTATACAGTCGGGTTATTTAGGTAACCCCTAACCTTTTGCTTCAACAATGAGGTACAGTATGAAAATATTGCTGCCGACTTCGCGCGGGCAATTTTCTTTTGAGGAATCCTTGCGTGGAATATTTTTAAAAGAAGAGACAAACTTTCAGTAAGGAGCGCTGCAGCCATACAATATTTCAGACCACCAGTGTATAAAATGAAAAGCACATGCACTGCATTCTGAAGCAGTCCCAAAGGCTTGCAATTGATTAGCCCTGCCTGGGCGCAATGAAGTTCAGTGGGTTCTGAATGCTGAGTACTTCCTATTTAATAATGATTATTCCTGTCTGCTGGATAACCTCTCATGGCCTCCCGGATAATGTACCCCTTTCTTTTTCAGTTTAATTAACAATCAAATATTTCGGGTTCTTTTACCAAACTAGGAAACTTATGCTCAGGATTGTCTGATTTTAAGCCGTTAATTAGGTCTTTAGTGGTTTATTTCTAGGAGTTCTTTATTTTGTTCCCTTCCTGCATTTGGTATTTTGCTCGAGTTCAGCCTGATAATGTAGCTTTTTGAGGTGTTGATTTACAACCAGGGGAGTTCGATTACCCCTCCCCTACACACTTTATCAGACTTGATATCCTGGTCAAATCAATGTGTTTCCCTGTGCTCAGTTCTCCTAACTGTGTGAATTGGGAGTGCTCAAAGTGGCTTAACACCATTTTGCACACGATAAAACAGGACCTCAGACCATTGGACTCAGCCTGGAATGTCTCTGTGTCAATCTGGTTTGTGGTGTTGTGCTATATGCATGCCTCTCTCTTTGTATAGTTTTGCAGTAGGATTGCAGTATATTGGTCGCTTATGCACATGCATGCACTGCATGCGCAGAATTCCAACCTCCACAACCAGTAGGAAGTAAAAGCACTGTGACTAGTCTTTCCTGATATTCTGCATCACATCACAAAACCGAATCCGATTGCTCCTCTCCTAAAGGAAGGTCTGACGCATGTTTTATACAGGGATCACAATGTGGACGTTTAAGCACGAGCTCTTGCTCCTCGTATAGGAGGACATCACACAATGACCAGGAGCAACTTCTCACTTCAACATTAAGATTAAAGCAATGTCTTATTTTACATCAAGTATAATAACGAATGCATCGCATTATGTTTAAGCAAATGTAGTAATGTATGAATGAAGGGAAACCCCTTCCAATGCGGTTCTTAAAATGAGGCTCTGGCAAAACAGAGTAAATTAATGGGTATCAACTCAGTATTATGCCTGTAGTGAACACCTGACTTTGCAGCTATTGTAAATTCGTAAAAGCATGCCTGTCACACTGCATCTGTTTGCACACATTTTAGCAAACCCATATTCCAGAAAAACGGACCTGTCCATATGTTTTCTGTGTCTCACACATGGCATCAAAGGTAGTTCCATCGAGTTGCCTATATTAAGCTAATCAGGCTCTTCTAAGATTCTGCTGTTCAGTTGATATTTATAATCCAATGACTTGTATGCAGCTTTTTGAGCAGCCATTAGAGGACTTTATTGTTAGTGTTTACCAAAATAATTGCCCCCCCTGTCCTAAAATACTTGCCTGATGGGCACAATGTAAACCACTAATCCATAAGCGGAGAGCAAGATCAGCGAGTGTTGGGGTCTGAGCTTGTGTTACCCCTTGTCGATCATGAGACTAATTCAGGATTTACAGGTGCCTCGATCCCTCAATTTAACTCCAAGTTACCCAGCCAGCGCACACAGAACTTTACGCTGTGTTTACTAAGAGGTTTGCTTACTATTGCGATCCGGGAGCATGGTAACTTGGGCTCGCTCAAGCAGCGAAGGCTAATGGCTAAATGGTGAGTGGAATTTGGAGTCCCGGCTTCCCCACATGTCCAAAATGAGTGGTACTTGACAAGATGTCCGGCATTTGGTATCATTCACAAACATGACATCACCATATAGAAGCTTGATGCTTACACTAAGGTTGAGATATTTCGAAAACCCTGAGTAGACAAATTGAAAACAAAAATGTTTAAGGTTGCTTAAACGGACGATTGGTTTTCTTATAACTAGATAGTTCAGCTTTGGACAGTTGCATGAGTAACGTCCCTAGACCTGGCGGAACCGACCCCTCTGATCAGCGACTGTTATTTTAAATGAAATGGATGCAGATGTTCTGAAACCATTGTGCCAAAATGGAGCAGAACTGGAATGCCATTTCATATAAAAAATAGTTATGCATGAGCAGTGTGTACGTTTTAGCTGTGCCTGTGTGTGTGTGGGCAAAACAGTTCATTCATTGCAGCCGCTTTTGACTTGCAGTGTGTGTTCTTCATAAATTACCATCACTTTTTCACTGACCCAGAATATGTGAATTAAACTTCTGTCCCCGAATGTTATGATAATTTTTGCCAACTGGAATTCTTCTAATCTCTTTTGGAAGTCGGAGCGAAGAAAAGCCCCTATACATGTAAACGGTACTTCCTGTTGTAAACATTGGGATGCCTGGCCTGCCAGCACTTCTGCAGAGCTCCATTAATACAGAAGATTTAGCAGAAATGCTACCTCGTGTATGGAGACGAAGTCCCCATTGATCACTACAGCGAAATTTTATCCATTGGGTAAAAATGGACATGCTACCATGCAAGAGCAAGACGACTACCAGTGCCTGTTCAAAATCTCCTCTTAACGGGGAGATGACAGCCTCTGTTGCTCGGGTGGAATTCTTCTCCTCCTAAACCACCTACGTCTAATGGTTGCGACTTTGCATGTTCTTTCAGAGGCTGAATGTTGGCACTGCCAATTGGAGCACGCGCAAAAGGGAGGAGGATTTCGGAACATGCAGCGCGCCCAGGTTGGAGTCCCAGTACAGCCTTGTGAGGAGGATCTCTGCTAGAAGGCACCGTTGCACCTCTTTTAGACTTTAAAGAGGGGATACTGTTTGCGTCAGGAGTAGCAGAGCTTCTAAATGAAGGAAGACATTAGGAAAATCCTGTAAGTTTTGAAATGTCGTTTCAGCTGAAGCCCTTCTGCTCACTCACAGGTGTCTCACCCACACGAGCAGACCGAGGAGTACTTATCCATTTTGCATGGTTGGAAAAAATGCTCAAATCTTTCAAGGCTAATGACGAGACCTATTCTGCAATGAATGAATGAATGAATGAGTAGTTGACGCGTGCAGCAGGCATTCGCCTTCAGCTCGTTTTTTATGGCAGCTTTAGGTGCATTAAAGTTGTGAATGTGGTTCTTCCTTAGGCTTTACAGTACGTTAATTGCTCCATGCTAGCTGTATTTTTTGTTTGTAAAATATGTCTAGTACTGTGGTGTTTTTTTTCTGTTGCTCATTTTTATTGTGTGACCACTGTTTTATGAGTTTTCAAAAGCGTATGCATTTTCTCATCTCATCTTAATATTTTTAGTTAGTCCAATAAAAGGTATCAAAACCTGGGTTTTCTGCGATTTTTAAAACGGGACAAACGTTAAACGTTATTTTGCACATTTTACAAATTTTCGGGCACCTGTCCAATGGCTAGATTTGCTTTGGACAAGAACACCTGTAAAAAGAATGTTACTCTGGAAATGTGTTTCCGTCCATGTCTGTTGACTTTTACAGCTTCTAGTTTCATGACATTTCTTAAATACCCTATTTCAAACCATTATTCCTAAAACACAGAGCAGACTGTTGGAAGTCAAGAAGGTGTGTCCGGATTAGGTGGCGGGTATTCCCGATTAGGTCGTGATGTCACTGAGTGTGCAAAGCAAAATGCTGCAGCCTGAGGGCAGATGGAAACCTGAGGCTTTTGTGGTGTGATTTACGTTTACACCTTCACGACCAGTAGGACTATGTTGGAGAAAAGTGGCCATTCGTTTAATAAGTACATTTTCAGTTTTTAATACAGTGTTGAATCCCAACACATCGCATGCCTCCATTTTCTAAGTGGCCAGATAATAGAATTAAGGCACAGACCAATGCAGAAATAACCAGGATTTGCCTAGGATCACACACTGTGTTCGTGTGAGGGATATTAGAATGCAAGCCCAAATCTACTTGGTGCAGAGTGGATTATACAGAAAACATAATTTATCACACCCTCTGAAAAAGTCAACATGTCTCATGCTTGTTGGTGACTACTTGGCTAATAAACGGGGAAGGCTGTGCTTTGAAATAGCTCTAAACATTTTTATTGCACAGCTTCTTAATTGATCATTAGATTTCATCTCCAGTATTTGCTGTCAAAGGCAGCTAAACAGTACACTGCTTTACATTAAACTTTTCTCTATTCCAACTTTCAGTTAAAATTGTTACTGAATATGTTTGTTGCTTGCAATTGAAATGAATACTTTTAACAGCCAAATTCATGTCCTTTAAATAAATGGAACATTCCATGTGACAAGTTTAATTTCTCTTGACAATAACAAGACAGTTCTCGAAACAGATTGAAAGTATCAAACTTACCCCAAAAGAAGTTTTGCTGACAAGGTGCCACTGAGCTGAACAGGCTGTTGGATGCCATGGTTCCTGTTCTCTTGTTGTCTTTCCCAGTCAGGTCTTGCACCTTACGGTGTAAACACTCCTGCAATCCTTAATCTGTAAGTACAGACCATGTCTGGTTTTAGTTTCTCAACTTGATTCGCTCAGAAGTTCTACTGCGTGCCTACTCCCTTTTTGGTCCAAAGATTGTATAGCGCTGGAAACATGCAAAAAGCGAGGAAGTAGTACAACCCAAAGAGACTGAAAGACATTCAAGGCACGATTACTGCATAGGCTGTGGTTAGGGAGCACTTACTGACTGTGTTGGTCTCGGTGGCTGCTAGCGACCTGCGGAGATTAACCATTTAAAAACCAGAGGTTTTGTCGCTGTCCTCCTGGAGAAAGTTTGCACCGCACTTGTGGTTCTGTGGTTGTTTGTGAGGCGAATGCAGCCTTCACACAATCCAAAAAAGCAAAACCTTTAAAACTCCTTTTTTTTTTTTGGGCAGCCACTGTTACTGGAGGGACGGAATCATGTGGTTTGTGACATCACAGCCTTGAGTGTGGGACTGCCTTTCGCTGTGGCTTTTTTTCCCCTGACAAAAGGCCTTTCCTGGCATCCAGAGGAATCTAGCTTTTTAATTTTTCTGACTCATGAGCATTTTGGATAGACTACAAATGCTGTAAGAGCCCGCGTCCCCGGCACTGCTGAAGCATATGGAGTGCAGAACTGTTCTAGTCCTTTCCGTTGAGCTGCCTGCTCTTTCTGTTAACTTTCTGCATAATGCTCCCAAGAAGTTCCACCCCACTCACCCCCCCCCCCCCCAGCAGCAGCGATGATTTATAATAATGTACAGCTCTGGATGGTATCATGATCCGGTGATCTGCTTCGTATTTGTTTGGTGGTTGCAGTCCTTCTGTTATTCTTTTTCTCTTCGCCTTCCTGTTCTTAGGAATCTGTAACTCATTGTGGGGAAGATTACCTTTTCACCAAAGTCTGGTAGCAGCAGCCTGCTCGCCGAGGCTGGGTTGTACTCTGTAATTGGCTGTCAGAGACGCGCGAGTCTGGGGAATCCTGCACAAGCCTTAAATCATGTCTGTCTACTGTGGCTGACGTACCTCAGGACTTTTTTCTATAATGAAAATGAAGTGCAGTGATTCATCCAGTCTTTTACAAAGCGTCAGTCAAGCACAGCTTATAATTACTTGGAACGTGACATCTTTTTTCTGTTAATAATGGTTTTCGGATAGCCAAGTGCTATGTATATATTTTACACATTTTTTGCAGCGCGTGCAGTAGATGTTGCTCTAAGGAGCTGGCTTCGTCTGCCACTTCCTGGAAGGGGTGAACCGGTTAAGACTTTTTATTTATCCAAAGATCTTTTTCCATGTTTTTCTTAAGTATTTCAGAAAGCCGTAGTTAGCGACCATTTATAGTTAACTGCTCGCCATAGTGGGTGCCTGAAACAGTTATCATAACGTTCCGGAAAGTGGGATTGTTACCAGTGGCAAAACACGCACGCGTGGTTGGCTGGGAGAGTGGGCCTGCACCCCTGGGCCTGGGCAGACGGGGTTAACAAAAATATTTTTGGAGCACTATAATAGAGGCTTCGAAGTGATTTGCAAAATGCCATGTGCAATAAAGACTAGCACACGCAGACCATAGTGTGCTCGATTTTGCTGCTTCACATGTGAAACAAAATTAGAAACATCTTTACAAAAATATTCTACACCGCCGTTGGGTGTGTAGACTTACCTAGAAGTTACTTTCCTGTTCACTGTAATTATAGCATGCAGAGTTTTGTATTATGCAATGCAGTGCAGCACCGCACGCTCCTATTGTATTTTGTATCCATGGTTGCTGGTTACATTCCCTGCAATGTGTCAGTTGTTTAAATATTTAGCAACACAATGTTATCCCTTTTCCCAGCACAAAGAAGTTATAGTTGCAAGTTTCTTTAAAAAAAATGATTGTTAAGCTCTGTACGCTTGGGGTGTTTTGCTGCCCATGAATGCCACGTTTCTGAACTTTTTTAAGGGAGGAGTAAAAACATGTCATCAATGAACCTGTAACGTATGATCTAAAACTGACCAAAAACGGATGATGTGCTTGATGCCTTCAAATAAAGGGGTACTCGTTTGTGCCCATTCCGAGACGTATTTGGTGTAGGTCTTTCCATAAGTATGGGCAAGATCCATGTTTTATTTCTAATGAATTTACCAAAATATATAGAACTAACAGTGAATCCTTATATAAATGTGTTTTGCTATCCGCGCTGACCTTCGTAGTGTGCATTATTTGAAGAAGCAGTTGTGCATAGGTCACATTTATAAAGCAGGTTTTTACAGAATGCAATAAGGCTCATGTCTTAGGCATCTGTTTAAAGGGACCGGTGGATTATCGCATAAATGATTAATTAAATTCTTCATTGTCTTCCTTTGGTAATTAAACAAAGGTTTCCATGGCGAGGTCAGGACTCGGTGTAGCCACGGACAATTTTCACTAACTGTACAGACGTGCATAGGTATTTTTCCACTTTTTTATGTTTACGTTAGTATACAGATGTTCATATTGTGTCAGGTGGTGCATGATCCTTTTCGGACTGTAAATGACAATACGTTGAATTGACAGAAAATGCTAATAAACCTCGCCAGAGAATTGGCCCTGGAATGCGAATGTCCATTGTGTACTACTTGTGCTACAGCAAAACCTGTCTTCATTTGTGGCTTTAATTCCAATGCTTCCAGTTGCACTTGTAAGTAACAATGCCACGTGTGTTTGCCAATGGAGATTCATCCCAAAAAGGCAACTGTTCCCTTTTGGATTGGGCTTTCTAAATGTGCATACAGGACTACCTCATTTGAAACTGGAACACATTTCGTTCCATTTTCTCCTTTTCCTGATTCCATTTGCATGATTTACTTTATTCCCTGAACTTTTGAATATTGTCTTTTTATTTTTCAAAAGCCATCAGTCACATTTTGCTATAGCCATCAGTACTTCCTATTTTGTGTTAATCACACCCCTGTAGTTAAAGTTGGCTCAGGGCTGTGCTCATTTAGCCACTGTCTGGAAAAGTAAGGGCTGATGAAAGGGGTTCTCTTTGATGAAATACTTGAATCCGATCTTTCAGCCATTTGCAAACTTCCATTTTAAGATTCCCCAATCCAAATACCTTGGAGGTCCATCCCAAATAATAGAGCAGGCCGAGATTAAAGTTTGGGCAATTCTTTCTTGGACCACTTTTTAAAATTAAAATAATCTGGCGATTTCTATAGTGCTTGATAACACTTTCTTACAACTTCTAAGTGCTGTATTAATTGGCATTACCATTACACAATCATTTTAACCATCTTTTTTGACTGCAGTTTTTCTTTTTTTAATTTACAGCCTTTACACAAAAGAATGCAGGCTGTCCATTCGTTTTTACCATACTAATTTCTTTAGGTGTATTTTGTAAGGGTAGTAGCAAATGTCTATTTTATATAGGGGCAGAGTGTTTCTATGATGTGTACTGATGGATAAAAATGTGGCTGCTCAATAGTAACACAATCGGCAGAAGCCATGGTACCGTGCTGCCCATTGCTCAATGGGATGAATGTGCCCACGACCGTCAAATTTTGCCCATACCAAAATAGTTGGTTGGCTATTCCCTCATCTGATTTACAGAACCAGGCTTTTCATCACATTTAAGATTGTTGAGACAGCCTTGTATGTAGCTTCGACCGCCATCTTGGTGCCCTGTGCCACACTCGAAGGTGATTGGTGGATGAGGAAGGACTTCATCTGCTGATATCCTCCAGTGATAGCAGTAAAATGGCCCCTTTTAGGCTTGTTTTATTAGCAGCATAGGCGTTGTAGGTCAGAATGCCACTGGCCCGAAAGACAAGAGCGCGGGCGATGCCAGTGACAGGATGGCTGAACACAGCGGTTGTGGTGGCAAGGAATGGTTAAGTGGAGCATGAGTAGCTGTGGAGTGGCGAGAAGCCAAATGGGTAAGTGGGGATTGAGTGGGTGGCATTGAGCGTTCCGGGGGACCTCCTGTGTTAGTGGAAAGGCAGGAGGCGGGTAAGAAAGAGGGAGCAGCATTGCAGGGGAGTGGCTTTAGGGGGTGTCCCTCCGTAATGGCTCTCTTGAGAGAGCGGGGTTTGGATATAGGTCAGGCATGGCTACTGCTTTGTGTTATTACTCTGTAGATAAAATGTGCCTTTGTGTCACAACAGTGCAGTTAGTAAAATGATGTGGCCAAAGTGGTTCCCTCTGCATGTCATATTTTGGATAGTGGCGAAGCCTCGATTGGAACTAAAGTTTCCATGGTCAGCAGTTGACAATTTAGCCCCTAGAGCCCAACTATTGCCCAGTAGTCTGTGCGGGATATAAATGATTTATTGGGTTTAGGTATACGTTTGACGCCCTCTTTCTTAAAGGCAGAAGTTAATACTAAAAAAAGCAATTGGATTTATTTTTATGCAGCTCGCTACTTATGTAGAAGTTTTCCCATATCACTTTATTTTGTTTTTGATATATATTTACGTAGATTGGGCTAAGAATCTAGTTTTCAATTTGGTGCTGGTCTTCTTTTTCTGTACTTACTGGCAGATTGCCGCCATCCCTCAAGGTAGGGCCTCCGTGGCAATGTACCTGAAGGGCGGAAAGTGAGGTCAGTGTTGCCACAATGTGGGCCTGAAAACCCGATGCTAGGCAGCTTTTATGCGCTTACGCTTGATAGCCGAGCTGCCTCTCTGGATTAATGAACGCGTTCAGATTCCCAGAGCCCTCACAGTGGGATTTCTTTTTGGGCTGCCACAGCCTTCAATAAATACGTCTTTTAGGAAACCCTCATTTGTACTTTAATTTTTGACATGTGTGAGTTATAGCGCCTGTTAACTCGTGAAAACAGCGTTGGGTTATAGGCTGTGCGGGTAACCTACCCCCTGACATTGACTGTCCCATAGTACAAGCGTAAGAGTTTCTTCTTGTTGTGTGAAGGACACTACCATGTCAGAAGACGATGCATCCATCTCTTTGGCTTGAGGTCCTTGGTATAATCTGCATTTTTTTTTATTTGGGCCAGCGCAGGTCCACACCATGCGCCTCCCTGCGAACTGCAAAAGTGATTAGCTTTGTTGACTTGCATTTGCAGCAGTGTGAGTTACAACCCAACTGGTGCCAATAAAGTGTAACCCAGCTGTGTTTTTTTTTTTTAAAGAAAAAGTAAATTACTGAACTGCACTCTGGCATGCGCAGCTTGCACGCGCTTTCCCTTGAAACCACTTCCCGCGCTCGAAACTCTGATCAGATCCACCTGATGTTTTGGATCTTGAAACTGACCAAACCCACCCTATATCCTGTAGCTGCCCGGGTCTAAGCAAAGGGAAACATTTTCTGGAATTCATTTTGTTATTAAATATGCTGCTTTTTTTTTTCTTTCAATAACTGGCAAGCATCGGGTAACGCTTTCACATCTATTTCTGAGAGACAAGCCGGCACCCTGCTGTGATTGGCGTTGCAAAGTATGAAATGTTGAACCAACATTATTGCTCATATATTTTGGGTAAAGCCATCTTGCTTGTTAGTTTAAAAGTTCTGAAGTGTCTGACCATAAATATCCTCCCAATCTTTCTGAGGTTTACTGCAATACACTGACTTCTTATGCCAGTGTTATTTTGTCGAAACTGCATTTCACTTTTTGAAGTCCACGCGTGTGATTATTTTGTGTTGGTTGGACGCACTGAAAATGTTCAAGTAATTGTTTCAATCTCATTGTTCGTTATTTGTGAAGTAGTCCCAGACAGCAGGGCATCGTTGCAAAATAATGACTTGCATTGGTTGTTTTTATTTGCTCTCTCCAGCTCAAGTTAGGAGTCCACAAATTTGAGTAATTGCTAATGAATATCCCAACTGTCTTTTATCCCATGTTTCTTTTATTTCCCCTTTTAGGGGTTTACATAGTGTGCTTTGTCACATAAGGGTCACTGCACTGATTGTGCAACAGGTGCAAAGGGCAGGAAAGTTTGAGGGTAGTTGGAGTCCAACCCAGTGTGAATTGTGCCTCTATGCAGTGCAGTTTTACTCCATCACTGCCCTGTACGTCGTCTGTCTTTGGTCAACTGCAAACTTAAGAGGTCACTTTTGAGAACTATTTATTGATAACCGCTCACCAGACACATGCGTTCGGGCAGAGCATGCTGTAACTTGTTGCCCAAGAGGAGGATCTGGCTACTTGTCTGGCGCACCTTTTCTTCCAGATGTTTGATGCGCGTTTGTTGTATCTATGCATATTATTCATGTATGTTTTGGTTGGTTATACGGTCATTTCTTACAACAGACTACGTACCGCATTATTGTAAATATAAAAATGTATACTTGATGCATGCCATTGTTAGTGTCACAAGCATTTATTTATTTCCTTCAGAGAACACACATAAAAGATAAGTGAACGTTCTGCTCCTGTGGTGGGATTGAGTGACACTATTGAAATGATGAACCACATGGCCGAAGTATGAGTGTTTTGTAAATATCGCCAGAGCCCCGAGATGGTATTGTAAAAACTTACAAGTTATGGGTTTCAGTTCATTGTTTTGTTTACATTGTAGTTTTCTTTGTTTTTTCAACGAATGAAACGTCATATTTATTTAGTCTTTGTGAATTACAGGTTTTAAAATCATTGTTAATTGACCAATCTTGCCGATTACATGACACAGGGGTGCTAGAAATTCAAAAACTGTAATGCTAGCAAACAGTGTTTTTCTGGTAACCTCCCGAAGCAAAAGACTCAAGGTTGGATGGTACATGTCTCCAGAATCCAAAGATTTCAAATATTGGCTCAATTGTCTTTACTTAAAATGTTTATTTGAATCAGTTAACTGGTTGGGTTTTATTGACCACTATTTGTTTTCTCTTTGCTGTTTTAATTGCATCTGTCTCCAACAATGGAGCTTGATCTATCGAATATTCGGCCAACAAAAGGAAGCTTAGTGCTTGTATTAGCCATGTTCTGCCTGATGGTGGGAATAACCACACAAATTGGGCTCTTTAAATTAAATGTCATGTCTTTGTTTATTCCATAGTATACTCCCTGTGGCTCTCCATATGTTTTTGACTGATTCTATTATTCCCCATCATTGGAAAAGGAAGGCTAGGGCTGATGGGCGTTGTAGTCCAAAACATCTAGAGATCTAAAGGTTGCAAACCCCTGGTTTATTCAAATACTTGACTTTCTTAGAGAAAAGGGGACTAATAGGTTGGTGAGTAATAAAACTGAGGGAAATTCATGCTTTTGGATTGAATAGATTTTAGGAATCGAGTCAGATGTTGTATACAGACTTATTTTCTGTCAACTACGGGTGGATTTAAGAGCTTTTTGGAGGTTTGAAATCACCATTTGTTTAAGTAAAACAAATGAACACTTCGTTCTGGCTAAGGAAACCGTGTATTTAAAATCTTTTGCAATCACGAGCATTGTTTACATGGATTTAAAGACTGTAAAAAATTGCTTATGTACCATACACGTATGTTCTCGTTTGTATAAATATGTATAGCACAACTGAGACTTCAAAAGTGAGCAAACCATTTCTGTCTTTGAGAAACAATCCGATTGTCTTGACTAGACGGTCTGATATCAATCAGGGGAAGATATTGGGCCTCATTATAGGGCTGGTGCTCCCGTAATGAAGGGGGCCGGTACGGGACCGGCCCCCTTCATTCCGGGAGCGCAGATTACGAGCTTCCCATTGCGGGACCCGGATCGCACGCCTGGTAAAGCCAGGTGTGTTTTCTGGGTCCCGCGAGGGAGGCAATAACGGGCCAGATGTACACTGCCCATTATTACCTCCCTCCCCATTCCCACTGAGCCCTATGGGGGCTCAAACGGGAATGGGGATGGGTTCCTACAAGGAGGAATTACCGAGTCCTCGTATGTTGGAGTAACCCGGTAAGTCCCCATTGCGGGAACCCGGTAATGGAGCCCGGAACAGAGGCAGCCCTGGAGCTAATAGCTCCATGGCTACCTCCATTCTCGTAATGATGCCCATTGTCTCAACTTAGTGTTTTAGTTGATACTAGGATGGCTTCATCGAGGTGTGTTTGAAGCTACAGCTCTATTATGAATTATCAAGTGTCCTCCATGCAGTAATGTTTTGTTCAATTATCAGAGTTTTAAGAAATCATTGAAACATTTTTTTTTCAATAAAGTACTTTACAAGAGACAAGGCAACAATGTTCACCTTTCAAATGTTAGCGAAGAATGATGTGACTTGACCTTTTCTGGTTTCTCCGTGCCCTGATGCACGCATGCTTTTGGCGCTTTATAAGCATAAACATAAACATACATAGTATTTAGTTTAGAATGTCACTCATCTATTTCATTGTTTGATGTGTGCCAGTGAGCGCTGTAACCTAGGGAGTAACCATAGTGATCATTCCGCGCCAAAACATTTCAGCAGGATTGCCTCTTGGTGCTACTTTTGGATGCGTCAAACTCAATAATGAGGCAAAAGGGATTGACCGACTTTCAAATCAGTAGACTTTGCATCGTATCTTGGTTTTCATGCTGCATTGAATCGATTTTCATGGTGATTTGTATAAGTGCATTTATATGTCCCAAAATGTAGTCCAGTTCTGCCCTTAGATTGTATCTTATGTTTTTTATTGTTTTGGGGGAGGAGGCACTGTAGGCTGTGTTCATCCTACCTACTGCCCCAAGTGAAAGGGATTCCTGGGCAAATATTTGGTTTTAACCCTGCCACTCTGCGCCTCTGGGGAGAGGGCTTCTGGCACGCATAGGGTTAAGGTCTCCCTGTGCCCTTCCCCAACTGTGAAGTATTCAGATGTTGGAAACCTTGAACCCTCATTCATCATGCTATGTAGCACAACAATAGATCTTCATGATGTATTTGACCATTTGCTAGCCTCTTGCAATCAGAGGTAACCAAACTAAATTTTAATGGTGAACATTTGAAATCTAAAATGTACTTGACTTAACTCTTTCTGTGCCTGAGGGTATTATTACACGTGTGCCAGTGGAATCAGAAATAACGTCAGTAAAGCACGTAGACGTTTCTGTTGATGTAATGAGTAGGTCATGAGGGCTCTCCTGTAGTAAAGGTGGCCAGTATAGTCTACATAAGGATCTAAAAAAAAAAACGTAACAAAGAGCTAATAATACAGAGTGCCGACAACCATATTTCCAAATGAGATGCAAACTATAACTGCCCATTATAGGCGACATGTGCATGCTTTAAGTATTCTCTGGATGTGTTCTAATGCTCTTAATACACATTCACAAGCGTGTACATTTAATGTTACATTCTTATGTTAGTATGACACCGGTTGGCCTGTGGGGTCACAAGTGGCTCCTGGTAGTTGCTGGTATCAAGCTAACATGGTTACTCTACGCTAAATGCTGGAGATGCATAGCGCCCTTCAATTGTGTACTCTGCTGTAATGTGATTTATTGTATTTTTCCTTTAAATTTTGCCAATATTTGATATGTATTTCATTATATTAGCGGTTACAAGTACCTGTCTAGTTTAATTGGATGGGTTGGTTCGTTATTGTATTCCATTCCTTATTATAACGCCTTCATTTTGTGTTGAGCAACTATATATATTTATATTTGTGTGTAAGATGTATTACATTTTATATAAATTGGACTTATATCGTCTGTCGGGGACAGCACGCGCATATGAGAGCCAATAATGGCAATACGATAATGGTGATGTGTCCAATGTTTCTAGTAAAGAATGGAGTCCGTAGGAAGCGTATGTGGGACTTGTTATATATATATTGGGACATGTTAAGTAATTTCAAATGTTTGTTTTATATGCTTTTGCAATCTCTAGTCAGATACCTGATGATAATGCTATCCTCTTAAACACATTCTGCCAGTTGTTCCTAAAGTTCTGTCCACAGCTACTCTACCAGGTGTGGTCTTCAATGCGGCGATAGTCCATGAACGTTTTATTGCCTCTGAATGACGGAGCAGTCCTGCATAATAGTGCCATGGCAGACTCGGATGGCCATGCCCGCTTCTCCCACTCCTGCGATCCCTCATAACGTGCGTTTTGATGGACAGAAATGAGACGTGGGCTGATTTCTCTTTCAAATTTTTTTTTTTTCTCACCAGTCTTGCAATTAAATGGAGTCTTTGTTTTTGTGGGACGCTTAAACAATATATTGTGATTATTTCGGCTGTGCTGTGTTTTGTTTCAGAGTCAGCCCTTCTCGACTATTTAGACGTTCTATGCTCCGTTTCCGCAATGTACTCACTAAATCCGCTCCTGCCCACAAACCTAAAATAGGAAGGCTGAAATGCTTAGCCTGCTCTGGCTTGCATTGAGAAACTACAGTAACGAGAAAAGACAGTGCCCCTGCAGTAACCTGGCTAAGAACAGAGCCCCCTTTTTTGCAAAGGAAACCAGCACATCGCATATGACTGTAAAGCATGTTTGAATAACTAAATCAAGCAGTCTAGGGCTTCAATATAGCTTGTGCATTTCTGCTCCTTTGGAATTGCGCACCAATTCACTAAATACGACTGCCGACCTCTCGTTGATGAGAAAGTATTGCAGTCCGCTCGGGCACAGCCGCGTAACTCCCCCAATTTCGTGAGTGGGGAAGTAGATGTTGCGATGCCTTTGCAGTCATGTATAGTTTTGAGTTTACACGCCGAATTAGAACCGTAGGGATTAATCGTGAAACGCGATAGCACGCATGTGAGGTGTTTGACTTCAGCCGCTGCTTGGCTTCACAGTCCGCTCTGCTGGGCTCTGCACGGGGGCAAGGGGGGTTTTCCCCCCACTTATCGAGACCAGCTGCGGTGGTGCTGTGGATCGCGTCCATGGACTCCTGGTGGTCTGCTCTGCCGCGCTGCTCAGCTTTGACAGGTGAGACAGAGGCTCGCCAGTGCCACTGCTTTTGGATGAATACAGCTGTGGTCAGGGAGCGCGCATCTTGCCAAAACTATATGGGTAAGGCCACACACAGCCTTTAAAATAGTTATTGTAAGCTTATTTTTAGCCGGAACATGTCTTGATGTTTTATTGGTTTTTGTATAACAGGGAAGGTAGTGTCAGGGGTCAGGAAAAATTATTAGGCGTCTAATCAGAAAGGAAGTGTTAAATTAATGACTTCTGTGACTTGGCCTAAAGTTTTGGAAATACGTGTGAGTTCTCCCTTTTCAGTACGGAACAGAATCGCAGTTTTTCATAGCGACATCATTGCCGTTTAGTGTAGAACTAAAACAGTAACGCGATACTTAAAATGTATTCTAAAATGTGGGCGATAACTGTGCTGCTTAGTTTGGGGATTGGAGGCTTGCACATGTCGTATTTAGCATGATCATTCCCAGCCTGTTTCTTCACAGCATTGCAGCATTTGGCGGAGAAAAGAAATCGGTTTTAGGTGTTTATTAAACCTGTTTTGTATGATAAATTGTGTTGCCCATCTGCCAAAACCTCGAAGATTTTATTTTGCAATAGTAGGTTGATCTGCTGTAGCAAAGGCCATTAATATGATGATAAAGGCGTATCTTTCACAAAACTATGCCATTTTTTTTCCTTATTATTTCTTATCAATATACATGGAACAGACCCGCAGTAATCAAAATATCTACTTTTAATAGCTTTTACTTTAACAACTTCTGGAAAACATTGGCTAGGTCAGTCCTGGATCCTTAGAGCAGGGCTTCTGGGTACGGTGGCTCCAACATGTGTGTTCTCTTGTGTTGCTTTAGTTAGCCAATGTATGCTTTCTGTTTGTCCCTTTCCTCGTTTATATACACACCGGTTTTCCACAAATAAGACTCCAAAGCATGTTTACCAACCAGCGAGATTTGACTGCCTTCAATCGTCCTGAGGCAGAATGATCCAAAGTACGTGTGCCCTATTAAGAGAATAGTTCATGATCGAAGTAAGAATGTAAACACCCACTACCATGTCACTGTAACAGAATGCAAGGCACGTCCTGAATTCCGCATACACAGAGTAACCAGTTCTGGGCCACGGGACGTCTTCATCAGTATGCCAATGACACTAGGTCCCATCTTGAAGTGTCACAACCAGCTGCCTTGGTATCCTGTAAGACTGGTTGATCCACCAGTCCCTCACAAATTATACTCTCAAAAGCAGCCTTTAGTGTTCACTTCCGTACCTTCTTCACTCCCTGTTTAATCTTGCATTTTCTGTAGCACCTCTTTTCCCCTTTTAGGCCAAATTGGATCACTTTTTGGTCTTTGTTCGACTCTGCGTTTGAAGGTGTTAAAGTGTAACATGGTCTTAAGTCTCACAACCTTAGCCTTTTTGCAGCCTCTTGGCTATCGACCCTGGAAGAGGGTTGGGAGAGGAAATATTATTGGAAGTAGTGGCAAGATGTTAAACCTGTTTAATTACCCCAGGCAGCCAGCCCTACAGATAAAGGGAGTAACGGCCACTTTTACTCCCTAAAAATTTGCAAATACTCCCCAAATAATAAAAATGGGGAGTAAAAATACGAAAATACATGTAGAATCTTGCGCCTCTGCTTTCACCCTCACCACTCCATGGATATGTTTGGACCAGTAGTACCACAGGAAGAAACAACTATTTTAACTGCCTGATTGTAAGAAGTAAACGTGTATCTTTTGATGTGCAGGAATAACAAGGTGTAAAAAAATAAATATTACAAAAACATTTCTGTTTTTCAGTCAAATCCTATTTTTACTTGCTTATAAAATTCTCTCTTTGGGAATTGGACTTACATTTTGACTTCCTAAAAAATCATTTAACTCCCAACTTTTAAAAAATAGGGAGTAAAATACTTTCAAATCCTATCTGGAGCACTGACCTCAGTGCTCGAGTTCCTCAGCCTCTTCACACAATTATCACCTGTTGTGGAGTCTACAGAATAAGATGAGATACACGGAATCCCACAGGAGGTTCTTTGAAGTTTTGATGAGGAGCAAGAACGAAAAAAGCGGAATGAAGATTCTTCAGTGTGACATATGGCATTTGTAAATCACCTATACACCAGTGTTTCAAAGCGTGACAAGGCAAGGAAGGGGGAACAGAAGGAGGACAGAGACAACGATCTTACTAGGCCAAGTGACATTGAGATGGCGCAAGTGCAGGGGAGGCGGAGGGGGAGGGGAAAAGTGACAGGGGAAAGGGAAGGGGCAGTGGTGTACATGGGATCAAAACAATAACAAGAAGTACGTCCAGCAGGTGCAAGGGTAAGTGCAGACAGCGGGTGTCCAAAAGTGCAGGTAGGGGGACTGTAGGGTTAGAGATACAGACCCAAGTTTAAGGATTCCCGGGAGGCAGTGCGGGTGTGCAAATGGGCGGGTAGGGACCTGGGCCCGAAATAGAGGGTAGCCAGGTGACCAGTGCAGTATCAGACAGGAAAAATGAGCAGGGGAGTGGAAGAGGAAGGTCTTGAGGTGCTTCCGGAAACAGAGATGGTTCTCCTCTAGTTTCAGAGAGGCAGATAGGCTGTTCCAGAGGGAGGCCCCAGCCGAAGAAAGAGATCTAACAGCAACTCATTGCTTGGAGAAGCGATTGACCCTTAGGGAGTTGGAGGAGCGAATAGCTTGAGTAGGAAGGTATTTACGAAGCGAGAGTTGGCGGTATTAAGGCCCCAGGCCCCAGAAGGCCTTGTGGCCAGTGCAGAGGGTCTTGAACTTAATCTTGGCAGCTACTGGGAGCCAATGCAGAGATTTCAGTGCTGGAGAGATACGATCCCTGGGTTTGAGGCCAAGGACAAGTCTTACAGTCCTGTTCTGGATGAGTTGTAGAGGACTGAGAGGAGATGCAGGCAGATTTAGAAAGATGCCGTTGCAGTAGTCCAGCCTTGAGAGAACCAGAGCTCTAGAGACAGTGAGCTTCTAGGGGAAGAAGCGGAAAGGAAGAATACCTCTGAGGAGGTGCAGTTGGTAGTTTGACTTCTTAGAGACTTCAGAGATGTGAGGAGAAAAGGAGAGTGTGGAGTTGAAGATGACCCTGAGGTTCTTAGCCTCACAGGAGGGAGCAGGAAGAGGGCCAAGGGAGGCCGGCCAGAGAGTGACAGGAAAGGAGGATGCAGGTGTGCCAATGAGGAGAATCTGCGTCTTACTGGCATTAACGCAGGGATCGTTGGCGGCACACCACTTCGAGATAGCAGACAGAGATGAGGAGGTGGCAGAGGGGAGTCTGAAAACGAGCTGAGTGTCATCCGCATAGCACTGAAAGTTGGAACAGAGAGAGGCAATGCAGTGGGCAAATATGTGCCAGGTATTGGTTACACAGCCAGGGAGAGAGGTTAGACCCCTGGGGTGCACCACAAGTAGAGAGTGAGATAGAGGAAAGGAAGAACCCAAGTTGGACCTGGGAGGGTCGTTCTGAGAAGAACAACGTCAGCCAGGCCAGGGCCTGATCGGTGATACCCAGGCCATTATGCAGACGATTGAGCAGGATGGCATGGTTGACCCTGTCAAAGGTAGAAGAGAGATCAAGTAACATCGAGTAAGATGAGGACAGAGGGGAGATTATAATCCAGGTTAAAGAGCAGGTCTTCACAGATGTTCAGGAGAGCAGTTTCTGTGCTTCTGGCTGCCCTGAAGCCAGACTGATGGTCGTGGAGACAACTGACCGAATCAATGTGAAGATTAAGCTGAGAGATGGCCAGCTCTTCCAGGAGTTTGCCCAGGAAAGGAGTGATGGAGATCGGCCAATAGTTAGCTGGGCAGTAGGAGTTGTCTGAGGATTCCTTGAGAAGATGTGCCCAAGAGAGTGCTTCAGGGGGGGAAGGGAAGACTCCCTTGGTGAAGGAGTGGTTTCAAAAGTCAGCCAGGGCTTGAGCGAGGGTGGCAATGTGGCCCTTGGTTTTCGAAGAACCTGTTTTGATGAGACTTTCATAGATCAGACTTGTCTAGAAACCTTGTCAAGGGAGAACAGAGGAGAGAAAGGAGGAGAGGTGGCAACAGGGGGGCCGGAGGTAGAATTGAGAGGAGGATCAGGAGGAGGAGGATCAGGAGGAGGAGGATCATCAGGAGGAGGAGGATCAGGAGGAGGAGGATCAGGATCAGGAGGAGGATCATTGTCCTGGGTTTGTAGAGATGAAATGAGAAGCCAGGGCCATGCAGAGAGCCTGGGAGGGGACAGGAGAGGTAGAGACTACAGCAGGATTGGCCTGCTCCTTGCAGATTTTAAAGAGTTTGGCTGAGTTTTTAGGTGCTGCAGAGACGCAGGGTCTCTTCTTAGTGTGGACAGAGAGCCGGTATTGCCTTTGGAGCAGGTGACAGGCCAGTTTGTTAGAGGATGTGCAGGAAGCTAGCCATTTCCTCTCAGCCAAACAGCACTTGCGTTTAAGGGCGATGAGGTCAGAGTCCTACCAGGAATTGCACTTGGCTTTGGGCCAAAAGAATACTGTTGCTGCAGGAGGATATAGAGGAGAACTTTACCAATGAAAGAAAGTGGCAGGGCGGGGAGAAAGTTTGCCACTGGGGTAGAAAGCATATTGCAACAATGCAATCTCAAATGTATCTGTGGCATCTCGGGTTTCTCCAAGAGCTCAAACCAATGCATGTGGAAAAACACTTTTTGCCTCTCCATCGCCCGAGCCACTATTGTAGCCAAATTAGATTATTGTAATGCTCTCCTTGCAGGCACTTCGGCCAAAAATCTAAGCGGGCTCCTAACAGAGACCACATCACGCACGCATAGGCATATCCTATGAGGTTACTTGTGTGATTGGGGCAGTCGAGTAGAGGTGATCACGAACGACATGCGTTTGAGGTCTTACCTCCGGAGCCTGTATGGTCTGTCTTTTTGTCATTTTAGGCAGTCGTCTCCTTTAAACGGCCACCCTTCTTTCTCAGTGATTTATACACCATTGCCTATCCACACAAGAGTGGTCCAATTGATATTTACCGTAGCGCAGGAGACCCTATGGTAAGATATACGCTATGTAACTCACACATCGTTTTTCTTTCAGGTAATAGCATCTTTTGAGCTTATAAGTCATGTATAAGTCATGTACTTAGTTTTTTTTCTAACCCACACCTCTCCTATCAATACTTGTAGATAGAGAACTCAGGACTCGGCTCCACCGTCCGCTACATGTCCTGATGAAGGCCTTTACATATAAGCTCCATCCAACAGCTTGTCTCTGGGCGGAAACACAATAGTGTCGACAACTTCATTACCAATTCAGTGTTGATTTCATGCGCTCATATACATTCTTTGCTGTTCATTGAAATTTGTTCTGTTCTATGTTCACATTGTATTTGTAAAACACAATATGCCAATCAGCGAAAGCAAAACATATTGTTTGTTCACCAAAATCCAGTCAAGTTGACTGGGCTGTACTTACCTGTATTGTATACACAAAATGACAAATAAGAGTGTATCTGGGCACTGTGTTCTCTCCACATGTGCTGAATGTATGTGAATTAAAATATTTTAGGTCAAAACATTCTTTGATTGACTCTTATGCAACCTGAGAAACCTTGTTAATTCTATGTAGGAGTAAAACATGAAATGTGTGTGTGATCGCTCACTGATTCTGTTATTATTAAGTTTCTAAATAATCCTTGTTTTTGCTCTAACTCTTGTGCTGCTTCATGATAACTTTAGAGCTCTGGCTTTAGAGCTCCTGTGCTAATTCTCTGCTTTGTTTCTATGTTTTATGTTGTCATTATCTTTCTTGTTGTGTGTCTGTACTGTAAGAGGATTCAATTCAGCACTACAGCCAAGTCAACGCCTAGTCTAGAATACTGAATGAAAACCCTTATTGATATATCTTTATGTCCAGTTCATGCGTTCTGGATGACTACCCCTATATAACACCCCTCTCTTAGAATCCCCCTGACCCCACTGAGCCAAGAAGTAGTTCTGTTTTGCAAGTTAAAAGGTTTAATTGATAGTTTAAACAATAGGTATATATATCACACTTTAGAATAAATTAATAATTGAATAGCACACTTAATCTGATATGATAAAGATTACAACGGAGAATCTGGCACTAGCACACTTCTTGATAATCACTAAGGAGTTGACATGAAATGGATAAGATAGCAACAATACTTTTATGGTTTCAAATGGATGCAATGTGGAATGAAATGCAGTACAGAAAATAACTTGATAGGATTTCAGCAAAAGACAATGTAATTACTTCCTTGGACAATTCACCCCCCCTTTTATGCAATGCAGGGAAATGGAAGGAAGGCACACAATTCTCAGAAGTGCAATTCAAATGTAATTCAGTTCACCCAGCAACTTAGACTACAGAAGTTGAAAACACAGGCAAAATGCTTTGATATGTGCTGGCAATGGAGTGAAAATATGTTAAAATGCTTTTAATTCCCTCTAGAGATTCAGGGTGAGTGGTATCTAGTTAATATTAGTCCAGGCTCACACTAGCAATGATTCAGGGATAATTAGCAGGTTAAACAAATTTCTGGCAAATGAAAGGCAAGCAGCAGCAGATTTTTACACGTGAAGAAATTTGCAAATCGCAGCAAAATTCGCGAATGCTCTGGGCGCTATTACAGAAGAACTACAAGGGCTATCAATATCGTTTTGGGGTCCTATGAAAGCCTAGGATCTCAGCTTCCAGATGAAAGTTACTGCAAGTCTCTAGCACAAACGGTCGCGGAGATATGAGCGATTGAATAAAGGTCGTTTTTCGGATTTGAAATTTTAAAGTTCAAAAAGACAAGTGCAGCTTGCAACTAGAAAATGACCGGTGACAGCTTTACAAATGACAGGTGACAGTTAGGAGACAGTTCTACTTAGATTAAAATAGGATTGAATTATATTATTTTAACTAAGAGATTGGTTCTGCACAGTTTTCTAGGTACTCACACTATATTCTTGAGTGAAATGGGCCTCGCCACGGATCTGGTCAGGTTTTAGACTGGACTCTGGTCTCTGCACTTCACAGTGATCTGGGTCAGCTCTCTCTGGTTCTGCTAACAGGTCAGCTCTACTCTGCTGGTCTGGTCTGGGTCTCTGAAGGTTGATGGAGGTAAAGTATGGAATTTTGGCAGAGCTTCCAGCTGCAAATGGATTTGAAGGTCTCTATCTGTCCTGTCTCTCTGCTTTTATGTGTTTTGAAATGGGTGTGTGTGAGCAGCATCACTAGCCAGCCCCTCTCCACTTATCATTGGCCAAGCTTTCATTTCTCCCCTGATTGGGGGAGCTAAGTTGTGTCAGAGTGATGTCATTTTACAGCCTGCAGAAAGTCCACTCCTCCTGTCAACTTGCACACAAATCTAGATTTGAACCAAATACATATTTCATAGCTACACAGTGGTTTGAAATTACATGCACCCATCACATATCACAGGAGGTATCCCCTGTTCCAACTCTGCTCTTCCTGGGAGCTTGCATTCAGAAATGGCAATATTTTGCACTTTTTAACTGGTTTGCAATATCGGACATTAACCCAAATTTACACACATGTGCGCAAGGAGTATGGACATTAGTTGATGAAGTGTCAGATTTTTCACATGCACACATTTTGAGTAATATCCTCCTTTCCGCTAAAACCCCCCTGAACATGCCACCGGTTCTAAAAACCTCTTAAAATGTGGGCAGAAAAATCACAAGAATTATGGTGTCATTTAATTAATTTTCACAAGTCCGTACTATGAGTTATTCATCTTTTTAGAGTTATGTTCTGGCCCCAAAGGGGTGTGGTTTCCTTCCAGCACAAGGTTGAATTTCTGGTTTTTCCAGTTCTGCCAAGCCAGCTTGCTCTCACAGGCAGTGCCCCTCCTTTGTCCTTCCAGGAGGAAGCTACATTTACGACATCTGCAATAAACCATCTGCCTGGGTCAGGACAGGGCTTTGTTCAGAGCTCCTGTATTCTGTGGGGGCTCCCCTTAATTCAATTATCAGAGAGATGGCATATCCTTAGTGTGGCCAGCAAAAGGCAGATAGGCCTGGGAACACAGCTGTGACTCAAGTTTCACTCCTGATAGGGGTAGTTGCCAGGCAGAATTCAGTTCCTTAAGCCAGGTTTCAGATAAAATGTCACTTCTGTTCCCCAGTTTTCTGCATTCAAATAAAACTAAACATTTTTACATATGCAGCTAGAATGCTGATTCTAAGTTTAAAACTATGACATTTAAACAATTGAAACCTATGTGACACTCACAGTAGGTCACTCATTTCTTTGAAACATTTAGATTTTTTTAGTGTCTTTCAGTCCAAATTTACTTAAACTGCTGAAATCCACAGCTCAGCCAGTCTTGTTATAAACCTTCAAGTCACTTCAGAATATAACTTTACATTGGATCCACCTCTCAGTAAGTCTTTCTTTGGCTTGCTTTGGGTTCATTTATTCAGTTTTCTACAAAATCTGGTGGTTTTAAAACGCCGGCTTTTGGATAGTGGTGAGTACTGGTATTGCACCCCTTTTTGGGATTTAAGAAAATGAATTCCCAACAGTTATGGGTTTGCTTTTGGCAATCAGCATTGCCATTCCCAATGGTTTCAGACTACTGTGTGGGTAGTCCACTGGTGGTTTTAGGCAGTGTCCTTCTGTGCCCATAACATCGGCAAAAATGGGTGGCAGCCTATTCTTCATGCATTTCCCTGGGCATTTTCTGGGAAGCTCTGGCCATCATGATGTTTTCATGTCAGTACTGCACAGTTTTGAGGTAGGGCTCGGATGCATGGGTAAATGCATCCCACAGTACGCGCCATCATGCCTGTGGGTCCATTGTGCGCATATTAAATAAATACACATTTTTTAATAAATAAAAATACATTCTCCTCCATCTAATCACAGTACATTCTAATTTTCTACATTAATTGGATATTAAAATGATACATATTTATAACATTAAATATGCCAAATAGTCATGCAGCATATCTACATGTGTGTCTAGGCCTTTAGATTACTTGAATCCATGTTTAATTGAGGTAGCAGGTTGCTATCATGAACTATTGCATGAATGAAAAGAAACCAGTGATTCTATAGGACTGTCTGTCTCTGAGGCAAGCCTGTGAAAAGATAGTTCAAATCAAATAGTGTGACATAAGCATGTGAATATGGTACATTTTGAAAAGCATAAACGGGCAGAATGGTGGAATTCTGGCTCTGGAATTAAAAGCTGCGAGGAAGGAAAATACCTGTTCCAAATAGATGAGTGAGCCTACACATGACCTGGAGAACTGGGCCTCATCAACAAGGAGATGACGAGCTGGAGAAGAGTCTTTCTTAGAGGGAAGAGATCCTGACTGGGAGTCATGCAGCCCATTTTTACGTGTCATAAAAGAACTGTGCAAGGCGGGTATGAAAACTCCCCCAAAATAATTAGATAAACCCCATTGAGTTATTGTCCTGATTAGTTCCTAGAGTGCAAGGGAAATGGGAGTGTATTCCAACTATCAGACTCTTCTTACAAATAGAATACCGTAATATTTTGTGTGAAATGCAACACTGCATTCCCAGCTGTATCTAAAGCCAACCTTTGACTGCAGGAAACATAGTATTTCTGCATGCACAGGCAGATAACTCCTCATTCACTGAGAGCAAATAGGATATTGCTGCTGCTAATGTGAGTTATACCCTGATTTTCCATTCTACTTGAGGCTGGGATTACAGGTAAATAAATGGCAAAACGCTTTTTCTGTGCTGTGCATAAAGTGTGGAACACTTTCCAGCACTGGCAGTGTTGCATATTGTACTTGAAAGTGAAATAGTACACCCAAAGTGTTTTCACAGATATAGTTACATTGGGCTGTGAGATATAGTTACATTGGGCTGTGATATGAAGACTTCCCTACCATAGGATAATGCATAAACACTTGATAGTGTGTGGCATGTGAAAGACCTCGATATAAATATGTGAATGGGTAGGTGAAAGGAAGTTAGCTGTTAAGTGCCATTCCTCTGGACACCATGTTCACAAACCCAGATATAATAAGTTCCTGTGAAAACTCTATAATAGATTAGTTCTTTGTCAGAGATTAATATGCCCTTCACAATTATAGACTCTAAACCATTCTATTCTAAGTATACTTCCACAAAGGTTCATTTAAAGGCCCTGCCCCCATTCAGCAGCATAGCTTGTAAACGGGGCTCCCCTAGAATACACCAATTGCTAACTGGAATTAAATTAATTTTTGAGACAAGTACTGGGGTCATTGTACTCATTTTGGTTGGTCTTTTAAAGGCCCAGGACAGGTAGGGACATCTGTAGCTCGAGGATACTCCGCCAGGTTAGCTCTTCCTGACTTGGCTTGTCCCCCTGCTCCTAAATCCTTCTCGGCCAATCTGGTTCTGTCTTTGGAAAGGTTTAAGCATTGAGCTCCCTCTGGAAAAGACCTTCTTAAAGCAGATTTCCATCATCTATTTACAGACTACTTCCACAAGAATGCTCCCAACTTCGTAGGTGTTTCACTTTAACTACCCAAGAAAACTCCACCAATGCATCATTTGAAAGAACACTTTCTAATTCGATAGGGCCTATAATATGTTCTTTTGGAATACTCAATCGGAATAATCCGTCCTTTCATTTGATTGGCACAATTCATTTTTCTATGTCACAAGTGGATGTATTTAACTCCACCCCACATGAATTGTGATCAAATTGGACTTAAATATCTCTTTTCCTTATTTTCTTGCATGGAGCTGTACCTTTGAGGAGGCCAATGAATTTAGAATCACAATGCAATTCATAGACCTTCTTCAGCGTTTGTGTATCTTCAGGCATAAAACACTTATTAAAATATATTAATTCCTTAATAAGTCATACATATTCATTTTTTTTTTCTTTTTACATGTATTTATCAGGCTACTTTCCTGAATTCGAATTTAGGGCTTGTTTTTAAATAAAAAGAGTTCAAAAGTTAGTCTATAATGTATTTAATTACTTTTTCACTTTGTATCCAAAGGCTGCACATGATGTGTTTTTTAACTGCCTGCCAGCAACAGACACTGTTCGCGCACTGAGGGTACACTGCTGGCTGTGCCTACCTCCAGAACAGAACCCAACAGAAGTGGACTCTGCAACCAACGGGTCATACTTACCAGATACCTCCAACACACTGCTGCAAACTCGCATGACACATGCTAGATTTCTACCTGCATGATCACAGGACACCCTCAGTCTGAGTAGGTCTCACAATGCCCAGTCCTGATGAAGGCCTATGTAGCTAAATCATTTCACTCCTGCTACAAGCCTGAAACACAGACATGTGGACAATTCCATTACCACTCAGTGCTCATTATGCAACACTGTTGATTAAGCCAATCAACTTGCCATTTGTTAAAATACTGCGCCCCAGACAAGGCGAATTGGTTTTTAGCCGGGATTAGATTCTTTACGAATGTATTAGCTTGTTTTGGTATTGTAGGTTGTTTTTCTATGTAGGGAATGTATGCTTTCCATCTACCTGTGTAACCGTTTGATTCAATAGGTTTCATTTGTTGTAGGTCAAGATAATAATTATAATATAGTGGGTCATCACTTCTCCAGACTCAACCTGATCAGTTCTTTGATTTATAGGTAGTATTGTAGATATACATATCCTAGATACATATATAAAAAATAAGCTTACCTCAATACACAAAGAGAATTGGAAGGGAAAAAGTCCTTTCTGTGAGTTTTCTCATTCACAAAACATTCTGATGTTAATTAGCCAAAACTTTAAATTGGATTAACTAAATATTGTGTCATGCCTCATTCAATTCTGAAAGTCTAAGGTTGTACGACCATGTTAAATTCTTGATTTCCCGTTTGTGGTTTTGTCCATCTCTTTGGTAAAAAGTGCATGGAACCTTTCTTTGTGATGCAAAAATGTATTTTCCAAAACTAATATGGTATTTCCCATCTCGGTTGTCTAGGCACAAATGATCACCTCATTATGGTGCAATAGAAAGTAACATCATTTGATAATGGGAAGTAGAGCAGTAGGTCACGTTTGTTGAAACACTACAGATTAATTGGAATTAAGAAGTGAAAGAATACTGAAAAAGAATGAAGCCTATTTGAAGAATATTCTACTCTTGTTAGCAAGATGGGTGTCGTTCGCCACCACCCTGCCAATCTCTGCCAAAAAAGAGTTGCCATAGATTCTCCCTCATTGCATTTCATGAACATTTTCACTTTATTTTAACTCTGGCCTTCAAGGAAACCCAAATCCACTTATTTATTGGACCTACATAGTAACAAGTCTACACAAAACACATTTGTTTACAGTTTTCTTTTGTGGACTTAAAAATCCATTACTATGCTCTGGTACCAAGTGTATACATTAAAATATAAACTGTTCCCTGTAACAAAAAAAACCTCCAAACAACCTAATTCATGGAAAAATATTGACATTTTGAAAATCTCGTCATCTGCCCTAAAATCACATGCGTTAATGACACTATCATTGTACTCCAGCTTTACTCTGTTTTCACTTTACTGCCTTCATTCGTTTTTTAGTGTAATCCTTAATCCTGCCGGTTTGCAGAGGTTTTTATTTTAAGGTGTATGTGTTGGTTCCACAATCCCAAAAAGCAGAATCGATGGTTGAGGCTTACAACAATGGTTTAGAATGAAAGGTATCAAGACAAATGGAAAAGCAGACTGATGGCAAAGGAAAGAGTGGTGAAGCTATGTGGAAGGATAGGGAAAAGTAACAAAGAAAGGCAGAATAAAAGATCCAGTGATATACACGATGGAACAAAAGGGCGGGTGAGTCAGAACATGTGCATTTATAGGGCAGTTCTGTAGGGCATGCAAAAAAAGCAGTTCCTCCAGTCTAAAGGGAGAGTGGCTCAGTGTCTTGTACCAAGAACTGAGAAGCATCTGTTACCCAAGTTCTTGCATTTTGAAAATTGGATGCAGATGAGATTGGAGACATCAGCTGTTAGAACGCGCAAAGGTATTTTGGGGATGTGCCATTGAGGCATTTTAATATTCGTCTGAGAATTTTAAGATGAACTGGGAGCTATCTACTTATTTTCAATGAATAGGCAGAGTGTTTTTTTTTAATGCCAAAGAAAGGTTGAACTGCATAATTTGGTCTTCTCTGGAGTCTTGAGATTTGATAGACTGGCAGCACACCATTATGGTCTTACCATAGTCCAAACAAGTGTTTGTTAAACCATGGTTGGCTCCCAAGGGGATGAAAGAGGATCCTGGCAAAAGTTGAAAAAATAAATTAGCTTTTGCCCACAGAGCTAATTTGTAACTCAAAACCCATGGTCTGCCCCCCTCTTCCAAAAAACATGGTCTTGAACTCTTTTTATAGAACCATTTCTCCAAAGACATTAGTGGCTTGGCATAAATGTCATCTTTTTTAAGTAAGTGTTTGTTTCCTAGCACTAAAATCAGCTCCTGTCGGCGATATTCGGCTCAAAATTGATGGACCTAAAACCACAGGAACATTCCAGAAAAACAGACTTATAACAACCTATAACTCCAATACTTCCATAATTAACAAAATCCTAAACAAACATTGGAATATTCTGCAATTGGGTAGCCACATTCAAGACTTCTTGGATCCACATCCATGGCAAAACCACAATAGATCTGCCCAATGGCACAAGGAGTAAAATTCATCATATGATCAATTGTAATTCGGAGTTTGTCATGGATGGCATATAATGCATCTGTACCAAATGGTACAAGGGGGGGCTACAATCCGAAAACTCAAAATAAGACTAAGAGCCATAGAACATAAAGAAATTAGATATCTTCTGGCATTCCATTTCCCCACTGAACATCCCAATGATGAACCAAAATGACTCTCATTTTTGGGACTGGATGTATTAGAGATGCCACCATGTGGTGTTAACAGAGAAAAACTACTGAGACAAAGAGAAGCCAAGTTGATTTACACTATGGATAGTAGTGTCAGGTTTGAAACAGGACACTGAACTTTCCAATTGCCTATAACGGACTCAGTAATGTTTCTTCTTTTCACAAATATGATAATTGCAACATGTTTCTAACTTGGACATTATTAGTTTTCTTATCTTAAGACCCTTCAAAAAACCTTTTTTCTTTAAGAAACGCCTTTTTTTTTTTCATTCGAATGTATTCACTGCTATATCTTATAACCATCTTTTCTGTATAAATTTTCTGTTTATCACAATTACCATTCTAAACATTATGGGAATACCCCATTGGACCTTACCAGGACCATCGTGCCTACTTTAGCACATTGCACACAATTGGGAATGTCTCTATTTCCTAATCTGACCAAACCAACTATCTGGATCCATCATCATACTGCAATTCAAGCATTAATCATAGCCATGCACATTTATAAAAATTAAGTATCGCACATCAGGATTTGAGATCAAAACGAGCAATCCAATAGACCATACCTGTATGACTCTTTTGAATAAGACATTGATAAACATTCTAAACAACTGTACATGCTTGTAATATTTTCAGTCCTCAAGCATCAATACACCTTTAACAATGTAAGTACAAAAACCGCATAGAACTGCTTCACAGAATCATTCACGCATGTTACTAAAATCCAGCACAAACGTAGTTATTCACATTTACTCCTACGTCCCGTCCCCTTTCCTCCATACTTATGGACATCTCTCCATCCTGTAGGACGGGACCGGAGCACTTTGTAAAAAGCATCCAAAAAATGTTTTCAAAAATTTGTCCTTCCTCTCTCTCTTGCGCGGGGCCCGGTACGCGGCCGGAACCCCACCCACCTTGGCTCCGCCCCACGCATCGCCCATCAGTCCTTTTCTCCGCTCGTTCGGGACTGGACTCACTTGCATCCGTGGAAGATTTTCTTCCTTTTTTCCCTCTCTGGCTCTCGCTAACGATCGTGTACTAGTCTGTCTATGTCGTTCAAACTAGACTTTCCAGATTGTTTATCGTGTCACCAACGCTTCGTGAGGGAGGATCCCCATCCTCTTTGTTTAGAGTGTTTGGGTCCGGATCACCGTTGGGACTTTTGTTTTTACTGTTACTCCCTTTCGGTCCGGGCTCTTCAGTGTCGGTTGGAGCGGTGGGAGGAGGTGTTCCGAGGAACTCCTCCTTCACATTTTCAAGCGTTCATCGACGAAAAGAAGAGATGCCCTGTAAGTTCTTTACTTTTCAGAGCACCCCGGCCGGGAGACACCTTTTCGGGTTCCTCCCGGGCAGTGAGGGGCGTTGATCGCTCTGTCTCCGGGGTTCGCCCTGAGGTGCCCGTTGGCACCTAATAATAATTATACCAGAGTTTTTTCCGAGGGTCTCCGTAAGGGACCTGTGGATACCAGAGTACATTCTGAGGCCCCTCCTGTGGGGGCTGCTTATAGGCCCAGTTCTACTGGGTTGTGTGGTACCGGAGCTTGCTCTGAGGCCCCTCTGTCGGCTTCCCTCAAAAATAAGACCGGGGTTCGCCCCGAGGCCTTGGCGGGGCTTCGTATTACCGAACGGATGTTCGAGGCCTGCGCCAGTAAGGCTGTTACTGGACTTGGGTCCGAGGTCCCTCGCACAGAGGCTAAAGTGACCAACATTTCTGAGAGGCCTGGCAAGGCCTTATCGGTGAAGGTTGTTTCTCACCGTTCCCGCTCTTGTGGCGAAGCCAGATTTGTTGAGGGGGCAAAGAAGGAAAGTTCTTCTTTTACCAGCAGTGCCCAGGTCCTTCCTGGGAAGGCTAATTTGGCGATTGGTATGTCTCAGAAACATTCCAGACCACATAGGACCGGCTCAGCCGAGGTTCCTTATGTTAAGGCTAAAGTTAAGACCCCTGATCCATCGACGGGGACCCCTGCCTCACTTCCTCATGTGCCGCAGATCCCCTCAGGTGATGACAAAATGGCGCCCGTTCCCGCCACGACTGCGGCGGCCATTTTGGGTGCTACCCCTACAACTACGCCATCGGCCTCAGGTGTAGGGCTTGGTTCCGTGGGTGAACAAAGGGTTCCTTGTGCGCATCCTTATCGGCCAGTTTATGATTGGAATGCCCGGATGCCCCTTCCGCACAATGTTTCGTTGCCTACTGGGTCAGCACCCTTGATTTATGTGGATACGTCGGTGGAGGGGCCGGTGTGGCACCCTTTCCCGTTACGTCCCTGGAATTGTTCCCCTCATGAGAGGCCTCCTCTGGTTCCAGAACAGTCCCCGGAGGACACCTTTTTCAGCAAATTTCAGACGCTCATGTGTACCGACCCCATGAGGTAATATTTCAAAGGGCTTTTTAGGGAGATATGTCTGCCCTCGCCTCCAGCTCCACCCGTACCTCTGGTGGTTCCGCAGGCGCCTCCCTTGCCTACGGTGCCTTCCCCGACTCTTCTGCCTTTGCCCCCTAATTCCCCCACGGACAAGGCAGCGCCCAACACGGTTCAACAGGATCCTGACATGCCGGATGACGCGTAAGGCGATCAGTACAACTAGGACCTGCCCTGCTCTATCAGAGCTTTTCATGACCGGGTACTGGACATGTGCTTCTTGGATGTTCCGGTGCCCAAGGCACCCGCTCCGCAGGAGGGCGTGGTTTCTGGGGCATTCACCTTGTCTCCTTTGGAGCGTACCGGCCTGTTCTTGCAGAAGGACGTTCTGGCTGAGGTCTGCAGGGTCTGGGAAAAGCCACACTCTGGACTTTTTGTCATTAATAAAATTGACGCATGGTACAGTCTGCATTCTTTGGAAGAGGTGGCCCTGTCTTGTCCGCCCCCCCTCCTCCACAGTGGTGGCCGCGGCCACTTTGCAGTCCAGGCCTGCAGCATCCTCTCCCACGACGGCTACTCAGGCTCTGGGAAAAGAGGGTAAGCTCCTTGACTCCCTTGGGAGAAAGATTTTCACCAACTCGGCCTTTCAGCTCAGGCAGGCCAATGCCGAACTGGTGTTAGCGGGGGCTAATATGCAGATGTGGAAAGGTCTGTCGGAGTTTGAGGAGTTCATTCCGGTCGAGAAGCTGGAAGACTTCAGAGTGGGATTATCCGACGCCAAGGTCTTGGCCCAGGATCTCCTGGAGGCTGCGGCTCATCATGTAGACAACTTGGCTCGGGGCCTTATGCTGGGGGTTGACACCTCACAGCAGGCGTGGCTGCATGCTTCTAAATTCTCGAAAGAAGTGCAGAATAAGATGTTAGACCTTCCCTTTGATGGTAAGGAGCTCTTTCATTCTACAACAGATGTAGAGCTGACCAAGACGAAGGATAGCACTCAGACAGCTAAGTCCTTGTTGGTCCTTGTTAAAGCCCCTTTCAAAACCAGAGACCGTTGTCGCAAAGCCGACCCTCCTCTGGCTTTAAGGGCTTCCTAGACTGGAAATCTCGCAGAGTGGATACCCCTTCGGGGAATAACCGCCGGAAGCAACAACGGACCTGGTTTTTCTCCCGCTCCTCAGCCTACTCCTCAGGTTCAGGTGGCAACACCACCGAGAAACCTACAAAATGAGGGTTCTCCGCGCTCGTACGAGACCCCGGTGGGAGGACGCATCGCGTCTCATTGGGAGGCGTGGCAGACCATCACCGAAGACGGGTGGGTCTTGTCAGTCGCTCGGGCAGCTTCCGCTTACCCCTACCCCACCTTTCAACCCTCCTTTTCAGCTGTCGGGCTCGCCCTCCCTCAAAGCCGAGGTCCAGAAACTTCTAGACCTCAGAGCTGTAGAACCAGTTCCCCTTGGGGAGCAAGGGGAGGGCTTCTACTCCCGGCTGTTTACGGTGCCCAAACCCAACCAGGCTGGCCGGCGCACCATCCTAGACCTTTCCCAGTTCAATCTTTTCCTACCCCAAGAGAAATTCAAGATGATCACGCCCAGCCAGATACGGTCCTCCTTGCAGATGGGCGATTGGCTCAGCGTATTGGATCTTCAGGATGCATACATGCATATTCTGATTTGGAATCCACACAGGAGAGATCTCTGTTTCCAGTGCTTCCTTTCGGCCTCAGCTCTGCACCGCGTGTCTTCACGAAGATGATGTCGGTGATGGCGGCCTATCATCGTCTGCAGGGTATCCATGTGTATCCGTATTTGGACGACTGGCTCTTACGCAGTCCTTGCCCGTTGAAAGCAGCGGCCAATCTTCATTCTCTCCTTCAGCTCCTGTTCCATCTTGGGCTGTCGGTGAACTGGCGGAAATCTTCCATGACTGTCTCGCAGGACTTGATTTTCCTGGGTTTTCGCCGGGACACGATCGACTGCAGAGTGTACCTGACCGGGGACAGAATGGCGGATCTGTTAGCCACGTGTCAGATGTTTGTGCAGTCGGAGAGCATGTCGGCCTGGTGGTTCCAGAGGCTTCTGGGCCTCATGGCCTCGTGCGTGTTGGCTCTTCCTCTTGCTCGTCTCAAGATGAGGCGGACTCAGATGGCTCTTCTGAGTTCTTGGTGTGAGGCTGTGGACCCGGATTCCAAGCTGATAATTATTCCAGCTTCCATGAGAGTGGACCTGGAATGGTGGTCATCTCTCAGTAACCTGTCGGTGGGTGCGGGGTTTCAGGACCCAGCCCCTATGGTTACGATCACGACGGACTCCTCCCTCCAGGGGTGGGGTGCTACGTTAGATCCTCTTCAGGTCTCGGTTCTCTGGTCGCCTCTGGACAAGCTCCTCCACATAAATCATTTAGAGCTTCTGGCGATCTTCCTAGCGCTCAGGGCGTTCAGACCGATCATAGGCAACAAGGTGGTCCGCATACGCACGGACAATGCGGTGTCGATGTATTACATCAACAAGCAAGGGGGAACCAAGTCTCTCCTCTCGTGGACCTGTCCATCCAGATTTGGGAGTGGGCTGTGCTTCATGGTGTTTGGCTGCTTGCAGTGCACATTCTGGGCCAGCTGAATGTCGCAGCGGATGCCCTCATCCGGCGGACAGTGGTCCGCTACGAGTGGGAGTTGAAGGCGAAGGTCCTCTCATGGATTTCCTTGCGTTGGGGCACACAGGAGGTGGACCTCTTCGCTACGGCGGTAAACAAGAAGTTTCCTCAGTATGCCTCCAGAGGGGGGCTGGGAGCCTCCTCTCTCGGGGATGCTCTCGAGATTCCATGGCACAACATGAGCTTACGCCTTCCCGCCTCTGCCTCTAGTTCACCGCGCAATTTGGAAGCTGAAGAACTCTGTGAACTGTCCCCTTCTACTCATAGCCCGGTGGTGGCTGGCCAGGTTTTGGTTCTCAGAACTTCAACACCTGTCAGTGTATCTGCTAATCAGGTTACCAGTGACCCCCAGTCTTCTTCATCAGGGGGAACAGCAGATGTGGCACCTTCCCCACAATCGCTCAGGTTGGCGGCATGGTGCCTGAGTTCGTCTTTATAACATCTTAACTTGTCTGCGGATAACATGCGTATTATCCAGGCAGCCAGGATACCTTCGACTAGGTCCCAGTACAGAAGCAAATGGCTCAGGTTCTGTCATTGGTGTTTAAACAGGCAGTTGGACCCAAGGGGGGCTGCAGTTGACACGGTCTTGTCCTTTGTATCCTTCTTAGCAGAGTCGGGTGTCCATGTTCTGTCATGCAGAACTTACCTTTCAGTGGTTTCCGCTTACTTTTCTACAGACTAATGCTCTTACTCCCTGAGTAACCCAGTGGTTAAGAGGCATTTTGCAGGCTTGACATGCCTCTATCCTCCAATTCATAGTCCGCACCCGTTGTGGGATCTAAATGTGGTCCTGACGGCATTGTCGTAAACCTTTCGAGCCAATGGCCATGGTGGACCTCAGGTACCTGTCCTGGAAAGTGTCCTTTTTGGTTGCCGTTACGTCAGCAAGGCGAGTGAGTGAGCTGCAGGCCTTGTCGGTGGAGCATCCCTTTTTGGTCTTTCACAAGGATAAGGTAGTCCTACGGATGAATCCTGCTTTTCTGCCGAAGGTGGTAACTGAATTCCATCTGAATCAGTCGATCTCCCTGCCGGTCTTTTTTCTGAACCCTACCTCAGCGGCAGAAAGGGTTCTGCTTTGTCTCGATTTCAGAAGGGCTCTTAAATTCTATCTGGACAGAACTTCAGAGTTTTGGAGTTCTTAACTGTTTGTGACTTTTGGTAACCCTCAGGGTAAGCAGGCATCTAAGGCGACTATTTCTCGGTGGATCGCCGCCTGCATTAAAGAGTCAGTCTTTCACCGTCCAAGGGCTGAAACCTCCTAAGGGTATTCATGCACACATGGTGCGGGGCAAGGCATCTGCGGTTGCTTTTCAGAAATGTCCCCTGGGAGTCCATTGCTAGGGCAGCTACTTGGGCCTCCCCATCTGCTTTTTGTATGCATTATTGTCTTGACATAAGCTCAAGAGCTTATGCTCAGTTTGGTCAGGCTGTGCTGAAGAACCTTTTTGAGTAAGGGGTATTCCATCCACCCGTAGTTCCTGTTAGGAATGCTTGGGAATCTCCCATAAGTATGGAGGAAAGGGGACGGGATGTAGGAGTATAACCAGGTTACTCACCGTAGTGACCACTTTACTCCTAGTCCATAGTCCCCTTTCCTCCATACGCCCGCCCGCTGTCCCCTCTAATAAGGTTCCTCTGTTATTGCTAATAGGTCTCTGCCCTGGTGATAGAAAAGGACTGATTGGCGATGCGTGGGGCGGAGCCAAGGTGGGCGGGGTTACGGCTGTGTGCCGGGCCCCGTGCAAGAAAGAGAGGAAGGACACATTTTAGAAAAATCTTTGGATGCTTTTTACAAAGTGCTCCGGTCCCGTCCCACAGGACGGAGAGATGTCCATAAGTATGGAGGAAAGGGGACTATGGACTAGGAGTAAGGTGGTCACTACGGTGAGTAACCTGGTTAATTCCAATATGACTTCTCTGTATTTTCGGAGCGTGAACTGTATAGTCTAACCTACACAAACAAATAATATATACATCAACGTCTTGTGTGCAAAAACAAATCCACATTGACCTAAACGTAGAGACTCAAGTAATGCAGTAGCATTTACTGTTTACTGTACCGGTCGCGTAACAATGACCTGCGCATGCGCCTTATCATTGTCAGTCCTTTAACTTTCACTTTTGCAATTCGCACTCACCACGCAAATACGCCGAAAGCAATCTTGATCCAATTAACCTCTTATGGGAGGATTTAGGAAGCGATTTTGCCTTCAAAGACAAATCCTTGTTAAGGTAAGCTGTTTGCCTAAATATACAAAGCCAACCATGTAGTGTTCAATTTTCACAACAAATTGCCCATCTGATTTGACATAATGTAGCTGGCGAATTGTGGACCACATGTAATCAACACTATGGACCCCCGAGGGCAACTTACTTTTTATCCTGCTAAAAACTCTAACTTGTGTGCTGTACCACAAACGAGAACGATTTGTGCTAGATGATTTAGATAAACCAGTCAACGAGGCATGTATCTGTTTCTTGGATATGAGGACTGGCTAAAATCCTGACCACTTTTATTGTAAAAGGATAGGCAATATGCATTGAATTTGCCACTCTTAATTTAACAGCTCGTCCAGACTGACAAGCGGGACAGACCCGAGAAATGCAAGTTGAGTCCTGACATGAGGCTCATCACTGGCTAAAATGTAAACCCAAAAGCGCATCACTGCGAAGAAAGGGTAAAAGTGTGTATACATTTTTTTTCACAAATTAATTACTTTCTCTATGGTTTAACTATCATGTTACCACAATATTGAATCACAAAATCTTTTTATTTTGCAACCTTAATACTAATCTCAATCTGATGATTAACCACTTCATTCATTTCTTTTAGTCACTTGTTCTCCTTATTCTTTCATTTTTCTCTCTCAAATTTACTCTAGAAACAACTATGCACCTTTTGAGATCCTTTGGAAAATGCCACAAATTTGGAACTGCAGTAGCACTGAAATTCTAAACCATCCATCAATTTCCTCCTGATGAGCCAGTACTATACCTACTGGGGAAACGTGTAGAGGACCAGGGAACAAAGGACATTTTTCAAAAAAATCTAAATCTGTACAAAGATGAACAGCATTTGAAATATATTTAAATAAATTTCCTAATTTTACTTTTTACTAAAAAATCAAGTGAGTCTCCTTTTGAATATCAATTCAGTTTCGCGCGATCTCAGCTGTCCACACATTGCAATTACTCTCAAAATTGTTACTCTAAGCCTGACATGTACAGGTTTCTATGTTGCCGCCACAGGAGTATAAATGCAGATTATGTGATCTGAGTAAGCACCTGAGAAGATTCATGTAGATGTTAAACATCAGCAGAAGTGAAAGGGAACCCTGCATAGCACCACTGGTTACGGTTCTTGAGAACATGATCAGATCTAGTTTAAAACTATAAAATTCCATAGTCCAATGGTCAAAACGGATTAACGTGAAAGTAAACTTTTAAAGCGCATGCATCACCATATGAATATTTGATTTATACTGAGCACAAATCCACCTTGCATTGAAGAGTGTATGAGGGCTCTGGATAAAATTGCCATTTTATCAAACTCCACATTAAACCAGAACTTTCGTGCCTAGCTCAAGATCTCTACTAGAACTGTTGAAAATATATACCTCTCTGCTTTACTCAATGGACAAACCGCATTCTAGAAAACTCATTTTAAATACTGGTTACATAACTTTCCTGCATGTAAAAATTGTTTGTAAAAAGGAAAATGTATGTTCGTCTGTTTGCAAAATTTCCTTCAGTGGTGTTTCTATTTACATTTTGCTTTTTCAATGTACCACTTAAAGGTGAATAAATGGATAATGGTTAATAACCCTTTCCCCGTATTCTTTAGTGGATAAGCACCAGTAACGGAACTCTGCTTGGTGATGCAACCAGGGAATGACTTCAGTTACGTTGGGTATGCCCACAGTGAGTTATTATTTTGCCTCTCAAAATACTTTTTCTGTATGTGTGCATTACACAGAGAAATTAGGGGATTTACGAGTTTACACACCATAGGACCTAGTCTTTCAATTATATAATTCCAGAAGCTCACACTTCTGAAATATTCCCTAACTTCTAAGAATGCACAATCATTTTATATCTAAGTACTGAGGGGTGTGGCAGTACCCGCGCAGTACTTACAAATGACAGGGGCCAGAGTTTATCTATTCCCCTTCACAGTATATTTCCCCTCAGAATTATATTTCCCCATGGCATTATAGTTACATAGGAATCTCTTTTGGCTGTCTCACAGACAGGTGGGTACCCTCTTAAAGACTCGTTCAATTCTCTCCCTCTAGGAACAGGTGGGTAACAGTCAGTAAGATACGGTCAGCTTACCTCAACAGCCTGGTCTCCCTCTTTCTGTATTTTGGACTGTCAGCTGTCTTTTCCACTGAAGACGGTGTAAAAACAAAGCACTCTATTCCATTCTCCTCTCTGTTTCAATTCTCCTTTCTCTCCTCCTTCCTCTCCATCAGCCAGCCAGTGAGTGTAAGCAAGTGAGCTTATGTCCCTTGAATCTATGTGTTTGAACTTTTATAGAGTAGAAACCCCTCTTGAGAGGTGTGTATCATTTATCTAATCAAATTGATCAATGTATGTGATTGGAGAGGGGTCCAAAAGTGACATCACATTAAACCAACCCCTTCTTACTCATTGAGCATTTTAACGAAGATGGCCATCTAATGGGAGTGACTTCTACCCCAGTGTCACACCCCGTTGATGTGCCATCTTAGAGATTTCTACATTAAACAATTGTAACTTTCAAAAATCCCATATTCCCCACATGTGATCATGTTACTAATCAGTCCATCAGACTACTGTCACTCGGGTACATTTAATTGTGATTATCGTACCGATATGGCATGTGGTGGGTGTGCTATAGATTTGTCTTTGTATAACGAAAGCATTTACACAACAATTCCAGTTCAGAATAACGGGCACTCCAGCCCGGATGTTAAAATATATAAATCACTAATGCGCACCATTTTTCTTCTTGAAAATATTCACCTTTTTCCAATTTACATAATGAACATAATTTCACAAAGTCTTTACATCCTGCTTCTAGAGCTTTTCACCCTGAACATTGTTTTTAAAAAAAGTATCTTGCTCCCTCCCTTCTATAGTTAAAAGCAAACATGTATTTCCCAATGCAAAATTCAAAAGCATTTTCTTTCTAATTTCCAAAATGTTACATGGCATCTCCTGTCTCCCTCTAAATGCTAACAGAACATCTGGTGCCCTATATGGTTAGTTTCTTTGAGCTGAGGGCTGGGGCATTTACAACCCATAAAAACCCAATTGTCATGTGCAAGTCCTTTGAAGTTAGCTACTGGCAAAGACATTTGTGAACCGGACCCACCTACTAGAGTAATAGCAACCACTTTTAATCATTTTATTCAGACTCTCATTCTTCGACGGCACACATTTCCTTCAGGAGAGGCTGATTGAGGGATCAGATTAATTGAGAGGGGACCAATGGTCCAGATAAATTCAGCATATGTTTAAGCATATTAACCTGAGCTCAGAGAGAGATGCAAGTTGTAAATGGGGTGCATTTGTTTTGCTCTCGGTCTGTATCCTGAGATCTAACTCCAGGCACAGTCATAATGGTTTTTGATGACACATTTACCAACCTCTAAAGAGCATCAGAATGCCTGTATAAAACCTTTTTTTTAACCTGGGTCACTTCTAGCATGAGGGTTTTCTGTTAATGAGATGTTGGTTCCCCTGTGAGAGAAACTCTAAAGATGGTGTGCTAAAAACATAATTGACATGGTGGCAATTGTGGCCTTTTTCTTTGTCTTGACTAATATGACCCCTGAATATTGTGGGGCTGCATGATGAAATAATATTTGCTACTGAGGGTCTATTTCCTTAAGTCTTCTACCTTATATATATCCAATTGAAGTTTGTAAATTACAGGGCATTGCCGGTACCTGCCTGCATTCTGTGCAAGCAGTTGACATCTCTGTGCTTCACTCCCCCCAGTAAATTGTACTTACCTACTGATTCTGCTCTTTCATACCTTGCTCCCTCGTGTAACGTTGGCTGCCATGGCCGGTAGAAAGAGGCTCCTCTTTTCATGTTCATTATCTTTATTTGTAGATCTTATTTTTTAAGTTACGAGATTTGCCCAATTTCCACAAACCTATTTACCAGGATAAATGGACGATTTGCACCCACAAAGTTCTGTCAGGGTGATGATGCTTATAACTACCTTGGGGTACTTGCTTAGAACAGTAACTGCATCACAGCCATCTGTAATAGCCTCACTCCACTCATGCTGATACCACTGATCAGTATCTAGTGCTTTCGGACGCACTCTCTTGCTTCCCCCCCTTCCTGCTCCTCTGCCTGCTCAGTTGTCCTTTTCTACCAAAATTAGAATTCTTTTCCATGATGCCTCCATGTCTTTTATGCCTTGCTTTCTCCCCTAATGCACGTCATTTTCCCCCTCCCTCTATACTACCATGGATATTAAAATGGGGCTTGTTTTCTGTCGAATCGGCCCCCTTTCTAGTTCACTGGGTGGACATCTTGTCCTGCCTTCAGATACTTCAGGAAAATATTCTGCTTTTTAGGCTTCTGTGTCAGCAGTCTCTTGCAGCGGGAAATGAAATCTCTGCCCTTTGTGTGAGCGGCGCACTTCACCACTGCGATGGACAATGAGAGTTTTAGTGCTGCATGAGCCTGTCCAATAATGGTGCATGCTGCAGTGGCTTGCCATCTGCGCGAAGAAAGCCCCGCCTTTTCCAATGTGCTACTCCTGCATGAACTGTTGATGTCACGTAGGCGCAATCTGAACTCACTGTGATCTCCTCATCCTGATGCATTTCAAGGGCTACAATCAGCGATACTAGATTGGCTGCTTGCAATTAAATCTTTATAGGCAACCTCGTGCTCGCCACTAATTAGGAATGTTCAGTGTACTTTGTGCAGTCATGCACAATCTCCTTCCTCTATTGGCTCTGCTATGAAAGTTGCTGGATTCACTACTTTGCATCCCACTATCTTGACAGCTGGGTTTGAGATAATCACCTCATACCCAGATGCTCAGTGAGTAGTCAAATTGCATTTGGGCTTCTCAAGACTACCGAACAGAGCATGTTCCACATACAGCGTAATTTCACCACCCATTGTGTTAGTGGCTGACTTCTCAATATCTAAAGCTGCTGCCGCCAATGATTGTTCACAGGAATAATGGCCTCTCATCACTGGGTCTAGGATCTCGCTGTAATAAGCTAATTGTTTGTGTCCCAAGGAAGTTTTCATAGGGAGCACTGCTGTCATTACCACTCCAGTTGAGTAATTGAAATAATTCTGCACTGTAGTCGGGGATCCCTAAAACGGGTGCTGTGCATATTGCTTCCTTTAATTCATCAAATGTTTCTTTCATTTAACCGGTCCAAACTACACTGCTGCCATCTTTCTGAGCTTCCTGAAGTCCCTTCAAAAGGGGTCTGGCGTGCGTGCTGTAGTCAAAGACCCATGCCCTACAGAAGTTACAAAGACCTACAAATGGCTGCATCTCTCTTACTGTCTGTGGCTGAGGTGTTTTCATGTTCGCTTCTGCGATCTGGGTTCACCTTCCTTCCGTCCTGTGATATCAACTGTCCAATGTACAACAATTCCTCCTGACAATAATGTAATTTCTCCTTGTCTACCTTATACTCTGTCTGCCAGGATTGTCAGCTGTAATGAATCTTTTTTGCACTGTTTCTCTGTGTCAGTACCCACTAAAATATCCATATACTGGATCACTGAGCTGTCAAGCTGTATGTTTCTTAAGTCCATTTGGTGTACTCTGTTAAATGTAGATGTGGACTCACAGTACCCTTGCGGTAAATGAATATGTTTCCACTTGTAATGGATGGGCGGAAAATCCAAGCCCTGAGCAGACAAGGTGGGCTGGGAAATCCTGGGCCCAAAAACAGAAGAGTCAAGGTAAATGTCAAAGGCCTGTTTTATTTAACAATTGTAAAACAGGGACAGCAGTAAGTACACAAGTCTCAAAGCTCTCCAATTTCATAATGCAAAACAACGGTTTAAAAGACAAAAATGTCTCTTCTGATGTCACAATGTCATCTGGGTTAGTAAAACCTATGGGAAGCTCGGATTGGGTTAGTAATATCATATGATCTATTGGAATTGACATTCTGATTGGTTTTACTCCATCTGATGGCTCAGCCTGGGACCACCTCTAAATTGATAATGGCAGCTTTATGTCATCTTTACACCTTTGGATTGGTTCATGCAACTGTTGCAAAACACCATTTGAGAGCAAAGATTGGTTGGCACTGGCTTCGCCAACCTTGATTACTTGGCAGGTCAGCATACGAGCAACATTTTATGTCGCAGGTATCGACATCCAGGTGCCGCCTCTCCCAATCATAATACACCGTCTCCGATTTCCTAGTCCACAAGCCAGGGCATCAGCATTAAAATGGGTTCTAGCTTGTGTCTCTGAGAATTCTGAGGGAGTGAAGGTCTTGGTTTCTCTGTCTGAACCTAATGAATAGCCCTTGTTCTCCAACACTAAGTTACGTGTGAGACCACATTTTGATTTATGATGCTCTGTGTTTACCAGGATTTTAACCTATTTTACTAGGGGTGCTGTTACCCTCTCTGTCCACTGGAGAAGTGTTCAAGCTATTCCTCTTTCAGTATTAGTCGTAATTAATGAATACCTGGTCCTTGAAGGCTGTCTGTTTCTTTATTTAATCTAAGAGAAATATGTTTTATGCTTGGGAACTGTATATCTTATGTGCTCTTCAGTACCAGACCAAACCTCCTTTTTCTATAATAACCTTGGTGAGCTGTGCAGCTACTGTCCAGTATGTTCATCTCTGTGTTTTTTAGCTACTTCAGCGGATTTGTTTTTTCCTGCATCCTCGATGCTCCTTCATTCTATCTCAGCAGCGTTGTCCATTTTATCCAAAATGTCTGCTGATTACTGTTGTATTTCTGCATTAAGCAAGCATTATGTGTGTTCTTGTGTAGCTATATTTGAGTATATGTGTTCTAGTGAGTGCAATGTATATCTTCATGTTTAAATGCAGATTGAGCTAGTATGTGTGTAACTCTGTGATTAATGTATTGCTTAGTGTCTCGTGCATCTACGTGTGTCAGAAGTGGGATGACGTCACTTGCTTTCGTTATTCTTTAGCTACAGCATGTCCATGCATGCCTGATTTGTAGGCTCATCTCTTCGATCGTTCCAGGGTAAGGCCGATAGGGTTGTCTTAGTGAGTAACGCCTTTCATGTCTGCAGTATGGCGGTGGAGGGGGCAGTTGTCAGGATTGATGCACTTCTCTCATTTATATCATATATAGGCAGGGGAGGGGCTTATGCCATGGATGCCGGATCCATGTGATTACAACAAAACTGGAGTGCCAAACTTTTTTCACAACATTAAAATGGCTGCTGCATTCTCTCAGAATGCCGCTAAGTGGATCCAGTCATTTCTGTCTGACAGGTCGACTACAGTCTTCGCCCCCCTCCGCGGCTGCGGACACTATCCCAATTACATGTGGAGTGCCCCAAGGCTCCTGCATTTCGCCCACACTTTACAACATCTTCACGAAGCTCCTCTTTGACCGTCTTGACGATCTGGGTGTCAGCTACACTAATTACGCGGATGACACTCGGGTCCTCATCACTCACTGGCAGCTGTGAAGATGTTGCAAAGCTTAATGAAATCTACTTAGAAATCCAAGCCTGGATGGCCACACACAGTCTTTGCCTCAACGACGATAAGACAGAACTGCTTATCGTAGGTTCCCAGGCTCGCCTCAACAAACTGGACCAAGGGTACCAATCCTTTACCATTGATGGCAACATCATAAAAGTTTCCAAAGAGGTCAAAACACTAGGTGTTGTCCTCGACTCCACCTTGTCACTAAAAAAACAAATAAACTCCACCATCTCAGCCACCACCTACACCAATAAATTGATCAATGCCTGCAGGCCTTTTCTCTCCCCCCTCAAGCTGCCTCATCTTATCTAGAGCGTTGATATTGTCTAAATTAGGCTATTGCAACACACTCTACCTAGGCACCACCACTAAAAACTTGAACAGGCTCCAGATCCTTCAAAATGATGCATTAAGATGTGCCCTCAACCTCCCGCGCAAGGCTCCCATATCCACGGTTAGCAAAGAAGTGCATTGGCTCCCGATCCGTGACAGAATTAAGCTAAGAACGCTGGTCATCACCCACAAGTGCCTGTCACGCACTACCCCTCGCTACCTCTCAGACACATTTTCTAGACACTGTTCCAATAGACCCACAAGAACCCCTTACCTGCACCAACTAAAGATCCCCAACTACAACCTAAAAACAGCAGGAGTTTCCAGTTTCCCAGTTCTCGAAGTACAATGCTGGAACGCTCTTCCCTCTTGCAATTAGATCGGAAGCCGCGTTCTGGCCATTCAGAGCCATCGTGAAATCATGGCCATTAGCTTAAACATTTAGTCTCTCACATACACGCTCGGCCTGCCGCCGTTCTCCACCATGTAGTAATGTTTACCCTGCCTATATTCTACTCAGAACCACCCTGTAACACAGTCCTCACTCTCTGCTGTAACTATCTTGTACCATGTTTTTTGTTTATTCTACTCTCTGTATGTAACTACTCAGTGCCTGGACTAATGTATGTGCTCTGATTGTTGTATTATTGTGTTCGTGTAACGATATGTAACTCTGCTGTGCACATGATTATGCGCCCAGCTACCTGAGGGTTCGGACGCGCTTTATAAATAAACAAACTAAATTAAATAACAAAAAATACAGAATTTTCTTTTTTCTTTTATTTGGGCTCTCCCTCCAGGTCCCCCGTTTCTCTAGGACCATAACCCAACCACTACCCCAAACCCCTCCCAACCAGATGTATTCCCTTAGCCACCCCATATACATTTTAAATACACAATTTTGTATTTTTTGTTATTTTTAGGGTAGTTTGAAAAGTTGTTAGTTATTCCAAATGTGTTGTTATCACTGTATACTACGGATGACACATTCATCTGTCTCAACAGAAGGTTCAGCAGTTGTTGATGGCGTCCATCGCAACAGTTCGGTCCGTCAATTCACTGTTGGGCATAATGTCCTTCTGCCTCCATTTGGTTCCCTTTTGCAGGCTCCTGATGCAAACCCTCCAGGAATCCCTAGACACCAGATGGCAGCATGTCACAGGCACACGGGCAGACAGGATTGTCCTCAATCAGGCATTATGTCAAGCTCTTCATTGGTGGGTGGTCGGTTAGTCCACATCTGACCCAAGGAGCTCATTTCCAGATTTCTCTGTACTGGGCTACAGTCACGACCGATGCCTCTGTGGAGGGTTTGAGGGGCTCACACAGGACAATCTCCCACCAGAGGCCTCTGCCTCCTGGAGGAGAAGGACTTGCAGACATTGCACATAAACGTCCAGGCGGTCTTCAGGGCCCTCAAGGTGTTCCAGCCTCAGCTACAGGGGAAGGTGGTGTGGATCTTCACGGACAACACCACCACAATGTTTTACATCCGGAAGCAGGGCGGGACGTGCTCCCCTGTTCCCTCCCTAGAAACCCAGTCCCTGTGGCGCTGGGCAATTCCACAGGACATGTCCCTCATTCCTTTTCACCTGGCAGGCACCAAGAACACCATTGCAGACTCACTTAGCAGGGATCTGCGGTCCTGTCATGAACGGGAGTTTCAAAAAAGTGCATACGTTATCTCTTCAGCGAGTGAGGTCATCCCCAGATCAAGCTCTTTGTGACAGTTGATAACACCTAGTGCCAGAAGTTTCCTGTGGAATTGCCCAGCGCCACATCTGACCCAAGGAGCTCATTTCCAGATTTCTCTGTACTGGGCTACAGTCACGACCGATGCCTCTGTGGAGGGTTTGAGGGGCTCACACAGGACAATCTCCCACCAGAGGCCTCTGCCTCCTGGAGGAGAAGGACTTGCAGACATTGCACATAAACGTCCAGGCGGTCTTCAGGGCCCCCAAAATCTTATATAGGGGCTGCAATGTCAAATGATGGGCACAAAATGCTAAATCCGTATGGTATTACCTGAAAGTGGTAAGGAAAAAGATAGACAGGGAGTCAGGTAGCAGGCTGCTGCATACAAATGGGCAATTTATTTCATCATTGGGTCGTGTCCAAGAGGGAGTTGGGAAAGTTTAGGTTTGTACACCAGTTACCCCAAGGGTGATTCGATAAATGATTGTCTGGGTTTCCCAGTGAGCTATGCTTCCTTTGGCGAGGTGATAAACTTAATTGAGAAGGCAGGCGTGGGGTGTTTATTGGCCAAGGTTGACACAGAGGCAGTATGCTGTTTTATTGCCATTACACCGGCATAGTTTTCACTAGTTAGGATTCCAAATACAAGCGATTCATGGCAATGGGTTGTTAGATCTCTTGCTCTTACTTTGTGCAATTCAGCTCCTTCCTGGAGTGGGTGCTGAATGAGAGTGCAACGGGTGTGGAAAAGTGCATTATGGACAAATTCATCTTCATAGGACAGAAAGGGGAGGAACATGTGCTAGGCGATAGTACATATTTATCGAGGTTAGAAGAGGAGTTTGGCTGCAGAAAATATATAATGCCCATGCTAGAGGTTTACCTATTTACAGATAGAAATAAATACCAAGGTTGATTTAATGAGGTTGCCACAGGAAAAGGTGGGGAAATTTGCAAATAGCATTAAGAAAGTGCTTGTGAAGTAGTAGGTTAGAAGGATAATACAGTCAGGTAGGGCATTTGCAGGAGACTGGCATGGGTGAAAGCAGTGTAGGTTAATGGGTTGAATGGGGTGGCCTGTGGGAGGTGGCTTAACTTCTTGATGGACTTTAATGAGTTAAGGTTGTGGAATTCGCCTTGAACGACTTATGGGCAGGAGCAACTGTTCACGGATCAGTCTGGGAGATTTGGGTTTGGGATAATATTGGGGAAGCGAAGGTGCAGTGGCATTGGCGCAAACATATAAACACTGGTAGAACTGTTCCCCGTGGTGGTGGTGGTGGCGGCACTCTACATATGGAGACAGGAACTGTCAAACATATGGTTGACAATATGGTCAGATAATATAGGGGTTATGCATCTGATAAATAACCAGATAAATAACTTGTTACTATTGGGCTCAGTGTGCTATATAAGCAAATAAACTAAACTGCACAATGACCAATTAAAATGGGTTGATCCATCACCAAGTGTGGGTGGTACTTTGCCTGAGCACTGAGCTGATGGTGAGAAACCTGGTGCAGTGTTACCATCATGTGGTCATAAACGGACTATGAAGGAAAAGGACTGATGGGGAAACAAGTAAAGGATGGCGATTGCCCAGTCAACACATTGGACACATGCATGTTAGGCCATCATTAACAAGGATACCTATTTCTTCATCAGGATGAAATGCCATTTACAGAGTTTCTGTTTAGGGCGGTCCTAGAAAATGTTACTAGCAAAAATGGGTTTAGAACGGGAGAGATGCACACAACACTCATTCAGGCCAGGAGAAGCAATCACAGCACATAAGGTGGGTCTTGAGGAGCAGAGAATAATACAGATGGGGAGGTGGCAGTCTCAACTATTCAGGGGCTACAGATGACCAGTGGTGACCCAGTGGCCAATGGACATGTCTGCAGCAGCAAAGGGGGAAATAAGAGGCCTGCTGCAAGATGAGTAGACAGACTTAAAGGTGGGAGTAAGACACCCTCAAACGATAGCATAAGTGAAAACACTGCTTCAAGGAGAGCAAGTAGGAATTTGGGGGTGAGATTTAACCAGGAAAAGGAAATGATGTGTTGAACAATGCAACTAAACACGGGTGGTAAGACACATGTTGGTTGTGAGAGCAGCAAGGGGCATTTGACAGGTGAAGTAGCTCGGGGAATTCGAGCTGTGGCAAATGATGATGGTGGTGTGGATTGGAAAGGGGTATGAGATGGTGTGAGCTGCAAGAATTGGTAACGCAGGGCAAGGGCTAGATGAGGAAGATCGCAAATCCTGGTAACTCAACTCTGTGGCAACAACCCAACAGCATAAGGCAGAGGGCTTTTAATGCAACACGTGTGGCATGTTGATTGAGGTAAGTAGAACCTTGGGGGACACAGGGATTGCATGGCCATGATACCCGAGTTGTAATGGCTTGGCAGGTGAAGAATGATGTTCTGGAGGATTGCCCAGAGCAATGCCAGAGGTTAGGATTAATTCTAAACCACCTTCGATCCATCACCTCTTTTGTTTACTGCGTCACCCCAGGTGGGATGGGTATGCCCAGACGTGGGTTCCGTGCCTGCTGGGCTTAGAGACCCAAGCTACTCCTCACTGATGAGGCCCAACGAGGTCAAAACATGTCTGGGGAAGCTTGTGGTCTCATGCAGAAGGGATGTGGCCAAGCAGTTTGGGACCAAGCCTGATTTACATATGGTCTTTCCACTTTTGTAATGGATTGGCAGGTGAAGAACAGTGGTGTAGAGGATTGCCCAGAGCAATGCCAGAGGTTAATATTTATTCTAAACCTTCCAGCCATCACTTCTTTTGTTTTGTAGAGTTGATACCAAGACAGGAATGGCGGGGTGCTCACCTTCACAGGGCAGTGGAGGAATAGAGGAGGTACATTGAAACTGCGAATGGCTCATTAAATCAGTTATGGTACTTTTGGGTACATTTTTGAGGGTCATGTGCTTTGGGTGTGTCACGCATAACTTAATTACCCTCATGACGCCCAACTACTTTCCTCCCAACCAGATACCTCTGTTTGAGGTGGGAATAACATGGATGAAAATGAGTCTCACTAACATCTTGGAGGTGTATGTGTGCAAGTGAGGATACAGAGGGAAGAAGGGGTCCAGGTAGTGTTTTGTAAAAATAAGTGTTCCAACAGAGGTCTATGAAGAAAAGTGGAGAGCGTCACACATGTAAGACAGACATGGGGCTCGGATGGGGGCAGCTGACTGCAAATGTTGTACATTCACAAATCGAGATGATTAGCTGTCCATTTCTGCTGCCTGTGTCAAGGGTACGGTGTTTGTGGAGAGTGGGTGGGTTCTGAGTGTTATGGAAGTTATGGAAAGGGGGATCATGGTGGGGGAACTAGACAACCGAGTCCTTGCAGTTACCTGGTGTATCCAGAGAGCTAAGTGCTGTAATGACCAAAAGGGTCTAGCTGTCTCGGGGGGGGGGGGGTGTTGGGGGATGGCATGAGCTGTACAAGACGTTGGGGAGGCCTGTGGTGTAAAAAGCAGCAACAGGGGGAGAGGCAAAAAGGCAGGATGGCTTGCTGTACAAGGACGATAAGGGAAAGGTGGCTAGTATAAAGATGATCACTGGGGAGGCTTGATACAGGGAAAGGAAGGGAATTTGCCACTGCAGCCACCACAAGGAGCCTGCCACTACAAGGAAAGAAGAAGCTGATGTGCCGAGTGTTAATAAATGCAATCGCCCATTTTATAATGGCTTTTAATTATGCCATCACTCTCCATCCCCCACAATGCAGTACATTTCAGAATACTTTCTATTCTTGGTAAACATAGGAATGTGTTTATACGACCTCTGAAGAAAATATGTATATAAACATGGTACAGATCGTAGCACTAGGGACCAACTGAAAGTACATGATAGACCTTTCCATTGTGATCATTGCACTGTGCCAGCTTTCATATTCAGAGTTGTGTATGTGCTGCTCCTCATCTGGTAATTACACCCACACATTCCAAAACACCCACTGTTCCGTGCACTGCCTACTATCTGCACAGTCGTCCTCTTTCATTATTTCCCCGTCCCTCTTTGGTGTCTCCTCCGTCTTTATCTTTGCACATTGTTTTCTAAGGTTGTCCCACGCTATTTAGAAGAGTTTCTCTTTAACAAACTTCTAAGCCAAACTGATGTTTGCTTTGAGTTTTGTTAAAAAAAGCAGGGGCGAGGCGCGCACTCCAATTCCTGGCCAAATATTACCTGAACAAGTGTCCAAAAACAATCACAGGGTTAAATCCCAATTTGCTGCCCAATAGTTCACGGGGTTGATTCCCTTCTTGCACTGTTGTACTCTCCTCCAAGCGCTTTCATATCTGCAATACTCATCAGGGAGGCTGAGTTGCCATTCAATTCAGGTGAAACCAATATAAATGCAGTTGCAGTCTCTAGGAATTATGGTCAATGTAGTGAACCCATTTAAACATTTCAGATGATCAGTGAAAGACTCCCCTCCAACACACACATCATACCCCTAGCAGGGGGTGGGGGTGAAACCATGATTATGGCTCTCCCAGTGTAGGGCAAAATAACCCTGGTTCTGCAGCCTCTGCAGTCCGGATCTCCACAAGTTAAATGTTCAACAAAGCACAGCCTCCCTGAAGAGTGTTGGGACACGAATGCCCTAGGAGGAGGAGAACAGCAGTACAAATGCAGCATAAGGGATCCAACCCTGTGAATATTTGGAGGAGGAGAACAGCAGTACCAATGCAGCATAAGGGATCTAACCCTGTGAATATTTTTGCAACAATTAGGATCCAACCCAGTGAATTGGACACTTTGGGATTGAACCCATTTATTCTTTTTCTTTTTTCAGGAAGTATATTGGCCAGGAATTGGAGTGCGTGCCTCACCCCTCCTTTTTTTTTTTTTTACATGCTTTGAGTTTTGGTTGTTTTTAAGCATTTAAAAAAATAAAATAATCCCAGACCTACATTAGACCTAGCCATCCTGGCTATTTTCTCTACCTTCAGCTTGTGGGTTCTAACCCGCCACACAACAGCATTGTTTACAAAGGGCAGACTTCAGCAATCCTAACATTTCTTATTCACTAAGTGTTATCCCTGAGCTTGTGCAATGTTCAATAAAAAAAAAAAATCATCCTCATCTATGGATATGTATGTGTGCATGTGCAGTGTTTTATATAGTGCAAACCTTGCTAGGTTGCAGGAGAGTGCTTTATCCAATGGGGATATAGTAATAGGGTGCAATATTAGGGGTTCATTGAGAATGGAAGTGTTGGAGACAAACACCCAGGTAGGTTTGAGGGCTACTAGGAGTTTGTGGACTCTGGAACTTGTGGAAGGCCCAACAGCTTCCCTCCCAAAAGGAACGTAGATCCAGCCAGATAGCACGTTCAAACTGCGGTTTATTACACCCAAAACAAACGGGGATCAGTACAAGGATAGAAGAAATCTTGGAACGTCTCAGTGCTCTCTGGCTCGCAGGCCAGTTTTGTACTTGCATGCCATCAGAGTGAAGCTACAACCTGGGCCCCTCTCCAGGAAACCCATGGTTCAACTGGAATTGGAATAGGTACTGAGTAATAGTTCATCTATAGTGGACACTAAACTTGTTAGTTCACTTGGTCTCACATGTCAGGTGGCTGGCTTGGTCCATCCACAAATGACTAATACTGAAGAATGTTGCAGTGTGAGTGTCTCACCATTGGTTCTTGCCTGTTGCTACCCACACCTAGGAGTCTAAACTGTGATTGGCTAGAGCTGGCCCCCCCAGGCCTGGGATCGCAATGGTTTTCAGCTCTTGGTGTACCTTCCCAAGGTAATAAGAATGACTATGTGTCAGCATTGCAACTTGTGTGCACCACCTTAGACTATGAGAGTGCCCGTTCACATTGTGCAAAACTTTTATCCATTGTAACATCTTTGTTGCAAGCTTCTGTCTGCCGGCGTTGGACCGAGTCTCTTTCCCAGCTCTAGTTGCGTGTCATCATCTGGATCAGATGGGTCATATGTTCAGAGACCACGATTTGGAGCTCTGCAGCTCTGAGGAATTATGAAGAATTATTCGTCTTCATTGCAGCTGGTGTTACTGTCGTTCAGGGAATGGAATGTTGTTCATATATGGTGGCCTTGGCTGCGGGTCCTGTCTCACACATTTGCTCTCTGTTCACCCTGAATTCAGCTCCTCTTAGCTCTTGCTGAGAAGCCTGTGGCCTGCTGTAATGTGGGTACTCCCCTGCTGTTGTCATAGGCTCTAGACAATCGTCCCCTTCAACAAGCTACTGCCGTCTCCCCCTTCCTTCATCCTGGGAGATCTTAGTCTGTTAACCTGTTGTGTAAGGTGCACCTGGTGTTCGTCTGTTGTGCTTGCTCATCTGAATCGACCCCTCCTCTTCCTGTCTTTGGGTCATTCACTCCTATGACGCCCACTTGTCTGTCCCTGTGGACTGTGACCAGCCTTGCCTGCCCCCTCTCATCCCTGCTGTTTATCGTCATTATCGGATCCAAAGTCCATATTGCTACAAAAATCATTGGCAAAATGCTGTCGTCTTGATGTCGAGTCTGCGTTAGTTTTTGTGCTAAGATCGATGTCAACCAAATTATACTTGCTGTCTCCTGCCCAAGGCCCTAGGCCTGCTCCACTTTATTCAGTCATGCTCCTACTTCGGGAACTTGTGCTATCTGGCTCTACTTGTTTGTCCTCCCGCGCCTGTTCATGTCCCTGCCTAGTGCTGCCTATGCTCTCGCGACTCTCATTGCCCGCTCGTCTTCCTCCCTGCACGCTCGCTCTCCCGCCAGCCTGTCCAACTGTAACTTCCTCTGTTCCCTCTCTGGCAACTTGCATTTTTCTTGCTCTTCTATCTCCCTTCGTCTTTCCACCTTCTCCAGTTATCTCTCCCTATTCTCCCTTTCTGCTCTCTTACTTTCCTTTAGATCCCTTTCTATCCACTCTTCTCATTCCCTTTCCAAATACTCCATTTCCTTTTCCCACCTTCACTCTCCATCTTCCCGCTCCACTTTCTTCTCTCTCCTTCTCCCTGTCCTCGCACTCTAAACTCACTTCCCTGTCCTTTTCCCTTCTATCCTCCTCTTCCATTAATTCTGCCCAGTCAGTCGTATCATTGTCCTTTTTTAGACTTTGTATTGCCTCGTTTACCTCTTCTGCCTCCCATCTGTTTTCCCTTGAAGCTTTAAAAGAACCTGTGCTGCTATCCATTCGTTCATGCTAATGCTCTCAAACTCCTCTTTCGCGTGCTGTTGTGCCTCGCTGCTCGGCTCTGCGTCAGTGGCTTGCTGCCCTGCGCCCTTCTGCTTATCCCTTCAGTGTATGGTGGTGGCTTGTATGTCGGATTTGAGTTCCCGTCTGCTTCCCTTAGTTCCCTCATTGGATACATTTCCTGTCCATCGTCTGTCATCAGATACTACACTTGGAGGGGCAAGGGGAAGTACAGAAGGATGGGTCCTTTGGTCCTTTACCTCCTGCCGGTTTAGTATCCACTGATGCCTCAAGGTGTCCCCCTCTCCCTCCTAAAACATGCCCCATAACTCGAATATGGCCATTTGTTCGGTCAATTTCTTCCACTTGTAAGCACTCTGTATGTGTGTCAATAGCGATTGCTGCACATTTTTGGAAAAAGTTACACAAAGTGCCCATGACTATAATTTACCTTCTGTACCCTTGGTCCATTCTATGATATATTTACAAATGTTCTCTTTGTTAGGCAGAAGTGTATTACACAAATGCTGAAGAGGAGTAATTCCCCCCCCACCCCCACCGTTCCCTTGATACATTTCAATACCTTTTACCTGACCTCAAGTCGAGGGTTTCGATAATCCGCTGTTTAGGAATAAAAGGTCAAAAATGCAATGACTATACTTTTAAATTTCTACAAGCCTCTCTGGCTTAAAACCTTATCAGGAGTGCTGTGTGCACTGCCCTCCTTCACAATCACTGCCTCCTCTGGCACACAACCACAATCCTGCGCATGCGCCTTGCGCGCACTGTCACCGATTCACCTCGTCTGCTGATCCCAGGTTGTCAATACTAGCTCCTCGTGTCACAAAACTCTGTGTCCCATATGCAAACCTAAGGGTGACGTCAGCAAGCTACCACAATATAGGTAAAGCAAATAATGCGTGCACACAACAATAGTATTCCAATTCTTATCTTGTGCTCCAGCTGCACCTGTTGCGTCACCTAACGTTTGAAAAGCCTCTCTCCAGGAGACTTTACCAGTTGACTCACCTTCCTCAATCTAGGATCGCTCCAGCTAACCCTCATGGGAATACCATCGTCTATGACCCGGGCTGAAACGCCCAACCGACAGGAATACCTTATTCACAAAATTGTGTTATCCAAGTCTTTCAAGTCAATAGTCTAGGTTATTCACCAGAACTTTTACCTCGAAACCAAATGTGCCCTAAACATAGAAAAGGGACTTCTACCTCTGCTCCTGTCCCTACTCACTACAATACTACTGATCGATACTTTAACACTACTAAACAATACTGAAAAATACCCCACAATACTCGGTACCCTCCTTCACACCCACAGTTGCTGTCAGTCTGGATCAATACTTACGTTCCGTGCTGTGCTAGCGCTGCTTGGCTGCCGGCTCGCCCTCAAGGCGCTTGCCTCCCCGTCCTAGTCTGCCTGGACAACTTGCCGATCTCGGGCAGCATGATTTCCACACGGCTCCTGACGGCCTTTAAAATGGGCACGTGTTTGCCATTTCTTTCAAAATATGTGAGGGTCCAGCAGCCTCTCCGGTTCAGCGGCGAAGGAGTCGGCCTAGTGCTGGGCTGGCGCCAGTAACCATCCTCTCGCTACCAACTTGTTGGGGACAAACTCCCAGGTAGGTTTGAGGGCTACTGGGAGTTCACGGATTCTGGAACTCGTGGAAGGCCCAACACCTTCCCTCCCAAAAGGAACATAGATCCAGCCAGACAGCAAGTTCAAACTGCGGTTTTACACCCAAAGCCAAGGGGGATCAGTACAAGGATGGAAGAAATCCTGGAACGTGTCGGCGCTCTCTGGCTTGCAGACCAGTTTTGTACCTACATGACATCAGAGTGACGCTACAACCTGGGCCCCTCCAGAAAACCTATCGTATAACTGGATTGGGTACTTAGTAAAAGCTCACCTATAGTGGACACTATGCATGTTAGTTCACTGGCTCTCGCATGCCAAGTGGCTGGCCTGGGCCACCCCCGAATGACTAATACTAAACAATGTTGCAGTTTGAAGGTCTCACCATTGGTTCTTGCCTGTTGCTGCCCACCCGTTGGAGTCTAAACTGTGACTGGGTAGAGCTGGCCTCCCCAGGCCTGGGATTGCAATGGTTCTCAGCTCCTGGGTGTACCTTCCCAAGGTAATAAAAATGACTGTCAGCATTGTAACTTGAGTGCACCACCTTAGACTATGAGAGTGCCCGTTCACATTGTGCGACACTTTTATCCATTGTAACATCTTTGTTGAAAGCTTCCGTCTGCCAGCGTTGGATGGAGTCTCTTTCCCAGCTCTGGTTTCATTTCGTCATCTGGATCGGCCAGGCCACATGTTCAGAGACAACGATTTGGAGCTCTGCAGCACTGAAGTATGAAGAATTATTCATCTTTATTGCAGCTGGTGTTACTGTCATTCATGGAATGGAATGTCGTTCGTATCTGGTGGCCTTGGCAGCGGGTCCTGTTCCTCACGTTTGCTCTATGTTCAGCCTGAATTCAGCTCCTCTCGGCTCTTGCTGAGAAGCATGTGGCCTACTGTAATTTTTCTAAGCCATATCATGGCTTCTGCATGTTCGTGCTATACCATAGTCTCCATACGTTAGTCACATTTGGCTCTGCCAGGTCATATATGTGCTCCTGCAGCTCCATAAGGTTATTTGTATATATGCATCTGGAAGCAATCAATCCGGATCTCTTGCGTCTTGTGATTTGTGTATTGCTGTACTAGGCTAATGACAAAATAATAAACAATGACAGTATGTATATGTATCGGTCCTCTAATTATAGAACTGACGATCGTGTTCTTCATGTATTCAAGTGTGTGTGTCTCGATGTGCGGATGGCACGTGTGCTTCCTGTCTACTGCAGCTATGTCGTGGTGTCACTTATGACATCAGTAGTTTGGCTTCTTGGCGGTTTAGTCAATACTGTCAATTGAAGTCTCATTAGTTGCAGCCTGAGGCTCCTCGTCCTCTCTGGGGAAGGTTTGTACCACCCCTGGTCTGTAGGGCTGGCTGAGTGGGTATCTCTTGACTTATTTATCAATTATTGGGGCACTAGGAATTGGTCCGAAATAGTATGGGCGTTCATGATATCTTCTGTCCTTCCATCTGATGTACCTTTATAGGAGGGGGACGAGGGGGTGAATTTGCCCATCCCTCTTTAGAAGGATAGACTATTGCCCATGGATGGAGGTGGTGCAGAGGTTTACGGCCAGGGATAACCCCTAGAGGAGCAATCCTTCTCTTAGGATCAACAATTTGTGACATTAAAGTATTAAATATCAACAGACGTTGACGTTCCTGCTGGAGCCTTGGCTTCTATTAATTGCCCCATTAATATCTAGTTTGCTCATGTTTTGCATTAATAGAGGTGCTTAAAATACTGAACGTGTTCTCTAAAATGTGAACGTAGATCATTTCAGTACACTAACAATCTGAGTAATTGTGAGGTGATTGCAGACCATGGGCAAATGTCAGGCTTTGCAAATCTTTGAGCATTTCTGTTAGATTGACTTTAGAATTAAATTTGTAAACAATTACCTTCAAACAAAATCTTGATTTAAATAAAAACAAATTTCAAGGCGAATTACAAATGGCACCACTTGACACACTGAGTAAAATTCCATCATTTTATGTTTTGAATGGGCTTTAAAACTTGTCTTGCCCATCCAGAACACTGGTGGTTTTGTGGGGTCCTTCTCTCCAGTAATAGGTGTCCCACTTGCATTTGAGTAAATGGTAAAAGGTTTGAAGGGTATAGGTTGCGGTTGTGTCTGCCAACTGTAACTCTTAGGAAAGTCTTGCAGCAAATACAATGTCGTCGTTTTTTAGGGAGGCTTTACTGGGTCAAGCTGCCATGACTGGTGGCTTTGCAGTGACCGATTATTCAAATCTTGCTTTCCTGGAGAGTTGGAAGGAAGTTATGGTTGGCACAGGCAGCGTGTAAGAAGAGTAGTGGCCATCAAGGTAAACTTAATCCCCTTTGACACAAAACACTGCAGGTTTAGATCATCCTGTCTTTTGTGCATGGCCTGATTTTACAGTGATAGAACATGTGTGATTGCGCCTCTGCCACTGTACCTTTCCCCAAAGGAAGATCCTCATTCTGCTGCCTTTTGCAGGGGATTAATGTACCTCCATCTCTGCTAAATCCCACAACACAGCTTTCTAGCATCTAATTTCCAAATTGGGTAAAAAAAATCTAAGATTGCCAACTTGTATTCTGAAGTAATTTAAATGCCACAATGTATAGTATGGATGTGCGTTGGCTCATTGTTTGGTAAGGGGTCCGTCTACATTGTTCTGCCTTGTATCAATACACATCAGTCGGGGTTCTATGTGTTTTACATGCAGCTGCCAGTCATAAATGGTCCTATAGCACAGGGACATGTCCAAACTAATCATGTCCACGAAACTGAGCCAGTCCACTGTACCATAGCCATGTCAGACATGTGACAATAGGACTGAGAAATCCCGAGTAAAAGTGGTGGTATGCAAACAATCTTCCTGAATAAGCAGAGGTAAATAAGCAACAGTGTAGTGGCAAGATGACACTCCAAGGGCAACTGGCGTGGTGTTGGGCTGGATGTCTAATGTTGGCCGAAGGGACGCTGCTATACCCAAATGCTAGTGCCAAGAATGTTTAGGAAGAGGCACATGGGTGAGCCAAACTACTCAGGCACACACACCCTCCCCTGGCACACAAACAGAAGCCCTCCCACACACAACATGCACATGGATGACACACACATGCATGTGCACTCACCGGACAATGCCTCGTAATCTGCCACTACTCCCACGCCTTGGATCTGTTCCTCCGTGACGTAGGTCCCAGCAACCTGCTCATGTGGAGTGAGTTCTATGTCATCTGCTGGAGACCCACCTCCAGTCACTAGAGTTGCGGCATGACTTGAGGCCAGCTTATTCTTTGCCCTGCGCTTCAGGTCATTCCAGCGCTTGTAGCAATCATTAGCTGTGCGCCTCACGATTCCAAGGGCACTTATGATGTCCGCAATGGTCTGCCAGTGTGCCTGACGTTGTGCAGGTGTGGTCTTGGATCCTGCAACAATCACCATTTCGCGGTCATGTGCGGACACATACTCTACAAGTGCATTCAGTTCGGCCTTATTGAAGCTGGGCTTCCTTGACGGTCCGGACTGTGTAGCCGTGTCTGGGGCATCAGCCTCTACTGGACAAGCACTCTTCCTCTTCCGCTTGGAAGGTGATGGGGATCCGGAGTGTCCTGCGCCGCTCTGGACACTAGGGGCAGGAGCGTGGGATTGCACACTCAGCATGGGAGTTGGTGCAGGCATTATCTCAAGTGTAATGGTGTCGGGGGGAATGTCAGCATGATGGACTTCGACTGACACTGTCCTGGCTGGGTGTGAGAGAGGTGGGGTGGATGGAGCCGCAGCTGCCCCTGCAGCCTCCCCAGCCTGCCTACGCGGGGCAGCAGATGACCTAGCTGCCCCTGATCCACGTGGCCTGATGACACCAACGTTCACCGGCGCATGTGGCCTAGACCTGCTGACCTGGAAGTCAGCCATGGAGTCACCCTGTGCCAGGTCTGGTTCCACAGTGTGCTGGTCCAACAAGGGCTGGGCATGGATGGTGTCAGCCACGGTAACCTCAACCAGGGGGGGGGGAGGGCATGGGTGTCCCTGACTGCTCCTCCGCACATAGGGGGCTAGGGGCACCCTGCAAGTCACGGCTACGTCCCCTACCGGATCCACCACGGCCACCACTTGGGGCTCAGCCACCTTTGCCACCCTTACGGCTTGTTCGCCTCCCAGCCATGGCACTGTTGTTATTGTGCGTATGGGAGTTGATGTGAACTATTGTCCTGGGCAATTGGGGGTCAAAGGGCTTGGGTACCAGATGGTAATCGTACCCTAGTGCTCTAGCAAGGCTGTATGTCACCCCTGGGGAAAGATGACGGGTCACGCAACGCACAGGCAGCCCAAAAAAGGGAAGTAAGGTGCACGCAAACCCTCCTAGACCACGTGCGTGGAAAAAAAAAAACCTGCACTACGCTGTGGCACCCAGGAACACAAGAATTAACGTATGCGTGTCACACGCAGCCTAGAATGACCTCTGAAGGGGTACGCGACACACGGGGCAAGCACAGATGTTAGATACGTGCGCGACTCACCGTCTGCCAGGAACAAAAGCGTGAAAAATATGCGCGTGTGCGCGTTGGCAACACCCCCGCCAAAAGAAGAATTGTACGCTGTCTGAGGAGACAGGACAACAGTATTAGGGAAGCTGTTTGAGGAAACAGGGCCAGGAAAAGAGAAAAAACTGTCAGAGGTAACAGGGAGTACGAACTGGAAACGCCGTGATGTAAATCGCGTGTGAACCGACAAGAAGTACAGATTTCACCCACTCGCTCTCCACGAAAAGCACGTACAAGGAAATGGCGTCCTACACGTACCTTTTATACACACATCACAGACGCGCATACGCAATGAGGCCATTTCCACCAATTACGCGCTTTGACACTCGGACGTGTATCTCTTCATTTTTACACGCGCCATTCTCTACGGCCATGCGCGTGACGTCACAGCTGCGCATGGTGGCCTTTTGGCCAATGAAATGAAACTGCACGTCCGAGTGTCATCGCGTGTAATCGGAGGGAAGTGAGCGTACATGCGATTGGCCTGGGTACGTGTATTTCTAGGGTGTGCAGGAAGTTCCGCACGCGATTGGTGGAAATCCACGTGTGCACTGTCATCACGTGTAATGAGGGGAACACCCGTGCGCCTCACGTCACAGACGCGCTCAGGCCCTTTGGTCCAATGAAATCGCATATGCGTGCTGACGGGCCTTTCCTCGATTTACACACAGACGTGCAGGATTTTCACGTGCCAATTCACTCCGTATCAAGCTGGCCACGTGTAAGCACACGGAAGACCACGCTCCTGCCCAAAAGGCCGAATTACTGCCCCCCCAGTGCCCCGAGCAGCCTCCCACGAGCCATCTGCTGCTGCCACCGTGCCCTGCCATTTGGTGCCTGCACATCACCCATCTTCAGGGGTCCATTTGCTGTGTCCACCCCTGCTGGAACAGAAGACTCCCGACTGGGATACCATCGCTCCACAGCCCAGCCCCAGGACCCAGTTGCCCACCCACTCCTGCCTCTGGGGTTGCCATGTCAGGCACTGCTACATCTGGCACCACTGGCAACCCCCGGCCAGAGAGGCAGAGGGGCACCAGCTTCAGTGCCACCGAAGTTGGTGTCCTGGTGGAGCAAGTCCTGGGGCAGTATGATGCCCTCTTCGGAAGTAAGCGCGCCAACAAGGAAGGACAGACTCGGATCTGGACGGACATCATGACTGCCATCAACGCGGAGGGGGTGGCAGTCCGCGACTACCAACATGTCAAGAAGCGCTGGGATGACTGCAGGTCCAGGACCCTCTTGAAGGCCCGGCGCCTCGTGGAGGGGGGCCGGGGCCGCATGAGTAGCATCCAGATGAGGGTCCTGGAACGCGTAGGCCCAGCGCTCCACGGCCAGATCCTTGAGAGGCAGACCCGTCTGGAGTTGAGCGGTAAGTGGCCAAGCATTGCTGTGTGAGACAGGGCATGTCGCAGTGTGCTGGTTGTCAGATACTTGCCTGTATGTGTGACATAGCCCATGTATGCATGTGTGTGTGCAGGGACGTTATGCATGTGTGTCCAGTAATGTGTGAACCACACGGTTGGTGCATGTGTTCAAATGCAACATCGGTTGCCCTATGCGGAATGGCCACATGAAAGCATGCCAGTCTCTGTTCCAGGACATGGGTGAGGGATGGGTGCTGATGCCATGTACATATATGCTGTCCATGTCTGTGTGTCTGACCAGCGTGTCTGTGACTTGTGAATGCCTGGGATGCATGACACATGTCTGTGGCAATGTTCCGGTTCACTGATGCAGCCTAGTCATCCTTGTATCCACTGGCTCTGTGGTGTACCAGGCCAGATGGGTGAAACTAGGGTGAAGTGTGTGCATGTGATAGGCATGATGCATGTGAGTACCAAAACAACAGTGTATGTTTAGAGAATAACTTGGACATGTATGCTAATGGCCATAGCATGCGCCATGCCTGTTACCGCATGCGTTTTACCTGCACTGAGCCATGTGTTGTGGAGGGACATGATGGAAGTGATCTTTGACAGTGCAACTCATCTGCTATTGCTTCCTGTCTCGGGGACCATTGTAAAGTACCCTGATGCTTGTGTTCTATGTCTCCCTCTACACAGCGCCACGTGAAGAAGAGGGCGGAGACGGCTCTGTGGAGCTAAGCAGCAGGGATGCCCCCACGGCTGCAGCGGAAGGGGTGGGTGAGCCCCCACAGGGGCTTGCAACGGCGGAAGACGGGGTGGAGCCATCCAGGTTTGTAGTTTCCACAGAGGAGGCGGAGGCCGCTACTGAGGCGCACATGGGGCCTGGTGGGGGCATCCCTGCTGGTGCAAGTGTTGCAGTCCAGGGGCAGGGGCAGGAGGCAGCACAGGTCGCCGTGGAGGGGCCTGTGCATGTCACTGTCCCTGACACTGTGACTGCACCACCACGCACCAGCAGGGATGCCCCATCCCAGGCCCGTCCGCAGGTAGGGGGGATGTCCATGTCATCTGACTCCCCTCCACCTGCGTACGAGGGGACCCCTGGCCGTATGGAGAAGGTCCTGATTGGTGTTGCGTTGCCACAGGTGCAATTCGTGATGAGGTGCGTGCTTCCCGGGAGGAGCATGCACGTCATCACGGAGAGCACTTTGCCGACTTGGCCCAGTTGGGAACGGCCATGGTCGGGGGTTTCCTACATGTGTCGGCCAATCTGGCGACCCTCTCCTCCTCTGTGGAGACTATGCACCAGTCGTTCTCCATGCCGTCTTCCAGCCCAGATGCCACCAGGGCCCCTTGTGGACCTGCCCCGACCAATGCAGCCGGCTCGGTGGGGATCCCATCCCTGCCACAGTCGGGAGTTGGAGGTCCAGCAGGGGTGGACACACCAGCAACTGGACCCCAGCAGATGGAGGATGTGACGGCATCATCGGGCAGGGCACGTGCACGACGGCGTCGGTGGATACCATCAGCCTGGATGCCGTTGTGCTGGCACAGGCAGTTGCGTCGGAGGCAGCGGCAGGCTCGACGTGGGAGGCATCATGGCTCGGGGCCATCAACATCAGGGGTGCAGGCATCGGCCGGAGGGCAGGAGAACCCTGGAATGGGAGTGGCTTCCGTGTGGGAGCAGTTGGGCCAGCGGATAGGTGCAGAGCGGCAGAGGAGGAACGGCTCACAATGGTCAGTGCCTCGAGGGTCTTCGCAGGGAGTTGGAGCTGGACACTGCTTTATCCCTGCGAGACCTCGGGGCCAGGGAACATGCCCGCCTCCAAGCCATTGAACAGGAGTTCGATGATGCCCTGGCCCATGACAACATCCAGTGAGCCGTTGGACTAGCCCGCTGCCCATGTAGATAGTTATGTAGTTTGTGTTAGGTTTCCTTTGTTTTTGCATTTTCTTTGGACCTTTTGGACAATGGGCCACATTTTTGTATATAGTTATTTTTTATTAGGTAGTGTTGTTAGATAGGTTTCATTTGTTTGGTTGGGATCATGGACCCTGGCTTGTTCACCTGTACATAGTTCACTGTTGTATTTTCGTTTCTTTTTACCATTTACCCATGGAGCAATGGCTTTCTATTTTAATTTCACATTGGATTTTATTTTCTGGACTGTGACTTTGGACACCATTCCTTTGGATTCTGATTTTTGGTTTTGCATTTTTTCATGGACATGCTTCTTTTTACTTTTTTTTACATTCCCATTTCTGTTAGTGTATTTCTGATTCAATTCTTGTTTTCTTTAAAACATATTTTTATATCAAACTTCAATGTGTAGTATCATCTCATTGGTTTCATGCATATCATGATACGGGTTTGGAGATTCACTGACTCACATTGGGTGTATGTGAGGGACATGTGTTCGTTTCCAAACTTGCAATTGCAGTTCTATCATGTTATTTCCATTTCTGAGTGGGTGGATGCAATACTCGGGTGGGTGTTTTGCATTTGGAGGCTGACCATGGGGACCGGGGATCTAGATTGTGATGACATGTTGGCTGGGGAACATGAGTTGGACATGAGTGGGGGCCTGGTGGAGGGTGCCCCTGCACTGCGGGGGGGTGGGGGTAATAGGGGACATGAGTGGGGCCTGGTGGAGGCTGCCCCTGACTGCTGGGGGGTGGGGGTAATAGGGGACATGAGTGGGGGCCTGGTGGAGGCTGCCCCTGACTGCTGGGGGGTGGGGGTAATAGGGGACATGAGTGGGGGCCTGGTGGAGGCTGCCCCTGGTGGCTGGGGGGTGGGGGTGGTGGGAGACATGAGTGGGGGCCTGGTGGAGGGTGCCCCTGCACTGCGGGGTGGTGTGGGTAATAGGGGACATGAGTGGGGGCCTGGTGGAGGCTGCCCCTGGTGGCTGGGGGGTGGGGGTGGTGGGAGACATGAGTGGGGGCCTGGTGGAGGGTGCCCCTGCACTGCGGGGGGGGGGGTAATGGGGGACATGAGTGGGGGCCTGGTGGAGGCTACCCCTAGTGGCTGGGGGGTGGGGGTGGTGGGAGACATGAGTGGGGGCCTGGTGGAGGCTGCCCCTGACTGCTGGGGGTGGTGGGAGACATGAGTGGGGGCCTGGTGGAGGCTGCCCCTGGTGGCTGGGGGGTGGGGGTGGTGGGAGACATGAGTGGGGGCCTGGTGGAGGCTGCCCCTGGTGGCTGGGGGTGGTGGGAGACATGTGTTGGTGATCAGTGGTGCAAGGTGACATGTGGGTTGGCTGGTGGGCATGGCCATGGTGGATGGGTTGCCTGTGGGACATGTGCAGGGGTGCAGGGTAGTACCCTGTGGTGTGGGCTGCCTGCAGGGTCCGTGGAGGGTGTAGAGAACACCTGGGGGGACCCACATGGCCATATCACGTGTAGCATTCCCCCGCAACACCGAAATACACGTACCCTGCCAAATCGCGTGTGGAACTTCCCGCGCACCCCTGTAATCCACGTACCCTGCCAAATCGCGTGTGGAACTTCCCGCGCACCCCTGAAATCCACGTACCCTGCCAAATCGCGTGTGGAACTTCCCGCGCACCCCTGAAATCCACGTACCCAGCCAAATCGCGTGTTGAACTTCCCGCGCACCCCTGAAATCCACGTACCCGGCCAAATCGCGTGTGGAACTTCCCGCGCACCCCTGAAATACACGTACCCTGCTGAAATTGCATGTGGAACTTCCCGCGCTCCCCTGGAATACACGTACCCTGCTTGCACGGGGCCAATTGCATGTGGAACTTCGCGCGCACCCCTGGAATACACGTACCCTGCTCGCACGCGGCCAATCGCGTGTGGAACTTCCCGCGCACCCCTGATATACACATACCCTGCTGAAATCGCGTGTGGGACTTCCCGCGCACCCCTGAAATACACGTACCCTGCTGGAATCGCGTGTGATACTTCCCACGAACCCCTGTGATACACGTTCCCTGCTTGGCGTTTGCTGTTTGCCAGCCCTGTGAACTGGTCCAGGGTTAGCGCAGCTCTTTGCGATTATTTGGGGATTTTGAAGGCTTTTCCTTGCGCAAGGGCGTTCTTGGGGGCGTAACTGGCGCTGCTGCAGGGTCGCTGCGCCACGGCTGGTTTTGGATGCGAAAATCCATGAATACACTGTGCGCGGAAATCGATTTTAGCGCACGCGGCTGGCGCAGACATTCGCACTGGCATGCTGTGCGCCAGTCGCGTGCGCCACTTTTGTGCGATTTTCTATGAATTACCCTGTCAATGTTTTTCATGAATTTTTAAAACCATTAAGGTGATTTATCCATACAGAGTGTCTTGTCCTTTTGGTTTTTATAGGTCTTCGTTTTAATCCAAGATGTACTGTATGTAAGTGTTAAAGTATGACTTTATTAGTAAATGTGGGACATGGACAACTGGAAAACACAACATTGGCTACAACCTACTTAAAAAATTAACCTCGAGGCAAAGTATATTCAGAGATCAATTTTAAAGTAGTTTGCTGAGCAAAGAATAGTTCCTCCCCCTGCGGGTTCTTCCCGTCAGGGCAAATGTAACATCCATGGAACACTTAGATACTCCAACTATGGAAGTTCATTTTCCTTAATGAGCGCCATACCCTTTCCTCTGTCTACCAGATCCAACACGGTCAATGGCTTTTCTCTCTTCATTCAAGCTTCTAAATAGAAACATCTATGACTGATGGATGTAATAATCTGTGGGTGATATTTTCAAAGCGCAAAGTGAGCTACGAAGCAATGGAGCACTGTTCATAAGGGACACACCCAGGGGATTAAATGTAGGGTGCCGGGGTAGCAGAGGTAACTGGGATGGGAGAAAGTATGTTGGGCACTCTGGAGGGTAGAATTAGAATGAAGAGGAGTGATGAGCTCCTGATGTTTGACTAGTATGTGCGGTTTAACGTCAGTCCTTGTTTATTTCTGAATACTTTGGCATCCGCACTACTGTTTTTGCATGTCATCCTTTGGGAAGTGTTCCCTAGGAGGGTACAGATGGATGTAGTGGAAAATATTGTAGATGAAACTGTGTTGGAAGATATTATGGAAGAAAATGGCATACAATTATTCTTTAATTAAAAATAAAATGACATAAATGAAGCAGTACTTTTTGCCAAGTGGGGTATTTATTTTAATTTATAGTGTTGTAATGATGTGCTGTGCAGAGGATTGCAAATAAGCGGTAACAAATACATAAAAAATACAAGCAAACACAATTATGATGCATTTTTCATACTGGGGAATAACAGAAGAGAAGCGGAAGGAAGAACGTGTGGGGAAAACACGTAAATGGGGAAGCAGGACCATTCCATCAATCAGGGGCACAAGGGATAAAATGAGCTAAAGTGGAACTGGGCACAGTGGGGACATGAGGCAGCCAACAAGGAAAGAGTGGAACCGCAAGGAGTGCAGCTAGAAGAGTACATGGAAACGAGAGGAATAATGAGATACTGCAAGACCATGAACACACTTAAATACCATCCAGAAGAAACTGAAGAAGAGCAGGTAAGCAGAGTTATCGAAGAGCAGCAAAAGAGGGTGAGAATATCAGAAGGGTACAGAAGCAGACGGATAGCAGGGTTAAAATGGAATGGAGAGGAGAAAAAGCATAAGCAAGGAGAAAGAAAAGGAAAAACCCAGTGTTGAAGGATTTTATTCGCGTAAAAGGTAAGAAAACAGAATGAGTGGGAAACGGCAAGAGAAGAAATGTGATCAGCGAGGTTCATGAGGAAAAATGTCATGTATATGAGTGGAAGAAGTGAGGGGAAGAAAATGAGGATAATGAATAGTAGCTGTTTGACAGTCATGAGGTGAAGGAGCAGGAACAAAAATCTGATGTTTAGGATGGTAGAATAGAAATGAAGCTTAATAGCAGATAGACTGTCAGAAAATGTAGCACGCAGTTGAAAAGGTAGACCAAGAAAAAGGGATTTTGAAATCATAGTAGTAAGCCAACTGAAAGAATACTAGAATGAAAAGGAAAACATAGTGAGAGCATGCTAAAGGGCCCAGAAACAAACATAGTAGGAGAGGTTGAGAGAGATGCTTACCCCAGGAACACAGTACTGTATAAACAATTGGAGCGATGGGAAGCGAACAAGGAAAGAGCAGACCCAGAAACATTGAGCACAGAAATGGAAGAACAGAGAATGGAATGAAACAGCTTATTTCTGCCACAAATATGTTCAAAAGAATAAAGAGATGATTGTTTAGAATGATGGGAGTAAGTGAGAAAATGAGTACAAGCATAAGAGTAATTTGAAAAGAGTGGGCCGCATGGGAGCCAGATTGTACCAGATGATGGAGGGGGCTTGAATTCAAGAGAGTAGACCGCATAGTCAGGAAGTTTAGAGAGGAAAGGAAAAACATAGAGAATTTTAAATATAGGGGAACAAATGGAGGTTTGTAGTTTTAAAATGGTAGATTAGTGGCCTGCTTAAAAGAAAGATGGACTATACCAGTGGAAAGGGAAAACTTAAAAGAAAATTAAGGTAAGAGGGGAAAGGAAAAGAGTAACGACAGAGGTTACAATGCAAAACGTAGGAAAAGGAGAAATAAGATTAAAGGATTAAAGGAAAAGTACAAATGATGTGCATCGAAAAAAGGAATGTAGAAACAACAGAATTAGAAGGGTAATTACAGAAATTAGATAAAGAGCCATAGATGCTAGCGGAAGCGGTGGAATTTAATGTGATGGACTCATGGTAGGATGTAACAGTGGCATTGTGTGAGACAACGAGCAACTCTTGGGCAGACCTTGAGGTCTGTCCAGGCCACCTTAGACTCCCTTTCCGGGGAAGGGGCAGGTGGATGACCCTACAAAGCTGCAGATTGGTGCTGGCGTTGACGAAGCAGAGCTCACAGGATGGAAGCTGGCTGTCTGGCAGAACTATGTGCCGCACTCAAATTTCGCTTTTGGTCTATGTGCAACTACAGGACTGGAGCTGGGCTAAAGATGAATTGTTATCCCTAAAGATGAAAAGTCCACAACCCTTTCCCATGCTGCACACTTTTCTGGAAAAAATGTACTCTTGCAATTCCAAGTTCAGACATTTATGGGCCTCATAAGTTTGCCGGTTCGGAAACAAGGGGGCTGGTAAACTCACCGGCACCCTTGTTTCCCGACCGGCAAACTGAGTTTGCCTGCCGGAGCCGCTGTGCCTGACAGGTCTGACCCTGCTGGGCGTAGTGCCCATGGTAGGCAGACTGCTCACGGAAGCACCAGCACTGTTTCCAACAGTTCCAGTGCTTCCATGTCCCCATTCCCATAGAGTCCTACAAGACTATGGAAATGGAGATTAACAAATATACCGGCGCCTGACTGATGAGCTGGTGGCACCGTGAGGTTAGGCGCCGGTAATTTATTCAGAGTCCAGCAACAACCCGCCGGTAGCACTGTCGGGGTTACCGCCAGACTCGGAATGAAGCCCATTGTTTTTGCTGCTTAACTGAAATCTAAGGGTCAAAAAGTGGAGGCAAGTGAAGTTCTCCCAGAAAGGGAGCATAATCAAAGTGGTGGGTGGAGGTGTGGCAGAAGAAATGGTGGCATTATGGATGGCTTTGCCCCATTTTAGCCTGGAGAAACAAATCTGGTTTCACTACAGTTTTTTTCTTTTTTTCCAAGTTCATTTTGCATACCATATGTTTTACATTAGTTAGTACTTGTTCACAGTATTTTGTTTTACACAGATTTTTCTGCTTCAAGTTATTTCCATAATCATTTTTTCTCCTGATATGATGTAATTTCTCATATTCCTTCCCTCCCTCACATGTTGTTCCTTACCCCCTCAGTCCGGGTCAGGTGCTTCAACGTCTTCACGGCAAACTGATATTACTGACACAAATCACCCCTGCACTACCTTACCCACCATTTCCTGCAGCACCAAACCTGCTTGATAATTGATGTGTTCTTAAATAGTTGAGGGCTGACTCACAGTGATGTTACTGGTGATAAGTCTGACTTACTTTTGACTTGTAGAAGGAAACTGTTTGATTCACAATGAAGTTACCAGGAGTAATTGACAAGGACTTATTCCTAGAAATGCTAATAGTAAGTCACAGTTCTCCAGCATGGGGTCTGGCATGGATTCACATGCTCATGAATATTCCCCGACGTCAGGCTGGGAATCCTCGGTAAAGAAAAAATCAGTTTCAATTTTGTTTCTGAACTGTCTTTCTACTAATAACCAATCAATGGTCTCTGGGTCATACTGCCCCCAGCCAATGACTGCCCTCTACCTAAGCCCCTCCTCTGGCAGCCATCTTTAGATTTTTACCCCACGTTCAAGTGTTGGGAATCCTTGTGCTTAGTTCTCGTGCTTTTACTGCGTGTTGCGTTTTTTTCAAAGAGTTTACTCTAATTTTTCGGTCAAATTTGAGCCTCAAGCTCCACCGATTCATCTTCCGATTATCGGGGACCCGTTTTGGAATTTTCTACGCCCCTCAAGGGCGATTTTTCATCGAATTTCACTTCTTGGAGGATTCCGGGAGATCTTTGAGGCCTACCCCGCATGGTCATGGCTCAAGACAAAGGAGACTCAACTCCCGTTGGATCCAAGCGGTTCAGAAACTGCCCAGGATGTGGACTACAGAACGTCTTCAAAGATGATGAGCACTCTCGGTGTCGCTACTGCGTGCACTCTGACAAGTCGCACGTGGAGGAGGACTGTGCGTTCTGCAAGAACATGTCTGTCCGGACCATGAAGGACCGTCGGAAATGACTCACTGACTGGCTGGAGGCGAAGTGCCCGGCAGCAGGTGAGAAGAAGTCATCTGAGCGTTGTTCTTCTAAGATCTTTTAAAGGTGCCCGGACGACGGGGGCCCAACAGAAGGCAAAGCACTGCGAGTCCGCGGGCACCAGGAGCGCTGTTGGTTCGGGCTCCTTGGGTGCCAGGCCGGACGCAATGTCACCCACGCCGTCAACCACGAGAACCCGGGTAAGCTTCGGGAGAAGCCCCGGTCGGTCCCGGCAGAGAAAGCCAAGGGGGAGCGAGGCGGTGACCCTCCCCACCAACCCCCAACGGTGAAGGCCTCCGACGCGCCTAAGGTCGTGAAGGCCCAGATTCACCCGGCTAATTCCTTGATTGAGGGAGTCATAGCGTCCCTGGCTAGGCCAGCAGAGGCGACCCCAGTGGAGACGTCCTTCAGGCCTAGAGTTTCCCTGCCATCCCGGAGGAAATCTTGTTTCCAAACGATCGAAAAGACCCCCGTGAAGCCCCGGACTGAGAAGGAGGGGGGGCGAGGTAGTCCTAGCGGACTCGGATACCTCCTCCGAGGACGAGCTGTCTCATCAAGGCTGCCCTGGACAAGAGGTTCGAGGAGGCCAGGGCCTGCGGGAAGGATCCCGACGAGGCGGACGTAGAGAGCGAGGGCGGAGCCGACGAGGGGCTGCAGGTTGAGGAGGAACCAGAGGAGCCTCGACCGACACTCCCGTCTCAATCGAGGCAAACACCGCCCTACAGGTCAGAAGACATCTGGCTGGCATTGCACACCTTGCGCACGGAGATAAGCACAAGGTTGCCCTTACCGACAGCAGATGATCCAGTGGGGCCTGGACCGTCGGGGAGCGCTCCAGCCAAGTGGAGACGAGCCCATCCATCCCCACCTTTCCATCCTTCACTTCCATCCCCTCCTCTGAGGGATGAGACTGAGAAGGCGGGGATGGACGACGGCGGAGACGACGGAACAGATCTCTCATCGCCCCCTCCCCGGGCTTCCCCTCCCGACCAAATTGGCTTGTTTCATGCCATGTTCACCAGGGCCTTGGAGCTCTTTCAGCTATGCCCCGAAGAGCAGGAGGAGGAGGGATTCCTGTATCAACGACGGGAGGCTAAGAGGAAGACCGTACTCTCAGTCCCGTTGTTGCACAACATCTGGGACGAGGGACTGTCCCTTCTGAAGAACACATCTACAGCCCCTGCGAAGAGAGACCAGTACGAGAAGTACCGGGTCCCAGATTCCGCTCCTATGTGCCTCAGGGCGCAGCCGTCTCTTGACTCAGTAGTCTCTGCAGCGGCCAAGAGGAAATCGCTGGGGCGACGGCGTTGACTTCCACTTCCAAGCCGGACGGCGCGAGGGGAAGAAGCTGGACGCCATGGGACGTTGGGTCATCTCGTCGGCAGCGAGGACCATTAAGGCGGTCAACGCTCTTGCGGCCCGCTACGATAGGGAGCTGTGCTTTAAAATCACCTCCCTCCTGGGCTTCCTCCCGGGCGACAAGAGAGCGGAGGACCTCGAAATCCTGCAAGAGAGCGAGGTGGCTTCGGATCACGCCATCATGCCATCACAGTAGCCACGGACATCGCCGACACCGGGTTTCGCCAGATGGGCAACAGTGTTTGCCTTCGCCTGCGCGATTGTCTCAGGGTACTGGACATGCCCTTTGATGGGAATAATCTGTTCGGCAAGGCAGTGGACGAGTCACTGCAGGCCATCAAAGCGGACACTGAGACGGCCCGTGCTCTGGGCACGCTACATCAGCGACGGCTGTACTTTCGGACCTCCGGAGGCAAGTCCCAAGGTGCCTCCGAAGGATTTGGCGGCAGCTCTTTGTCATACCGCCAGGCGGCCCGTTCCTCGTCGCAAGAAGCCTACAGAGGCCGCAACAAAGCCGGTGGATATTGGGACTGTCGCCAAGGGGCCCAAGGGGGCAAGGCCTCGGCGAAGCATGACTGAACCAGCCCTGATGTCGGGCCCCCACCCGAGCACCCCAGTGGGAGGCCGGCTGGCAAAATTCGTCAGCGTGTGGGAATCCATCTCCACCGACCGTTGGGTGCTGGATGCCCTGGCCCACGGGCACACTCTGGAGTTCCAAAGGAAGTGCCTGGACTTTCACCGGTGGCCAGGAAAGAAAACCACACCCACAACTACTTCTGGAGGTACGAGCGATGCTGGCAAAGGGCACGATAGAACTCATCCCGAAGAGGCTCCTGGTCTCCGGAGTATACTCCCGGTAGTTTCTCGTCTGAAAGAAGACTGGCGGCTGGCAGCCTATCCTGGACCTCAGCCGCCTCAACAAGTACATAAAATCCCAAAAATTCCAGATGGTCACCCTTCAGCACGTGCTGGGACAGCTGGAAGAAGGGGCCTTCCTGTCGTCGCTGGACCTGGAGGATGCATACTTCCACATCCCCATACACAAAGGACATCGAAGGTTTCTACGCTCCAGTTCTAGGCACTGCCCTTCGGTCTGAAGTCTGCACCAAGGGTCTTCACCAAGTGCCTGGCGCTGGTGGTGGTGCGGCTGCGCCCGCAGGGGATCCATGTCTACCCATATCTGGACGATTGGCTCATCCGAGCGAAGTCAAGGTAACTCGCCGTCGACCACACAGCGAGGACCATCCGCAAAGTTGATCGAGAACCCCAGTTCCGTGAGCAGGCGAAGTCCTGTTTGGTGCCATCGCATAGTATTTCTAGGGGCTAGGCTCAACACAGAGGCGCGGCTAGCTGCACCGTCGGAGGAGAGGATAAAGGCCATCTTGGGCAAGGTATAACGGCTGTTGACCATGGAATTAGCCAGGGTGAGGTCCATAAAGTCCCTGCTCAGCATGATGTCATGCATCTACCTTGTGCGTCCTCGACACCCGTTGGATACAAGTGGCGGGAAGCTTCGAAGACCAGCTCTCCCTCAACAAGACTTTCCATCAAGCGATCAGGTGGTGGGGCACCCGTGTGCATCTCGTGGTGGGCATGGACTTCCAGACCCTAGCGCATGAGGAAATTGTGACAACGGATGCCTCCCTGGAGGGATGGGGCACGCACAACAGAGATCTCCACGCAAGAGGTCTTTGGCTCCCGGAGGAGAGGTCACTGCACATCAATGTCCTGGAGCTCTAAGCCGTGTTCTGGGCCCTAAGGTCCGTCCTTCCATCACTCAAGGGCAAGGAGGCATGGGTCTTCACCGACCACACCACCACGATGTTCTACATCTGGAAGCAGGGGGGCACCAGATTGCCAGCTCTATCCAAGGAAGGACAGGATCTGTGGCGCTGGCCCGTCACTCAGGGGATGTTCCTAGTACCCTTTCACCTTGCAGGAGTGAAGAACACATTCGCCTACTCACTCAGCATGGAGATGCGCCCTTGCCACAAGTGGGAGCTTCGGCAGGATCAAGTAGATCTTTTATTCCGACGGTGGGGCAATCCCCAGATCGATCTGTTCACGACGGCGATGAACACCAAGTGCCGGAGGTTCGCCAGCAGGTTTCCCCAGCCGGGGAGCATGGGGGCTGCAGTCTCCTTCCCCTGAGACGGACTGTTCCTCTATGCATTCCCACCGTTGCCGCTACTACTGCGACTCATCGGTCAGGTCAGATGGTTCCGGTGCAGGATGATCCTCGTCGCACTGGCGTGGCCGAGGCAGATATGGTTCCTGGACCTTCTGGGCATGTCAGCGTCCCCTCAGTCAAGCTTCCGGCGGACGCGGATCTTCTCGCCAGGGAGGGAGGCGTGATCCTGCATCACGACCCAGGATCACTGAACCTGCAGGCCTGGCTCCTGCAGCACTAGAGTTCACAGGCTACGATATCCCGGCGGACTGCAAGGAGGTACTTGCCAAGGCCAGAGCATCATCAACTCAAGTGCTACGGACATAAGTGGAAGCGGTTCTGTCTGGTGCCATGCACAGAAGATCAAACCTCTATGGATTGCAGCCCCTCAAGTGCCACCGTACTTGCTGTCGCTGGCCAAGGCAGGGCTGGCACACGCCTCCATCAAAATTCATCTGGCGGCTATCTCCCGCTACACCAGAACTCCGGGGCGGTCATCGTTGTGGCCCCACCGCCTGGTGAAGAAGTTCATGAAAGGACTGTTCCGCTCGTTCCCGCTGGTGAAGGCTCCGGCCCCGGTGTGGGAGCTCAACGCGTGCTGACCAGGCTCATGAGTCCGCCATTCGTGCCTTTGCATTCGGCACCGCTGAAATTCCCATTGTGGAAGACAGCGTTTCTTGTGTCCATCACCTCCACACAACGAGTGGGAGAGATTCAGGCCCTCTCCTGTAATCCGCCGTACCTGGCATTCCAGACGAGGGTAGTGCTGAGGATTCACCCCTCCTTCATGCCCAAGGTGCCATCGGACTTCCACCTCAACGAGCCCTTGGTGTTGCCTGTTTTCTTCCCGTCGCCTTTGTCGCCGGCTGAGCGCACTCGCTGGATGTGGCTAGAGTGCTGGGCTGCACGAAGAGCTTTCGGAAGACATCACCGCTGTTTGTGAACTTTGGCCCTGTGAACCAAGGGAAGGCCATCTCCAAGGCTTCCATTTCCAGATGGCTCTCCGGCTGCATCATGCACTGTCACCGACTGTTGCCCGGCCGTCCGAGAGCCCACTCGACCAGAGCGACCGCTGATATTACAGCGTTCCTCTCTGGTGTGCCCCTGCTAGACATCTTCAGGGCAGCTACGTGGAGGTCGACGCACACCTTCACGAAATTCTACATCGTCGACTGGGATTCCAGGGAGGAGCCCAGAGTCTGCGAAGCAGTGCTGCGCAACCTGTTCGCTTGAAGGTGAGGCTGGTGAGGAGGTAAGAGATGCTTAATGTTGAATTGTTGAAATGCTTAATGTTGAGCCTTGCCACCTCCCGTGGTTGTGCATGTGTGTACTGCTATGTATTCTTGTATTCATGAGCATGTGAATCCATGCCAGACCCCATGCTGGAGAAGGAACAAGTTACTTACCTTTAACTGTTGTTCTCCAGCATGGGGTCTGGCCTGGATTCACATGTGAACCCTCCTGCCTACCCCTCTGCGGCTCTTCCCTTGGTCCTACTGCCACTGTACGTGCTTCCAAATCTGAAGATGGCTGCCAGAGGAGGGGCTTGGGTAGAGGGCAGTCATTGGCTGGGAGCAGTATGACCCAGAGACCAGTGATTGGTTATTAGTAGAAAGACAGTTCAGAAACGAAACTGAAACTGATTTTTTTCTTTACCGAGGATTCCCAGCCTGAAGACGGGGAATATTCATGAGCATGTGAATCCATGCCAGACCCATGCTGGAGAACAACAGTTACAGGTAAGTAACTTGTTCCTTACTCTTAATTTGATTATTTTATTAAAAGTGACATATATTTAAAACCAAACCAAACCATTATTTTGGATTAGTATCCGAGAAGGAATCGATCACAGGAAGATTGTCTGGCTATTCTGAAGGCTTGGTACTGACCAGAAAAAAAACTGCCTCTGGGGTTTGTACTTTTGGACTTTGGTACCTCATGCTAGGCAGCCAAGCCAAGCCAAAACAGAATACAGACTTCCAGGGAAAGCCAGTGCAAGAAGGCCATAAACCATGTGAAATGGTCACATTTTCTGTCTCCAAGTACAAGCTTGACTTCAACATGAAAGAAATTTTTAGAGGTCTGTTTTTCGAGACTCCAGCCAGCAGTACCTTTCTCAACGTAAGATAATACAAGTCAATGGAAAATAAAATGGAAATAGTCAGCAAGCAGGAATGGCTTAACTTCTGAATTGAGCCTTTTTTGCCACATGTATACACTGGGGTAATTTGAAACCAAAAATGACCCCAATAAGTTATCTGCTTCAGCCAAAGTGGGTACCTTTCCACACACAGCAAGATAAGAGAACCATGCTTGAATCGGACGTCCCCCTCTGCTGAATAGTTGTGTATTGTCAGCATATTGGTGGATGGGGTGCCAAATTCTGCTATTAGAACCCGCAGCAGATCCATACAAAGACGGGCACTACTGTTAGCATCTTTGTGAATTGGCTCCTCTGTGGCCTACATTGATTATTTTTAGAAAAAAGCAGAAAATGCAGGTTTCTCTCAAATTATGTATGTAGAAAAAACATGCTCTATACTTACGAATCTTCTGTTTTAGAACCTCTGCAAAAAAAAAGAAAATAATTAGAAATAAGGGCGCCATTGTTTCAGAGCCTCCACAGCAAGTCACAAACAGAGTAACTCAAAATTAGTGAGATTAGTAATTTGGCACAGAGTTTATAGTTTTTTTTAACGTGGATTTCAGTTGTTTGACAGTTTTAGAAGCCATGACCACTTCAGATTGCATTTCAATGGTTTAAAAATGTTCTTTTTTTTGTTTGTTTTATTTTCTCATGGATACATTTAATCACACACCCACACTTGGAGCTTTCAAGTTGTCTGCACTTTAATTGTTTTAATCCATGCAATTAAACTAATGCACATGAAAGTTGCACTCTAAGGTTTCACTGCATTTTTTTTAGCTTACAGTTTTCTCAAGTGGGAAAGCTGTTTCCTCCCTCACCATTGAAGTAAGGATTTCGGTCTGAAAGGCAATTAAATAGACGTTCTTTCATTCTATTTTGAAACGTTTGTAAACATCATGTGGTGTCTTTAGGGTGAAGTAGAGTATACCAACTCTAATCTCTAAACTGCACTAGTTATATTTTATTTAGGTCACATACAGACATACATCCAATACAGTACAGTGCAAATACAAAAATGTAAACCTTGCAAAAATGAATCCTCTTGCTGTTTAATGGCGTTCTTAGGTATGAGGACTTCAGCAGAATTCATGATAATCGCTATGTATATTTAGTCGGCGACATTAAACGCAACTGGATTGTACTCTATATTTTATTTTATATCTGATAGGTTTTACTTTTATTGTGGTATATATGTGTGTATGAAGTGTCTCTTTAGTTTGGTGTACTTGTCTGTTGCTTTAGTCAATGCTCATTGTGTGTGTGTATTTTGCCTGACAAGACATTGACGTGCCTCAGATTAATTCTACATGATTTTAAGCTCTCTGACTTCTCATAGCCTTCTTATGCATTTCGTTTGTTGCTGGCAAAGAAAGACAAGGCAACTGCTGGTCATTTACTGTCGTGTTGCTCTCCGTGGGCACCATTTAATTTCACTAACTTACATCCCTCTCCAACTGTGACAAAACACCAAGTCCGTTTCAAATGAACTTCCCAGACACCTTGTCGATGTTCCATGGGGATGTAGTCTTTGTGCGTTGGCTTTGTCTATGCAGATATACGAGCAAGAACTTTGAAGCACATCCTTAAAGAAACTGATTTTACGCAGTGTCATTCAGCCTTAATGTCTTTATTTTTTTTTATTTAATTCGTCAGTTTATTTAAACTTTTCACACAATATATACTACTTACAATGCATCATTATAAATATTAGTTCAAATATCTAAAACATATCTTTAAAACATTTAACACTTTGCATAGTGTATCACATTACATTTGGTGTTATTCTTATCTTTATTGTGTGGCTATGGAGAGTTTTAGAATGTATCCCTCAACCCCAGAACAACTACTTTTAATCATCTGTCAAATCATGTAACCATTGCACATGATTTATAGTAGCAAATCCTACAATTCTATAAAATCATCAAATTTTTTGTTTTCTATATAATAATAAATTCCAAATATGGTTTTACATCAACTCAACATCTTAATTCTTCCTTCCCTCTCCGCTGCCTCTGTGGTTGCTAGCCCGGATCAGAGTTTCAGAAGTCCAGGGTTTCCCCTCTTGCTTTACCTCTGCTCCCCCTCCCGGAGAGTGCCCCCATTGTCTAGGACCCTCCTGGCCTGTTGGGGTTTATAGGTTAAGGCTGGAAATTTCAGGTCATAGTCCAGTAATGGGCCCCAAATGTTCTGGAAACGGTGTTGGAGACCTACCCTGGCCGCTGTTACCTTCTCTGCGATTAGTGTGTCCCATATTTTTATCCACCAAAGGGGCAGGAGAAGGCCCTCTTTGGATTTCCATGAGTGGGCGATCGCCATTCTTCCTGCCAGGAGGCATTGAGACAGAAGTTTATCTTTAGCTCCGAACCTTGGGTAGATCCCGGGAACTGGGGCGCCCAGAAGGACAGGTTTGGGCTGTAGTGGAAGCATTATTTGGGTGATCCCTTCAACGGTGGCTAACCATTGTTTCCAGAATTGTTGGGCTTTTGGGCATGTCCACCATATATGGAAAAAGGACCCCGGATGACCACATTGTCTCCAGCAAGCAGGGTTGAGTGCCTGGTTCATATGGTGGAGCGTAAGGGGGGTGGAGGGGTAGTACCAGCGTAGCAGGATTTTGTAGGCACATTCCCTGTTTTTAATGCAGGCAATTGATGAGTGGGCGTGAGTCCATATTTCTGCCAAGTCTGATCTTCTATAGGGTGGCCCAGGTCTGCCTCCCATTGTGCCATGCATCGGGTTTTGGAGGCGCGGAGGTCTCCCTGGAAGTGTCTGTTTAGAATGGAGATCTTACCTCGGGTCGGGAGATCCGTGAGGGTCAGCTCCAGGGCCATAAGGGGGGGCGGTTTGCTGCTTGAAGGGGTTTGTGGTTGAGAGTACCAGTGGCGGAGCAGTAGATAGGAGAACCTGTCTCTTTCCTGGAGCCGGAAGGCTTCCTTGCACTGTTCGAAGGTGAGGGGCTCCCCCCCCCCCACAAACATCTGACCCAGGGACTCCAGACGCCCTGAGATCCATTTCTTAAAGTTCTGGAGATTTGCCCCAGGTGAGAAGGCCGGGTTGTGGAACACTGGGTACGAGGGGCTCAGTCCTTTGGGGATCTTCTACTTCAGGGCTCTGTCTCAAGAATCCAGTGTGTCTGGTGTATAGCAGTAGTCTCTCCCAATTTTGCCGCATTGGGGGTGAGCTGTGTGGAAGAAAGCGTAGGGGGAGAATTAAGCAGGATTGTTCGAGCTCCACCCATCTGGGGCGACAGTGGATACCTGCCATGCTTGAATGCATGCCAATTGTGCTGCCATCTGGTATCCTTGCAGATCAGGTACCAGGTACCCCCAGACCGCCTAGTCTAGCATTACCTTGCATTGTTTTTTTCGGGGATCCTAGGCTTTTTCCCCCTCCAGATGAATCGCAGCATTTTTCTCTGTAAGTCACGGAGGGTCGGGATTGGGACTGGGAGAGATGAATAGGCATATAGAAATCTGGGAAGGAGGTTCATTTTGCAGGCAGTGATGCGACCCATTAATGATATTTCCTTGGACTTCCAGCGCTTCAGGTCGTCTTCTAGTTCTTTAACAAGTGGGGGGAAATTTATGCGATAAACGTTCGTTGGGTTCGCCGGGACTTCGATACCCAGGTACGAGATTGTCTTAGCCTTCCACTGACTAGGACACAGCAGGATCAAAGCTTCCTGCTCTGTTGGGGCTAGGCCTGTCCCCAAGGCTGCAGACTTGTTAAAATTGATGGCAAAGCCAGTGACCCTTCTGTAGCTATCTATCTCGGCTAGGGCATGAATCAATGAGGTAAAGGGCTCCGAGACAGTGAGCAAGACGTTGTCTGTGTACAGGGCGATGTTATGTTGAGAAGAACCCACATGGAGACCCTTGATAAGGTTATTCAGCCTGATTCTTTGGGCAAAGGGTTCCATAATCGGTGCAGATAGGAGCGGGGATAAGAGAGCATCCTTGACTAGTCTCGCAGGTCAGGGTGATTGGATTGGAAATGGTGCCATTGATTCTCTGGAGGGTCTTTGGTGACTTGTAGTTTGCCAGGACCATGACTCGGAATTCTGGCCCAAACCCAGAGGCCTCCAGATTAAGCCTCATAAAGCTCCAGTCCACCTTATCAAATGCTTTGATGGCGTCGAGGGCCAGAAGTGCTAGCCCCTGGGAGTCCTGGGTGGCCAGGTTCACCAAGTCTAGTGCTCTACGGATAGTATCGCTTGTAGACCTGTTCCTAATGAACCCGGACTGATCAGGATGAATTGTGTCCGGCAGTATGTGGGAAAGGCGTGTCGCAAGGATCTTAGAATAGATGTTGGCATCAATGGTTCAACAGGGCAATTGGTCTGTAAAAGGCTGGGTTCCCCGGGTCCCCCCCCAGGTTTGGGTAGAAGGACGGTGATCTATTCTTGCATAGAGGGGTTTACCGTGCCTGCGTCCCCAAAAGAGTAAGAGCTTCACTAATGGTGTCAGCAATTGGAGCCTAAAAATCTTGTAGAATCTGGTGGAATATCCGTCAGGGCCGGGAGCTTGGGTTTTAAGGGATTTTATGGCCTCCTCTACTTCCTTGCCCGAGATCGGAGGATCCAGGACATCTCGGGCTGAATCACTCAGCCAGGGAAGGGCCGCTTTCTGAAAGTATTCTGTCTGCTCCTTCAGATCTCGTGGGGGTGCAGCTATCACTTGTGCCAGGTGATTAGTTGCCAGCTGTAGTTTTTCCGGTTCAGAGTACTGTATTCTGCCCTGCGGATCTCGTAGTCCAACGATTGTATTGCTTCTCTTTATTTTGGCGAGTTTAGCCACCAGTAATTTGTTAGCTTTATTGTTCTTTGCGTAATAGAATTGTTTGGCCTTCGCCAGTAGTTGTGCGGTATGCTCGGCGTAGTGGGCTTCGATCTTTTTCCATGCAGTACGGATCACTCGTTGTGTCTTTGGGGACCAGCCCTTTTCTTTATGAATCTCTTCTGCTTTCCAGAGGTCTTCCTCCAGAGTCTGTCAAGTTTGCCGCCTGCTCCTGTGGTATGCCACTCCTCAGGCTATCAACTCTCCTTGGATTACCGCTTTCATAGAATCCCAAGTATTTGCTAGGGAGGTGTCTTCGCTAGGGTTCTCTTTGAAGAAGTTTTTAATTCACGTGGCTATTGCGTCTCTTAGCGGTATCTCGTTAATTATCGGGTCGTATAAGGTCCATCTGTGTTCTGCAGTGGGAGTTGGCTCGTGTACATGAATCTCTAGGGTTACCGGGGCGTAGTCGGATAAGATCTTTGATCCCATGGACACCTCATTGGCGTAGGTGAGCACTTGCGGGGACGTCAAGAGGAGATCGATTCTCGAAAGTTTTATGGATATAGGAATAAAAGGAAAAGTGTCTCTCTGAGGGATGAAGCACCTGCCATGAGTCCACCACCTCTAGGGTTTTAAATAGGCGTAGCAGCCCAAGAGCCAGCGTGAAGTCTCCAGGGGAAGGTGAATGCGATTTGTCCTTTATGGGATCTGGGACTCCATTGAAGTCACCCCCGTTACCATTTGGCCCTCTATATAGGGAGATCGAGTGGCGCCTAGAGCCTCATAGAAGGCGACTTGACCCGTGTTTGGGGCGTACACCGAGATGGAAGTGTATAGCTGGCCCAGCAGTAGGCCCCTCTGGACAGAGTTTTGCTTCCAGAATTTGGGGGTTTAGCCCCTTCCTAAAGAGAACCGCCGTGCCCCCTTTCTTGGTGCCGCCTGAGGCGAAGAGTTGTTTTGGGGATTGTCGTGAGCGTAGGCGCTCAACGTCCGCTGGTAATAGGTGGGTTTCCTGGAGCAGAGCCACTGCAGCATCTTCATCCTGGAGCTTTTGTAAGATCGATTTGCGCTTGGGGGAGTTTAATCCTCTGACGTTAAGGGAAACAAATCTTAAGGTGTGATGTTTCTGGGCGGGAAGCAAGGCCACTGCTTGATCCGAGTGGGAGGGGTGGGATGAGTGTGAATCAACCATTTCGGAGAGGCTGTAGTTGCTCACCGTCCTGCTCTTGGGATTTTCACACAGGCCTCCAACGGGAGGGCTGGATTTTAACCAAAGGCTGTAGCTTTGGTCTCCAACGGGTGACCAAAACTGTAACTGTTCGGGGAGCCGACATTTTGGGGTCAGCGATCTCCCTGGCCAACGGGGCCAAATGTCCTCCCCTCGCCAACGTGGCTGGGGGTGACTGTGTTCCCTTCCAAGGACTTCATGGTGGAGTGTTCCGTGGAAGTGGGCAAGGGCCATGGGAAGCCCGATGCAGACTCTTATGTTTCGTGTGTCGGCTTCACTAAAGTTTTGAATGCCATGGTGTAAGTTTGCTGAGAATGTCTCTGTGGATCATCGCCCCCCCCTACTGTTCTTATGTACTTTAGACCAGGTGGCCCTTCTTGGCTTCGGCAGCGCGGGTACCGATTCTGCCTCCGCGCCTTCGTGTGTCTGATTCTGGGAGTTTTCAGGGGAGCCAGGATGTAAGATAGTTTCTGCTTCCTCTAGGTGGCTAATTCTTTGGGGAGTGCCTTTATAAGAAAATGGCAGCGCTGTTGGGAAAAGCCATCTATAGCGGATCTGGCGGTCCTGCAGGAAGAGAGTTAGTGGTCAAAGGGCTCTTCTCTGCAGGGTGAGAAGGGAGAGGTCCTGGTATATTTGGAGGGGGTGCCCTGGAACGTGAGCTCATCCTGAGTCAGACCAATTGCAGAGATGGATTCTTTCGTGGTGTAGAAGTGGACGTGTGTTATGACATACCTGGTGCGGCCAGTCCATTCCTTGGCGCAATCTGTGAGTGCGATCTAGCAAGAGTTGGTATTTATCTAGCTGTGGCAAGAGGGACTGGAAGAACTCCCCCACGTTCTCCGCCAAATCTTTGTCTAGCACCGTAGATGGAATACCTTGAATCTTAAGATTGTTGCGTTGTGCCCTGATCTCGAAGTCTTCTTGCTTGTATTCGAGGATCTCACACTTGTCCTGGAGAGCCTGGATTGAGCGTTGAACCTCTCCTAAAGTGGTGGAATGATCCTGGGAGCGATCTTCTACCTCCCCGAGCCTCTGCTCTGCTTCTGTAAGTCTTCGGTCGGTCTGCTCTAGCTTCGCTGTGAATTTGGTCATGCAGGATCTAAATTCAGCCTTAATGTCCGACATGAATGCTTTATATCTCCTTTCTTAGCTAGGGCTCCTCTATCATCCATGGTTTTAGTAGGTGTGAGTTTCAAAGGCTCCATTTTATTTCCTTTGTCTGATGAAAGTAGCATTACGGCAATGTCTGAGTTTTTGTTGGTTTTGGATTGTCTGGACATTATGACTTGAGGTGCAGAGGTATGGGGGGGTGCCGAGATTCCTCAGGTAGGGGGAGGTGCAACTGCAAGAGTCAGCAAAGTCCCTCCTGCAGTAACCCCAGATGAGGGGAAAGGAAAGGGGCCTCTGGCCTTTATTATTTAGCCTCTTGGGGTCTGTAGGGCCCGGTGTGTGGGTATGAGTGGGGAGGGCAGTAGGGCACGAGGAGAACCGAGGCTGCGAAAGAACGGAAAGCCCGACCAGAGGAGAGGGGGCTTCCAAAGTCGTTGCATGGGTCAGGACCGCTGGTGCCGGAGTCTAACCCGAGCCTGCCGAGGTCTTGGGATGGTGGTTAGGTGATCCCAACCGGATGATGCTGAGGAGGGGTTGAGGTGGGCTGGGGCGCCCAGGAAGCATGGTGCAGCTCCTCGTGATGAGTTATAAAGGAGCCAAGTGTGGGGGAGCCTGCAGAGGTTGTAGGTCAAGCTGTCTTCCCAACATAGCTGAGAGTGGTAGTGATGAGAGCAGGGGGCAGGGGTGCTCCTGGGTGAGCCTCGGCGTAGCTTGCTGTCCTGGAAACAGAAAAGAGGAGCCTTTCTTTTGTTAGGCCCCTGGCAGCTCCAGTCACAGCAGTGTGGCCCTTCAAGCCGTGGAATACGGCTGGCATGATGGGGGAGCTCTCCTGCCAGTCCCCCTCCCGTACTGTAGCAGTGTGGTTGCAGCCGTGTTGTTACTTGGACGGTTTCCCCTTATGCTTATGATGGGGCTCGGGGACCTCCCCGGGCCCGACATTGCGTCTCCAGCTGTGGGCGGGGGCGTTCAAGAGAGGCCAGCACCTCCACCGCGGCTCCAGTGTCAAGCCTCACTCTGGGTCATGGGCCGCAGCAGCGGATCACTCGCTCGCGCTCGCCCCGCTGCACCCACTCACCGTGACCATGAGATTGCGGGGGGAGGCAGAACCAATCCCCACAGGTGCTCCTTACGCCGGGCGGGGGGGGCACCATGGCACCAGGAAGGTAGCTCGTTGACGATGAAGCACGCAGGAAGAGGGAGTGGAAGCTGCAGGAGTGCGGACCACGTCTCAGGGCAGCCCCCCGGCTCCGCCTGCTATTTTGGAGAGATGCGGCGGCGGGCCCACGGCTCCCATCGGGCTCAAATTGCAGAATCCCGGGTCCGCCAAGAGCTGGAAATTCGTCCGGAGGGGCACAGGACCTTTTCACCTCAGACCAGGCATGGTGCTGCAGCGGTGGACCGCCGAAAAGTAGTTAAAAGCCTCGCCGAACCGGGCTCCTCACGGAGGCCACTAAAAGAGCGTCTGCATCTCCAACGCTCTTGGCCACACCCCTTCCTAGTGTTGCAGTTGCATCTACACATGATGATGTTGCACAAATAGCACTACAGCTCAACACATGCAATTAAACCTTCAAGTAGACACCAACATATAACATTGTGCAAAATGCAAACTTAATAGTCGGAAAAGTATGAATTGTGTCAGTCAGTGCAACGCACAATGGTGTGTATAAGTACACAGTTTACAATTTCAAAGTAGCGGAAAATAAGGTACAGGAATGGATTTGCTGGGAAACAGAACAATGTAAGACTTGAAGCATGCCTATTTTTGATCTTCATTTCACGTAACAACTTCCTTAAATCAAACCTGTAACCAATCTCTTGTCAAATGTAATATAAATACTGTCTGTATATAAATAAATACATAATGTGCATTCGGGTACATATCCCTGACTTTATTTAAGCCCACCAGCAGACGCACGCATAACACTGACACCATTGTGACTTTGTGCAATTAGTTTTTGTCTGCTTTGAGAGGCTAGAAGTAGAAGGTTTGCTTCATGAAGTAAAGCTGTAGAAATAGAATCAGCCGAGCAATCTGTTAAATGAAGAAAACAATCCAATTGTTCAAGTACCTTATCATTCTCCTGAAGATACCGAAACACTAGCACAGATTAAGTCTCATTAGAAACATCAATTGTATCATCAGCTTGGATAGCGACACATTTAGTGTGTTGCATCTCGTGACATCCATTATGCAATCCAGAAGCTCATTCTGGATAGTTTTGGAGGTTCCTTTCAATACGGTTGCCGTTTTCAAATGAACGTCCATTGCACTGTCTAGGCTTGAAACAAAATCCGCTAATCCTCTAAATACTCCTGGATTCAATGAACCCTCCGTTTCATTATGGCCTTGCAATGCCAATTGAGGGGCACCGCAAAGCCGTATACAGTCTATTAATTTTGATCAAATGTATCTATTTTTGTCCACTTCCTCATTATGCTTCCTTATGCTTACACAATAGCCTTCATGTAACTGGCCTGCTATATTTACACGTCCAAACATGCCCAACTTTAGCGAGTTATCCATGTGGGATTTGCAAAGTTCGTGTTTTTTTAATTTTCTCAGACAGATGTTTTAAGCCATTAACTCCTCTGTTTGTCCAGGCAGCCTCCCCGCTGAATAGCAAGCAGGGAATGCAGAATAATACATTTCTAGAAGAGCTACATGTAAGCCAGTCCTTTTTATCATACCAGGTTGCTGCAAACGTGCGTGTATACTGTTTACCCCGATCTTTTGCAGCTTGTTTAATATTTATTTCAGGCTGATCGGGTCCCAATCGTTTGACTTCCCGTTTCTCCTGAGCGGTTAAGCCCACGAATGGCTTTATTAATTGCTGATCAACTGTATTAATTTTGTCGACAGTAAATTAAGAATGCAATTTGACACTTTTGCTCTTGTGGTGGCACTGCCTGGCTACTTCTGCGTCTGTTAAAAGTAAAATAAGAAATGAGCCTTTCATAGGCCAGACGCTGCAGTGACAATTGCAATGTTTGTACCTGACTAATGTACCAACAACAGTGGCCCCCACACATCTTGCTTTCAGAAAGAGCTTTAATGACTGTAGTTTACTTGTTTATTTGCCAGGCCGCACTTTATAGACCGGGTACTTAAACAAAACCCGCAAAGCACTTAAATTGGTTTCACACTACATAGGTCCTGTACATTTAAACTAAAAAATCGTTGAAACATATTTCAGTTATTAATCGAACTCCCTGTGGTTCGGTATTTTGACTACCCAACCAAAGACAAGTTCTCTAGGCAGTTGAAGAGAGGAAAATGTCAAATTACATTTGCTGTCATATTCTGGCACTAGATCAATATATTCAAAAAATGGATCTTGGTATTGAGGCTGGATTAACTCACTACTCTTCAAATTCTTTTCCCAAAAATGATGAGTTGGGAGCTGGCTCGGTTGAGTTTAAGAATCCAGTTCTCTCGAACACTTGGGATTTATCCCCCTTTACTTACGCAACCTCCATCATTTATAAATTGTAGTTGAGTGCGAGTTTAAACAACCATTTGTGGTTGCTATGTACAATTTATTTTGTTGAACTAAAGAAATGAGGCTGGATTGCAAATGGCTGTTTTTATGTCTGTTGTAGGCAGTAGGAAACCGTTAAAGTGTGGAAGACATCGTCCACCAATACGTATGATGAGAGTGAGGATAGGATCACTCTAGGTTGTTGTCCTGAAGAAGGTCGAGAAGATTGTAGGCCAGAGGGGTTGGCCATAAATCGACCGAAACGTATATAGACAGTCTATATGAGAATACTATTGGACTTATATGCACACTATTAAGAAAGAAGGGTGCAAAGGAAAGAACATACTATTAGAGATAGTGTGACAAGGAAGACTTCATAAATAGTTGTGCCACCTGTTCACTGGAAATATTAGTGCAAGAGTGTATGTGTGTTGCTACGAATGGGTATAAAAGGTGGAAACTAATAGATGGGTGAGACAGGATTGATTCTGTACGGTATTCATGTGCTTTATTGATTTTTATGATATAAGTATTGAATTAAATATTATAAAAAAATCTTTGTAAAAGAATTTGAAGAGTAGTGAGTTAATCCAGCCTCAATACCAAATCGATTTTTTGAATATATTGATATTGTTTACCTGAAGGATCGTTGGGTGTACAGGTTCCCTTGATTTGTGTGACTAGATGACTTGAGGCAAATTAGTCTTTTTCTTGCCCGATTACAATAATCTACTTCTAACAGTGCGATCACAATTAGAGCGGTCACGTGTTCTACCGAAGAAAAGTTATCTTCTATTTGAAAACAGATGAGCGCACCTTAATACTGCTAATTATGGTTACTCTTACGTTAACTAAACTGTTACCAAAGCAATGCCTGTAAGACAGCTAAGATGACCAATGCATCCTCTGCAAAGGTCTCATTGCTTGGAATCATCTCTCTGCAGCTAAACAGCCTTTTTGAGTGTATTCTGCATTCAAAAAGATTGTTTAGCTTTTGATAGCAAGTGTGACACCCCGAGAAACAGAGCAAAACGGGTCACACAACTTGCTGATTTACAAAGATGGAATAAATCATTGGTACACCATACTACTAGTCCGTTCACTTTTTATAGAGCATACATTTAATTGAAAGGCTCAAACGCGTCTTTGACGTTTTTCCTTTCTCCCGTCCCAACCCAAGTATAGAATCGGCTCAGGTCGGTCTTTCAAGCACTGCCAGATTTCCAAGTCGCATTATACTCTGTCTGGCTAGCAGTCGCAGCTAGGCAGTAGTTTGGAATTGAATTGCATTGCTAGCGGTGTATGTGGCCGGCTGAACAGGAATAGCAGGATGTGCTACAGGACAGGATTAAGATACAGTGGATAAGCTTTGGGTTGGTCTCCGTACTGGACTAGAAAAGATGCTACTGTGGTCAGGAGTGATGTGCATTGGCAGAGCTGCCTGTGTTATCCAAGCAATGGCATAAAAAAATGCGGTGCTGGAGAGTAAAATGGATGTACTTTGGCATACTGTTTGTGAATGATGGTGCTGGAAACATAAAAGGGACTTAATGGCGGCATTGAAAGACAATGACGGAACCTTCTGTGGCCCAGTACTGCAAGGACTCAGTCGGAGACATTATGTGACAGCACTACAGTGCATCAGCAGAGTCGTGAGAAGGTACCTCTAGGAATAGCAAGTTTTTTCTGTCCTTCGGATTTACAATTAGTAGTAGTGCATGATCCAGTAGCTCTGTCAATTCACCCCCTCTTGCCCTGCGGCAACCCCCATTCCAATAATCTGGGGAAACATGCAGAAACATTAGTCCTGCAATATAGCAACCCCTACTACTGGAGTACTTGGAACCCACTACTGCTCTGCTTATGCACTCCAAACCTACCCTGCAGCACTCGTGATACTCCAATAAAGATTCAAACAGTCATGTTAGGCAACCTCAGTCCTGACCAGTAAAAACAATGCTATTTCTGTAGTGAATCCATAAGCCGCATTGGTGCCACTTGCCAGGAAGTGTGTGTTGTAAGATTTATGAAGACTCCTGTACTGGACTACTAAGGTGTGCTAACAGTCGAAGCTGTGTGCAAATTCCTCCACTATAACAGTAGTTGGCGCCGCAGTTCACAAATGAGGTGTGTGCGTGGGGATCCTGGCACTAGAATAGCAAGGAATTCTGGGGATAAGAACTGAGCTGTTGGCTAAACTGGGTAGGGGTCCCAGAACTAGAGAGCTGCCGCTCAGGACTCCTGTATATTATTGTCACAATTGCATGTTGATCGTTGTAATGAATAGCAAAGGGCACTGCAGACCAGAATACAGGTGTGGTAGGCACCCATGCACACCACACACACACACTGAGTCTGTGGCTCGGCAGATTGTTAAGGTGCTCAGGTTCCAAACACATTTCTTTTATCAGTGGCAGAGCTGTTCATATGAATAATGAAACATTTTAACTCAAAGAACTCGCAAAACACCAGATACCTTGCAAATGTGTGATAGTTTAAGTGAGCAACACAAAGCACCCATTTAAAGATTTGTTTGTATCTGTGATGTCTACTATCCTGACATGCAAAAAAATAAAGTTGCTTGAAGTCACTAATCAAATGTTTTCAACATCATGAATGACAACGAGCTGGAGGTTTGTGACAAAGAATTTGCATCTCTATCTTTGTTTATTACAAAACCTCTTTTAATACATGTCTTAAATCACTGAAAGAAAGTACAGTGGGGTTAACTAGATTTTTCAGGTTGGCATTATCTTGCATTCTGGGACTTTTAGATTACTATTCAGGATGTGAAAATTAAATCCAGTCCCTATAGCAACATGTAAAGCCAAAAGAACATAATTGTGGAGGGGGTACGAGTGGAGTATGTGGCCGGAAGAGCTGGGCAAACGGCGTGTACTGCCATCAGCATTTTCTTAAGTTTCGTTTTCGTTCCCTGAATCCTTGGACTCGGGGAACGAAAACGAAACTCTGCTGACAGCAGGCGCAGGCCTGGTTGCGATCGGACCCACTGGACTGTGCCAGCTTTTTGGCAGGGGAGCGCAGGAAACCTTAAACGAAATTCATGGCATGGACGAAGTATATTCATAATTGCCATGAATTTCGTTTTAAGAGGCCTGGGCTTCCCCTGGCCGGCGAGCCCAGGGCAGGCCACAGGCCATGGCCACCACCAGGAATAAACTAGAAGCCCATATGGGCCCCCTCGGGCTGAGGGCTTCAGAGGGCTGGGCAGGCTAGCCGCCCTCTCCATATGGGATCCCCCATGCCGGGGGAGACCAGAATCAGAATTCTTCAACTTAAACGCCTGGATCCTGGAGCTGGAGGAGCCCAAAACGGTTTTGGAATTTGCTCCTATTTCATTTTGGGGCTTGGTCTCCTGGCTACCATACAGTGTGATTCTGCGAAACTCTTGATAGATTTCAGTTGCCATCTGCTCTCTTATGCCCTGGCTTCCCTGAAAGTGTTAATCCAAACTCGGTTCCACTTCATCTTCTTTACACCAAAGGACTTTTCTTATTTGTTACATTCAGGGCATTTTATGTGTGGGCCATTTGTTGTTGGGGGAGTTGAACATGTTGAACAACGGTGGCCTCTGTAAAAAAGAATTGCTAGTTAGCCATGAACTTTGCTTGGCACGTCGGGTATGATTCTGCAAGCATTAAATGTGTGATTTATTCTCCCCATTGATGTCCCATATCTAAGTATAGAAATTACTGTATGTTTACAGTAGATATTTTAATATGTTTTCACACCCTTTTACAAAGCGGAGTAGGACCAACATGAGGCAGACATAAAGGTCTATGTTTAAACCAAGGTTTATTAGAGGGGTGGCGCTGTTGAGCAGCCCAAGATGGCTGCTTAGTTCCTGAGCTCCGTGGGGCTCCGGCTGAAATCCGCCATCAACTGCGTCAATATCACATTCTGCAGCCCAATGCTTCGTGGATCTGCTACCAGGCTCATTCTACCTGCCCTGCAGCAATCCTGGCCTGAATCGGCCCCGGGAAGCCTGTGAACGGGGCTTTGCGGCATGCTGCCTATCAGCCGCTGGGGCCTTCGCCCGTGCCTGGCTCCTGCCTCGTCCTCCCTGCTGGGTCCCATCGTGGCAGGCGGTGCTGCTGAGCGGGGTGCCCACGTGCCCTGACCCTCATCTGGAGGCTTCCTGCGTTCGGCCTCCGTGGGACCCCCGGTGCTGATCTCCAGCATTGGACGCGGCCCCGCCTTTCTCCATTTCCCCACTGCACTGGTGCCGGAGCGCTCATCGTGCGCCCCACCCGGGGACAACACTGCCGGTGGCTGTGGCCCCCCTCCCCGAGGTGCGTTACCGCACGGGTGGCGCTGCCGGGGACTGGCGCTGGGGCGCGCCCCCACTCTCGATCCTCACGTTGGCGTGTGAGTCCTTCCACTGCGCCAACGGCCGTGGACTTCACCTCCCAGGAGGGCCCCATCACGCGGGCTGCTGCCGCTGGGGCCTGCGCTGGAGCGTGCCCCCGCCTCTCCTCCTCACACTAGCGCCAGAGCCTGATCACCACACCAGTGTGGGGCGGCTGGGCGGTAGCCCCACTTGGACTCCTTGGACTCCACGGTCCTGCACGGGGGTGCAGGTGAGGAGCGGGGGGGGACCTGGACTGCAGCACTCGTGGCTCCTCTGTGTGGGCCACATCACCCTGCTTTGCTGCATGTGAGACCCAGTGCCTCAGAAGTACTTATTAGATAGACTCCATTCGTCTGGTGGCTGTCTGTGGGACCCAGCCCCTCCTGCTCTGTTCTTGAGGGGGGCACCATAGTTGGACAATTTGTACCGGCAGGGGGCCCCAGGGGGTGCTTATTTGTTGAACTCTTGTGTACCTGACTTCGCTGGAGTTTCTGACTACATTGGGGTTCTCCCCTTGCGCGTGATACTTGGAACTGTGGGGCCCTTTGTTTAGCAGAGTGTTTGGCCTTCTTTTCTCTTCCCCATTTCACTGGAAGCACTTAAATCCATCAGTACCTGCACAGAGCCCTCTGACAGTGTAGTGAAAACCCACACAGCAACTGCTACATCTCTCTGCCAAGGGAATAACCTCCGCTATGGGCTATCAGCCATCTCCTTCTGGTCCCTGAATAGACTCCGCTTCCTACCTTGCTGCAGCCTCCCTGCCCTCTTGGCTGCCACAGTCGGCCCCTACCATCGCTATAGGTGCTGTGTCTGTCACCTCCCTTTGCCTTGTGTCCTGATCTCCTGCCGTTCGCTGCCAGCCCCAACTGTGAGCACTGTCTCACAAGAATTACACCTGCAATGTCTAACAGATCTAGAGGGAACTCGAAGGGTGGAGCCATGGACAAATTTACCAAATCCGTCCCGCGGATGGACTCTGCCTTCTCTTCATCCCTACAGGAGGAACTGGAACCGGACCCTCACCCCTGCACAGCGACCCCTGACCTAACCACACTAATGGAGACCATGGCTAAAAACTTTGCCTCATTCCACGAGAAGCTTGATGACATTAATGCTAATGTGGCCTCCCTAAAAACACGAGTGGACCAGGCGGCTACCAGGATCACCGACGCTGAGAGCAGAATCTCGACAAACGAGGATGACATTCAAGCCTTGCAGAACACAGTCCCCTCCTTAGCACGTGTCATGAAAAGTGTGAAAGCAAAGTGCGACGACTTGGAATCGCGCTCTCGTAGGAATAACCTGCGAATGATTGGGGTACCCGAGAACGCCCTGAAAGGGCGCATGGAGGACGCCGTTGAAACCCTGCTCAGGAATCTCCTTGGTAATCCGGCCCTCTTGCCCTACTTCACCGTGTAGCACGCTCATCGAGCCCTTTCACCGCGCCCCAAACCAGGCGACATTCCAAGGCCTATCATCGCCAGAATTCTAAACTACCACGATAGAGACCTTATCCTCCGCCTAGTACGTGAGAAGGGGGATCTACGACTTGAAGCTAGTACCATCAGGATCTTCCCGGATTTTTCGATAGCTGTACAAGAGAGGCGCCAATTCCTCGGGGTCAAGAAACTGCTTAGGGAGCGAAATGTCCCATACGCCATCTTGTTCCCTGCACGCCTCAAAATCACGTACAATGGCAAATTGTATTTTTTCACTGTGCCTGCTAAGGCAGTGAAGTTCATTGAAGCGCACATCCCTCTACATGGTCCAGCTGGTGGCCGCGCCGAAGAAGACTGACATAATGCATCATGCCCTAATGCGGCCTAATCGATCTATTCAGCAGTTCCCTTCTTTCCTCATTAGTTTGAATGTGTCATTAGCAATACTGTACTGCAACCTCAGCATACTCGGCCCCGTCTGCAGTCTGCTGGCCTCAGGTTCGTTCTTGATACACTGGACGCTGATCGGGGTGTGTTCTCAGGACATGGAACAGACAGTGACCCCTTGATGCGTCCTGGTTCCCATCCTGCTTCTGGTGGACTTCTGACTTTGAGACCTTTCTTAAGATCAGCTTACCTGCCTCTGTCCTACACGATGCTTGAGCGGCCGTCCCCACGGCAACAGCGCACCCCACTGCAATGGCAATGTTTATGTTTGGTTGGGTGTTATTGATGGTTGGCCCCAGTTGGGCCATGGCGGGGGCACATCCCCGTTGGATAGTGTCTCTTGACATCCTCAGGTTAGAGGGTGTCGATGTGGTTGTCCTTGTGAGACATGTTGGTAATTCTGGGTAGTGGGAGGGGGTTTACACTGCCCGCTTGGACGAGGTGGTGAGGGAGGGAGGTGGGAGGGATGGGATTGATGTTTAATATGCAAAAGGGCAGAGGTAGTTTGGCAGACCACAGTGCATCGGGGGGGCCCATACGGGGGCGACCCTCGCCCTAGATTCCGATTACGACAACAGTGGTGGGATGTTACTTAAATCATTGACATGCCTGTGACAGTAATAACCTGGAATGTACGAGGCCTGAGCAATTACACCAAGGCTCGCAAAATTGTGGCGTATGCCGCCAGACATGATTGTAAAATACTGCTTCTGCAGGAGACTCACTCAATGGGCCGTCTGATCAAGAGCTTCTTGCCGTCATGGGGACCACACAGGTATTTCACCTCATACTCCACGCGCGCTAGAGGGGTGATAACGATGATTCATAAGTCAATTAAGTTTGCTCTCCACAAGAGCTATATTGATCCTGATGGGAGATACGTTGTGTTATACTGTGCCATAGCCAACAGGGATTACCTACTGGTAAACACTTACGGCCCCAATGTTGATTCTCCTGATTCTGTGGACCAGGTGGTATCCATACTGCTAGGATACGTTGGGGTGCAGATCATTTGCGGGGGGGGCACATGAACTTCATACTGGATACCGGGATATACCGGACTGGTACTGCCCCTAAGTCCCTATCCCGCACAGTGCGTAGATTGCTGTCCCACATCGGGACTCTTGATATTCATGATGCTTGGAGGGCCTTACATCCGCTAGCGCGCAAGTTCACCTATTACTCTTCAGTTCACAACAGCTCCTCAAAGATCATCTTGATCCTGCTGTCCGGCTCCCTGCTGGGCAGGGTGGTGGAAACGCGGATACTCGCGCGCACACTGTCCGACCATTCACCGGTCTTGATTACCCTGGAATTGGGGATACCCGCCCCTACTGGCTTTGCGTGGCGATTCAAATCAGTCGCCCTGCGGGATATTGTATTCAAAGCAGATATCCTCACCGACGTCCAGACTTACTTTGAACACAACCTGCCCCAGTCCACCACCCTAGGGGTTCGCTGGGATGCCTTCAGGGCATTTATCAGGGGGGCATCCATCTCCAGAGAGTCTGGTGTCCTTAAAAGCATAAGAGCCGCCCTATCTCGCAGTGAAGCCAAACTGCGGGACCTGGAACAAGCCCACCCGGCCTCAGTCGACCCAAGCGTCCTCTCCCAGATTAGTGACGAGCTCAAAACCTTCAATGAACACGCCATCAGGGAAGTCCAGTACTTCAGTCGCCCGCAAGCAGCACGCAAATATGGTGAGGGTTACAGACCCGGCAAAACGCTGGCCGTGTTGGCAAGGGGGGGGATGGGGTCAATCCCAAATAACATGTATCAAAGATAGCATGGGGATACTACATTGGTCCGACCAGCAAATCCTCAAAGTCTTTGCGGGCTTCTACTCCGAATTATACTCCCAGCCTCCTGAACATAGTGACTCCCAGATGCGTGAATTCCTGGAGCAGATTCCTACCACATGTCTCCCCTGCCACTAGAGAGCAATTTTTATTTATTTATTTTATTTATTTAACATTTATAAAGCGCTCACACAGCCCGCAGGCATCGAGGCGCTGTTACAGGAATAGTTTGTTTTTCTTAGTTGCGTTTGTTTTTTTTTTTGTCTTAGTTACGTATTTATAACGCGCTTAAACACCCAGAGGTTTCTAAGTGCGGACCCGGGGATCGAACCTGTTGTTGCTTCGTGTCGTCTTGCTTCCAAGACGCACACGCTGCCGCTGAGCTATCCTCCAGGGATTATTAGATTCCTCTATAACACTGAATGAAATAGTGGAGGCCATCAGGAGGAGTTTGTATAGTGAGGATACCAGCCCGCAGGCCCCCATCTCCCTAAAGGTAAGGCACCGGGCCCTGACGGGGTAACAGCTGAATTTTATCAGGAACACGTGGCGATATTAGCCCCTGAACTGCTTGGGGTGTGGAATGAGTCACTCAGGCTAGGATCCCTCCCCCCGACACTGAGAGGCGGTCATCACGGTCCTGCTCAAGCCTGGTAAGCCCAGTAATGAATACGGGTCCTATCGGTCCCTCTCGCTGATGAATTTGGACACAAAATTTATTGCCAAGGTGATCGCTAGCCGCTTCTTGCCCGTCATATCCTAAATGGTGCATCCTAAATGGTGCATGATGACCAGTCAGGATTCGTGCCCGGGAGGTCTACATCCCATAATACCAGGAGGCTTCTCAATGCTATGGCACGCATTGATCAGGGGGTGAGTGCGGTTGCGGTCACCTTGGATGCCCAGAAGGCCTTTGATATGGTGTCCTGGAAGTACATGTGGCTTGTCCTTGAGACCATGGGCATAGGACCCAGCATGATTGCATATATTAAACTACTGTATACCTCCCGGGTGGCCAGGGTCCGCGTCAACTCCCATACTTCCATCCTGTTCCCTCTCTTCAGAGGCACCCTCCAGGAATGCCCGTTCTCCCTGATCTTGTTTGCCCTGGCCATCGAGCCCATGGCGGACTATGTCCGGGCGCGCCACTCGCGCAAGGGGATACAGCTACAAGATACCCCTGAAATTATTTCACTGTACGCCGACGACGTGCTATTGTTTGTTAGAGACCCTAATACTCACCTTGACCCAATACTGCGTGACATCACCCGCTTCGGGACATACTCTGGCTTTACGATCAATTACACCACGTCAGAACTCTTCCCTCTCACAAGCTCTACTGCGCCACCCGCCACCGAGTATCCACTCCGCTGGTCGCCTAATGGGATTAAATACCTGGGAGTTCAGGTGTCCCTGGCCAGAGATGCCCTCCTGGCGGACAACTATACGGCTGTGGCAGAACAGGCTGCGGCCTAGATATACGCGTTGGTCCCCTCTCCCACTTTCTTTAGCGGGCAGACTTTCATTAGTAAAGATGATACTACTTCCTAAACTCCTGTACGTATTCACCAATGTACCTGTCTGGCCCGGTAAGAAATATTTTACAGACTTACACAAGCTGTGCGCTCAGTTTCTGTGGCACTCGGGGACCGTTCGCAAAAAGTGGCTCACTATTACACTACCCTACAAATGAGGTGGGTTCACTTCCCCTGACATACTGCGGTTCTGGATCGCTGCGCAGGCACAGTTCGCGTCCTATTGGTACCCGGGCCCCCCTCCACGCCCTCATGTCAAGCTCGAGACCCTCGCGGCGTCTGGCACCAATATGATGTCTTTGATACTACATCGACGATACGAGCCGGACTCGCCCATTGACCCGGTTCGTACCACGGTGAACGCCTGGGGGCTACTATTCGCTACGTGCGCCGACAAACATCCATACTATAATGGCTTCCAGCCTGGCGGTTCCCCGGGCTGGAACCCACAAATGACATGGCTTTGGCCAGGCACTGGCAGTCCCTGGGTTACCTAGCCCTGACTGACTTCTACCTGGAAGGGCAGTTCATAACTCCACAGACTTGGAAGCCCGGTCATTCGGGTTCACCGCTGGAGCTGCTACAATTCTACAGACTCTGGGCTGCTTTCCGTAATGCTTGGCCTGAGTTTCCTGATGAACCCCCCACCCCTGCCCCCGACTCCCCTGGGATTTCCTACATCGCCAACGCGGGTGGGGCCCGCGGGCTGGTATCCTCACTATACACGAAAATGTGCTCCCACACTAGCAGAGTCTCCCTGAACTTTCGCTATCGCACTATTCAATACAAACTGGTGAACAGATTATACTATACCCCACGCAGAGTTTCCTGGTTTGCTCGCTCTGACCCGAGACTCTGCCCTCGCTGTGGTGCAGATAATGCATGCCACCTCCATATGTTTTGGTACTGTCCGAAGCTAGCTACGTTTTGGGGCGAGATCCTGAAGACGCTTTCAGAAATTTGTGACACTGTTATTGAGCCTGACCCACTTGGGGTCCTGTTTGGGATATGGGGGCCTGGGGGTGCCAGGGGCATTGCCTAATTGCTAAATGTGAGCTGCCTAATTGCCAAAAAATGTGTTACAAAATTGGAAGTCCTCCCCCCCCCCCCCACATTTCAGAAATGGCTGAATCTATTAACATGGTCCCGGAACTGTGAAAAGGAGTACCTCACCACCCTCCCGGCCCACTCCCAGCCTAAAAATATCTGGTCTCCTTTCAACAGCTATCTCAACGGCCTAGATGCCTCCTCTTCTGAGGACAACTCATCGCAATCTTCTTGAAGAAATATCTCAGCTTTGAATGCCTCATGATGTTTTATGCATGTCTGTATTTATACCAGTACTCATATGTATCACTGCTCTCTGTCGAAAATGCGTTGTCACCTTTGGCTGCTCTAATGTATGTGTAAGCTATTTTCCTCTGCCAACAAAAATAAGTTTTTTTTAAAAAAAACAAGGTTTATTAGTGCTAATTGCAGGGTTGGGTCAAACGAGAAAAATTGTAATGTAAAACCTGAACAGCAGCATTACTTCTCCTTGAGTTCAGTAGCGGGTAAGTCTCAATCTGGGTTTCTTAATTGGTGTAAGTAAACAATTCAGTCACTCATAGTCCTGTGGACTTAAAGTGACTGCTGCACTTCTTTCTCGTATCCTTGGTCTGTAGATACTGCTTCTCATCCTCTATTTCAGAGAGATCCTTTGCTATCTGTGCCCGCATGTTAGGACTGAACAAGGGTAGAAGCTGGGACAGAATAGCGGTGGGGAAAACACAGGGGATAGTAACCTCAGTGTATCTAGGGGCTTTACTTCATCTTTCTTGCCACCTCCCTGTTTCAGAATCCTGACTTTCTCCCCAAACTCCTCGTTGGAATTTACCAGTCTTGCACCCAAGTTGTCCTCACCTATCCTCTCCTCCTCACTTTCTCCTACCTTCTTGACACTTTGCCACACACTTGTACCTCCTCTTCTCCCAGACTCTCCCTTATTAGGTGTTGGGTTTGTCTTTTCCTGATCTTTGACAACTTCTTTCAGATTTAGGCCTCTTTGATCCGGAGGTATGGATCAAAGAGGCCTAAATCTGAAAGAAGTTGTCAAAGATCAGGAAAAGACAAACCCAACACCTAATAAGTTGGACCTTCCTGTATCCTTATTGTTGTCTCTGACTGACTTTTTCTGGCTCCTTCCTTTCTCTCGGGTGCTCTGTTTCTTGGTGTCTGTTCCACCCCACTTATATCCGTTCTCTCCTCATGGATGTTCTAGCCCTCTCTCTTCGGTTCTGTCATTTCGCTGAAAGTAATTACTCAATGTAAAATATGAGCAAAACACTTAGGCCCTCATTACGACCCTGGCGGAAATCGAAAAACGATGGCGGAAATGCAACACCGCCATCGAATACCGCTCGGTGCGATTATGACCCGTCACCGTAAAGTACGATGCCATCAGCGACACCGTAGTGAACGCCAACGCAAACTGCACCAAGTACGCGCACGCGCGCCATGCAAAACCGTAATTACCACCATGGCGCAACGGTACGCGAATGCTGACCCTAGCGGACATTCACTTAACGCCATCAAGCATGGCGGAAAGTACCATTCTGCCATGGTGAGAATTACGGCATCGCGAACCAACCGTAAATGGCCCTACTGAGTGCCTGTACACCACTCCCTGCCCACATTGCACAACACCTCGTAGGTGCAATGAAGTTACACAATGCAACCAGTGAAATGCACAAGTCACCCATGCATGCCAACGAACAAATGAATGTAGGGGCTCCAAGTGCCTTGTGAGTGGCCATCCATATTTGGCATGGCACCATTGCCGTACTGATGCAGCACAGGCACGTGAAGGTTCAAGTACAGCAATATGAACTGAAACATGAGACAAAACAACAACAGGCCCCCATCGCTTGACACCAGTGTAAGGCAACATTCAAAGCAGTATCCTGAGGGAGACTGCACCAGCCCTGTACTCATGCCAGTAAACAAACCAACCATCAGCATAAGCATGTACCACACAAGTTGGCAGAGTGACTGAGCAGCCAGGCTCATCTCAAGAGGGGCCAATGGGAGCTGCAGGGCACAGATGGCACGAATACAGAAGCTATTCCAATGGACATGACCTCAGTCTCCCTCCAAGAAACGCACGCAAACACAGGCACCTGTGACCAGCCATTTTCTGATAATCACATCATTCCACCAATCCACCTGGCTGACCGGCATCTGTTACACAAAAGCTAATCCCCCGCCCCTGAGCATGACGACATTAAAACAGTCATAATGGCAGGCCCCATCCCTGACCTTACTGTGCTTCGTAGGCAAACGCGGCCAGTACAGTACCACGCAACTATACTCAGAAGCCGGAACCCAATGCAGATCTCCTCACAATACACCGCTCCACAAATAGGAATATGCTACATTACTTGCAAAGAATAACGCTACACGGTTGAAATCAGAATCAAATTTTAATGCACATCAAATTCACCAAGCCCATACAGCTATTAGGTCATAAACTCCAAAATATTTTTCATTACTGTGGGCTGCATCCGCAATAAATGACCAGCTTCTCCTTGTGTGACGCCCTGTTCGTTCATGGTACACAGGGGCTACATTCACGTTCAAAAAGGCAACATGGAAGCGCGGAGAACCGCAGGGCCGTCCCATTAGGTAGGCACTAGTCCAGCTGAAAGGCTGATATGTAGCTCCTAGCCACTAGTACTGCGTAAGGGCATGTGGCCCATTGGCGATCGTCCCATAAGATCGTAATGGTGCTCCACTGATTAACTCGAAGCAGCAGGTGGCGGGAGTAAAAGCCATCTGCAGGAGTGGCATACAGATGGCAGCGGCAAAAGGGGAGGAGATACCTGTCACCCAAATGAAATGAAAAAGAATAGCATGGGCATCAGAACTTCATTTGTATTACTCACTTCAATGATCACACTAAATCCACAGCCATATGCATGCTAGCCCACTCAAAAGGATTATTTCCACCCAAAAATCACTTGCGAATCATAACTATATAAATCGAGGTGAAAACACTATTACAAACGAGTGTTTGTGTGCATGCGTCTGTTAAGACAGAATCCATTAGATGGGATTCGTAACGTGCATAGACACAAGTGTTTGAAGGCGCGTCGAGACAGGGAGGGTTCAACAAGGGCAGATAGACGATGGTCCCACTATGGCAGCTCTGCATCACATAGCGCAGGGGAAGGGGATAGATCCCGGAAAGCCATGTACATGGCAAACTCTCAATTAAATCATCTGTCCATGCATCCATACATCATTCCCTCATCCCGGTATGAAAACGCCTGATTATTTACTCACATCACATTTGAAACTTCCATTGAGTCTGTGCGTAATGCAGTCTGCAAAATCCACTGTGCTCCAGCCCGGAATCCTAGTGTTGTGAAGTAACATGTATTTGGGAACGTCCTGCCTTATCGTCCACTACGCTATTGCGCATCCCATACTATTCATATCAATCATTGCATTCTCGCCATGGCCCCTGTCCCAAGGACATTAAACAATAGAACGTTATATTTGCAGTCAGACCTGTGGGCGTCTCCTCGCCGCTAGCTGAAAACCGAAAGCGCTGTCCTTCGAATTCCTCATTTGCAACATCACGTCGATAAGGCATCTGTGACCGCTTGAAATCACAAATTCATCCATGTAGTGCGGCAGTGTGTGAAAATGGCAACTGGCCTCACTCACAAATGGGACGCCCCGCCCGTCGGTGAACCTCGGTACAGTGCTCGCCCAAAGGGGATTGCAGCTGGCACAGGTGGAATGAATCACCACAGGTGGAGGCTATACAGCCTGAAAACACATAAATTGCACACCCAACCCCCTCCCACAACCACACCCACTCCAAAATGCTACCGGCAGGACTAGCGATGTTGGCCCTGGGGGACCTGATAGCACTGCAAGTACTCCAACTTCAAGAAGAAGACGAACACCAACTACTACAACAACCGGCCGCACAGAGGAGACGCAGGAGGAGGAGGATGGCAAGGCAGGGCCAGCAAGGGCCACCAGCACAGCCACTACCACCACGCAGGCAGCCCGCAATCCCACGCCTCCGAGCTCATCCGTTCCACCTCACTGCTGAGCAGATCCACACCCTCTACCGTTTGGACGGGGACACCATAACCGCCATTGTGAACATGACACACGCTGACCTTGTCAGCATGATAGATAGCCCAACCGCCATCCCACCCCTACTGAAGGTGGTGTCTGTACTCCACTTCCTGGCCACAGGCAGCTACCAGCACACAGTCGGACAGTTGCATGGCATTTCACAGCCACTGTTCTCACGGACACTATCGCAAGTGCTCGATGCCCTCCTGAAGCACGCAGACGACTACATCTCTGTACCACGCTCGGAGCATGACATTACTAACACAAAAGTTGGATTCCATGCACTGGCCGGCATACCGGGTTGCATTGGTGCCATCGACTGCACCCATGTGGAATTGGTTGTCCCACATGCCATGGAGGCCCAGTACCGCAACCGGAAACAATATCATTCTCTTAATGTACAGATGGTGTGTGACTCCAACAGGATCTTTACACATTGTTGTGCCCGATTTCCTGGATCAACCCATGATTCTATGGTCTTGAGGAACTCTACAATACCACGCTACATGGAGCGACACGCAGGGAACAGATCCTGGCTACTCGGTGAGTCTCATTTCATGCATGATAATGTGGGGTATGTGATGCGGAAATGACCTGGCAGGTAGGGGGGGGGGATGCGTACGTAGCAATGTCATTCCACAAACATCCTTTATTGTCCACATACAGGTGATGCCGGGTATCCACTGAAGAGATGGCTCCTTACACCACTCCGGAACCCACAGAACCAGCATGAGGAGGACTACAACCATGCCCACTCACGTACCCGTGTAGTCATTGAACAGGCATTCGGCCTACTGAAGGCTCGTTTCCGCTGCCTCAGCAGGTCTGGCGGGGCACTCCTGTACCGCCATGAGAAGGTTGCAAAGATGGTCATGGCATGTGTCATGCTACACAACATGTGCGTACGTAGAAATGTGCCCATGCCCCCTGACGCAGAACTACAAGCACCTGAAGATGGTCATGATGAGGGTGGGGATGTGGCAGCACCTCAAGGAGTCCGCGAGGCACAGGAGGGCCGTGAAATTCGTCAGAATATCATAGATTCATGCTTCTAGCACTCACGCCTGGTGGCTGATACATGGACACGGGACTTGTGGCACTGTGTGTGTCTGGTACATGCACAATGTGGACTGTACGCCTATAAAGGCCTCGTACACAAAGATCAATGTCCACACATCTCATTGGGTGATTATGTAATGTTTATAGCATATGTGAAATTATATTACACACCCCATCGACCCGCCACCCAAGAAAGCCCAACACCCCCCCTCCACCCTCCTACCTCCCCCCCGAACACCAGTGTCCAAAGATGCTCATTGTCAGTGGGCAGACGCTATTGCAAGCCCCCTCTCCGGGTATCGGGGGCACCCCTGCCTGTGGAGCGCAGGTTCCTCCCAGATCTACGTTGGGGGCTGCCCTGGACGGAACTTGCAACGGATGATGTCTCTGCCTGCTCACGTCCATGCATGTCCCTAAGGGTTTGTGAGAGCTCAGTGAGCACACGGCGCACAGCGGCAAGTTCACCACATACGTCTTTGGACGTCGCATGCAGTTCCCCCCTCAGGCTCTCGGTGCTTCTCTCCATTTGTACCCTCAGGCTCTCGGTGCTTCTCTCCATTTGTACCCTTAGTGTCTCTGTACTTCTCTCCATTTGTGCCCTAAGTGTCTCAGTAGATGTTTCTATGACTGCCTTAGTACCCCCACATTCATCAGCATGCTCCTTGAGGAGCGTGGCCAGTTGCTGCTGTTGCACGATCACCTGGTCCAGGGACTGTTGCCTCTGCTGGGCCATGGCCATTTGCGGTGGTGTCACAGAGGGGCTGATGACCTCATGTTGCCTTGCCACAGGGCTTGTGGGGGATGGCCAGTCGTCGTCTTGTGGGTGCCCCTGCGTGGTATCCTCATGGTGTACGGGATGAAACAAACAGGGGGATTGAGACAGGTCATGGATGGGTCCTACATCGACAGCACCTTTTTCTGTGTCGGAGCATGCTGCCATTAATGCAGTGTCACCTATGGTGCTGCTGCCACCAGAAGCAGTGCCTTCTGTGACATCCATTGGGGGGACCTGTGTTGCTGCTGTTGTGGGCATGCTGGCTGCTGGGGTGCCTGTTGGAGTCCCCTCCTGTGTGCTGCCACTTGATTTGTGCTGCTGCCGTGTCTTGATCCGTGCAGCTGAGGTGGAGGGTCTTTGGCCGTTGGTCTTGGCCCTCTTTGCAGGTGTGCTGGTAGGGGTGTCCTGGAGCTCGTCGTTTGAATCGGACCCTGTGGTGGAGTAAAGGAGGGCGAGCGTTATTTATGGGTCTGTGGAAATTGGAATGGCAATGTATCACATGCATTGGGGTGGTACCTGAGGGTGATTTGGGTCAGGGCCTTGGAGGTGGTTTCATTTTTGTGTGGATTGAGGATGCAGTTGTTTTGCAGCCTGCAGTTAGGGTGTGCATGCTGCACGTGTAGAGAGTATTTTTAGGATTTTTAATTATTTATGTATTTAATGTGACTTTTAAAGTGCGCTATCAGGCCAATGTATGTGGACGTTCTCCTGGACATGTGTTTCTGTTGCACTATGTGGACACATGGTACTTCACATGATTGGACATTGTGGATTTAGCATTGTTTTATTTGGCCCACCTACCTGATTCTTCGGATGTCTGCACTCCTTTCTCCATCCCTCCGACTCCCTCTATACTCTCCATTCCAATGGTGGAGGCACAGATTTCTTCCCAGGGCGTCAACTTGATGGGCGATTCCGATCCTCCCCCGGTAGCTGTGGCAATGTTACGGTTGGCTGATAGTATGCTCTGTACGCGTATCCGCAAGTCGTCCCATCGCTTTCTGCATTGCTGTGGGTTGCGGGGTGCGGTCCCCACCGCACTTACCCGCTGTGCCACCAGGGCCCATATGGCCTTCTTGTTCGCAAGTGCCGTCCTGGTCATTTGCGTCGAAGACGGCAGCATTCTCCTGGAGGGTCTCTGTGAGCACGGTGAGTTCCTCATGGGAGAAGTGGACCTGCCGCTTGCGGTCGCACGCTTTTTTGGCAACTTTTCCCATTTCGATTGTTTTAACTAGGGTGGCTAACTGGTTGGGATGTGTCTCAGGGTCGGATTTGTAATGGTTGTGTTGGGATTCTGATTTTATAGGTGTACGGCGTGCTGTTTCCCGTTCCGGCCCCATGTTTTTACTTCCGTTTCCGTATATTTACGGTCACCGTATTTTGCGATTACCGCTCATTACGGTGACCGCTATGATGGGTGGCGGAATTGCACCTAGGGCGCCGTACGACGGCGGTGAGGGGCGTTTTGGGGACATTTCCGCCATCGCGGACTTTGCACTTCCGCCATGGCGTAATGCTCGTGCCCGATGGGTCGGAATTAGCCGCACTTTCCTCCATCGTGCAATGGCGGAAACGCTATTTACGCTATGGCGGTCAGGTCAGTTACTTTCCGCCAGGGTCGTAATGAGGGCCTTAATCTTTTATTTTTGTATTTGTTTAAATTGGCGGGTCCCCAATACCACTTACCCTACACTACTACCCCCTCTGCACCCCATTTTAGCCCTTAAACCACACTTATCTATAATTCTTTTCTTCTCTAATGCTCCTCCAAGTTACTCTTTATTGCTCTTTCTGAGCTCATCCTCATGTCATAATTACTCCTTGATGTTTTATCTACCTCCCACTCTTAGGTTTCCTTCCCTCTCTTTCTCTGTTTCTCCATCTGTGTCTGTCTCATCTCCTTTTGATGTTTACCTCATTCTGGTCTCTTCCCACCTCCAATTGAATGTTCCTTTCACCTTTCTTGTCAGCTCCCTCAACCTCCTTTTTTTAATGTCTTCCCATCTCCTCTTGTCCCGGCAGCCTTGCTTCATGCCTCACTTTGCTCTCTCCTCCTACACTTTCCGTCAGCCTTCTATCTTCTCTTTCCTTCAGCATCCTCTCTCCACCTTCTCCTTCCCTCTGCCATCTCTCTCCTGACACCTTTCTCCAACTCCAGCAACCTCTGCAAATTATTCACTAGCTATTTACACTTGCTCATTTAACACTACTCTCTCCCTCACCCATTGGGCTTTTGTTTACTGGATTAACGGTACCTTCTTGTGGCTGTATGGGGATTGAATCAGGGGTTTTCCTCCATTGATTTGATATGGTCAGAATATGTTTCTGCTGCAGTGTTTGTGACATGGAGTGAAAGGATTTTAGGTTCGGTCACCATTTTATACATCATGCATACATTATGGGGTCTTCTGAGTGAACCGCCCTTGTACTTTCTCCCCTAGTCTGACTGCGACCACGCTGACTCTACATAGCAAGCTGGCGATATGTCGTACACAAGGAGTTCCACTCCGTTATATTTAGACCTTTGGCTGTTTTTCTTGTCCTTGACCACCACAAAGGGAGCACATTCTCAAGGGTCATCAATGCATAAGCACTTACTAAGCATACAAGATTCCCCCTGCATCTCCTCCCGGCCCAGCACCACACAGCGGATGCTGGCATTCAGCCCTCATGACTACCATATTCACCAAACCCAGGCACTGCCATCAGACGTCTTCAGACACCTATTATTTTCACAAGTAATTTACTGGTTCTTTCCGCATGAATCCATTTTATCAGTAAATACTAGACAGAAGGGGTACCAGTTGAGTGCTGATAATTTAATTAATGTATTGCAGCATTGAAATATGCCCCTTGTACGATCCTTGCATCATGGCCAATGATGAGCAAGGACTTAGCTACAAATTGTGCTACAAACACTAGAGCATGTTTCAATTGAGCGATGTGTTTGTTTAGCATGAGCAATTATACTTTTTACAACTTATACTATTATTGATTTCTTTTAATGGGTTATCACGATATATTTGAGCAAAGAAAGCCTATTAAAAGATTGAAGGTAGTGTATGGTGATTGGAGGACAAAAGAAAGTAAAGCAACGGACAAAAGAAAATAAAGCATCGACAGCTTGTCATATGGAGACAGGAATAGTCCACATTGACTTCAGCAGTGATTTGAGACTAATTGGCAACACTATAGACTATGCAGCAGGCTAAGAAACATTTGAGGCAGGATAAAATGGCCTGTCAGTTAGGTAGATCACTTGGGTTTGTGCCCACCCAGAAAGTTGCATGTCACAAACTGACAAAACTGTGAATGTACCTTAATATTCAATCAAAGACTGTGGAACTGTGACCAGAATTATACAACCAAATGTGAGCAAAGTTTTACAAATTCATTGAAATAGTTATTTATAATTACAGATCATATCACTAAAAAATCAACATTCATGAGAAGTACTCCCATATTGCAATATTGTCTATTTGTATATTTATTCAGAAACTATTAAAGTGACAGTGCATATCTATTTTGGATTTTAGTTCATGCATTCAAATATTGGCACACCTTATACATCTAATAGGCAGCACAAATCTAAAATCCAACACACATGATCTGATTCCTAATAACTCATTTTTTTATACATGCAATGCATCATTCCACATCATGTCCTCAAGCATTATCCTTCTTTACTAAATATTAGTCCCTTTTACATCACATTTCTTACTATGCCTTTTGTGCATTATGTCTTTTTAGTAATATTTCTTCTCATGCCTAATTATGATTAAATAATATTGAATGAGGACTGCATCTTAGAAGTTATGAAATGTATTGACTTCTACCTAGGGATTCTCCCCAAAAAACTTTAACATACTGTGGGAGACAGCAAATTAATATGAATAGCAAGTACAGTTCAAGAATATCTGATGACAAAGCCTTCTGCGATAGCTATGATACATATCAAAGACAAATCCCAACGTCCACCGCCCATCACCCCATAAGCTGCATCAACCCATGTGCTGCCCCAAAATCAAATAACAATACAACTGCGAGAAGTGGTGCATCAGAGGGGGCTTAGCACCCACCGCAGGCTAGCTCTCTGCAAAATCAATAAACGGCTTCCATACAGAGATGTATTTTCTATACGGCCCTTCACACAGCGCTGTAATTTTGTCAGAAACCAGGGTGTCCCATATTTTTACAATTTCGAGCAATAGTCAGTTTCGCTGCAAGGAGGAGATGCCCAATTAGAGTACCATTGGGACCTGTGAGAGGGAATGACCCAGCACTCGTGCCGGCCCCAGTACTACCACCCCTGGGTCCATGGGAAGTGACAACCCTGTGATGTCCTTAATTTTAGAGAGCACCTCCTTCCAGAAGAGCCTCACCTTTCCACACATCCATACCAAATGAAAGAGAGCCTACAGCATCACAATCCCACCAGCAGGCAGCTGAATAGTCTGTCGACATTCCATATTGGGGAAACACCTAGAAGTTGTAAGCATCTTTCCCCATATTTTCAGCCATACATCATATTCTGTGGGCCCTCCTACGTCCGTGTGCCATTTGAACGTGTGTATGGTAGGTGCACAACAGGGCCTCCTGTGTCCAGCAATGTATATAGTTTTGAGACACGGCCCGCGACAACCTCCCACCTGTAACGTCAACTCAAGAGTGTTCAATGGCCTGTTGACCCCCCTGCTTTGTGAGCAGACGAGCGACCCAATTCTGCAATTGAGTGTGCAGGAACTGCTCAGTTTCCGGTAGAGCGAAAGCGAGCTTGCACTTGGTAAAAGTCATTGGGCAGTTTTCTTGTATAGCTGATGCAGGTTCATCAAACCCCCCCCTACCCACTTCCCAAAACTGGGATTGTCCCAACCCGGTGTAAGAGGCCCCTATCCCCAAAACCGCACCCCATCTACAGAGAGCCCTTGCCATATAGTAAAGTGTGCACTTAGTTGTAGCGAACAGTGAGACTCCCCACTCCTGCTCCAGGCATCCCTTTTCCACATCAGGCAGCTGGATCAGGTTGACCGCTGATTGAGCCTGTTCAATTATTTTCCATTTCGGCTGTAAACTAGTTCCCCCCCAAACGACCATGTGACAGAGCTGCACGGCTAGATCATAGCGAAAGACATTGGGGACCCCCAGGCTACCCACCTCCATTGGTCTCCGCAGAACCTTTCTTGAGATCCTAACTCACTTATTCCCCCATATAAATGTGAAAATCTTCCCCTGAAGTTGTTTAGAGATCCGAGCCAGGGATCCTCACCGGCAGCGCTGCGCAAAGGTAAAGCAGATGCGGGATAAGGGGCTTAACAACAAATGCCAAGGACAACGACATGGGGGCAGGGTCAGACGGGGTTTGCGTGTCTATATCCACCCCTCGGACACAAGGGTACAATGCACTAGGTATAAGTATGAAGTCTAATCTAGAGACGCTCCCGTGAACGTGTGAGTGAAAAGAGAAGTCCTTATCCTCCCCGTGAGCCAACCTGCAATCGTCAACCAGACCCAGTTCTCGGAGAAACTGCCCAAATGCACTAGCCTGCTTAAAAACGAATTTGGTAGTAGGCAAAGTCTTGTCCACCAAAGGGTTGGGTACCAGGTTGAAATCGCCCCCAATAAGGACTTGTCCCTCAGCGAAAGAGAGCACCTGAAGGAGAACATTTTCCAGAAATACTTTTTGGCCAACATTGGGGACATACAGGGAAACGAGCATCAACATACAATCCCACAACAAGCACTTAACACAAACATTGTCCCCCTGCGGGTCCCTAAGGGCCTTAACCTTAGAGAGCAGGATCTGCTCACCCACCAAGTTTTCCACACCCGCTTCTTCTACCCCCCTCCAGAACACCCCAGAGGCAGTAAATTGTCATGGGTACGCTTTGGCCTTCATTTGCTTCTCATCTGGCGCAAGCAGGTGGGTCTCTTGTAAAAACATAATGGAGGAAGACATGTCCCTTACTTTGCTTAACACAGATCTCCTTTTCATTGGAGAATTCAACCCCTGTACATTCCGTCTGCCCATCAAAACAAGGTCCTAACCCTCCCCCTCGGCCGTTAAATTAGCGAACGTTTATTCACAAATCAGGCTTCCCTCCTCCTGTCACCACATCTCAAACTAACCTCACGCTAGTTCCACCGGTCAAATGCCCATCCCACAGCAAACATTTCTAAACAAACCCCACTTACCCCCCCCCTCCTAACCCAACCAACCGCAAATGTGAACAAATTCGATTAATCTGGAAACACTTCAGGGAATCGAACTTGGAAGGCGGAAAAGACCCACACCCCAAGGAACCCTCTGCCCCCGCTCACCTACAGACGCTAAGAACTATTCCCCAGGACCACACCATCCTAGGCCCCAAGATCAACCCAGCAGGCTCAGCTCCGAAAGAGACTTCACCGCAGCCCACAAGACACCACACAGGACCCTATATTATTCAAACCTTTCTGACGGCCCCTTTACCCTCCTCCCCTCTGCCCACTTTCTGCCATTTTTGCAAGGGCACTGACCTTGGCTCAGTCCCCGCTCTGGGCTCCCCATGCCCCCGACCCATCTGAATTCAGTAGACACTGCATCCTTTAGTGTTCGGACCACCCAACTCTTCCCTTGATGAGAGAAGTGGAGCTCAGTCGACAAACCCCATCTGTAAGGCACTTTCTTTGTGTGCGGCCACTCTGTCAGTGGCTGCAATGCCTTCTGCTTCGCCAAAGTCGTCGATGACAGATCCTGGTACGAGAGTGACATGTTGTGAAAAGATATGGCCGACAAGGGTCTGGCTGCTGCCATTCTACGTTCCTTTAGCTTAAAGAAGTGAACCTGGGAAAGCACATCAGCAGGTCTGTCCTGATCCAGTACAGCACGGGTCCTGACATGATGAGTCCTGTCTAGTTCAATCTCTGAATTCTCAGGCAGGTCAAGAATGGATCGGAAAAGGTCAGCAACAAATTTAGGTAGTTCGTCATCTCACACTGCTGAAGAGATGCCCCGGATCTGAATGTTATTTCTGCGGGAGCAATTCTCCCCACCCTCCTGTTTGTCTTCCAATGCATCACAGCGGGCCTCCAAGGCTTGAAGTCGGTTGGAACACTCACCCATCTCATAGGATTGCTTGCAGTGTGTGTCCTTCACCTGCGACACCTTGTGCTCAGCCTCCAAAACCCTTTTATAATATGCAAGGATTTTGTGGGAGAGTTCCTCCGTGCTTTTGTGGATTTCTTTGCAGATTTCAGCAAACAGTTCTTGCAGGTCAGACTTGGTAGACGTGTGTTAGCATGGCTGGGAGTGGTCACCCCATGCACCTGGTCTGTTACAACCTGAGTACGCTTTTCTTATCTTTAGACTGCAGCTTGTGAAGATATCCTCCTGCTTCCCTGGTTTAGAAATTTTAGCCATCTCGGACGTAGGAGGCAGCAGCAGACCACACTCGCACCTGCTGCAAAGCTTGCGCCACCAGGCATCCGAGGCTATGCTTCAAAGGCGGCACCCACTAATGCTGCTGCTATGCCAAGTCTTTGCAAAGTGAAGAATACTCCACTCGGACAGATGGTGAATCCTGGGTACCAGCACACCCAATGCCCATCACAGACTTCTCCCAGCAGGGCAGACCAGCATGGCAACTAGACTGAAGATGCTGATCTCACCGCCCTCAGTCAGACCCTCAGTAGCTAGAGCATTGAAAGAGGCTGTGCATAGAACATGAAATCATCAGCAGGCAAGGGGATTAGCAAACTTGGAGGTAACACTTTGGTCTTCTTACAGTAGCATCATACTACAGATAGGGGTCTGTCACAGGGTGCTCTGACGGGGCCAGTCAGGGAGCAGTGTCATCAAGCCTTAGCTTAATGCCAGCCTCGCAAATCAACTGGCCGTGGGGATTCCAGTGTGACACGCACCTAGGCGTGGGTCACACCAAAATGTCTGGGCCCAATACTGTTGGAAGATCCGGGTACTGCGAAAAGCTCCCATTATGATGCAGAGGAGCAGTGCTGCTAGTTATTTCATTTATTTCATCGTGGCAGTAGGTGACCCACCATCATACCATCATCCACATTTGTCCATGGCTGTTCGGAGGAGAGCTACAGCCAGGCCAGCAGCCTCCACCGGGCTACATTCACCCTCCAGCAATGTCCAGCATTCCAAGAGCTTAAGGCATCCGCTCTTGGGACCATGGGCTCTGTGCTGACACTGCATGCAAGTTCCCCAGGGGTCGCCCCCGCCCCCAACTTACTGCTGTCACAGTGGGAGTCCCAGGCTCACTGCTGCATCTCCCCAACTTCGCTGAAGGCGCCGCATGTAGGCACAGGTCTCTCGAAACTCTGTGCATCCCGCAGACCTCTCTCCCTCTTCAGGCCCGGTGTTGTGCGCGCTGGGCCGCCTCACTGCTACCCCCAATGTATGGTGCGCATCGATGGAGCAGCGATCCTTTGCTCCACCTGGATGCTCCGAATTCGGCTCCAATTCAGGTCACCAGTCGGAGCCTCGATGTAGGCGCGCACACATCCTCACGCCCGGGCCCAGCCTGGTGCTGCTATCTTGCCGCACGGCATGCCGCCCAACATCCAAACCGATCCTCAGGGCGCCGGCACCCTTGGAGCACCAAGGCCTGTACAACGGTAGCCACAGGCCTCAAGATGACCACAGGCCAGTTTTTACTTCGGTTTGGGTGCCACGAAAGTGGCACAATGTGTTTTCCGCCCTCTTGCCGCTGGAGACACTTAAATAATAAAGTTGTGAAAGTTGAGCCCCTGGCTTTCAATGCTGGGGAAATCGCCCATAATGTTCCACATAAATACAGGCAGATTATCTATAGAAAAGAAATGCAGTCTGCCTGCTATTGCCTCCCTAACATTTAAAATAGACACAACATCCATACGTATAAAAGCAGATCGAATAATTCTTCTAAGCAAAAGAATTAAATCCTCTCCAATTTGAACATGCAAATTGACATATGTTAGATACAAATTTTAAAAAACTTTCAAAGAATTTACTTAGTCGTCTCTGAAGCCTTTGACAAGTGTTGACATCAGGAATTATGAACACACTGAACACAATGTCTTTGCCTTATTTATTTTATGGACCAGTGCCATTGATGTTTTTTTCTTTGTTATATGGTTATAAAATACCCTTAAACAAATCAAAATATCAATTACAAAATGAGTTCACAGTATAACACTATAAAATCACAATTAAAACATAAATAACATATCAAATACATTTAACAAAATTCATCTCACAAGATTTATATTCCTCAACAGTATAAATTGACCATGACTGTGATGAATTGAGAGCAGAGAATAAGAAAGGCTGATTAAAGAGAGGGAGGGCGGTAGTTTCCGTGGAGACATTTCCTGTTGTTATGTCACCTGCACTCAGGTACTTTCTTCTAACCTGGATGGAATGCTCTGTTTTTGTTCGTTGTCAGGAGGCTGCCCAGCTGAGTGAGGAGGAAGCTGCCAGTTACGAATGGTCCTACTGAACTGAAGCAGATGAATCGTTTTGATGTTAAAAGGCGCTGTTGCGCTAGTTGAAAAGTTTGTTTAATGTGCTGGCAGCTGAGTGAAGATTAGTTTTGCCCAGGCGAAGAGGGAAGACTGCTAGACGGCTGGGAAATTCAGCACAAGCCCAACGACCTAGTGTGGAGGGGCCCGGCAGCCTTTCCCGAGGCTGCGTGTTATCGCCCAGCTGGGTGAGAAGAAATGAAGCGGCACGACGAGTCTCCAGCGTTGGGAGGCTCGCCGTAATAAGCGAATCCGATTACCTGAAAGAGAAGAGGGGAGGAGCCAGCCAACGGAGCGACGAGGAGGAGGGGCCGCTTGAAGAGCGTATGTCAGAGTCTAAAGCTGATAAGCCCCCCCAACAGCTGTTTAGGTGATACTTTAAGCTACGAAGGGAAAAGCTGTACGGATAGGAAAACAAAAAGGAGCGCTGGGCAACGCTGAGGCGAGAACTGCATATTCGTGCTGACAGACCCTTTTCCCTGGCCGACTGTCTCTCCCTGGGCATGATGAGAGACCGAGGAGAGGAATTACCTGTTCTGAGCGAGTTTTAGCCCAGCGTTGCTGAATTCTCTTGGGAAATATCCCTTATCAGAAACCAAGGCAACTACCTAACTAAGTCTGGAGTTATGAAACATGAGAGCAAAGGAGAAGATCCAGAAATCAAAATGTACACTGGTTGTTTGTCAAGTATCCGATAAAGAGGAAGGTTCTCTGTTCACCGGATTGCACTCCGCTAACGGAACTTCTAAAAATGTGGTGTTTTGTTTTCGACCTGAGTTGCTAACTTTGACTATTAAAAGGGAAACCCCTTTACCTCTGTTTTTTTTATGACTTTGGCCAAGACTGTTCACTTATACAAGATTCGTCAGTTGGACATTGAAGTCTAAGTAATTGGGAAAGTGCTAACCAACCAGAAAGAAACCACGGCTACGAGTATCCTTTGTATGGTTTATTGGAATGGCTTATTTAAGATCCTGCGTTTAAAATAAGTTTGTTCTCTACCTAAGAACAGTGAGTGCGATCTCTTATTCCCACAAGGTGACATTTTGGTGGCAGCGGTGGGATAAGAGAGAACACCATGGAGGACTTAAGACCCTGAGTGAAGTGCAACATCTGTTGCAGCAAGCATTACAACTACAAAGCCAGCAGGCTCAAGCTGATAGGCAGGCTTTTCAACAGGCTCTCTAAGTACAACAGGCCCAACTGTCAGAAGCTACGAACGTTCGGAATCACCCACAAGTTCCAACTTCAGTCTTGCAGAAATATGCTCCAGGCGAGGACCCTGCTCATTTCTTTGTTAATTTTGAGCGAGTGGCTCGGAATGCACAGTGGGGCCCCGAGAGGTGGTGCCACTACATCGCTCCCTTGACGGGTGAAATGCAGAGTGCCTACCAAGCCGCTAATCCTACAGGGGAGATGACGTACACAGACATGAAGAGGGTGGTCTTCGAGAGATTGGGGCATGACGAAGAAGCCTATAGGTTAAAGTTTAGAGAGATCAAACTTCATCCCGACGAAACTCCACGACAACTTTACTATCGTGTGAAGGAAATGGGCGATAAGTGGCTTCAAACCGTTACCGCAACTACTCAGGAGATGGCAGAGAAAATTATACTTGAACAGTTCTTGGAGTCTCTTCCCTTACCAGTACAGCGATGGGTTAGGCAACATCACCAACCCACATTGCTGGAAGCAGTCAATATAGCCTCTGCCTATCAGAAGGCCGGTCAAAGTCACCTATTAACTTATATACCCGACCCAAATATTCTGTTTAAAGAAATCACTCCATGGTACCTTACTTTTCCACTTCTGATCAGGTTATCAACAATTTTCGAATCGTAAGGTGTAAAGGGGCAAATTAATGAGTCAAATCAGATTTATTATTGTCAACGATACATTTCAATAACATGGAGAATCCAGTCTATGTAATTAGTCACTGCAATAGTGATGGCATCAGTTCTTCCCGCAAGACAAAGCTGCCATACCGAGTCACAATCAGATAAAGCAAACAAATCAGCATATTTGCTACAGAAAATACCTCTTTTAGTGCTCAATGCAGGGCAGGCTGTAATGATATGCTGCAAGGTTTCGACTTTGTTCTTTTCTTAGCAAAATCTACAAAACCTGAGTTCCAGCACAAGTTGACCATAGCGTAATACAATATCCTTAGTGAGCAAAAGATTCCAACAGAATCATACAAATTTACCTCTAATTCTAATAAGGAGGTAAAGAGTTAAAAATGGGGCAAGATTGCCAGCTTTCTTATGATCTTTGCTTAGATGAATTCATGATTTATATGAATGCATTTCATCTATTGTGCAGGTCCAATCGTGGCGCAATAATAATTTAATTTTAACTGGATTTGCTATCAATTCATGCTCTGAAGACCCAATTTGCTCCAATAAACTGCAATAGAAGTTTTAAAGAGTTTCCATATAATGGTCCCCTTTCTTAGCAACAATAGCTTCTGAATCTACAAATAGGGTGCCCGTGGGAGGGTCTAGTATTTTGTAATAAAAATTCAGGTTCTTCAAACTGGAAAAATAGTCCAATTCGTATCGGATCAACGATAAAGGCACAGTATTGGGAATTTTCATTGATTGTTTCCAAATTAAAGATTCTAGGGAGGGGAGAACCCACAGTGGTAAGATTTCAATTCCATACAGAATTTTGGTACCATTTTGCCCTCATAAAATTTCTTGGCAGGGATCCGAGAGCATTTACCATACTACTTGTCAATTCTGCGCAGTTGATTTTGCAATTGGGTCACCTGGGTTTTCAACCATATTTTAATGGGGTCTTTAGAGAGTTTCCCCAGGATGTGGAAGCCCAAATACACAAAGTTGTGAACTAATTAAATGGGAGCAAGATCAATTTGCCATGTGTAATTCGTAAGGGACCTAGAAAGAGTGCATTGCATAATGTTAGTATTGTTTGAGTTAACTTTGAGCGAATGGATTGTGGCAAAATTCGAGAATGCGCTAAGACGACGTTGCAGGCCTAGTTGGGTACAGTCAAATATTATAAAATCGTCTGCATAAGCCGTCCGTAGCACTTTCAGGTTATCCACCTTTGGTGTGGCAAATGCAGCGGTTATAGGTGTTTCCCCAACATCAGACATGTATAAATTAAACAGGGTGGGCGCCAACACACAGCGCTGCCTCACTCCCCGATAGGTCTTTATTTTGAGAGACAGGGCTTGATAATATGTATATATTCCGAATCCCAAGAAAATTCTGAATTGGGAGACAACTTTCTTTTTCCTGTAGCTGCAGGCGTAACAGTTATTAAAATGTGAATTCCATAATAATTCAAACATTTTAATATATCCTTCTTATATGCATATTTGGCCGCTATGTCAAATTCAAATCTAGTCTTTGTTTTTAAATAGAACTAAGGGTTCACAAATTAGAGGCGATAATGTATTCCATTATGATTTCCTTTTAAAAAACATTTTTTTGAACATTGCATGTTTTGTTGGGTCTTGATATCAACAAAAAAACATCTGCAGAGACTGATAGCCTGTGAAATAAAGTAATCATTTTAATTGGCTGCCTCATGGAATAGACCTATATTTTTGAAGAGGTCGTATGGCACTGCCAGGTCAAGTTTCAGGGTCTTTTTTTAGTCCTTAGCTATTTGAAGTTGCCATTATGGGCTGTCCATGCATTCATCATTGTCATTCTAGGGTTGCCATCCAGCTATAGCTAAAATAATACGACCACGGAAATCTTGATTTTTGAAGAATGTTTTTCTTATATTTTACGTGCACATCTTTGTCCTTGTTACACAGACCAAAAGCTTGTATTGGCTTAGTCGCAGTGATTGATAATGGGGGCTGTTTTCAAGAAACCTGACACTTGCAGGTCTCAAGACAGGCCTGCATGAACATAGAATTAAGGTTTAACCAAAGTTTAAACAAAAGTGACAATTTTGAGGTGAAATGTAAAAGGAAACATGCTCTCGTGCAATTTTTACTGGCAATAATAATTTAACAATATGTTCAAAATAGGAAAGTTCGGTTTTCAACACAGTTCTGGTGATAAGGTTCTTCTTTCTCCAAAAGCCTCTTAATGGATCTTTCTCACAGTTCAAAAGAAATAACAAATCTTTTTTTCTCCACTTGTAATAGAGTTCAGTACTTCTTCTTAAAAACCAAAAACACTTCCACAGTTCCTTAATAGCACCAGAAATGGTTTGTCAGGATGATTCCACAATGATTCACAAAAATCATGTAATGGCCTTTCCACATATAATGCAGATTATGCTCCTCTCCTCTCGAATACTCTTTTTCAAGAGGGCTGCTCTTCTGCCAGAACAAATCTACAATTTCAGGATAGGCTGCTACTTCTGGGAAAAGATAAAACACATTGATGCTGTTTGTTCCACCCTTGGGATATCCCAGATTATGCTCCTATCCTCCTGAATGCTGGCCTTCTGCAGGGCAGCTCTTCTGCGACACTTCCCACTCTTGCATCAACCAAACACTGACAATTGCTTATCACACTTGCTCCTCTTTGGCTTAGACAATGCTTGTTTTGGTCTTTATAAACTAGTACCTCTTCCTCTCATTGACAATAGGATTTACCATTGGTTTGTTTCTTAATGTCCTATTTGGGTTTTGACAATATTGATTGTTGGTAATATCTTTTAATATTGCCTTCTCTTGGATGTAGAAATGGTGGCATGTGTTAACTTTTAAATTATAATGGACCCCAATGTTCTTATCCTGCCACTTTAGCGGGTATGCATCGGATTGGTATGCAAAGTTATTCTGCGTCTGCCATTTCCGCTTCTTTACATTAGTTTTGTATTCAATATTGTTAACACATGCTAGCAGGCGATTGAGGAGCGTTCCGGGGTCGCATAAAACTAGTGAACTCGTCGGGTGCTGCATACGCGTCCCGCTTGCTCTACTGCCTTCGTGCCCTTTGCCTCCTCCGCTTCCTGTTACAAGGTAAAATGCTTCTTTCTGGTGTCCGTGTCCTGCGCCGGTTGGGAGAGGAGCGTTCCTCAACTGCCGCCAGAGCACACGTTACTTGGAGGGGAGGGAAAGCTTTTAAAATGAACGCTTCTTGCAGCAGCAACCGCTGAATAAAAGTTCCTCAGGGGTAAGGTTTTCTGAAATAGCGCTTCCCGCCGTGCAACCTCAGCATAAAAGGTCTCAAAGGTCAGAGACCCTCATAAAGCTGGCATCTGCTGCACACACTGTGGTGGATCTGGTGTCTCAACTTCCCTGCAACTTCTGCTGCCACTTCAACGTCAAAGTGGAGTGTGGACCATTACTGCACCTTCTGCTTCTTCTACTACCACTCCTGCTTCTACTAATGGCCTGCACCTGATGGGGCCCTTTATGCTCCTCAGGTGTGGTTCATTAGAATCACTATACTTCACCTTGCAGTCTAGTGCCTCTAAATCGCTCTTCCTTGTCCTAGTACTTTGGGCATTGTGGAACTTGAAGTCCCCAATGTTCAAATTCTCTTTTCCCTTCTGCATATTCTATTTAAAAGGATTGCCTTCACTTGCTTTGTGTTTTCAGGAGGAAATTTAAAATGTCAATAGCTTCATCAGAACTTAAGAAGGTAATATTCTGATGTCCACATTTAACTTCCTCTTGTTCATTGCAAGAGTTCTTAACATTATAGATGTGGGCAACTTTATAAGAGGGAGTTGTATGATTGATTAGGACCATTTTCGCAAACCCCCAGAATGAATAGCTTTGGAACAAAAAAACTCACTCGGACAACAAGCCATTCCAAATTCTGGCATCATTTACATCTCTTCTTCTGAGGAAGGCAAATGCTGCGTCTCACCCAACGGAGTCCTCCTACTCCCTTGGGTCCATTTGCCTCCCAAGTGATCCTCCCGGCTAATACCACCTTCAGGGTTAGGATCAGGTAGTGGCTCTCTTCCCCATGCCACCTGGGAGGAGACTTTAGGCTTTTTGTGAGGACTAGGCAGGATTCATCACAGGAGAGATCACATGAACAGAGGATACCCTCAACTGGTGGATGGGGTAAGCAACCACAGAGAGACGGTTGGAGGTGCCAGTGTGTGTGTGTATGGGAGCTTTTTAGAATTGTTTTTCAAGATGCTAAACTACATTTAGAAGTCAGATTGTGATCTGAAGCGAAGTTACTACATGTATTATGCTACAATTTATAGAGTACACACTTTTGCTCTTGCTTTTGGGAGGCTTCCAATTCTAGCAAGAACATGTGAACTTGTACCCACTGCTCTGGTTGTTCAAAGGAATGCAGGTTCACAGTGTGGAATCTTTTCCTCCCGGACTGTACTTCTTCCTGGCACTTGTGGATAAAGGTCATATTCTAATATAAGCAGATAGTTGCCGACAAGACAGGGGGTTTCTTGCAGACAAGCATCTTTTTTGTCACTGCAGTCCTTGTCACTTGTCATAGAAGACCTTTGCTTTGATCTGAACGCCTGTAAAATATAGTCTAGTGATCTGCCATAGCTTCTGTGCATTTCCTAGACGCTAATGATAAGTTCAAAGTGCTCTGTCTAGGGGAGGGAGCAGATAGTAGACTACTCTGGCTTTTTTTTGAAGATATTCCTTTTTCTCTTCCAGGGCATTGAGGTCTGTTCTCTGATCTTTCAAGTCTCCTCTCATGTTCCAGCAGAGTTTCATGCAAATTGACACAAAAGCTCAGAGGCCCGTTAGTGTAAGCAAACAGAATTGTGCTTTTCTTTCTCTCATTGCATCGCAGCTGTCCAGCAAGTGGTCTTGAACTTCTATATGGGGATGTCACTCGTCTATAATGGAGGGTCACCAGCCTATTGATCTTTTGGGTGTTTTTCGTGGGTTTCACAACCAGTGCAACAGTGAGATGATGCATTAGCCTTCAAATCTAAAAAATGTCTGTGAGGCTATAAACACCTATTATCGGAGCCCATCTGACTGATGAGGATGTGCTGTTTCTTGAGTGCTGAATCACCATCTGAATTTGGCTGAGAGCACCACTCTTACACATCATCTGCTCCTGGCTGGGCTCAGGTGCGCTGTGGAGAGGAAGAGGCAGAGTCATCAAACTGCTGAGGAGAAACAATACAGATATATGAAAAGATAAACTATTATTATTATTATTGGTTGATCGCTTTCACAAATTTGTAATAAGGTGACTGTTTAGTTTGAAACATTGGCCATCATCGTTGAGTATCTGGCAGTGTGCAATACAAGCCAATTTCTAGTACAATGCCATTCCAGAATGAGGACTTAGTATCAGAAATAATCTGATATTCTGTTTTTATTTAATGTTTCCACTCTTTTATTGAGGTCATGCGAACAGGAGCATTGCCCTTATTGTCCTCTGATACCTGACTTATTTTAGTTGGCTTTATTGCATTTTACTTGTGCCTATCTTCCATTATCTGTTCCACCCTCTTTAAACCATTTGCCTACGTTTTTTAATAATAGTTTGTTTCTAAAAGCACTGCATCTACATCGTAAAGCCCTGCTTGAGTGGGAAGCTTCTTAGAAGCTCATATTGCTTCCTCCGACCAATCCCAACCAAAGGGGATACAGCAAACCTTGCCAGTTTATGCCATTTTTCATCCTTGGTTTACATTGAGGGTCACATGATCCCTCCTATTCTAATAAGAAGATGCTTTTGCAGGTTGAGGTGTAAACACTTTTCTTTTTAGGAACCCTCTGCTCCAGGGGCCAGCTGACTAATGTGAATGGCTGTAAATATTGTAATGTAGCGCTACTCTATTGAAGAACCTCTGTATAGTTACTTCATTTCCTTACATGGTTGAAAGTAGTCATTCAAATGTCTTACGTTTCCATAGTGTTATTAAAAAAAAAAAAAAAAAAAAAAAAAGAGGAGGTGCAGCTCGCCAGAATTCCCTGCTACAAAGCGGGCAACTTTCCCAGAACAAACACGATACCTCTGTGTTAATCAGCATGGAGCCTTATCCAGGGAATGGACCAGCATCTTGGTATTTTCACCACATCATTGGCATTTTCTGTGCAGACGAAAATAGATATAGAGTAAACCAACCCAATAAGTCAATTACAGGGTTTTATAGTGACGTACTGTAAAACATATGTCATGTTTTTCATTACCCAGAAAGTTCTTTTTGAAGAGGTGAACACAAAAAGTCGCATGCGTCAATTAACTTGATTAGACTGCCTCCTAACTAAACCCTTGCTTTTCGTGACTGGTGTAATCATGTGCACTCGTATGTGAGTGCATCTTTGAATACAGACTTAAATCCTTTTTATGATCCATACTTGCAGGTCGTGAAGGTAGCCAACCTCGGAGCAAAAAATACCTGGGTTGAGATCAGTAGTTGCTTCAGTCCAGTTTTCCAGGTGAGTGAAGAGGCCGTCTAGTGCGGGACTAGGGCTAGTACACATCCCATGGTGGAACACCAGCACGCATAACTAAATCTGGCACACTTTCGTGGCTCGTCTACATGGATGTGTATGGAATGCTACACGCTTGTCAGGTGAGAATCCAACACTCGAAAGGGTGAAGATTCCGGGAGTGTCAGTTTCTCTGGCTGATGTTGTAACTGAAGTACTTTTTATAGCACTGCTGGGAATTGTCTACTTTATTCCAGCCAAATCATCGATGCCACCGATTCCTAGTTTCTCCCTGTCTTGCCACACATTGTCTTTTGCGAAATGGCGACGAAGGTTCACTTTCTAATGAAATCTGATGGACTTTCAGAGACGCATTCTCTATTGAATGACATTTCAAGGAGCGTTTGTTATGTCAATGTGAATATTTGAACTTGAAATGATAGGATGTTAACGGAGTTGTGTGAATCTGATGAGATGGAAATATGGTCCTTGACAGAAAGGTTTCTGCACAACAAACAGTAAGTTTAAAGCTTGGATCTAGTAAGCTTGCTAAACTATCAGAAACGTTTGTTTCAATGATGGAATGTTTAGACCCGTTTCGGCTGCATGATGCAATGTATATGCTATGCTTGTGTTGATATGTACAACGGAGTCGCACACGACCAAAGGCTCTCGCAGCATGAGCTCGTTTCCTTCACACTGTGGTAAGGTAGCACAGCAAGGACGGCTCTCACTGTAGTTTGTGAGCAGTGCACATGTCCTTTAGGGTAAGGGGGATGAGAGTCATAATCACTCTTCAGCCTGCAGGACACAGGTTCAAACTGTAGGGCCGTCTGCGCTCCTCCAACGTTAATAAACTGAGTGCCATTATTTTGGGTAATAGTAATACCTATTTCCTTGTATCAAGTCGTTTCTATCTGAAAGAGAACAGGCTATATCTTCTTCATTGAGATCAGAATTAAGGGGAATCACGTATTGCGTCTTGCAAGGCTGGTGCCACTTTTATTCACTATATAACTGGCCCCCGGTAGGAGGTATGCAGATCGAACACCACTTCTGGTCAAACTGCCTCTATCTACAGAAGCATCTATAGAACATTTTACATTATCCATGCTATTCAATAATGGGCAGATGAATGGCTAAAGATGAATGCATCAAAAATAGAGATCCTTGTTGTGTGTTAAGAGGTTAAAGGCATGGTCTAGTAAAAAATGTTATTTAAAAAATAGATGGGAAACATACAAAAAAAATACTAGCATTCTATTTTTTAAAACTTCCTTTGTAAAATTTTGAGCTATTCAAAATTTGCAAAAGCAAGCACATGGGCCCTCCTGTGCTGGCTTTTGCTTTTGCGGCACTAATGAAGGAAAAGCCAGCCAGCTGTAGTAAACACAAGCTACCGCTGGGTGGCTTTCCCTTCATTAGTGCTGTACGCGGAGGATGGGGACCGGAGACCAGAGCAGGAAAGCTGCAGCTGAATCTCGGTAAGTGCTATTTAAAAAAAACAAAATAAGCAGTAGCTGCGTTTTTTTTCCTAAGTTTTCCGGGCTGGAGGAGCCCGGAAAACTTAGAAATAAAACCGCAGCTTTAAAAACGTTGTATTTATGTTTGCGGTCGCTTTTGAAGCGACCGCAAACATAAATACAACGTTATTGTGTTGGAAAACGCTGCTTTTTTTCTTTCCAAGTTTCTCAGGCTCCTCCGGCTCGGAGGAGCCTGAGAAACTCAGAAAGAAAAACCGCAGCGTTTTCCAACACAACCGCGTTGTGTTTCTGCCTGCTGTGGCTATCACTTTGGGTCTGCGGTGCTCCCAGGGGAGCACCGCAGACCCAAAGTGAAAGCCACAGCAGGCAGAAACACAACGCGGTTGTGTTTACATGCCGCGTAGTGCTTCTGCCTACAGCCGATTTCCCATTTGGGGCTCTCGGAGAGCCCCAAATGGGAAATGCTAAATGCTGCGTTGTTTCTGCCTGAATCTGCTTTCCCATTTGGGGCTCTAGCCCGAGAGCCCCAAATGGGAAAGCAGATTCAGGCAGAAACAACGCGGTTGTTTTCCGCAATGCTGCGTTGTTTCTGCCTGAATCTGCTTTCCCATTTTGGGCTCTAGCCCGAGAGCCCCAAATGGGAAAGCAGATTCAGGCAGAAACAACGCGGTTGTTTTCCGCAATGCTGCATTGTTTCTGCCTGAATCTGCTTTCCCATTTGGGGCTCTCGGGCTCGGGCCAAGGGGAGCCCCAAATGGGAAAGCAGATTCGGGCAGAAACAACGCGGTTGTGTTGGAAAACGCTGCGGTTTTTCTTTCCGAGTTTCTCAGGCTCCTCCGAGCCGGAGGAGCCTGAGAAACTTGGACAGAAAAACTGCAGCGTTTTCCAACACAATAACGTTGTATTTATGTTTGCAGTCGCTTCAAAAGCGACCGCAAACATAAATACAACGTTTTTAAAGCTGCGGCTCCTCCAACCCGGAAAACTTAGAAAAAAAACCGCAGCTAGTGCTTATTTATTTATTTATTTTTAAATAAATAGCACTTACCGAGATTCAGCTGCAGCTTTCCTGCTCTGGTCTCCGGTCCCCGTCCTCCGCGTACAGCACTAATGAAGGGAAATCCACCCAGCGGTAGCTTTTGTTTACTACAGCTGGCTGGCTTTTCCTTCATTAGTGCCGCAAAAGCAAAAGCCAGCACAGGAGGGCATCCATTTCAAAAAATGGATGCGCCCATGTGCTTGCTTTTGCGAATTTTGAGCTTGAATAGCTCAAAATTTTACACAGGAAGTTTTAAAAAAGAGAATGCTAGTATTTTTTTTATGTTGCCTATCTATTTTTTAAATAACATTTTTTTACCATGCCTTTAAGATTTATTCTAAACCTTCCAGCCATCATCACTTTTGTTGTGCTACAGTTACCCCGAGTGGGACGGGTATGCCGAGACATGGGTCCTGTGCTTGTTGAGCTTACCGACCCAAGCTACTCCTCACTGTTGAGGCCCAACAAGGCCGAAACATGTTTGTGGGTGCTAGTGGTCTCGTGCAGAAGGGATGTGACCAAGCAGTTTGGGCTGGACTGCCCTTTTTGGGGTGGGACCAAGCCTGATTTGCATATGATCTACCCCTTTTGTGATGGCTTGGCAGGCGAAGATTGGTTTGGATGGTCGCCCAGAGCAATGCCTGAGTTCAAGATAAAGATAAGGATGAAGATTATTTGAGATTGTGGGGTCCTTTTATGGCCTTGTATGACTGATGGGGAGATGGCATTGTTTTGGCGGTAAAGGTATTCGAGGTGTAGAGAGTGGGGTTCCTTTTTTTTTTTTAGTCTTGTCTTGTGTGTTTGTGGTTCTTTTTGATGGTTATGTTTCACTATGGTTGGTTTTCTGCTTGAAGTGAACTATTTAAGATACTCTTGTCAGTTTGTACATTTCATGCTTATACGGTCTGTGAAACATTGTTTCTCTTATTATTGTTGTTTATGAGGTAACTAATAAAGTGTTGTTAAAAAAAAATGATTTATTCTAAACATTCCAGCCATCGCCTCTTTTGTTGTGTGTGTCCTGGCTACAGCTTGGCCACCCAACATACATCAAATTAAATTTTCCCTGTAAGTTTCAACAGACATGAAATTGGGGGTTACACGTTTATCATGTGTCCCACAGATAACTGCCATCATATCAGGCTTCTTTACACATTGAGACTCAATTGCTTAACTTTCTACACAGTGTGCAAGCTGTAGTAGCGTTGGCCATCCTAAAAATTGACTATACAAAGCGTGAACTCCTGGGATACCAGTGGCTTCAATTTATTTAGGTACTACTCATCGCACGGCAAAGGAAGACCATTTAAAATTAAATCAATGGCAGAGATGCTGTTTGATGTTGCACACAGAGAGTGCGAGTTCCAGGAAGGACAGTGGGAAAAACTGAAGAGTTGAGAACGACCTGACAAATCTTGAGCTGGGAAACTGCTACCCAGACGAGGATGTAGCACCCCACTGAAGTAGAGCGACCTCGAGGCGATAACCTCTGCCTGCTGGGAAAGTGTGTCTTAAAGCCAAGCACAGACAACACTCATTTGTCTGACAGCCGGTATGCTGCTGTGCTAAAGTGAATCTTTAAGTTCAGAACAAGCTGGATCATGATTTGCTTAAATTGATGCCTGCTGGGAAAGTGGGTCTAAAAGTCCAGAGTGAACAGAGCCTTCATTTGTCGAAAACACAGCAGGCTGACTAAGCAAGGCTTCAAGCTCAGGACCATCTGAAATGTCACATCTAAACAAAGCAAAATAACTTTATTCGGCTGTCGGCCATTCATAGTACATCGTAACACATTGACATTTACTTAAGTTATCATAATACATCAAAACAAAAAGGGCCACCAGAGTTCAGATGGGGAGAGTGCCCCCCTACCACAGTTCAAGCGCCTCAAGCTCGAAGCAGCATTAGTTCACACTTTGCCTTTTTCCCAGGGTGGTACGGTTTACACCAGGTAGAATATTATTAAATGGGGCTGATCCTTGTGGGCCAACAGATCGTGGGAAGGGGTACAGGCTAATTACAATTACACTGTTGCCAGACCGGCTGTAGCTGCCTGCTCTACCCAGAACGCCTTTGGCCACCTTCTGGTCCCAAGATTCTACCCTTACAGAGTCACCATCGCTAGCCATATGACTACAGCTTGCTATGGCATCTCGGGTCACAAAGGTACACCTCCGCCCCTGTGGTACAAAGCCAGTACAAATATTTATTTAAGCGTGAATCCTTTGGTTCTCGCTTGTTATCAATCAATCTTGGCACCCCGAGTCCAAATGCTCTGGGTGCTTTAATGGCCTTAGCTCTGGAGTCAAAAGTTTCCCATTGGACCTAAATCACAGGCCTTCAATACTACGGGCTTTGGTTTAGAGGTAGGGGCCAAGAGGGGTGCCTTGGGCGTATTCGGCTGGGAAGATTAATCAACAGAAGGCTGTAACATAAAGGTGTGCTCATTGATCTCACCAGTAGTAGTGGCCAATGGTTTGTCCCCAGGGTCAAAGTTGTTGCAGCCGCCTCTTCCTTCAATTATTAATGAGCCCTGTGTAGCTTGGTTTGGGGGACGATCTGGATATAGATTGCCAGGACCCTTTACAACAGTTGACCCATTATTGATCTCCCCCCACGAGTCCCCCTCTTCCCCTCCTATGAGCCTCTACCAAGACCAGGAGTAGTGCCTTGATAACTGCAGGTTCGAAGAGTACCTAATTACAATTGCATCCCTGGGTGGTATGGGCCTCTGTGACAGGTGGATTGGGGATTGATCGAATGGCTGGGCTAGTTAGTTTAGGGGCCCTAAGTTGAGTCAGGCGGAGAAAGGAGCTAGAGCCTGATTGCATGTTAGACATTATCTCGCCCCAGGAGCTGCTGTTGAAACTAGGGGAGTGTTTATTATCCATCATGTCGTCAATCTCTTGGTCAATGTCCATTAGATCCAAGTGGCCTGATCCACAGATGGACAGGGTATAAACGTTGGTGTGCCCAGGCTCAGGCAGGGATTTAGTAGCCAAGGAGTTATTAAATGGCGGCATATTGGATGGCAGGCCATCCCCCTCCCCTTGAGACCTGTCAGGGAGATGGGGGCGGGGGGGGGCTATTATTGCACCTTCAGCCATTGGTGCTAATTGTTGCACTGCCCCGAGACTTGCCCGCTCAAAGGGGGTGACAATGGGCGGATGCCGAGGGAGCCAAGGAGGGGGCCAACAATTTACAGTGCAAGAAAGTTTCAGCTGGCGTTAGAAACGTGTGATCATGCCCATTACAGGAGTGGCAGGGGGTAGTAGAGCAGCCAATACTCCTGCGGTGGTCAGTGGACCTTCCTAAGTTAAAGAGGCTTCTCGTTTTTTGGACGCATAATTCTCTTCGGAGCGGAGGGCTGTTGATCCACCCAGATTGTTGGTCGTTTGACCACCATGAACCTCTAGTTTGGGTGTTAATACCCCTCCAAGGGAGTGTTGGGTAACCCCCAAAAACGGATGAATCTCCTTGGTCAGAGAATGTGCCTCTCCAGTGACCATGATGTTGCTATTGTCTTTTTCCCCGGGGGAAAAATCCATGTCGGTAACGCACTCCCCTTCATGTCGAAGTAGGGAAGACCCTCCATTTCTTCTCACAGCTAGAATCTTGCACTTGGATTTAGGGTCTGCAATGGCATAAGCTTGCTCAATAGACTGGGGGGGGGGGGTGTAAATTGTGAGCAGAAGAGAAGTGTGGAAAATGGGGATGTGGGGCACCGCCGATACCTCAGAAATCTCCATATGGAAATGCCACATATCGGGGAGTCACAGTCAGTCACAACAGGCCCCAACCAAACTTTGCCGCTCACGTGCCCTCCTCAAGGAGGAGTCTCAGGTAAACTTCCAAGTCAAGCCTCCTGCTTAGGGTCCCGCGGTTGACTCGTGGATGTAATCTCTTTGCCACCCTTAATGTTGGTGGAACACTCCTAACAGAGTGAAACACCCCACGCCCTTGATGCCACAGGCTTCGGACCTGAAGGGCCTTGTTGTAGGGTAAGTAGAGAAAGGGGCGTGGCATAGTACTGCAGCACTACGGCGTCCCGCCAGAGACGAGCTGCAGGCCCCAATGGAGTGAAACACACTGCGCCCTTGGTCCTGCAGGCTTTGGCCTTGTGGCAGGTTAAGTCGGGAAAGGGGCGTGGTTTACCGCTCCTGCACTACGGCATCCCACCGGAGACAAGGTTCCGGCCCCAACAGAGTGAAACGCCCTGTACCCTTTGTCCCGCTGGCTTGTCGAAAACACGGCAGGCTGACTAAGCAAGGCTTAAACTAAGGGCCGTTTGAAATGTCACATCTAAACCATTGTATGCTAAGAAAGCGAGTCTTGAAGCACAGAGCAAACTGCATGTATTTGTCCGAAACACTTCCTTCTGGGAATAGCAGGCCTTAAAACTCTTACTGGTATGTATGATATTGTTAATTTATATAGCGCCTATACACAGGCAAGTGTTTCAAAGCGCTCGAGGAGGGTGGTAGCATGGGAAAAACAGTTGCTCAGAGCCCTTAAAATTCTGAGACGATAATAGTCTGCACAGGCAGAGTAAATTAGTAAAAATTACATTTAACAGTTTGGGAGACAGCAAATGGGCCTGGCAGCGATTCTGCATTTTTAACAGTGTAATTAAGGGGTGAAGAAAAGGGAGAACAGACATACGATCTTCAGGTGTGGTGGGTAACGATTGAGCAAGTGCAAGGAGGGTCACAGGGAGGATGGGAGGATAGGATAAAGTGCACCCGGTCGGTTGAGACTGGGGTAAGTGCAGAGAGAGCCACTCTCTAGGGTTAATTTCACAAGTGCATTGAGTGTTGGTGGGGTGTAGAGCCCTGTGGCAAGTGCAGAAGTGGAATGGCAGGGGTGCCGGGGACCAGTGAGGATAAGGATCTCCCTCCAAATCTCTGCTTGTAGAACCGATTGAAATGTCATTCATTTGAATATTACTTCTGGGAAAGTCATTCTCAGACCCTATAACAAACACTGCTTTCTTTTGTATACTCTGCCATCCACTGGGAAAGTGAGTCGTAAAATCAACTGTAATTTGTGTTATTAAAATATTGCATTCTAGGAATAAAAGTCTTAAAGCTCAGAGTCCACTGAATCCTCTAAATCACTGTGTACTGTGAGTACTAAATGGCTGGTGAGAAATGAGAGCCATTATAACCCTTGCTAGTGCAGATTCGAGACATGCAAGAGCCAACTTTGGCTCATACCCAACTGAAAACTTGATTAAACTTGACCCTGTTTTCTTTCTTGATTTCATGGAGTCTGTCACACTAGATCTAGTCCCCCTTACTTTTTGGGCCATTGGAGTGGTTTGAGAAAAGAGCTGTTATTTCTCACACCCTAAAGACTATTACGACTCGTAGGACAATGTTCTGTGCGCTATGCACGATAAATATTTTGAACACAACTAACATATTTTACCCTGAGACCTGATGCCACTCTAATAGGGTGATTTGCTCAGAAAGTTCCTTCTCACTTTCACAAAACAAAAATCCTACACATCCTTTACACCAGGGGCTAGTAATGATAATCTCTTATTGTTGCTCTTTTGGGGTGTGGGGTATGCAACATGGTCCTGGGGGAGGGAGTAGAGGGTGTAGTGTGAGGGCAATCCCTAACCCTTCCTATGCGAGCCACCAATGTGATCATTGGTACCACTTTCTGTCACCCATTGCCTTCTAGTGCTGGTTCTGGCCCACACGCTCTCTTCTATTATAGAACCACAACTCCTACGATACACCGGGGGGCAACTAAGAAAACCTGGACCTGCGTAATGGTAAGCCAGAAACACTGCAACTGACACCAATTTTGAACCTTCACTACAAGACAACCTTCACCACCCAGCATACCAAACAAGCAAGAACAGGGTACTTTCTGACCCACAGCATGCCAGAGAAGCCATCAGAGGCTGTTACGAAAAAAGTGCTGGAAATGTGGGCGGGCCTTGCTTTTCACCTGTGTAACCCAGCCACTGGTTGAAAGACTGGGTCAGCTTCGCCCACAGTCAGGTGAGCGCTGGAACTAATAGAGGGGGGAGGTTAGAAGCAAAAGCTATGCAGTATAAAAGGGAAGCAAGTGAAAATCGGAGTGTGGATTGCAGAGGTGAGGTACGGAACTGTGGCTAGAACGGAGAGACCAGGTGAAGGACAGACGAGTGCTGAGGACTTGCTGATGAAGTTGGTGTGGCGTGCAGGTGAGGTATTTGTAGTGAGAGGGTGTGGTACCACTTTGTGAGAGTGAAGCAGCGAGTGAAAGAATGTTTGCGAGGGTGATGGTTGTAGTGAGGGAAGAGTGGGTGATAGGAGTAAGGGAGTGAGGCTAATGTGTAGAGTGACCAAGTGGGTACTGTAAATGAGTATGCTTTGCAGAATGGTGTAGACGAAGGGTGTGAGGAAAAGGGTGCAGGAGAGAAGTGAGGGTGTGAAAGAATAGTGAGAGTGAGTGCATTAGGTAAGTTGAGAGAGAGATTGCTAGGTAAGCGTGAGCAGGGCACCATATTACTGAGTAGCGTAGTCGGGAGGGGTGTGAGTAATGTAGTTGGGAGGGTAGAGAGTAGCGCAGTAGAAAGGGGTGAGTAACAGGGAGGAGGGGAGAGAGTAGATCAGAAGGGAGGAAGGGTGAAAGTAGAGGAGGGGTGAGGAGGGTTGAGAGGAGCAGATAGAGCCAGAGTGTTGCACATCGGAGGAACAGTAGAGAAAGACTTAAGGGGAGCAGAGGGGCTAGTATTGGAGTAGAGTAGGCGAGAGCATTAGGAACATCATGGAAGGGAGTGACTGAGTAAGAGGAAGGACCAGAATGTCTGTTAACGCACCAGCATAACACCACTCTTATTTGTCATCATATCTCCGGAAAGCATTAGGTTAGGTTGCCACCTTTGAAGAACTCCAGCGGGAAATAGATAGTACTTTGAGATGTTTTGCTTTATGCCTTCGCCTCTAGCCAGCAGGACTTTTAGGCTGTAAGGGTTACCCATCTCTAGTCAACCATCACCCCGGGGATCGGGGAAGCCTGGGCTGGAGTGTAGGGAGCTCAAGGGAGATGAGATGGAGAGGGACGGCCATTCAATTTGAATGAAAATCCTGTATGAAACTTTGTGTGTTATTGCGGCCATCTTTGATAAGTGTCTGACCGTCTTGATCCTTATACATTGCTTCTGTATTGTCAATCAAAGATTTTTGCCACTGGTTTTGTACCACATTATTTCTGATCACCTCTGCGTGGTCTATCGTCCTCAGGCATACTGTAAATGACTGCTGGACTGCAGTGTATATACCTCTATGCCTCACTTCTCATCACATATTAAGTAGTTTTTTCTAAGTAAGGAAAAAAAACTCGCCTCTTCATTCAAGTATAACTTATAATAAACTCCGATTGAGACCTCTCTGGTGAAGCTCACCAGTTTGTTGGGAAGTCGTTTTCGTACATCCATCATTTGGAATGAAGATGACTTTGCACAAGATGGTTTTTAGGATTTGGAGTTTTTTTATTGCTGATCAAGAAATGGTTACTGGCAATTTATACTATTTGTCTTCTTGTGGTCAAAATATGAGCCAATGATATATCTCTTGTGTTTAATGTTGGTATCTTGTCATGAACGTGCACGTGCCGTCTTACTCATCTTCATTAACTTGACGGTCCAGTCCGCTGATGTGTTTACTTGGACACGCCCACCTGGACACATTTATATTGACGTGGCAGAGGAATGCCAGGCTATGCATGTCTGAGACAACTCTTGGTGAATCCTTGAACTGCTGCAAAAGTCAAGCAATCTCACTTATTTGTGGCCTGTTGCTTCGCTGGAATGTGCAATGTTTTCATGCTGTACTGTGTTTATCATGATTTTGTCCGCAGTCCATTTCTGCAAGTCAGAAAACAACACATTTTTTCAATCAAAATCAAACTTTTGCACATTGTATACAATAATTAGATGATGCTCTGTGATGGGTTATGGTATTAAGGTGGGGGGATGTAGGTGAGCGCTAAGGGTGATCTTCCCCGCATTTAGTTTCGGTAAAATGTGCAAATAAATGGATGGATTCACGTAGATATGATTGTTTTAGTTAATGTTTGTAGTGTTACTTTCAGGCTTTACTTCAAGGTCCAGCATGTGCTTTTCCCATAGATGTAAGTTTTAAGTTGGGAGTCACAAGCTAAAACAAGAACATATTCTAAACTACTGCTCATCACCCTGTCCTAAATTACCATAAAATAGTTAATAAATCTCGACCCCAGCGTCACAAGTCTCTTACATACGCCGGATTCTCAACCAGGCCATTCTCCAATCTGTTCTCACCAACCCAATAATGTTTCAAAACTTATTGCCACATCATCATGGCTTACCTGCCACTCTTCTCATAAGGTCTGTGCTTATTCGTTTTACAGTAGCTGGAAACATACGAGGACAAGGCTAGGACTTTACTCATAATAGCGGAGAATGCAGCACCCCTGAGTCAGCATATGAGTCATTGTGTTATGAATTAAGGGCTTTCGTCAATAATTGTTTGTTCAAACTAAGTCTGGTAAGGCACACGTCTACAAGCTCAAGAGTTTTTTTGTAACTTCATTTTTTAATTTATTCTGTGCTATGGGAATGTAATTTTTTTGTGGATGAGGGGGTTGAAACGGCGTGGAGATTAATGTGGAATGCAACACCTTTTGGGTTGGGAAAGAGAGTAGGAAGTAAAATGAGACTGGCTCAAGTTTATTACACTACCCACTCTTTGGGCTTTGTATGATGTATTTATTTATGTATAAGACACTCTGTTGCAACAAAAGCAGCCACCTGCCACTCATAATTTGGCAGAGTCCTTCAAGAAATCACCCGGTACTCTTATTGAGGCCGTTAACCTATTCAGGTTTTCCGAATCTGTTCAATTTCTTTATTTCTTGCCCCTTTGTATGATATAGATTGGACCTCTGTCATGTTACCAGCCTGTTTCATCCCTCTCTTTTGTTAAACTAAACACGAGAATTGCCAATAGTTAAGGGGGTAAGGTTGTACCATTATTGACCCATTGTAATTCAATAGAATTGGTAATGTCCATCACCTGACTTTAGTTCCTGAGGGGTGAGATCAGAATAAGGCTAAGTAACCAGAACCAAGACTCCTGTAAGACTCCAGTCAATAATGCTTGTAGCACATAAATGTGCCAACACGTCACTCCCGAACTCCCATGAATTCAGGCTTATTCAGTTGTCTGATTTGGGAGAGCTTCTGCTGAAGTGCTTGTGGCTTTGGGAGCAACGTGATTTTGCTTTCTCATTCCAAAAATTCCCTTGCATCTTCCAACGTTTTCATGGCCCCAGCCTTAAACTAACATATGTGCCATGTTTATTGTCTTTTATTTTTTTATAACGTCCTTAATACTTAAGAGGTTTCTAAGGGCGGACCCGTTATTCGAACCTGTACTGTACCTGTACTGAGTATACTACCTGTAAATTCATAGTATTTCTTTGTATAATTCCATGGTTCGAAATTAAGGGGAGCTGGGAGCTATTCAGCTTCTGTTTGTAGTCTAGTGCCTGGTTAGTATGAGACTAACAGCTACCAGGAGCTACTTTTGGCTGCAGGCTAACTGAGGCTAACCAAACACACTTTTGTGAATTTATCTCTGTGCATTTGGGACAAAATGTAAATAAATATTAGGACACATCTATATGACATGCAAAGCATAAGGGCTCATACATAATGAACATATTGAGAGGGTTGGCATCTTATGTGGAAGTTAGAATTGCTGAAAGCTATGTACAAGCTTCTCGCCCCAGATGTAGCTCTAGGTCACTGGTTAATGCTAGATACCCAGGAACTGCTTTTTGCGCATGCTTATTTGATCTCGATTTCAATCCCTGCAATTATAACGCAGTATGATTTTTTTTTTTTCCCTCTCCTGTTGTACCTTTTCTGAAATTGCAAATAAATGCGACGCGAAGACGTACTTTATGAACCAACTGCAACAAAAGAGTTGGTGCATCCTGATAAAGAGGACCCAGGCACATGCAGTATACGATGATGGTCATTGGCACCCTGCACCCATGCTGTGAGAGTAATGGGTGCCTCGCCGTCCACTCCACTAACATGGGGGCAGGGTGCACCTTAAACGGCACATCACTTTTTTACTGCAAGTTTAATATTTTTGTTCCGATTTCTGGAAAGCAGTTGTAAAATGCTGACACTTCTCTTGTGCACAACCGTTTCACCTCTTCATTGCATTAAAGGAAGAGCTCTGAAAAGACGCCCAACTCCCTTGTGCCTTCCCGTTCACCAGGCCTGTGTTCGAAAGGGGCAGCCCTAGCGGACCAGTAGCGCAGAGCGCGCAGCCCGTGCCGGATCCATTCCTGACTAAGGGCAGCTCGCTGGAATGCACCTGCCACTCAAAGCTCCATCTTACCTGGCTAAAAACGTCATATCTGAAGGCAAAACAAGGAGGTAATGAGCAAACTGGCCTATAGTAAATTAATAATGCATATCCGATTAGCCCCAGTTCCCCTCTGCATCTGTAAGGAACTGCAGACTCTCCTCCACAAGGAACATCTAAAGCCCCCTCTCCTTTCCACTGCATTTTACCTCTTCCTCCAGAACAGCCCTCCCTTGGTTGCTATGTTCGTGCTTTATAAATCTCCTAGATACATATACATACTCGACTCGAATAAACTAAGCACACATTATTTTGAATGTGACTGGAAACTCCATGCGCAAAGGAAATTGTGCATGCTGGTATTTTGGTGAATCAGTGCTTACTCAAAGTGCATTTTTTCCACTTAAATGCACTCTTGTCACAGGCAAGTACAGACTTTTTTTCGGAATCCTTTATTTGGTTCTCAAAATGAGGCCCTCCATTTTCAAAGACCCCTTTCCCACTTGCGAGCATACATTTCGTCACCTTAGCAAACCTCCAATCCGCTTGCAAACCCGCGAATAGTAACAAGATATTGAGTATTCGATAACTGTAAGAAATTCATGTATGTGATTGTATCAGAAAAGCACTTTGAGTTAATCGTTTATTATCATGGAAAGTAGGGGAGCAGTCTGGCACAAAATGCTGAGGAAACAGGACACTGATTGCAGTAGATTTATCCGTGTTTGAAGAAGTGTGGCTATAAGTACCAGATTTCTCCAGTTTGGGATTGAGTGAATGCCAGAGCTTCTCCAGTGACTATCATCTTCTACAAACAGTAAGCGTTAATCGCACAGTCTGTTATGTAACGCTGTAGTTATTGTGACAATTGAGGGAACTCGCCACTTCTCCCCAAAGTGGAGCCCCTCTCTCTGAGGCTAGGGAGGTGAGCCTGCTCCGCAACACCCTCCTTAGGGTTCTAGGCAACTGGGACGTCACCGGAAGCGACGACTCCTGAAGTCAAGGCATATATGGGACTGTCTCCCATATTCAATACTTCCAATTTTCAAGGTTTGAAGAAGAAACAAGAGAAAAGAGCAGCTTGCTCTTTAACTGAAAAGTCTAGATCCACTGAGATGAGTGGATTTAAAGGGGTGTTCGTTAACTTGGCAGAGGAAAGAGAGAGCAAAGAGGGAGGATCACATGGTGAAGCAGGGAAGTGCCCTGGTAATGTTAGGGTGTCTGTAGGCAGGGCCGTGGACTAGCGCAGAGTACGCAAATTCTAAAGTTGCTGGAAGTCGGCAACAGAGAAGCAAGCTTCGTGGAGTCCGAAGGAGATGAGAATCTGACCAGAGTGCAGTCTGAGTAGTGGTGGTGACATGACCAGGAGATTATAGTGGTGGGCAGGCAGCCCAGGCAGCGACGCCAAGGCTGCTATAGCTAACGTGTTTCCCCAGTGAGGAATATCGAAGTTGGGAGAGAGTAGGAGCAGCATCAGGCATAGACATCAGCAAGCAGATGAATGAAGAAGAGAAAACACCTGGAGAGACATGAACCGTACACAACCCTGAGACGTTCCCACCTGAATGAGAAGGTAATGGGGAATGGGGAGGAACGGGAACCGAGGCGGCAATCATTATGAGAATGCTGAAACTTGTCCCAGTAGAAATGAGAAAAACGAGTAAGTAAATCTGACAAACTTGAACTGCCTGGGTGAAGGAAAGAGAAGCATAAACCACCTCAATGGGAAAGAAAGAGAATTATAAGAATTTGAAACAGTTTAAAGTACATTAGAAAGTCTGGGACACCTTTATGATAAACAATTTAGAAGAAAGTACAGTATTTTTTTGGAAAGAAGGGACGATTAACCCTGTGTGTGAAGTGAATGAATTGTATATAAGAACGGCAGAAGATAAGGAGCAGAAGACCCAAGAAGCCTTCACAAATCACTGGGAAATATACCAACAAGAGAAATAAGAATCCCATAGAGGCTTCTAATTTGCCTGAATATGCAAGCCCTTTCCTGAATATGCAAATCCAACCAGGCTCGAGGAAAGTCATTGCATCAAAGAAAGGGAGCAGCAAGAGCCCGATGAGAGTTGTATGAGCTAATACGAGGAGTCATAAAAGTCTATGTGAAAATTACATATCAAGCTTGAGTTCAAAAGACTGAAGAGAACCATATAAGAAGCGCTTGTTGGGAGAAGGGAGACATTCTCCTGACTTCTTTTTTTGGTTCAACTTAGTAGCAGGGTCAGATAGAATTCGTTTCTGGACAGTGAATTCATTCTTTTTGGATATTTCAAGTTTAATGATGAGCACCTTAGTGCAGTATCATTTGATAGTCATTCTAAAAATGCCCTCCAAGAGTCTGTGTCCTTCTGATCCGCTGCCGTTTTAAAAGACTGCTTAGAACTCATTTTAGAGACTGCTATAACCGTCAGTGATTTCAAGGTGACCCAGATAGAAGGGTGAACACCTTTTTTTGGAACTTAGCTAATCAAGATCCCAAAGAAAAGACATTCATCCTGGGTTGCAATCCCTCACTAAAGGAGGCCGTTGCTGCGTGGAAGCAAAAAAACTCCAGATAGCAATTTTGGTTTGCAGTAGGCACAGTCAGTTACAGTGCAAAGGAATAAGCTGACATTTTCCCCATCGGAGAAATTGGGCATCTCCATTGAACAAAACAGATCCCGTTTATAGGTTCTCTCCTAGGCTAATGAACAAGTAGTTGTTAATTACTTCTATAAGATGGAGATTATCATGATCTTGTATTAGTAACAATTTCTGAATGATGTTCATCCTCTTGCCTGTCAATTTCTTCTTTTCATGAGACCACATAGTCCTCCCCTGTCTATACGTCGAGCTTTATTGTTTTTATCACTTCATTCTAAATGGATTTCATTAGGGCGGTTCATATGTGCAGCTAAAATCGGCATTCTTTGGTCTACATGGATAACCGCATTTCTTGAGCAAATTGGGGAAATGGGTGGTTATCTGGAAACCTGAAAGAGTAAGCAAAGCTTCACCATCCCCAGAGATCCATTCGAAATGGTTGGTTTATGTTCTGTGATATTTTCTCTGGCAGATGTTAAATGCCACAGTCACTGTGCAGCTACTGAGGCCCGACCCTGAAAATAAGTAACACTCAGGGCATTATAAGGGGAGTAATCAAGCAGTGGGCACATCTAAGACTGGAAATCCCCCAATGTATATTATTCTGCGGTTATAAGGATAGATCTTCTTAGAAGTGTCCTTATGAACTTGATGTGTGATCAAAAAACAATGAGATCTTCCTCTATCAATAATTTCACAATATCTCAGGGTAGCTACCTATGTATATTGCAGATGATACTCAGTTGTACATGAGAATAAATATCATGCAGGATATCATTCGTCTCTACGATTATCTAGCCATCATCCAGTCCTGGATGTGGACTGCCTACCTCAAACTAAACCCATCCAAGAACAAATTCATCCTAATCGGTCCACCCGATAAAAAAACATGTCCAGCAATGGCTCGATGATATACACCCAGAAGGATTTGATCCACACCTCTGAGACTCCGCAAAATCCTCAGGCTTCGCCATTGACCACAGACTGTTCTTCCAGAAACACATAGGCAACAAGGCCCAAGCAGCTTGGCTCAGAATCTCTACCCTTTGAAAAATCAAACCCTTCATCCCGCCTCAGGACTTCTGCACCAAAGGACAGGCCCTTGTAGTCTTGCACATCGATGGGGGAAATTCTCTCCTGACAGGGCTCCCAGGTGCTCACTTGGCTCCCCTAAAAGCAGTCCACCTCGCTGCAGAATGTCTTATTACGGGAGCATAGAAATTTGACTGAATTACCCACATCCCACTTGTACATTGGCACCACTCCAGACCAGGATACTCTTCAAGACTGCATGTATCTACAAAACAGTCACAAGCAGCACACCAGCGCACCTGGCAGCTAAGCTCCACGTATCTGATGGCACACGCTCCTCGTGCAGCAAATCGACCAACCTGCTTGAATTGCAACTCGTCTGCAAAGAGAGGACCCGCAAACAATCCTTCTCTTGTCATGCACCCACCCTCTGGAAGTGGATTGTGGTGTCTGCTCGGAATGCCCCACAATTATCCAATATTGCAAAGCTCTGAAAACATGGCTCTTTCAACCACACCTGACCAATGACTAATTCCAGTGGACGCACAGACCTCACAGTACTGCGCTATTGTTAAAAGATGCCAGCCCAAATGCCGGCTCCCCACCCTCTGTACAGCGCCCGCTGCTCTCGAGTTAGTTCCACGATTTAAACAATAAAATAAAATAACATAAAAATCTGTCTTCAGAAATAGAAACCATGAGCCAAGATTGCCTATGGCATTTTTCTTTTGCAATACAGGCATGCCACTTGACTATGCTCTGATACAGTCTCACATCATGCAAAATAGAGTATTACTACATTATACCATCAAAACATTTCTGCATTTACAATATGCCAGCATCAGGGGTAGTGGTGTTTGCCTGAGGGGCAGGTAAAGTAGGGTCGACTGTGGCAAATATTTCTGGATAATTTTTTTTATCAGTGTTCCAGTTTGGGGTGAAATTTGTTGGGCAGTACATTCAGCTGAACCAGAAAGGAATCCCAAATGGTAATGCACTCAACCAAACCATGAGGGCAAACCACATGTTGGTCCTTTCCACACAATTCTCCACTTAGTCAACCAGGGCCAGTGTTTCGCTTCAGCTGTGTTAAGTGTTGTATTGGTCATGCAGCAATGTCTCTTAAAATGTATTTTTACATTTGTGACCAGTCAATTTTGTTATCTTGACCATAATATTAACCAATATCCCTGTGTTTAATAATTGTAATTAGTATCAATAAGTACAAAACAATACAGAAACTATAGGATTGTAGACTAGTGAATCACCCCTAGACTGAACATATACTATACGCAAACATGTCAATTCACTTGTGCTCTAAGCAGGTCAATTTATTGTCAGTGCAACGCAATTTCTAAAATATGGCCACGGTATCTACAAACATGTAGGCATAATAAGTTGCAAGTGAGGTTATTACATTAGTAGAAGGCTTTGAGTTTGACCCGACAAAATAATCGATTGGTCTCGACATAGTGTCACTGTATTTTATGATGCCTCAGGTCTTGTAATGCAAATGAGACCACCAAGGGACCTCTTACCTGTTTATCTTGTGGTGCGTGGAGGTAGCACTTACACAAAATATTAAAATCTAGTGTGATAATAATCCTTTTAAAGATAACATCAAAGTACGGAAGCGATACATAGATGATGTGATATGGACTGGGGATTTAGATGGAGCTATTGCCTTCACTACTTGGCTTAATAACCAAGATATTTACAAATCACAGTTAGTTATAGCAATGATCACATGAATTTTCTTGACATGACCATACATTTTGACAGTCTGCTTAAAACCCTAGCAGTAAAGCCATTCCATTAGCCCATAGATAAACTCATTGCTGCTATATACTAGTTTTCACCCAAAACATACTCTGGACAACTTGCCGTTTGGGCAGTTTTTACAACTAAAGCGGACTAGTTCCAATAAAAATGATTTGGCTGTAGAAGCTAATAAAGTGAGTCAAAATTGATTACATAGGGGATACCCAGCAGCACTGATCAATGATCGTTAATAAGAGCCAGAAATAATGATCTTGACTATGGCAAAAGAACAAAAAATACTGATAGTCTAGTGTTTGTGAGTACCTTTTATAGTTTGTCTAACTCTATTAGAAAGGTTGTAATGAGGAATTGAAGGAAGGAAATCTCCATTAAAAAGGCTGCTGTATCTTAAGAGAAATACAAACTTGAAGGACCAGATAATGAGAAATCGTATCAGAATGAAACAAGACAACCAGTTAAATACAATGGACATGTGGGATTTAGAGAGAATAATGGGCCATTGTACATGTTGCAGCCACATATCAAGGAGTACAAAGTTTGAACTGGGTTTGCACTCACCTTGGACACAGACCTCTTTTACTAACTGCAATTCAGAAATAGTGATTTACAACGTGATATATATATATTTCTGAGGCTTGTGGAATCTTCTTAGATCACATGCTATTAGTGGAAGCTGCAAAGTGTTACAGTTGTTTTCGAAACTCAAAAAGGGACATCGACAGGGCGTGCCAATAATACCATCCCTAGTCTGGCATCTACTGTAGCCATGGTGCTTCATGCGTTGAGTTCCCTCAGATTGTTTTTTTCCGCCATCATAGTCGGTCCATATTGCAGAACTCGTTCTGGCTATCCCCTTTTGCTTAGAAAAATGAAATCTAGTTTATTAATTCAGTCCTTTGTTAGCCGGTCTCCCGCAAGTTCTTAGGCGACGGCATTGAGGATGAACTACTATCTTCAGCAACTACACCAACTTGTCTCGATTAACCTTTCATAGGGCCTCGGGAGGCCTCAACGGGCCTCAGCCCTCACAGTAAGGAGAGTGGGGGGTGGTTCATTCTTTAGTCTCTTAGAGAATGCATATTGCTTTCTACACCCACTTATTTCGCCAGGCTGCCTTCCCCTTACACAATGGAGAATACACCCTTCAAGTTTTGCCCATCCTGTAATCGTAAATTCCCTTGGAAAGACTTGCACTGGGTGTGCAATTTCTGTCTCCCAAGGGATCACGCTGAGGGACAGTGCACGTCATGCAAACTGTTGAAGCCCAAAACACTTAAGGACCTCAAAACAAAACGCTGGGCCCACCATGCCATGCAGGCCGAGGCCGCCATGGACGTTGAGTGAGCCTCCGGTGATGGCAGCATCGACGTCTACAGGGACGGTGAGGGAGATTGGGATCCATCGGATACCCGCATGCAAACCACTGACCCCAACAGGCAGGCTGGCGGTTCTACTTCAGGGCTGACACTCGTGGCACTAGCATGACGAAGCACACCACACAAATCACAACTCCAATGCTGTCCTCAAAGCTGACCTGAAAACCGGACACAGAGTCAAGGGGGAGGTCTGAAAGTTCCCTGTCCTCTGGGTCATCACACTTCCATCACGACAGGCCCCGAAACTGAAAGGCAAGTCTGTTTCTGACACCGTGTCTAAAGTCACAAAGTCCTCACACGCCGACAACTGGGCGTCAACGACCCCTCACATGCCTAAACAACCGCTGAAGGACGCGTCGAAGGCCTCTTGGAAAACTACACCGAGCTCGAAGATGAGTGAGCTCATTAAGAAACACGTCCCAGATAGGCTATTGAAAAGTCATGTCGGAGAACCATAAGTCTTCTAAAATACAGGCAGAGGGCTCTAGTTTCGGGACTATAACCCAGAGAGAGGGCATCATTTTGGGGGTTATGCGCCATCAAAAAAAAAACTGCACCAGATCCAACACCCACCCCACCTGCCTCTCTCCCCACCCCCGTAATCCCAAGTTCATCACAATGCAGAGCAGAAATGATTAAGAGTCATGAGACGGATGTCTTTCCTAGATAATTTATTTTTCGATAACCTCACAACCGCCCACACCTCCCCCACAATCTCTTACTAAATCTTCAGGGTGCCCCACACAGCGGGCCAGCTACTACTCAAAGCGGGGTAGCAGTATCCAGCCCCCTACCAAGAGAGACCGCACAGACCCCACACAAGCTTCCACCTCACGGCAGGGACTTGAGGCAGCTTTCTTATTGTGACACCATGCAAGACTTCCAGGACACTGGAAGTTACACTGACCCAGAAGACCAAGGGGACATGGTTGATGTTGACCAATTTTATGAAGACGACGAGGATGTCTACGTCATACAGTCGCCAGATCAGTCAAACCCACCAGTGGCAGACTCGCCAGTGGATAATCAAATACAGTATAATGACATGCTCCTAAAAGCGGTAGAACATTTTAAAATAGATACACAAGAGACACAGGTGGACAAGGACTTTGTTGAGGACATACTGGGTGATAAAAAGTCTGCTACCCAATTCATCCCCGTACTTCAATCAGTAGAGAGCCACATCCAACCCTCTGATTACGCCAAATTTAACACTGGAAGTTGCCCCCGCATTGAGAGTTTTCCGGCCAGCTCCCTCACACCCCCTTTACATCAGGGGGCAGTTAAAACCAGACTCCTCAGTGGTAACTACTACTAGAAAGAGAGCAGAAACACCTTTGGCCTCTCCCAAAGCCCCTCCTGATAAGGAGAGTAAAAGGATTTACACTTTTGGAAAAAAAGTAGCCTCTTCGGCAGCTTACCAGGCTAGAATCGCTAATAACACCAGCTTATTAGCTAGTTACAACTGTCAGAAGTGGGATGAAATGGCCAAGCAAATAGCCTCAGTCCCAGAGTCCCTGAAAACACAATTGTCACTCTCGATTGCAGAAGGTAAACAAATAGCAAACTGCCTCCTCAAGAACAACTTGGATGCAGCAGATGATGCAGGAAGAGTAATGACAGAGTGCATGTTGATCAAACGCCATGCCTGGCTACGCCAGTCTGGCTTCAAGCTCGAGACTCCGGCTACCGTCCTTAATATGCCCATAGAGCCCAATGTTTTGTTTGGAAAAGCGGTGGAAGATGCTCTAAAGAGCGCAAAATAAGAATATGATACACTAAAATCATTAGGGCAACTCACCAATAAACCCTCAGGACAAAGGGGGGACTACAATTTTTGAGGTTTTAGAGGGAAAAACTCTCAACGTGCATCAGGTTACAACCTTGGTCAAAGCTCGTCCTGGGTTTCCTCGCAGGGACAGTCCTCTCAAGAAGGGTTTCCAAGAGGCCAAAGAAGATTTTGCAGTAGGGGTAGATTCTCCTCCAGAGGCATCCCAACAAAGCAAGGACCACCCACTGCAAGTTCCCTCCCATGCTACTCCAGTAGGAGGCCGCATTTCATACTTTACCCACATATTGGAGGGAATCACCTCGGACGAGTGGGTACTTTCACCCGTGGTGGGCGGTTATTGTATAGAACTGTTATAGCAACCCACCAACCACCCACCAGGACAAAGGAACACCTCCAATGAAGAACAGCGTATCCTGTTGGAAGAGGTGACAGCGCTGATCTTAAAGGACGCCATAGAAATTGTCCCGGTGAACCAGGTAAACAAGGGTATTTATTCAATGTACTTCCTCACAATGCACCCTGTCTTAGACCTGCACCCTGCAAACACCTATGTCAAGCCACAGCAATTCTGCAGGACAACGCTACCGGAAGTAATCCCACTGCTAAAGCGGGGGGACTACATGGCAACCTTGGATATGAAAGATGCATACTTTCATATTTCAATGTTCCCAGCGCACAGAAGATTCTTGCGTTTCAAAATAGCGAACCATCACTACCAATTCTATATGCTGCCCTTCAGCAAGGGTATTCACCAAGGTACTGGCAGCACATCTACGCAGGGAGTCAATCCCGGTGTACCCTTACCTGGACACCTGGCTGATCACAGGAAAATCCCCAAATTTGCAAGCGAAATACCCAAAAAACAATCAATCTACTTTTTCAATCGGGTTTCTCAATCAACGAGAAAAAGTCAAGCCTTGTACCAAACAAGACCAAACCGTTCCTAGGAGCTGTTAAGAAAACCGAATAGGGTCTAGTCTTTCCATCGAAAGATAGAATACAAAACATACTGCTGCAAATACCTTAGTGTCTAGCCGGTCGCCAGATAACCGTACGCAAAGCAATACGCCTGCTCGGGATGATGGCATCATGCGTTTACCTGGTCCCACACGCATGATTGTGCATGCGCCCAATGCAAGAGTGGTTGGCAAAACAGTGGTCTCAGGCAAGCAGTCAGTGGGACGATCTAGTGGTTGTTTCGCGAACCCTAGTACAAGCTCCACGCTGGTGGACAAAGGATAACCTGTTAAAGGGAAAACCCTTACACGACCCAGCGGTGCAAGCGGTTGTCACAACAGACCCATCACTCACCGGTAGGAGGGGCCCATTACCTTCACTCATTACCTTCACTCAAATCACATCCCAGAATCGCATCAACTTTCTGGAACTTCTAGCAGTGCTCAAGACATTACAAACCTTCCAAGCACACCTGACAAATCAAACAGTGCAAATGCTCGCAGACAGCACCACTGACATGTTTTACATAAACAAGCAGGGGTCATACATTCTCCATGTCTGTCCAAGCTAGCACAAAAAATATCGAAGTGGGCACTCAATTTCTGTAGCGGACTCACTAAACAGAGATCCTCTACCAGAAGAGCACGAGTGGCAACTCAACAGAGATCTCGTTGACTACATTTTCACACAATGGGGCTACACCCTGTTAGACTTGTTCGCAACAAGGCAAATAATGCCCAGGCTTTGAATCCTGGGTTCCCCAACACGACTCCCAGGGGGAACGCCCCTGTGGTTAAACTGGCCAGGGAAATTTGTCTACGCTCTCCCCCCCCCCAACCCCTCTAATGAGCAAAGTGGTGAACAAGATGCACAAAGAAAAAGTGACATTAATCCTTTTTGCTCTTATGTGGTCGAGACAACCTTGGTATCCACGTCTGCGCAAACTGGCGATGTGCAACCCGATGAAACTCCTGTGCCCCTTCAACATGCTCACACAGCACAGGGGGTTGGGGTGGGACGACTTTACACCCTCAACCTCAGTCTATGAAATTGGCATCTTGGCTTCTGAAGTCCTAGAGTTTGGCCATTTAAATCTACCTCAAAGGTGTATGGAAATCCTCAGAGGCACGTAAACCAAACACTAGACACTGTTACTTTAACAAGTGGAAGAGATTTGTAATTTAGTGCTAGTCAAAACAAACCCAATAGAATGTACTCCATCACACATTCTTCATTACATGCTCCAGTTACTAGACTCAGGGCTAGAATTTAACTCGCTCAAAGTTCACCTAGCGGCTCTATCCTTGTACACCACTTATCAAAGTAAGGTGTCCTGGTGGAAAGTCACGGCCATTAAGGCATTCATGGATGGAGTAAAAGGATTCCTCTCCTATTTCAAATCAGCCGCCATGGTGGGACCTAAAAGTAGTACTTGCAAAGCCCCCCTTCCCTTTGAGCTTATGCATAAGTCCAGCCTTGAACACCTCACATATAAGACTTCTTTTCTGGTGGCTATCACCTCCATAAGGAGAGTCGCTGAACTGCAAGCTTTGTCAGTGCAAAACCCTTTCTTTGTTATCTACAAAGACAAATTGGTATTAAGAACGCACCTTAGGTTTTCACCCAAGTTCATTTCAAAGTTCCATGGCAATCAGACCATTGAACTACCAGCTTTCTTCCACAATCGATAAAACTTGGCTGAGAAAAAACTTCATACACTAGATCTAAGGTGGGTAGTCCTTTACTATGAAAACAAAGCCAGACCGCTAAGCAAAACAGACCAACTGTTCGTCTCCATAGCTCCAGGCAGGGAAGGAGACCGCATGTCCAAAAACGCCATCTCCAGATGCATAGTCAGATGCATACAGCTCTGCTACCCTATCAAATAAAACATTGCCTTTCACACCAAGAGCTCACTCCACCAGGGGTACAGGAGCAACCTTGGCTTTTATAGCAAACATCTTGCTGGGCGCCATTTGCAAAGCAGCTACATGGAGCTCTATCCACACTTTTACCCAGCACTATTGCATTGACACTCACTCTAAAGCAGATTCCCAGGGGGGGACAGGCGGTGCTAAAACATCTGTTTGCTGCTGTTCCTTCTCACAACCTACCACCTTCTCCAAACAATGCTTGCTAATCTATGCATAGCATGTGATCTAAGCAGATTCCACAAGCCTCTGAAGGGATTCATTAGTCACCATGATCGTATTTCTGATGCTTGTATCTGCTTAGATTCACGTGCACCCACCCTTCCACCCGGTGGAGTAGAAGGTGCATAGATGTTTTTTAAATTAAATAAAATTTTAGGTATTTGTCTATCTTTTTTTGTATATAGAGTAATTTTATGCATTATGTGTAAAGTTTGTAAATTAAACTATATCACATTATAAATAAATTAAATAGATGTTTTCTGGGCGTTATCTGATAAACAATCTGGTTACTACACCTGTACTCGCAACCTCATGTCGGAAACAAAACAATCTGAGGGACCTCGACGCGTGAATCACCTGGATACAGTAGACGTCGCACTAGGGATAGTACTACTGGCACTCCCTGTCGGCGTCTCTTTTTGCGTTACGAAAACAACTGTAATACTCTGCAGCTAATCCACTAGATGTCGGCCTATGCATAGCATGTGAATCTAAGCAGAGACAGGCATCAGAAATATGATTACAGTGAGTAATGTATTATATATATATATATATATATATATATATAAAAAGGTGAGAATAGGAAACACACAGCATACAAGTTGCATACAAAACTAGGTGCCATCAGCACCTTTAGTGAATCACTGTGTCTCAAAACAACATGCATTTCAAAAACTGAAATGAACAGTTCTAAACAAGATCAGAAAGGGTCAAGACATAGAAATTGAGAGTAGTAAAGAACAAGAGCTAATTTGTATGACCAAAAGTGACACCAGGGGACTGAATGAGTGTATTGAGTGGTATAAAGTAACCAGTTCTCCACACAGACACACGTAATTTATGCATGCCACCAGCCTTGAATAAGTTAATAGTGTGAGGATCTCGAAGTATCGAAGCATATAGGCCTTTTACATCAGTGAAATGAATGATTTGTAGCCACTGTGCGCTTGTGTACCATTGGAGAAAGGTCCGGTGGATGTTACTCGCACATCACTCTGATGTAACATGCTTAATTGATCCCCAGGGGAAGAGGCAGCACAAGCGTCATCACTGCTCACTGGTTGACGCTTCTATGGCGAAACACACGCTGGCCGGGCATGTACTTGCACGACCATGGTGGTAGATTCTTAAATGCTACATTTAAGTTGGTAAGAATTTCAGGGGCTGGCACCTGCTAGATAGGAGTCATTTGGGGGAAGTAGACCGATTGGAAGACTGTGGCCCTCATTCCAACCCAGGCGTTAAGGGTTTAACGGCGCCGTTAACCCTTAACGCCTGCTAAGCGTCCTTGGCGCTAATTACGGCACTGTAATTTACGGTGCCGTAATTGGCGCCTTCCCCACTCCCATTATGAAACATGGGGAAGGGTAAATGGGGATTGGGGATTTACTGCCCCACTCACCTTGGAATGGGGCAGTAAATCCGCCACCCACCATGGTGTAAACAGAGTTTACACCATGGTGGTAAAGATGGGAATTTACCACCTGGGTTGGAATGAGGGCCTGTGTGTCTTTTTGTCATTCCAGTGTAAGAGACCAATTGGGTCCATTGAATAGATTTTTCCACAGTGCTGATGCCTTAAAGATTGGGCTTGTGACTAGTGTTCATTATCATCAATATATGTATTGCTTTTCCAGAATTGTGTATAGTTATAGTAATGCTGCATATTTTGTGCTCTGCAGGCTTTTGAACAGTGCAAGAGGACACCCAAGGAGAATTTGTTCAGCTCCCTAGATTGGACATTGATCGTTCAGAAGCTCAAGTGGAGGGTGGAACGAACATTTGTAAGGTGTCACTCTCCACGTATTGGACCAGCAAGATGCATACAAAATACCACTAGTGTGGTACAAAGCTTGAAGGTGTAGCTGCACAGAAGTGGTGCGGAATGTTAATGAGGCTAGGTACTATTGGGTATATGCTGTTGAGCAGTAGATTGGAATGTAGGAGTCCAGTGCTCTGATTCCATTGATATAGATATTGATATGCGCATCTTGTTTCCCTTGATGACGTTCTGTAATTTAATGTTGGTGAAAGGAATGGAACATGTTGGGTATTGTTAGGATGTTTAACTACAATACAAATTGATATGTGCTATGAGTAGCCATTGACATTGTTAAAGGTGTATACTAATTGATTGTAACACATGCTAAAATCAAGATCAATCCATGATTTCATTATTACTTTTTGCACGATGCCACTGTATTGCATTTTGTCTAATTGTTTATGGTTAGGGTGAGTTCAACTTGGACAAGAATGCATTTGTGCAGCTTTTTGTTTTATTGTGTTGAATTGTATATAATGTAACTATGCATGTTGTGATAGTCTACATTGGTGTATACTATGCATGTTGTTGGAATTCGAGCTGCAATGCCTTATTATGTCCGCGTGTTTGAGTTGCACTGCAATAAAACGGCCTGCTTGGAGCATGTGTGAATGGGCCTTTTTTGTATAGTATTGGTATCAATAAGACATTAGCAGTCAGCAGAAGGCATACGTTTTTTAGTGGCTGCACCTTCTTATATTGGGCCCGGTGGAAGTGTGTAGCTGTTGACGCTTCACAGGTGTATTGCTTGTCAAGAGGATTTGACAACACAGCACAAGAACGATTTCCATTGGTTCACTTTGCCATAAATCCAGTCCCCAGGCAAAGGCATTCTTGATGTGGTGGTTTTAGTAGCTCTTACTTGGAAAACTCTGCTTCGCTATACGGCAGAAGGAGGGAAAAGCGTCTCTGTCAAAAGGGCATCTCTGCTTGGTTTGGCGCGAGGTACTGCTTTCAGAACTCTTTTGCATGCGAGGCCCCTAGTGTGGTTGCAGATAGCCTAGTCACAGATCCTGTTAAAAAAAAAAAAAAAATCATTCGGCACTTGTTCCTTCGTCTGATCCACCTCCACTGGTACATCATACTCCCCTATTCTTTTAGGACCTATTTTTAATATGTAATATTTCCTAGCACCTAGAATGATTGTTAACGACTGTATTACTGACATTGTGCACATGCATTTTTTCTGCATCTGACTTTATTTAAAAAATGTTTTATGTAATACATGAATCCCACATCGTCTGGCTCCTGTTGCATCGGTTTTATGTAAGCCTAAAGTAACAGCAATGTTACGGATGAGCACCTTTCAGACAGCACCCACACATTTCAAATATTTTTGCACTTTTTAAGATGGGCCATCAGGGGATTTGGAGGAAGGTGATCAGCAGTCCTGGCCATTTCTATGCGATTCACGGCACCAAATTATGGAAGCAAATGGGTGGAGAGTATTTCATTTTCATAGCATTTCAAAGAAACGGTCTGTCTATCCCCATCAGAAAGAAAGAACCTGCACCAGTGAATAAAACAATCAATTTCATAGGTTTTCCCCCAGGCTAACGAACAGAGAGTTTCTCATTCCTTACCTGAACTAGTGATTCTCATGACCTTGTATAGGTAACAGTTTCTAAACAATGTTCTCTTGTCTGCACATCTCCTCCTTACATGTGACCATGTGGTCCTTCCTCTACTTAAAACATTACTCCAATTTATCGCATGACACGTTCCTCCTTCTCTCTTCCCTCTGCTGCTTAATATACAGCAAAGGCTTAAGTATTTTGTCGATCCTGCAAGCCAAGCCTTTATCATTTACGCTTCCCAGTGGCAACACATATCACTCACTTTCTAACGCATTACTTAAGCAATATGCCCCGAGCCGTGGGGCCATTACCAAGTCAGGTTATGTCCCGGGGACCATAGTTACAAGCCCAGGCAAGGCCCCATTTCGAGCCTCCTCATTGGCTGAGGGGCTGCCACTCCCCTGCCGGGGACAAAGAAATGCAATCCCGGACGAGGGATTCCCGGCGAGGTATGGACCTGGCGAGGGCCAATTGGAATGTTTGTTTCATTCTGGTCGACTCTCGCCGGGTACTTGTAGAGAATATTTCATGGATTACTGTGTAACTGGTGGTATTATGGCAGTTAATCATAGCGATTTATGAATTGCTAATAACAAGACTTCTTTCCCTTTTTCCACACTCTCGAGGTCAGCAATTTCGAGAACTCTTTCCCAGATATGCATAACTGAGGCAGAAATCACCAAAGACTCAGCAGAATATATGGCTGACCAAAAACGGTCAAAGCCTATTCTTTCAATAGTACAGAAGTTGGTATAACCCTTGACATGATAACTTATTAAATTTGGGCGATTGGTTTCTATAGTGTTTTTACAAAGGCGACACAAACGTTTCCCACAAGGAATTTGTATCCAAACACTGGCGACATCAGCACAAGAAGTTGATTCAATTGCAAATATAAAATACATCTCTTGAGCTTGTTACTATACCGTTTTGTAAGATAGCTACTAAGTTCTTGACTCGGGAAACTCTGGGTAGCATACAATGCGTAGCGTTTCTTTAGTGTGAGATATTCAATAGACGTCATACCATCCCAGGCTAGCAATTTCTTTTTAATTTCAAAAGAAAATGTGCATCTTCCAGCAACGCGCTGGGGGACAGACCTATAACGTGACTGCGAGACTCTAATCCATGTGGGCACAGTTTTCAAACCTGCCTGGTATGTGCCGCAAATGTTGTCAACATAGTGCCATGAACATTTTGTTCCAGCAACATTTTTCTCAACATTTTACAACTGTACATCCATTGTGTAAATAGGGAAGTAGTGCCCAGTTCTAAACGCAACGCTCCTGCTGGGACTGTTGCAAGGAGTCCCACTAAGGGCCTCAGCAACTTTCCTTCTGTATGTTTCAACCATTTCACTTAGTGGTTTGCTAGTGTTTCCGTGTGGTATAGTATTCTAGGGACTAACCGTTTCTTATAAATCTTAACAAATCCTGTGATAGACCGTCCAACCACATTCGCTATGAAATGTTTGATTACTTGCCATTTACTCATGGCTTTAAGCGGAATGTAGGACTTACTTATGCTGGACACTGGGAGTACTATAAATTGGCAGGCCTAAATACAAATACTGGTCAACGGCCTGGAGTCTCCCCACCTATATGACAAGCATATCTCATTAGATGCTTTTGTTTCCCTTTAATTACCATGACCATGGTTTTGTTTCTATTGATTTGCAAATAATTTTCAGACACATAAATAAATAAAGAGCGGCAATTGTATGCTGGATGTCAAAAGAAGTTCTGTATAATAAAACTGTCAGCAGCAAAAGAAATCCAGGGTGTAGACGCTTCACGTATATTGGGGGGGGGGGGGTTGTGGGGGAATATTTACCCCGGGTCAAACCAGCGTCCATTTCTTGCCACATAAAGGTTGAACAAGAGGGGTGCTAAAGCGCACCCTTGCTTGAGTCCTTTAGTCAGGCAGATCGGGGCTGTGATTGTTCCATCCTGGGTGAGCCTAATAATGTTAGTAGAAAGTGTTTTGATGTAGCCAAGCAAAATGGAATCTACACCCCAGCGCTCCAGTTTGGTCCACAACCGAGGGCGTGATACACTGTCAAACGCTGAGGTGTAGTCCACGAAGTATAGGTAAAACCCCCTATCCATGCCATGAAGGACATCCACAGATAAAAGCTGGAGTGCCCACATAACATGTGTTGATGACCCTCCCTTTCTGTAATCTATTTGTTGTGGTTTCAGGATTTTGGCTACTTCGGCCCACTTGGCGAGTAATCTCAGGAGGATGGCCGTAAATATTCTGCTGCCGCTGTCTAGCATTGCTAGCAATCGATAGTTTGTAGGGTCGTTATGACTTCTTTTCTTGTACACTGGTATTAATTTGGACCGTCTCCAGCTGCTCGGTACAATACTGGTTCTAATTATGCGCTTTAATACAACGTTCGCCAACCCGTCAGGACCCGGGGTTCTTGATGCTTTTATTTTTGCTCTAATACTTAATATATCAAGTAAGTCAAACTGTAGCCCACCCATGCAGGTAACCAACCGGTTGTAGCAACTTTGCCTCATCCATAGAGCAGTCAGGTTCTAAATATAGTCGTTTTATATGAATATTCCAAGCCTGCTCTGAAATATTTAATAGTTCTAATGGCGATTATGCCCTAGGGTAGGAGCGACATAGGTGCCAAATTGCTCTGGCGTCGTGAGTTTTTATCAATGCTATTCAGCGATTTCCAGTTTAAGAGTACTCATGAAAAGCATACTTCTTTGTTTATGGTTGCAATGGCCAAGCAAAGTTTTGCTTTTTGGTTATGTTGGCCATATCAAAGATCGGAAGGACGCCCGCTTAGCTTTTTCCCAACTAGTTTGAGGCCACAGGAATGATAGCAAAGCTGACATATCTCCAGTTGCAGCAAGTAGCTCAGCTGGCGTGTACGGACTGGACAATGCTAAAGTATATATTTTCTCTGCATTGGCTTTTGTCCACACAATACGGTTTTCTTGGGAGTTGCAAGTGACTCTGGCTAACACACTTACTCGTTCACTCAGTATTGCTAGGTCCAGAGTGACCTGCAACATAGCGTGATCACCAATAAATTGACTACTTTCTACAGATGCTTTTTTTGGGCTGGTTTGTTTAATGTTTTCTGTGACGCAAGCGCTTTGTGCAATGACCTCTGAAACGGGGTCCTTGATCCAAATCCACATGTCCCTTGTGTTACGCTCACGTTGGTCAACAAAGGACTCAAAACAAGTAAAAAAATCAAAACTGCTGTATTCTTCACAAAAATAAATCTTTTTGTTATGGAATGTTGGCCTCTGAGGCCTCCCTTGGCATCCGCAGGACAACTGTCCTTTGTCCTACCAAGTCTCCCACCGTAAGGCTCCAGCTGAGTGGCGACAGTCACTCACAGTCTCTGGGGTTTATAGTGCCAGTATTTCTTTCTTGGCTGGATGTAGAAACTTTTTTTGGTTCGGTTTTGTTTCACCCGGATGTCTTGTTGATTTCGTCAGGATGTTGGTCCTTCTGGACTTGCTGATTACTTGGCCTCAAGTATTCACTATACTTTGAGTATAGTATATACTTTGTATATGCTATACTCAAACTATACTTTGAGTACTGGAGGAACGCATCAGGAATCGACCCTTGACCAGTGCATAATTCACCAGAGATATTTTTAACTGACAAAACACCTTCCCTAGATAATTTCTCATCAACCTAGTTCATATTCTGCTCTGCCTAGCCACCTCACCGTATTATCTGGCCATCGCTGGAAAAGAGCAGTATTTCTCTAGTTTGCTGAACTTTTCCAGCTCTCTTTAATATCTCACTGTACATTCAAATTTGTGTTTTTAAAATCGCCACCCCAGAAGTCTGTCAATATTGGGTCCATAAACATTAACCATCAAAAGTGTCACCCCATTTATTAATCTGTGTAGAATGCTACATCTCTCCATAGGATATAAAGTTGAAGAGAGACATTGAAAGCTCACAGATCTGTGGATCAATGTCAATACACCTCTCGATTGGTTGGAGTAGTTGTGTATTGAACCTTTGGGGACCTTTTCTAGCGAATGCCTCATGAACCAATTTATTAGAAAGTGTCTCCTGCAAAAGCAGGATCTTTAGTTTGTACCTCTTAATGTAAGAGAGGAGTTTACACGCTTTGATGGGGTGGTTCAAACCCCCTGACATTCCAACTCATGAACATTATCTCACCCTTATTCAAGGATCTGCTATCCACCCACCCTGTCAAACAGGCACTGATTACCAGCCATGCAAAATGAACCGTCATGCTTCACCACAAGTATACAATGATGCGATTAACTGGCCAAGTGTTTTGAAAGAAGAAATCCTGCCCTGCATCCCCTCACTACTTCCTTTAACATATGTGGTGTATCTCTGGAACATCATACCACCAGTAATTCTGCTTTCTTGCAAAACAAAGGGGCCCTGATTTGAGCCCGCATGTGCACCTTACCACAATGGGATCAAGAAGAATGGCAGTGCAGATACAGCTACAACAAAACCAAAAGGTTAGCTTACATTACATTTCTCATGCGTAGTAACCTCAAAACAGCAAGACTAGGATTCCTCCATTGGCTGGCATAGGAATGGTACTTTCAATGAACTTGCTAGCCTGTTCCGGAACACAGCTTTGCTGGATATAGCATGGCATATTTAATCTGACACCAAGACGTTTCTTCATGTCCAGTAATGACGTGTTCTAATTCTGACCCAGAAGAGAAATGTCCGGGTATAAATAAAATCTGCTTGATTCATAGCACAGCTCTCCCTTCTCTTTAGCATATTTTAGCATATTTTAGCAATAGGTCTCCATCTCTGTAGTTCAGGATGCGGGCACAATAAGACCGGGAGGAGTGCCATGTTTAGGCTTAGCAAACCATGTCCAGTGCTCCTTCTCCACCATAAAGCACAGCAAAAGCAGAGGACAATCCAGGACCTTCTTAAGGATTTACTCCTCAAAACGTTCCATGCTACCCAGAGATTCGGTCTCAAGCATACCAACTATGCACACATTATTACGTCTGGAATGGGATTCCAGTTCTTCACACTAGGACCACCTTTAAATCCTTGCGTAAGGATGAAATTGTTAAGATCAACCTTGTAATGTCATCTTCAGTTTGTCTGATCTGCACTCCTATACTCCCACGGATGCCTCTTGCACGTCAGGGAAGCATATCGAACTTACACCAGCATAGCAAGGTAGGACAGTAGGGCTATTTACGTGCTGTTAGAGCAATGCGGGCAGGCTTCTGCTCTGCAATGATTTTCCAAGCGTGAGGCACAGCCACGGCAGAAGTTAATTCCAGCAGAAGCATGCATTTCGTCCTCTCATTTTTTAGAGACTTCAATTCAATGATGCTTTGTGAACACCACTCGAGTATTGCTCCTTCAGAGATGTTCAATTGACCACACAAGCCTTCGCCAGTAGTTACTCGGGTACCTCTCGATTTTTCTGCTATTTTCAGATGCAATGACCTTCACAGGCTACATACTGCACTAGATACACTAAATGCTCTTTTGCAATTGTTTTTTTTTTTTTTTGACAGTGTTTGATATTTTCACATGTCCCCCTGACAAATCCCCCCCCCCACTTTTTTCTATCAGCTGCCATTCATTGGTTTAACAGGTGAACTTCCCAAATAAGAGTATTCTGTGATATTGGAGCTAACCCTACACACCCCTGTGAGAAATACAGGGTAAGTGACATGTGGAGGTTTTCGTAATAAGTGCAGTAGACGTATCCACTGGTCGAGTATCTCAATTTCAAGCGCTATTCCAATACAACTTTTTTCTGTCCCCCTAAGGTTCTCTTTCCTGCCCTGAGGAAGGCTTGACATGGTTGCCATGATCAATGGCATGCCAAAACGTGCAACCAAGAAGGGGTATTGCATAACTATTAGATATTTCACGTAGGCAGATCCAAGGCACAATTATTTAATTAATCGCGTCAGAAAAATACGTCAGGGTTGTGCATCTTGCAGTAGTCCATAAGATGAACTATTATTCAACCAATGTATGATGACTATGATTTTGGTTTTGTTTCAAATTTTTTGCTCTGTTCTTTTCTTTGTTAATTGTCATTTTTATCATATGTATCTCCTTAGAACATTGTCTTTAGGAATTGCTTCTTAATATACCTTATGTAAATATGCTCTTTTTACTTTTCTATGTTAGAATACCTTCACACATGAACAGCAAATTTCTCTTTGTTACATACACATTAAAATCATTTTCAACATGAGATACTCTTTGTGACTTTTGTGCACGACAATAATTGTTATAAATAACTATAAATACATACAACCCTCAGTGTTGTCAGCAGCGTTGCTACTCGTTTTGTTGATTACTGTATATTGACCCATCAGAATGCATTAAAATGTCTGTTTTTTCTTTGTGAACCCATTCTTTTCTTTAAGTCACAAAGTTGTGTTTTCATTTTGTGTCTCTGATCTTGTTTCAGCTATATTTTCACTTTTTCAATCTTTATTGTTGTCGTCTTCACCAATTTACTGACATTGTTTATCTAAGCTTCACCACAACCAGACCTCAATACAACAAGCTTTATTTCAGAATGACTGTCCGAGCAGAGCCAGCAGACGTGATGATCCTGTCTGCATGCACCCACGGCTGTTGCTGACCTCTGATAGCATTCCACAACTCCCAGGTCCTTTGTCCAACCCATGCAAGAGGCAAGCCAAGCGGGCAGGTGTGAAAATATTTCTATTGCTGTGCTGGAGTGCAGTGATGAGTAGTGGCTAAAACAGCTTCTTCACCCCCACATTGCTACTAAACAAGCACTGACCCCAATCATAAAGGTGAAACGCCCACAACCCTCTAGGTGTACCGCCTTTGCCTCTGGTAATAGTGCATGCTGTGGGTAGGCTATTTACTTCGGGTGGAATGTGAGCTCATAATTGTAGCAACCCAAACAGCATAAGTATTGTAGATCAAAAATAAAAGTATGCCCTATTAAGGTTCTAGATAATAGGAACTTAAATAAAACAATCAATGCAACCAACTATTTAAAAAATAAAAACCCACCCCTATAAGAGAAACACAGACAATGAAGACTTTTTATATAAAAGGGCACTTTACTTTGGATTGATGAGCAGGGGTGATCAGGCATAGAGATTTCAGCAGCAATGTCACTGTGGAGGACTAAAGGAAAGATTGGGGCTTAAACATCAGTATTGTCTTCTAAGGTGGGCAGTGCCTCGTCAAATAACTTTTGTATCTTGTCTTTGGGGCTCAACAGCATCAAGTCGGACTTCTAGATGCTTTTCTGCAATTGAGCCATGTCAAGATGATATTCATGCGGTCCCAATGGTTAATGGCATTGAGTTGGTTTGAGTCGTTGGCTCCTGTTGTATTGAGTCAGCGTTTGAGTCATTCGAGTTGATTACTTTCAATGGTTCAGTTTGGTTGTTGAGTTGGCAACAAAACAATGCTTCTGTGGAGTCAAGCTGTGGTTGGATATCATGCGTCAGGGTTCCAGCAGGTCGAGTCAGCGCTGGAGTCAATTGCTTCCATAGAGTCCAGCTAGCGATTTGGTTGATTTGATGGGGTCTGCTGCAATTGGTTATGCCTGCATCTGGATGTCTCAAAGAGCATGATAGCGGTTCAAAAACATATAGTGCCGAAAGCAGCACCGTGGATCCTGACGTAGCCCGATGTGAGTCTAGCATGGACGATGCAGCTCAAAGATGTCTTGATGCCTCAATATCATATTGTGTCAGTTTGGTGAGCAGGGTTTGGTGAGCACCATAAAACATGGTTCCAGCTGCTACTGGACTTCTGGGTTGCTGGGCTACCCAATCCAGGTTCTCCACAGACTGGGTGAGTTCTTAGTCCTCCCCTTTCCAGTTCCAGACATTTGGCAGGTACTGTTATTGGTTCTTCCCCTCCAGTGAGCCGCATCCTGGATACAGTGTGCATGCAACAGAGAAGAAATGGTCCACAGCAATGTCACCCCACAGCTCTCCTTCAATGGTTAGGGAGAAGAGTTTTCAATTGTCTTGTAAACCTTTCTTCACTCCTGTGGCAGAGGACTTTGCAATAGATTGTGTCCCCAGCAGAATTGTTCTTGTTTTTTGAGATTCTAAAGGTGAAACTGGGGACAGGATAATCCTGATTAGTACTTGACGCTGCAGATGGCGGCCATGCAAGCACATTCTGGGAGAGGCATTCAACATACCATCCTGCACACTTGTGATTGGGCAAAATCTGGTAAAACAATCTGCAGTGGGTTTTACTGCAGAGGACCACAAGAATTAACATTCAGTGATTTTCCTCAGCGACTTGAGTGGCTTCCACTCTCAATGTAGGCTGACTAATGGATAACACTATCCTTGTTAAAAATGTGGCAACTGATGTTAAATAATCAATTTGGAAAGAGTGATGGAGGGATAAGTCTTCAAGGTCCTTCCATTAGGCTGTCCTTGCCAAATGAGGGGAAAGAGGACATTGAGGACAAATGTTAAGTGTACGTGACTTTGTGTTACACTACAACATCAAGGTTTTTATGGTGGCGGCCAGGTTTACAGTACTTCAATACCCACTGTGGGCTAATGGATGAATTTGCAGGTCCTGATTCTTTCTGCTTCTATTTCCATGATTTAAAAAATAGGTTTAACTCTCACATGGGGTCGGGGGAGGCATGGGATGGTCACATTACCTTAGTTTTCTTTAGGTGGACAGTTTCCTGCACCTGTTTTTTTTTTCCTGAGAGCCTACTCCGGGCTGCTATACGTGGACGACTACCCAGATAGGCCCTTGCAAGCAGACCTTTCATGAATGAGCTGTGAGGAGCCAGGAATGAGACCGAGATCCAAGGGTTTCATGGTTTTGGTCAGAGACTTTTATTAAAATAAAAGGGCTGGGGAAGTGCCTCTCTGTCCCTGCTCTGAGGTGTTTTCCTTACCTAAAACCAAAACTAAGTGTCTGTCAAGTTCAGAATGTCCTAAGCAAAACATTGTCCATATCCAAAGTATTATTGTGGCCCTTACAAAATAAACTCTTAAGGCGAAAAGGGTAATGTCTTTGCCCCTGAGTGGTTTATAAATGTTCAAAAAGGAAAATGCGTAACTCCACCACAAAAGTTCCAGAAGGATAGATGGAGTATCTTATTCCATTATTCTTTGTATATTCAAAGATAACAGTCCCTGGGTTTCTCTTGTTCCACAACACAACTGATACAAAAAAACAGCTTGGCTCTTCGTCTTTCTTGTTAGGATTCCTGGTGTACTCCGCAGCCGGGTTTTTAGTCCTCTTAGCTTTGGTTTCACACAGCCTTTTGCTAGTCCTGATGCAACTTCTCAGGACCCCTTTCGGTGGGGTATTTCATGTATACTGTTCAGTCTGTCCTTTCTTATGTGAAAACACTTGCAGTTGCCTGGTATACTCCCCTTCCAGGGCTTTTTTAAACACACTTGCAGTTGCCTGGTATACTCTCCTTCCAGGGCTTTTTTAAACACACTTGCCACTGCCTGGTATACTTCTCCTGCCAAGTGTGAGAAACCTGAGGGTATTCTCACTACTTCTTCCCCTGATCCTCTGCACAGGCGTCCAGGGGATGGCCATTGCTGCTCGATCCTGAACCTGGGGGTGGACAAGCTAGGGAGGATCACCTGGATGGAGGGTCCTTGGGGATTAGGAGTGGGGTACCCACATTATCCCTCTTTTCCGCCGGATGGCCAATCTACCCTCACCCCTCCCACAACCTCATTAGGCTACGGTAAAACAGCTACCTTCATTTTCCCACATGAAAGAGCAGGGAAGGAAACCGTATACTCAATTACTCGGAACTGAAGGACAAGTATGTCCTGTTAACTGGAGTATTGGAGGTCAGGCAACCCAGCCCTGACCACACACATGCTGAGAGAGCAGAGGGAGAAGCAGTTGGAAGAGCAGAAGGGTGGCTGAGTCCAGCAGGGGATCCCTTCTCAGTCCCAAGCCAGGTTCTGCCAAGAGAGAGGAGCGAGCTGTGAATCCTGATTGGAGCCGAGAAGCCAAGGAGCAGGGAACTGCAGGGAGAGAAGCCTGGAGAACCAGAGGAGAGTGGCGTGCCAAGGCGCTGGCCCAGTGTTTGGGAAGGATGGCAGCAAGGCTAGGGAGCCGTGTCTCCAGGAGCCGGAGCGAGGCAGCCTGTGTCCTGCTGGCGGTGTAAGGAAAAGTGCTTGTTCCATTGGAAGGTGTGCCTATCCCAAGGGGATCTGAGGGGTAGGTGGTGAGACCCTGACCTCGATCCCATATGCCCGGGCAGACCGCTCACCAGCGCAACGTTACCCGGTGAGTTTCAAGCCAGTAAGCGAAAGAAACTGGCGCGTGCAGCTAGCTGGAGTGGGAAGGGAGAAATACTGACAGATTTTGCAAAGTGCCAAAAAGTGGAAAGCAAGAAAGAAAGCAGAAAGTGAATGGATAGAAAGCAAAAGGCTTAAGAGAATAAGAAGGGTGCGAGAGAGCACTGAAGAGCAAAATAAATGTGCTATAGGCACGATAAGGAAAAGGACAGGTGCAATGGTGCATAAAAGTTAAGAAGTGAATGTGCAAGAGGCCCAGTGGAGAGAAAGTGAATCAAAGCAAGGTGTCAGGGTCGCGACAAGGTGAAAGTAGAGAAAGCCAAAGTAGGTGCAAGTGTGCACAGCAAAGGGTTACAGGAAGCACCTGACGATGAATGGATAGAAGAAAAGCAATTACAGGAAATACAGAGAGGGGGCCAAAGATCAGAGTGGTCACAAGAGCCTGGCGTTTTAGAAAGTCTCTGGTTTTGCCTCATGAGAAGCTTGTGTATGAAAGGAACTTTAAATAAGTAAAAGGTACATCTTGACAAGTAGAATTTTATGTTTGGAACTGAAGGTACCTAAGCTTGGGGAAGGGAACCCTAAGCGGCCTAACAAAGGTGAATACTTATTTGGTGAAACGGAGGCATAAGTTTGAAGAAGGGAACCCCGAGAAGCCTGAGAGAAACAGTGTTATATTGTTGCTTTGTCTAAAACTTGGGAAAATTGAAGCTTGGGGAAGGGAATCTCCAGGAAATAAAGGTATTAGAAGTTGTTCAGTGCAAGAACTTTGTGGAGAAGAGTTAACTAACAACCTCTTTTTGATTGTGCTGAACTTTAATGATACTGACAGAGCCACACCTGGTGAGAAGACCACCGGAAACCTGCCTTGGTATACATTTCTTTTTGAATCACTATTTTTCTTTAAAGAGACGTCCTACCACATTTTATCAAAGTGTGAGTGCAAGCATAGGTTTAGACACAGACAGATTTTGGCTTTGGACTTTCAGACATTGACGGCCCTTGGAAACATCATTTGAGGAAACCATCCTTTTAGAGTTGGGGGCCAGTTAGTTATTAAACCAACCCCAGCATTATAGTAAATAAAGGTTTTGAAACTATAACACTTGAGTCTGTGTCTCTCTTGATACCATGCCTGTCTCACACAAGACTTACTTAAGCACACTTGCAACTGCACGGTATACTTCCCCTGCCAGGACTTTCTTAAATGCACACACATGCAGCTTTACAGATGTAATGAGCACAAGAGCAACATAAGAACTAAAAATGTGTGCTCACCAATTGCTAGACACCTCATGGACCAAAGACATCCAGTAGCCCAACTGAGGTTTATGGTACTAGAAGTGGTACAGAAACTCTATAGAGGTGGGGATTTGCCTAAAAAATGGAATTAAACAGAACTCTGCTGGATAGAGAAACTGAGCAGTCTGTCCCCAAACGGCATGAATGAGCAGTTTTATTCAGGCGCATTCCTGTAAAAGCATACATGTAAAACTATTCCCTCAAAAGCCACTGATGTTGGTATCCATGGTCTCTGTTCTATAAATGGTACAATGTATAGATTGTAAGCATGTGCACCCTAACCCTATAACATCCACCTGGAGTAGATTTTCCTTAATTAGTTTGAGCATGGCAGGGAGTTAAACTTGGATTAACTATACAAAACTCTGATAAGACTAAATTGTACCACCCTGTTTTTGTCATCACATGGAAGGATGAGAACACACCAGAAGAGACACTGGCCAACTAAGCGATCTCTTCAATCTGATTTACCCGGTGAGATTATGTATATTGTTATTATAGAGGAAAATTATGTTTATTACATAAGTAGCAAAGGGTAATATTGTGATACTTGACATTCCTTAATATGTGACTTCAAACATGTAATGACCTGTTACTCATACTCCTCGGTTTATTAGGACCTGCATTAAAACTCGTTTTTACATCACCACATCACCAGCGTCTAGATATTGATGCGTGTCACGTCACTTGTTTACATGTGACATCATCGCGCTAAGACATCGCAATGACGTTCCTTCTTATAGTGGGCATTTTTGAATGACGCTTAGTATTAGGAACGCGAGATTCAGAAGAGCAGACTACAGGATGCCATGCGGTAAGTAAAAGGGACCTATGTCCCTGATATATACCAGAGGAGGGATTCCCACTGAGCAAATATTTGTGTCTTCATATTTTACTTCTATCTACAGGGTTTAAGCGGGATGAGGAACGAAGGGCGAATTGCCAGCCACATCTCAACTTAATGTCATACATGAATAGCTATTAGCTGCCCTATGGAGGAAAGCCTCCAAACCACTCTCCATACAATCCTCATGTCTTGCATGAGTACGGACTTTGCATGAGCTTGAAACCCCTTTTTCTCATTATTGTTCCCAAAGGATGGGGAGGGCATTGGATGCCATTATCTATATACAACATATCCTGAACTGAGATAACCGCTGGGAAAAGAGATTACAGATATGCTGCACAGTTGCTACCAGTTCTTTACAGATATAATTGTGAGACTTATGATAATTTTGGCCAGGCTTCATGAAGAGCTGGTGTGATATCATACAAAGTGACCCTGATGACTGTAGAATGTACTTGACATCAGACAGTCGGAGGTACGATGATTATCACATTATGCTCCAATGTACCATAATTGAGTTTATGTTTGGCTGTTCAATTATACCTATCAACTTTATTTCTAAACAGTTTGGAGAACAGTTGGCATTAAGAATTGACAACACACATTTTGATCATTGAATTCTGTTCTACACAAGGTGAATGAGCTAGGGTTTGGTCATGATAGATTGTATTGGGGGATATTAGCATGTACATACATATGAGTACCCCATTCTAAAAAGCGTGTTTTTTCTGTTTTCAAGCTATAGATAACCGTGAAGGTTATTAAAAGAGTGAATTATTGCTCCTGAAGATGGGACACAAGTCCAGAAATGCATAGAGCAGCGATTGATTTTCTTTTCTTGGTCCTGTTTGAATTGTATGTATTAAATTGCGATTATTGTGCATCGCCGATTACAATTACTTGTAAAGAAAACTTGTGTTTTGAAAAAAATGGTGTGATTGAACTTATTGATAATGCTACAGATCAGTATTTTGAATTGTTGTTTTTACAATAATGTTTGGTGTGCAGGGGGCGCGAGTGTTCCACAGCCAGTGGACACCGGTTTCTTTACTATTGTTATACAACCCAGTGCCAGGGTTGTCTCTCGCTCCCCAGCATCATGGCATCATGCTTCCTTCAGAAAGAACACTGGTTGAGCCCTTAATATTTGGTGTGCACTTGTACAATAGATTTTTGTATTGTTTGTTGACTCCTCTCTGAGTGTGTGGCACTCAGAAAAAGGTAGCACCCACTATACTGTATAGCAGAAGTGATATGGCTTTCTCTAAAATTAATTCTACTACTGACAAGCATCCAATAACCCTTGCATTTGATGAGCAGGAGGCTACACATATTCTAGGTCTGATAAAGCATATCAAATCTACCACACCCACAACAACAAACCCTGATCGAATCCTATTTTAATTAGTGAAACTCATACGCCGGGAGCTTTCTCAAAAATGACATGCTACCTCTCTAGTACTATCGGGCCCAACAGATACCAAGAGGACTCAGAGTATACTTGCGACCGACCCTCTGTAAAGACCTACTTCTCCTACCAGAACTTTCTTAAATAGACGTACTTGCAGCTTTACTTTGCCCGGTGCTTCTCCTTCCAGGGCTTTTCTCATGTGGGCTCTGCACACGTTTCCAAACGTTATATATCTTCTTGTATTTGCTTTATCTAATACTGTTTTTGTCTGGTACACTATCCTGTCAGGGCTTTCGTTATATGTGTATTGCATGTCTCGTTCTTCTCTTCGTTTTCCCGTTCAACAAAATACACACTTCTTCTCTTCCAAGCACTTTATTTGCTTCTTTCCCATTTATTCCCATGTGGCATGGCTGCCGATACGCCAGTGCCCCTGCTTCCCTTTCAGGGGACACTGGCGTATAGGCATCAGGCACTCCCTTGCGAGAGCCTGCTCTTGCTGGCTTATTTTCTTCTTCCTGCAGCAAGCCGGTGGCGGGCGTTCATCTCTTCCGGTCTTGCTGCCTTTGTTCTTTGGCTTCTCTGCCTCTCGCGGTTCTTGCTGGGCTTCTCTACTCTGCGTCTGGCTTCGATGAGATAAACTCTGCCGCTCAACACCTGCGGATGTCCTGGAGTGCTGTGTTGCTTTCTGGCGTTCTTGCATTGTGTTTTCTCTCATGAACAGCCTTCCTTATCTTCCTCCTTGAGCCGGATGGCTCCACAGCACTCCCTGCAGCCCCACGGTATCATGGTCCAAACCGAGAGAAGCAGCTTTCACTCTTCAGCAGCACGCTGCATGAGAAACTCTCCTTAGTTTCCTCCTCCGTGAGAGAGTCTTCTGTCTCCTTTGGGCTGTGGCCCTCTGGTCATGCCCAGGGGTTCCCCTTATTTTTGGAGGGGGTAGACTGGTCCCCTTGTTTCATCCAGCACTTCTCAGCTCCCCAGAAGCAGTTGGGGTGCAAGGATTCCCCTTGTCCCAAATCACAGTCCACCGGTCCGTCTCCTGTAACACACAAATCCTGCAGCCATGTCCTCCAGGGAGGGCCTCTCTCACATTTCCTGAGTCTTTCCTTGCTTTTATACTGGCTCTGGCCAACAGGGTATTGGGAAAGACTAGACTGCTTGCTATGTGTTGTTCTTATATGCAATCCTCTTTCCACCATTCTTTTCCCTCGTCACAGTACTGATCCTATAACTCCCTTGTGAGTCATTTGGGATTTATTTATTGTTTGCTTGTTAAGCGCCTATACAATAAGAAACTACTGTTTCAAAGTGCCCACAGGGCAGGGAGGGAGGGAGAATGGGAAGTACATTACAACATTGCAACACAATATTTAAGAATAGAGGGGGAAGAGGAAGGAGGACAAACCTACTATGCCTTGTGAGTATTCAGAACGTGCAAGAGCATGTGGGGGAGCCATGGACGAAGTGCTAGACTGTTGAGGGCTACATGACCTGGCCCGCGAGAGGTGTAGTGCGAGTCTCCAGCACAGAGTGTATGCAGATGCAAAGTGCTGTTGAAAGACAGGAGCTAGGAAGAAATTGTATGGGAGGTCAAGGCTCCAAAGATGCATAAGGTCCAAGGACACCGATTCAGCAACTGTGGGATAAGCAGAGGAGAGAACGAGGGGAAGGCTGAGGAAACAAGGAAAGTCTTAAGGCGCTTCCATAATTTGAGAAGATCCTGTGCAAGGCGCAGGGCGTGGGGGAGGCTATTCCAAAGGAGGGAGCCCACAGAGGAAAGTGAGTGACCTCCTACCCTCTGCTTAGCAAAACGCTTTACACGCAAGGAGTTGGTGCCAGAGGAGTGAAGTGGTCTAGGGGGAAGAGTATTTAGAGAGATACAGTTGATGATAGTGTGGTCCCTGGGCCGAGACATCCTTGTGGATGATGCATAGGGATTTGAATTTAACCCGTGCAGCAACTGGGAGCCAGTGAAGACTTTTTAGTGCGGGAGAGATGCTGTTCCTGGGCTTAAGACCAAAAATAAGTCTTGCTGCCCTATTCTGGATAAGCTGGAGGGGTCGCAGAGTGGAAGAAGGAAGGTTCAGAAGGAGACTGTTACAGTAGTCAAGTCTAGGAGAGAACTAGGGCTTGAGTCACATTGGTGGGGGGAAGAGGTGGGTTGCGAGGGAGTGTAGAAAGGGAGGTCAGAATGTCCTGAGTTTTGGTGGAAAAGTGTGGGGCCAGTGCATTGCAGGGGGCCTGGGAAGGAGAAGGGGGGGAGGGGGAGACTGCAAGGGGTTGGCTATTTCCTTGAAGATTTTGAAACGTTCAGCTGGGTTATTGGATGCGCCGAATACTCGTGCCTGAATGTGGGCTCTTTTCTTTACACAGATGGGGAGTCTGTGTTGCCTTTGGAGCAGGCGGCAGGCCAGTTTGACGGAGGATGAGAATGAGGTTTGCCATGTCCGTTCTGCTGCCCTTCAGGGCTGCAATTTCTGTGTCGTACCAAGTGTTATGCTTTGAGGCAGGGTTCAGACGGATCCTCATGACCGGAGCAAGAACGTCAAGAATATTGGTGATGGAAAGATGCAGGTTGCTGAGGGCTTTGGGATTTTCCTTGCCACAGTACTGGGGAAGTGATCTTCATTCTGAATACTCCTATTCTTCCTCGTCCAAGTACTTTTTAGGGGACTGGTCGGATAAGTACAACCCATGAGTCCATGGGAAGAGATAGTTCTTAGTGTTGTAAGAAGGGGGTTTAGGGTCCATTGATTGGCGGGGATACCGCGTCTCACCCGATGATGTTGTCACTGCCTGGAGGGTTGCCTCCCGCATGAGATCCTCCCTCATATAGCCGTTACCCCCAAGGTCCAGATCAGGTAGCGGCCGCTGTCCCCATGCCATATAGGAAGAGGTTACCGCTGGGAAAGGAGTGATGACGCCATCGGAGTCATCACAGGATTGAGAGGGTGGTATTTCAATTGTCCACATCCCCAAATAAACCAACTACCTTGCAGGCTTCAGATGCCTTATGAATCTTAAGCCGCTGTTGTACCGAACTGTCTGTATCTTTTTTATATTTTTTTATGTAGTGAAGACCACAAGCTGTGCTTTCTTAAAGATTATCAAGAGGTATTTTACTGCAATAATGGAAGCATTTCACTACATGTTTACAGTAGGTCTCGCAAGAGAAACATTTACAACTGCTAATCAGAAAATGGATGCAACTATAGACACCTTTTACATTTCCTGGCTCAATCTGTACTCCACTAAGCTGTTCAAATAAGCTCTTGCACTCTCAATTTAGGGTTGTTCCTGGAATTCTGGAGCATTAGAGACATTTCAGTCTATCAGCAAGGTATTTAGGAAGTCTGGTGCAAACTGCTTTGTGGGCAATTTAAATTGGCAGCGATAAAAGAATAGCTAACCAATGTAATTATTTCATCAGCAGGGTTATGTGATCAATTAAACTGCAGGCTGGCAGCTGCATTTTGGACATTGAGTAACAATGCTGTTTTCGTTCGAGCATGCCTTCTTAAATAGGACATTCCAATATTCGGTTTTTTACAGAACTAGCATATGTACTACATGAATGTAATCACAAGCTGTTAGATTTTTCTCAGATGTTTAGCGCTCGCACTAAATCTGCTTATTGGGATCCTGAAATTATAAATCGTTGCAGAAAATGCGTCCGATTCTTTTTACCTTTATACATTGTGAAGTGATTTCATGTAGACTATCTGAAAGTCTCTTAATCCTCTCAATTCTTTTTTTATTGTATTTTTCCAAAAAAGGCTGGTAATGCAAATGGCAATGTGCAACCAATTATATTCCTGCACTGCTTAAAGCTTTTGCTCAATGTACTGCTTTCTTGTCAGTAAAGAATCCGATTGAGAGCTTTTTATAGGCGATACTCGTATTTTCTTTAAATAATTAACCTCTGCGAATAGCCAATTGTCATCCAAGTATTTATTGGTCAGCCTGCCATTCAACCAAGTGTCACAATCGCCTTAAAAACATAATGAGGAAAAAGGCTGAACCCAGGAAAATCCTTTAATTGTCAAAAGGTATGTCATGGGAGATTTATAAAGCTCATTGACACCACAGTGAGGCTTTCTAGCGATGGGTGGATCCAGTTTAGTGTAATAAAGAATGAAGGTAAACAGTTGTGAAGTGATTATTTGATAAATAGTTGTGTCTCCAGGGCTTTAATAAATTCCAGGTTATCACAAAGCTTCCTCAACTGAATGGATAGTTTATTCCAGTGAAGTGCAGTTCTTTCCGAGAAACTGTGCTTTTCTAGCATATTTTGGGAATTGATAATGTTAAGGGGTGTGCTGTTTGCATACATCTGGGGCGCACATATTTAGAATTTGTTTTCTTTCAGGACGATGGGGCCAAGATCATTTCAGTTTCTATGTACTATCCAGAGACTTGAATTCAATTCGCTGGTGACCAGGTAACCTGGTGTGATGTGCATGCAGTGCCGTTTATTCATAATCGTGCACGGATCCATTTTTTGAGTCTATTTAGCAACGTTTTGGCAGTCCTTTATGCTATTGCAGAATTTAGCTTGGAAATGACCAGTGAAATACTAACTGTAATCCTACTGGTAGTGTTTACAAAAGGAACAATTCCTTCCAAAGCTCTTAATGTGAGGGAACCTAGTTTCATTACTGAGCTGACTTGTATTTCTATTGAGAGGTCTGCATCAAAAAGCACTGCTCGATTTTTAACCATTGTGGATGGTTTAGGACATAGACCCAAGGGGGAGGGCCAGAGATGATGGGCAAACTAGGAATGTCCATGAGCTGCCATCGTCACGACAGAGTTGACATTAAATGAGTGTCATCAACATAGTTATATGCTATGACCCCACAGTTCTCTTCTAGAAATGTATGTGTTAACGAGAAGAGAGAACAATGCTGAACCCGGTTGGATTCCTTGTGCAAGTTGCAACATTCTAGAGCTGAAAAAAAAGAAAAATCCTTTGACCTCTACCTATTGAGAAAGATTTAATACAGTCGAGCACTGTCCTCTTTTTGCTGGTAGCTTTGATTCGACAAAGATCGTGAGAAACAATTTTGGATGCTGCAGACAGCTCTAGGAGCATTCATATATATGCCTCACCCAGATCTGCCCAGCTGCCAAGATCTATAATCTTCTCAATTATTTATTTTATTGTGCATTTGTAAGATGCTTGTACATCAAGTAAATTGTGTTTCAAAGCACCCATAGACTCTGCCCACAACCATAGACCCTGTCCTTTAAGGGGCCTGAAGCCAGTATTTAATGAAGTGTAACATGGCACCACTTTCTGCCTGTAGATGCTTGACCACTACAATGTCTATGTGCATGGCAAAATGGGCAGGGTGAAAGTTGACCAATCACTTAGATCTGCTGAAGACCTTTTAAGCAAAGGGGTCACTATGGCTGATTTTAAAATAAAATGTCCCAGACTGCATGAGTTACTGATAAGATCTCTGCTTCATGGATTTATATTGGAAGATAGTTTTAGGTCTAAACATTTTTGGGAAACATGCACCTGCCATCGAAGCGAGAAATTGCTGTTGATCCAGGACCTCGAAATCCTGTACGCTATGGAATTGTGTCCGTTGTAGTGGGATCTTACTTTAATTGAGAATTAATGTTCTGATTCAAAATGTATTTCGTCCAGAGGATTGGGCTAGTTCATTGTTGGCAGATCTGATGATATCAAAATTCGGTTTACTTTGCTTTTCAAAGAAATTGGCAAGATAGTCGAATAATTCTTCGGTAGGCATATCATTTTGAAGTGTAGCCCATGGGCCAAATTGGGCCCGGCTTCAGGTGAAGGCAGAGGGTTAGGTGAATATAGGCAAGCCCACCCCATGTTCCGCCCAGGTGCAGTGAAGAGAGGGGATGGGCCACGTCATGTGAGAACTGGGCTCACGGCGGTGAGCAACAGTGGCGTACCCATGGCAATGAAGACACCACCTGAAGAATTTGAGCTGCAGTGCTCAGCAGTGATGGGTGGCTTCCCCAAGGGGCCACCAAAATGTAGCAAAAGAGGCAGTTGTGATGGCAGCGGCAGTCCCCAGGGCACAGGGCTGCCGGAATTAAGACAAAGAGGTGGTGAGAGGCATGCACACATGGCAGACAGGCCTGCTTGAAAAATAAACACATTGAGATCGGGTGGGTAAAGCAAAACCAAAAGGCGATGTCTGGAAGGTTTCGAATCAATCGTTACCCATGGCACAGCTCTGGGCAACTGTACAGATAATCGTTTTTCAGCCTGCCAAGCCATTACAGAAGGGGAAAGACCATATACAAATCAGACTTGGTCCCAATCCGAAAGGGGCAAGCCAGCCTGATGCTAGGTCACATACCTTCTGCATGGGACCACAAGCATCCCCAGACATATTTCAGCCTTGTTGGTCGTCATCTGTGAAGAGTAGCTTGGGTCTCTAGGCTCAACAGATTCAGGACCCACGTCTGGGCATACCCGTTGCACTCTGGGTGACTAAAGCAAAACCAAAAGGTGATGGATGGATGGAAGGTTTTGAATCAACGTAACTACTGGCACAGCTCTGGGCAACCCTCCAGACCATTGTTTCTCAGCCTGCCAAGCCATTACAGAAGGGGAAAGGCCATATGCGCCAAAACCCTCCAAAAGAACAGGTGCAACCATTTGCCATCATGGAGCCAGACCGCAACCACCAGAGACAGCACCCACAAGAAAGGGTGGCTGACTGCAGCAGTCACCCCACTTAATCACTTAATAGAATATGTCTTCATCTGTTGTGGTTTAGGATATATTTAGGTGTATGTTTATAAAGTTATTCTGCCATTCAGTTATAGTTCTATATAGTTATAGTTATTAGTTATATTGTATGGTAATAGCTAAGTAGGTGGATAAGAAATGGGTAGGGGACTGAGTAGGTGGGTGCATATAGTGTTGGGGTAGGTAAGGTGGGCAGTGCCAGTTAGAGATTAGAGCTCTATTCCATTAGGTACACCCTGTGGGGTGAGGGAGGCTAAAAAATAAAATAAAAAAAAGGAAAACGGGGATATTGATAGGAGGGAATGTTTAGGAAATGTTTATTAGGATATTGGGTTCGGGGTTTTTATAAATAAAAAGGGATCCCTGGTGGGGTCCCTATAAATCCACCTTGGTGTCTGTCTCCTGAAGAAATAAGGGATGCCTCAGGGCACAGCCCATCTCCTGTTGTAGCATCAGTTTTATTGGTTGCAGTGCACCCCTTGCTATCCACCTGGTCTGGGGGTGGGAGGTGGTTGTGTCCCATGGGAGCTGTCCCTGGCCTCGGGTCAGAAAACATCGGCTACACAAGGAAGTTAATAAAATGGAATCGAGTGGAGTTCCTTCTGAGAGTTTTGTTTGCATGATATATAGGATTACTCTAGTATACTTCCTTAGTTTGTAGAATTACCTTTTTGTCTAATTTGGTATGTGGGAGATATTTCATTTTGATGATGGGATCCATATCCCTCTCTGTGAAGACATTATGAAGCAGACAGACAACAAGTTCAAGTTTGCTCCACAAAGTTTCATTCGCTTAAAATGCAGGGTTGGATATAGCCTAAATTGCCCTGCGTGAAGGTGGGATTTCCCTACCTAAATTAAGGATAGTGAGGGAGCAGAAATGGATGGACTACTTTATAACGTTATATGCTGGACAAAATATAATTCCACAAGTAACAAAATATTTCTTGTTACCGATAAGTAATCCGAATCTCAACTTTGATGTCGATGACATTGAATATTATATATCTAAGCTTAAAACTTCAAGGGCACCTGGCCTGGATGGGTTATCAAATACAATTATAAAGTCTAATCCTAAAGTCTGGGCCCAGATATTAAATCTCATCTTCAGAGAGGTTATCAAAACTGGTAAACTACCTCTGTTGTGGCGCAAATCCGTCATAATCCCCATATTTAAAAAAGGGGACTGCCAATTACCAAGTTATCCTATTACATCTGCTGGACGTTCTGGGGAAATTATTTTCCAGATTGATCCTCCGAGATGTTAACCGATGGTTAACTCAAATTAACCTAAATGATCCTCACCAAACCGGTTTCATTCCTGGTATTGGCACTTCAATTAATTTAACTGTATTAACCGCTATACAACATACACCCTCATCCCAACATGAGCTCTATACTGCCTTTGTGGACTTTAAGTCCACTTTCGATTCGGTCAGTAGAGAACTGTTGGTGAATAAGCTATTAGTGGCAGGTTGTCCCTCCACCCTTCTAACTTTAATATTCCAATTGCATTCTGAAACATCAATTCAGGTAAGATTGAACTTGCTGGGCTTGCTTTCGAACCCAATATGGACTTATGGTGGCTTGAAACAAGGCTGTGTTCTGGCAGCTATATTATTTAATTTCTTTATCCATGATTTATATTTTAATTTTCTGACATTAACATCTGATTCGCCTCGTTTGGGATTATCCAAGGTCTCTTGGTTACTATAGGTCTCTTGGTTACTATATGCGGATGACCTTGTCTTGTTATCTAAGACTCCGATAGGTCTCCAACAACTCTTAACTGCTCTTGAACTACGTGCCAGAACAAATGGCCTTGAAATTAACACCAATAAAACTAAATGTTAACAGGCAGGTTCCAGGCTCTTTAAGATGTCTTCAGGTAAGTTTATTTCCAAGTTCTTAGTTACATATCCACATGAAGACACAAAGGACATAAGCTGTGACAACACCGGCTCCCATCACCCAGGGCCAGCCAGCTGTAACCGCCTCTACACAGAACACTGACTCAGAATATTCCATCATCCACACACAAACATTCCACATGACATCTCAAGCTACCTCACCTCAGACAGGCACAATACAACACACCTGCCTCCTTTACTAAACCATACATGCACAGAACAAGTCACATACCAGAACAACACAACTACCACAGACAGACACTTCCACGGCCAAACCCAACCATCAAAACATCACACCCTGACAAACTACATTCCATGTACCAATACAAAATACTGTCCTCCTGTTCCTGCCACAAACAAGCAACTGGGCTCTCACCCCAGGACCTGGCCAACCCTGAAACTGGGCTACTTCACCTACATTCCTGAACAACCACAAGACTGCTACACCTCCTACCACCTGCCCCCGCCCACAACAACGCGTGTGTCCAGGCTGCCACCCTGGAACCCCAGCAGGCCTCTAGACTGCCACTCTAGAGAACTGAGACCTCAAAGCCTACAAAAAGACAATCACAACCTCACTCCAACAGGGATTCACAAAGTGGAAACATACAACATCACTGAGATCACAAACACCCATGGTCTTAATACCATAATCATTACACAAGACCAGGATGTGCAAGCCTTACAAACACATTGGGAGTGGTGGCCACGCACTCCCAATGCCAACATCAATGACTGGTAAAAACTAAACGGTCTTTTAGCAAGGAAAACATCCTAACCCAAAACAAGCTGTTGAACCCATGGATACAACGAAATCCACAATAAATACCACAAGTAACATAGAAAAAAATGTACTCATCATCTCAGGACTTACCACACTCAATACCGACGGGTCATTATCAGGCATCCCCAGCTACCCCTTTATCCCCAGCTACCTACTGTCCAATGTGATGAGAAGGATAAAAAAAAACCCAGAGGAGGCGCTACCTCCCTCACAGAACAACCTCATCGCTGTTCAACCTTTACCGTAATCGGGTAACCCCTATAACCAGACCAATCCCCTCACATGAAATTAGAAAATCCTAACATCCGTAATTGAAAGAGTCGAGGCGCTACCTCTCTCTAGAACAATCGCATGGGTGTTCAACTTTTACCACGACAGGTAACTACCCAAACCAAACCAAAACAATGTAAGGAAAACTATATCCCCCACTGACATTACCCAAACAATTCAAACCATGCATTTCACACTGCAACACTTCCATGCTGAATGTGAGTTCACCCAATACCCAACACTCACTGACTCTCTCCAACCTATCTGAGTCAGATTCATCATAACATGCATTCCAAAGTCATAGAATGCTGCAACCATATGCTGTCAACAATACATAAACCGCATTGAAAACATCTGCGTTGTGCACATTTGAATACAAAACCATGTTGCTCATAGTAAGTAAAATCCCCAAAACTAACACTTTTATGAACTAAAACGTCCATAGCCGTTTACACAGGCTCTACTGACATGTGCAATATAGCTGAACTAACAGCAACGATTTATGCACATTAGTGTCCATGTGCCATGGTGCTTGGCATTCGAAACCTGCAATTCCTCAAAAGAATTATGCTAAATACACTACAATACAACATATTACCACACTATATTGTCACCGTTTCACTTACCCATTTACATAACAGAACAGCGCCGTTTAAGATGCATGTATATCTTCTATAAACACAAACTCATTTGCATCCTCACAGTGCCCCCATTCTACAGATTCACAGCGCACAAAGGCACTCCCCATCCTGAACATGCAAAATGCTCTGTCAGTTTTAAATAAGTATATAAAAGTTCCAAACTACCCAACATTATGGCTGTTACTCTCTGCACAAGCCTATACCCCACCATACTGTCATGACCTAAAAATGTCACCTTATTTGTTGGCCGCTACCTGTGGCCTCACTAACTGAGACGGAGTGGCATGCCAGTATCACAATCTGCTGAAAATGTCTCTTTTGCCAAGCAGAGACCACAGCATTTGGCACCTAAACAAACCATGTCTCTTGGATCTGATTCGTCTCATAAGCTGTGACAATACCGGCTCCCATCACCCAGGGCCAGCCAGCTGTAACCGCCTCTACACAGAACACTGACTCAGAATATTCCATCATCCACACATAAACATTCCACATGACATCTCAAGCTACCTCACCTCAGACAGGCACAATACAACACTAAAGTCCTGCGCTGCACATATAAAAAACCCACTAAATCATCCACTTATAAATGGCACCTAGAGATTGTTAATGAGTACAAATATCTTGGTACTGGAATCAATAATGACCCGCATAATGATCCTTACGCTAATGATGCGAATGCAAAGATTTCCTCCTGTGCCTCGCAGGTGTTATTGATTCAATGGAGGTACGGGAATTTCTGTTGTAAGCCCGCAAACACTTTGTACACTCAGAAGGTGACGGCAATAATATTTTATGGAAGTGAGACGAAACCTCCTAAGAATGAGACATTTTTTACCAATATCGAAGGGACTAATTGGAAAAGTGTCCTTAACTTACCTCAGAGCCAACCATTAGATATGAGCTGGTTCTACCTTCCTTCTATGCAATGGCTAACTGGAATCTGGTAGCTCTATATAGAAAACTACTTATGCTCCCATCCTCGAATTTAATATCATCTAAACGTGCGCAGTACATGTTGGAATCTGGGCATATATATCCACGATCATGGAGAAAATCTGTTAGATTTCAGCAAATATCTCGGAATTGTTACTGAAATCAAACACAAACAAAGCCAAAATAAAGCTATGGCATTCAGATTGGATTAATACATTGGATTCATGCAAAACATATAAAGTCTGCAAAGAAAATCCTCTGGAGGGTAAGAGACTTAAAACTAATGAAATGTACATTCTAAAATTCCCTCACTCGAAACTGCGAAGTACATTTCTACGCTTTTGCCTTAATTTGTGTCCAGCCAGAGATTAAAATGCTTGAAGACAACAACTGTCGAGCAGTGAGAATTTTTGTAGATTTTGCTGCAATCAAGAGCGTCCTGAAACACTCCGCCATATGTTAACTGAGTGCCCTGCGTTACTCAATCAACGCATCATGCTATTTAAACCTCATTTCAGAAATGTAACAATCTTAACTGCACATGATCTATGGAAGAAAATGTACCACACAAGATTAGTTTGTTTACAAATTGCAATTGTTAAATACATTCTCCTACTTGATTTAGATCCATGAGTTCATTGAATTAATAGGAACTAGGCAGTAACATCAAATGATGATCAAGCCTGTATTTGTGGTTATTCTTGGTTGTGTTCACTTCTTAGTCCCTGCTATTTTCTTTACTACTGTGTAATAGGCCCTACTTAAGTACTAGCAAGTTCTAATGCCTGATAAATCTTTGATTCAATATTTTACTTTTATTTTTTATTTTGATGTCACATATTTAGCTTTTTAAAGTCATATAGTTTAATGTTATGCTTGTTTTATCTTGTATTGTTCATTTTTCTTTTCTATCTCTTTTCGATTTTCGGATTGTCTCTTCCTGATTCATTTAAATCATTAGTGTATTACTTGTTTTAAACAAATAGTTTTATTTTTATTTTTTTCCCTCCTTTTTACTTTTCTCTATTTTTCTTTTTCTCCTTCTTCTATAGGTTTATGTTTGAACTACTGTTCTTATCGTATGTGAGCTACCATTATACCGTATGTGATTTATGTCATTCTTAAATAATTTATTGAAAAGTTGTTTTGTACAACTGTAACAATAATAAAAAAAATAAAAATCTAAGGATAGTCTGTCAGGAAGTCCAAAGTAAAAGTCTGTCTGTGTCCAAAACCTATTCTTCTCCCAAGTCTAACTGTATACAATGTGTAGGGATGTCCGCAACAAAATAAATAGTGTTCAAAGTAAAGTTCAAGCTTCTTCCAACTCTTGGCTTGTATTCAGCTTCCCCAAGTTCACAATAGTTCAAAAAGTACAGGGGTCTTTTTCTCAAGAATTCAAATCTTCTAACTTTTAAAACACAATTCCCTGGGACATTTCCCAGCTCTTAGGATATTGTCATTTTTTACTAGCTCACATATGGAGGCTCAGTTTCTTAACTTCAAAAACACAAATGAGCTTGTTGTAGAACACAAGCTTCTTTATAGGTGCTTTCAATGGCTTTACCATATTAAAGGGTTGTAGTCTAAGCGCAGTTGTTGTACCACATGGTCCACCCATTACAGGTCAGGCAATCGATGCATCTCGGCTACTTTTCCATTAATTCTTTGCCAGTGCTTCAACTTGACAGTGATGTTTGCTTCATTCACCTGTGTCACTCTCTCCTGACACTATTGTAGCTTGTCTGGCCACTATTCATTTGTCACACTTTCTTGCATTCTCCTTGCATTGCAGCTCTTGCCAGTGCTTGTTTTTTCATATAACACACAGTTCCTTGAATGCTCTTGACTGTTGCCAATACTTGTTTTCTCATATCATACACAATTCATTGAACCAGGCAGATTCCCAATCTTTCTTTCATTCGGTTCAATGTTCAAGAATGCTCCAAACTTGCATTTGCTCTGTTCGGTATTCACAAGTGCTTTTATTTGCTTTCGCTTCGTTCGGTATTCAAAAGTACTTAAGATTGCTTTCTCTTTATTCGGTATTCAAAAGGTCTTATATTTCCTTTCATTTCGCTGCAAAACCAAGTTCATTGCCTGTTTTTCATATGCGCCGGCCTTCCCGGTGTTCCCCCTTCTTGGCTAACTCACCGATTGGATCTTACAGCTCTTCTGCGAGGTCTTCGGCTGCCAAGGTTTCTCTCGTGCACATGCAGTACCTCACTCTCTCTCCCAGTGGCTTCCAGTTGCTCCGCTCACCCACTCTGTCGTGCTGATCGCCCTCTTGCGGTCTGCCACCGGCTTCCACCGTCCTTCAGCTTTGCTTCCTTCTGTATAGACTCTGCATCCATGAACGGGTCTCAAGCACTCAGATTGCCACACCATTGATCCAGAGAGGTCTGCCGTCACATAGCAGTCCATAGCCCTGGTTCCACAGCTGACTCCATTTTCAAAAGAATGTCGGCTTTTAAAGTTCCCGCCACCATGAGTCCAGCAAAGACTAGACCGCTCACCATTAGAACGGTAGTTCTGCATTACTCGTGCTTTCGTCGTCCTCGTCCCAGTACAAACTGAGACTAATGTATGTCTGTATTAACAAAATGAGGATGTGTCTTCTTAATTGGTCTCTTCCTCAACCCAGTTTAGAGCTGGTGTTACTTGGGGAATGTTTAGAGGGAAGAACAGGGAAAGGGCTGACGGTAGCCTACAAAGGCTTGACGGGATAGAGGGTTCATTATGAAAAGGAAATGGGGAATATCATGTCTCAGTTGAGGGCATCCTCTCGCCACTCCCCAAGTCGTCTCCACTCAGATGATCCTCCCTCGCATATCCACACCCAGAGTCAGAATCCAAGAGTGATGATCTTTCCCAGGCCACCTAAGTGTGGAGGATACAGGGGGAAAAGAAGTGAGGAGGCCCTCAGGATCCTCATCTCTTTCCAATGTTTTATTTTTTTCAAAGCTAAAAGTTATGGATTTAACTAGGGGTTATTTTCTCACTTCTGGTTGGACGAAGGTTTTCCTCTGATGGTGAAGACCTGATTGAAGTGTCTTAGTAAGAGAATGCTATTTCTGGTCAATATCCGTGGTAGAAATCTGAAATGTATTTACTGAGGAGTTGTCCTGGTTAGAAAATAAAGTAGGATTTAGTGTATTCCAGGGGTGTCCATATCTGATTATGGGGTTTTGACTTTTATGTTCAGGGATGCAAAAGGCAAATATGCGGGCCGAATGATCTGACCAATTGAAAGGAATGGAAGACAAAAGTGCCACTTGACCTGGCAATTGTCTATATTTATAAAAGTGACAATTTGTGGGGTTGTTTGTGTCTTGGTGAAACGTTGTTCCTTATACAATTCCACACTGTTTAACCAATTTGTGCTACATTTTGCATAGTTGCCTATTGGGACCCTCCGGACATTACTGGACACCCCACCCCATTCCCCGAATTTCAGCAAGAGTCCAAATTTGTTTGTGGGTTTGTTCCTTGGTGAAGCCCCTTATACAAGGAGTTGAATTTTTGTTCCTTGTACAATTCCACACCGTTTCCCCAATCTGCACCACGTTTTGCATAGTTACCATTTGGGGCCCTCTTGACATTACTTGCTGTATAACATTTGGACATCTTGCCCCTTTCCCCAGATTTCAGCACCGTCACACATGAGACGTTTGCCAGAAATCACCAAAACATCAATGTAGTCGTAGAAGGACCAGTCCTCGACCCAAGAATGCACAGTTACACCGATATTTATACCACAATGCACTGCAACAAACTGCACCAGGCCAGGGTGAGGCAACGGGTGGGGAGAGGTCACATTAGGTCCCAGTATGCAGCGGCACACCAACTCTCGCCTCCTCCCAACGTCTGCTCTGGGGTTTGTCTGCAAGCTACACATGCCCATTCTCAGTGCATTTTACTTCAGAGTACAATGCACAGCAAATGATAAGTGAATCGTAACGGTGACCGACAGAATCATCGATTTTCAACAATTGATAAGTGTTGTCATGTCTGTCCAGAGAATCCGTGAAGAGAACGTGTACTTTTTGCTAGTTACCACTAAAATGTAACCTTCCTCATGGTTAGGCTCAATAATTTGTTGAAATAAGGAAAGATCTTCTAAGCTGCTAATGGCAGTCTGATTCAGTTATGAATCTCAACAGGGAACGTAGAGAATTTAAGTCTCCTAAAATAGCTAGATTCTAATACTGTATCGTAAGCTTGCAGTAGAAGTCAAAAGAAAGGCTAGTATCCTGAAGTTTATTAGACAAGTAGAAAGTATTTGGTCATAATATTTCATACCGAGCAAACATAAAGAAGTTGTTCAGTTCCTGAAAAGTTATTCATGGGAAACGTTCTTTTGCAGTTTGGAGCTGAAATTATTGCTAGTCCACCACTTTGGCATTTCAACTCTTTCCTCAATTGCATTATATAATTAGGAAGGACTAAATCAGTAGAAATGGGGGGGGGTTATCATTTCCCAGATATGTTACAGTTAGGAACAAATCTGAAGATTTCCCTATACCCTACACAATCATTTAATAAACATTTTTTAGCTAGTGCCAGAGGATACACTGTATACATTACTACATGCGCATGCGTTTAAGCACATGCATGGAGAGGGTCACAAGGAGACTAGTTCTACTTTTCAAGGTCTTTAATTATCTTATTGCAATTTCACACATGAAAAACGTGGGTTTCCATAAGACCCGAAAAGGATCTGAAGTGCGAGCAGAAACCTCAAGTGGAGGAAGCCCCTGCTCGGACCGGATAGCATAGGGAAATTATGGCCTGTCTGCTGAATGCATCTGCTGTGCTGCCTGCACATTCCAGTCTTTTCTACCTGTGAAAGTTCACCCAGCATGAAAATGGAAGAAATACTAAGTGCCAAGCCAGTGCATGAAATGTGCAATCCTGCTGACCCTAATGATCTGGCCCTGAGTATTTGCAAATCCATTATTTTTATTTTAAAAAGTAGCAATATCGAGTGCCGCTCTGAAATACCAGTTTAAATTTGAAGTAGAATGGCATGATACTGCTTGCCAACGTACAGAGTTTATGAATTACAGCCCACAGAGACACCTGGACACCTATTTGTTTCTGTTACGCACAGTCATCTGAAACCGCCTTCGCCTTGTACATCTGATGTAAACACAGAATAGTACTGAACCCATAGATGTCTGACCTGGAAGGTTTAGAGCGATCTAATAGTTTAGACTATTTTGTCTTCACTTTCTAAGACGCCTATCTGTTCATTCAAGAGCTTTACAGCCATAGTGTCTGTGGTTTTTGGGTCTCTAAATTCTAATTCAATGGCTCTGAATATCTTAAACAGTATAGCTCAAAGTCCTGTTCTGGAACATAGTACCCATTACAAAATATGCCCTAATGTGGAACTGAAAGTCTAGTTTCTGGTCCCCAAATACCGTAGATCGAGATGATTGGAGAGCACCAAATGGCTGTTTGATGGGGGACATGAGTCACTGTCCCTTTCCTTAGGCTCATGCTCTACTTTGTGACAGGCACAACTTAAATGATGCAAAGCAGGGATTGTAGTTGGGAAGATTTTTTTTTTTCATTGAGCTCTACTCCAATTTGTCAGGTGCTCTGTGACTCAAGTGTTCAAGGTCGTGGTGTCCCTAGTATTTTACTTTACTTTGCATTTGATAGTTTTGCATTGTCACTGTGCTTTAGGAGTTTTGACTCCAGGTTTAAAGTGGCATTGTTTTTCTTCATATTCACTATCTCAGTATGCTTTCGGAAGCCCAGTTGATTTCAGAGACTATTGTTTGTCATTTATTTCAGTAATCAAAAGGCATATTAATGTGAAATTATGACCATTTAAATGTCATGTTTGCGCCATTAAAAGAAGACATAGGTTTTTCTAGCATGTTGGCGGTGCAAACGGCAGGAAAATGTCAATTCTGGGGAAAACATACATGGTACAACTTTGAAATTTTATGAGAACATGACCAGTGATATGTATACACATAGGAAAGTGTAGAATTTTAGGTGAAATATTTTGAATACTACATGGGGCTACCTGAGAAGCCTCATAATGTGGCATCCGTATCTTTGGCTGAAGGCAATACAAGACGAAGCCTAATTGCACCAGAAAAGGAAGATCTCTCTTTAATGCGAGGCACATTGTGTGGGTGAAAAGACAGCTCCAGAGTGACGGAGATGGAGAGGCCATTCTAGGCCCCGATTGTGAGAGTGAAGCTGGCTAATGTGGAGTCCCATTGAAATATAAAAGCCAGTACAAAACAGTGATTTTCGACATAAGGCCTAGTCAAGAAATGGGCTGAGCCAACTACACTAAAATGGAAAGGTGCGCAAGTGAAGGGGAATCTACCTGAGAGCTTAAAACTGATGGATATGCCCAATGAATGGAACATAACATGTGGTGCTCCAGATGCTGACTCTGTGAACTGGGAAAAGGCACCTTTTGACAGATTCAAAACTGCAGCAGTACACATGTGAAAATATACTTTGAACGGATAGGCATATGAAAAATGCCAAGGAGGAATTGTGCCTTAAGTGACATATTTCAGAAAAAGACACTTACTTTTGTTATGTTATTTGGCATTTATATAGCTCTCTGTATACCGTTGGTATGACCTCAAATCGGTGGGAGGTTGTATTCCCTCTGGGACCGTAGTCCTGGTCAGTTGAGAGAGTAGGGTGTCGTAGGGTGCTTGGGTGCACCAGTTATGTGTGCAGATGATGTAATTGCTTGATGGTAGCTGCATCCTAGCATTAGTTGTCGAGGCATTAAAATTGATTGAATGTGTGCAGTCTGGCGAGTGGACACCAAGATTGGGTTCTGGCTGCGTTGGGCCTTAGGACGTTATTTGTGTGCAGCTAGACTGGTTTGTCATGTGTTATAGTTGCGTTTTATTAGAGTGATGGGGTGTTCATGAGGTAATGTTCATATGTGAGCAGCTAGGTTGAATTGATCGAGGGGTGTAGCTGTATTCTAATTGTGTGATGGTATAGAGTAGAGAATAAGCATGGTGATATGGGAGATGAGTGTTTGTGTGGAGTTATGATTTAAGGAGATCGATATTCCGCATTTCAGCCATGCAGTTGTTTATTTCTGAATTAATATGCAAATTCAGTGCTGAAATTATTTGGGAGTTCATTTAGTATTAGTCATCCGGTTGCTAGTGTTCAATCGCTTCAGATGGTCGTGGTTGGTATTACGGAAAGAGACACGTTTTTTAGAGCTTTGCGGAACGTCATATAGACTTGGGTGTGACTAATATGAGGAGGACGTGAGTTCCACAGAGTTGGTGCCAAGGTTGAGAAGGCGGATCATCCGATCCTGACAGTTGGTGGTTTGGGATCACTAGAAGGATGTCAGTGCTTGAACTTAGGGTGCGGGATGGGAGGTATGGTTTTAACTTTTCTTGTAGGTATAATGGGCCGGTCTTGTGCACTGCTCGGTGAGTGATGCATAGGGTCTTGAAGGTGGCACTTTGTCTGACTGGGAGCCAGTGGAAGTTTCCGAGAGCTGGTGAGATGTGGTCTTTTTGGCCCAGGGCTATGAGTAGTTTTGCAGCAGTAGCATTTTGGGCTCTTTGGAGTTTTCTGAGTTGGTATGCCGGGGCTCCTAATTATAGGGAGTTGTCATAGTCCAGTCTCAACATCACAATAGACATAACTGCGGCAAGTCTGTTTGGGTAGGAGAGGTAGGGAAAGATGCGTCTGAGAAGTTTGAGGTGGCAGTGACAGCATTTGGACACATTGTTGATCTGACGGAAGAGGGTGAGTCCATAGTGCAGCCTAGGTTTTTTACAGTAGTAGAGGATTGGAAGGGGGGGCAAGGGACAAGGGCCGTGGAGGTGGTAGAAGGGCAATATTGCAGCATACCATGATTTCAGTATTGGCTGGGTTCAAAAGGAGGTGGTTTATTGTCCTCCATTGATCAATATCGCGGAGGCAGGTTTCTAGGTCTGGTAGGGGGTTGGTGCCTGACTTGGGAATTCTTAGGATAATTTGAGTGTCATCAGCGTAGTTGTAACAGGAGATGTTGTGCATGCGGATGATTCCAGGTAGCGTGGTCCTATAGAGGTTGAACTGGAGAGCAGACCGGCATGCACCTTGGGGTACTCCAGTGTTCACCGAGCAAGCAGTTGAGACATAAGGGGAGAAGAGGGTTATTTGTTTCCTGTTGCTGAACAAGGTGGTGATCCATTTGAGCGCAGTGCCACGGATTCCTAGGGAGTTAAGTTGGTTGAGGAGGATTGAGTGGTTAACCTTGCCAAAGGCTGCAGAGAGATCGAGGAGAATCAATGCTGCACAGCCTTCAGAGTCTGCAGTGACCTTGAGATTATCCCAGATCGATTTCAGAGTGGTTTCAGTTCCATGCCACGGTCTGAAGTCTGATTGTGCAGGGTCGAGGAGGCAGTTGGATTCTACAGAGGAGTTGAGCTGGGAGTATGCAGTCCGGTGAATGAGTTTTGCGAGAAATCTGCTCTTGGAGATTGGTCTGTAATTCTTGGGGTCAAGCGGGTCGAGGGATGCCTTTTGTAGGAGTGGCTTGACATGCGCTACTTTGAAGGCATCAAGGAAGATGCCAGAGGTGAGGGATTCATTTAGAATGGCTCTTGCATGTTCTCCTACACAGGTAGATGAGAATATTTCTTTCAGGACAGAGGCTGGTCAGGGGTCGAGGGACGACCCAGAGGGTTTGCTGGCTGATAGGTCAAGAAACTCTGCTCTAGAGATGGGTTTCAAGGAGTCAAAGGTCAGGGAAATGGTTGCCGGGGCAGTGGGGTCAGGAGCGGTCGATGATTGGGTTGGGGGACAGAGGAGGGACAGTTTGGAGTTAAGGGATGTCGTCCTGTCAAGAGCAGTGTTGTAGAAGTGTAGGGAGAGGGAATCAAAAAGTGATTGTGTGGGGTGGATTGGGTAGAGGAGCAACTGGGTTTGACGAATTCTGATATGATCATGTGAAGTTCTTTGCCGCTGTTGGCACAGTTGAGAATTTATTTATTGTAATAGGCTTTTTTGGCCTTTCAGATTTCACCTTTGTAGTTACGGTGGTGCTGATATCGGTTTTAGATGCTCGCTGCTTGCATTCAAGAGTTATTTTGTTTTTTGGCATTCCTCAGGAGGGGCATGAACCATTTGGGTGACAGCATGGCTTTGGCTAGGTCGGGAAGGATCTTGACTTTGTTCCAGCATTTGAGATCCCGGGGGATTGCCGGGGGAGCTGTAGGAGGAGGGGCAGGAGTGTGGATAGAGAAAGGGATGGCATAATGGCCAGTCCAGATGAGTGGTTTGGGATGGCATAAATAGACCAGATCATGGGAGCTGAAAACTGCATCAAGGGTGTGCCCACCTGAGTGGGTTGGACAAGTGGTATAAAGTCAGAGGTTGAGTGCATCAGGACACTCAACCAGCAGCTTTGTCATAGGTTTGTTGGGGATATTGAACCAGATATTGAAGCCTCCTAGGAGTGTAAGAGATGGGTGATGTACTTGAATGGTAGCTATTGAATCACAGAGGTTGTTGGCGAAAAGTCTGTCGTATCCAGAGGGTCTGCAGATGAGGAAGCTGTGGGTGAAGGTCGGAGGTAGAGATAGTTTTACCAGAAGGGATTCACTGGAGGCAGTGCATGTCTGGGATTCGACGAAAGAGATTGAGCAATGGCGATTGAAGAGGACTGCCACTCTGCCACCTCTGGAGGGTCTATTGTGGGCGATGAGCGAGTAGCCGGGGGGGAAGGCTTTGTGTGCTACTTTGGCAAAGTCGTCTGAGAACCAGGTCTCAGTGAGAAAAATTAGGTCCGGCTTGTCAGAGGATAGGAGGTCATAAATGCTGCTCTGTCTGTTTCTTGCGACCATTCAGGCATTCAAGAGGATGCAAGTGATTCCCTGAGGGTAAGTGGATTTCGTGGTGCTGATCGGAGTGGGAGCTTGGGGCACATGGGTGCCCGGTGGGGTGGTGGTTGTGGTAGTAGTATTCAGGGATGTTGAGACCGGATGAGAGAGGGTACGGGGGTTGGGTGACTGTGGTGCCTGAGTGTCTGCTGAGAGGGTTACGTTGAAGGGGGGCGGGAAGAGTAGGTGGGCGGGATAGGAATGTGAGAGACGATGGGTGGGTCAAGGGGGGACAGGAGGTAGTGAATGGGTCAGATGGTGTGGGGGGGGGGTTTAGGTGGGCAGATTTTGGAATGAGTGGGGTGAAGGGGTTTTGGATGTACAGGGTGAGACGTTAAGAGAAAGGGGGTTGAAACTAGTAGAGGGGACTGTGGGGGGTCAGGGAGGGAGAGGCTGGGAGGTTGGGCTGAGGCAGAAGTGGTGAGGAGTAGAGGGTGGAGGGAGAGGACCAGTCATGTCTTCTGTATTTCATGGGTTTTGGAGACAAAGGAGCGTGAGAGAGGGTGGGTATGTCAGAGGGGGAGGGAGGTGAGGCTACGGTTCTAGCATGGGTGAGACACACTACATTCAAGGAGGGGAAGGGCTATGAAGGGGTTGGTTGATGGTGCGGGTCGTGTAGTGGTTATGTTGGTTGAAAAGGGTGGTGTGTTCCCCAGTGGGCTATGGGGGAGGGAGTGGGTGACAAACTTACATTCAAATGGAAAGGCTCACTATTTGTGAATAATACCTAAAGTGAATATGATGCCTTCTCATTGATTAACACTCTGCCACCTTTTCTTTAAGAGAATCATATGTCCCAGTGGGATCATCCTGGATTCATATTAAAGGGGATCAGAAGTCTGTCTGGACCATGTAAAAACAATACACGATGGATACAACTTGAGTTATGAGAAAAATTGTGATTCTGGCCTTCCCATAATTATGAGGGAATAGAAAGTTGGTGTGATGATAGGTTATGGAAGTAAGGTTTGAATCTGGAAGGGGCCGATTTGTCACTATTTCGGCTCAGTAGTAGGAAGGGCGTGCAGAGACATGATTAGTGCTGTAAAATATAGAATTTAAGAATATATATGTGCCTGTAGTTATCTGAAAGATTAGGGCAGCTGCCATGTTAGATTTTAAGGACACTGAAAAAGTTGAACCTGCTTGTCATTTTAGAATGATGAATTTTTCTCCTCCCTCAGCCTCCATCATTCACACCCCCTAACTCCTTGTCCTATTAGCAGGCAGTGGGAGTATTGTGGGGAGGCAGAGAGCTGGCCAATCCGTAGCATGGGAATTATGATAATAAGAGTGTCACCAGCCCTATAAGAGATCAGTTTTTGATCTGAGTGGGGACTTGCTTGCTGATCTTTCTTTGATTTTCTACTCTTGGGACCTTTCTTTGGACATTTGTTTTTTATCTTGACGTTCCCACTCTATTACTGGAGGTAGTCTGCTTCCGGTCTATCGCAAAGAACTAGCAGAGACAAGAGAGGAGCTTCCAAGGCCTTAAACATTGCAGGGGAGACAGAGACTGGGAAATCTAGAAGCTTGCTGGGCCTGCCATTTTAGGAGCCATTTTAGGAGCCATAGAAAGACTCTCTGCTTGGAAAGCATCTGACCCTCAGAGAGTTGAAGGTGGATGAGCGAAGAGCTCTAGAAGGAAAGTGTTTTGGAAGAGAAAGTTGGAGGTAGAGCGGTCCCAGACCCCAGAAAGCATTGGGGATGATGCAGAGAGTGTTGAACTTGATCCTTGCAGCCACGGGGAGCCAGTGAAGAGGTTTCAGAGCTGGAGAGATAAAGGAGTGGAAAGAAAATCCTTCTACCACCACCATGATATTGTCTTGTTTGGTACACGAGTAGATGGACAACGCTGAACTTATTCCCCATGAAATGTCTAAACAAAAACAAGAAGATTTGAAAGACCTTGTTATGGCATTCCCTGATGTATTCTGTGAGAAACCATGGAGAGTACATGGTACTTATCATTATATCAGAACTCCAAAGGGAAAGGTGGTTCATTTGAAACAATATAGACTCCCAGAAGCACAAAAACAAATAGTGGTTGAGGAAGTGAAAAAAAATGCTGAAGGCAAACATTATCGAGCCCTCTTCAAGTCCATGGTCCTCCCCTATTGTGTTGGTAACTAAACCTGATCATTCTTTTTAGGTTTTGCATAGACTTCAGGCAGTTTAACGCTATCTCTGCCTTCGATGCCTATTCTGTGCCATGCATTGATGCGTTAATAGATAAACTTGGAGATGCACATTCCTATCAAATTTAACCAAGGGATATTGGCAGGTCCCAGTACATGGACCTGATGAGGAAAAGACAGCTTTCTCGACAACCCTGGGACTATTCCAGTTCAAAGTCCTTCCTTCAGCCACTTTTCAATGACTCGTGGATGGGATATTGGAGCCCTACTCCAATTGCTGTGGGGCCTATATTGACGACATAGTCATTTATAGTAAAACATGGGAAGACCATATTTTTCATCTTTCTACTATCATGAGAACCCTCAGAGAGGCCGGCTTAACTGCAAATCCATCCAAATGTAAGGTGGCTCAATCGGTCGTGAAATACCTAGGCTTCTTTGTAGGGAATGGCAGTGTTCATCCCCAGCAATAAAAAGTGAAAGCCGTCCTAGATGACCCCAAATCCAAGACCAAGGGAGACCTCAGGCATTCCTAGGATTTATTGGTTATTATAGTAGGTTTTTTCAAACCTTTTTCAGATAGAACAGCAAGATTAACAGACAAGCTAGGGAATGTCGAACCCCAGAAGAATAATTGGAATGATGAGGTTGATGCATCTTACAACAACCTAAAACAAACCTTGTGTCAGAACCCAATCCTAAAAGTAGTAGACTTTTCGCAATAATTTGTTACAAACTGATGGCTCTCTCACAGAGTTAGGAGCAATTTCATCGCAAATATACGATGGATTAGAACACCCCATCCTATTCATTAGTCTTAAACTCTTCCCACGTGAGAAGAACTACTCTGTGGTGGAATTAGAGGCTCTTGCCATCAAATGGGCAATTGTCCATCTAAGATACTAGCTTCTAGGGAAAAAGTTCACACTTGTCACCGACCACTCACTTTTAGTATTGATAAGGCAACAGAAGGACTCTAAACCTTGAGTCATGCGATGGTTCTTAGACCTGGAACCCTACTGTTACACTGTGGAACACCGAAAAGGTAAAGAACAGGGGAATGTCGATTTACTTTCCCGGTTTCCCTGAGAAACTGGTGCGGCTACATCGCATAGGGGAATGGTATGTGAGAAACCAGAGGGTGTCTCACCCACTAGTCCCCGGGGAGATATATATATTTCTCCCTCTCCCAGGGCACGGTCATCGCCTTTGGATCCAGACCCTGGGGCTCGACCAGTGCGGGAGGATCACCTGGGCGAGGGGTCTTTGGGAAGTTGGGGTGAGGTAGCTGATGGTGAGACGCAGTATTCCCCCCTTTTTTTGTTAATCTACTACATCCTATTTTGTAGGATTTCCTGAAGTCCCAACCCACCCTCCCCCTTTTTACACAATCACTGGACTGAGAAAAAGGATAACTGACAGTAACCAGACTAACTCTCTCACATTGTACTCGACATGTCCCGTAAAGCAGGTCAGGCACTTTACACTGAGTGCATACACCTGATACCAGTTAGCTCTCTTCACACGAATAGGCAACACTTAAAGACACACTATGAGCAAGGCTAAACACAAGTATGAGCGGAACTTCCGGGACGAAGGCGCACCTACTGTAGCAGAGCAACGGACCAAGAGACCAGAGCAGGGGGCCGAAAACCCTAAGGGTTCCCTACTGGAGGTTGTTTCCTCCAACAGACTGCGAATACAATGAAAAGCAAGAGTAAACGTGAACTTGGAATCAAAGTGGTCCTGCGGTGGTCTGTTAAGAGAGCCATGCACGACAGAGCGGGACCTTGTGAACTTTGTGTTTTAATACCATTTTGAAAGCCAAGAAAAGAGACTTTAACGTGAAAGGCCAGGCAGGCCTCAACCACGGTTTGGAACTGTTTCTAGTGTTGGGAACCGATTCAGAGTGTGTCATCCTCCCTACAGGGGCAGCCTTACTCCGTGGGGCCTAACGTGAGGAGGAGAGCTGGTTCAACCATATTTGTTCTTTTGAACACTGATTTTTTTCCTTTGCATACATTTCTCCTTTTTATGCTTTTTTGTACAAGAAATAGGGCAGGCATTAGGTTTTGTTAGCCATTGTGATGTGACCGACTCCACTAAGCCTGTTTTGTTTGATGGTCGAGACTACTCCCATCTTAGTTAAAAGGCAAAGGAGGAGTTTCTCGAGCCCCAACATTTTCAATAAAGGTTTTACAAATGTATCCATTGTGTCAATGTCATACTTGTGATACCAGGCCTCCCCTACAGGCACCTATAGGGGTTCTTCACCTCCAATGAGCGGGATCCAAGTTCCAGTGCACAGGCATCCAAGAGGCGTTGGTCCAACATTAGTATTACTCCCACTGTTCCCAGGGCATGGCTAGGGAGCAGAGCTTTCCCAGCCTTGCAACACTGACTTCACTTCTCTCTGGCAGAGGACTTCGCAAGAGACTGTCGGGCCAATAGAGTTCCAGTGAATCCATTGTCTTTGTAAGAGGCTTAAAATTAGTCAATTAAGGGGAAGGTTTCTCCTCCTTATGAAGACAAAATGTTACAGGGAATTGTCCCAAAGCACACCTGCTGTCAGACTGCTGTAAGAAGTGTTCTTTGCCTTCTGACATCCTACCCAAAGTCATTTGTAGGTCGTGCGGAGTGACAAGAAGCAGCAGAGAGCCCTAGCAGAAATGGAACCCCTCTAAAACCACCCCATTTCCTTGTCTGCTTACTTCAAAGGGACTCCAATGATCAGTACCCTAGTGTGAGTGTGGCTTTGATAGGACCAGAACCCAGAGTACCCACTCAGGGAGAGATCCTGTTTCTGGGAGAAAGATGTTTTCCTTCCTCTGTAGAATTCATCTGCATTGCCACACAGGTCGGTTGTGGAGACGGCTAGGCCAGACAGCTAATACACATCAGTCCTGTCAGTTAAAGCACTGCTCAGCAAACTGACACTACTGTGATATCCAAATGCTGTGGCTGTATAATTGGGTGACCCCCAGTAGCCACCATGCCACAACCAGGCATGACTTATATTTACAGTTTGATGTGCCACCGGGCTGACTAGCATACAAAATTATGTTTTGAAACAGAGGTGTAAACAAAAAGCCAGAGCTCCTGGTAAGAAGTGTTGTTCTAGCAGCTGTCGGGAATGCACAAGTGACCTTTGAACCGGCCCTGCTCCATAATGAAAGGGGGACTGATTAGAAGACCTCCATTTCAGGATCAGAATTACACACATCTTTATTAAAACATTTCTTTTAAAAAGCACAGGTATCCCTGACTTTACCGGATGGCATTCTGTCACAAGCCTCAGTATTTTATTTGGGCCGTGTTCTGGAGGACAGCAGCCTCTCTGTGGGTAGGCACCACGCGCTGTCAAGTACAGAGGACATAGACTACTGCTGTAAAAACCTACACTCAATTACTCCTATCCGGGGAAACAAAAGGATTGCAGCCAACGATCTAGCTATAAACATGTCCTTAATGACTTTCAATATATATGGCAATGAAACAATATTGAATGACAACCTGATGTTTTGGGAGTAGTCAGAAGACCAGAACTTTAAATAAGTACACATTGTAATGTATTCGGAAATAATAGCTACCACCTCATATGGTATTGCTTGCTCTGACCTTTCTGCATTGAAATTAAGACTAACCGGATGCTGTTCCGAGAAGCAGCTTTGCAAGACATGTACCTTGCCAATCGCCACCAAACAAATAACGAACTTGCCATTATAAATGACCTTTTTTCTACCCCTTCATTTTGTGAACGGGTGCGTTCCTTTTTCCAGTCTTTAAATTTACATTTTCCCAGTTGTAATTCCGCGCTTCACAAACCTGATTCACGCGCGCCATTCCCACTTGGGTGTGCACCCCAACATATTTGGTGCTATCGGGTGCTGAAGCTCCATCAGAAATGTTATCTGATCTGGTTCTGGGTTGTCCGACAGGCGGCACGCTTTCCTTCCGGCCCTACATTCCGTGCCATGCTCTCCGCTCGTGGGAATAAACAACCACAGACTTCTGCTTCCGCGAAGCACTTCAGTGTGCCCCAACGAGAGATTATTTCCACCAGTGGCGAATCATGTCTGGCAGGATGTTTGATGCTTATGGGTTTCAGGTCAAAAAATTTGAACGTTTGCTTTGATTTTAGTTTTTTAATTTTTTTTTATTTTTATGGCCCTTTTGAGGGGCGCAACGAAACCTACATTTCGGAGGTGGTTCTAACCCATCCAATGTTGGAACAGGTGCTAACTTCAGAGATGGTGGGGAAGTGGCACACTTATTTGTTTGGGGGCATCTAACTTCTTTACACATTCTAATGAGACTATTCTAGTGCTGCTTCAATGTTATAAGCAGTTGTCTTTAAGTCTGAAAACACGCACTTAAAGACTGCTGTGGGAAGGAGTGGTCTTCTGTCCCCTCTCTACCTTCCAATCACTCCCCATGCATTTGGCACTAACTCCACATCACAATTTTGATTGTCTAAATATGTATGCATGTGAGTGCAGGTGCAAACAGTGAAGTACTTTACAGAACTTGCAGGGCCCTTGTTACCAGCAAAGCCCAGGCACCGTATAACATCTGTGTTCTGTTCTGTCTGGCCACGGTTCTGTAGGTCAGCCAGGTCGAGTCAACATAGCCCAAGATGTCAGGGGGCTGGGGAGATGAAGCCCGGTCAGCTAATTGGTGTTGCGCCACTGTCCCTTTTTATTTCCCTCTTTTTTTATTTTGGATGTTATGCCGTACCCCAGTCTTATTAAGCTGCCCGTCACTTTGTGCCCGTTTCATCCTTTCCTTCTTAATCCTGGTAGAATGTGGGTTAGTTTTGCACCTCGATTGTGATACAAACCCAGTTTGGCATGGCTTGGCTATTTTTCAGTAAACGTTCCCTCGCGTAGTACTCGTGGCGCTGTGCTTACTTGACATCATGCCAACCTCTCGGATATGGTGGCCAACTTGCCTCCTCCTCGGTTCCACAGTCGGGACTTTCCCCCAGCTGCTGCCACATCAGGAGCACACTGCGGATGGCCGAGGTGTCCCTGCCGTGGATCTCGCTGCCGCCCTTGGTGGCAACATGTTTACACATTTGCCTTTGTTTCGAGTAATGGGCAGTAGTTTAACGAATCTCTGCAGGTCCTTCCTTTGCTCCCAGTCCCTCGCAATTCTCGGCCATTGGTGAACCTGCTCACCTGCAAAGCTGTCATGAACCGGACAAAATACAAATGATAAACCCTACTCTTGCAACGACTTCTGTAAAACACTATTTTTTCCTTTGGAGCGCCTTTCTTTATGTATGAATGTAAGGCAGTTGACATTTGAATGGGACATTTACAATTGAAGAGGACCTAGCCCAACTTACCTACGCAATCAATATATGTGTGCTTCCCAGACAAAGGGAGTAATGCAAAAAATCTCCTTGCAAGATTTTTTCTCTCTCCAGGAAATCTATTCGATTGATATAATAAAAATCTTGCCTATAAGTGGGTAGCCAAATGTTCTGAACATCATGCATAACAGAAAGCTGGACGTTTGTGACAAGCGATCCCTATACACGCGTGGCCATATTACACAACTTGTTTCATTGTGCGACTGTCCTAAAGTGCTGAAAGTACAGTGGTGTAAACAGAAGATTTTTCAGGCTTATAATATTCTGCATTTTGGAACGTGTAGTTTTCCATTCATGGTGTAGAAATAAAGCTGCAATGGTATTCTTTGTAATGAACATGTTGCTGTAAGTAAGGATTTACATATTGTCAGGGTGCGTTACTATTGAGATTTTTGTCTTTTTGCCAGTAAACTTAGCAGTCCTTCAAAGCACAAACTGCAATATTTGTAACAAGCAAAGCTTGGAAATTATGTGGTCAGTGCCTAAATTCAAGAAATGCTTGAAATCCCCGCTTCACTGGTTGACCAAAGTATGTGATCTGATCCTGGGAAAATAATTTAATCCCAATGATTTAACTGCAATACTTGCAGCAAAAATTGCAGCTCTTGGGTGTGATTAAATTCATAATATTCAAATGAAAGACGCACATAACATGGGGAAGATTTAATGATTTGAGGGACAACATGGTGTCTTCAAGTGCTCCTGTTGCGGGCCTCTAAGGCCTTTAACTAGAATTGCGGTGTTGATGCACTGGCCCTCCTTCATTCCAGAACACTTGAATTGGCAAGCAGTTATATAGCCCCACCAACCAGTCAGTGCACCAGAGAGTTTCGTATTGGACAGGGCACAGTAAAATTGTTGCAATTTTCATGTATGCACATCTAAAAGAAATGGGGCTATCTGCGGTGTGTACGTTTTAGATATTTTGAGAGTTTTCTGCAGCAATGGGTAATGCATTCTACGGAATACTCATGTAACTAATTTGTGTATTTGTCTGTGGTGTTTGTCAGAGTGGTGTTTAAGGAGTGTGGAAAAATGTGTTGGTCTTTCTGTAGTAGGTTAGTGCAGTATATATGAAACCTGTGCTGTTTAGATACTGGAGTTGTTGAGATGCATTGTGAGTTGGGATTGGAGGTAGAATGATTCAGATGGTTATTGTTCCAGTGTCTTGCCCAGCAGTCAACCCAATAACTGGGGACACACTTTTTCAATGTGGAAAACCTTCAGCTTGTTGCATGTACTTGTTTATATCCATTAAAAGCATGTTTTCTGCAAATTGTATGCCATACTATGATGTTAGGCAAAATGATGTTAAGTCGGGTGACACTATGCCTTCGCGCAATGTTTCTAGCCAGTTGCCCGGAACTTCCCACCTAACTTTCTACTGACACCTCAAAGATATGGGGTGGAGGAGGCGTTTGGGACATCATTCAAGATTCATAAATGTATATACTGAACATTGAAATGTATACATTACATATTGAGATGTGTGGGGTATTTCAACCCATGCCAATGTACCCTATTACACCCCTTTGCCAATGGGGAAAGAAAACTGCCAAAAATGGATGCACTAACCCCTGTGTGCTCCAAATCTGCAAAACAGCATATGCTTCATAAACCACAAAAGAGCTGCACTCCCTGCCACACACAGGCAAAGTTGATGTCAAAGCAAGAACTCCCTGCGAGAGAATGCCAGTGGGTGTTACCTGTCACAAGAATCGAGGCCCCAGAAGTGGGATAAAATCCGAAAATGCCCTTAAATACAGCTTCCTAATCAATGCAACTTTCAAAGTGCTGTTTTGGCGCTAAATTCAGTCATTTTCCCAGTGAATTATTGAAAGGAAAAGTGTGCTGAAATCGTAGATTCTCCAGGCAGTCTGAGGAATCCAGGCCTCACTGACTGACAGCTGCATGAGAAAATTAGCTGTCAAACCCAGTTTAAAAGTGTTTCTTTTTCCTGAAGAGATTGCAAAATGTGCCTATTTAAAGCATGTTTGTGAAGGGCTTAATTCTTTAAATGTCCAAATCCTTTATAAACCGTGCTTATTTTTATATGTGTCAAAGAAAAGACTATTGTGAATTTTAAAAGCAACCCATTATTGGAGTAAAGTAACTGCTTAATTCTGATTGGGCAGTGACCAGCCTGGGAAAGTTTGACATCTCAGTTTGACACTCTCTTGCTACAGGAAGGCTAATAGTTGCTTTATGGTTCCCGCATATTGACAACAAGGAGCACAATGAGACTTCATTAGACATTCGTCTTGTGGTGAGCCAAGAACAAAGGACAGGCTCTGCTAGGGAGGGACAGGATGCTTCCCTCTACACCCCACCTTGATCAAAGGGATCTGACAGCTGTTGTTTGTTGAAAGGAGAGAGAAAAAAGAACTCTGAACTTCTTGGTGTTTACATCTGTATTTCTGAAAATTGGTAGATGTTAACCTAATTTTAGGCTTTTGCTTTGAAGACATTGATGAAACCTGTATCACTTAAGTTACAAAAAATACAAAAAAACTCTCATTGTAGCAGAACTATTAATGTTGCAAGCTTAAGATTGTATGTACATGATCCACTGATAAGCACCAAGAGGTGTACCGAATTAGAAATTATTAATCCAAACTGTTATGATTAAAATTGATGAAATCCCATAAAATGAGAAGGACAGCTCTCACAGAGATGGAAATTGGATGCCAGGATAAACCATAAAAAATGTAATGCATGTGTCTGATTTTAGTAGAGGGCATAATTGTAAAAATGTGTATTTATGGAAAAGCTAAATTGTGGTCAAAATCAATGTGGGAGTTCCTAAATCCCATTGTAAAGATGACAGCTCTGTTCTGACTGCCAACCAAAACGAGGCAAGTGTCTGTGACCACTCACAGCCATGGGGGTGTGTTTTTGAAATTCTGCCCACACCATAAACCTGGTGATGTCATTTGATAGTATAAATATAGGAACTTCACAACACATAACACATTGCTTCCAGAACACATCCAGATTTCCACGCAGCAGTTTGTTCCAGAACTCTTCATCTTGTAGCTGACTCCAGATTTCTTTGAAGACCCTGATTTCTTTGCAGAATCCAGAATTTAGCATTGCTGAACTCTCTAACTAGACCCAATTTCAAACATCCCAAACTTGAAGGGAATTAATAATGATCCAGTTTGGCTGGCTACCATAAAGGCTTGCCTGCTGAAACTCACATCCTGCTAATCTGCCGTGTCCAGTGACCAGAAGGGCCCATCCAAACCCAGTTTGAGGTGCAGTACAAAATTGACCAGAACTGCACCGCTGATCCAATCCCGCCAGAAGTGCCCTGCTGCCAGTAGACCTGACCCGATCCATAACCAGAACCGTGACAGTCAATTTAAATTACAAGGGACTGTAAGTATTAATAGGAAGAACAGTAACCCATAGTATATTTGCATTGTCTTATCCAAATCTCAACCCTTCCCATCTTTAACTTCAGAACTCTAGTATTGTTAGGACCCTTTGTGCGCTGATTTTTTCTCAATTGTTTTGCAAAACCATAAGTCATTAGTGATTTTGAGTAACTAAAATAAATCCCAGAAAGAATTAGAGTATCCACCACGTGAACGGTTAAGCTGGCCATGTAACTGTGATGATTCATGTGTGGCATTCTCTTTTATATTGTTATAAATATAGTGTAATCAAACCCATCTGTCATTTTTAAAACCGAATTTCTGTTTTCATTTTCCCACCTATTTTTGCAAAAACGGCTCTCACTAAAACCTCTATTACTTCTTCAATTTTAAAGATAGAAACAAAATTTCAACTCACTGATACCTAAGACCCTTAGCAACATCCACAACAAAAAATCGCGGAATAGTGTATTTGACACGTTTTTTTCAACTATCGCATAGTGAAATTTTGCTGCGAATTTGCCGTTTTCAAAAGCTTACACGTGTCTTTTTCACATTGTGTCTTAAACTCCCCTCCTGATCTAAAGTATATGCTGTTGTTTATCTTGTAGCTCATGTGTGTTAGGCCCTGTGTTTAGTGTTGCTTTCCTCAGAATTTTTCTCCATTAAAGCAATTTCGCAACCTTTTGCACTGTTTTACAAAGCCATTTTTCACCTGTCATTTTAAAAGTGTCTATTTCCAGAAACGGTTTTCTCTTATTGGGGGAGGGAAGATTGCATTTAAATTCTAGATACTGTCTTTCATTCCTGAGTACCGGCTGATTACTGACATCTGTGTAGGATTGCTCATTGGTACCTTCAGTACTTTGCAGGGGGAACTATTAGCCTAAACTCTCTCTGTTCGCAAACTAAACTGTCTTTTTCCTGTGTTTTACATTCTGCATTATTATAAGTGAATTCAATTGCTTTACTTATTTTTGAATTGTATTGGCACCCCTTGGTGATTGCTATATATATCTTATTTTCGGCTGTCGTTTCCACAGTTGGTGGAGGAGCACTCCAAAGTCCCAAAACGGAGATCAGGAAACCAAATCCACAATACTTCTGCTTTATTTAAGTTTAAAAAGTTCCATAGAATATGTTGCACATCCTCATGGCATATAGAAAAAGTTTTCACAAACCACTCACATTGTGGTCCTCCCAAAATAACTGGAGAATAATAGATGAAGTCTACGCGTTTCGCGGTCCACTGTCCGCTTGTTCACAACAAGTGTATATATATATATATATATATATATATATATGTGTGTGTGATTAGAATATTAAAATAAATATTTACCTTTACAAACTAGCCTGATTCCTGATCCAGTGTGACCTGGGGGGTATTTTGAGCAGGGTGTGATATAAGTGGTATATCATTCAGAAGATTTAACTTGTAGACACAAATAAAATGAGAATTTCATTGAGCACTACATGCTAGGTGAGACCTGGGTGTGTGCCTGATTGAAATCCTTAACAGATGCATATATCATATATTGAGATGCATACATTAGATACTGAAATATACACACTGTACACTGAGATATATATTTGAGGAATCAACTTCCGGGGCACCAGTGGTCCAGGGATGAGTATTGGTTTTTAAATCATCGAATCAGCCCCACACCTCTACTACACTAGAAGGGATACAAACAGATTGGGAACGCACGTAAATTATAAACCTCCTTGTCCAATTTTGGTAATGTGGCTTGAATGGCAGGCTTATCTCTGCAAGGTTGTGGATCATTGGTTAGTTTCAATACAGCGAAAATACAGTTAGTACCCAATGATAACTGCCCAGTCAAGGTTGGATAAAAATATCTAATTTATTATTATTAAAACAGACAGTTCTAGCACACTACAAAATACAACCCACCCTGTAAAAGAACACAGGGGGACAGACCGTTTCACGAAGGAAAGGGATGCACTCTGACAGGAGGGTAGTCGGTAAAGCGATTATTCTAAACTGTTCAAGGTTATTTTGTTTCAGCACCAAGGGAACAAGCGGTCTGAAATGTCACTAGTGGCCTTTGGAGAAGGACCAGTGGGACAGAACAACAATGTACCTGGTGTTTGAGATGATCTTGATGCTCAACAGTGTTGAATCGGTTCCACGATGCTTTGCAACTCCTGAAACAGAGTTCAGGACGGGAGACGACTGCAGGTATCGGACGACAGGCATTTCAGCAAGCGAGGCTGGACAGACGGCTGCAGGCTGGCCTACACAGTAGGCTCGGGTCATGAATCGTATCTGTGCTGGTTGGCAGCTGGCTGAGGCATCTTGGACGGCTTTAGTGACTTCAGCATGACAACAGTTGGTGGTGCAGCCGGTCGCAGTTCGAGGGCTTGACTGCCTGGAAAATGTCCTTAAAAGATGGACGCTGGTTGATTCTTTTTGTGGCAATCCTAGCTTATTTGCTGGGCTTGTGTTATCTTTTAAGGGGGATGACCCAAGAGAGTGTTTGCAGGCAATGGCTTCCTCCTTTGTTCAGCAACTCTCTGGAACTTCCCACCTAGGAAGCTTGCTGGCAGAATCTAGCAGGGCACGCTGTGTGCTGGCTGGGTGCTGGTTCTAGAGCTGCTGGACGGGTCCTCTGAGGTTGGTATCTCCTTCTGTTACCGGGGAGATGTTTAGGGGAGGGTCTTGATTACCTCTTGGAAATTCTGGTCTTCCTTCACTGGCGGAAGCTGTAAGGCAGACTGTACCTTCGGCCTCAGGCCTCTTTCAAAGCCAAATGGTCCGCAGTGATTGGTGCAGGCTAAGCATACTTTAATGAACCAATCCTGGGTCCCCACCAACAATCTTCTGTTATGCAGGAGGTCTTAAACAAAGTGCTTTGCAACAGGAAAGGTAAAGGGGTGACGGCACGTACTAACCCGCCCTCATCTTCCTGTTTGTTGTGAATCAAAGTGTCTCTTTGGTTAATTGAGCTCTGTGTATCCTGATTAAAGCGCAGGTCTCCCTTGAAGTTATGACGAGAACAGACTTTCTGTCTTCATCAAATTACATAGTCGTACCTTCTTGAATGGGCTCCCCTTGCTTGGATGACCACTGTAAACGGTTGTCCCAGACATGACATTCACTGCCCTTCATAATAGGGGGGCAGGAGCTGACTTTAAGTTGACACAGATGCATATCAAAAGGGTGATGGGTATCCTGTATCCTGTCCTTTGTCAGTCCTGTGACCAGGCCTCCTTCAATTAACTCATCAGTATGTGCTGCCACCAGCAGGCGGACAAAGGAGAGGGCGGATCCATGGAGCTGTTGATATTTAATTACGCTGGTCATGGCAGGAGGAAGGTGTTGCCCTCCTCCTCTTACTGCTTTCATGTGCTTCTGGCTGTAACATTCCAACTAAATGTGATGGGAGGACTGTGCCTGTAGACTGTGTCCCCCAGAGTACATGTGACTATGTGTTTGTTGTGCAGCGAGCATAGGAAAATGTGTGTGGATTAGCCAATATAAAAAAATCCCAGGCGAGTGCACACCCCCAGTGTGCATGTTCGAATTCCTCACAATATACATTCTCTAAGAGGTATATACTGTAAATTTAGATGCATGCATAATATATTGAAATAGATACACTGCATGCAGAGATGTATTAATTGTATACTGAGGTATATGGTGTATAGTAAAATTCATATGATGTATTGAAGCATTTATATGCACTGTACACTGAGGTACGTACATTGTATACAGAGATGTATGTACAGTATTTTGAGATGAATACATTGAAATAGATGAAACTGAGGTCAAAAACCAAATAGCCTTCTAACTGGCATTTGCCAATAAAGAGACAGTACAGAGTGAATTGTGGTATGCCAAATGCAAGGTAACCCAGCTTTAATTGCAATGTAAAAATGGGGGAAAAACAATATTAACAGACAAGCTCTCTCTCAAGATTTATTTTTCTCCACATCTCAACAGGAAACAGCAGTTTTTGTAGCCATTTTGATGTCATAGTTATGAAAACCTATCGATCCTGGTCATTGGCTTCCTCTACTAAGTAACATATATAATTATATATGTCCAACAATAATGATTGGACAATCCTTTATCTAAAATCCCACCCATAAACCATCCCATAAAAATGTGCTACATCTTTATGCCTGAAAATTATTGGTAGGCTATACATTACTTCTGCAGTGAAAAAGGCGTGTTCATCGTTTAACATCCGTGATCTAGCGGCACGATGAAATGTTTTATTGTACATGGGAGGAGTGGACCAGCGTATCGCCTTTGTTCTTAAATAAAACAGCACATGTTATCTCCGCCATGATGTCGCAGAGTCTCAAGGACCGGTTCTTGCAACAGTAACCGCGCCATCCTTTTCTTGACACATTTATGAATACTGTTATTAATCATTCTGCTTTCACCATGTGCACAGTAATTATTTGTCTTTTAGCAGTATCCGCGTTGCTCTGTCACACCTAGCCGATCGCTGAGACCTTAATCTGCCAACTACTTTACCATGACAATTGGATGCACACAATGGTATCTTGTTCTGCCATGTAACCCTCCCCTACATAATCTTTGGTCTTTACATTCCTTTGAGGCAGCATTTTCCCGAATTAAATGTATTTGTTCAAATAGGGTGCTTAGCTGGGTCCTCTCTTAAAACTGCAGTGTTTAATTATCTGCTGTGTCAATGCAGTGGTAAAATGGCAACTGCTTGTCATGTTATTTTCCTCTGCCGGACACATTTATTCTGCATTCATTTTGCTATTTGCAGAGTACCTGGTGCATGCCTGTCGCATGACATTTCTCCCTCTGGGTATCACCAACCTTATCTGCCAACAGTTGTTCTGCCCTGCTTGTATAGTGAGTACCTATCTTGTGTACATGCCTTCCTGTCACCTAGTGTATTCCATTTTAAAACGCACTAATTGTGCAAGTTAATGCCTCATCTGTTCCCTAATTGTGTAGCGAAACATAACTATCCTTTGTGCCAGCTGCATTTCCAGGAGCATTTAAAGTGCAGTTTCAAATTGTCCTTTCTTATCTTATAATTTTGTTTCTTCTGAGGAAGGCAGGAGGGCAGAGCCTGAACATGCTCTCTAGTCAATAATTGCCCCACGACATTCCCCCTCTGGGCGAGTCATCGACCACTCCTTCATTTTCTCTCATAGCCATCCTTGGTCAGCCACACTGTGGTGACCCCCCCCCCCCACACAAGTTACCTCCTTGTGTTACGTATTTTGCTGGACTGTATGTCATAAGCCAGCACTCTCCATTGTCGTCACATTTCATCCAGTGGTCATTGTAGTTATGGGTATCTTTTGGACATGTAAAGAATGCTCCATGTTGTCTAGCTGGTAACTTAGAACAACTTCTTCGAAAATGAAAAGCAAACTGGATTTGTAATATGGACACTTGCCATTCTCGTCTCAATTTTGATCAGGAACTATTTAATTTCCTATGACTATTAGAGAATAACAGTGTAATTGTTCAAAATATGTTATGACTGTCTAACTCTAACCATATTATGTTAAATTGCTTGTGATATAAACTGTTGCTATATAAACAAACAAGATATTTTTTTTATGTCTCAGAAGTTCAGTTAGTATTCTGCTTGATTAGAAAGGCTGCCAACCATGGCCAATTTTTGGCTAGTATGAAGACAAAAAAGGAATATTTAGTGTTGTCTATCCGTAAATCAAGACGGAACAAATCTCTAGGCATCGATATGTTAATTGACTAATTTGTATCAATTCAGCAATCTAAACCTCTATTAGTAAATACCTTTCATATTGCGGAAGGGAGATAACGTTAAGACGTTATCCCAATTCAAAATGGCAACTGCGCGTTATACGTGTGACGTTAGTACGTTGCTATACATGATAACGTCATTGTGCTCTACTTTAAGCTGCGATTTTCAATTTCAAAATCACGGCAATCGGACAGGGAGCATAACGATGGATACCAGAACTCTGCACATTATCAAGTGAGCGTTATGAGCAGACAATCATTGGGAATATACATAGATATATGCATGCCCAATGAGGCTTTATATAATCAAAGCATGACATTATTTCTATAAACAAACGGTGTGCTTTCTCTTGGGATCACCATAAGAAATTCCTATTAAGGGTATTACAACCCAGTATTCTAAGCAAACAGCACACATTCTAATAATGCCGAATGGCACAATTAGTAAGTAAAATATCTTTTTGATCCAGGCATTTCAATCTGATATAATATTGTATTATAACATGGCCCACAGCTCTGTTCTGTCTTTGGTTTTAGGATGAAATTTACAGTCCTGCAGCTAATGCAGTGCATTATTTTGAATTTGAACGTATGACTGTCTCAATAGTGAACTATACCTCCTGAGGAACCGCTGAATTGTAAAAGCGGGGAGACACGTGTTGAGGTTAGAAACAAACTATGAGGACAAATAAAAAAATTAAATCATCAGTGAATTCTAACTGATATCTAAAATATTTGATTTGTAAAGTATCTGCAAATGAAAAAGATTAAGCAGCCAGAAAACCCACAATAGGGTAACAAATAGCAATTAACAGTTCAACTGTGACAACAACACAGAGTATTTTGTGTTATCATTTTCAGGTGAAGCGCACCGTAGGACAACCCATTCATCTAAAGCATTTTATAGCCCAGGCAAGTCTCTGAGCAAATTCCCAGTTAGCAGCTCACCTTCATCCTAAACATTGCACATTGGAGTGCGCTATTATTGTTAAAGGCTGGAATCTTCGACATTGCAAGGAGATTTTGTTGGCACCATCACTCCCTGCTTAATGAGCACTTTAAGTTGTTCATAAATACACTCATATGCTTCCTTGGACATTGGATACTGTTTCCCTCGAGGTAAATTTGCCCCTTTCTTTTATTTTTACTGCTCCAATTCCTTTTAACAGCCGCACATCATATGGACTGGTTGCCCATAGTGTTGCCGGTACACTTGCCAAATCTTCTTCCATACATGATGGTACTTTTTTAGCTAGCATTATTTGGTGTGGCACCTCTGTATGCTCTATTTTCAATTGACTTGGTATATTTATCTCAAACAAGGGGGGGTTCTGGGAGTTTCTCTACTACCGGCCGATATCGCGGGTTAGAGTCTCAGGCAGAGTCTTTAGCTCACCATCCTTTCACAGAAGAAAAATGTCCACTACATATCAGTCTTTGTCCTGCCCAAGGGAAGTCCAGCACCGAAATGCCTGGCAATACTCCTACGTCCTGTCCCCTTTCCTCCATACTTATGGGACATCTCTCCGTCCTGTGGGACGGGACCGGAGCACTTTGTAAAAAGCATCCACATTTTTTTCTAAAATGTGTCCCTCCTCTCTTTCCATCGCCCATCAGTCATTTTCTCTGCACGATCGGGGCCGGACGCACTTGCACCCTCTGAAGTTTTTCTTCCGTTTTTCCCTCTTTGGCTCTCCTAGTGTTCGTTTACTAGTCTGTCTATGTCTTTTAAACTAGATTTAAACTAGATTTTCCAGACTGTTCATCGTGTCACCGTCGCTTCGCGAGGGCGGATCTCCATCCTCTTTGTTTAGAGTGTTTGGGTCCGGAACACCGTTGGGACACCTGTTTTTACTGTGACTCCCTTTTGGTCCGGGCTCTTCAACGTCGGTTGGAGCAGTGGGAGGAGGTGTTCAGTCGGACGACTCCTTCGCATTTTCAGGCGTTCATCGACGAGAAGAAATAACGCCCGGTAAGTTCTTTGATTTTCAGAGCACCCCGGCCGGGGGATACCTTCCCGGGTTCCTCTCGAGCCGGGAGGGGCGTCGATCGCTCTGTTACCGCTGTTCGCCCTGAGGTGCCTGTCGGGCCTAATAATTCTACCAGAGTTTTCTCCGAGGGTCTCCGTAAGGGGACTGTGATCACCGGAGTACATGCCGAGGCCCCTCCTTTGGGGGCTGTGTGTAAACCCAGTTCTACTGAGTCGTGGGGTACCAGAGCTTGCTCTGAGGCCGTTCTTTCGGCTTCCCTCAAAAACAAAACCGGGGTACGCCCGGCCTCAAGCCCAGCCAGTCGTGGCTGGGCTTGAGGTTACCGAACGCATGTTCGAGGCCCGTGCCGATAAGGCTTCTACCGGGCCTAGGTCCGAGGTCCCTCGTACAGAGGCTAAGGCTACCAACAGTTCTGAGGGGTCGTTCAAGGCCCTGTCGATGACAGCGCACCGTTCCCGCTCTTTTGGTGACACCAGATCTGTTGCTGGGGCAAAGAAGGTTTCTTCTGCGTCAGCTGCGAGTGGGAGTTGAAGGTGGAGATCCTATCATGGATTTTCTCGCGTTGGGGCACACCGGAGGTGGACCTCTTCGCCGTGGCGATTAACAAGAAGCTTCCTCAGTACGCCTCCAGAGGGGGGTTGGGCGTCTCCTCTCTGGGGGACACACTCGAGATCCCATGGCACAACATGAGAGCTTACGCCTTCCCGCCTCTTCCTCTGGTTCGTCAAGCATTTGGAAGTTGAAAAGTTCTGTCAACTGTTCTCTTCTACTGATAGCTCCGTGGTGGCCGGCCCGGTTTTGGTTCTCAGAACTTCAACACCTGTCGGCGTGTCTGCCGATCAGTTTACCAGTAACTCCCGATCTTCTTCACCAAGGGGAACAGCAGATGTGGCACCCCACAATCGCTCAACTTGGCGGCATGGTGACTGAGTTCACGGCGCTAGAACCTTTGGGTTTGTCTGCGGATAACATGCGCGTTATCCAGGCAGCCAGGAAACCCTCAACCAGATCCCAATACAAGAGTAAATGGCTCAGGCTCTGTCATTGGTGTTTGAAGAAAGAATTGGACCCGAGGGTGGCGACGATTGACACAGTGCTGTCCTTTGTCTCCTCCCTAGCAGAGTCAGGGGTTCATGTCCTGCAGGACTTATCTCTCTGTGATTTCCGCCTACCTCTCTACAGACCGGTGTTCTTATTAGTTAACTAACCCGGTGGTGAAGAGACATTTTGCTGGTTTGACACGCATCTACCCTCCGGTTCGTACTCTGCATCCGCCCTGGGACTTAAACGTAGTCCTGACGGCACTGTGCCATAAACCTTTCGAGCCAATGGCTACGGTTGACCTCAAGTACGTGTCCTGGAAAGTGTCCTTTCTGGTCGCCGTTACGTCAACGAGGAGAGTGAGCGAGCTCCAGGCATTGTCGGTGGAGCATCCTTTCTTGGTTTTTCACAAGGACAAGGTAGTCCTTTGGACGAACGCAGCTTTCCTACCAAAGGTAGTGACCAAATTCCATCTGAATCAGTCGATTTCCCTTCCGGTCTTTTTTCCGAACCCTGCCTCGGAGGCAGAAAGGGTTCTACACTGCCTGGATGTCCGAAGAGCTCTTAAGTTCTACCTGGACAGGACTGCCGAGCTTCGGAGCTCTTCCCAACTGTTTGTGACCTTCGGTAAACCCCAGGGCAGGCCGGTGTCTAAGGCATCCATTTCCAGATGGATTGCTGCCTGCATCACAGAATCTTTCACTGTCCAAAAGCTGAAACCACCTAAGGGTATTCATGCGCATCAGGTGCGAGGCAAGGCAGCTGTGGTTTCTTTTCAGAATTATGTTCTCTGGGAGTCCATCGCTAGAGCGGCTACCTGGGCCTCCCCATCTGCTTTCTGTAAGCATTACTGCCTCGATATGAGCTCTAGGGCCGACGCTCAATTCGGCCAGGCTGTGCTGAAGAACCTGTTTCAGTAAGGGGTATTTCCATCCACCCATAGTTCCTGTAAAGAGTGCTTGGGAATCTCCCATAAGTATGGAGGAAAGGGGACGGGACGTAGGAGTATTGCCAGGTTACTCACCGTAGTGACCACCTTACTCCTAGTCCATAGACCCCTTTCCTCCATACGCCCGCCCGCCGTCCCCTCTAATAAGATTCCTCTGTTATTGCTAATGGGTCTTGGAACCTGCGATAGAAAAGGACTGATGGGCGATGCGCGGGGCGGAGCCAAGGTGGGTGGGGTTACAGCCGCGTGCCGGGACCGCGCAGGAAAGAGAGGAGGGACAAATTTTTGAAAAAAAATTGGATGCTTTTTACAAAGTGCTCCGGTCCCGTCCCACAGGACGGAGAGATGTCCCATAAGTATTGAGGAAAGGGGACTATGGACTAGGAGTAAGGTGGTCACTACGGTGAGTAACCTGGTAATTCTCTTCTGAACAAGATTATCCAACAGCAACCCCAGACACGTGTTTCGAACTGGTTGGGCCTTGTCAGTGTGGTGGAACAAATCAATATCTCATCAAATTCATTGTAGTCAAATAATTCATCTGTCAACCGGGTCAGACTGTGTGATGCGTCAAGTGCTATTACGGTGCGCCAACTCACTCCTTCCTCATCTTTGCCGTATAAAATCACTCTATCCTCCCTCACTACAGTCATCTCTAAATCAATTGTAACCAGTTCCCCTGCAGTTACATCTGTAGGTGTCTGTGTACTGAATAAAAAGACTGTGGGTAGTCCCAATAACTGTCCCTCAATGCAGGGAAGCCATGCTAACATCACTAGTACGCCATAGAAAAATACTTCAGGATCCACTGCCACTCACATGTGTACATTCTGCCCATGAAAGGCTTGTATGTATTATTTTTCTGTCTGGAAATATATGCCTGTGTAGATCACATTATGCCGTCCTCTGTGAATGATATTAAATATTGAGTTTGGTCATAAGATCTCTTCCCAATATGTTAACAGGTGTCTTCCTGGAGTACAGGAATGGGATAGATACAGTCTGATCTCCTACTGTCACAGGCAAACTGTCGGTGAAAGAAACCCAATTTGTAACCCCAGAAAAATCTTCAGTGTCCATATTACTCTCATTGAAAATCTGCTCTCTCTGACACAGGATTTTGTTGCTCCAGTGTCATTTGAAATTACGCTTTCTTAGTGTTCATATACCTTTTCTGGATTAGTGAGGCTGGATACCCGTTAAGTTTTCATCACTTTGCTTGTATCCCTCTCTCTGGGTTAATCGGGACGGGTGGCCGTTACATTCGCTTTGCCTTTTGTACCTGCGTTGGTTTCGCTCCTGCTGAAAATTTGCAGCCATCCATCTCTCTCACCTCCACACTTCTGCAGAGTCTTTCCCTGTTCATACCTCTCGCGGTGGGAAACGTGCTTGTTGGCTGGATCTCAGGACCTTGTGCTCCTCCCTTCTTTTGAGTCTTGGCATTCGTTGCTGGGCAACAGGTCCACCACTGCTCTTTGGTGGTCGTTCCACCCATGGTTGGCGTTCAATCCTGGCTCTGTCAAGGAATCTGCCTTCCAGCCTTCAGCTAGTGGGTTTCCGCGCTCAACACATCACCGCTGGCTCCACAGTTTGACATGGCTCCACCCCTCCAGGATTTCAGTGCTCCAGGGGGAGTTCCTCTTCCGTTCAAAGTTCGTTCTCTGCTTATGTACTCATTAGAATCAATGAAATGATGCCTGTCTCCGTTGATCATGACACTCAAGCGAGGGTCACCATTTCCTGAAGCCAATAGTGTCAAGGAAGAATCTTCAGACTTAACAGTTGTAACAGGGAATCCAACTGTATTCCGACACCCATATATGCAGAAAGGGTGGTTTGGACAGGGAGTTCCATGCTGTAATGAGAGTCCTTGTCCTCAAAAGGGTAGTCACTCCCAGTGAGGTGCCACTTACACATACCCCTAAGTAGGGTCTTGAATAGCAGGCTCACCTCCCTAGTCTCAAATGAGTCGGCTCCCCACTGAGGAGAAGGGGACGAACTGTCCAGATTCGTCACACAACTCTTAAAAAACAAAAGTTATTTTTCACTAAAAATGGCCTTTACCCTTGCTCTGGTACTATCTCATCCTGATAACAGCAAGCCCTTCACACTGATGCCTGTGAACAAGCAATATGGGGAAATACTGATGCATGTGCAGGTCGATAATTGAGAAGAGCACCCAGTATTGTATTACTCCAGACAATTCAGGCTGTGAGAGAAATTAGAAAAACAATTGTTGGCTATGAAAGAGGCCTTTACTGAATGGAGACAGCTTTTGCTAGAGCCCAGGCATCGTATTGAATTCTATACAGATAGTAGAGGCCAAAAGTTTCTCCATCAAGTTGAGTCCAGGAAGAGTAAGCATACAAAGGACGTGCTTGCATACTTTCTTTACTTGGTGTACCTTTTCTAGTCCACTACAATCCAAGCTCTTTAAATACACAGTGACCCCCTTGTCCAACCCTTCTATATTGAGCAATGAGCTGACCATAAATGTGTGCCCCTATCTTTTAAGATTTGCTTTGTTTCCTCCTTTTTGGAATTTGGTTTAGACAGTTAACTGTAGAAATATGCCCTGAATCTTTGGGCTCAGAAAACTGTAATAAATTACATATATACCTTTTTCCAATATAAAATGTATGTTTGTTTCTGCCTACATTCGACTTGCAAGAAATTGTTTTGCAATTCTGCCACAAGAATACCTTTTTTGCAGTTCGTAGAGGTCTATCTGTAACCAAGGATCATAGTTCTCACTTATACCAGTTACTAAAACAGGCATACTTGTTGAGACCTCTATATGTTACTACTGTAGACTTGCATACTTTTTCTACACATATTTCTTCCTTAGCACCTTCAGAAAACCGCACTGTTATCATGTTGACCATAGTCCTTTTTAAAGATGGCTTGTTTTCCCCTTTCCCCAAGTTACCCACTGCCTCTGAGAAGGCAATAATATGCCTGAATGATATCGTACCTTTTCATGATCTCTTCCACCTAAAGTATTTGACTGAGGATCTCAGTATGTTGCTCGTTTTTCTTTAGTGTGTAAGGTCTTGCATATTGAGAGAGTGATGAACTCAGTTACACCCTCAATTGAATGGCCAAACCCAAAGAGCCAATCGGACATTGATGCAATGTTTTGCATTGTTTTCTCAAATACTACACAAGATGCTTGGAAGACGTTGTTCACTGGCGAAATGTGTACAACCGTGTCCTACATTTCTTTACTGGACCCACACCATTCTTTTGCATATGTGGATTGCATCCATATCCTTTTCTCATGACTTTGAAATGCCAGATCTGTTCCAGGAGCAGCTGACATATTGCCTAGGCTCTTATGAACTACGCAGTTGAGATTAGAATGTCTGAGTGCTGCAGATGGTCATTTTACCTCAGCATTGAACCACCCTGTTAGGCCTTTCCTGTATATGAGGTGGGTCATCAAGTTTCGCCATCAAACCATTATCTTCCTCGTCATGGACTATCTAATAAATTCGGTCCCAGATTTGACAGGCTTTTAGGGATTACGTATTTGAATAAACCTGTTACTGTCAGATTGTCTGTACCATCTTGCTAGCGAGAACCGTGTACTTGATGTCCTTCTCAGTCCTTTTCCTTGTCGAGCATGTGCACTAGTTGGCTATCTGGCATATAAAATCAACGAGATTAGTAAATCCTAGATTTAATGTTGTCCACTTCAATTTTTGTTTTTTTATGAAGGATTATGGTATGACAGGACGTTCTTGGGAGATGGCCTCTTTTGTTCAGACCTCTTGTTCAATGCCTGTTTTTTTTTTTCATGGAAAGCAGGCTCTACATGTGCAGGCTCTACATGTGGGATGGTGGCATTGATAGAACATGCTGCCACCAAACAGTTTATCCCTTTTTGTTTTGCTGAAGGCGGCATCAACCATTGAACACATTGAGTATTTTTCTGCGCTGTTAAGCTACCCCACCCCACTCAACTCTAATGCATCAGATCCTTTCAGCATTGGGGCCACTGTTGCAGACATGCACCGTTTACGGGTGGACAAACAGTTATAAGTGATATTGTTTGAGTTGCAATTCAACGCTCAACCTCGGTATTGCTGTGAATTGTTCTGCAAAATGGCTAATATTGCCATGCTTTTAAAGGGGAGTAATTCGGTATGAAGCGCTATATCAAAAAAGTATGACATTATTTTGCCAATCACTATTTTAGGTTCTATCGTGTTTCAGTGACTATAGTAAGATGTACAAATGGAATTCTGTATGGTTGTAGAAAGAGACTGACGCACAGGTGGCATGCATTTCTGGCTACAGACTTGTATTAATGAGGAAATAGGAGAAAACCCTGTCTTGGCTGTTCTAAGAGGGGATTCCCTGCCTCAATGAAATACTACGGAGTATGTCAGGATGCCCGTCTAAAGCGAAGAGTCCACTGTCCTGTGTCTAAACCTATTTCCAAGCCATACACTATAAACTTAACTAAGGAAAGGGGGTGATCATCTTGGTTTCCACAATGGCTCCATTCTTCTGGACGACAGCCCAGAGTTCACTTCTGGATGATGCAAATGAAATATTCTTCTCAGGATACAAAAGTATGAAAAGGTTCCTTGGATTGGGCCTCCAGCAAGGCACATAGAACAAAAGTCTCATATTTTCACTGTTAGTGGGATGAATCCCTCCCCTGACCTTTCTCAGTGGTTTTTACAAGTGTCTTTCTCTTCCTGGCCTTTTAGTCTCATCACTATTGTATTGTATTGTATTGTAGTTGTCATTTATATAGCCCCTTTTCACATTTGTATGGCCTGAAAGCGCTCTGTGGTAGAAACACCCTTGGGGATTAAAGTCCAGGTATAGGAACATTCCCAGAAAGGCTTAAAGTTTGTGCGTGCATTTGGCCAAGATTAGGAATTGGGTGTGCTGGCTAGGCTCCAGTAAGCAACCCAAGAGGTCAGGCATGTGGATGGGCCCTGAGGGTGGTCACGACCAAGCGCTAGTGCGAGAGACAATGCCAAGAGAATGACTCCTTTCTCTTGTCTCCAGTAACAGTGTTCTTCAATACCAGGGGGAATGCCTCCCTCCCACTGGCCTTTCTCACAATGCTCACACAGCCTACCTTTTTTCACTACCCTGCCTGGTACTGTGACAATGAAGTTGATTTTGGAGGCAGATTGCTTTGCGGTGTGGGCCTAACCTTTCTTGACTCTTCATGGTTCGCTATCCTTCCAGGTATCTGTCAGGTTTCAGACCCTTTGGTATTGGTCTCCTTTTTCTCGGGCCCCACCCAAGCCTCTTGGTACTTGTTGCCTTCTCTTGGGCAGACCTGGTTCAGCAGCTCACCAGGTACTGTGACTATGAAGATACCTGGGGATGCTGTTTGTAATCGGGTATGGGACTCTGACACACTTGCTATAGCTTCTCGGCTTCCACCAACCACCCCGGCAGCCCACAAACCTGTGAAAGGAATGCTGGTGTTCTCCGGTTAGTTGCAGGCTTTGCTTTATTTTCATCCGGTTCTTCCATTGCTTATCACCTTCTTGTGGTGGCTCCACAGCGTTTCTTGTTCTGTGGCTTGCAGTCCGTTGGGCTGCACATACCAACTATCTTGCTCAGCTGGACGCTTGCTTCTTCTGTGGCTCTGTTGGACCATGCTCGGCGGACCCCCGGACGGCTCTAACTTTTGATATGCGTCCTGGTCTCTGCTTTCTGGCCAACTATTGCTCTGCGGCTGTCTCCGAATTGCCTGGTTCTTCCAGGGAGTATATCTGTGTTTAAATTTCCCTCTTCTATTTTAGCTGTACCTTGGCCAATGGGATGTCTGTAAATACTAGATAGCTCAGAATGGTTTATAGAGGTGCCCTTTATGCTTCTGCACTTCTTCCCGCGTCCCAGTACTGATCTTGAGGACTCAGTGAGCCAGTTGGTCTGTCCCTCGTCTTACTACTTATGGGATGTAGGTCCATTTAGGACCCACACTCTTCCTCGTCCCAATACTTCCTACCTTACTGGTTTTAAGAAAACAGCAACACTAGGGATGGTGTTGTATGGGGGTTGGTGAGGAAGATGGGTTAAGGTAAGGTGGACCATGGGGATACAGCGTTCTCCCTAGGTATCACTTATCCCATAGGGAGCTTCCCTCCCCATGGAATCCACCCACTGAGTACCAAACCCATCTATCTGGTAGCGGCCTAAACTCCCTAGCCTCGTCGGAAGGGGCTCTCCCTAGGGGAGAAGTGACGACATCCGCCGGTTTGTCGCATATCCCAATAGTGTATATATATGCATCATGAGTTAGCCGGGAACACATTTAAATTTTTCAAAAATGTCCTTATGTACAGATTGCTTTCCCACCAGCACACGTTTGTGGGTACGTTGAACTGATAGGTGTTTTTTGGTTACCCTACTTGGTTTTGTAATTCCAGCTTTAATCCATGTGATATCACGTGTCTAATGCACATGCTACAGATTTCTTTGCAGAACTAATTGTCTGAGGCTTATATGCAACAATGCCTACTCCGCCTTTCTACAGAAAATTGCAGTTAACCATTCATAGACGTTTTCTACTGGATCCACTTGCAGCCTGTAAGGTTTTGGAATGGTAAACTATGCTCATGTAGCAGAGGTAATGAGGGAAATACTTAAGATAATATAAAAACTTCAGCAGGACACATTAGCTTCCCTTTTTCTAAGGATGTGGATATTGATGTCCTCCTTCATGCATACACTAATAAATGTACTTAGCAGTGTGGTAGTGATGTCGGACGCAGGTAAATGTTTGGACCGTTCCACTATGCTAATGAAATCAGCTGGGATGCGTGCCACAAATCAGTTTCCAACAACTTGACATAGAAGAAACTGTTTGTAGCTGCTCCCCTGCGCTTCCCACCAGGGTTGTATTCTTCTTTGGTTGGTAAAATTAATATAATGTAGGTGGGTAATTAGATGGTCTGCTTGTTTTTATTGACTTTTATTTAACACAAAGCTAATTACCATTTGGTTTAAAGTAAGACATCCCACGTCGGTTCTAAGTTGAAAATCATCTAAATTATCAAAGGTTTACATTTTCTTCATATTTATTGTTTCGTAAATGCCCAACTGTAGTTATCCATATTTTGTTTTCGGTTATATAGACTAGTGCTACACATTTATTTTGCATTCAGTATTTTAAGTTTAAACTATTGTAGATTGTTTCCACATTTGTCCAAATGCAGTATGTCCTTTAGTGCTTGAATGTCAGCAATGAGGCATCGCAGATCAAGGCTAGCTCTGTTTTGGCCTTCTTTAGGAGAAGTGTGGGTGGAACTATTTGCTTATAATCTCGCTGAGAGCAGGGTTTCTTAATGGGAAGGCAATCTCTTTACACATTTACTTCAAACAACTGCACTTGTTGACATGTGTTGGTTTTTTTGCAACTCGCACATGGAGGTGAGCTTCACCAGATCGAGCAAGTCTCAATGGTTTCCCCTTTCACATAAATGACAAAAGTGCACCTGTATACATGGCACAAAGAGAACTGGGTTTGTGCACAACACGCCAACCGCAGCTTCTCCTGTGATGAGCTACATGTGACCAGGCACTAATTCTGAGCTCAGCTTATTTTGGATATCTGCGAATTCGCCTCTAGAAGTATGCCTGTTCAGCTAGACCACACAGCATTTCACACTTGCTCGTTAGGGAGCGCCCCTTTCTTAATGTGCATTTGTTTAGGATACTTTTACAAGTCTTCAGAGATTAAGGCTCTTCCTCTCCTAGTTAAATATATCATTAAACTACTCGCCTCGAATTATAAGTTAAATCGGCTTGACCTATTCAAACATCTACAGAGTTGAATCGAGCCTTACACGCCTAATTCAGTTTGTTTATAGTTCGAATCAGATCGGGGGTAGGCAGACTTACCAGTTTGAATGTTGTCATATTGGTTTGAATGAGAAAAATCATGCTATCAGAATAAAATAAAATCAAAAGAAATGCATTTCACGTCATCAGCAGGGATGCAGCGAGACCTACATTTTGGGGGGTAGGGAGGGTGGCACTTCAGAAACTGGGCAGGGCAGACCTGGAGGCTCCATCCTCTATTTAATCCCCAGGGTTGTCTGGCCTGGGGCCCAAGTAAGCGCAATATGCCAGTTAGAATAACCAAGTGATTGGATTTAAAGAGAACATTAACATTTATTTGCTTTGATAATTTTTATATCTAAAGCCCAGGTATCCGATCAGGCATCACCCTTTAAGCAAAAGTGACCACAAGGGGACCACACTGTAGTACAGTGTACCACCCCCATACCCACCCAACTTCTACCTTTTACCTGCCAAAATCAGCTCCTCAGACCAGCATTACCCATAAACGTGCACACACACACACACGTCAGTCACTCATTTAAATATACCATTAACTCACGCCCCCTTTCTCCATACACTTGCACATTAACACGTGCAACCAATCCCCCATTCATCATGCACTCCTTCACACACGTATTGCATAATAGATATATATACTCCTTGTACACACGCATAATGAGCTAACGTGCACCAATTCTACCCTCACCTCTCTGCTTAACAAAAAGCAAGTGCGCACATCAGCCCCTTCCCCTCGGATGTAAAAGAGCACATTGTGACGAATCTAGTGAAGTCGTCACTAACTTCCCAGGGAAAGTCTTCCCACATGTGGCTAGGGAAGGGCAGCAACTACCGTACTCTGACTCTGGGGGTGACTATTTGTGGGAGGACCATGTGGGGGAAGACCAATCTCAGTGGAGTGAAGATGGCTCATTAGAAGACCTGTCATACCCCCCTTGTGATGGATAATAGTCACCAGTCATTGCCTTCCTAGCTATGTATGGCATATTGTAATCTGGAACTTCCTGGTAAATAAAAACATAAACACATACTTGTTCCTATGGGCCTACTGAGATGAGGTAGAGGACCTGAGTAATAAAGATCACATCTGCTGAGAACCACACAGTGCAGGTTAGTCGTGCCGAACAGCTGACCAATGCTGGGAACTTTAAAACACCCAACAAACCAGGAAGATGAAGACTCACATACCCAAGGCCGGTTGGGAAACTGGAGGGGCACCGAGCAGACCAGAGAGCAGGCGAGATTGTGGCAGCATAGGTAGAGGAAGCTCTGAGACCGGATGTCTGCTGTGCGGAAGTAAAGAGCAAGAGATGCTCTACTAGGAGAGCCGGTGGAGTGCGAGGACTGGGGAGCCTATGCAACGCTGGCCAGTAGACAAAGCTTACCGCGGGGTAGAGAGTAGACCGCCGAGAACTCTGAAGCTGCCAGGAGATACCGTAGAACCCGCACAGCGAGATTGGGGCATCAGGGTGATTCAAGGCATATACCACACACCAATTGAAAGTAATTGGAAATCCTGGGAGACCCAGGGCAAGGGAGCTGGGGGAATGTGGCAAGCACGTGAAGTTGTGAATGAAAGGCTTGAAAGCCTCAATACACGAATGAAAGAGAATATGAACATATGAGAGTGTTATAACATTTGCAAAGTCCTAGCAGGAGAGTATACCAGACACCTTGAATGCGAGTCTGGGACCTGCAGCAAAATAAAGAAAATAAAGAAGTCTGATAAAGACCTGTCAGGAAAGTATCAGGCAATTTGGATGCAAATATGGGTCCCGCACCCAAAATACAAATAGGTTTTAACCAAGTCCTGGCAGGAGAGTACACCAGGCCTTTTATTGTTTGAGTCAGGCGACTCTCACCTGAACTGTGCAGAAAGCAATCCAGAGGAGAAAGTAAAGAAACCTTGTGAATGTGTGAAACCTAGGGGAAGGGAAGCAAGTTCCTTGGAAGGAAGACATTTTAAGGAGGAGACAGGACACTTCTGAGACTCTGAACTGTGAAAGAGCTAAAACTTAGGGGAAGGGAAAGCCCTTCCAATGATGCTGGAACCTTTGTTTATTTCCTAGACACTGTTTTCTAACTTGAGTTCAACTTGTGAACTACAGCTTCAAGTGGCAGTCTAGGGTCTGAGGAGGCCATGCGAGCAATGGCCCCTGGGCGTGGGATACCTTTTGAAGTGTACATGCTGTTTGGAACCTTGGCCGTTTTTCCCCTGACAGCCCCCCATGGCAGCGCGCATCCACTGGCACGAACCGCCTTTGATAGAGGGGGGTGGGATGGATGGGCCTGGGGCGTGCAGATAAGGCACAGGAAGACTGCTGAATGGAGACACACTTCTGTGGATTGGAGGGGGGCGTCCTGCTTCAGGGGAGGCCTGCCTGGAGACACGGGGTCTGAGGAGGCCATGTGAGCAATAGTCCCTGGGCGTGGGATACCTTTTGAAGTGTACATGCTGTTTGGCACCTTGGCAGTTTGCGCCCCTGACAGCCCCCCATGGCAGCGCGCATCCACTGGCCCGAACCACCTTTGATAGAGGGTGGTGCGATGGATGGGCCTGGGGCGTGCAGACAAGGCACAGGAAGACTCTTGAATGGAGACACACTGGATTCATTTAAAAAAAATCGAAACAACGGTTGTTAAAATATGTGGTGCTTTATTTTGTTTATTTTGATGGCACAAAAATACAAAACTTTACACATTACAGGTCAGGTTGCAGCACAGCGAGGGGAAATCCCCTGTACTGACCGCTGTCACTGGGGAAAGTTTGTCTTATGGCACGAACGGCACAGGCGGGTATTACTCTTCGAACGCGGTTTCCAAGCCTCCCGTGAAGCCACCATGTAAAGGAACGATAGGCCACCAGCCTGTACCACCTGTGAAAAAGAATGATACAAACTGTTTTTAAATGACCAAGATAAGTTTATTAAACCTTTGTTGTCAATGACCATTCTTGTAACTAATGGCATTCTGCTCGGACAAATGCTATCTAGACACTGCACACTATTGAACGACTTTCATGCGTTACAATGATATGTAGATGTCATTTTGAATATAGGAGACGACTATGAAATAATAGTGGCATCACAACCAGAGTATACTTACTCATTACTCGGATTACGAGGACGAACAGTTGTGCGAAGTTCGTGCATAAGCACCATCATTATCCTCAACACGGACCGTGTGGGGCAGGCTGCCGTGAAGCCAGGCAGCCCGGTGATGCATTGTGGCGGTGGCTCCACTTCCGAAATGTAGGCCACGCATCCAGAGTTTTCACAGCAACAGCAGTTCTCGTCCTCGGTTGGCATTAGCTCGCACTGATTGCATGTGCACCAGGTGGAAACACCGTCCATGCGATTAGGTCCAGTGTCTTCATCTGTTGATTCGTCCTGCCAACTGCCGTCCGAAGCCCCATCGTTTTCACTTTCCAGTAGTTCCTCCTCGGTATACTCTGGCTCGTACATGTAGGTCATTATTGTAGCCATTGTGTGGTAAACAAACTAAAATTATTTATAGCAATAGTACTGGTATCTGTTCATACGGGTTACAAGCTGTGAAGGTAGCTGACCAGAGCACAGAAACGAGTTACAGAATACTCAAAGTAACACAGAGAGAGGAATGGAATCGAAAATCTGCTGCTGTGTGTTGTCAAACTGTCTGTTTATACTTATTGAGTAAAGAGGCGTCCTGCCATTTCCATGGCGACACGTCATTAGCTGAAGCGCAGCGAATGTTGACATGAGACGTGCTTTGGCATTGTGAAATGGGCCGTACGTGTCTGCTGATGACAGGCTCAGGGGCAGGGGATATGATTTAGTGCTGCAAAAGCAGGTCACACAGGGCGATGCGCTAAGTGATAATCTTATTGCAAAATGGCGGCGCCCTACTGCCTGTTTTCGCGTGTTTAATGGACGAAAACTCGGGTAAGGTCCATAGGACATTTTTCTAATATCGACCGACTTAGGCTTAAAAACACATGGCCGACCCGTAGGGACAATAAAAATTTCTGACCGAACCATTGCTTTAAGCCTTTTTGATAGGTTTAGCATGTGAGGGTCAGCATCGGGTTTTGGACATAGAACAGAAGACTTTTACTTTGACGGAGACTGTAGTTAGTTATGCTGAGGCAGGGAAATCCCTCCTAGAGTTAGGAAAGAATAGGTTTTTCTCCTACCCATTTCTTTTAATAAACGTTTATAGCAATCAACGCTATGCATCTGTGCATGGGCATAGGACATGGGGGAGGGGAAACGGAGGAGACAAATCCCCCCACAATTTTAGGTGAGGGGGATATACTGGCATTTATCCCCCCCAGAAATTGGTTTGGAATTGTGTCTCTGCAGCGTTCAGGCAGTGATGCGTGCTCCAGTGACTGACAGGAACGTAACAATCTGAGGAGGTAAGTTCACAATGAGTCAGAGGCAGTCATTAGGGAATTAGACATAGAAACCTTAACAGAAGCAGGGTAAGCCTGGACTTCGGCGAGGACTGTAAGCTGTTTCTTCACAGATATGCACGAGGCAGTGTGCTGAGTAAGTGTACACAAATCGTGCAAAAACACTTTCACTCACTCTTATCCCATTCCACAATCTGATTAAAGAAGGGCCTATTGTTTCTCACTCTAATAGCACACAACAACCCTTTTTAGCCTGGTCCCTCAGACTTTCACATACATGAAATTCTGGCTCGGAGCTTTAACCGCATATTTTGTTGCAGATTGGATCATGTCAAATTGTGCGGAGCTCTGCAGTCCAACATTTCTATCACTGATCTATGGCAGCTAATTAACATGCTTGGCTTGCCAGCATTTCTCTGTACATTCAATCATGTCCCTTTTAGCCCGGATTACGGTCAGCATTTTAGATGGCAAAAAGGAGACACCTAACTGCTGCCCTCTTTGTTTGGCAATGGGGTGGCAGTTGGAACTCCAGTTTACCCCGTTAATATGTTAACAAAACTATACACCTTTGAACCTGGAGCACAAACCGTGTTCAGCTTTATTCCTGGCAATCTAGTGTTAGTGCCGATACTGCCGACAGAGGGGGTACACATCGGACGATGCATTATTGTGAAATTTGAACGATGAGTTCTGAGGCACTAAGATGGAAATATATCTCAGCAGGTTCAGTGACTGTTGGTGAAATCTCGTGATCCCAAACCCAGCAGGAAGGAGTATGCGCCCAGCTTTTACTTTGTCCCGACTTCCATGATTATATTGGGTGCGCGGTGGGGGGGGGGGCTTCTGTTCACAATATCAAATGTCAGCATGCTAGGAACTGCTATTTAATTGCTTTGCTGCCCAAGTAGCTGCACCTTAATAGCAGTTACCAATAACTTTATTTATTTGGTTTTATTAATTTTGAACAAGAATATTACACATTACATAATACATGAGTATTGGCGGATGGTTACATTGAAGAGCAAAGGTTGGTTCCTTTTATATTATAAATCGTCGTTATATTCGTCTCCATTCTTTAGTTGTAACAGCTTAACAAAACATAACCCTTATCCACCCTCCACCCCCCCGTTGGTTGGGCGAACATCATAAAGTCATCTTTCCGTTTTTTAATGTGTATGGAAAAGGTGGTTGTAGATAGGAATCAAGGAAAACTTTATTTTTTTTAAAGAAGCTACTGTCCAATAGCCTTCCACTCTGATCCACAACATTGAATAGTGTATTTTATATTTTTCACCCACATTAAAGAAACATAGCCCTTCTTGTGCCCCGCTCACTGTGCCTCCACTCTTGGTACTCCTCACTGTTTCTCCCCTCTCTGTCCTGCGCTCACTGTGGTTTTGCTATTGATCCTCCACCCACTGTGCCTCGATCTGCCCTCTTTCCCCCGCTCACTTTGCTTCTGCCCTCTGTTACCCCGCTCACTGCTGTCCCCCTAAACACCCGGCACATTGCGCCCCTGCGCTCTCCCCTCCACTCACTGTGGCTCTGCCCTCTGTCCTCCGCTTACTGTGGCTCTGGCTCTAGCTCTGCTCTCTTTCCGCGGTTCTGTTCCCTTTTTTTTTTTTTTATCTCTGACGGGTGTCCACGCTGCTGCCCTCCATCCACGTCCTCAACCCTAGTCTCCCTGTTTCTGAGCTCTGTCTCTATTTCCGCTTGATGCTCTTGCTGCTGCGTGCCTAAGGTATTGCGGGAGGCATATTTAGTGTAGATAGGGAAATAAATGGGGTATAGTGCATTTCTGTAAATAAACGTTTTGCTAGCGTGGCAATGGGTATTTCGTTCTATTAAAGCTAGATAGACAGGAGCGAGGATTGGCCTCCTGTTTCGACATTCCAGCTGGCTCATTTCAGGGCCGCCAGATCCCACCCAGTTGGCAATAAGTAGAGAAGGAAGCAGAGACAATAAAAGTTCAGCGGGAGCGTGTTTTTCTCACATTTTCTCCCCTCAGAATTAGCGCTACTGTGTTAAGTCACCCGTTTTTCATTTTGTTTTGCACGGGAAGGGGTCTTGGAATACTGCTGTGTACTCCGTTCAAGCGTCTACCCTGATTAGCTTAATATTCTTGTTTGCCTGGCGAGTAAAGTACAGTTCACAAGCTGCCTCTGAAAGAAAAGGACACACCTCTGTGGCCTGGACACAAGAGACCGAGCCGAGAGAGAAAGAGCTGGTCCAGTGGTCACATACGTTGTCAACTTTCAGGAGTGTTTTGGCGAATATTTTCCACCTGTTGGTTTCCTTCTCGGCATATAGGACGGGATAACTTTTGGGGGGGCAGAACTGTTCCTTTCTGGTCATATTGAAATGGTTGATCATACAGGACATGTGTTGTCTGGAGTGTAGAGCCTTTCCCTTCGTATCTGTGAAGTTGTGTGTTAGTTTCTAATTGTATGTGTGGTAGACTGCAGCTACCGGAGGCCGGACACGTTTGGGTTCTCCACAAGCCACTAAAACTGTTTGTTTTATGCTGTTAGGCAGTGTAAGAACTTTGATTTACCTAGAGAAACAGAGTTCTGTTTCAAAATCTAAAATGTCAGGGACTTGCTGCCTTCATGTGCCCTGTACATGTTGAAGGGGTGATGACGTTTATGTGAAACCACAAATGCCATATGCACTGGACATTTGCAGATACATTTTCAGATACTTAAGTATAGTTACATAGAGACCTCTCAGGTCACATTGGGTGTCTGTCTTGAGCCACCTCTCCAATATTCACTTTACACATTAGATTAAAGCACTCCTTTAGGACATATGAAGAGCATCGTTTCAGGTGTGTGTATTTGTTCACTACCACCCTATATTGTTTAGCAGCACTCTTTTTGGGCCTGATTGACAAAATCACAATAAATAAAAAAGTAAAGTCCCCAAGGTGTTCCCCCCCCCCCCCCCAGATTTTATGGGTCTCCTACACCCCTGTGTCTGAGTCTTGCTCGCGATACCTTACAACGTTCCTTGTTATATGTTGACTCACCTCCGGGGGCGGGAGGAGGCTCAGGTGTGCATTTGCTTTTTGTTAGACAGGTGTGAGGGAATCCTTTCCTGAAACTATCAGCTTTAAACTTTTGCTGCGTTTGTGCGAATAGATTTTTCTGCATGAACATGGATGCGCCAGCTTCAGGAAAGGCTTCCTTCCCCTCTCTACTGAACAAATAGCAAGTGTGAACATCAGCAGCCCCCTTCCCACAGATTCAAGCCAACATATAATAAAGTTATTTGTTCTTTCACATCCGATGGGAGGGGCTGATGTGCACACTTGCTTTTTGTCAAGCAAGTTTCAGGAAAGGCTACTCTCCCCTCTCTGCCAACTCACATTTCAGGGTGTGGGGGGGAACTGGCGCCCGATTAGCGGCGTTGCGCCACTGGTCATCAGTGTGTTCTAGATGTTCCAAACAATAAACGCTGCTCTGCGAATGTCGCTTCCTCAAATTACATGCATGATCCATGCTGCCGCATTTCCAAATACCGCCCTTCAGTTACTCAAACAAGTGGACGCAAGAGATATGGGTAGGGAAAGGAAGGGGCAACATGTGTTGGTGGAGCTCTGGGCAGAAGTAATAGGTGGGGTAATCAGGAAGTGAAAGCCTGAGGCAAGGAATAGTAATTGATGCTCTGTAGAAGCGTGAGAAGCAGGAGGATTTGGCGGTTGGGGAGCTTGCGGTAGGAGGGGCCATGTGGGAGCTGCAGCAGGCAGGCAGGCAGGCAGGCAGGCAGGCTTGCCTGGAAGTGAAGGAAGGTGGCATAGAAGTTCGGGGCTTGAAACGGAAAGGTAATCAAGCCGAGTTCAGAGTTGTGTTCTGTGAGCGGCATACAAGTCGTTCCGCTTCTAACAATTGGCATGATAACATTGAAGCAAGAAATGAAGTGAAAACAGAAAAAAAGTTTCAATCTGTTATACGCGACAAGCACTCAGGCTGCTGGAAAGATGGTGGAAATCGTTTTAATCGTTTCGAGTTTCTGCTGCAAAGGGTTTGATTCGTTCAAGCTGATTTGAATCGCCATTGTTTAGATATGTTTGAATGCGATTTAGCCATTTTTCCCTTTCCTAAGGAGTGCACATAAACATGGCGCTGTTCCTTGGGCACTTGGCTGTGTTGCGCAGCACAGACTGTGTGGTCCACACACATACAGTAGCAACTTTAATGTCACTAGATGTATTAATATTTTGTACGAGCTTCCAACACATTTTTCCATGTCCTTTGCTGGTTTTACAGCTGGCCGCGTTATTTTTTTCATGCTAGAAAAACATAATCCTCCTCCAATTAAATTATTATGAAAGAACATTCTTGGATAAAAAATAAACAGTTTTAGCAGCACTTCCATCAGATTTTCAACTTTGGATTTTGACTGAACGTTAATAATTTGAAATGTGTGATGCTTAGTTCATTTGAAGTGATGCAGCGATGCGCCCCACTGAGATCCGCGAGCGGCTAAATATAACCATTTCTCATTTGGTCTGAGGCAGTCCAAAATCCTTTCTTTACAACTGGTCCAAAACACAGAAGTTTGCAGCCAATGTTCGTTTTTGAAGTCCGCTATGCATCTTTGTGGTCTCTTCGGTGCCCTCTTGCCTGACGTGCGATTCTTTCTGTTATGGATTAGCAATGTCAATCTTCCCATTTATATAGGTGTTGGAGGTAGTCGTGCTGCCTCTCCTCTTGATTGGGTGATTGATCTTGGCTTATGCTGCACTGAAGACTGGAAATTGCATCTGGGAGCACTGGCCCGTTCCTTTGTATGGAAGGTGGTGAGGAGCTAGCCTGGTGCCGTACTTTTTAACCAATGGAAGGCTGAACTGAACCGAACATTTTCCAGTTGCAATCTACTATCCAGGCATAAATAGTCTCTCTCCTCTACATTGTCCACATGCATGCCATTTCTTACTTGCGATGGATAGTGGCAAGTGCACATTTTGTGGCCTGTTTTAGGACTCTTTTGTGATCTCGATGTCCTTCAGATTGTTTCACAGCTTGCTCTCATTTATGCTTCGTTTTCTTCCTGTTTTTCCCCTTTTTTGCATGACCTGAGGCCGTGATCCTGGTGGAGGCATTATGGGTTGCTATTTTATGTATTTAGGCTCACCGTCCACAAAGATGTTTGTCTTGTGCACAGGATTGACCTTCGATTTTTTTTAAAAACATTTTTTGCTCCACTGAAAGCCAGTTGCATGTTTTCTGGGCTGCGATGGAATGATAAGGTTTCTGTGGTTAAGGCTGGCTTTTTCTGCCTTTCTTTGAAGTGTTCCAAATATTTTCGATCAAGAGCGTTTTAATGTACATCGTATTGCAATAGTTCATCCTGAAGCAGTTAAAATTCACAGGTTCTATACAGTGGTAATACCTTCTCCAGCACATTGTTTATAGTTAGTATGGTTGAGTTGGGAAATTAAGGACAACCGAGTACAACTTTATCTCCAAGTTCATAGCTTTGTCTGTGGGGCATCACCCAGCAGCAGTCTCCATGCTAATGGTTGTTTTATGTTGCTGATGCTACATACAATACGTCTATTTTGAACAGCTTAGACAAAGTCAGCTTGCCCTCATCCAATGTTAGCTGTGTTCAGGGAATGGAGTTCTTCTCAATCGCTCCCCAATTTAAGGTGTACATGGATAAATGGATAATGTCCCATTATTTATCTGTCTGTTTTGGGTGATGCCTCACTCAGGGAAGATAAACACCCACCCCAAACAATTGACTTATGTTTTGAGTTTAAGTTTTTTCGGTCTTGAACAACCCCGGTCTAATTGGTCTAATAATTTTGCAAGTAACAATAACACTCTCACACTTTGAGACAAGCACCAAGCTGGTTTGCAATAACAATTACTTTTATTAAATAAAATGGTACCAAAATAATGTGTCTGTTGATCCTCCAAATGAATTGCAAAGGGACTGCACCCACACCTTGATATTAACCAAGTGAAACTATTTTCTCTAACTACGCGCACAACTTGACCTTGAAGGTTTAAAAAAAAATGGAATGATCTACATCTGAAAATTATGTCTCCTTTAATCCACATCCCATGATATCAACAGGTAACAGTCCTCAGAATATTTTGGGCACCGGCTGACAATTGGAAGTTCTTGCTTGAGCATGGACACAACATGAATACCTCTTCTATGATATTGGATTTGTTGCAAATAATTGAAAACGGCTTGAGTGTCTCTGGATTTGTGTTGCATTTGGAATGCTGGGACAGTCCTGGGAAAGTGGCGCCTAACCCACTCATTGTTTTCAAGGAATTCAGTTCACCCTCACCATACCGCAGTTCAATATTTTCATTAATTAATGGATTTCAATTATTTTGACTATTGCAGACACCTATCATAGGATCTGTTATATTAAGTTTGAGATATCTGAAGCTTCCAGGGGCCCAAATTGCAGGAGAAAGTCCTAATACCATGATGCTAGCTAGGGCTTGAGTTCTAACTATAAATCACAACGTGCATACATTGTGGGCTACATTGACTCACACAACAGAATTCTTCTCCATAACCAAGCTGCGCTTCTGCAGTCAACAGCAAAATGACTGTGCTGGCTCCTTGGGGCACCATTGCATCAAAACTGCACCTTGCAGCGACAAAAGGATGCCTGCACCATCTTGCCAAACACAGAATGGGCGAGTTGGAACAGGGAACACACAGAGAAAGGTGCCAGGGTGTTCTGTGGTGCACCCAAAAGAAGCAAAGCAAAGCAGCGCTGCTCTGCTGCTTGCAAAAACAAAAAGTTCCCATTGAAAAAGGGAATATTTCAAATTAAAAATAATGCTGCTCTGATGTCATTTTCATCAAACTACTGTTATAAATAAAGCTTTGCCAATGTCCATCCACACCCCATTGTGCTTCAGCAGAAGAAAGCATGATCCCTGAATGACAGGCTCTTTGAAGCCAAACCGGGGAAAATAAAAAAACTTCATTTTCAGCCGCCCCGGAAACTCTTTACTTTTTCAGTTACAAAGTGTCAAAGATCTATAATTCAAAGAAACTCCAGCCCTCTGAGCCTATGTCAATTTCAGTACATTTGTGTTCAAACAAATTGCTGCCTACAAGAAACTAACTATGGCTGCAAAACAATATTGGGAAGTCGGATGGAAAAACCGAATTTGAAAGAAAAATGCCAGCTTTCACCACATACGTCAAAATGGGCTTTTGCAAACCAAAGAAGAAAATGCCAGTTTTGAAAGTACAACTGTTGAAAATGTATCCTTGCCTAGCAATGTGAAAGGGGATTCTGCTGTGAACTATATATATATATATATATATATATATATATATATATATATATATATATATATATGAGAGGTTTTATTCAGCAGGCTTTCTTCTGAGACAGGACAAAAATAAGTAAGAAAAGGAATTGTAAAGCAGTGGCTACATGGGGAGAAATCAGCCCAAAACAGGTTGCTGCTAGGGGGATGCTAGCAATAGAAGGCCCCTCACACTAGATTGTCGGACACATACATTCTAAGTGCTACCATGGCAGACTTGAGTCTGGGCTGAGGCTTCTTACAATGGAAATCTGGGGCACGAAGATATGAAAAAGGAAAAATCACCTCCCCGCGACTTCTGCTGGGAGCTCCAAAGCCAACTCAAGTTCAGCCCTGGAAGCTTATCTTTGCAGCAGGACTTTGCAAAAAATGTAAAAAGTTAACAGTTTAAATGTGATTTTATGGGCTTTAATTTAAGACGTCGGAGACTTCACTGCCATGTTGGGAACAGAAATGGCAAAGAAGTAGATATTCTGAGGAAAGTGTGCAGGATGCCACTGTAAAATTTAATACTGATATGCCTAATAATCTATACATATGTGTAAAGTTATAGAATTTTAAGTAATATTCCCACTGAAAGGTGCGAATAACTGGTGGAAGGGCGAAACAAGGTCCTACAACCGTGAAGATAGGACTGGTATGCTCTACATAAAATATGTAATCTTCCCCTGTGGTTTGTTAAAGTGCCACAACTGTACAAATGTGTAAATTATACTATGACAGATTTTTGGCAAAAAAGACTGTGATAAGGCTTTTCAACTCATAAAATGCAACCTCCTAAACTGAGACTCCTTCTCAAGGAGGCAATTAACTTAGGCTGACCTATCCGAATCTTGGAGGTAGGCCTAGTTCTGTTTTGCCCACCAATAATTCTGTGATGTCACCAAGCTTTATATAAAGGGTGGGTGACAGAACTCCGAACACATGCTTTCCTGAATTTCCTGCACCTGTGTTCCTGATCTTCTACATTCATCCTGCCAGACTCCAGATCCCACTGCAATGCCAAAGCACAACTGATTCCAGATTCCACTGCAAGGCCAAAGCAGTGCTGATCCTATCCCCCAGCAAGGCCTAGATTCAGAAAAACCCACTAAAATGCCAATATCCAAAGGGAAAAGCTGTGGTACCCTTTTTGGGAGGCATCCTGTGAGCAGACTGGCTTGCTGCCCGCTAACTGCTTTCCCACTGCAACCCTGCCATCCAGCTGTCCTTGTCATCCGGTGACCAGAGCTTTGCCCAGCTGTCTTTTGCCAGGAGAGTCAGCTATCCGGTGACTAGAATCTTTTGTGACCAGAACCGTGACTGTTCCAAAATCCCAAAACTCAAGCGTAGAATGGGAGTATCTCCCTATCCCAGAGAAATACATAGTTTCCCCATCTTGAACCTTTTGTCTTTATTCCACTCTCTAAGCAATCCTATCCATACCCTGGTAACTTGTTAAAACTGTTAGAATTCTCCATGCACCCTGTCCTTGACTTTCTAAGTGCTGGCGCCATCTCTCTATTAATTCTGTCTTGTGTAGATCCTAAGACCTTAGTACTATTTTGAGTGATCAAACTAATTTCCACATAAAGTTGAATGCTGGGGTGACAAGGTTGATGTTGTGAATCAACCTTGGATCTTACTGTGTCCCTCTTTAACAATATAGTCTAATTTAGTTTAAGTAAAATTTGCCTTTCATTTTTAAAATGATTTTTCTCTTTTTAACTGCTCTATTTTCCTAACACCGAACCTCATTCTACCTTCCAAATCTCTCTCAATTCAACAGCTATAGCCCTATTTTCACTTCTATATTGTCCCTGTGCTGTGCATCTATACCCCTGCCCATAAACTGCATTCCGATTCACCCGTTTCGCCCGTTTCTTGAAAAAAACGTTTTTGCATTTAAAACTGAAAACCAGATAAAATGTAACTTTTCCATGTGTGAATTCGGCTGCACTGGGTTTTCAATTTTAATCTGTTTTGTGGACTGTATGCTTTTGTGATACCTTACCTTATTTTTGATAGTGATATAACATCCCTAATACTGTGATAAAACAGATGTACATCCTTATTTAAACACACATATAATTAATTATTAGTAAAAATCTGAGTGTCATTTTAGGCCTTGCAAAAGGGTTTAAAATCCTATTTTGTGAGGGAAGGTCAGATTTTGATTCTTTTTGCTGCCTCTTATTCCTGATTACCTGCTGCTTCTTTTTATCCACTCAAAAATGTGATTATTTGTGGGTGGAGGGAACATTGCAGGGGGAAACCTTACCTTAGGTGCCATCTATCCTAATTCAAAAAGTGCTCCTAGTCACTTGTGCTTTGGATATGTTCTACTAGAAGGTTAACCAAGGGCATTTCTTCCATTTCTATTGTAATTAGCACCCCATTGGTGATTGCTGCCCAATATTAAAATGTGTGTGATTTTTGTGAATTTTAAAAATAAATACATATTATATTTTCACCAACCGGCCAGGTTCATGGTCCATTGTGACCTGGGGTATTTGTAAAAGGGGGTGTGAGACGGGTCAGGTACTGGCTCAATTTGAATTCATTGAAATTAAAGAAAAAGCATTCCTATTGAGCACCACATCCCAGGCTAAGACCAAGTGCCCTGGTCCAGTGTGTGACGCCCAATTGGATTTTTTTTTTTTTTTTTATCACGCTATCATTTTGAAAGTAAAACATACAAGAGAAGGTAACATGAACATATCCATTACACCAGAGATATGCATTCAAATTGTGTAATACATATAATAACTAAACCCAACCAAACTTGAATTTACGCTTCTAAAACCTTAACACACTATCACAAATCCCTATCCCACTGTAGAAAGTCAACCATCTCAAAACAAAAGACAATACAACACCAACAAACATGGCACACAACATCAAATACAATTATAATAACCCCCATCTCTCATTCAAGAAATAATGCATGCAGTCAATGAACCTCAACTGTATAATTCATTGAAGGAGCCCCAAGTTCTAAGGTAATGCTCCTCCCTCTTCTGCTTCGTTAGCATTATTTTCTCATAATCGGACAAAGTACGGACATCACTCAGCCCTTCATCTACAACCAGCTTTTTCCTGGTCTTCCAAACCTTCAATATTTATTTAGCCGCTACCACTAATACCCTGTTTATCCATCCTGTTCTCACACTAATCATGTCCCCCCTCTCTCTGCTCGACAATAAAATAGTTGAGTAAGGTTCGTGGTAGTGAGCCCCCTAGCACAATATCCAAACTGTTCAATACATCTGTCCAAAAGGTAGATATTCTTGAGCATGACCATAGCATATGGAGCAGGGGCCCCCACAAAGACCACAACCCCAACAGATATAATTATACAACAATCCAAGCCTGGCCATTCGAACAGGGGTCCAATTTAATCTCCATAACATTTTTCTGTCTAATATGCCTCAGCCCTAAATCCATTTTTGACTGCATCCCTATACCCTGCAGACTTTCCCATTCCCCCACAGGAATATCCGTTCCAAGTTCCTCTACCCAAACCCGACGCAATTTTTCCCATGACTCTACATTTAAGTTATCCATTGGCTTACGTTTCATGTATGTTGACCCTGCACATGCAAGGGAACGGATGACGTCCCAAACCCCAGGTCTCTCTCGCATTGGTTCCCCTAACATTCTCTGTCGTTCAGTTAAAAGGAAAGTCATGTCTCTATATCGTGCACGTTTCCTGCCCCCAAGCCCAAAGGATTCTCTAAGGCGTTCCAAGGATACCATACGATCACCCTCCCATACATCCTGTATTTTAAAAATGCCCTTATTGTTCTAGCTTTGCCATAAGGATGCATCATGATATACTCCTATGTTTTCCCCTCTAGCGGTCATAAATGTGTGTAAGGCCCCCGCAGCAGCATCCAAAGTAGATAATTTCACTGTCGAATTCGTCAACCGAGACATCGAGTACATGTCACGTAAAGCATAAGGCGAAAATTGCATACTCAACAATTTGCCAATAGGGCACATCACTTCCCCCATCCGTAAAATAGAATGCTGACCTCTTTAGAATAAATCCAGCACAATAATTCATAAACTTTGGATAGTCAAAGCCCCCTTTCTTCACGGACCGCATCAAAATGTACCTAGGACCCTTAGGTCTGTTTCCCACTCCCCAGAGGAACTCCTGAAAGACTTTATCAATACTACCAATAATCTTCTTAGTGAATTTCAATGGAATAGATTGGATAATGTAAAGCACCTTTGGCAAAAGAACCATCTTGATGGCATTTATTTTCGCCCAGATTCCCAGCAGTAAACGACTCCATTTTAATACATCCCTCCATACCTTTTCCAAAACTTTTGAAATATTAAACTCTGCCATTTTCCTCAGGTCATGAACCAGGTATATTCCCAAATATTTCATAGCAGCCGTCTCCCACTGACATTCCCACTAACCCATATTCCCACTTGGTTGCGAAACATTTAGAGGAAAGACAACCGTCTTTTCCCAGTTGACCTTATGTCCTGATATCAACCCCACCTCATTGAACATTTGTATTTATTTGTATTTATTAGTTTATATAGCGCTTTACGCCAAAGCGCTGCACAATTAAACAACTTGATACAAAGAACATAAAATAACAATATAGCGGTAGAAGCAAATTACAGTATGAATCAATCAACAGACCATTAAGGAGAGCAATAAGACTGGAGGGAATAGGGAGAGAAAAGCATGCGCATTAACTTTTCACTTCCTTCCAGTGGATTGGTCAAGACAATAGTCATATCGTCCACATAACACAGGATCTTAATTTCACTATGCTCGAATGTTAGTCCATGGAGACTATGCGCCTGCTTAATGTATGTAATCAATGGCTCTATCGCAAGGTTAAAAAGATATGGTGACAACGGGCAGCCTTGCCTAGTACCTCTTGACAAGAAAAATAGTTCAGACAAGACGCAATTAACCCAAACTCTAGCACAGATGGATGAAATTAGCATTTTAATAACTCTTAAAAAAGGTATCCCAAAAACCCATCTTTGTATGATCCAGGAAGGACCAATTAACACCGTCGAAGGCCTTCACCGCATCCATAAAAATTAGGAGTGCATTCTGGACGTGCTCCTTCGGGAGTCGCATTATATCTATTAGTGTCCTGACATGATCATACCCATATCTTCCCCGCATAAAGCCAACCTGAGAGCGGCTAATCAGATCACCAATACATCTTTCCAGCCGGTTAGTCAAGATTCTAGTGAACATTTTAAGATCAACATTTAATAACGATATTGGCCTATAGTTTTCTCATTTTTTGTGATCTTTACCCATCTACGGGCTCACCACAATGCAAGCCTCTTTCTTCGTAGGAAACGCCGCCCCATTTGACATGAAACTATTGAACAGGTTGCGCAATATTGGTGTTGATACTGTGCCTTATGCTCTGTAGAACTCCACCGGGAGACCGTCTAAACCAGGTGACTTACCCACATTAAGCTGATCAATGGCCAATATTTCCTCCCCTGCAATGGGCCTATCTACAGCTACAGCCTGGTCCTACGATAACCTTGGTAAAAATAATTTGATCAAATAATCTGTCCATATCCTCAGGCGTTGGGAACTGATCCTCCCTATACAACAAATCATAAAATTTCCCAAAACTTTCACAAATCTCATCTTTCTTGACTTTATACGCCCCACCTTCACCCTCTATCCTCTGAACAAAGGGGCTATCAATCCACGTAGTCTATTTGCCAGCAGCCTACCATTCTTGTCCCCCTTCTCTCAGAATTTGTTTCATGAAAAGCGTACCTTTCTCATACTGTGTATCCATCTCACGCTTATGACTCTCCCGCATTCTCTCCATATCATCCTTGTCCTCATTACTCCTTGTCATCTAGTACTTCTTCTGGCACTCTCCCAATGCACTCTCTAATCTCCTCCGCTCAGACACTCCCTTTTTCCATATGCGGGCCGTGATGTTTATCAATTCACCCCTAACTGTTGCTTTGAAGCTGTCCCAAACCATTATATCCGATGCAGAACCCTCATTTAGCTCAAAGAAATTCTTTGTAAAGTCTTGTAGAGACTCAACCACCCCCTTTTCCTGTAATATGTTTTCAGATGCCACCTGGGGGTTCCATATATATAGGATATTCTAATCCTATATATAACCTAATTTTCAAAAAGGAATGGTCCGAAATGCCGCTCTCCTTAATGTCTACACTAGAGCCTTTTTCAGCAAGCATGTCAGAAATCAAGAAATCAATCCTTGAATACGAATCATGGACGGGCGAGTAGAAGGAAAATTCCCTCTCCCCTGGATGCATGAACCTCCAAGCATCAACTAAGTCTAAACTGTGTGAGAACTCATTGACCAGCTTGCTCACACCTTCCGCCGTGTATCTGCAATGAGCTGAATGATCCATCCTACCATCAAGAATGCAATTAAAATAACCTCCCAGGACTATATTCCCCGTTCATCTCACTGAAAAGTGACTAACTTGGAAAAGAACCCACTACCCCCAGCACACGGACCATAAACAGATCCTATTGTTATTAATCTACCTTCAAATCGGGCATCCATCAGAATCACCCTCCCGTCCTCATCCATTACCACCTTCTCCATACTCAAATTAAGACCCCTGCGTAATAATATACCCACACCCCTTGATTTAGAAGTGGGGCAGCTTAATAAACAGATTGCCTTTAAAGAGGTGCTTGGATTCTTCCACTAGGTGAGGCTCTTGTAAAAGAGCAATGTCAATTTTGTCCCTCTTTAACCTAGTCAGCACTTCCCTCCTTTTTCTGGGGATATTAAGGCCCATAATGTTCCACAAACATATGGTTAAATTCATGATCCACCACCCATTTCAACTCTCATCCTTCAAGCCAGGATTCGAGGACGTGGATTACAATCAGAAGTACCAAAAGAGCCGATCTTAGTTACATTCCCAGAAATACAAGACTGATTCAGAGGAGCAACTACGCCGCCATGTTTGACCTTAGCCTAATACCGACGTGTTGGAAGGTTATACCTCAAAACAGCATACACAAGACAACACACAACAAGCACAAACATGCACAAACCACATTGACACATCAAATAAATATAAAGCATAACACTACGCAACCCAGCAAACTGCTTCTGAGTCACAATATGTACAGATTTGATGCTATTCCGAACTAGTTACTCCAAAGTTCGCATATATATATCAGCATTATATCAGTACTTATCACTACTCTACATTATTCAGATAGTTAATGCATGCAGGGTAACAATAGAACCAATTGAACACTAAGACCCCTATCATCATCATCCCCATAATGTCATGACAGCACCACTTAGGCCAAAGAACAGCAGCCATAGCTATTATCTAATCCGCCTTCCCAATTACCATAAGCAATGCAACACAATAACAGTATGTTATCCCTGGTAGATAGTTAGATCTTGCCAACTGCTTTAGCAATTCATCACCTTTTCATGCAATTTATCACGTCCACCATTAATCATAAGGCCATAACCACATGATAATCCAGCTGACTCTATGCTAATGTGCAACACAGCACTGCACCATGCCCACAACCATGTTGAAAACTTACCAACTCTTTTAACGCAAAAATCCAACTCCAGACAAGATTGAGCAACTCACTATATGATAACATGCCATAAAGCAACAGCAATAAAACACAGAAGGTGCATTGCGTCCAATAACCGCTAGCCTACCACTACTAGTGTTCATCGTTATTGCACACCAACATCCACCCTCCCTTTACTAGCTCAAAGCAGATTTACCAAGATGGAGCCTTTCAAACATTAGTCATCTGGTACCTCATCTGGCACTCTCCCAATGCACTGTCTAACCTCCTCAACTCAGACACTCCCTTTTTCCTTATGCGGGCCATGATGTTCATCAATTCACCCCTAGCAGTTGCTTTGAAGCTGTCCCAAACCATTATATCCTACGCAGAACCTTAATCCTTAACAACATCTTGCACTATATTCCCTCTTTCAGTGATATAACGTTTAAAGATGACATCCAAAATACATTTAAATGCATTGAGGGATTTTAATAATGCTCTGAAAAATGTCTAATCTTAGAACTTAGGTACTCACTGTTTGCCTCATTTAAAGGCCAAGGTCAGGTAGAGACACACTGGTCTCTGGCAGCTACATCTGGTAAGCTCTCTTGAGTCTATGCACCTTCTCCAAAAACCTTCTCGGGTAATCTGTTGCTGCTTTGGGAAAGGCAGGTGCATTGAATCCAAACTGGGTCATGTCCATTTAAAGAGATTTCCCCATCAGCTTAATCCAGTTGGAATCCAAATGTGCTTTGCTCCTGTTGAACAGGCTTCCTTGCTGCTCTGATTTGCCCCAAACTCTACTATTCCTATGTTTTTTAGCTTAACTAGCCAGCAAACTCCACCCATAAGGGGAAGGGGAAGAGGAGTAGATCTGATTCCTATTGACTCATGTATTTGATTGGTGTCCAGACCCCCTCTTTCCCTTTGGCTCCTTTACATAAGAAGGTTGGGTACAGCAGTGACGCTTTACATTTTGGTTTAATTCCCCTATACACTTTATCCCTAGTATCTGACATAGCTGAATTACAGACTGTAGGCCAAATAATTCCACAGTTGTATAGATATAGGTTCTAGGCAACTGCTGCTAGGTTCTGATGTAATATTTTAGCTTCAAAACTTTACTTAATGCAAGAAATCATATGTATGGACTTGACATAAGGCCACAATAATAAGCTTATGCTTTTTTTGTAATGGCACATTAGGAGGCCAAGACGTGGCATTTTATGTCTTTCGACATTGTAAGCAGATATAAAGCTCCCTGTAAACCTTCTTGTCACCACTACAAGCTAAAATTCAGTTGAATGTATTTCTTAACAGTTTCCTATTTAATGCCTTTGATTTTAATGTATGACTCTTCCATTAGTGTTTGCTTTGAAAAGCGATTTGAACTTAGGGAATGCTTTTAAAATGTAGGGCCTTTTATACTCAGTTACCTTTAAAGTTAACTGAAAATAATACATGAATACATTCTTTTAGGCCAGCTTTGCCACCATATAGTCACACATTGGTTTTAAAGTTAAACTGCACTGCTTAGATCCTTATCCAAGAACATTTCACGTAATAAAATTCAATGGGTATATTATTAAGCCATGAGTCCTTGGCACCAGATATTTATCGGCCTCTGGTTTTGGTGGGACAATGGGCTGTTCAATTAATATTGACCTGTCCCATGCAGATCTTGGTACAGAACATTGCTTTTTAAATGAAGTACTTACTGGGTTGTAGGTTGTGCATATCGCAAAACGCGTAACTGAAATGAATGTCTATTGTCAGCATACATACACTGATGTTCACTTGATATATATATATATACAGAATAAATATTTGCAATCTTTACTTTCATGTCTAGAGGTGACGAATATTGCAATAATTATCTTACAGCAAGCCTTCCTTATCAGCTATGGAAACTGTATCCAACAGGTTTTCTTTATAGAAAAGTGGCTGGTAAATTTAGTTTTTAGTTTCATTTTGTTTAATTGGAATGACTTGCTGTTTCAATGTAGAGTATCATTCTGACTTTGTATCATTTAATAGACTGTGTTACATTCCATCAAATAATGTATTCAAATAATCTGCTACTTACATTTACAACTCTAGCTAGTGTGACTTTAGTTTTGCTATTCGGAAAATGCAGATATTGTATAGAATTGTTAATTGCCAGGTCCCTGCCGAAGTCCATTAGTGAACCCCACAATTGTGTCTTTTTGATTTTAAAGAAATGATTATATTCTGGTTACACTGCTTGTCTGTGGGGCTGATTAAGGATGATGCATAGCAATAATCCAGTGCATTCAGTAGGTCATCTTGGATGCCTTTCAATTCTGCCTCTCTCTCCCTCACAAGCCTGTAGCCTCATGGCTGATCTTGAGTTTTTGTGGCTGTTCAACGGCTCTGGGATTTCTTTTTTTACCTTCTGTCCTGGGATCGTGCCCAGGAAAGGAATGTTTGAAATCAGAAAGCAGTTGGCTGGTTTTGATTGGTTGCAAGTAAGGTTTTTCAATATTGAGATAGTTATAGTATATTTAAATTGTCCATGATCTCAACCTGCATTACTGAAACCCGGGATTTCTGGTGTGGGTATTTTGTTCAACGTCTTGATCCCTGATGTTGAGTATGGTTTCATTAGTTAGTCTGAGACTTTGATTTTCCTCACCTTTGTCTTCACTTGTGATGGGCCGATTGGTCTGATGGACCGTTAGGAGGCTGTAGGATTTAGGTAAAGGTGGAAGAATTGTGAGTGGATGACGAGGTATACAGTTTGTTGTTTATCCTTGCACAAATATGTTCAAGTTTATTCATGGTAAAGGTTTGATGAGCTCTGATGCCAAGAGTTGTTTTTTGTAGTTTGGTCATCTGTAGTTTCGAGCACAGCTAGATGTTTGATGTGTCCAGAATCCAATTTGGGAAGTGAGCTTTCTAGGCACATGAAGTAGCACGATAATAGTCTCCCGGTTCTCCCATGTCTTTGAAGGATTCTGAAAGCATCAGTGGAGGAGTACCCTTTTTAAAAAAAATAGAAACACCACCACCATTTGTTTTTCTAATTGCTGTGCCCTTTTGCCTTTTTGAAAATGTTTTTCCTTTCTCTTTGAAAAAAGATTTACAATGAAATGGTGCCATTTCACTTGCGGAAAGCCATTCTAATGTACCATGTCATGAAATGTAAACTGATAACTGATATACAGTCAGTATTAACCATTTGAACAAGATTAATTACATTCGAAATGTTTTTAATGACACTGAAAGACCTTTATTCATAAACCTTTTAGCACTCTAACGTGCCAGATTTAGTCTCTATCTCATTTGTTTTCTGTTACCCTTGCCCAGAAATAGATAGACACTGCACTCAGTTATTTGGTGGATGAGTGCACCCCGGGGCTCCTCCAAAATCTTTAGTGAAATTAACAGAACCTTCTCCAACTTTTTGCCAACTCAAATTGATTACTACCCTATAATGACTGTCTACATACCACAAGGCATTTGCAAAAAATGACCCTCTAATCAATTTAAACAATATGAATTGGATAACTCACCTGAGCTGCCACTTGACCGGAATTCATCATTCTGAGGCTTGATCAATTATTTTCTGTTCCCTCTCATGGTTGGTCTTGCATCCATCCTCTCTCTGGGTATATTTGTTTAAAGATATAAACATCCCCAACCCTCGGGGTACTAGTCGACCTCACCACACCAAATAACAGCTTTTGGCTTTTTCCAGGAACATCCCACTCATCTTCTATTTGTATGTGATACACCTGGGCCTCCTCTAACTGGATATAGCTTAGAGCCGTGTTCTACTATGGTCAAGCTTCAAGTGAAATACCTCTAAATAATGCTAGTTTATTTTGCTGAATTGGATTTTCGCCAAATTTCTTTTTTGCTAGAATTTTTTTTATCCACAAAGATATAGATATGTTTGGTTAAAGTATACAGAAGGAGTTGACTGGCGCAAGGGGGAGGGGGCAGGATCACCCTGTGCTTTTTGTGGTTATAAAAAGCATTACAATCAGCAAAAATGAATTCAGCAAAATATTACTTAGAAAAACATAGCCCTCAGAAGGAGTTCTTCTTTTGATGTCCTTCGAGGTTTGTAGCTCTTGCTACTGAGAGGGCCAATTGTAAAGGCAGTGCCTTTATAACCAGATGATTTCTCAGTAAAGAGGGTTGCCTATAAATTTTTATGTCAGCAATATGGGTTTCCAATTCACTTTCTTCTGATCAACTGAGCTGGAGGCTGAACGGACGGCACAGTGCAACGCATGAATGGTGATTCGTTGGTAATCTATGATGTCCAATGGCGGTTTGTGCTTTGTGTCTTTTGGGGCTGGGAAAAGGGGTTGCCAGAGCACTTCTTTGTTTTGTGGGAGAGGGAGATGTGTGGCCCAATATATATACTGTCGTCCTTGTATTTCGTGTGTGTTTTGAGATTGGTGGAAAAAGGAAACCTTTTCACTTTAAGTCTATTCTTGAGAAGTGAATAGCAAGCTGAAAAGGAGTAGAGAGCGCTAGAGGGCCAACCAGGATGGCGGCTCCTCTGTGAGCTCCTGTGAGGCTCCTTCATTAATCCTTTTTCATCGCGGTTCTCCAAGTGATTAATCGTCCCTGACCAGCTGAATAAACACAACATACTTTGTACACTGTTGCTGCACATGAAACTGCGAGCAAGATCTCCCAATGACATCTCCGTCCCGTTGCAGGCTGGGGAGAAGGCCTGGCGGTGGCCGCACTTCTGCACCCTGGGTGGGCCCCGTGATGGGTCGAGCGTGATCATTGCCAGAAACACCCTGCGCTACCCGCGAGGGAGGAGCCCCGGAGTGAAGCCGTGGATCCCCGAGCTGCCTCCCCCCAAATCGGCAGAATGCCGGCCGCAGGTGGAGGAAAGACCCCACCTGGAGGCTCCAACCCAGACTGGGCGGACCCGGCGTGACTGCGGCCCGCCAGACCGCGGATCGACCAGACGAGTGCGGAGGGTGGCCGGACGCAGTGCTGCGGCGCCAGGAGACTGAGGAAGAAAGACCAGCGCAGAATTACAGACCCCCACGCCCCCGTGTCCGCATCTATAAGGTAGGAGATGTCGCTGCTGACACGCGGGGGATCGCGGGCCCGGAATTGAAGAGCAGGCACAAACGAAGGGAGACACTCATCAGCCCGTAGAGCAGCACGGCCCCAATAACTGACGTGCTTGCCCCAGAGTCGGAGGACACCAGCAGATCTGCACCTATGACCACCTAGCTCCTGCCGGTGATGGGGGGGGGCCCCCCACGTGTGAGGAGAAGGTGTACACATGAGGGGACGCATCGGCAGCCACGTCCGGTCCCCGCGGACGGCCATGCTGCGCAATACAACGCCACCAACCACCCGGGGAAGAGCGCTACCCTAAAAGTGACAACCAGCACACTTGGTGCCCCAGCAGAACCCACATGGGCAAGTTCTCCCCCCCCCCCCCTTGATCGGCCACAGGGAACCTCTACAGATGCCCGCCCTGACATGCTGGGCTGACCACAAGTGATAGTAGGCATCACACCCACTCTATAAATGCAACAAACCCTGCTCACACTATGATGGTCACCAACCGATCTGCAAGGCTGTGACATCTGTGATAGCTCAGTGAACACTACGCCTCATAAGTCACCGCCGGAATGTGCGGAGGATTGGTAGAGGGAGGGTAGATCATAAAGGCGCACTGTTGATACACACGGTTGTAGGTGTGCTTGTTTGTAATTGTTTGAGATTAAAACCCAAAAATATATATATATTTTTTTTTTTAAAGCTGAAGAGGAATGTGAATGACCAAGGATCGCCTTGTAGTCTTTTGTTTTGAGCTGGAATGCGGCTGTAGGTCCTAGAGAATTCCCACGGCTCTAGTTTTAATGTTCTTTTGTTCAGGTGTGGAGTCTGAAATCAAGGAAAATGAGCACACTGCCCCATTTGCTTAGTCTTTAAACCTGCTCTCAATCCCTCCATCCTGACCAACTACTGGCCAATCACCACAGTCCAATTTCTCCTCAAGATACTGGACCTCATGGCCTACACACAAGTACAGCATTTCCTAGAGCTAAACCACTTGCTTGTAAGGGGGCAATCAGGCGTCCGTCCACAGCACAGCATAGCACAGAAACAGCTCTGCTGGATCTCCAGAACCAAATGGATCTCATCAGGGACTCAGTACATTTAGGCATACTCCTACTAGTAGACTTATCTGCCGCCTTCAACCTGTTGACCAGGGCACCCTCTGTCAGCATCTTAGCCAGCATTTCCGCTTCTCGCTTGATGGCACTTCTTCGGTATACTCCTTCCTCAGTGACCGGACCACTAGAGTGTTGATTGGGGAAGCTGCTGCTGACCCGATCACGGCGTCCCTAGGGGTACCGCAGGGATTTTGCCTCTCAACCACAATACTGACACCAAACCCCTATTCGACCTGCTGGATTCCTTGGGTGTTATCTACACCAACATGGCTCATGACTCCCAAATACTCATTCCTATCACAGGCACCTTTTCCCAGGACACCAACACAATTCCGTCTACAGTACTATACAAAACTTGATGGCCACACACAACCTTTGCTTGAAAGATGAGAAAACCAAGCTCCTCGTCTCTCCCTTTCTCCTAAAAAACCTAGACCCTTCTTCATTTGCATAGATGGTACCACCATCCCTGTCCTGAAACAGGTAAAAACTTTGGGAGTACCCCTTGAGGCAGAACTAACCAAAACAAAACCCATAAATGCACTATTGTCAGCCACAGCCTACACCTCATGGCTCATTTCACTGAGCAGACAAATTCAGACTCCTACCAATTGCCTCACACTAGCACGTGCTCTCCTATCAAAATTGGATTATTGCAACATGCCCCTCATGGGCACCTCTGCTGCCAAACTACAGTTACTGCAGAACAAAACACTGAGAGCGGCACTGGGGCTTAACCGTTCTGATCATATCTCTGCCATGAGATGAGAGGTTCACTGGCTGCCAGTGAAAGCATGCATCAAGTTCAAATCTCTATCCCTTGCACACAAATGCATTTACAAAGTAGAACCCACTTACCTCAATGACACAATCACCTAGAAACCCCCAAGTAGATTCCTCAGATCTAATGCCAGTATCGCCTTGGTCATCCCTGTAAGGAACTCATGGTGGCAACCGTAAAGACAGACACAAGTGATCACAGTTCAAGGATGTTTATTAAACTGTATAATCAGTGAGAAAAATGCCTAACCTAAATCTAAGATTGGAGCAAGCTACAACCATCAAATAATAATAAGGCAGTTCTAGTGGCGTCTTGTCAAAGAAAAAGGCCTATACTAAAAGTAAACAATTGCCAATCATTACCGCTAGGTTACAAAATAGTGTGGGTTAATGTTCACCAGAAAAGAAAGAAGTGTTCACAAAAGTCAGATTGGTATGGCCGGGGTCTCCCTACGCAATATTTTTAGCACGGGAAAGGAGAGACTCCTGAGCACAGCACTCTCCGGTGCCTCGCCAGCACAAGTTCACAGTTTGTTTCCAAAATATCAGGGCCTTCTGTGGCCAAGTCTCTTTCACACAGTCTCTTGCCTCAGAGGACCTGATGTATCATAACCAACAAAAACAAAGGTTTTTTCAATAAATCTTCACAAGGCGATTACACTTTGCCTTAGGATACCCCTCTGCCAGGCTCCGATCCTTTGTGTAACGTGGGACTCCCTCCGCCGGGTTCACTACAGCATTTTATTCAAAACGTAACATTCATGAGTCTCAATGTCTTTTCAATCATTCATTCACTGTGGACATCCCTCGATCGGGTTCACTCTTGTCGACACAATGTTCACGGGTGTATTATGCTTCACCCCAATTCGCAGGCATCCCTCAGCCGGGTTCACGTTTGCCAAATCCACAGTTCACTTTGCTTCATCACAATGCGGAATTCACTTCCCTTTACTGTCCTCCTTATCAACTTGTCAGAGAACTTCGATTGTACGAGGGGTTTGACTCGACCCTCGTATGACCTCTGACTCCTCACGCTGGCCTCTCCCAGGGCCTCCTGGCACTTGTTTCAACAAACGGGACCATCCATAGTCCTTCGAATGAGGGTTTGCATGGTGCCTGACCACCCTGCAGCTGGCCCTTAAGTGGACTTTCTTTCCAGTTTAAACGCACACAAGTTCTTTGTTCACAAGATCAAACAATGTTGCCGTTCACAACCTTGTGCTCAACACAATCCAGTTTGCTATCAGCTATCTCCAACTCCGCTGAACCCGTTGGCTTGTCTTGCTTCTAGAGTCTAGGCCGTTACCACGGTAGCAAGCGTGCCTCACTGTCTGGGTTAACAATGCGGGAGGCCCCTCTACACCGTTGACATCTGTTACACCACTTGCCAGCTGTAAATCCCAATCTTATGATTCTTCTTTTGGAGGTTTTGCAGGGTTGAGTTGAAAAGGGCAATTCCCTCCTCCTCGTCTTCTCAGGTCTCGCCACCTTTCTCCTCTGTTTGAACTGCCGGTCCGGAATAGCTGCTTCCGCGTGCATTTGACCTTGCTCGTTGTGTGCTCTCATGCTCTGCATTTTATCCATGTGGGGAAGGGAAAGGGCCGTCAGGTGTGCATAGTTATTGTCAATTGCCGGACCCTTGTATTGGGACATGTTGGAAAAGAAAATGGCTCTGGTGTTAGTCCGTTGTCTTTCACGATGTAAGAAAGTGTTTGTGTCGGAAAAAGGGGGGTAGAGCTTCTAAATATCCTATGGGGTAGGATGGGGAAAAGGGGTTACAAGGAAGGGGGTACCGCATCTCACTTCCACTTCCGAAGACCCCCGCACCCATCCAGGTGAACCTCCCCCACTGGTACACCCCAAGGAACTGGATCCAATAGTAATGGCTGTGTCCTGGCCACCTGGATGACAGATCTCCAGGGACTAGTGGGCGAGACACTTGGAGGCTCTTGCTTCGTAGTTACTGCATTCACCTTCTGGAACACCCTCCCGATGGATATCAAAAATGAGCAGTTGTACAATGGATTAACAAAACTTGTGAAAACATGGCTATTCAGCAAGTATGACTCATGTCTACTGTAACCTAATGCTATATGTGTAACAAATGCTGTAATACCCCAGGGTTTGGGCGTTATATAAATGTCATAAATAAATATAGTTTAGTAAGTTATTAAGAAGTAAAGAGAAAAATCGACTCTGTATGCTTTATTTATGTATTGTACATTTGTAAGTCGTTTATACATTCAGTAAATTGTGTTTTAAAGCGCCCACGGGACAACTGGGAGGGAACATGGGAGTGAAAATAAATATAACAATAAAAGAAAGAGGCGGTCTTGTGAGCATTCAGAACGCGCAAGTGCAGAGAGAGAGAGAGAGAGAGAGAGAGAGAGAGAGAGAGAGAGAGGGGATGTGAGGGTGTTGGTAAGTGCCAGCTTTATCAAGAGGGAAGTGCTTGCGACTGAGCGGCTGTAAGTGCCTGGGTGGAGTGGTCAGCCACCAATAAATAGGTAAGTGCAAGCCTGTGGTGACAGTGGCCAGTGGGTGCCACAGCAAAATGCAAGGAGGGGTGAAGGCTGTAGGTGGTTGGGTGTGGTAGCCTAGGACCCCGGAGGACACTTAAGGACCCTTGTCACCAATCTCAGCAACTGTGGGATTTAGCAGAGTAGGGAGGAAGGGGAGGAGTAGGTGAAAAGGAAAGTCTTGAGGGAATTTGAGGAGATCGTCTTATGACAAAGAGGGGGGGTTGGCTGTTGCGTAGGAGGGAGCCTGCTGAGGAAAGAGCTTGGCCACCAGCTCGCTGTTCAGCAAAATGGCTTAACACACAGAGAGTTGGTGCCGGAAGAACGTAAAGATCTGGAGGGAGAGTATTTCGTGAGAGCGAGTTGTAGCTAGCGTGGTCTCCGGCCCCAGACAGCCTCGTGGATGATGCAGTGGGATTTGAATTTGATCATTGTAGCAACCAGGAGTCAGTGAAGAGTTTTTAGGGCTGGAAAGATGTGGTCCCTGGTCTTGAGGCCAAGGATATGTCTTGCAGCCTTATTCTGAATTAGCTGGGGGGCAGGGACGTCATTTCACCAAAATGCCAAGGGTAGCAGAAGTGACATCACCTGACCCTTGATCTTGGATGACATCACAGGAACTGATGTCATTTAACCCCACCCCGAAGTGACATCATGGGAAGAGATGAAACGCAACCCTCGACAAAATAGAAAGTGGCATCACATAGCATTGTTCCTAGGTAAAGTATGAAAAATATGGTTACGAAATCGCTATAATGTGACATACATTTCATACAAGAATGCATCACCATATGTATCGCTAATTACTGTGAATGCAAGCAGACGTCCAAGGCCAAATGATAATTGTGTTATTATATAGCACTTACTCTTAAGCGCTTTATATAGAAAAAATATATATACAATATCACCCAACCTGTGTTGGTACTCATTTATAAACTTCAGAAGGATTAAAGGCTGATTAGGGATGTTTAAGAACAGACTAAATCAGTGACTCGCCCCCTGAAGTGTGCCTTTAATGAGTCTAGCAATTATTGTATAGAATTCCAGAAAGACAAATGATTTGTCATTCCTATTCTTTCTTATTTAGGGTCACTGTTCAAAGGGTTACACTTGCGGGACCCTCTCTTGTTTTTTAAGAGGCCTGAACAAGAAAGTTATCCACTCCAGAAACAAATAGCCACGTGGTGCTGGCCACAGCCCAGGAGCTTACACCTAAAAAAAAAAGAAAATGTTTTTTTAATTTTTCTTTTTAGGGTTAGCAAGGGAGACCACAGGGGTAGCAAGGGAGACATAAGGGGTTGCAGTTGCGACCCCCAAATGATGTCCAAGCTGGAGGGGTCATAGAAAAGAAGAGGGTAGATTTAGGACAAAGCTATTGCAGTAGTCTAGCCTAGAGAACCAGAGCTCTAGTGACATTGAGCTTCTGGGGGAAAGTGAGGAAAGGAAGAATTCCTTTGAGGCGATGGAGTTGAAAGTGGGATGACTTGGCTGAGGGATCAAGGAAAGAGAGGAGTTGAAGATGATTCCAAGGTTTCTGGCTTCTGATGAAGGAGAAGGGGGATAGCCCATAGAAGAAGGCCAGAGTGAGGGACAGAAATAGGGAGCAGGAATCCCAGTAGGAAGGATCTCAATTTTGCTGGCTTTGAGGCTAGAGATTATTGGAAGTACACCAGGACCGGATGGCAGATCGGCGGTCAGGAATGATGGAGGACGTTTGAAGAGGATCAGAGGGAAGTTTGAAGAAGAGTTGTCTCATCTGTATAACACTGGAAGTTTGGGGAGAAGGTGGAAATGAGGTGTGCAAGCGGATCAAGGTAGTTGTTGAAGGGCCAGGGAGAAAGGTTGGAGCCCTGGAGGATGCTGCAGGTGGAGATAGAGGTGGGGGAGGAGAAAGAGCCCACAATAACCTGAGACAGAGGGTCAGTAAGGAAGAAGTTCAGCCAATCCAGTGCCCGCTATGAAATTACTAGGGTATCGTGGAGTCGTTCTATGAGGATGGAGTGGTTGACTGTATCAAATGCAGAAGAACGATCAAGTAGTTGGAATGGAGATGTGAGCAGTTCCTCATGGGTGTTCAGAAGAGCAGTTTTGGTGCCTCTGGATGCTCAGAATCTAGATTGATGGTCGTGGAGGCAACCAACAAGTTCAGTGTGCTGGGTCAGTTGGGAGAAGACCAGCTTCTCCAAGAGTTTCCCAAGGAAGGGGGTGACCGATATAGGGCGGTAGTTGGCTGGACAAGACGGGTCTGCAGAAGGTTTTTATAGGAGGGGCCGCACAAAGGAGTGCTTGAAGGAGGAGGGGAAGATCCAGTAGCAACAGAGTGGTTGCAGAAATCAACAAGTGCAGGGGCAAGGGAGCCAATATTGTCCTTAATGATTCTAGAGGAGCAGGGGTAAACCTGTTTGGAGGAGACTTTCATGGATCGAACAACTCTGGTGACCTCATCAGGTGATAGGAGAGGAGGAGGAAAGGCAGAGGGAGGATGGGTGACCATAGGATGCAGTGAAGTACGGCAAGGGGAGGGGAGAAGGACCCAAGGGTGCTCCATGTCCTGAGTTTTTGCAGTGAAGTGTGTGGCCAGTGCGTTGCAAAGGGCCTGGGAGGGAAGAGGAGAGGATGAGACTGCGGAGGGGCTGGCTAGATCCCTGTAGATTTTTAAAGAGTTCAGCTATGTCGTTGGATGCACCAGAGATGCAAGCGTGGATGTGGGCCCTTTTGCGGATGGAGAGTCTGTACTGCCTTTGGGGCAGGCGACAAGACAGTTTGTCAGAGGGTGTGCCTGAGGTCTGCCCTTCGGTTATGCAGCTCTGCACTTGCGTGTCAGTGCTGCAAGTTCAGAAACGTACCAGGTGTTACGCTTAGAGGCATGTTTCAGGCAGATCCTCATGACTGGGGCAAGCATGTCAAGGGTATTGGTAATGGCAAGATGGAGCTTGTTGAGAGCAGAGGAAGAGTCTGTAGCAGATGTTCGTGAATGAGATTGGCATGGTTGGGGAAGGCATGTTCAGAGGACCCAGGTGAGAGGAGAGAGTGATCCGACCAGGAGAGTGAAGTGATCAGTGGGGAGGAGAGTGAAAGATCGCTATGGATGAAGGCATCAAGAGTGTGTCCAGCCGAGTGGGTAGGACCAGAATGGAGAGGGAGGGAGAGTGAGGTGCAGAGGTCATGGAAGAGATGCCGTGATTGAGGAGTCAAGGTGTATGTTATAAGCACCCATGAGAAGGAGTTTAGTGGTGGTTGTGAGGCGACAAGAGGAGAAATCTGCCCATTAAGAGAGGAACAGAGTGGTATAGCCAGGAGGACTGTAGATGGTGACAAAAGTCAGAGGGGAGGTGGGAGAGATGACCAGTTTGCAAACCAGGCTTTCAAAGGAATAGTAAGGCTGGGTGGGTATGAGGGAATAAGGGACCCACTCAGGGAAGATGAGAGCAACCACACCACCTGCATGGTTAGGGTGAGGTTTGGAGATGAGCTTATAGCCATCAGGGAGAAGGGAGTAAAAAGCAGTGACTGAGCTTGCCTTGAACCACATCTCGGTAAGAGCAAGGATATCGAGGTCATGGTAGTCCAGAAGGAGGCAGATGTCGGCAGAGTGTTTCATGGCAGAATGAGCATTAAGCGTGGCTAGATGCAAGAGATCTCTGCCTTTTTGATGTTTTTTTGAGGAGGGGAACAGAGGCGTGGTACACCAGTCAGAGGGGGAGGGGGAACAGAGAGAGTAGAAGGAGGAGTAGCAGGGGTGGGGAGGTAGTTAATGTGGGACGGCAGGCGCCGGCAAAAGAGGAGGTTGGGTTGAGAACCCTGAACCAAGATAGTGCCAGTCAGATAGACATTAATGATACACCTGGATGATGCAAAGCCCGCCAAGAGGACTTCCTATTTCATGCCACCATTAATGGGTGAGGATGTAATTGGAGACGTAGTAAAGATGAGATGCAGAGTCCTTAAATCTAGAGAGGGGACAGAGAAGAGGATATCAGTAAAGATCTGAAGTTGCACTGACGGACAGGGAGGCTAGGTGATAGTATAACAGTTAGAAAAGATAGGGGAGATGGTGAGTGCCATAGTGGTGGAGGAAAGGAGGAGAAAGAGGGCTGCACAGCACAGTACGAGCAGAAACTCACCAGGCGGCTTATTACCTGAGGGAAACAAGAAATAGATGCACTTGAATAGCAATCAGAGCACACAAAACATATGTAGGGCACCTTAATTCAATATTTTGTTTTTTCTACAGGCAGTCTGAACACATAAAATGAAAAAGGCTGTACAGATGCAAGTTGCTTTCCAAAAATGTTTAGTCTATACAGGCATCAGAGGTAAGTGAAATGGAAGTAGAGCAAGTTAGTAAGTGAAGCAGCACACCAGAGGGTCAGTGGGGACAGTGTCATGGAAAGGAGAGCCCGTGCCTCATGGTAGCTTGCCAGACGGCAGGAGGAAGATCTTTTGGAGTTTATTAGGGCTGAGAGGTGCAGCAGGAGATTGCTGTGAGGGGTGCTCCATGCGCCGACAGGCCTGGACAGGGGCCTTAATAGTGGGTCTTTGTCTGGGGGCCAGCTAAACCTGCCCGTTCCACGATTGGCTGATCAAGTCCCAGGCTGTCCAATCACAGGGAGGGCAATGCTGGCTGGTGGGGCACTGCACAGATGGAAATCGTGTTGGTCATGTTGGAATGAAGGCCCCACGATGTAGTGCTGCGGAAATAGCAACCAATCTTTATTATCAGAACTGCTCATTTCAACTTCCTAATGTTGGTGGGGTTTTTTAATCGTAGGATGGAGTTGGTTGGGGAGGGAGCAGCAGGCATGTTAACCATTGTGGTATTACTCTCCCAACACATTACTTGGTTCTACTTAGAATTCTATTTAAATCAATTTCTGCACAGATTATTTGAAGAATTTGAACACAATCTGTTTTTCACAGGTGAACAGATATGCTAATCTGATATATCTGTTATCTCATCTCACAATAGTGTACTCATTCTCCCAGGCTAAAAGACTGATTGGAAATACAAATCAAACTGCCACATTATTTCTGTAATCTTTATTAAAAGTAAAATGTGCTATAATGGGCGCTTCCTCTCAAAGGGTTCATGTTATTTTTAAATGGCTCTAAATGCAATCACCAGGAACGATAGTTATTGGTATTACAGATTGTTTACCACTGGCTGTTGATATGATGTAGTGCGTCTGTATTGTAACATAGTGATAGAATAATTACCTGTCACACTGTAGCCATAAATGAGGCCAGATGCCAAAGTTTAACTTTCAAACGTTTTTTTTTAAAGACTACTCAAAACATAACTTGTCTGGATGGTAGAAGAACTCAAGAAACTAAGGTATCAGGATGCTGGTGCCGTCTAGTGTCAGGAATCAAAATGAGGGAAGAGCAGTGACATTTTAACCATGTGTCAACAAAACAGAAATTTCACCCCTTTGTCCAAAGGGGTCAATTAAAGAAATGTTCAGTCTTGCAAAGTTCGAGTAAACCAAATGGGATTACTCCAAGACCAGGCCAGATGTAAAGAGTGTCCCAAAATTCCTACAAGTGACAACAAAAGACTGAGGGTGTGGTCGTTCCTTTGAATTAGCCAGCAGGGTTTGCCTCACCCTTCATCCCTGCTTTTAGGCTGCAAGTTCTCAACTAACTGCTTAGCCATGGTTCTCCTGCCTGCTGCCTCTTCATGATCTTCCTTGGGTCTCTTCCTTGTGATATGGCAAATGCTTCCTGCCAAGCTGGGCCCAAAGTTGGCACTTTCTGGTTGATGTGGTGTGCTCCATTGGAGTTTGGAGGAGAAGTGTGGCTCTACTCTTATCCCCCAACGTCTACACTCTCTCTCCTGTGCCCTTCTCAGTCCCTACTAGTCCTATGCTGTCCTCCCTGGCATACCAATTATATCTCAAACCTCGATCCTGCATCTATGTTTTCTTTTGGAACAAAATGGTGACCAAAAACGATCAAATTCTTATCACCCAAATAGGTGGATACCTCTTCTCGCTCCTTCCAATGATGGTCTGGCACTAATCCCCCTATATGGTAACAGTTTCTTTCTTACTCTCCTGTTGGTACTCCTTTCCTGTCTCCCACCAACAATACTCTCTCGTTCTTACTATGATCCTCCTTTGCCTCTAAGTATGACTCGCTCCTGCAGTAGTATTTCTCATTTAATATTGTAGTCCTCCCCTGCCTTCAAGCCTGCTCCTTTCTTCTCTCCACAACAATGCTCTTCACCCTAGATCTGTATTCTCATCCTTCTCCACAAGACATAATTCTCTCCTCGACTCTTCCTCCCCTTTGAACTGATGTATCGCTTCTTTCTCTCTGACAGCAGTGTAGCTCTTGTCTTTTTCTCAGATGGCATATCTCTCCTTTCTCTTACTACAATCTCCCTTCTTCCTGTCTGAATCACCATCTCATTCCTTCCTCCCCTACATGGTACCCCTTCCTAAGATGATTTCCCTCTCTCCTTCTATACCAGTTCTTCCTCCTTCTCCAAACCAGTGTTTCTTTCATCTCCCCAACCAGATCTTTCCCTATCTCCACAAGGGTTTCTCGCTCCTCCAACACAGACAATTGTCTCTGCTCACTAATACTGCCTCCCCATTCGTCTCACTCTCCTCAAACCAGTATTTTCTTCACACCTCTGGGACCCCAAAATGGTCTAATTCAAAAACCATATACAGATTTTTAGAGTCCATGGGAAAACACAAATCATATGCATGTTAAAATAATGTATTACATTTTTTTTATTATTAATAAATGTGTATATTCTTATAACTCTGTTATTCATAAAGTCTCATGAACATAAAGGGTGTCTCCAGAGTCAGAACATTCTTGTGACCCTGAATATATAATGATCACATTTCCATACAGGGGAATAATTAGGAAAATATTTCAGCCCAGTTTTGATTCCACATTCCTGAGAGGAGGGCTACCTGTATGACGCATATAATTCAATAGACCAATCAAAGCAAGCATGATGACCCTAGCCGGTGTGAGTAAGTAAGGGGATCCTATCACAAGCTCAGCCGATTTCCAATTTGCCATGTCAAATAATACTGTATGGATGGAGTTTACTTGTTATTTTTACTCAACACATAGTAAAAATGTGATGTTTTGGAAAAGCAGAATAGGAAAAGAGCCTGAACAACAGGAGAAAAGTCGACTGGGGCTCCAACTAGAAGTAACTGATTGGAAATGTTCCCTTTTTAAGAAAAATGTCAAATAGGACTGAATACTGGGACCTTTCCCAAGACAGACCAGAACACCGGAGATAGATTATGGGAGCCGGTAAGCAGATTGAAAGATAGAGCCTAATTAGTTGTGATGCCTGCAGCAATTTGATGTCTCTGCCTGTCCCGACCCTTTAAAAGACAAACCAAAAACGAGCACAATGATCAAAGAGCAATTAGACAAATATTGTTACGACAATTGATTAAATTACTGTTAGCAATTAATACGTTATTTGGGAAACCAGCAATCTTTGGAGGCTTTCGACATTCCAAATGCAAATGTGCAATGATAAGTCTTGTTGATTGGTGATTGAATGGTCAATAAATTAATTGAAATATATTCCTAAACAGAGTGTGTTGAGTGGGTGAACCTGCGTGCTAGAGAATAGTGAGAAATGTAGGCATTACTGCCCCAGCATTCTGAAGCCAAGCCTTTATTATTATTGTAAGCGAGTCAACCACATAAAACATTTTTGCATTCATGCCCAAACTAGTAAACAATACTATGTCACATACTTTACATTATTTTAGATGTGAATCAGCCCAAGAATAAGTAAAGTGTAGGTTTAATATGTTTAGAAAACTAAGCAAATGTTTTGTTTCAAACTTTATTTGAAGAACTGATTTATTTTTTAATCAAGCAACCAATGTCCATTTGTATGTCTGTATTGCAGAGTATTTTATTTTGTTGGCTGGGATAGCCCTTCATATTTGTTTTTCCACGTATGGATATTTGTGTGAAATGGAATGAATTTATTAGTGAGACAACTGCAGGCAGGTTGCATTTTCCTTTTTGTAGACAATCTACCTGTATCCAATTAAAGACTTGGCCGACTTCCCCAGTGTTGTAAGCTGGAAGACCACTTTTGCTTCCCTGATGTACTATTTTCAATAACATTAAATATTCAGATAAGAAATTGTCTTATTCTTGTCCTAGACTGTGCGATTAGATTGTCGTGGTGGGTGGTATTAAATCATAAACATTTCTCGATATTATATGAACAAATTAAATCTTCAATATACGTATATAGATATATCCCAGTATAATATCTACCGGGCATTGCTATAGGCAACTCTCTAGACCATCATTTATTTAGTCTGCAATGCCATTAAAGATGCATAAAGACCATATGCAATTCAGACTTCGCCCCACCCCAAGTGGGCCTGTTCAGCTGAAACTGCTAGGTCACACGCCTTCTACATGAGGCCACAAACACACCCAGACATATGTCAGGCTCATTGACCATTGTCAGTGGGGTGTATCTTCGATCTCTAGAGCACAATAGGCTCAGAGCCCACACCTGGCCATATCCATCCCACCCATGGTGACTTAAAGCAAAACTGTTGAGTGATGGCTGGAAGGTTTTGAATTAATCATAACCAAAGGCATTGCTCTGGGCAACCCTCAAGGCACTTCTTTTTCAGCCTTCCAAGCCAATACATAGGACATTACTATATGCAAATCTGGCTTGGCCCCACCCCAAATTGGGCAATCTGCCCGAACTGCTAGGTCACACTGATCTGCACAAAAGCACAAGCAACCACACACATGTTTCAGTTTCACTTGCCATTTGAAGTGTAATTGGGTTCTTGGGCGCAGCAGGCCTAGGACCCAGATCCGGGCATACCTGTCCCACTCAGGGAGACTTTAACCAAAACTGAAGGGTGAAGGTCAATGCCAAGAAAGGGAGAGAAAGAGAGAGCATTCACGCGACAGCGACAGATTTTGACGAAAAAAGATTGATGTAACAATAAAGGTGGATGAGCAGGAGAGAGGCTTGCCCCAGTACCATGGAGACTGGTACTGGGGCAAGGACCAGGGACAAGAGGAGGAAGAGACTAAGATGAGTTTCAAAGGACTAAGATGAGGGGCTAGGACGAGGAACTGTATGACGGCAAGGGACTTGGATGAGGACAAGAGACTCGGAGGAGGACAAGAGACTCGGAGGATGAGGACTATGACCAGGACAAAGGACTAGAATGAGAGAGTACATCAGGTAACTATGAAGGAGGAATGGGGGACAAGAAAGTAGAGATGAAAGAGTAGTGGGATGCTAGGGGCCTAGGTTGAGAAGATGAATGCAGAACTGGGATGGGAATGAGAGATTGGCAGAGACAGCATAAAATAAAGAACTCTACAGTTTTCTTTTGTTGATGTTTTCCTCTGCTGAGACATGCTGGCAGAAGAAAGCATGTGAATGGCAGCACATAAGTAGTGGTAATCTGTGAAGTATCCAGTGGACTAGGACAATGAAGTATGATGGACTGGGACAAGACACTAGGAAAAATTGGCAAATTACTAGGACAAGGCCTTAAGATGAGACAATAGAATGAGTGACTTGAAAGGATAAATGCAGGAAGACAGATGGGAGACAGACGGCTAGCATTAGGATAAGGGTTTAGGGAGGTTGAGCGTCGAGGACTGGGATAAGAGATGTGACGCGGGCACCATAAATGCCAAGGCTGTGCAGTTTTCTTTTGTTTAATCGTAACAACACTGAGACATGCTGGCAGAAGAAGGCATGGTGAGTGGCTGGACACAATCTATGATTTATCCAATGGACTGGGTTGAGTGACTATGGTGAGGGACAAGGACAAAAGACTAGGATGATTGATGAACGACTAGGACAGGTGGATAGGATGATGAGGTTTATGAAACGAACAAGTGAGTAAGAGCAAGTGAATAGTCGCAGGCTAACGGCCACAGTTCTACTTCTTGGCAACCTTGCCCTTCTTTTTAGTTTCTGTAGGATTGTTTTGGCCACGAGGTGCATAAGCACTACCATATGTGCCAAAACCAAATAATGCTGTTTACAGCGATGAAAGTGAAACTCTTGTAGAAAATAGTGATGAAATAATGTTCATGTTAAAGTTATTTGTACTGTGCACTGTCACCACTGGAGTGGTCTCCAGATGCTCTAGTGGATTTGAAAAGGAGGGTGTGAAAAAAGGTGGTTTAATAGGGTGTAGTGGGAATAGGAAAGTGTGAGTCGTGATGTCCTGTTGGCAGCTTCAGTTCGGTTTTCACCGTTCGCTGAGCTTAAGTGCTGTTTTTGGGTTGGTGCGAATTCCCATGTGCTGTTTTGTGGGGTTATGTGTTGTTTGTATGTTGTTGCAATGTGGTGAAGTACGTGCCGATTGCTGTGCAGAGAAGAACAAGTTACTTACCCCTGGTAATGTTCTTTCGACTGGATGTTCCTCCCACATATTTCTCATCTTTGATATTCGATATCCAGCTTTAGCTGCTTCGGAATTTTATTTTCAGCATGGGGCGCTGGGCGTCGATGGTGTCGACTCGATGTCCTCGTGGGCCTCCCTCTTGAGGATGATGTCATCGAAGGTGTATATAGCACGTGCAGCACCCGTTGGCTTCAGTTCTGTTTTTTCTTACAGTAGAAACACCCGCATAACTATGGGAATGACCATACTCCGCCTTGAAGGAACGAAAGCTGTAAGAGCATTGGAAATTCTACTGTGGGGTAGTTTGGGAGGGTGATGAGGAATACGTGGGAGGAACATCCAGTCTAAGGAACGTTACCAGGGGTAAGTAACTTGTTCTTCAAATGGATTGTGTCCTCCCACGTATTCCTCATCTTTGATAGATTCCCGAAGCAGTGTTGAAATTGGTGGAGGGTGTAAGAATTTCAGTTTATCGGTTTTCATGAACTGAAAGCAGGACTGCTTTTCCAAAGCTCCCATCCTGACCGAGGGAAGACTCAAGGCAGTAATGTTATGTGAACGTGTGAATAGTACACCGCGTTGCTGCCTCACAAATACTTTTTATTGGTACACCCCTGTGCAGTGCTATAAAGGTAGCCAACCCCTGGTGGAATGGGCTCTTAACCTTCAGGAGGATCCTTGCCTGCCAGTCTTTAACACTCTGAAATAGCCAGAATGATCCACCTGGATAAGGCTTTTTCGTTACAGCCTTACCCAGTTTGTGGGCCGTATCCAATGAAAAGCTGATCAGCAATGGGAAGCTTTGACAGCCTAGATACAGAAACTCTATCCTTATGGAAAATAGAAAAGGGTGGTTTGGATGAAAGTGCCTGCAACTCGCTCACTCTATGGGCTGAAGTTAGGGCTACCAAGAGAATGGTTTTAAAGGTTAACAACCTTAAAGGACATGAGTGTAACGGTTCAAAGGGTGCACACAAAAGACATTTTAATACCAGATTAAGGTCCCAAGTTGGAAAGGAGATGGGGGCTGGGGTACACATTGGTGAGCCCCTTTAGAAATTGTGACCAGTGGAATTTTCGAAATATGAACATTCCTCTGAAGAGCGCTTAAAGATGGATTGCACTGCCAAATAGCATTTAATAGTACCAATCTGGAGCCCCAAATTGCCTAAAGATAGTAGAAAGGATCAAACATCCGGTGTTTTACGCAAAAAAGGATCGACATTCTTGACTTTGCACCAGCTGCAGAATTTGTTCCAACGGCAACTGTACAAAGACTTTGTTGTTGGCCTTCTGGCCGAAAAGCAAAATCTCCATTACGTCATACGGGAGGTCCCAATCCTTGTATCTCAGCCTTTCAGAAACCAAGTGTGAAGGTTGAGTGTCTTGACCTCTGGATTGAGAGCCCGACTCTCCTCTCACGAGAGAAGGTCCTCTGTTTGTGGAAGACGCATTGGAGGACAGATGGACATGTCCAGAAGGTCTGAGTACCACGTCCGCATGGCCCATTCGAGGGCAATTATAATCATGTATTTCCCGAACTTTCTCAACCTCCGGCTCACGTGAGGAATGACGGGGACTGGAGGAAATGCATACAGGAGTGGAAATTCACAGTACACCACGAACGCTTCTCCTAGAGCTCCTCTTGGGGGAAATTCCCTGGAGAAGTACAGTTCGCACTTCTGGTTGACACCGGTTATGAACAGATCCACTTGAGGGGTTGCCAAAGGGTGAAGATCTCTTGAAGGACTTCGTGAGCTAGTGTCCACGCGTGGGAGACTGTGCTCTGCCTGCTCAGAGCATCCGCTGCCGCCTAGGTGAACTGCCGATAGGGAGATTCCTTCTTGAATTGCCAAGTACCAGAGCTGCATTGCGTCTCTGCACAGTGGTAGTGACCCTACACCTCCTCTCTTGTTGAGGTAGTACATGGCCACTGTTATCTGTCATTATCAGGACATTCTTTCCCCGAACAGAGGGCAGGAGGGCCTTCAGCATTGCTCTCAGCTCCAAAAGATTAATATGTAGTTTGGGTTCCGATGGAGACCAACGACCGCTGACTATCGGACCGTTGGTGTGGGCTCCCCACCCCGTGAGTGAGCCGTCTGTTACTACTGTTATCTCCGGCCATGGTTGCCAAAAAGGTTCTCCCTTCAGAATGTTGTCCTCGCAGGTCCACCACAGAAGATCCTGTGCGACTCTTGTTTGGAACCTGAAGTAGGTCCGACATCTTTCCTGAGAACTGGGACCATTGAGTTCTGAGAGCCCTTTAAAGGGATCGCATTCTCAGACGGGTCTCTGGCACTAGAACAATTCAGGATGCCATGAGGCTGAGCAACCTCAAAAAATCGAAGGCCGGGAGATGTTGGGCACTCTGAAATTTGGTGACCATCTGTAGAATGTCTTGAGCCCTCACCTCGTGTGGCAAGCTCTTTCCCAAGGATGTATCCAGTACAGCTCAGATGAACTGGATCTTTTGAGACGGTGTCATATGGGACTTCTTGTAATTGAGGGAGAAGCCCAGCCTGTGAAGAGTGGCAGGTGACGTTGAGATGATCCAGGACTTATTCGGGAGAATGCCCCCTGATCAGCCAATGGTCCAGGTAGGGGTAGACGTGAATCTCCCCCCTTTCTGAGACTCGCTGCTACCACAGCCGTCAGTTTGGTGGAAACCCTCGGGCAGAGGTTAGCCCGAATGGTACAACTTGAAATTGATAATAACTGGCAGCTGCGAACCTCTGGTATTTTCTGTGCTTGAGATGGATTGGCACATCAAAATAAGAATCCTGAAGGTCCAATTACACCATCCAGTCCTGGAGTTGGAGTGCCTGAAGGATCTGAGAAAGAGTGACCATCTTGAACTTGTCCTTCCTGAGGAACTTGTTCAAGTATCTCAAGTACAAGATGGGTCTCAGTCTTCCGTCCTTCTTGGGTATTAGAAAATAAGGGGAATACTCTTTCTTGTTCCTCTCTGCTACAGGCACTGGTTCTATAGTGCCTTTCTCTAGCAGGGTTAAAATTTGCTGTACAAGGAGTGGATGTGGAATCCTCAAAGAGAGGCTCCCCGGTGGATTGCTCTGAGGTCTCTTTATGAAAAGAAGCCAGTACCCACGGGCTATGGTTTCCAATTTCCAAGCATCCAAAGTAATGACTCGCCATTCTTCTAGATGCTGAGATAGTCTGCCCGCCACTGGTGAGTTGTGACTCAAGACCTCAGAGAGGTTTTGAGGCAGCTGATGTAGTAGCAGATGGTCAAGATGCATCTACTTGAGCTGGCTTCGCACCTCTCCCTCGGCCACCATGAGGGAACTTTCTTTTGCCTCTTTGACCATCCACTCCCCTCGCTCTTCCAACTGAGGAGCAGTAGCGAAAAAATCGACCCCTCCAAGGCTGTCCACTAGGGTGAAAAGGCTGAGGCTGCCTAATAGCAGCACCTAAATATTTGGCTGCCGCCTTTTGAGGTCTACAACTTCTCAAGGCTCTTGGCAGCCTTGTTGCCCAAAAGATGAGACCCGTCAAAACGCATTTGGAGGAGCCTAGATTGCACATCCGGTGCAAATCCCAACTTCCTCAAAAATGCAAATCTGTCTATAACGGTGCTCGTAGCCGTGGCTCTGATGATGCTGTCAGCAGAATCCAGACCTGACTGAAGAGACTCACACATGGCTTCTTTGCCGTCTCTAATTATGGCTAAGAACCTGTCTCTTTCATCCCCCTCTGGAATGTGCTCTGCCACCATGGAAATGCAGTTCCATAGAGTGAATGTAAATTTTGCAAGGGCACATGTTGATTTGGCTGATTTAAGTGCCATACTCCCGGCAGAAAATACTGTCCTTGTCCATCCATCTACTCTCTTGTCATCTTTATCTGGATGGATGCTAGGGTAAGCTGCTTGCTTAGAAGTTGATGTAGCGTGGGATGTTTTGACCGGTAGTCTGGATCTCTACTGGAAGGGTGGTACTGCTTGATCAAATTTGTATTGACAGCCGGATTGGTTTCTGGTGTTTCCCAATTCGCTGCCACCCTTTTTTGCAAAGCAGTATGAAATGGTAATATAGGATTTGACGGAGGACCCTTTTCCAGGATGTCTGTCCGATCATCCTGTTTGAATGGTAACTGAGGCCTACTCCACCCCATGTACTCTCTTACCTTGGATATGAGCTGTCTGTATGATGCAACAGCATGCTCCCCTGCCTCTGGTCTTCCAAACTCCAGCTCAGGTGAGGTGTCCACTCCACTGGCCATCTGCAGGTTGTGAGAAAGGTCTCTCAACCTTGATTCTTCATAGATAAACCTTTCTGGTACATTTGGCATACCAAACCGGAGGCCAAATGGTGCCTTGCTATCTGAGGGTTCATTCTCCTCCAATATTGAGGTAAGAGACTTATAATATAATGGATTAGATGCTGGAAGAGCCGTCAATACTGGCACCATAGGTTTTATTGGGGCACTGCGGGTCAATGGTGCAGCCGGTAATGATGGCACAGCTGGCGTGGATGCCTTCGGCGTCGATGCTGAGGTCTTGCTGACGTCGAAGGCACAGCCGGCGTCGATGGTGTCGACGACCTGAACTTACGCTTTTGCTTTCCTTCGATAACACGTCATCGGATCAAGGCCTCGACAGCTCCTGATGAGGATCAGGCCTTTGTCCCGGGCTCGAGGGCACGCAGGATTTAGTTTGAGCCCTTTCCTTCCCGGCTTCTCTGGAAGGTGCGGTCAGAGCATGGCTTGGAGGATTTTGTTTTTCAAATATTTTTAGCATCTCTGCTCTGAAAGCCTCCACTCGTCCAGAGTGGATTTTTTTTGTGGGGCAAGATACCCTCTTAGGGGAAGTGTTTGACAAAGTCGAAGAAGGTGACCTATGGTGCCTCTTCTTGGACTTCGACGACGATGAGTGGTGGGAGCCACTCCTCGATCTCGACCTCTTAACGTTCTTCCTTCGAGGAGAGTCGCCTCTTGACCAGTTGGTCTAAAGCTTTTTGGTTGGGGGTTTGGGGTTTTGGCCTACCGTCAATGTCAATTTCCCTTTTTCATTTCTTCAAGAACTTTCCTGTCATCGACGGGCACTTGGAGCAGTCCGAGGTGTTATGCTCCACCCAGAGGCACCATAAACATATACTGATGGAGTGGATCGGTCAATGACCTTTTCGACCCACAATCTCGACACTTCTTGAACCTGGTCTTCAGGGTAGTCTGTGTCTATGAAGATGACATACTTGATTTCTCGAAGCAGTTATGTTTTTACTTGAAGTAAAGAAGCGTGCCTTATTTCTCTAAGCGAATGCATTCGCGTAAAAATGGAAATGAAGCCAACGGGCGCTGTGCATGCTATATATACCTTCGATCACATCATCCTCAAAATGGAAGCCCTCGAGGTACAATGAGTCGAAGCCATCGACGCATAGTGACCTACGCTGAAAAAAAAAAAATCTCAAGCAGCTAAAGCTGGATATCAAATATCAAAGATGAAGAATACGTGGGGGGGCACAAATCCATTCAAAGTGGTTGTGTTAGTTTCTGTATGGGAAGTGAATGCAGAAAGTTGAGATTTTAGAGTTGGGTCGGTGAGATTTTCCTTAGCTCTTTGTCTTTTGCGTTTCTGCACTTAACATCTATGATAATCTTGTGTGTTTCGTATTGGTTTGTCTGCCTAGTGGCAGTCATGTTTAGGAGTTGCAGTTTTCCTCTGTATTACTCTAGTGGTAGGTGTACCTGGTTGATGCAGGCGTGTTCCTCCACCCTGAGGTTGGCGATGTTTAGGTTAGAGGATTCTGGTCCCTCCCTGCCCATCCCATGTGGGTCCTTACCTACCTAAGTTTCCTCTGTTGACTAGAGGTATGTGGACAGGGGTGGTCTGGGTATCCTCCCCTCGCCCTCCGGTTGGGGAAGATTAAGTTAGAGGTCATGTGTTCCTCCCTGGGATTCGTGTTTCCTGCTGGGATTCTTGTTTCCTAGTCGTTTCCTTCTGGTTCTGGAGCAAAGAGACAAGTTTTGATTCGTTTTCTGAATTCCAGATGGTCCTGGTTATTGCTGCCAGCTGAAAGAAAGATGATCCCCTGAATTTTATTTTATGGTTTTGATTGTAGGCGAATGTCGTTGCTTGATCTGAGTGTTCTTGTCCGATGGTAGACTGTTATTTTCCGATTTAGGAATTCTTCTCCTTGGCAGTGGATTGCTCTGTGCGTTATGCACATCATTTTGGACTTTATTCACCGTTTTATTGGTAGCCAGTTAGCATTTTCAGCACTGGGGTAATGTGTTCTCTTCGAGGTAGTGTGGGTGCAAGTAGTTCCTGCCAAATCCGACTTAAATGGATGTTTGGGCGTGGGGGCAAGTTAAGACCAGGTGCTGCTTAAGCTTGACTTGAAACGTAGCTGTCATACATTTGTGTTGACTGCCCTTTGCCAATTCTTTGTCCATCCCCATCATGCATATTTAAATTGGGAGTAATCAATGCTCCATACCACTTGCACTCATCCATTAACAAGTTTGAGACTGGCGCTGTCTGTGCTCGGTTTTCTGCACGTTTCGAGCATTTGCGCATGCCACAATGCTTTGAGAATAGGTCCATACTGTGTGATAAAGGGAGCATGTATATGCTTGCAACCTGAAATATGATTCAGCAGAGAAGTGGCACTATGAAGTTTGGAAGATTCAGTAGTCATGGACTGCCTGCCCACAAATGTTATCACACTTAATATTGTAACTGAAAGGAAAACCAGGACCAAGGTTACATTGTGTTTGGAGTCAGTGTGTGATTGCGGTTGTTACACGTTGGCTGAGGTTCCATGTACCGATGCCAGTTCATACAGCAGTTTCAGTCAACCCGAGGAAGCACATTTAATAAATAAAGCCTGTTTGAATTGGATGAGGATGTAGCCGGGTTGGTGGCACCTTTTCAGAGGAGCCGTCTAGCTCGGGGATTGGTTAGGCAGATGAGCAGTCAAGCACAAGCGCGAGCTGTGGAGTGCGATAGCAATCATGTCTGTGGAGGAGCCAGAAGAGACGGCATCCAGTATTCATCAGTGGTTATGGAACATTAAGTCCAGAATGTGGATTTGTTGACAAAAGAATAGGAATAGCAGGGCTGCAGCCCTCTAACTCAAAGGAGGCAACTGTTTCGGGAGCAATGGGCTACGTATGAAAGGGACCACCCAGCCTACACAGTTCAAATGACAGAGCCACAAAACCTGGGCGAACGAGGTTTTGTTGTGGAACATAAGGGTCACAACACTCCCTTTATTGAAAGGACTCGGTTTGCTATTTTGTGACTGTTTTTGTTCCTCCGAAAAATGCATATTTCTTTGAATTTTCAAACCTATTGTGCTGCCTTTCTGCTGTTTGTCTGTTTTTCCCACTGGTCCGGCTCTTTGAAACGTTTATGCTCTTCCAGGACTCCACCTATTCTCCCTTCAACTAGCATGGTCTGCTATTGTGTGTATGTGTCTAGATCTGCTTATGTACTTTCGTTTCCCCCTTGGTCTCAATTGGCACACGAGTCACATTGTGCCCTACGCAATGTACCATGTCATCTATTGTGTAAACTCTTTAACCTGACACTTAACTCATGGTGCCCTTGAACGGGATACTACCCTTCAGGCCTATTCGCATTCTCTAGTCACCATCCAAGCCACTACCACCCATCGCCCATGTGTCTAGCACTCTCACACATCTTCTCATGGGGCTTCCAAGAACACACTCACATGGCAATTCTCTCTCGCTATTGATAGCCCTGTGTAACACCCCTCTCCTTGCCTTCCTCCTGGAAGCTACCCCTCTCCTCCTTTGACCTCCCAGCAAGTTAATACTTGGTGGTTCTCTCCAGTATGTCGTTTTTTTTCTTACATGCCACTTTTATTCTCACTACTTTAAACTAGCTGTGGCCATCACAGTGACTTGTCACCACCCACCCCATCACACTCCCGAACTCTATACTGATATTACTGACTTATCTCAGTCTCTGCAGCCTGACAAAAAAAGATGGGGTTGGCATTACGATTAGTTCGAATCCCTCTACCCCTCTCACCATCTGACTTTCTACCCCGTTCTTTGAATATATTGCCACTCCACTTCTTTCCTAGAGTGCCTTACAAGCATCACATCTTGCATTACCATCGTCCTAATTCCCTTAAATCCTTCTCCCTGACTTGAACCTCCTTATTGGCTCTTTATCAATGGAAGACCCATATCATCCTCCTGGTTGACTTCAACTTTCCTCTGCCAAGGTTTGTCCGATTAAGACATCCACGATGCTCCACCCATACAAATGGTGCAACGCCTGCTCCCCTGCACTTGTTCCCACACCAAAACTCCCTCTTGGACCTTTCAACTGCTTTCGATACTTTCAAGTCCTGCTACTAGCCATACCTCATTTTGCCCCCCTCACTGAAGCATTCCTCAACCCACCAGGACATGCTGGCTCCACTGCCAGCCTCGCTCCATATGCTGCGCTTTCTCAGCATTTCAGTTTATCGGGTTTTCATGAACCGAATGCAGGACTGCTTTTCCAAAGCTCCCATCCTGACTGAGGGGAAGACTCAAGGCAGTAACGTTATGTGAATAGTACACCACGTTCCTCCCTCACAAATACTTTTTATCAGTACATCCCTGTACAGGGCTGTAGAGGTAGCCAACCCCCTGATGGAATGAGCTCCTTGCCTGCCAGTCTTTAACACTCTGAAATAGCCCGAATGATCCACCTGAATAAGGTCTGTTTCGTTACAGCCTCACCCAGTTTGTGGCCCGTATCCAATGAAAAGCTGATCATCAATGGGAAGCTTTGACAGCCTAGATATGGAAACTCTATCCTTATGGAAAATAGTAAAGAGTGGCTTGGATGAAAGTGCCTGCAATCTCGCTCACTCTATGGGCTGAAGTTAGGGCTACCAAGAGAATGGTGTTAAAGGTTAACAACCTTAAAGGACATGAGTGTAACGTTTCAAAGGGTGCACACAAAAGACATTTTAATACCAGATTAAGGTCCCAATTTGGAAAGGAGATTACTATTTTTCATGTAGAATGGCACTCATTCATTAGAGCTAGCCGACCCTCTCTTCTCCTCCAGCTCCCCACCATCTGCCATCCATATTTCCTCCTTTTACCTCGCCCCACCTCAAGCTCTGATTCTCGCCTATCACCCATTGAGAGAAGCCTTCATGCGCGGTCATCGACTGGTTTGCACCACAGACAATGAAAGATCCTATGTCTTTCATCTGTTCTTATCTCTACACTCTCTTCAACCTTTCCCTTACCTTCAGGATCTTTCTCCTCATTTGCTACTAAATAGCTAATGTCTTATACATATTAAGAAAAAAAACAGATGCTGTCATGTGTAGCCCTACCAACCTGTCTCCCTGCTCTGTTAACATGCTGGAAAGGATTGTGTTATACTTGCAAAGAGAACAATGGACTCTGCAACCTCTTCTAATCCAACATGGCAGAAACTATGCTAACTCCTCTCCATCCTTTTCATCACCTCCCAACACTCCAAATTGTCCTCAGTTCTCTGCCTAATGGCAGTTTCTGTAGACTTTGAAGCTGATGACAACTTTACTCTACTCCTTATCCTGCTCCCCCTCAACCTCCATTTTAGCATTACCCCTCCATTCTAGTTGGAGTCCCTCAAGATTCTGTTTGAGGCCTACTACTCTTTATCCTTAAACACCTTCACACTGGTCAAAGTAATTTTCTCTTGGCTTTGCCTACCATCTTTTCGCTGATGACCCCCTGATCGCTCGGAATGAATGTAATGCAGTATTTCTGCCACCCAGCACTGGATTCCCCTCAGATGTCTAATGCTTAACTCCTCTCTGAATGTAGCCTTTCACCTACTGTGCTTCCAACACCTGTCCATCCCTGCCTTATCTTTTACTGCTAACCTTTCCTCATTCATTTTCCCCCAATGCCTGAATCATTGAGGTTCACCTTTTCAACCACACTTGTGCACAAGCAAAAATTGTTGGCTTTGCCAATGCTTGTTTTTTGACAGGACTTCAGTGAAGGACATACATAGTGCTTATAGAGTGGCTGAAGGCAGACCTGGTCAAGGAATTCTTATTACACCAGTAACGTGTTTACAGCTCCAATTAAGTCATTAACTTTCAGATGACTGCTTTGGAAAAAAAAGGCACTTTGAGCACAAAGATTGATGGGAAGGCTTGATAAAGCTAGCGCAGAGATCCCAGAAGGATATGTTTTGGGCGGGGAGAGCAGGAAGTGGGTGGTAATGGCCATAGGGATTAGTATGGCTAAGGGTAGTCAATGGGTGAGTAAGTAGCTTTGTGCCCTATCTCATATGCCATTTCTCCTGAGCTGTACTGTAATGCAATAGTTCCGCTTATAGGTGGCGCTAAAGCGAAAACTAAACACCTTGGACAGATGCCATTTGTTTCTGGTTCTCCACACACTGACAGTTAAGCCCAAGTCCTTGTCTTTTTCCTCTCTTCCCCTAGTCAAACCCAACACCTTCAGAGTGCAGTATAAATCCCAATAACATAACTTAACAGATATTTTGACACACAGTCACACTATTATCAAGCCAGTGCCTATGTGAGACTGTTAGTTTGGGATGGTGCACTGTACAAATGCCTCACTTTTTCCATATTAATTTGTTGTTAGATGGTGCTCATTCAATGTACGGGACGCATTTTTTGTACACAAGGCCAGCACTTTGTTTGCCTTACCTTGAAGTGTGATGTTGGGGCTAGCATTATTATGCTGCAAATTGAGCTCATGACTGAAACTGTATTCCAGTGGATTACCACAGGCACACAACCTGAGTAATGATTTGTATTTATTAGTCTTATATAGCGCGTTATGCCAAAGATGATGGGTAGCTTGCTTCAGTACTTAATTTGTAAATAAGTACCAGGGCCCAAATATTTTCTAGCACTCCCTTGGCACTGCAGGTGGGCATCACTGCTGCCACCACCCATAGCTGCTCCCCACGATGTCAACATATTTGGGGTTACACTACAGCTTGCACCTACCTGCTCATTGTGTTTGATGGATGCATTGACTATCTCCACTTCATAAAACGAGTTTGAGATAATAAGTACTGGGGCTCAAAAATAAGTGCCACGACTGAGCCCTGGCAAACACCCCCACAAATAAAGCACTGGCTTGCTTGCACAATAATAAATAAAGAACTAAGCACAGTGGATGCATAGCTAGTTTGCTTACCACAGTTAATTGAATACAAATGTTGCTGCCCTTAACCCTATCCCACTTACATGACTTTACAGTTATAACACCTGATAGTCACTCCACTAACATTTTGAGAAAATAATCATAATAACATTGCTATAGGGTTCAAAATCTAGGTTCAGTGTAGTGAAATACTTTGATCACTGTAAATGTAGTTCAGAAATTAGTCAATTTCTCCAGCATTGGATCTTTCATGGATTCACATGCTTAGAATATTCCCCGTCGTCAGGCTGGGAATCCTCGGTAAGTTATATATAGACATTTTTGATGGGAAAAATTCCTACACTTTTGTGTCCTATCTACGTCGTTTTGGGCCGCGCACGCCGGCGCCACTAGGACGTAGGGTTATATATAGCTCCGCCCCCACGGCTCCCTCAGATTTCAACCGTCTTCCAAAGTGGTGGGATTACCTCGCGTATCTGCTATTTGGTTAGGTTGTTCTTTCTACTTCTGCGACTGTTTGTTCTTCTCAAGAGAATGTCTGGAAAGGCGTTGTTTCGTCCGTGTACTACGTGCGGTCTTAAGAAGGTGTACGAAGGGGATGGTCATATGGACTGCATTTACTGCCTTCATCCTCACCACACGGCGGACACTTGTGAAATCTGTCAGGGTTTCTCCCAGAAAACCCTCAAAGATCGAAAAAGACGTCTGGTCGATTGGCTCAATGACGGAGCGGGTGCGTACCCGGCATCGGAGGTGGGCTCCACGGCCTCAAAAAGTAAGTCGGAACCCCTGACGAAGAAGGCACATGCTGCCGAAAAACGAACCTCAGAGTCGGCCGAAAAACAACCCTCGGAGAAACATTCGGAGAAACATTCGAAGGCCTCCTCCTCTTCACACAAGACGCCGTCTCTTCCTTCTCCTCTAAAAAGGAGAGAAAAGAACCATCTAAATCCTCCTCAGGAGACCGTCATAAGTCTACCTTGAGTAGAGAGGCCGCGGCCAGCAAGTCTGCCCCAAAAGCGGCGGGAACACCTCAAGGCCCTGCGCCACTGGCTTTGCCGACAACCCGCTCGTCGACGCCTCCGTCATCGGCGGCTCCTCCCACATGTCAGACTGCGGCGGTAGGAAACATATCGTCGACGGTGGTCCCGTCGACGGGATGGCCGCCGGAGGCCCTGCTTCAACCAGAGGCGACTTTCTCCATCTCGTCGGCTGACGAGGAACGCGACACGGTCGCGCGCCCGACCGATCTGGGGCTGCAGCCGACCAGCGCGATGTCGCTCTTGGGTGTGGGTTCCATCCCTACAACCTCGTCATTACTGAACCCCCAGGCGGTTCTGTCCTTGGAGGTGCTAAATACGCGACAGAAGCTATTACAGCGTTTGGACACACAAATACCCCAGCCTAGGGCCCCGACACGAATACAGTCTACGCCATTCGTTGACAAGCCGGCCCCGGCTCCTCGCCTGGCGACCAGGATTACGGCCGCTTCCCACGTGCCGGAAGATTGCCCTATCCTGCAAGAAGAAGGAGAACTACAGGACTCTGACTGTGAAGGATCAGGTTCAGACATCTCACTATCCCCCTCAAGGGACCCAACTTGGGACTCTGAAGCGGAGATGGAAGCTCCGAGAAGCCCGGCACAGCCATCGCCACCGGACGACGTGGGGGCATTCCATGCCATGATGAGTAAGGCGTGTTCAGAGTTTGGCCTAGTCCGTGAAGAGGAGAAAAAGGATTGTTTTCTTTTTGATCATATGGGCAAGAGAAGGAAATCCATATTCGCCAGCCCGATTTTGGATCATGTCTGGCAAGAGGGCCAAGGGACCATGAGGCACCCGTTCTCTGAACCAGCAGTGAAAGGTCGTTTGGAGAAGAAGTTCAAGGCTCCGGAATCGACTTCCAAGTGCCTGACGTCTCAACCATCGCCGGAGTCGGTGGTATCGGCGGCGGCGGCTAGAAAGGCCAGGTCTCAACATAAATGCACGACCCCTCCAGACAACGAGGCCAGGAGACAGGACGCTTTCGGCAAGAAGGTGCTGTCCGTCGGCGCGACTACAGTTAAAGCAGCCAACTCCTTGGCGATTATGTCTAGGTATGACAGGGAAATGTTGCACCGACTGGCTCCTATCTTGGAGCATTTACCCGAGGAACATAGAAAGTCCGCCATGTTGCTAGTGCGGGAAGGAGAGGAGGCCTCCAACCATGCTATAAACATTGCCGTCGACCTAGCCAAGTCCGGTTTTAAGCAAATCAATCATGGCGTAGTTCTACGTAGACAAGCCTGACTCAAGTGCACTACTTTCAGACCGGAGGTGCAATATAAAGTCTTGGATATACCGTGTGAAGGGGAGCAACTGTTCGGCGAAAAAGTTGATGAGGCCTTGAAGGGCATGAAAGAGGATACTGACACGGCGCGGTCACTCGGAGCCCTCCAGAGTGGTAGGAATTTTCATTCCTTTAGTCTTTTCAGAGGGGCCTCTGGTAACTCCCGGTTTGGGTCATCTAGAGACCGAGGTTTCAGCAGACCCTCATTCTCGTCCCAAGGCTACAGGCGTGCGGCCCAATCTTCTCGTAGAGGCAGAGATTACCAAACCTCCAGACGGCGGGGTGCCTACCCTTCATCGACGAAAGATAAACAAACCAAGAACCAACAATGACATGTTTCAGGACGTCCTGGGGAGCCGAGTGTCTCGTCGCATCGACGAGTGGGAGCGCATAACAACAGACCAATGGGTTTTGGACACGATTCATCTGGCCACTCTCTACAGTTCAAGGGCAAGCCGCCACACATTCCACCGGTGTTCTCGGCCCAGCCCCACCTTCAAATACTACTACAGGAGGTGGCGCTTATGCTGCAGAAAGGGGCTATAGAACTGGTCCAGGTGGCAGAAAAAGGACACGGTGTGTACTCCTGGTACTTTGTCGTCAAGAAACCAAATGGAAAATGGCTTCCCATTCTGGATCTACGAGTGCTCAACAAACTGCTCAAGAATTTAAAATTCAAAATGCTGACGCTTCAGGAGGTGATCCGATCGATACAACCCAGAGATTATTTGTCGTCGCTAGACCTTCAGGACGCATACTTCCATATCCCGATGCGTCGACGGCACAAACGATTTCTGCGGTTCGTCGTCGGACGAACCCACTATCAGTTCAAGGTCCTCCCGTTCGGTCTAAAATCGTCCCCCAAGACGTTCACCAAATGTCTGGCTCCAATAGCAGCCTGGTTAAGAAAGGAAGGTCCCCATGTGTACCCTTATTTGGACTATTGTCTAGTGAGGGGACTGTCTCCGGAAAGGGCACAAGAAAGCCTAGATGCCACCCTGTCCCTCCTGCAACGTTTGGGCTTCGCAGTGAACTTCGACAAGTCCTCGTTAAAGCCTTCAAGGACCTTGGTCTTTTTGGGGACAGAGTTCCACACACAGTCGGGGCTGGTGAAGCCATCCCTCGAAAGGATTCACAGACTGCAACAAAAGGCATCAGAATGGGAGGTCGACACCAGAGTGTCAGTACGAAGGTACATGTCCCTGCTGGGGACCATGTCGTCCTGCATACGCTTGATAGACAACTGTCGCCTTTTCATGACGCCTCTTCAGGAATTCTTGGCGGATCGATGGGCACAAAGTCGACGACGCTGGTCGGACAAGTTGACCATCAACGGCCAGCTCGTGCAGGCGCTTCAATGGTGGAGAATCTCCATACACCTAACGAAGGGAATGCCCTTACTGGAGCCTGCGTTCCAGAAGACAGTGGTTACGGATGCTTCTCTAACTGGGTGGGGAGCTCATCTGGACTCCTTACAGGTTCACGGTCGTTGGTCATTGGAAGAGTCCTCCCTCCACATCAACCTGCTAGAGTTGAGGGCGGTGCGTTGGGCCCTAAAACCCTTTCTGCCACAGATAAAGGGCTCAGTGGTAAGAATCATGACAGACAACACGACAACAATGTTTTATCTACGAAAGCAGGGAGCAACTCGCTCCAGGAGCCTGTCGACGGAAGCCCAGGAGATCTGGCATTGGGCCCTACAACACGACATACATGTGTTGGCGTTCCACTTACCAGCAGTAAAAAATGTGCAAGCGGACACTCTCAGCAGGGAGATGAATTGTCTACACAAATAGGAACTGAACGATCAGCAACTGCACCGTGTCTTCGCGGAATGGGGTCATCCGGCCCTCGATCTCTTCGCGACGAGAGACAACAAGAAATGCTGCCAATATGTGAGCAGGTGGCCACAACAAGACTCGCTAGGGGACGCGTTCTCCTTCCCGTGGACGGGCAAGTTTCTGTATGCCTCCCCCCCCCCATTCCCTCTCATCCGTTGGACTCTGCAATGGATCCACAGATATCCTTGTCGGGTGATCCTGGTGGCCCCGTATTGGGCCAGACAAGTGTGGTTCTCCGATCTACTTCACCTCTCAGCGGCAGAACCAATGAGGTTCCAGAAGATCCCCACCCTTCTGTCTCAGGAGAAAGGGACCGTTTGGCATCACGACCCGGACAACCTCAGTCTGACGGCCTGGCTCCTGATTTCGCCGAGTTTGGCGTGTTAGCGATTCCAGCGGATTGTCGTATTCTGCAAGCTGCAAGGGCACCTTCCACGAACACTTCATACAAATGGAAAAGGTTCTGCATATGGTGCGCAGGTCAACCAGGTCTGGTCCCGCGGGCGATCAGACCCGAACAACTCCTACCATACTTGTTGCTCCTGGCAAATAACGGTTTATCCGTTTCATCCATAAAGGTGTATCTAGCTGCCATCTCGAGATTTATTCGGAAGAGACATTCCACTGCACTGTTCAGTGACCGCCTAGTTAAACACGTCCTTAAAGGGTTGTTTCGAACCTTTCCTCCCAAGAAGAAGTTTCCTCCGATCTGGAGTCTGAACCTGGTCCTGGCAGCCCTGATGAAACCCCCTTTTGAACTAATGTCATCGACATCATTAACATTTTTGTCTTGGAAATTGGCTTTCCTGGTGGCCATTACTTTTGCTCGTCGCCTGTCGGAAATACAAGCTCTAGTAATCGACCCTCCGTCTTTTTGAGGTTTTGAGGTTTTTCAGTGATAAAGTTGTGCTGTCCACTAACCCGCATTTCATACCTAAAGTACCTTCCATGTTTCATAAACACGCTGCTATAGTGTTGCCTGCATTCTTTCCAACACCGTCTTCAGTGGCAGAGAAGACTCTCCATACATTGGACGTGAAAAGAGCTTTAAAATTTTATCTCCATCGCAATCAAAGCTTCAGAGACACGAGACAACTCTTCGTAGCTTATGGTCCTGCGGCTAGGGGTAAAGTGATTTCAAAACAAGGACTATCCAGATGGGTGTCTTCGGCCATTTCTTATTGTCATTCCAAGGCCGGAAAGCCGCTAGAAAAGCGTCCAAGGGCCCATTCGACGAGATCTACATCGTCGTCGACGGCTTTGTGGTCCGGAATTCCGCTGGGGGATATCTGCCAGGCGGCTTCCTGGTCGGTACCACACACGTTTACCCGACATTACTGTCTCGCACAGCAACATGCTGAGGATACACCGATGGGGCGGGCAGTACTGCGTCACCTGTTCCAATAAGGTAAGCCCCAAGTGGGGTGGCATCCTTCGGCAACTATGCTTTAAAGTGTCGTGTCTTTTACAGTTAACGTGCTATAATGTAATGTGTTGCCATAGTAAGTGGGCACTGTGATTGTTGTGATGTTGGTTTGCATACACGCCTCCAATGTTGGGGGATACTGCTATACAATCTATTCTAAGCATGTGAATAGTTTCTTACCTGTAACTCCATTTCTCCAGCATTGGTATCTTTCATGGATTCACATGCGCCCGCCGGCCTCCCCTGAGCATGCAAACCAGAGATCCCCCCCATACTACTTTGGGGGCCGATATCTGAGGGAGCCACGGGGGCGGAGCTATATATACCACTACATCCTAGTGGCGCCGGCGTGCGCGGCCCAAAACGACGTAGATAGGACACAAAAGTGTCGGAATTTTTCCTATGGAAAAGTCTATATATAACTTACCGAGGATTCCCAGCCTGACGACGGGGAATATTCTAAGCATGTGAATCCATGAAAGATACCAATGCTGGAGAAATGGAGTTACAGGTAAGAAACTATTCCCTTATCACCTATTCTTTGTAGTCGTAAAACATCAACTTTTTATTTCATCAATACTTGTTTTTTTCCCAGTTGAGTAACATTGCCCCGATTACTGACCAGTAATTTTACCAATTTTAATGACATTGACCTATATGTACATGTATAGTGTTTGATTAGTTTGCAGAGATATATCTCTGATCTAATACATCCCACTATGATGACAATCACTTCCTCACAAATTGGGACAAGAAACAGGCTTTTTTTCAAGCTGAATATTTTGTTAAACAAAAGAATTATAAATCAAAGACATAAACGTGGTTCCTTATGCAGTGTATGTCACCCATAATGTATCACATAAATCCAGGTAGCTTGTCTGCAGAAAAGAAACACAACCTGACTGATGTGTCACTAATGTTTTCTTTCCAGTTCGCACAAGCATCCATACATAGAGCAATAAATATGAATAAGAATACTAGCTAGGTGATGGGATAAAACATCCCACAACCTAGACACACAAATTGACATCGATTGTTTGATTACCGCAGACACACATTGCCATCAGAGAAATATATTGACTCTAGCATATCATTCTATGATTCTAAGACTAATTTGGATCTAAAATATCGGACACTATCTATCAGACACTATTGGTTCCTAGCTTGGGCATAGATTCAATTGAATGTTTTTTCAATGCTGATTTGGTTAAAATGTATTTAAATGCCTGGCTCCAGAAATTGTTTATTTTTGGAATGCTAGTAGCATCCAACCATCTCACTATTCTCTAGGAATCTGGTTCACCTTGTCAATAAACCAGTTCCATGGGTACATTTAAAGAAAAGATTTCAATTACTGTATTGAAAATGGCAGACTGTAATCAAAGGGCTTGATTTTCCACCTTTCAATTTCAGAGGTCTAAAGCTTCCATAGATCCCAAATTGCATGAGATGCACCTAATCCAATGATGCCACCTAGAATTTTAATGTTTAGTTCTAAATAACAAAGACACGCACACACACACATTCTACTGTATTCCCCCTTCCAGCAATGTAACTTGCAAACATGGTTCATCAGATACCTTTAATAGTTATCTGAATTTAAACAATTCTTGTGACATTTGTCTAAATACCCTGGGATCGTTGAACTCCTTTTTGGTTTGTCTTTCAAATGCCTAGGACAGGTAGGGACATCATCCCGCTTTAGTCAGTACCACCAGGTCTATGCTTCAGTCTGTCTACCTGCTCCCAAAATCACTCTCGGGTAATCTGGTTCGGTCTTGGGAAAGGCCCCTGCATTCAGGCCCATTTTGAAACACTGTTCATGAGGAGATTTTCCATCAGCTACTTCCAATTGGACTCACACTCGGCTTTTCCCCTGTTGGTGATTCTCTTTCTGCTTTTCCAAAACTCCTTCCTTCCTATGTGTTTCAGTTTAAATACCATGCAAACTCCCACATGCAGCATCATTCAACATGTGTTTGTATTGTACAGAGCCTTTGATTGCTTCTCTTCACTTAGTCACACCCACTTCTGCCCTCCTCCTTCCTGCTATTGGTCCATTAAATTATCTATGTCAAAAGGGGATGTATTATCAATGAGCTAGCATTCTCCTCAGAAATGGGGAATCAAGATTGGACTGACATTTCTATTTTCCTTAGAATTCCATGTATCGACATCTGTCATGAATAAGAATTTAATATTTTCATATTTGCAAGAATATTCAGAATTTGTGACGTCCTTTAGTTTTCTGATGCTACATACAAAAGAGTTATTCAATTATGTGGATCTTTGCATAATTCATACATTTTCATATATTATTTTTATATGCAAGCAATTTATTTTGTCCTGCTGAATTCAGATCCATCTTTCTATTTCAAATCCGACAAATGTCCCAAATTACAAATACACATTTATTTTCAATGGTCACTTTTAAATGAAATTGTGTCCGTACAATTAAACGTTTCTGTTTTTTTACACATTTCTATCAGTAAAGTCCATCTGTGTGAGACTGGTGGTCTGTACAACAAAGTGATCTTCTTAATAGGCTGCTTTAATGAAACAGATGCATTCTACATGAATCTTTATTGATCAGCCTGGGTTGGTGGTCATGCCTTTTTCGATGCATCGGCTATTAAGATGCTCTTGCTAATCCGCCAGAAACTGAACTTGTTAACTTTCAGGTCATATTAAAAACAAAAGTCGATGGAGTAGGGCTGAATATCTATTTTATTAGAATGGTTGTTCAGCTCTGGGCCTACCCAGAGAACCTCTGAATGCCTCGCAAGTTTCTGTATAGGATAGAATGATTAGGATGGACAAGTGGTAGCAGGGGAGATGGAGGGTGGGGTTATGTAGGGAAACATGTATGTTTTGAGTCTCTTTCTGAAAGTAATGATAGAGGGTCCAGGGCAGATGTGAAGAGGTAGAGCGTCACATGCCCAAGCAAGCATTTACCCAGGGTGCCCACTGGGTAAATGCTTGCTTTTGTGTGCTCGCTAGTTTGCAGATTGGAATATGTAGGAGATGCTGGCTTGCTTGTCTGATGTGTGTGTGGATGATGGGTTTGAGTTGGTTGTGAAGGTAAGATGGGATATTGTGCGGAATGGCTTTGAAAGCAAAGCAGAAGCCTTTTAATGAAATTCATAAGTAGCCAGTGGAGCTGGGCAAGAGCTGGAGTGATGTGTGAATTTCTTGGATGGTGTAGGATGAATCTGGCTGCTGCATTGTGGATAGCTTGCAGGGGGGGGAAGGGTGCTGCTGAGAAGTCTAATGAGTAGAGCGTTGCTGTAATCCAGCTTGGACCATGGTGTGTGTAAGGATGTCTGATCTTTTATAGGTGGTGTAGTTGTAGATTTCATGTTTGGGTGGCAGAAGCTATGTGCAGTGTGAACAAAAGATGTGGCGTGTTTGCGAAGCCAAGGAATTTGACACGTGTGGAGTTGTCCATGGCGAGTTCTTTGATCTAGGGGGTGAGTTTGGGTTTGTGTCTGGGGGGGCAGATGAGGACGTGTTACATTTTGAAATGGGTTGAACTTGAGGAGGTGGGTGGCCATCCAGGTGGTGATGGAGGAGAGACATCTTTTGAGGATGTGGAGTTGTGAGTGGAGATGAGATGTGAAAGTATATTTGTGTCTTCTGTGTATTGGTAGAAATAGATGTTGTGTTTGCTAAGGGTATGCCCAAGGGATTCATCATATAGGTTGAAGAGGAGTGGAGTTGGGGCAGAGTCTTGTGGAACCACGCTCTTGGCCAGAGTGGGGTTGGATCGAAAATGGGACATGGATACAGTGTGACCTCTCGGTAAGTGAACTAGTCAATGAAGGTGCTTTGCCAAATAAACTTGCGGGGCACCAGTTGTCAAGGGTTGAATATCGGTTTATAAACCATCAATCAGCCACACATCTCTAGTACTCCAGAAGGGATCCAAACAGATTGGAAACACAAGCAAATTATAAACCTCTCTGTCTAATTTTGGTAATGTGGACAGAGCGGCAGGCTTATCTCTGAAAGGTTGTAGATTGTTGGTTAGTTTCAACACAGCAAAAAAAGATCATTACCCAATGATAAATGGGACTGTCCAGTCAAGGTTGTATACAAATATCTACTTTATTATTATCACAACAGACAGTTCCAGCACACTACAAAATACAACCAACCCGGTAAAGGGATGCAGAGGACAGACCATTTCAAAGAAGGAAAGGGGATGCACTCTGGATATTGACAGGAGGGTAGTTGGTATAGTAATTAATCACAATAGTTCAAAGATAGTTGGTTTGAACACAAAGGGACCAATGGGTCTTAAAATGTCACTAGGGGCCTTCAGAGAAGGACCAGGGGGACAGAACCACAATGTACCTTCTGCTGTAGGAGTTCTTGGTGCTTGACAGGGTCGAGTCGGTTTCAGGGCACTTTGCTGGTTCTGTGACAGAGTTTAAGATGGGACACAACTGCGGGTATCAGGCGACAGATAGTTCGGCCAGCGGTTGCAGGCCGACCTACACAGTGGTTCGGGGTCAAGAATCGTTCTCTCAGTGCTGGCCGGCAGTTCTGAAGCACTGGTCAAGGTGTCTCGGGCGGCTTTAGGGACTTCGGCCTAACAGTCAGCGGTGCAGTCGGTTACAGCTCGAGGGGCTCGACTGGCTCGAAAATGTCCTTAAGGCGAACGTTGGTAGATACTTGTATTTGCACTCCTAGCTTCTTCACTGGGCTTGTCGTCCTTTAAGGCGGATGGTCCAAAGCTGTAGAGAGTGTTGCAGGCAGCTGCCTTGTCCTTGGTTTGGTTCAGAGACTCTCTGGCACGTCCCACCTTGGAAGCTTGCTGCAGAGCCTAGCAGAGCACACTGTGTGCTCGCTGGGTACCGGTTCTGGAGCTGCTGGAGTGTCCTCTGGATTTGGTATCTCCTCTGTTCCCTGGGAGATGTTTAGGTAAGGGATCTTGCTTCCCTCTTGGAGGTCCTAACCTTTCTTCACTGGTGGAAGATGTTATGCAGACTGTATCTTCAGCCATGGCCCAGTGATGAGTTCTTCCTTCTGCTTCTGTTGAAGCCTTCATATGATCTGCCAAAAGAGGGGCTCAGCCTCTTTTGAAGCCAAATGGGCCACAGTGATTGATTTGTGTAGGCTAAGCCTATCTAATGAACCAATCCTGGGTCCCCACCAACATATTCCTGTCTGCTGTGGATCAAAGGGTCCCTCTGGTTAATGAAGCTCTCTGTGGTTCGTGATTAAAGCGGGAGGTCTCCCCTAAAGCTGTGTCGAGACCAAACTTACTGACTCTGTCAAACCACATACTCGTACCTTCTGAATGGGGTCATCCTGCGGGGATGACTACTGTAAACACGCAGTCCCAGAGATTACTTTTCACTGTCAATTGATACTGAGGGCAGGAGCTGACATCAGGTTGATACAGTGCATATGAAAGGGGTGTTGGGGTTTCCTGCCTCCTTTGTTAGCCTCTGTAGCCAGGCCCCATGTGGGCCTGTTTGAATTAACTCTGATGAGTATGTGAATGCTGCCACCAGCTACAGGGCTCAACAAAAGGACAGGGCAGATCTATGGAGCCTTTGTTAATTAGACTGGCCATGGCATGGGGAAGGTTTGGCCATGTCCCTTTTGAAATGACATGATGTACTCATGGCTGTCATCCCATCTAAATATGACGGGGAGGACTGCGCCTGTAGGCTGTGTCCACCCAGAGTACACAGGTTTATGTGTATGTTGTGCAGTGAGCATAGAAAAATGTGTGTGGTTTTGCTCCACACATTTTCCGGAGGTTGATCTACCATCATTCGATTTCATTTCAAATAAAAAAAAAAACAGTTGAATGCACACCCATTGTGTGGATGGTCGAATTCCTCACAGGTGCCTGAGAGTTTCATCCTGTTGGAGAGGATGTTGAGTAGAATGGTCTGGTCGATCGTGTTGAAGGCTGCAGAGAGGTTGACTAGTGCTATTTGTCCTTTGTCTGTGATGTTGTGGACATCATCAAGAATGTGCAGTATAGCAGTCATAGTGCTGTCCGGGTTGAAAGCCAACTGTTGCAGTTGGGTAATGACAAAGCGTTCTATGATTCTGGTGAGGTATTGCAGGATAGTGATGAGGTGGTCGTTTTTGTGCAGTCTGGGGTTGAGGGTTGGTTTTTTGAAGAGGGGTGAAAGGTGTCCAGCTTTGAGAGCAGAGGGGCTAGTACCATGTGAGAGACAGAAGTATGTGATATTCATCCAGTGGGGAATGAGGGTGGTGCTGCAAGACTATATAGATTGCCTTTAATGTATATTCTGAAATTGGGAAACAGGTAATCACAGATGTTCCATTAGCATTTTTAATGCCTTGATCAAAGTGAATGTGATGGAGCTTGTGGAATTATTGTTTTCAAGAAAGCTTACACTTTAAAATATACACACACAAAAATACAGTTACAGGTGAACCAAATTTTTAATCTTGGGTTCACAGAATGTAAAAGCTATATGTCGCCCCTGTTTCTGGTCCTGGTTCAAGCAAGGGTGTTCACCTCCCTCACCCTAGACCAGAGACAGTCCCTGTGGTAATCCCAGTCCCCCAGCCCAAAGGAGGGACGCTGCGCCTCAAAATGAAATTGCTGATAACAGGAGATGGGCTACACCCTGAATTTTTAGATCACTAATGAATACAGCCAAGAGGGAATGTTATAGGGATCCACACAGGGACCCCTTTTTATTTATAGAAAATACTTAAACCTACCATATCCTTTGGTTTACCTAGGATTCCCCTGGAATGAGCTCCAACTAAATTGGTACCTACTAAGTCAGCTCACCCTTCCTTGGGGGGGGGGGTTGTGGGACCCTTAGGGCGTGTCTGAGGCACAGACCCCTTACCTACACTCAGGTACCACCCACATGGAGTGTGAGGCCAGATGATGGTCTCTGTGGGTTTTCCCATCTCACTAGGCGGCCTCAGGCAGGTCGCCACACTTTCCCACTACCTCACCTCAGGGTAACTCTCCTCTGCCCCCTTTTTTCCTACCTAAAATATTCCATATCCTAAGCGTCCTACCCCTACTCAGCCTATAAATCTACATACAATTCCCATTAAAACCCACACTCCATACTAAAAATTGAATCTATTTAACATTTAATAAATATATTCATATACCTACACATGTTTATATACATTGACATGCAACATATGTACTACATAAAGCACTGTCAAAATGGGGTGACTGCTGCAGTCAGTCACCCCTTCACAGTACTGCCCTTGCTGGCTTTGTTCTGGCTGGTGCAGGGCCGGAGTGTAGGACTGGTTTCAGGCTGGCTGGTTCTGGCTTATCCTGGTGGCAATGATGGCTGGGGCCTAGCCCCTCTTTTATTTTTCTTCTGGGTGGCCCCGTCCATTACATGGGGCCACCTGTACTCACCATGCAGCACATGCTTAAAATGTTTCAGGGCGGCCCCCCTGCGCATATTGGGGGTCTACCCATTGGTACAGCTGCAGCCCTTCCACCTTTTGCCAACTTCAGGGTGGCCCCCGTTGGCTGGGGCGCCCACCCACATTCTCCACCACTCCCGCATCATGATTTAAAGTCTTTGAGCGACCATGTTAGCGTTAGGGCTGCCGTGTCAACGCACAACCTGCGGCACCATCTTGGAATTGGGCAGCACCCCTGGTGTCACAGGCCGCCGCCGTGATCACTGCCTCACCTGCGCCAGTTTTATGGTCCGCACCGTCCCCATGGAAACAGGGGATGCCGCCTTGGATCACTGCAGTGTGCCACAGCCTTCTTCTGGCTCACTACCTCAGAAATGTGTCGTTAGAGGCAGGAGGTGGGACGCGGTCATCGCCGGGGCTGCTCTGCTGACCAGACTGGGGCTTCCTTCATCCGGGCCACTCAACGTAGCCGCCCAGGTCTTCCTCCTCCCTTTTTCACCTGGGATTCCCAACAAGGCCAACCCAGGGCTTTTCTTCAACGCTCCACCCTCTGGGGTGGAGTGGGCTATGCACTCTTCACCTGCCCGGCTGCGCCTAGCATATGCAGCCCGGGAGGACTTTTTGAAGGGCCCATCTTGCTAGCCATGAGGCGAGCCATCTGGGGCACGCTGGGTAGCCTGGTGTGGGCAGCCCCCCCATACGCTGGAGTGCTGGTGGGTTGCCTCATTGTTCATGGAGCTGTGACATTTTATCTCGAGCACACCAATTAGCTCAAAGTTTCATGAAACTACAAGAATGCCTTGGGAGGTCAGCTGAAGTGGATCTGGGCACACACTTAAGCAAATATCAGGTGAATTGAAGAGATTGGTTGAAGAGTTTGAATTCACAAAAGAGAAAGACAGTTTGAAAGCCTTGAAAATGGATAGCACATCTGAAAGGCGTCAGCATTAAGGAGAGTGAGCTACTTGTTTATTTTCTGTATTGACTCTTACTGTTGGCTGTCTCTAGCTAAAGGAATTCCTTGGTCTAAACATGTGTGACGAGTGATGAATCAAACAATATATTTTGTTTTATTTTTGTGTGTAAACAGAAGTCTTTTTGAAGAATAATAATTTGCAAAAAAAATACTTTGTGTGCAATTAAACATCAGTTTATGTTGAATCTGTAGTATAAACATCTGTTATTATAATTTGATGACATTGTGAAATAAGGTCTTCAATTGAATAGTAGGGATTCATTCCAAAGGAGTGCATTTGGGTTACCTGTTAGCAACAACAGGCTGTTTTTTGTTTTTATTGCTTTCACTGTGTTCTCTGTGGCCGGGGGACTTTACCCAATTGCACCTGAAATTGATAGAAATATCAGCGAACAAGATATTTATGATTTACCTAATGATGCTGATAGAAAGGTAGGTAGTGCACCTCACCTATTATTGTTCCGCCCCACACGCTTCCTGGGCTGCTCTTTGTTGGCCCATGCAGCAGTACCTGGCATGCAGCCTGAGCCCTGGATACATGGGCCCATCCGGTCTGGCCCCCGGGCGGGCCGACATCCGCCACAGACCTGGGGGGAGGGGAGCAATGCTGCTCCTTACATCAGCAGCTCGGTCTCTTGGGTCCATCTCTGGGGGGGCTCTCCACGCGCCACCTAGTGCCATTTTCAGGATTTAGGCCCAGGGGGCACTCGAGGCTACGTCACCTCCCTCCCCCCCCCCCCAGGTAAGTTGTCGTCTTTCCTTTAACTGTTGTTTTTCAACTGTCTTTTGTTTTAAATCCTCTTTGGATTCTTTTCTCCCCTGCCCCAGCCCATTCTTGGGCAGGTGAATGTTGTTCTATTCTTTTCTTGTATCTTTCTTTTAAACATTGAATGGACTCTACCAGGAACGCATACAAAGACACATAGAAATAAAAAGCACACTACTTTAAATAAGACTTTTTTTTACCTTGATGTCTGCGTCTATATTCCTAGGGTCCCTTAGGGACATGCATGTAGCCACTACTAGCTGGGCCCCGGGCTACATATCTTATACATATATTTTTTTTTCAAACCTCTTTTTATTGTTTTACAACGTGTTAAACCCTCCCCTCTCTCCCTTCCTCCCGCTCCATTCCTTTTCCCAGAGCTCCGGCGCTTCTTTGTCCGGCTTGCTCACTCCTCCGTAGGACAGATCCAGAAGTTTAAGTCTTTGCGGGCACCATTGGACCCTGAAGTCCCCTTTTAAGAAAGCCAATGTCTCACCTCATTCTGTTGCAAATTTACCCAGGTTGTTGTTCATAGCATATGTGGCCCATTTCAGTGCCATGAGGTCCCATGCCTTCCGCAGCCATTCGTGCTCTGTTGAGATCGTCGGCCCCTTCCATCTGTGTGGTATGAGGGCCATTGCTGCTCGCATGAAGATTACCTTTGCCTTTTCCCGCCCCCTCTCCTCCCTTTCCGTGCTTACATCCTGCAGTCCTGTCAGGACCAGCTTGGGGTCTTTGCTCGCCCCCTCTCCGAACACCTGCTCCTGTGCCTGCAGAACCTCCCCCCAGAAGGGCTTATTCCTAGGGCATTCCCACCAGATGTGTGCTGCTGACGCCTCTTCCCCACACCCTCTCCAGCATTCCTTGGGCACTTGCGCGTAAATCGCATGATGGTGTATGGGGTGTAATGCCACCCGTATAGATACTTATACCAAACTTCTTGGAGTTGTACTGTCCTTGCTATCTTAGGTATTCTTCTCCATAACCTCTCCCAGTCCTCCCTCCCCTATTTCTCTCCCCAGCATTTGGTCCTATCGGGCGATATACGCCCAGCTTTGTCTAGGAGTGGCGTTCTCCAATAACTTGTATAGGTCGTCAGTAAGTGCCGTTCAAATGGGGTGACTGGGTGTCTTGCCGCCACCCTTCCGCACTCATCACCCAATGCCTGTTCTGGAAGTATCTGTGTCTTTCTCCTTGCCCTACTCCAAAGTTTTGCTTACACTCCAGGAAAGTCCTCACTCTTTGATCTCGAAACATGTCCCTGATTTTCCTGCAACCTCCTCTCTTCCATGGTTCAAATGCCCCACTTTCTACCCACAGGGAGGGGCGTGTTGTGATCCATAGCTTCTTTACTACCCTGCCCCAGATGTCTGCAAGGCCCTTTGTTATGTTACTTAAGTATAGGTGTTTCGGTCTGCAGTGGCACGGGAGCTAGAGGACCTCCCCAAGTCATGTTGGGCCACTGCCGTATCCATCTGCACCCACTGTTTCCCTTCCATCCCTAAGAACCATTCCCGAATCACCCTTACCTGTGCTGCCTCATAATATAAATTAAAGTTGGGTAGGACTAAACCCCCCTCGCTTTTTGGCACCGTCAGTTGGCGGCGAGCTAGGCGTGGCCTCTTCCCCTTCCAGACAAAGTCTCTCATTATTGTTGCTAATTCCCTAAAGAAGCCCAGGGGCACTGCCAATGAGATTGCCTGAAACAGGTAGAGTAGTATGTGTAGTGTGACCATTTTGACCGCTGTCACCCTCCCCAGCCAAGAGACTTTGAGGTTCCTCCACTTCTGGAAGTCCTTTTCTATTGCTTTTAGAATAGGGAGGTAGTTGGTCACGTACCAGCCTGCCAGGGTTGAAGTTATTTTGACCGTTAGGTACTTGTTCCACCCCACTGCTCCCCCCCCCTTCATCAACAGTTCCATGCAGGCCTCTATTGATTCCCCAGGACTAGTTAGTGACCGGAGCATGTCATCGGCGAACACCGCTACCTTCTGTTGCCTGACACCGAATGGGATACTCAAAACTTCCTCGGCCTTGTGTATTGCCTGGAGCAAGGATTCCAGGTAGATGGCGTATAGCAAGGGGGAGAGTGGGCATCCCTGCTTAGTCCCTCGTCCCAGGCTTATTGCCACCCTTCTAATATTGTCTGCCGTCTGCCTACCCAGAACAAACCCCGCCTGTTCCTGGTGGATCAGCGACAGGAGGTGTCCTTCTAGCTGCTTCGCCAATATCTTTGTGTACATTTTTGCATCAGTGTTTGAGGGTGATGGGCCTATAGGAGATACAGTCCTCTGGGTCTCTGTCCTAGACGTCATTTACATTTTTACTCATAATGACATTTTCTGTGTGGTCTGTCCTTCAAAATACTAGACCTAGTAAATATACTAGACCTCGTGTGATTTGTAATGACTTTCTATTAATCAATTCCTTACAGGATAAAGTTGCACCGTCTATTATATTCCCCTATTTCATGGCAATATACATTCAAAAACACCTTTAACTGCCCTTTTTTCTTCCATTATAGCCTAAAATATAGCATATTTTTGTGAATATTTGGTTTTGTCTGTATAATTATTGACTGTTTCACTGTAAAGACATTTAATCGAGATCATTATCTTTTATTTAAATAATACATAAATCAGAGTACTAGTGTCCTTTTTGTAGCCCGTCTATTGATAAGGATAGTCATTCCGAAACTGGGTATATGTATATATCGCCTCTCATTCTGCTTCTGGTATGCCTGAACAAACATGAACACAACCTGGGAGGGTCCACTCCAAATGGGGTTGGAAAGTAAAATTGCAACAAGGAAACTATAACTTGGAGTCATTTTGGTTTCTGTAAAGTAATCTGTACATAACTTGGTTGATCATTTTACACATTTATCTTTCAATTAATAAATGGCTGTAATGAACATAAACACACATTTTTGAATAATATGGGTTTATTCTCTACAGTATGGCATACTATTTGCTATTTGTCATACGGAAGCCACACATTCTTTGCCACCTTTCAACCAAACCTAAAACGTATTTGTGCATTGAGTTGCCTGTGATTGGTGCCCATCTTTGTGATAAAGAGCATACCGGGAAACTCGTTTTGTGGTCTACTAATTGATTTGGTTGTATTCTGTGGGCAGATTCACAAACCTTTACGTAATGTAGACTTCTACTTAGCCTGGAGTGGGAGGGGTCATGCTTTCATTTCCTGATTGCTTTACCTCATCTAGCTTTGGTGTCTGCTGCTGGTTTATAGCCCATCTTCCCTAGGTTCAGTTGGGTTATCCTTAACATAGCTGGCACCTTCTCAGCCTATTTCATGCTTCCCAAAAAGTCGAGACTGGAAAGCTAGTGGATCACATGACTGGAGGCAGACAGGTATGTAATCACTTTGGTATCTCTAGTAGATTAAATACTCACATACACCCTCTGAGGAACTCCTCCTCAGCCTGTGCATGAAAGTCAGGGGTCTTCCCTTATTATTTTTTTGCTCCTCTTTATTTGTATGACAATGAAAAAGCACAAACCTACCTGGGAAGCAACGGAGCACTGTACTAAGGGGACAAACACGATGGTTACAAGTAGGATGCAGGATCTGGCATGGGTAGGGGGAGCAGGGGAGGCGGGACTCCAGAGGGGGTGAAAGAGTTTAGTGGAGGTATCCGTGATTGGCGAGGTGCTCTTTGAAGAGTAGCATCTTCAGGTTCTGTGTGAAGTGTAGGATGGAGGGCCCCAGTCTTATCTGTGCTAATATCTTGTTTGTGCATCCGAAGTGGGCTCCCAAGTGGCTGTTCGGCTGGGGTGGACGTGTGCTGGTGAACGGACTTTGCAGCCTCCAACCTGAAATTGGCTTATCTCGCAATCCGCGAGAGGAATCCTTTGTGCTGCCGTAACGTGAACATTTGCTCCCAAACTCCTCCTGTCTCCGCCTCTGCCCAGCCCACACTGCCCGCCCATTAGAGCACCACTTCCTATATCTATCGTGTGCACATGCATATGCGCACACGCGCAACCAAAGTCGGCTCCCAAGTGGCTGTTTGGCTGTGGTGGACGTGTGCTGGTGAACGGACTTTACAGCCTCCAACCTGAAATTAGCTTATCTCGCCATCCGCGAGAGGAATCCTTCATGCTGCCGAACATGAACATTTGCTCCCAAACTCCTCATGTCTCCGCCCCCTGCCCAGCCCACACTGCCCGCCCATTAGAGCACCACTTCCTATATCTATCGTGTGCGCGTGCATCCGCAGTGGGCTCCCAAGTGGCTGTTTGGCTGTTCGGGTGAGCGGGAGCGGGGGGGGGGGTTTAGGTTTACTGTGGTAAAGTAGTTACAACTATTTACTGAAATCAGGAAGCGCTACTGGTTTAGCGGGCCTCTGCCATTAGAGCGGGTACTTGATCTGGTGTCACTGTCCTACTGCCTTGAAGCGATTGTTCTGATATGTGCAGATTTGATAGCTTGTAATTATGAGGAAAAATAAACTGCTGCTTATTCGTAAGGAGGCGGGTGCAGACTTTTTTGCGGCTGTCAGTACAAGACGGGCGAGTCTTGCGCGCGCCGCAGCATTGCCGTTGCCCGAGGTAAATGAAGAGGAGGCAGCTCTACTGCAGTGTGCGCAGGACTGCTCACTCCTGGAAAAACCGAGGGAAGAATTCATAGACCCCTCACAATTGTTGTTTGGGGAGGATGAATTGGCTAACGATGTGATGTTGAAATCAAGGGTGTCTGGCTCGAGCAAAGACAGTGACTCACAACAGTCTGAAAGTCCTATCTGTATACCTAGTGATTTCAACTATGATAACCTGTTGGACTTCTCTAATAGTCTTCCCATTGACGGTAAGAATCTGGTTGGGAATTCCTTATCAAGTCAACCAGATCCTACTGCTTCTGAACTTTTGGTAATGATGAGCCTTTTCAACCGGTTACTGCTTACCGAGTTACCGAAGAAAACCGATGCCATTAAGGAGTTGGTTATAGAATCTCGATTATTACCAAGTAAACTCTCTGATTCACTAAGTAAAATACTGATGGAGCTGGTTGGGGGTGGTAACAAGGCTGAGGCTTTCAGGTCACAGTGTTTGAAATCTAACTCGGCCCTTTCCCCTTTTTTGACATTATTGTTATTGCTGCAACCCAGGACTCCACAGCCGTGACTGGCTTGGATGAAACGAACGACGACAAGGCTGGAATGGCACAACCAAATCAGGGGTCTTGTGAACCCTCTAATCCAAAGGGAACGGGAACATCTGAACCAAAAATGTAAAAAAAAAAGACAAGGGAAAAAATTAGCAAAACTAAGGGAAAAAAAACAATAATAACAAAAATGTGGCATTGAAGAAATCATCGCGAAAGTTCTTGAGGGAATTTAATTCTGAGGCGGACATAGAGGAAGGGATAGTTGGCTGGGAAAACAACAAATCACAATGCAAGGAGCCTGTAACCCTTAAAGACCTCCCCCCCCATTGAAGGTAAATAGCGGTATAGATCAATCGATGCAGAGTACATATATAGAGGGGGAAAATGTGCTATCTGAAATTATGAAAAAAAAGAGTCAAAGGGATGAGTTGTATGAGATCTTTAATGTGATTTCTCCACAGGTCAACTCTGTTGATTCCTTCAAGCAACCTGACAATTCTACTCATCTAACACGACATGGGGTAGTCATGTTGGAAAGTAAGAATTGCCCGGTGGGTGAAATCTAATGTGGTTCCGACAGAATGAGGAGTAATGTAGGTATTACTGTCAATACAGGCCTGGGCAATATTGATTGGAAGATTGTATCAGGAAAGACGTCAAATGACACCAATTTATGCACTAATAGCAGGGCAACTGCCAAAAATCAAGAAAACCAGGACAAAGACTGCATGAGTACTAAAGAGCTCATTATTAAGCAGAAACCAAACGATGATGAGCTATATCACTCTATAATAAGGGTTCTCAAAGACAAGCACCCACAAGAGGCATCACACTTTTTGGCAGGAGAGCCTGCGGTTAAGAATCGGGAGGGGACATATGAGGAATACTGTGCAGATTCGGGCATTGCTATGCAGGCTAATATGCCCCAGATGGAAAGTTTTCAGGGTGGGGTAAAAGAACAACTCCTAGACAATCGGGTGCTTGACCTGAGGGACCCTGTTTATCCCGATATGCCGGGGCTCATCTTGACTACCTTATTCAAGGATTCTGCTAATACACCCCTAAATAGATCCTTCTTCTTATCCTTATTGGGGTCAAATTACAGCCCTCATTTTGATCACTTCTGCAGATATTGAGTTAGTTGATTACATACACAGGCACCGACTTGACTATGTACGACTAGTGATTCCTTTGCCATTGGTCAGAAATCTTCTTCTGAAAGAGGCCGAGTAGTTACAATGTAGAGGATTCGAATTTGTAAATACTCAACCTCAGACCAAACGGGTTCAGCAGGGGAACAATAGTAATATGAAGGAAATTCCCTTTAAAAGTAATGTGAGAGTTACTCAGGGTTTAGGTGACAACTTTGAAAAACAGGACTGGAGGTGGCTTGCCCTCTCGCTTAGTGAGTGTATTGATACTCTCGAACAATTGGGGAAACATCTCTAGCTCCTAAAAATATTTTGAAATTATTGAGCTGGAATTCGAGAGGATCGGCAAATTTGATTCACAATGCAATCCTCATGAACAAACTTTCACAGTACGACTTTGTTTGTATTCAAGAATCTTGGGTGAAGGTTCATTTATGTTGGGAGGGTTTTACTGTCTCAACCCTAAGTGCTCAAAGGGGCAGATTAGGGCGTCCGAAAGGTGGACTTATCACTGCTGTAAAGAATGATACTAACCCGAGAATTACTGGGGAATGGGTATTCTCCCATCACGTTCTAGTGGTGGCCTATATTTTGGAGTTCAATGCAGTGGACACTGCTTTCCTGTTTGTGAACACATACTGGAATCCCGCTGAACATCCAGATCATCAACTCCAGTTAGAACTATCGCATTTGGGTTCATTAATGGACACTCGGATGGCAGTAAATTTGGGGGGGCATGTTGTGATTGCGGGGGATCTCAATGCCGACTGCTTGGAGGAGCCCTCTATTGGTGATATATATATCTCCAACTTAGAAGCCTCTCCCTGTGCCGGAGGAAATTCGAAGCTCCGGGGTAGAATTTAGTCACACTTTAGTGAGGTATGGGGGCTAGGAATACTTACAAACTACCTGCCCACTTGGAAAGCCAGAGGCTTGAAATCTACTATCGACTATATCATCTGTTATGTGGGTTTATTTAATTGCACGGGTAAGTTCAATGTTATCGATAGTAATTTAAGTGACCATTGTATGCTTTCCTTAGAAATTTTCACCCGGGCTGAGCGAATTGCAAAAATGAGCATGGCCTAGTAGCTAATTATGCAGGTAATAGAATTAAATGGACGGGGAAAAAAAATGAGTTTTACTGCTACTGTGATACAAGACTTTGAGAATTTTACCTATTACCAACAGGAGGACTGTTATTCGGCCTCCAAATTTACTGATTACATAAGCTGTTCTCTGTTCAAAATGGAGGAGTCTTTCAGTTATAGGAAGACCTCTAACAACCCTAAGACACACACCTTTGATCTGGAAGTGAGGGACCGTAAACGATTGATGATGAAAGAGATAAGAAAGATCGCAAAAGTTGGTACTCCATTGTAGAGACTGCGGCCAGGCAAAATAAAATAAAACAAAGCTATGAAAACTGGTCCATTCAACATCGCATTATTAGATCACAGCTAGACGCTGAAGTTATGTTAAACTCTTTACAAGGGACTAACTCAGCTAACTTCTGGAATCTAATAAATGGCTTGGACAAATCGCAGAAGTAGGTATTCCTCAACCCCATTAACAAATTCACTTGGTTGGGGCATTTTTCTAACCTTTATCGCACTAATATGAACAAGGGACCGGTACTGCTGGAAAGTAAACATCAATGGCTTTTGAACTATAACGTGAGGGACATTGCAGACTTAATTTTGAAATCTAAAAATTAGGGGGCGCCGGGAACCAATAACTTATCAAACAAAGTTTTTAAGATGGACCCTGTGATTTGGTCAAAAATACTGTTTGTATTGTTTAACAACATTCGATTGACTAAAGTAATTCCTCAGTCCTGGAGTGTTTTGATTATAATCCGAATTTCTAAGAACGGTTTGCGACAATGCCCTTCTAGTAATAGGCCTATAGCCATTGCAGACCTGGAATCCAATTTGTTCTCGTTGGTTCTGAGAGATATACAGAAGTGGATGCATGAGTATTAAATTCTGGATATGAGACAAATTGGATTCAGGAAAAAGATCGGTACTGACTGTGGTGGGCTGATAATTAACAGCCTAAGAGCTAAATCTATGAAGAAGGGTGCCAGTTCAACCTTTGTTGCTTCCATGGATTTAAGGTCTGCTTTTGATCTTGTCGATGGAACCATTTTGTGGGAGAGACTGATAACATCGAACATGCCACCTACTCTCTTGGATATTGTAATGGCCATTTACACAGACACGGGATTGAAGGTCAGATTGGACTCTGAAGGCACTCTATCGAAAGAACTTAAAATCCATAATGGTCTCCGTCAGAGATGTAGGTTGGCACCCACGATTTTCAATCTCTACGTTAGTGGTGCCGATAATGCCTTGTCTAATAAAGGCTTAGTATCCCCCAGAATTTTGGAAACCCGTCTTTCTTGGCTGGTTTATGCGGACGGTTTCTTGCTTATGGATAACACCAAGGTGGGCCTCCAAAGACTGGTTAAAGCATTCGAAGAATTTATTAGTTCTTTATCTTTGAAAATGAACCCATCAAAAATGGTTATAGTACATCTTGGAAGAATAAATAAGAAGAAAAATGCCTATACCTGGACATGTGGTAATAACAAACTAAAAGTACAGCCGGTGTTTAAATATCTGGGTTTGTGATATCTGGTACTAATTCTAGACCTTTATTTAGGACTCAACTTAAACTTAAAGCGGATATTGCCATTAGACAAATGCGTGCTCTGGAATCTAAATTTGGCAAATATACAATGGTTCCACTGAGGGAGTTCTACTTGAAAAAAATCATTCTCCGCTTAATTTATGGGGTGGAACTACAATTTTGTGTCTGTGAGGGGGATTTGCTATACATTGAGAGCTATATCCAGAAATCTGTTCTGTATTTTTTGCCAAAATGCATCCCATTTGAATTAAGTACGAATTTGGCTTAAACTCTCTTAAGGCTTGGGCAAAATGGAAAAGACTTGTGTTGTGGAGTAATTGCAAATCAACAGATGAAAGGTCTCTGTATTGCTGTGTAGGTCAGGATACAGAAAATCCCTTCATACAAGCCCTGAGTCTTCTAATAGTTTAAAATTTTTGGGCATGTCTGCTATTACGCTATTGAATAAACCCTCACGGGTTAAAGAAAGTGTTATGGGTTTTGATTGGTTATATACCAAAAACAGAATTGTAGAATCGAACTTGTACCATCAGGTGTGCTCATTGAACAAATGGTTTCCGGTAATGGAAATGTACCTATCCAAATATCCCAGTAAAAGAATCCGGAAAGATTTCATGTGTTTTAGGTTTAATGTCATCCCAACAAACCAGATTAACTCTATAAGAAGGGCTTTGTTAGGTACTTGGAAGTGCTGTAGATTTTGTTGTGTTGAAGGGATGGTCGAATCTTTACAACATATCTTGCTGGTATGTCCGGCACTTAAAACTGAAAGGCTTGAATATTTTGGTCAGTATGTTCCCAATACCGCTGTTATAGGGAATTTATTTGGATGAGAATGTAACACAATAGCAAAGGCAATTTAAACATTCGGGTTGCTACTTTCTTGAGAAATGTCTGTGCTCTCTTTTAAGTGACATGCACTTAACCTGAATTTGTGATTTAGGTTTGGAATTTTAAGCTAAATTCTGGCCGAGAATTAGTATGGTTATGTAATGTTTTTATGTTTTGTGTATTATTGTAATTGGAATTCTAAGTCATTTTTAATATGACTTCATATGTTATTCTTTGATGTATGTATAATGAATTTAAGAAATTGTGTAACTTTTAAAAAAATGTTTTGTAAAGGTTTATATTAACCAAAACAAATAAAGGAAAAAAAATATATATATATATATATATCTTGTTCCAGAGGCATGGTGCAGAAAAGTCCTGTTTCTTGGTTTTTCCCTGTTGCAGTTTTGTTTCCATACTGCTAGTGGTGTTGCTTCTGATGGTGACCTGGCCTCTAAAGATGGTGAGTTTCTTGGCTAAGCAGATTGGAGGTGTGGTTGTGACTGCTTTGTAGTAGATCAGGCAGCCTTGAACATGAAGCATGCTTGATGGAGTAGGCTGTGCAGCTCTTTGAGAATGGGGGTGAAGTGGTTGAATTTTCTTGCTTCTATGATGAGGTGTGCAGCAGCCTCTGGGACTCCTGCAAGTAGTGAGTTGCCACCACAAACCACGTGGGAGAGGAACTGGGCTTGGCTAACTCTTCTAAAACTTGGGCTAGGATTAAAGGCTTGGCTTTGAGGGGGAACCTGGTACCATGGTGCTTGTGTCTTTTTGCTGATTAACATTTACAATGAGAGGCCAATAGTAAAGCGGAAGGATTTAGCACTGGTTGAATGTATGCGTTTACCCGTTGAGCTTCATGTCAGTGAGCCAATTCTGGACTTGGGCATGCTCGGTGGAGTTTTCTAGGAGAATGAATCCGGTCTTTGTAGGTTAACCTGCAGATAGATGCTTGACATCCATGCTTGGATGCTCGAGTCGATAAACATCATTAATGCAATTTCTCTTTAGGTAAAGCTGTGGGTCATCTTCATATTGGTATATCGTGATGCCGGTGTTGGCAAGGAGTTCCCCCAGAAATTACATGTAGAGGTTGAAGAAGACTGGGGACAGGGTGGAGCCTTGTGGGACTCTGCAGGTTAATGAGTGGTGCTGCTGAGGTCTGTGTGGGCCCATCGGGGTGAGTTATTCTCTTTTGGAGAGGTCTTTGACAAAGTGGAGGTGGAGAGAACACCTCTTGTAGGGAAAAGATCTTTGTTTGTCTGCAGAAATGGCCAGGCCCTGTATTCCGAGTTCTTTCAAGTTAATGTGGGATGTAGATAATCAGTTGTGCTGCATCCATAGTGAATAAGGCTCATGGCACAATAGCCCATGCCTTCAAAATGTTCATATAACTGGAGGAACATCTCACAGTATGCATTAAACAGTTCAAATGCTGGAAGGGACGACTCAGCCCATCATTCTTCTGGGATCGATTGAGTACCTTTACCTTTGGTAATGGGACACCTTTTATTGCAGTGCCGAGTAGCATGATGAATCCTATATGAACATGTGACATTAAAATGTTTTTATGAATGCCCCTCGTTTGATGTATTGGCACCAAAACCATTGTAGAACCGCAACTGTCCTTTGTTCTCATATGGTTGAGCTGTGGGGCTTACACAAAATTGTTTTTTGGGTTCATCTAAACAGCTTTTTTTTCTAAAACTTTGATTTTGTCTTTTCTTTTTATCCTCTTTCTTCCCGCCTCTCACTGTTTCCTTACAAAAATGAAAGGCGTGCATAGCTGTTTAATTTCAACAAAGGTGACATGACTGTCAAGCCTTCTGAGTACTTATGGGTTCTTTAAAACACACATCAAAGGGTTAATCGCTTGGCAAGTCAAGCAGCTTGCCTGTGATTTATTTAAAACAAAGAAATCAGAGAGGAAAAAGCTCCTAATTTGAATTTGTCTCCAGCGAGAAATACAATCATGCCATTATCGTGAGAGGGGAGCCTCCACGCTTGGAGTGTTTACATTCAGCTCTGCTCAGCATGCCAGGCCATTGCATTAAGCTACTAAGAATCGCTTTGCCAGATGTTTGTTTTGCAGTTTTTGATTTGCAACAACTTTCCTGAAGAATTCCACATGGATATCATATTACCGATGAATGGCGTGCATGTGTGATAAATGTGCTTATTGATACAATCGCGTTTAACATCATCTCGTGTAAAGAAATGCATGTGAAGTGCTGCATGCTTTCTTCTGTCGAATGAAGTTTCCAAAAAAGCACCTTTGATTGCTACTTTGCTGGACTCCCATGTCCCAGCCATTCCCTCCAGCTCATGGCCCCAACACCTCTCCCTCCAGCCTTGATTTCTGCATATCCTGTGCAAATTGAATATACAAAACTTAAGACGTGTTCCTGAAGTGGGCACATCTGCGGGGCCAGGTCCACGCTATATAAATACCATGCCTTTTTTGTTTTGGCACATTTGGTGGGTCTGCTCCCATAAGGCCAAAACCATTTCTGCTGCTATTGGAGAGAAGGAAAGTGCTATTGTGAACATAGAATATCAGGTTGGAATAGCAGAAAACACACTTGAGGCATGAATTCACCCAACATTGTGTGTAGTTTCACCAATCCCCCCCCCCCCCGCCACCCAGAGTATGCCACAGGCTCCCTCATCTCCCCACTCTATATATTTAATATGAATAAATTCAAAGATGCAGTCCATTTTTAGTTTGGGGTAATAGGTGTTGCTTGTGACACCTATAAGCATAAACTACTGCATAAGAGTACAGATTGGGAGAAATGGCAGATGAGGGACACCCAGCTTGTAGGTGTTGTTTGGTTATGTGCCCATCCATTGATTGCCCCTGTCCATGCTATTCCTATGGCCATTCCCACCCAGCTCCTGCCCACTCAAAACACTTCCTCATGGGGAACTCTTTGAGCTCGATTTAATCAAGCCTTAACATCAAATTTTGCACTGGACGTACCTGCCATTGTTTTTTTCTAAAGCAGTCTTAATTACTTAGAGTTATACACCGCTACTGGTGTAATTAACCTGGTTGCCTTCAGTCCTTCGATTTATAAGCACTTTACGTGTCCTTCACTGAAGCCCTGTTAATAACAAGCATTGGCAAAGCCAAAAGCATTCGGCACTTGCCAGGCACTGCTATTAGATGCCCATGTACTTGCATCATTTTGCACCTACTACAGTCAATGGCCAGTATATATGTGGGGGTAGACCCCCGCAACCCACCATACTCCCCCCAACATTTATTTTTTTCAAATACATTTTTATTAACAGTTTTCAAGGAAACAAGTCAACAAGTCTCTTACCCTATAACTCCCCCCTGCCAACCCCCTCCTTGTTCCCTCCCCCCGAACCCCAACATTTATTATTTACTGTATCCCATCCTCCACCTATATATGCTGAGAAATGGGGATCGAAAAAAGTCTGCATTTTCAGTCGGCGCAGTAAACTCGGCTCGGTAATTGTATGATCCTCACAAAGCCCACACTTTTGGCATTACCAATGCTTGTTTATCTTGCTTTCCTTTCTCCTGCTTTCATCTCCACAATTATTACACTGGTGCCAGCCTCTGAAAGCCGCAGGTTTTAGGAAATGTGGCTTGCCCAGGTCTTATACCTACTAACATTTATACAGAGGAAATGGAGCAACCAGACAGCACATGAATACTTTGTCTACCTAAACCCTGCTTTTTGTTCTGGTTGTATCCGGACAAAGGGAGAGAGGATAATGGCTGCCATCAGCCCTTTGAAAAGTTTAGGTACATTTGCAAAAAAAAGTAAGTATTTCTGTGCGTATTGTCAATTAAATGTTTGTGTGCAAGATTTTGAAAGCGTGTGAGTGTGAGACTTTCTGTTTGGGTGTGTGCATGTGGGATGTCAGTGTGTATTTGGTAGAGGCAGGAGGCCCACACTGGCGCTATAAATGTGCTTCACAGTGGCGCACACTGGCATTTATTTAAAACGCCATCACAAAACGGGGATCAAAATTAAGATTGTATAAGCAGAAGCTAAAAGCAGATCCTGGTTTTCCTGCCGGATGAGGAGCTAGTAAATAGCGTTCTGTAAATCTAACTTCCATATAAGAAGGAAACCTATAATTTGGTCCATTATTTAGGACCACTTTTACTCTAAATGTATAGAGGTGTCCAAAATGTTTATTTAAATATTGTCCCAAATGCACCGTTAAATTCACATACGTGGGTTTGTCCAGCCACAGTTGGCATGAGGAGCTAAATAGCTCCTAGTTGCTTTTGGTATCAAGCCAACCAGGCTCTTCTAGGCTACAAGTAGGAACTGAATAGCTCCCCTCAATATTGAACCCTGCAAAATACTTTTCCACGGCCCACGATAGTGGCCGTGTAGTTATGGTTAAGTTTGCTAAACCCATAGGAAGACCACTTTTTGGGCAGCTTATGTGGCTAAAACTGTGCCAAAAAGTATATTGGTCCCGCTGGTTTTTTGTGGAAAGTTGGGTGAGGTTTCGTGGGGGGTGGGGCAAAGTTATAGGGGCCTACAGGCCGAACGGCTGGACGTATTTTAACCATATTTACGGCAGGAGCGGGGGCTTGGTTCCGAAAGCGTGCTTTTGTGTGTTTGGTGGAACTCCGACCAGTACTTTTCTTGAAAAGAACTGAAATGTATGTCTCATAATATTAGTGAGAACTGGCTCCGCTCCGCTGACCCATTTCCCTGTTCGCTCCGTGGACAAAAGTCTCATTGGCTTGCAGTACACCACCATGTCGGCGAACTTGGGACGCGGCCGGTGGTTGATTGGAGGGAAGCGTGCTGTGCGTCAACATTTTTGGGAAACTGTGGAGAGTTATATATGCTTGTGGCCTCGTGCTGTCACGCGGGTCTTGTTAGCTTTGTTATGATTCCTTAGCGACGTCGCGTGACAGCAGTGGCGGTTGACGGACCGAAGGAAAGACCGTGTTTTCCTTCGGGCGGGCTCGCTGAAATAAACTTGCTATAATCACCTACTGTGTCCACGTAATCTTTACAATGGCGACGAGGTCAACTGAGAGCCCGCCACGGAGGGGAGCTGCACAGCACGCGAGGACATGATCGAGGTGCGCAATCGGCTCTCACGTAAGGAAGCTGGCAGAGCGCAGCAGGGGCTTTCTGTCCTCGCAGCTGGGATCGGCCAGAGAGGGGCCCGCAGAGTGGCGCTGCAGTGGCATGGTCTCCCCAGCGCAGCACTAAGCGTCCGGAGGTTGCTGCACTGCCACATCCAAGTGATCGTGCTGTGAACCCGCCCACCTCGTAGCTCCATTGGCTGCCCGTCATCAAGGTGAGGAGGAGAAGGGGAGAGTACAGAGGGCACATCAAATGGGGGCGGTCCACTCATTTTAAAGTCGGTAGGAGCGACAAGGAAGTCCACAGAAAAGTGAAACCCTGAGGCTCATTGGGCATATGTTTCAGAAACTAATTTTGGGAAAAACAAGCCCAACCGCCATACAGTTTTGGATACTGAATAAGGAAAGATAACAGTACCATAGAAACAAAGGGTCCCTGTAAAGGCTCAGCAAGAACAGAGAGACTATGAAGCATAAGCACACACAGGTTTTGCAGGAGTGCATTGGTCAAGCATAATGACACATAACACCTGTATTATTAATTTTGACCAGAAGGCTGAAGCATAATTCTTGACAAGTATGGCTGCAGCCAGTATGTCCCCACCTCTATCCTTCCTGTTGGAGCCAGGCACTCCACCCATAAGGTGGGACAGATGGAAGAGGTTATTTGATACCTATTTGGTTGCAATAGGTGGGGAAAAATGTGTCCCTGCAAGAAAAGAGGCGATTCTGCTCCACAATCTAGGTACAGAAGGTCGTAGTGTTTACGACGGTTTACCCCCGCAAGAAGGTCCAGGGGATTTGGACCAATACACTGTAGCAGAGAAAAAGTTGGAAATACACTTTGAGGCAAAGAAGAATATCACATTTGAGAGACATACATTTTTCCAAAGAATACAGGATCCTCATGAGCCGGTGGAGAATTTCATTGCAGCTTTGAGATCTCTTAGCCATACGTGTGAATTTGGCCCGTTGACGGACTCACTCATACGTGACCAGTTAGTACGTTGTACTAATAACATGAACATACAAGAAAGATTGTTGTCTCTGGAGATGGCAGTTGAGACAGCTAGAAGTATGGAGCAGAATTACAAGTATATGTCAACTATGAAAGGTGACAGACAAGAAGGAGAAGTGGAAGGTGCTGTTAGTCAGGAAAGGTGGATGCAGGAAGAGGATTCAGATGATGAACTTAAAATGATCAAAGAGTGGACGGTAAACGGATAGCCACAAAGGAAGAGTTTGGATAGGAAGTTCGATGTGTGGCGGGAGATCAAGGAAGATCTTAACATTTATATGGGCAGGTTAAGGAGGGGACTGTGTGTGGTTCCTCCGGAGACAATCAGGCCGTGTCTGGTGGAACTTGCGCATCAGGGGAAGGGTCCATGAAAAGGAAACTTCGACAGAGCTATTGGTGGCCAGGCATTGACAAGATGGCGGAGAGATGGGTGAAGGATTGTATGGCCTGTCAAACAAGTGATAAGACCAGAATTGTAAGGGAAACTCCTTTGGTTCCAAATGTTTTACCAGACCAACCATGGTCCAAGTTAGCAGTGGACATCATGGGTCCCATTGCGGGATTAGGAGGAGGTTTGAAATTTCTGTTTGTGGTGGTAGATTTTCATTCAAAATCGATTGAATGAGATGCTGTTAAGGAGGTCACGGCTAAGGATTTCATTGTATTTCTAGAGAAGGTATTTCTGAAAGAAGGGGTACCCACGGAATTAGTGTCAGATAACGGGGTTCAATTTGTTCCAGAAGCAATGAGAACGTTTCTGAACGGTTATGGTATAAAACACACTAGAACTGCGCTGTACCACCCTAGGGCAAATGGCCTTGTAGAAAGAGTCAAAATATATCTGAAAGGGGATTTGCAATTGGCTATGAGAGTGAGACAGCCGTGGAGGGAAGTATTAAATCTGTTAATTTGAACTATGCAACAACGCCACATTCAGTGACTGGAGTCTCTCCATTTGTGTCCATGAAAGGCAGAGAACCTGGGACAAGACTATATCCAGGGTGGCTAGGGATGGCCAGAGTTGTTCAAGTAGATAGGGATCAGATTATGAAATTCATCAATGTGAGTCAGGAGAAAAATAAGGAGTGGTTTGATGCCAGAAAAAGAGTGAAAGATCGCAACTGGAAAGTTGGGAAGATGGTCTGTGTTTAAAATCCCAGGTTGGTGAATAAGTGTGAGAGTACGTTTTTGGGTCCGAAAAAGATATGTGCAGTGAGAAAGAGTGTTGTGATTTCGGAAGGAGGAGAAGTGTGGTCAAAAGGGAGGATTGCAAAAGCGTTTGGTCCGAATGAGGACAAGGAGAAGGGAGGCCGGTCGACAGAAAATTGAAGTATGAAAACAAGTGTAGGAGAGGAGAACAGGTTTTGCAGTTCCCAAAGGACAAGGTCAAAGCCTGTTTGGATGACTGACTATGTGTGTTAATATTTTATGGTTATGGGTTGGTGAGAGAATTAGTGAGAAAATTAATTTTGCCTTTTATTACTTTTCTTTTAATGTAAATATCATTAATTCAGCTGTTCTTTTGTTGGGTGTTCTCTTCATAATTGTTTCTATTACTTGTGTTATAAGCTTATTCTGTTACTTGGGTTTTGTTGAATTTTCTTATTGTTTTAAGATTTGTTGTTTCTCCTGAGGGGGAAGATATGTGGAGTGTTGTATATGCTTGTGGCCTCGTGCTGTGACACGAGTCTTGTTAGCTTTGTTATGATTCCTTAGCAACGTCGCGTGATAGCAGAGGCGGTTGACGGACCGAAGGAGAGACCGTGTTTTCCTTCGGGCGGGCTCGCCGAAATAAACTTGCTATTATCACCTACCGTGTCCACGTAATCTTTACGTTTACGCCACTGTTGTGAAAAGAAATGCGGGTCAGTTGGCAGTGACAACATAGTGTGTGAATAAAAGTGGGTAGGGGTGCCAGAAGCTGTGTTATGTTTGTAGATTCTGCTAACTGTTGCATGTTTCCATGTATAGCTGTATCACAGTGCAGAGATTGGATAGGAGTGCCAGTGGCTGTGGTACGTTTGTGGATTCTGGTACCTGGTTACATGTTGGCATGCATGGTTGCATTACGTTGCAGTGGGTGTGTTTAGGGCCTAGACTCTTGGGTGCATGGCCAAAGGCCGTAGGCCATGCACCCAAAGAGCCAAGGCCTTGACCACACCCACTGCAGCAATGCAGTTTGGACTCTGCATCAGTCAGGGGCTGGTGACCTGTAAAGAATGGTTGTGGAGCACATTTTAGACTTGATAGAGCACCAGAAGTGAGCTGCGTACATTGTTGGGTCCATGGGTGTGGTCATTGTTAGAACACCCTACAGTTTTCGGTGTATGGCTGGATATGGTGCATTGACAAGTCCTGCAGTGTGGCCACTGGGTGCAGTGTTGGAATACGGTCAGTATAGAAGAGGGTAGGGTAGCAGTGGATCTTCTATGTCCTTGGATACTCTGTTTTGTGGAGATTGGTGAGAGTAGGGGCAATGTTGTGAAGATTTTGTGGTTTGGTTGACAGTGACACAATACTTAGTGAATGGAAGTGGGTAGGGGGAGGCTGTGGTATGTTTGTAGATTCTGCTGTTTCGATGCATCGCTGTGTTGTGGTGCGGGGGTTGGGTAGAAGTGCCGCTGGCTAGGTTACATTTGTGGATTGTGGTATCTGGCCACATGTTTGAATGCATGGCTCCATCTACAAGGAGCCGGGAGAAGAAGGCCACAGAAAAAGGCCAGCGCTCCTCTTTGCAGCTCTGCTGCGAGCGCATCTACAAGCTGAGGCCCTAACAGCTGATCTCCTTTCTTTCGGTTCAGCTGCTACAGAATCGTTGCTTCCCGCGAGCCACGCGGCTCCTAAGATGGCCGCCGCCCTCCCCATGACGACCAGAGCGTCCCTGCAGCCCGTGAACATCGCCGCCGCAGGCCCGGATCCTGATTTGCTCCCCCGGCCTGCCCCTCCCCTCCTGCTTTAAATGGAGGTGGAGGGTGCCGTGAGGCAAAGCCGGGAGAAGAAGGCTGCAGAAAAAGGCCAGCGCTCCTCTTTGCAGCTCTTCGCTGCTCACAGCCTGCCGTCTGCCGTGGAACTCTGCCTGAACTACAAGGTAAGGAGTCCCGCACTCCTGAGCAGCACAAAACACTCGCCACTAGACTACAGCGTCTACGCGCCCGTACACTCACAAGCGTCCTACTCACAACACCCATCTCCACGACCGTGTGCAATACACGCCTGCAATCCAGAACTCTGGAATCAGCCCCTAGCCTATCCATTCCAGCGTCAGCAGTCTATAAACCCCATAGACTACGCAACACAGCTGACCTAAACCCACACAGTATGCACGGATCTGACCACAACGCAACTGCTACAAAGGCTAAGACTCCCGAAATTGTTCCCCCCACAGGTTTGAATGTCAATACTGCAATGTGCAATTCTTCTATAACACCCCTGCTATCCACTGATGCAAATGCTACTCTGCCTATGTCTATGACCTCAGAAAATGTGCCCCCCACAGGTTTGAATGTGAATACTGCAATGTGCAATTCTTCTATCACACCCCTGCTATCCACTGATGCAAATGCTACTCTGCCTACGTCTATGACACTAGAAAATGTGCCCCCCACAGGCCTCACTATGCCATCCACTGCCACCATTGTCATACCTGAACCCCACCTCAAATGTGCCCTCATCAACGCCCGATCCGGCAATGCTCATGCCCTAGACATCCACGACCTCATCATCACACTAGATCTAGATCTGCTAATGGTCACTGAGACCTGGCTACACGAAGCCTCCGCCTACGCATTGTCCATCGCTCTCCCACCAGGCTATGCCATCACTAGACAAGATCGCCTGACCACAGAGGGCGGTGTCGCCCTCATAGCCAAAGATTCAATCACCATCAGAAAGGTTGACAAAACCATCAACAACAACAGTGACTACCTTCAATTGAAACTCACTGTCTCACACCACTGCACCATCACCCTTCACCTCATCTATCGGCCACCAGGCCCCCTAGGAGACTTCCAGGCCTCCCTCACCCACCTCCTGGCTGACAACCTAAAAAAATCATCCAAAGCCATTCTCCTTGGGGACATCAACCTTGGCCTGAATGACACCAAAGACCCTGCTGCCAAAACACTTGACACAGCCTTAGCCACTCTAGGATTCACCAACACCATCACAGACCCCACGCACGCACTAGGCAGATCACTAGACTGGATCGCCCACCACAATTGCCCCCTCACAGTCACAGGCAATACCCCCCACCTCATGGTCTGACCACCACACCATTACCTTCAACACCCCCACCACCACAACCGCATCCCGCCCCACCCAGCCCTTACCACCACCCCTCACAAGAAGTGCCCGCCAACTCACCAAAGAAAGACTCCTACCCTTCCTACAGGGACCTGCCTTCAGACACCCTTTCTCCGATAACCCAGAAACCCTGGCCAAAAATGACGATACTGCCATCACGGCTGCAATCAATGAGATCGCCCCACTTAAACCACGCAAAACCAAACCCACCAGCCGCACCAATGCGTGGTACAGCCAAGACCTCCTCAAACTGCACACAGACAAACGAGCAGCACTAGCGTAATGGCAAAAATCTCAAGATGTTAAAGACAAAAGTATCTTCAAATCTCTTGCAAATGAATACAAGAAAGCCATCATCAAAGACAAAGCCAAATCATTTGAAGATAGAATCGCTGAGGCCAAATCAAACACCAAGGAAATGTTCGCCATATTTAGAGAACTCGAGACCCCTACACCCACCCCCCAAAACTTCACCAAAGATAAAGCATGGTGTGATGGCATCCAAACAGCCATGCGTAACAAGATTAGCTCTCTCCAAGCCAAAATTTTGAACACCAAACTAACGCTGCCAACTCCCCCTAACCCCCCCACTCACCTCACCCACAGAGCCGCCCCCACCTTCTCATTTAAAACCATCCAGGAAAAATACATGATCAACATCATGAAAAACATAAAACCCTCCAACTGCAAAGGGGACCCCTGCCCCGCCTCCATCATCAAAGACTGCGCAGACACCCTGGTTCCCTTCCTAACAGCCTTCGTCAACGCCTCCTTCACCACAGGGAGAGTCCCCTCATGCCTCAAGGAAGCATGGGTCCGACCTCTCATAAAAAAAACCACACTTGACCCCACCTCCCCCAATAACTACCGCCCCATCACCACAGTCCCATTCCTCCTCAAGATTCTAGACAAAGCAGCTTACCTGCAGGTCCAGCACTTCCTCGAAGAACACAACCTCCTAGGACTGAGACAATCCGGCTTTCGCCCTAGACACGGGACAGAGACCGCCCTACTCGACCTCAAAAACCAAATGGATGACGCAAGAGACCAAGGGAAACCTGTCCTGCTCCTTCTCCTCGATCTCTCTGCTGCTTTTGATCTTGTAGATCACGACATCCTCTGCCATCACCTCACCTCCACAGCCAACTTCTCCTAAGAAGCCTCCACATGATCACCTCCTTCCTCCAAGGCATGACCATGCAGGTCTTCTCTGACCTAGCCACTGCATCACCCACCATCATGCTATGTGGTGTGCCCCAAGGCTCCGGCCTCTCCCCCACCCTCTACAACATCTTTACCCGCCCCTTCTTCCTCATCCTTGACGCCATGGGCATCTCTTACACCAACTACGCAGACGACACTCCGATCCTTCTCACATTAACAGGTGACTATGACACTGACTGTGCGACTCTCAACAACTTATATAACACAATCCAAATGTGGATGGCTATCAATGGCCTCTGTCTTAACTCTGGTAAAACTGAGCTCCTACTCGTAGGATCTACTGACACCCTCAAGAAACTTGACACCCAGTTTAGCCACTTTACTATTGACACAATCAAAATTCCAGTACTAGACACGGTAAAAACATTAGGCGTCTATCTAGACTCTAACATATCCATGACCAGGCAAGTAAACGCAATCGCCTCCTCTGCTGCTTACCATGCTAAACTCCTCAACGCAATCAGACCTTATCTGTCAAAAGACTCATGCACCAACATAGTCGGAGCCATAACTGGCTCGCGGCTAGACTACTGCAATGTTCTTTTCCTAGGGACCTCCAACAAAAACCTTGAGAAGCTGCAAGTAATCCAGAACAGCGCCCTGCGTGCTGGTCAAGGCATTGCCAAGAGAGAGCACATCACTGCCGCCAGAAAAGCATCCCACTGGCTCCCCATAAAGGAAAGGATCATTTTCAAAGTGCTAAGTATCACCCACAAATGCATCCACCTCTCGGCCCCAGTGTACCTATCCCAGAGAGTCCACCCGGTCTCCTCCTTGAGACCCACTAGGACACCATATGCCAATATGCTTTCTGTACCTAGGGTAAAAAGAGCTAGAGCAGGGGGTGCCAGCTTCCCTTACCTTGCAGCCTTACACTGGAACACCCTTCCCACCTCTCTGCAAGCTGAACATTCACTGACTGCTTTCCGCAAAGCCATGAAAACTTCCTTGTTCACCTAACCAACACAATATGTTCAAGCTCTCATGTATGATGTATTATGAAGTATATGATATGATATGATATGGCATTTGTAATGCGCCTATACACAAGTGTTTCAAGGCGCAACGAGGCAGGGAGGGGGAACAAGGGGAGACAGACAACGATCCTACTAGGCCAGGTGTCATTCAGATCGCGCAAGTGCATGGGTAGGGAGGGACGGGAAAAGTGCAAGGGGGGAGGGAGAGGGGAAAGTGCAGTACAGGGTTAGTGATGAACAAGATAAATAATGAGGGCCAGCTGGTGGCAAGTGCAAGATAAGTCCAGACAAGTGCTGGGAAGGGGGACTGTAGGGATACAGAGACAGTCCCGCAGTGCAGGGGTTGCAAGGACGGCAGTGCAGGGGAGAGTGGCTGGGCCAAGGACCGAGATTGGTGAGTGGCCCAGTTGCTGATTCAGTACAGTTTCAGTGATTTAGCAGGGGAGAGGGGGAGAGAAAGCAGAAGCAAAGAGGAAGGTTTTGAGGTGCTTCCGGAACCAGAGATGGTTCTCCTCAAGTTTCAGGGAGGCAGGAAGGCTGTTCCAGAGGGAGGCCCCTGCTGCGGAGAGAGATCTCCCCCCAACTCGTTGCTTGGAGAAGCGGCTGGCCCTGAGGGAGTTGGAGGCGGAAGAGCAAAGTGCTCGAGAAGGAAGATATTTAGGAAGGGAGAGTTGAAGGTATTTTGGCCCCAGACCCCAGAAGGCCTTGTGGACAATGCAGAGGGTTTTGAACTTAATCCTCGCAGCCACAGGGAGCCAGTGTAGCGATTTCAGTCCTGGAGAGATACGGTCCCTGGGCTTGAGGCCAAGGACAAGTCTCGCAGTCCTGTTCTGGATGAGTTGCAGAGGGCGAAGAGTAGAGGCAGGAATGATACCTCCTATCGCTGAACACAGGATCCTGCCGCACTGTAACCCAAGGCACAACCTGTACTCATTGTAACTAAGTGCATCTACAAGTAACAGCGCCACAATGCCCCTGGGCTGCCTGTGCGCTATATAAATGTAATAAATAAATAAATAAATATGTTGTGCTAGGTGTGGGCAAGGCCTAGACTCTTATGTGCATGGCCAAAGTCGTGATGGGTGCCGCTCTGGATGATTTTGGATGCTAAAATCATGGATTCTTTTGTAGAACTTTCGACTGGAGGTGCTTTGGAAGCACATGCGACGGGCACGCGAAGTGTGCAACGGTAAATATGGAGTGCTGTACAGAAATTATAGTGTTGATGCAGAGGTCTGGGCTGTCATTGGTGCATGTGTGTGTGAATATTTCACAGTACCCAATGAGGGAGTGCTGGAAAAAGAACAGTGGAAAGGGAAGAAGTACTGTCCCTGCATTACTGGGGCGCAGCCCTCGCTGTAGCTGGGAAAACACATGTGCCACATCCTGCCTTTCTGAGCAAGGTGGGCATGGAAATGGAACTGTGGTGATTATCCAATTAGGTGTTCAGGGTGTGGTTGACAGGAAGGGGCGGTTCTATTTTTTCCCAATACTCTGTGTAGTGAGGCTGGTAGAGATGGAGAGCCGCACAGTGCTGATCGTGGGTGATACCTTTGTGCAACATATGCACAGGTGTGCCGTGCAAAGAGGCCTTGCTGCTAATTTCGGGTTGGAAGGAGTGGACACTTTGTGGGGCAGTCTCTATGAGTGCAGTTTATGCGGGATGATTCGCCTTTGCCGATATGTGGCCTCTCTGGCTACCATTAATGTTGTTGTCGTGCATTATGGAAGTCTATATTTGGGTTACATGTCATGTGGAAGTTTGCTCGGTCACCTGAAGAAGTTGTTGAATGCAGTGATTCGGAATTTCCCCAATGCCAAGGTTGTTTTCTCATGCACAACACCAAGAGGAGAATGGGATCATGCCGTTGTAATTTGTCCCCAGCCAGAGCTCGGAAGGTGTCTTATAAACAGAATCATGTGTGTATTTATGCACACTGTTGGGATGTTCTCCACCCACTATGAGATCTTGAGGTCGCACAATATGCAGTGGTTCCATAGAAATGGCATTTATTTGACCGCCATGGCAAAACTATTTTCTTTTACACTGTGCAAGAAGCGTTGACCAGAATTCGATAAAAATGTAAGGAGGAAAAGCAATCGGAAACATATGTAAAGAGAAAGAAAAGGTTGTTTGCAAGCACGTAAAAAAACACGAAACCAAAAAAAACCCATCTTTTCAGAGCCACCACTGCAGACCCAATCGCTTCCGCACATAATGCAGTGGATTCCACGGTAGTTTCAGGATTACATGTGCCACATCCGGCCCTTTTCAGGATGGCAGTCATGGAAATGGGACTGTGGAGGCTAACGCATTGCTCATTAAGGTTTTTGGTTGTGGCGTGTACGCAAAAACTGTGGCAGATTGTCTATTTGTACAGAGACCTGCATAAGGCTATGGTTGAAGTGTTCAAGGTAGGGGGAAGGCACCCTGTTTGTATGCATGCACTGTATGTACTTGATGTACATTGCAAAGAAACATTGAATGCTGCTTTTCTGCGATATTTGTACAAATTTTGTAGGAGATGGGTAAGTGCGGGACAAAATTTGTAGCATTGTCGGAAAGCAAGAAGACAGTTACTGTTTGGATATTAGAATGGCTAATATGGGTAAATGAAAACATTGAAAGTATATTCCACTGCAGTGGCACTAGATGGTAGGTGAAGGGAGAATGAAGAGTACGCCTTGTAAGTACATTGTGGACGTTCAGTAGCAGACAGCCTGCTCAGAGGCACTTATAACAGAGTTGCAAAAATAGTGTACAGAAAATATTTCTACATGCACTTTGTGGTCATGAGTAGCAATGTGGATGAATTTGGATGCAGAAATCTTGGATAGTTTTACAGAACTTTCTCATGAAGGTACTTTCGAATAATACACCACTTGCAGTTTGAATGTGCAATGGTACATATGAAGTGGTGTACAGAACTGACAGTATTACATGCTGACATCTTCGATGTGATTGGTGGATGTGTGTGACTATTTAACAGTACCCAATGAGGTAGTGCTGGACAATAAATAGTGGAAAGGGAAGAATGACTGGTCCTGCTTTACTGGGGCGCAGTCCTCGCGGTACTTGGGAAAGCGCACGTGCCACAGTCTGCGCTTCTCATCATACGGGCAAATGGAAATGGGACTGTGGGGATTATCCAATCAAGTACTGAGGGTGTGGTTCACAGGAAGGGGTGGTAATACTATTTTTAATTACTCTGCATAGTGAGGCTGACATGGAGAAACGCATTGTGTTGATTTTGGGTGATGCCTTTGTGGTAGATCTGCACAAGCATGGCCAGCAAAGGCACGCTGATGGCGATTTCGGTTTGGAAGGAGTGGACGCATTGTGGTGCTCTGTCGATGTTTGCAGTTTTGACGTTTTTCTTGACCTTTGCAGACAAGTGGCCAGTTTTGCTACAGTGCACGTTGTCGTTGTGCATTATGGCGGCATGCATTTGGGTTACATGACTTGTTCACGTGTGTTCCATCAACTGAAGAGATTGATGAATGCAGTGAAGAGGCTTTTTCACACTGCTCAGGTGGTTTTCTCTGCCATAACACCAAGAAGAGTATGGGACTATCCTAATATATGCTGTGCCCAGCCAAAGGCTGGAAGGGGTCTCATCAATAGAAGCATGTGTGATTTTCTTTTTTTTTTGTCTGCTTGTGCGATGTTCTTCTGCAACCAGGACAGCCTTCATTCTCAAAATGCTGTATGTTTCCATGCAAATGGCATTTCGTTGTCCAGCATTGGTGATGCTCTTTTGTTTACTCATATACAGGAGGCGTTGAAAAGTTTATCGTGAGATTGTGAGGAGAAGAAAACCCTATAAAAACCGAAAATAAAGGTGTTTCTCTAGAAGCATCTACCAAAAGCACAGCCCTCGTGGTACTTCAGGAAGTGCACTCGCCACATACTTCCGTTGTGAGCATGCTGCCCATGGGAATGGGATAGTGGGGATTATCGGTACTGAGGGTGTGCTTCACAGGAAGGGGCGTTAATACTTCTCTCCATTACTGCGCTTAGTGAGCCTGGCTGACATGGTTGCCATTACTTGCAAAGGTAATGTAGCATAGCAGAAATTGTTCGAAACTCAGTTACAGCTCACAGCTATGTAGTCTGCTACAAACAGAATGTGGAGTAGTTCTGTGGTGTGATCTTTTGTAGGGGCTGCCTCTTGTGCTGCCTTGCTTTCCTTGCCAATAAGTTCTCTTAAAGAAAAAGAAATCGGTCGGGTGTACATGAAGCAATATTTATTAAATATTTTACATTTCAGACTGCGGTGCGTACCAATGGGGTTACTATCGTAAGTCATTGCGTCATGAGGGAAACTTTCTTCCAGCCACTCAAAGGGGCTTGCCATTGCTGCGTAAAAAAAGAAACATTATGCTTCTCAACTGTTGTATACTGCACCACCTGTGCAATTATCAGACACACTTCAGTGTGCTTACTACGTTGTAATGATGTTCTGGTCTTAGTACTTTCCAGTCCTTGCCAATTTGTTCTTTGTTACCAAGTAGCAGTATGGTAAGATTGTTGAAGGCAGACCTCACTTCTTGTTGATGCATTCCATTATGGTGTACTCCCTATGCCTCTGTGCTGTTTGTTTCATAAGTACACAGTTTGCAGACCCCCTCTATTTACCCTTGCACTTCATGCACATGGTGCTGTTTGTATATGTTCCTTGGGTTTTGTGAATGGTACCACTACGTAAGAAAGCCCCTGCCTTTCTGAGCAGGTTGGATGCCACCCGAAGTCCGCAACCAGACGCATAGTCTGCGACTGTTGTGCGCATTAACATGGTACCAGCAGTTTCTGTATGTTCTACATTACATCTTTACAAACTAAAGGTATCCTGGTAAAAACATATGAAAATCAGTGTAAAAATGTTGTTAAAGGGGCGTTATGGTCAAGTTGCACTAGTAAAAACCTATGAAATTCAGTGAAATACGTTGTTACAAGGACGTTATGGTTACAGGTAAAACCGAAAAAAAACAGAAATTTGTCAGTTATGATGAGCTAAGCAACCATAACTCGTGCTACCACTGTGCACTGCAAGGACTAACACCCATGACATCAAAGATAACATCACAAATGTCATTAATGACATCACATGTGTATTTAGTTTTCACAAAAAGCCTCCACAAGGGATTGTCATTATAATGTTGGCAGAAAACTATCGGAGATCATTGGAAGAACTATCATGACATAAAAAATTCATGAACCAAAGGATTGCTATAAACACCATTACATTACAGAGTTCTTTCCAGTACATGCACCACCTCATGTATAAACGTAGGCATTGGGCCTCATTACGACTGAGGCGGAATGGGTTAACGGGCTCCGCTAACGGAGGCGGACCAGTTAAACCCATTCCACCTCATTACAAGCTCCCCTCGCGGGACCCGGTAAGTAACGCCTGGTCAAACCAGGTGTCCTTACCGGGTCCCGCGAGGGGAAGAGGGAGCAAATAACGGGCCGCTTGCAATCCGCCCGTTGTTTGCACCCTCTCCAATTCCCATTGAGTCCTATGGGGCTCAGATGGGAATGGGGAAGGTCTGGGCCCGGGTTCCTGGCGGGATGAATTACCGGGCCCTCCAAACTCGGAATGGCCCGGTAGTTCCCCATTCTGGGAACCCGGGTCCGATTTCGGCGGCAGCCATGCCGCCGATAGCGGCATGGCTACCGCCAAAGTCATAATGAGGCCCATTGTCTGCAGCATGCATCACAGAGGTGCAATAGTCAAAATCTTCCAGTGTTGGATAGTAAAATGATGATTGCTTTCATTTCAGAGTTTTGTGTACTGTGAAACATGTCATAAGTCGCTAACAATGCCTCACTTACTACATAATTGTACTACTCTACACAAAACATAAAGACACCACAACACAAACAAATATGAGCATATACAGGGCAGGTAAAGTAAGCAATAAAATAGCAGTACTACCAGAAAGTGTTCATAACCAAACTGATTATCTTCATGCACAGAAATTATTGCTGTATTTCATGCTGCCCTTTTCCTCTATGTATATGTATCATATGATGTGCCTGAACCCTACGTAAAGTAGTGTGAGAACATATGAGAAGGCTAAGGTCTGCAAACGTAGTACTTTTGCATTCTACTTCCTGACCGTCAGTGAAGAAAACCAGCTGGCCTAGATATGTCAGTGAACAAAAAAAGAGGGAGCCAGACATATGATGTCATCAGTGATGTCACCAATGACATTTGTGATGTCATCTTTGATGTCATGGGTGTTAGTCCTTGCAGTGCACAGTGGTAGCGCGAGTTATGTTTGCTTAGCTCACCATAACTGGCAAATTTCTGGGGTTTTTCGGTTTTACCTGTAACCATAACGTCCCTGTAACAACGTATTTCCATTGAGTTTCATAGGTTTTCACTAGTGCAACTTAACTATAACATCCCTTTAACAACGTTTTTTCACTGATATATGCAAACAAAACAAGAGGGGTGGCAGGGGCGCTACTCTGGGTCCCAGCTGCAGTACACTCAAACACTCCAAAGATGTTCTCCTCCTAGCACGCTTTCATGCCTCTGCAATCTTCAGGGAGGCTGATTGGATGCAGGTGTGCAGGGTTAAATCCCTCTGGTATGTACCAGGCAGTGGCAGCAGGGAATTTTGGTAACTGTAGTGTAGAGCCAGCCAGGATCCAACTCTCCCCATTTTCAATGTCAGCCCTCTGTGGGGAGGAGGAAGGGAGTAACCATCAGTATGGCACTCCAAAGTTAGGCAAGAGTAGCCCAGGTGCAGCCCCAGTCTCCAGGTAGATGTGCACACAAAATAAGAGAGGTGGCAGGGCTGCTGTGTGTGTGTAGAAATTCGCGAATTATGGTAAGCTAAGCAACCATAACTTGCGCCACCACCGTGCACTGCTAGGACTAACACTCAGGACATCAAAGATGACGTCATCAATGATGTCATCAATTACATTTTTTATATCACATGTGAAACACACCATATACACACAACCAAAGCGTCACACATTCTTTCAAACTCTCACACACACATTGCTTAAATGACACGCACACCAGCACTTTGTTTTCTTTTTTTGAAAACGTACCTTAACTTTTTAATGGCATTATAGCTGCCATTCCAAAGCAATCGTAGCAGTATGGCATATATGTGCCCACCATCATGAAGGGGTTTACAGTGGTAATGCTGCCATGTATTTGGCCACAGGAAGCATGAAATTGTTTTACATGGTCATGCTGGTATATAATGTGGATAGAGGTGTCATCGGCATGTGCTTTTCCGTGGCAGTGATCAGGTATATTGTAGGTACAGATATCTTGAACGGCAATGTGTGCTTCTGGCATACATCTATTGGATATGTATGCCCTCTTACTCTGTCATACCTCTTCCAATTCACTGTTCTTCCTGCTTCACTGGCATTTTCATACCTTTCCCAATTGTTGCACAATTCTCCTGCTTACTGTTGCTGACCTTGTATACCCAAATGGATTTTTCCTCCCACAGTACTGTTAACCTGGCTTCCATCCATCCATTCCCCATTGCTGTCATTCCTCCCCTCCACTCCCCTATGCCATCCTTCCTCTCTGGTGCCGTCATTCCTCCCCTCACTGGTGCTGTCATCTGACCCCCGTCTCCTCCGCCTGGTGCCATCACCCCCCTTGGTCCCCGGTGCCATCATCCCCCCTTGGTCCCCGGTGCCATCATCCCCCCTTGGTCCCCGGTGCCATCATCCCCCCTTGGTCCCCGGTGCCATCATCCCCCCTTGGTCCCCGGTGCCATCATCCCCCCTTGGTCCCCGGTGCCATCATCCCCCTTGCTCTCTGGTGCCATCATCCCCCTTGCTCCCTGGTGCCATCATCCCCCGCTCCCGCTGCCATCATTCCTCTGCTCGCTGTTGCTGTGATTCCTCCCCTCCCCGGTGCCATCATTCTGTCCCTCCCCGGTGCCGTCATTCCCTCCCCCCTCAGTGCTTTCATTCCTCTCCTCTCTGGCGCCATCATGCCTCCCCTCTCTGGTGTCGTCATTCCTCCCCTCCCCGGTGTCATCATTCCTCCCCTACTCTGTGCCGTCATTTCTCTCCTCCCCGGTACCATCATTCCCCGCCAGTGCCATCATTCCTTCCCTCACCAGTGCCATCATTCCTTCCCTCCCCAGTGCCATCACTCCTCTCCCCTTGGTGTGGTTATTGCTTCCTGATCCTCAGGAACCCCTGGAACGGTCATCCCTCCCCTGATGCCCCCCAACTATTATTCCTCATTCCAGCCCCCGCTAACTGTAAAATGCAATAAACCACCAATGCTGTTATTTAATGTCGTTTCACGTCTCCCTTTCGCGTGTCTGTTAAAAGCAGATTTATGTTATTTTTCCCACTCAAAATTGGCATGGTTTATACTTTCCTTGAAAAAGATTTTTCACTCATGCCTGAGTCTTGGCTTGTAAAAATCTTATTGTCTCTCTTATGCTGTTTCTCAAGCCTTGGGGATATCCTGCCTGTATAATTACAGGTTAATGCAGCAGCTATGCAGACGTGATTATTAGCAATGCGCTTAATAATTTCACAAGTTGACTGCTTTGTGGTTGGTTTGTGTTGCCTAGTTGTGAAGCTGCTACAATATATTTATCTGTTGGAGGTGTGGTAGTGCGCTGTTGCTAATGCCTCACATTGTTGATTGATATGCTCATGTATTGATGGGTCTTAACTGATGTTAAACCTTGCAAGTTTACAACTTCGAGCTCTTCCCGACAGTGCTCAGAAAGTGTTGCACAACCTATTGTTCAGGAATTTGCAAAATTCCCCACCCTGTCTAGAATTGTTAATGGGCTTAAAGAGCATATTTTTGTGTACACTTACTCTAATGCAAAGTGTCCCTCACTTTTTTTGGTTTCGTGAAATCAATGAGGGTGACAGACCCGAGTTTACCGCTAATTTAATGCACGTCTGTGGTGCACTGAATTCTCCTTTTAGTCGCCACTTCAACGCATGTTAATCTCCATGAAAGGGCAATTCTAAGGAAGTGTTCAAAGGCCACGGTCGTTTGTCTGGGACGTGGAAGGCGTTGAAGTGCCACGGCACGATGCCAAGGCATGCAACAGTACAGCGTTCTAGTGGCACGGGCATACCCTAGTGCTTACCAGTTCAAGCAACGTGCAACATTTTAGCATATTTAGTAGAACAGGAAAACTTCGTGAGATTGTCAGGAAAGAAAATGTAACATACATGTGGTGTACAACTGTTCAGCTTTCGAGGAATTACCCTGTGTTTCAACCCCGTTAATGCTGAAACTTCTCTGCAAATATCACCCGTGTTTGCTGTCTTATAGCCATTAAGCTGAAAATGTGTGTCCGCTAAAATGAGTGCAATTCCAGGGACAGGATTTGCTTCATGTAATTCAGGGCTCTGCAACCCGAGTCAAAAGGATGAAGCCCCCTGATTAATCAGTCAAAATGTAGTTGGCATAACTGTGCTGCAGTAAAATGTAGCGCTGCTTAGTGCCTCCTACCCATTTCATTGCAGCATAAAGGAATGACCATTTTTGTTTGAGAACATTGACTCCATCCAGGTCCAGGCTCCAAGGAACAGAGGTGCTTTAGGCAGTCAGTCTAAAAAAGTAGTGGAACTTTATTGCTCTGTCCAGTCCCTTCTCCCACTCCCCCATGCCTCTCCCTCTCAGCTGGGGGTGGGAGGCCTACCAGGGTTAATGCCAGAACCAGTCCTACCCTTGAGGTGGATGATGGCAGAAGAATGCCCCAATTCCTGCCCCTCCCCCTTGTGTTGCAGTTTGTATCTGAACAGAACCATGACTCCAGTCCTGCTTCTGAGTGCCAATGGTCGCCAGTGCTCTTTTACCATTTTAGATTCTGGCACAAGTGAGAGAGAAGAAAACCTGGCAAACATCGTGAGGCAAAGAAAGAAGCCAGAAAAAACCCAAAGCAGTTACCGGCATGAACAATGCTCTAGCGCAGCAGAGACCCAATCACTGGGTCTAGCGCAGCAGAGCGGTTAATGAGAGCGAGAATCCAACTCCAGCTGCAGAGCGACACTGAAAGGCTGCCCAACCAATGGGACCGGCAAAGCCCACGGGTAGTCCCTCAACGAAAGACAATCCACTAGACCATTATGGATTTAAGCGGAGAAAATTCACCAGACTTACCCTAGGGGTCCCCCCTCACCCACGTGTGACCCGAAAGCAAACTTTGGCAACAGCTTTCCATCATAGCCAGATCTCCTGGATGGCAAGCCTGCTCAAAGAAAGTGGGCAGGTCTAAAACCTGCTTTTAAGCATTCTTGAACTCATATACATCCAGGGAGGGGAAGGAAGAAAAAATAAGGGCAGCTGAGCAACCCCCACCAGGGGAGAGAGATTCCCATGGGGACAGGAAACCAGAACTGTGGGTGAATCGGATGAGGCCAGAGTAGGTGGTAGATGGCAACCAAAAGACCAGGAGGAAGAAGTTGTGAGCGGGCGATTATGGTAAAGAGTTTTGAAGCAGGTGAGATATTGGCTTAGGGGTGATAGTGGGTCTGTAGAGTGAGTGGGTGTGAGACTTGTGTGTAGAGAGAACAGTGTTGCGTGTGAATGTGCAAAGGGTGGTATAGAGCGGAAGGAACGTGGTTGAGTGATGTGGGGGGTGGAGTAGTCCTGTCGGGGTGGAGTAGTCCTGTCGGGGTGGACTAGTCCTGTGGGGGTGGAGTAGTCCTGTGGGGGTGGAGTAGTCCTGTGGGAGGTGGAGTAGTCCTGTTTGAGGAGGAGGAGGAGGGGTGGTGTGGGAAGAGTTGTAATAGTGGTAGAGTAGGAGGAGTGAGGCGAGAGTTAACATCAAATGGCGGAGGCAAGAGAGGAGGTGCGTGTTATTAGAGGGACAGGAAGATTGTGCAAAGGAGACAGGAGGAGGAGCCTGTGGAGTAGAAGGGAGAGGTGAAGATGGTTGTGAGTGGAACTAGGTACATTATACTGAGTAGCTGCAAGGCACAAAAATCTAACTTTGCTCATTAGAACATTAACCTGTGGTTGTAGCAGGGACAATGAAGATGTCCCTGGGAGAGTTAGTGAGCTTCCTTCGAAGGAGAACACCTTTAATATAAAGCACCTATCCAACAGTAGAGGTAACAGTTGGTAGAACTAACTCAAGGTTACTGATGCCTGGGTTAGGGAGAGGGAAGGTGAGAGAGAGAGGGTGACCATAGACCCCACAAAGAATGTAATAAAGACTGTTGGAACCATCCTTGAGACTGAGTGTTTTCTGTGCCATGTGTGGCAAACCCCAGAGAATTCCCAGCAGGGCCCAGATTTGCAACCCCTATAAGGGGGAAGCAAAAAATAAGTGCCCTTAGTCTGCCATCCAGTAACGTGCTCCAGGTGCCAAAACGTAAGTGAAAGATCATGGATTTTCCCCAAAAGTAGAGGAACTTCGCAGCCTTTACTTTCCTATGTGAGAAACCTGTAGGTGTCTCACCCGCTAGCCCCCGGAGATCTGTGATCCAGGTGGCCAGGACAAGGCCATCGATATTCGATCCAGTTCCTGAGGGTTGACCAGTGGGGGAGGACTGGATGGGGGACTTCGGGGAGTGTAAGTGGGACACAGATTGGTGAGACGCGGTTATCCCCTTCCTTATAACACCTTTTCCCCATCCTACCCAGTTGCGTATTTAGAAGATCTACCGTTGCCCTTTCCGACATACTTTCTTACACCTTGAAAGACAACGGACTAACACCAGAGCCGTTTACCTGACATGTCCCAACACAAGGGTCAGGCAGAGTCAGGCAATTGACAATAATTACGCACACCCGATGGCCATTTCTCTTCCGCAGAGGGATAAAAGGCAAGAGAGCACTCATGGAGCAAGGCAAACTGCACAAAGAAGAAGCTATTCCAGGACGGCAGTTCAAACGGAGGAGAAAGGTGGTGAGACCTGAAAGGACGACAATGAGGGAAGTGCCCTTGCCCTTTTCGACCCAGACCTGCAATGTCTCAGTGAAAGGAATCATAAGACCGGGAACTACAGCTGGCGTGTGGTGTAACAGATGTCAATGGTGCACACTGCCATCCCGCACTGTTAACCAAGGTGGGGAGACATGCTTCCTACCGTGGTACCGTCCTTGACTCCAGAGACAAGAAATGCCAGAGAGTTCAGAACAGCCAGTGAGTCAGAGGGAGAACCGATAGTGTGTTGAGCGAAGGTTGCAAACGGCAACATGATATGAATTGAAAGAACTTGGAACAAAGAACTTGTGTGTTACTGAACTTTTAAGAAAGCCCAGGGAAACCTCAGCAGCAGAGTGTTCCGGCGCCACGTGGGCACTCATTAGAAAGACTTTGGCTGGTCCCCTTTTGTTGAAATTGCAAATACCTGGAGGCCCTAGGTGAGCCCGACGTAAAAGGTCAAAGTGGTCATACAAGGGTCGAGTAAAACTCTGGTACAATCAAAAGTCTTTGACACATAGTCAAGAGGGAAAGCTAAGGGAAGTGAATCCCGAAGAGTCATCACCCAACGTAAGAGATCACAGAATGGAACCTTTCTTTTGTTATTGTTGACACATCAGGCCCTCAGAGGCAAGAGACTTGGTATGAAAGAGACTTGGTGAGTGAGTTACAGGCACTTTCAGTTAAGCCACCCTTCACTATGTTTCATAAGGACAGGGTTGTCCTTAGAGTTCGTCCTTCCTTTCTTCCGAAGGTGGTGTCGGAATTTCATTTAGGCCAGAAGGTTGTTCTTCCGGTGTTTTATCCTCCTCCACATCCTGGTAAGGAAGAGAAGAGGCTCCATAGGCTTGATCCTAGGAGAGCGTTAAGCATGTCCCGGGTCAGAATGGACGATCAACTCTTCATTGGTTACGCTGGAAAGCGTTTGGGACAAGCTGTGACGAAACAGACTTTGTCTCGCTGGATTATTTTGGCTATCTCTGAGTGTTACCGCTTGGTGGGTAAGGACCCACCGGTCGATTTACGGGCCAATTCTACCAGGGGTATGGCTGCCTCTACTGCCCTACAGAGTGGTGTTCCTATTCGTAACATCTGTGATGCAGCCACCTGGGCTTTGGTACATACTTTTGTACGTCACTACTCCCTCGATTCCATCCAGGTGCAGGATCTGGCCTTTGGCAAGGCGGTCCTTTACTCCGCAATTTGATTGGGCATTCTAAATTTCTGTTTTCTAAATTCTTTTCCCACCTCCTTGCATTGGTACTGCTTTGGGAGTCTGTCATAGATATGGAATACGTCGGAGGACCCAATCCCCTCGAAGAACAAGTTACTCTCTTACCTGGTAACGTTCTTTCGATGGGATGGTCCGAAGATGTATTCCATATCGCTCCCTCCCTGCCTTCCCCGCTACAGAATTTCTTATGCGATTGCAGCTTACGTTTCCGCAAGGCTTTGTGTGTCAGACTGGCAGAAGACTGGTGCCACACGTTCTGGGGAAAAAACTACAACGGAGGCTACGGGCGTCGTGCGTCCTACTTATAAAATCCAGTGACGTCAGCCGTCAGAGGAGGTCCTCGAGGGCGGCGTATCGACGTCATCGACGCAGGACACAGACGCCAAAGATTTTCCAAAGCAGCACAGCTGTGGTGATTACTGTCATAGATATGGAATACGTCGTCGGACCATCCCATCGAAAGAACGTTACCAGGTAAGAGAGTAACTTGTTCTTCCTATGCAGCGTACCTTAGATTTCCTCATTTTTACACATGCGGCCATCTTCTGCTAATCTTATCCGTTGCTGCATCTCCCGAAGTTGAACTGCCCTCGCGACACTAATCATATCCCCCGCCCCTGAAACTGACATCACTATTTCTAGCGATATTCTCCACCTATTTACATGACGCTAGTGTGCAGCGTAGCCAAACGTGCCCAGTCATCATCTACGTCTGAACATTAGTTGACGCAGAACCCGGAATATCAACACACATATCCTCTCAGCACTAATAGAAAGCACTATTTTGAAAGGAAACACCAATACTCTGCAATTTATAATGTGCTTTATTTCACAAAAAAACGCTCTGAGAACATCTGCCAATTTCCATATTCTACCAAATTTTTAATTTTGTTGTTTTCAAACATCAAATCTTTATAATGAGGCACACAGTGTTCCTTTCGGTAGAAGAAGGCTTCGGCATCAGCTTCTTGCTAGACCACTGTAAACGATGTTGGGTTGCTCCTTGTCATTGGTATTTCGAAAGGGCATATCGGGGCGATCGTCCCACATCAGTGTAATTGTAAGCCAGCCATTTAGGTGTATCTGCCACTGCCTGCTAAAGAACCCATCACTGGGTATCTCGAAACGATGACATTCGCAGAAAGGAAGTTGTGTAGAAAACATAACAGAAATATATCTCAGTAGCTGTTCTTTATTCTAATTTATCCATTTACCCTTTAATTCTGCACCGGGTGAAACCTAATAATTAACACAAACCAGAAAGAATCGAAACACAGAATAACATTGTGGAAACTTGGAGTTTACGATGTGCTTGAGAGGTTAGTGTTGTGGAGTATGTTTAGGTCGCATTGCGATGCGGATGCCGAAGCTGATGGAAGAATTCTAACAACACATAGACAGCATTATAATGGAATATTAGCAACGAACTTGCCGTTGGTAGAACCTGGGGAAACCCAGACATGGACTCCATGCATTTCAATGCTGGACTGCCCATGTGCCCGGGACAAAGACAAATACATACATGTTGTGTTTGCGTGTCATCACAATACGCCCCAACCAACAACCCGTTACAATGTAAGCCGGCAATATAAACTCGTCTACATTAAAACTTACATTATATTCAGTATTTCCATTCTCTAGGCGTAACGCAGAGTATTTGTTCAGATCAACGGTTTTCATAAAATTAAATTACATGTTCCTTTGTCCAGTTTTGAAATGGTGAACCTAATCATTTTTGCGGGTATTACACACCTTCCGTCATTCAATTCATAGCAAATCCTCCCTTTCTTCCAAGGACGAACAATTGTCTTTGGAAGAAAGGGAGCACGTATGCTAAATTTCCTTTTGGTGAAGGAAAGCCACAAATCAAAAACATACTGTACATGATGCGTCGGTGTGAACAGCCCACAAGCAACATCACATACAGTGACCCTCACTCCATGGCAGCGATTAGCCCAGCTGACCAACGTGGCATTTGAAATATGTTTGAAAAACAAACAAATTGTTTGCTGGCCTCCACCAATGCCGGGCTATCGTGAATACTTTTTTACTCTTCTATATTGATAGTGATTTAGTTATTTTATGACAACAGTTCCAGTTAGTGTCCTCCCCATTGTGCAATCTGCGTGTGCCCTGTTTTCATGGAGGAATGTGCTCTGCGGATAATGTGAGACACTGACAAGTCATAAATCCAAGTGCCCTTCAATCTCCACTGAACTTCCCGTGCATTAACAAATGTTGGAGGAGAGGCATTATATTTCGCCCCCATGCACCATTTTGGTACCGGGCAAATGACGTATAAGCTAAGGTGGAAGACATCTCCACCCCTCCTGTACCTATTTGCATCACCCATGTTTCATGAAGTGTTTTAACGCTGTGCTAATGTGTATACTTTGAACTCCATTTTGTGTCCTTCCAAACACCATCTTTTTCAAGGCTCTCAGACCCTCTGGCGAAATGTTCACTCTCCCTCTCTGAGCGCCGCGCACAGTCAGCCCCCACCACCTGTGTCAGCTCAGCGTGTCTCCTGTTCTCATGCAAATGTAGCGCTTCATTATTGCAAGTAGCGAGTATCGAGCCCTGACAAAATGTGCTCATCCAAGAATGTGAGTCCAAGGCCTGCTCCAACCTTAGTGCCCCATCTATCTCTGCTGACTGACTCATGCCATCTCCACCCCCTCCCTGCCAGGCCGCGGCCCCTTGAACCCATGACCCCTATTCCCTTTGAACGCATCTGGTCACCAGACTCTACCCCCGCACCACCTCCAATTCATCTACCATATACCTAATCTAGAGTGGTCATATATTTTGGTAACACGAACACCTATCCCCACTGTGTTTGAAATCTTAAGACTAAAAAGGCTGCAAATCAAAGGTCTGCCCTTCTGATAAGGCATCTGAAAGAAACAACCCCTAACACATGCCACCATAAAAATATAGGCCAGAATGCACCTATTTTACACCAGCAGCCCCCTGTCCTGCGGTGTCTTGCTTCCAGTCATTAGTTCTTGCATGCCAAGTTTGTTATTTAGCTTAGCTCTCAATCCTTATTGGGACGCATATTTATTCTGTCTATTTGGACACGTGCATGCTAAGGCAACTGCAGACCCTGCAGTTGCTTTCATGCTGATATCCATCTGACCCAAGCCCTGATCAGTGAAGGGCCCGCAAGAGCTGGCCGAAAGCAGGAAGGGGGAAAACAGAGTTACACTGTATGGCATCCTCCAACAGGCACTTCTTGCAAATAAAATTGACTAAGAGGATACATTGGAAAAGACAATTTGTATGCTTAATACTTCTTAATACTTTTATTAACTTTTAAATTCAAGTTAAATAGATTTCCATTGGTCATGTACAAACATTGTGGAACATACACACAGCTGCTAATCATTTTATACCGGGAACAACGAGGTTCTCTGTTGGTGGCCAGGGCTCATTAGCAATGTTTTGTGGCAATGTGTGTCCTAGGAACAAAATCAGGGTCGATTCCATGAGTATGCATGGCCAACACAGTCAAAATGAGATCTTTCACAAAATCGAATTCCAATTCCTGGTAAATCGGCTTGGCAACCCATTTTTTGCTTCTTTATGCAAAGGCAATTGTGTAACAAAGCATTCCAAAGTTTCCTGCAGATCTCGATTGTTCTTTGTCTAGATTCTCGTTATGCACTAATACGGGTAGTTATGTTCGAATTGCATACCGTCTATGCCGAAATGCAAACTCTTGGACCTTAGGCACATATTGTGGAACACCTCCAAATCTCCTTTCAGGTCTCTTGAAAGAGTTTTTATCAAACACAATCTTCTCAAGAGCTTTGTGTGGAGGTGAAGATGGAACCAACCACTTCTTCTTGCGTTCCTGTTCCTCCGATTAAGGTCCATGTGCACATTGGTGAAAATGTTGGTTTTCTGTCCATGAGTGAATGTTGGAACAGTGGTGCATCAATGAGCAACGTTTTCAAGTAGAATTTTTACAGACCCATAACAAGTTTTGGAGCTCCACCAAAGATGGTTGCTGAAAGACTGGGACCACTAAAATATTTACAGAACCCTTTTTTTTTTACCTGCAGCTGTGATTTTTTTTATTGATTGACTTGGCAACGTGCCATACATCAAATTGATGGCGAATGTTTGGAAACTGCTCTTGCATGGCCTTGGCTATTGAAACATGTCTGTCAGTGGCTGTGAGGTCTATTTGCATTCCCCTCAATTGAAGATGTTCGAGGGATTTTATGAAACCATGTTTCTCCATGGCCACTGAGGATTTACATTCGGACACCTGCACGACCTCCGAACTCATAATTTTTTTTTTAGTTTCCATGTCCTGAAAGTGGTATGTGCAGTATTTTGTGGAAAATCCGGGGCTGTCACACTGTCCATCGCCAGCTAGCCTGAACCGTTTGCCAAAGAATGTCCTTTCAATTGACATTTGTTCAATTTTCCAGGCTTGACTAATAGCAGGGAATGCAAATTCTCTTTGGTATTTGTAGTACTGTGTTTTAGCAAGGAACCGAAGTCCCACAAATTGACAGAAACTGCACAATTTACCAAAAGTAGAGCCCCTGAAAAGTAGAGCTGCTGAACACAGTAGATTTCCAGCTGGAACTTTGCCCAGCATCGGTTAAGCGGACCATGAAAATGTATCGTAGAGGTGGGCACAGGCGGCTTGGTTTTTCAGGTTAAAGCCTTGTAATACACGAGTCACAACCACAAGTGGCTCCACGCATATTTTCCCCCTCACTGGATGCACACATTTCAGCATTAGTATAATCTCTACCAGGAAGCTGTCGAATACAATGTATTTCTGCTCCTTTTCTAGCCAATTGTCCTGCATGATTGTAGTTTGTGACTCAACTGTGGTGGACAAATCGGCCAAACAAGACAAACTGCAGTTGAGATCTTTGGCAAGTTCCTCGGTCAATTGCGTAGAAGCTTCAGTTTCTGTTAGTTCAGCTTGTGTTATTTGCACATAAATTGGAGAAACCATCAACATCTATTGTTTATTCAGTGTACCTGTTTTTTGCAGGTGTGGATTGTGTCAAGTGGTCGGCGAGGAATTCAAAAGCATCTTCATTATATTCAGTTTCATCTTCATCTTGTCGAGCTCTCACATTGTAGCAATGGTCCAACAACACTTTGCTGGCTTCGCCGGTCACATTTAATTCAATTTCTGGCCATTGGGCATAAGCATCTCAAGTCTGCTTATTGACTGGACCATGCTGCGCTTCAAATAGTAGTTGCTCCATGGTGAAATCTGTTTGGCAAGCAGCATCTTTGGTTTCATTGGTTGTCTGTGTCTTTATACTTCTTTTCCTTCTGGGCCTCTAGGAGATGGGTTGTAAAAACATGTTCAATATAAATCACACATAAAGTAGATAGCACTTTAAATAAAAAAAAACATGTTATGAAGAAAACACCAGCCCAAAACACTTCTAGAATACAGTTTTATTTTATTTACCCTTGTTTTCTTGATTTTCTGTGACACCGTGGTTTTCTCTTTAACGGCCACACCAGCAAGCTGGTCCACCACCTCTGATCCATGTGCCTCCTCTTTTAATTCCCGACCTTGTACACATTCCTTGAATAGAATATTGATTTAAGAAAAGAAAAGTCAAACGTTTTTTAAATTAAAATCTTTCATTGCACACATCGCTTACATACATACCCTCATAAATAGTGTACGTCATTTAGTCGAAATATACATTTCGAATTTCACCTGATAGATGGCACGTGTACTCGATCAGAGATCACTGTGCAAAACATACCGATTGTAATGTTGCCCTCAAACATTTTGGAATGTATTCTGCATTAGGGAGAAATTGTAATGTTAGAACTGAAATGATAAAAGTTTGAAACACGTTTATAAGAATGTCACTGTCTAATAGTATCCTATGTTATGTTATTTTGCATTTATATAGTGCCTTATATACCATTGGTATGGTCTGAAGGCGCTGGTAGGCTGAACGCCCTTGGGAACCGAAGTTCAGGTCAGTAGAGAGAGTACAGAGAGTCAAGGTGCATGTGAGCACCGGGTATGTGTGCAGCTGGTGCAGTATTCATGTAATAGCTGCTTTTTAGCAGTAGGTGTGGTGGTTGAGAGATCAGTAGTATGTGATTGTTCTGGCAGGGTTTATCCAGACCGAATGTGGCTGTGTTAGGCCTGAGAAGAATGCCTGGCTGGGGGTGTGTAACCAGCAGTGTTTACTTAGAATGATGTGGAGTGAGCGGTGGATGTTGGTATGAGAACAGTTATACCCAATGGTGTCATAGTATCTCTGTGTTCTAGTTGAGTGGTGGTGTAAAGAACAGAGTAAGCGTGGTGGTGAGATATGATGGGTTATATGCTCTTTCAAACATTCCCTGCATTCCAAGCCATACTATGTACGTCACGCACCATGCATTAATCTGTTTTGCTCACTCACCCGCTCTACGCACTCGTCCGTTTTATGTCCTCACACGCACTATGCATTCACCCCCTCTACGCACTCATCCCTTCCATGCATTCATCCCCTCCACACCGAGAGGCTATTGGGCATACTTCTAAATGCACTTTTCACAGAGATGCTATTTGGTACACTTCTAAATGCCCTTTTCACAGAGAGGCTATTGGGAACACTTCTTACTGCACTTTCCACAGAGAGGCTATTGGGCACACTTCTAAATGCACTTTCCACAGAGATGCTATTTGGTACACTTCTAAATGCCCTTTTCACAGAGAGGCTATTGGGAACACTTCTTACTGCACTTTCCACAGAGAGGCTATTGGGCACACTTCTAAATGCACTTTCCACAGAGAGGCTATTGGGATTTACTTTCTTTCATTCAAGGGAACTGTCAGTATGCATACCTCTGTGGGATGTTTTTACCCATGCATCCAAGCCCTACCATAAAACTGTGCGTTACTGGCATTGAAAACATCATGATGGCCAGAACTCCCCAGAGAGTGCACAGGGAAAACATGAAGAATAGGCTGCCACCCATTTTTGCCTATGTTGTGTGCACAGGAGGGCACTGCCTAAAACCACCATTGGGCTACACACACAGTAGCCTGAAACCATTGAGAATGGCAATGCTGATTGCCAAAAGCAACCCAGAACTGTGGGGAATTATTTTCTTAATGTCAAAAATGGATGCAATACCGGTGCTCACCACTATCAGAAAGCCGGTGTTTTAAAACCACCAGACTTTTGTGTAAAACTGAACAGATGAACCCAAACCAGGCCAAGGAAAGACTTGCTAAGAGGTGGATACAATGTAAAACTATATTCTGAAATGACTTGAAGGAAGTAATTATTTAATGTATATATAAAAAATAGCTGCATGTAAGTTGGATTTAATGTAGAAAACTGGGAACTAAAGTGACATTTAGCTGAATTCTGCCTGACAACTACCCCCGACAGGAGAAACCGGCTCAGCCACTCTTCCCAGGCCTAGCTGCATCCTGCTGCCATGCCAAAAGGAGATAACACCTCTCTGATTGGGTTAGGGGAGGGGCACCTGGGGACTGCAGGAAGTTGAACAAAGCCCTGTCCTGGACTCAGGCAAATGTTATATTGGGGGGGTCATAAAATGGCTTCCTCTTGGCTTCCTCTTGGGAGAAACTGGGAGGGGCAGTGCCTCTGGGAGCCACCTGAGCTGGAGGTGGGGACAGACAGAAGCTTCCCCATGTGCTTTGGAACCTAAACCACACCCATCTGGGCCAGAGCATAATTTTAAAAAGATGGATAATTCATAGTACGGACCTGTCAAAATCATACAGAACCTGTAGCAGTATCCAGAAAGCAGTGCTGTATCCGGAACCAGAGAGAACCACAAACCAGACCGTTGTGAGCAGAACCAGTGCTTGACAGAGCTGACCGAGATAGCCGGGACTTCAGAACCACCCGCCGGAAGTCCCGTCCAACCTGACCAGACCTTGACGGCTTATTTCAAAAATATAGTGTGAGTACTCACTGTGCCAAAACCAATCTTAGTTTAAAATAATCTAATCCAAACTATTTTAGCCTATTAGAACTGCCTCCTAGAATCGTGTCATTCTGTCATCTTTAAAACTGAAAACTGTCATCTGTCATTCTGAGCTTTAAAATTTCAAATCCGAAAAACTACCTTGACTAAATTGGCTGTATCTCCGGAACAGTTTGTGCTAGGAGTGAAATGTGTCTTTTATCTTAAAGCTAAGATTCTAGGCTTTCCAACGAACCTAGAACCGACTTGCTACTCCTTATAGTGCCTCCGTAATTACGCTTGACGCACACAATTAAATTTGCTGCAATTTGACATTTTGCACAATTTCAGCCACGTGTAAAAATCAGCAGCTTCTTGCTTTCCTTTGCTAAAATTTGTTTTAACCTGCTGGTTACTCATAGAGCATTGCTAAAGTGAGCCTGAACTAATATAAACTAGATATCACTCCCCCTGAACCTCCTACAGGGAATTAAAATCAATTTTAGCATCATTTCACTTCATTGCCATCACATTCAAAGCATTTTGGGCCTGTGTTTTAAAATCATACCTGTTTTTCTCTAAGCTTGCTAGGGGGGAACTGCATTTCGTATTGCATTTTGTTGGGATTCTTGAAGACTGTGTGCTCTCCTTACATTGCAAAGGGGGGGTGAATTGCCAGAGAAAAAGTGATTATATTATCTTTTGCTAATACATATTAAGTTATTTCTGTACTGCATTTTATTCATCATTGCATTGTCCTTGAAGCCATAAAAGCATTCTCAGCTACTTCATCCTCTCTATAACACTTCTAAGCCATCAAAGAGAGTGTACCACTGTAACATTATCCATTGTTGATCACTATCATTCTCACAAGTGTGCTATCAAATATTAATTTACTATAGAAGTGTGATATATATATATTGTTTAATTTTTCAAGTAAAACCTTTTAATTTGCGAAACAAACCTACTTCTTGGCTCAGTGGGGTCCGGGGGATTCTAAGAGAGGGATGTGATATAAGGGTTGTCATCCAGAGTACATGAACTGGACATAAAAATATATCAATAAAGGTTTCCTTCAGCAACCCAGACTAGGCATTGACTTAGCTGTAGTGTTGAATTGAATCCGCTCACACCTCATACTTTGGACCAGCTCCAAAGGATGATGTAATTGAAGTTGAAGTACCAGCCTTCCCCTGTAAGACAGTACTTGTTCTAGTATGGATAAAAACAGCAAAATGGAACAGAGACAATGGGATGCAGAAAATGGTACATATAAAGAGAAACCCTTAAATGACACATAGTGTAAACAACCGACAGGATACATAAACAATTTCATATTATTTGAAATTCCAAGCATAATACATTCTCGTAATTGAAAAGTGAAATAAAATTACCTGATAGGCGCTCAAAGTTGTTGTTGACTCCGGAAAAAAAATGGATACAGAATCTTGCTCCTTCATTTTCAGTGCATTGTCACAAAGTGGTAAAAGGGAAAATTAGATTTGCATTAGATATGCTGGAAGATGCAGCTTGTGATAATATGAACTTCTGCAAGTCTGTAGGGCTCTTGATTGGTATACTGAACTTGTCGGTGGTGTCGTCGCTTGCGAGGGTCTGTGCTCCCATCAGTATGCTCTCCTAAAAAAATTGACATGTCAAGCACGTGATGCCCCATATACCAGGGACAGATGTGTAGTAAAATGTGGTATAGTTAAAAAGTAATACTGCCTCATGTGTGTCCCGGATGATGAATTGCATATTTACAAGTTTGTGTGTGCATGAATAGAGTTGGAATTGCATTTGGAAGCAATTTATGAGACGTTCTGAGTCGATGCTTTTTTGTGTACTGCGATTGGTTGTACATATCCGGGGTAAAGTGCAGGCTGCAGATGCGGAGTCAATTGGCCCTCGAGTCTCCCAAGACAGCCTGGGCTCCACTTTCATGCTCATCCACCGGAAATCCACAATGTCGTCCCCATTCTCTTATTAAATCAATATTCGTCAGGAATTTATGCATAATAGTGCCAATACTTTTGACATGGCTCCTAGAACGGCAACCGAAAACCATAAGCAGACATTCTTGAAAAATCTGTGTTAAAAAAAAGTACACATTACAAAGACATTCTACTGCATGCATGAGATTGATGGAATTATATCAGTTTTCTATGCAATGTTTGTTTTGGTCAAAAAAAGCAAAACCTGTGTAGCGTAGTCGAATGTACACAGTGTTAACTTTCATACAGAATTGATTGATGTAACGTAAATCCTAACGTGTTACTCGTCCGTTGAATGTACTTTCATGCATCAAAAGGAAACATGCTTATAGACATGGTTCAAGAAAGACGCAGTTCTGTCAGAATTGACAATGATGAAATGTGCTATATATCGAGATCAGAAAACTTTAAACAGACCATGGTAAAGACATTGGGCCTCATTACAGGTCGGGCGGTCCGGAATTAACAGTGGCGGTAAACCTGCCGCCACTGTTAATTCCGGACCGCCCGAGTTCTGCAGGTGGGAGGTGATCTTCCTGCCAGGTCTGACCTGGCGGGTTGAACACCTCCCGCCTGCAGGCGGACGTGGAAACACCGGCACCATCAGAAGATGGTGCCGGTGTTTCCACTTCCCCATTCCCATTGAGTCCTATAGGACTCAATGGGAATGGGGATTTACCGAATTCCGCCTCCGGAATTCTCGGGACACCAGGGCTGTAATGCCCTGGTAATTACGGGAGTCACGGAGGCGGAATGGTAATACGAGTCCGGCGGTAACCAGGCGGTTTTACCTCCGCAGTTACCGCCGGACTCGTAATGAGGCCCATTGAGATGAATGAACATTACACTACTAGGTATTCGTTCGAAATAGATAGAAATTTTGAGATCAGAAAGAGATGATTAGGTGACCTGCCCTTACCTTGACTAACAAACAATTGGATTCAGCAAGCAGGGTAGTTAGTAGCAGAAGAACAGGTAGCACGGTCACGAGTTGACTTCAAATGCTCACAGATGTTCTTAGGATAACTATCAAGGGGTTTATAAAGAATTAGAAAAGTGGGTGTGTATGTGATGCAAAAAAGGGCGGGAAAACTGCTGAATGGAGAACCACTTATATGGAATCCGGGTGCGCAACCTGCTTCAGGGGAGCCTGCCTGGAGACGCTGGGTCTGGCTAGGCCATGTGAGAATGGCCCCTGCGCGGAATATACCTTTGAAGTGTACATGGTGTTTAGTACCTTGGCCTTTCCCGCCCTGCCAGGACAAGTGAGCGTGTCCTTGATTCACTGTAAATTGAAACAACTATTCATAAAAGATGATTTTTATTTTATTTTGTTGCTGATGTTGGTGGCACAAATGTACTACAAATTGTATACTTCGGGTTGCAGCACAGTGTGGGAAAATCCCCTGTACAGACCGCTGTCACTGGGGAATTTGGCTTGAATGGCACCAGCGACACAGGCGGGTATTACTCGTCGAACACGGTATCCAAGCCTCCCATGAAGCCACCATGTAAATGAACGATAGGCTACTAGCCTGTACCACCTGTGGAAGAGAAACATACAAACTGTATTTAAATGAACATGATAAGTGTACAAACCTTAGTTGAAAATGCAATCTTGTATCCTATGGCATAGTTGCCAGTACAAATGTTACTTCATGGATCAATCGACTTGGGCTTTAAAGTGTAGACACATTACAAAGGTGAACACCCATGCAATCCATAACGTTTGGGGGACAGAGAAATATTGTTTCTTGGTTGTACGTGAACGACACATAAGAAGACCACTATGATTTCCCAAAATCGAGAGAGATGTATTGAATTGCCAGACTACTTTCGTTTGGCAGTGATTGATCAAAGTAGCGACAATATAGGAGACAAACGTGACATGTTATTTGCCTAAGTAACATCACTTCAAAGGGATTGTGTCCTCCGACGTATTCCTTATCTTTGATAATACGTTTCCAGCTTGGTGGCCTCGGAAATATTTTCTGTAGAGGGCGCTGTGCATCGACGTCCACCGAGTCGATGTCCCTCGACGGCCACCGTATCGGCGCCGACGTCACCATGCCCATAAATAGCCATGCACGGCGTCCGTTGCTCAGTTCCGTTTTTTTGCGCTTCGTGGGGCCTCGGAACATCGTTGCTCAGTTCAGTCAGATAATCTAATCTACATCTACTCGAATATACCAACTCGTTCTCTATGGCATCTTCATCGGAACCGACAATGCCGCGATCCGGCTTCAAGAAATGTAGTTCTCGAAGTAGCTCCCACCATTCGTCGAGATCAAGACACTCAAAGAAGAGACGTCGAAGAACCCCTTCCTCGTCGTCTTCTGTTTCCCCAGAAAGAGTCTCCTGCCCCACAAAACACAGCTCTCAGGCTGAGTGGGAGGAATTCAGGAAAAAATTGTTACTTCAAACTGGCATCGATTCCGCTGACAGTATCAGCAGGGCCATGCCGGCAAGTACAACAATCCGCAGGCATGCGTGGTTGCGAAAGTCTGGCTTTGCTCCAGATGTACAGGCCAGACTTTTGAATATGCCCTTTGACGGCTCTTCATTATTCGGAAAAAAGGCTGATGACAGTCTGGAAAAGTTGCAGACATCTAAAGCAGCGGCAAAATCTTTAGGAGCTGCTATCCGCCAAACTCCTTTTCGCCCCTCAGGAACCTCTGGGAGAGGAAAGTCCTTTCGCTATTATTCCGCATTCGGGAAAGGCAGAGGACAGCCGGCTCAAATAGGCCAAAGGAGATCCATCCGAGGTGGACGGGTCAAAAGTACTAAGACCGCAGCAACAGCAGGTGCTTCTTTACCCCCGCCATCTGCATCAGCCGCCCCCAAACCACTCTGAGGTCTTTCCACACAAGACACCTGTAGGGGGCAGGTTAACTCACCATCTGATGGAATGGCAGGCTATTACGTCAGATGCTTGGGCATTGGAGACAGTTGCCCAGAGTTACTGCCTACCCTTTCTACACATCACTCAATCATCCACCGGAGAACAGCTCTCTAAAAGTTCCAGATCCGCTCCTCTTGCAGGAAATTATAGATCTGCTAGAGAAAGGTGCCATAGAACCGGTACCTGTAGCGGACAGGAACAACGGCTGGTACTACTCCCTACTTTCTCATACCAAAGAAAGATGGAAGACTGAGACCCATCCTGGACTTACGAGAATTGAACAAGTTCCTCAGGAAGGACAAGTTCAAGATGGTAACTCTCTCTCAGATCCTTCAGGCCCTCCCGCTCCAGGACTGGCTGGTATCTCTGGACCTTCAGGATGCTTATTTCCATGTGCCAATCCATCTCAAACACAGGAAATACCTGAGGTTCGCAATTGGCGACTCTCATTATCAATTTCGAGTTCTGCCATTTGGGCTGACCTCCGCCCTGAGGGTCTTCACCAAGCTAATGTCGGTAGTGGCTGCGAGTCTAAGGAGGGAAGGGATCCACATCTACCCCTACCTGGACGATTGGCTGATCAGGGCTGTATCTTCGGAACAAGCTCAGACCCAGCTAGATTATGTCTGCCACTTTCTTCACAAACTGGGCTTCTCCCTCAATTTAAAGAAGTCACAGATGATACCATCACAGAGACTCCAGTTCATTGGAGCGGTCCTGGACACTTCCCTGGAAAAAGTCTCGCCACCAGAGGTGAGGGCTCAAGATATTCTGCAGATGGTCAACAAGTTTCAAAATGCCAACGTCTCCCAGCCTTCGACTTTTTGAGGTGGCTAAGCCTCCTGGCATCCTGCATCTTCCTTGTGCCAGAGGCTCGCCTGAGAATGAGATCTCTTCATTGGGCACTGAGAACTCAGTGGTTGCAATTCTCCGGGAGAATGACAGATCTCCTCCGGATTCCGGACAAGGTAGCCCGCGACCTTCAATGGTGGGCCTATCCAGAGAACATCTTGAAAGGAGAACTGTTTTGGCAACCATGGCCGGAGATAACAGTAGTCACAGACGCCTCACTCACGGGGTGGGGAGCCCATGCCAACGACTTGACCATCAGCGGTCGTTGGTGTCCATCGGAGTCCAGACTACACATCAACCTATTGGAGTTGAGAGCGATCAGACTAGCGCTGAAAGCTTTCCTGCCATCAGTACAGGGGAGAAATGTCCTAATAATGACGGACAACACGGTGGCCATGCACTACCTCAACAAAAGAGGAGGCGTAGGGTCACTGCCACTGTGCAGAGAGGCAATGCAGTTCTGGTTTTGGGCAATTCAGGAAGGAATCTCTCTATCGGCAGTCCACCTAGCCGGAGAGAAGAACTTGACAGCGGACGCTCTGAGCAGGCAGAGCACAGTCTCCCACGAGTGGGAGCTAACTCGGGAAGTCCTTCAAGAGATCTTCGCCCTTTGGGGAACCCCTCAGGTGGATCTGTTCTGTTCAAGGGAATTTCTTACTTGGCAAACTCAGGCCTTCAAGTTGGCACTGTAAAATGCTATCTCGCAGCGCTTTCAATCTTCAAGCGCACTGCAGAGGAACCATCGTATTTCAAACTACCTCTAGTGATACAATTTCTCAAGGGATTAACTAATGTTTATCCTCCAAAACCATTCCAAGTTCCCTTATGGGACTTAAATTTAGTCTTAAACTTCCTAATGGGAACTCCATTCGAACCACTTCACTCTTGTTCGCTGAGATTTCTCACGCTTAAGACTGTTCTATTTGTAGCACTAACATCTGCTAGGAGGGCGAGCGAGCTACAAGCTCTCTCCTGTAAACCCCCACATAAAATTTTCTACAAGGACAAAGCTGTCCTACAGGTGAAGCCTAATTTCCTCCCAAAGGTGGTTTCTGAATTTCATATTACTCAGAAAATGACCTTACCTTCGTTCTACCCTCCTCCCCATCCGGGGAAAGAGGAAGAAAGGCTACATAGGCTGGACCCAAGGCGAGCTCTAAGCTTTTACATCAGCAGAATGGCTAGGATCAGGCAAGCAGACCAACTGTTTGTAGGATACTCAGGTCACAAGTTGTGATTACCCATAACAAAACAAACCATTTCCAGGTGGATTATTTTGGCCATTCTGGAATGTTACAAACTGGCAGGGAAAGAGCCACCCCAAAATCTTAGGGCTCATTCAACCAGGGGTATCGCAGCCTCTTCGGCCCTCCAAAGAGTGGTACCGGTCAGAGACACATGTGCGGCTTCCACATGGTCGTCCGCACATACATTCACAAAATTTTACAACCTGGATTCCTCCACTAGTCAAGAGACCAGATTTGGCAAAGCCGTATTACATTCAGTCCATCCCTAAAGGGATACATGACATTCTTACTCCCACCTCCAATTACATGCCACTGCTATGGGAGTCTATCAAAGATAAGGAATACGTCGGAGGACACGATCCCTTCGAAGAACAAGTTACTTCTTACCTTGTAACGTTCTTTCGATGGGATGATGTTCCGACGTATTCCTTATCGCCCCTCCCATCCATCCCCGCAGTAATACTTCCCTTGTGGTTGCAGTTTACGCTCCTTCAAGGTCAATAACCAATTCAGGCATGACTTTTCTTATGCTACAAAACGGAACTGAGCAACGGACGCCGCGTGTGGCTATTTACGGGCATGGTGACGTCGTCGCCGATACGGTGGCCATCGAGGGACATCGACTCGGCGGATGTCGACGCGCAGTACACTCTACAGAAAAAATGTCCGAGGCCAGCAAGCTGGAAACATATTATCAAAGATAAGGAATACGTCGGAGGAACATCCCATCGAAAGAACGTTACAAGGTATGAAGTAACTTGTTCATCTAGAGTACACTTACTAGTTACTTGGGTTGCGAGGCCGAACTGTTACACAAAGTTTGTGCATAAGCACCATCATAATCCTAAACATGGACCTTGTGAGGCAGGCTGCCCTGAAGTCATGCAGCTCGGTAACGCATAGCGGCCGTGTCTCGTCTTCCGATATGTAGGCCAAGCATCCAGAATTTTCTTTGCAGCAGCAGTTATCCTCCTAGGTTGGCATGACCTCGCACCGATTGCAGGTACACCAGGTGGAGACGTCTTCCATGCGACTAGGCTCTTGCTCAGTATCCGGTGATTTGTCTTCCCAACTGTCGTCCGATGCTCCATCGTTTCCGCATCTTTCTCTTTCAACTAATTCCACCCGGAATACTCTGGTTTGTACTGGTAGGGCTGTATTGCTGCCATTATACGACAAAATTAAAATCTATATTAATGCTAGTACTATTATCTCTTTGCACAGGCTACGAGCAACGAAGATAGCTAAACAGAGCAGAAACGAGTCACAGGATATAGATAAAAAGACAGTGAAATGATTGAAAAAGCAACTCTGATGTTGTCTGATGAGAAGTGGTCTGTTTATACTTATTGAGGAAAGAGGCGTCCTGCCATTTCCATGGCGACACGTCATTAGCTGGCGCATAGAGAACGTTGACACGAGACATGCATTTATTTGCATTGTGAAATAGGCCGTACCCGTCTAGTGATGTCAGCTTCAGGGGCGGGGGATATGATTTAGTGCCGCGAGGGCAGTTCAATTTAGGGCAGTGCAACAACGGATAAGATTAGCACAAGACGGCCACGCCCGCTGCCTGATTTCACATGTGTAAAAGTGAGGAAAACTAAGGTACGGTGCATAGCAAATGTTTTTACGATCGATCACGGTTTGCTTAAAACCACATGACCGAACACTTGGGACAAAAATTCTTTGGAGAGCACTACTCCTTTAATATGGCTGGTCTGAGCAACCAAGTAATAGGCTTCAAAGTCTGGTACCGCCAATCCACCCTCCTCAAAGGGAAGTGTAAGGTCAGTCCAGGCCACTCTCGCCTGTCTGCCTGCCCAGATAAATCTAGTCAACATTCAATGTATTCTATCATAATAGGATGTAGGTGGTCTGATTGGCAAATTCAAGAAGGATTACCATCTTAATGATAGATGAATGGGTAATAAGAGAGAGATAGTCTACTCCAGCGCTCTGTGGCTTCCATAGTGACAATCGCTGCAAGGTAGTTATCCATAAATAGCCTCCACACATCAGCAGAGACAAACATGCCCAAATGTTGAACACCCTCTGGACGCCATTTAAACTCCCAAGAGATCAAAACCTGAGTCTTATTGGGTGAAAGTGGAAATGGCTCCAAATTCCGTGACCCCTCCAGCAATGGGATCAACAACATGGGTGGGGTCCAAAATGTATATCGGGAGGTTATTGGCGTACAGCAAGACAAGGATTTTCTGTGCATCGAAAGTAAGGCCTTTGTAAATGTTCTGTACATAGCAGATTAGCAAGCGGCTCAATGACTATCGCAAAAAGCAGAGGTGAAAGGGGACAGCCCTGTTGTGTGCCTCTATGTAGTTCAAAGGGGGCTGAGGTCTCTCCATTTAGTGAAAGTAAAGCCACTAGTTTAGTATATAGCAGTTTGATCAGCGAGATCAAGTAAGCTGCAACACCCATGCGTCGCAGAATGGTAAACAGAAAGGGCCAGCTCAGTGAGTCAAAAGCTTTCTCAGAGTCTAGTAGCATAGCCACTGCATGAGATTCTGTGGCCACCTAAGAAAGTGTGGCAAATAGTCTGCGCATGTTGAGTAGATCTCCCTGTTATAAACCCACATTGATCCGTCAAAACAAGCCTACTTATTAGAGGAGAAAGTCTGTTCTCCAGCAATTTGGCCAAAATCCTGTTGTCAATATTCATCAACAAGAGATGTCTGTATGAAGCACACATGTGACCATCTTTCCCCGGTTTGGGTATCAATTTAATAACTGCTTCTCTAACTGTGGGCAGTAATATCTGCTTATGCAGAGCTTCTTGGTATATTTCAACGAGTAGTGGGGCCAATGAAGTCACCAGTTCCTTATAGTACTCTGATATGATAGTTTATTTATATAGCGCCTATACACAATGTGTTTCAAAGCGATCCATGGCAAGGGAGGGAACAAGGGAAAATACAATGACATTCTTACAAGGCCATCAACAATAAGAATGTGAAAAAAACATAACTGTCATACTCTGCCTAGCAACATTTCAGATAATGCAAGAGCAAAGACACAGAAATGAAGGGAGGGGGTGATTGGGAAGGAAATGGGAACAGACAGGCGTCTACCGTACTAGGCCTGACAACATTTCTGGTAGAACAAGAGCTTGACAAGAGGGAGGGGAGAAGGGGAGCAGAAAAGAGGGAGAGGAACGAAACAAGTGACTATCGTACTAGGCCTGATGACATTTCAGATAGTGCTGGAGGGTGGGAGGAGAAAACAAGTAAGGGAAGGGGGAGGAGACAACATGGTTGCTATCATACTAGGTCCGAGAACAATTCTTTAAGCGTAAGTGCCAAAAAAAGTAAGAGGAGGGGGGAAGGAGAGAGGCAGAAGGCAGAAAGGAGAGGAGGAGAGAACAGAGAATAAGCAGTGGAAAAGAGTGGAGAAGCAAGGGGGGGAGTGGGAACAGTTGCAGAAGTCAATAATAACACTTGAAGTTGCCAGAGAACAGCAATGCAAACCAGAATTCAGGATGACGATGAGCATAGCATGATTCAGCGCCACTCTGTGTACAAGGTGCCGTGGAAGTTGATCATGAGACTATGGCAATACCATCAGGGCCAGGGGCCTTACTTTTTGGGAGATCTTTGAAAGCTCTCTGAAACTCGTCAGCCGAGATAGGGCCATTCAACATCTCCCAATGTCCCTTGACTACCCAGGCTAATTCGATCTTTTCAAGATATCGTGCTAATCTATCATTGGGGACATCCACTGGTTTACTGAATAAGGCAAAGTAGAATTGAACAAATACCTTTATAATGGAAACTTGATCTCTAAGTATCTCACCTTTTTCATCAGTTTCAGAGATCTGCCCAGATGCTTTCTCAGCCTGAGTGCCCAAGAAAAGAGCCTGTCTGGTCTATGCACCTTCCCATAGCGTCTAGCCGAGACTCTGGGTCCAAGAAATTGTATCTCCCAATTAGCAGCCTCGCAGAACTCACTGATGTTATCCTTAAGTGCTGCCAGCACTTTACTGGAGTGGATTCTAATATATTCAATTTCTAAAGTTTGTATTTCTTGCTCGGTTCTCCAAAGGGTACCCTTCTATGCCTGTTATACCTAGGTACAGTCCCCCTCAAATATATTTTATACCTTTCCCAAAGTGTTGCTGTCTGAACTACCAAGCCCCTATTTATATCAAGGAATCAAGACATCTCCATACAAAGTTCTGTGATAAATGCCAGATCTTGTAGAGACTCTGGTTTAAATTTCCAGTTTCGACTAAGCTGGTTTAAATTTCCAGTTTCGACTAAGCTGACATATGTCAGGAAGGGACAACACAAGAGTTACCGGGGAGCGATCAGAAAGTGTACATGGTAGAATGTCACATTGTTTCACCAGAATCCCCATATGTTGGAATATGAGCCATATATCTATACTGTAATACGAATCTTGGACTATTGAATAGGGTGTATAATCCCTTATTGTACCATGCCTACTGTGCCACACATCCAAGAGGAAATACTTGCCACTAATGTTCAAGAGTGCCTTTGCAACAAAGCTCAACCGTCTGACCCAGTTTTTGAATCTATCTAGTGTGACATCAACTACTGTATTCATGTCTCCTGCAATGAAGATTGTATTCCAAAGATGTGTGTAACCTACCAGAGAAATTATCAAAATAACTGAGCTCATTTATGTTAGAAGCATACAAGTTGACCAATAATACAACAATGTCCAGAAAAGCAACTAGCAAGAATTACACATTTTCCATCGAGGCGAAGCACTACTTTATGTTGTTGAAAAGCCAATGATGAATTGTGCATAATTATCATGACCCCCCAGTGAATAAGTGGCATGTGTGGAGTACCATTTTGATAGATTTCCAGAATCTGGCACAGACTTCCTGAGTGAGATGCGTCTCCTGTGACATGTTTATAGATGTTTAATGTTGCTTTAGGTATGCTACAATGTTATGCTTTTTAATAGCATTATTCAAACCTCTAACATTCCAGGTTAGAAGAGTAGGATTGGTCCCCATACAAGAATCATTGCGACCCATAGTGGTGGGACTCGCCATCCCCGTTGCAAAACTGAGAGTAAGACATCAAGGTAGGAACCATAGTAAGCAATGCATATCTTCTCGTCATTTTGCCTGACATTTCTCTAGTGACTCTTTGATAATGAACCATAAATCCCCCGAAGAAAATAATCCAGCCCCTTCCTACCACCCTCACTGGAACAACCCCAACTTCATTGTGTAGTATCCAATAAATCCCATATCAACATCAATAAAGAAAAAGGAGAAACAACAAAATAAATAAGTCCAAATATCTAGCGGTCCTCGCTATGTGGTGGTTAGAGGGGCGATACCTAGAAAAGCCCGGTCAGAGAATCATTCAACATATACGGACATATATAGTAGCCTTTAACAGTAAATATCACCCATAACTGACACAGCCATGAGGGGTTACATGTAGAGGGTATCAAAAGAGCAGGAACAGTTCACATTGAATACAAATATTTCGAGGATTCTTTAGGGGAAACAAAAAAAACGCGACTAATCCCCTTGGATAATTTACAGTTTAGCTGAGAATATCATTTGATATTTCAAGTTTTTCTCTCTCTCAGCTGGCGGTGGACGTTTTAAGGAAAGTTCAGCTAGCATTATGGCCAGTGACATTGAAATCTCGGTACATAGAAATATGAGTGTTTACAAAACGCAGCTCCCTCTTTTCCCTTTCAGCTTTAAGTATTAAATCCCTGTCCCTGTAGTTTAATACCTGGACGATAACTGTGCGAGCTGGGCATCCCTAGAGCCCAGTGTATGATGCTCTCTCTCCATCAGGAAATTATTGGAAAAGATATGGTGCCCCAGAAGTTTTTCTAAAAATATCTCCAGTGGACCCTTCGCTGATGTCTCCTGTAAACCAACAATGCGTGTATTACTATGGTGCATCCTGGATTCCAAGTAATCATTCTTTTCCTGCACCGCCTTCATGCCTTTTTCCAGATGTTTCACTCTTCCTTCTAGGTCTACCAATGAGTCCTCCGTGAGGCCAGTGCGTCTCTCTGCCTTTGATATTCAGCCACATAATATTTCAATCTTATGTTTTGAGCTCGCCAGCCTATTCGCAAGGATGTCCATTTGCTGGGCCAGTGTGCCACGAGTGCCTTTCATTTCAAGCATGATGGCACATAATTCAGCAGCCTGTTGATCTTTAGGTCGTTCAGAGGGAATAATTGGCAAAGCCATCGAAGATGTGTCCTTTGTTTAGAGAAGCTTATAGCAAATGCTTCAAGTTTGCTCTGCTTTTTTTAATTAGTTCCAGGCATCTCCATCGCCACACTAGCCCTAACGCATGAATCTCACCACAAAGAGCGCAAACTCGCCTAAGAGAACCCTGCTATAGGTCAGTATCCGAATCATGTTAACCTTCAAGGTTATATCTTGTCAAGTTGAGTAGAAGTAGGCAAAAGGAGCATTAGTAATGATAGTGGTTTCTTGACTCAACAAATCTAATGATATTTGTTTTTTTCACAAATAATTCTGTATCTTAGAATCCAATAGCCTATAATCCTTTTTTGAGTTAACCAAACTGTATCAGTCCCTCTATCTTAATTACTTGGCCTCATAGAAGCAGTCCCTTTGACCATGTTTTGTGGGGTAGACTAAAGCCCCAAAATGTCATCCGATGCTAGGCCTCTATTGTGAAAGGGAAGCTGGCTGATGTTGAGACCCATTGGAAAATGCAGGCCAGTTCAAAACATTGTTTTCCGATATAAGGCCTAGTGAATGAACAAAACTGGGCTTTAATAATATACGAAGCCACCGAGCTGAAGGAGAGTCTCTTAGAAATGTAATATTGCTAACTGTGTCCAATGGAGACAAACAAAAAGAAACCGGTGGCGCTGCACGTGTTGACTTTGTGTAAAATGGGAAAAGGCAGCTTTGATAGTTTTAAAACCACAGCAGTGCACGTGGAAAGAAAAGATGCATTTGAAAAATGGTGCATTTGGAAGATAAAGAGGAGGAAGGATGCCTGACATTTAAGAAATTAAGTCAAGGTACAGATTCCATTATCAGGAATAAAGAGAGTTAATTTTCATCATATGAAAACACAGCATGTAAAGAGAAAGGCCTCTTTTTTTTTAACGTGAATGCTGGTTTCCTTTGGTAACTGTGGCCTATCTGTGTGCATAAGATTAATAATGAATCTACCTCTGTTATGACCAGTAGGCCTAGGTGTAATACACAATGTTACATGTTAAACACATCGTACCATGTAACATGCTATACTTTTAGAATTATGTATGTAGCTTGTTTTCCCCATTGAACTGGAAGGTCTGGGCCTCTGAAACTTTGACCTCAAGACCTTTGGCTGAGTACATCTAGGATGTTCAAATGCTAAAAAATACAGAGGAGTAGATCGGATTGTGGAGGTGACCGATCCAGCTCGAAGAAGGGACCTCAAATTTATATCTCCCCATTAAATGTGATTTAGCTTCGAACAAAAAACCTTTGAGGCCCAGGAGGGTAGCACTGTTACGCTCACCTGATATCCACGGGGGCGCCTGTATGCCTGGTTGCCAGATTCCTCCCAGATGTACTCCATTCAGGATGATGTCTTCTATGGCAGGTGGGCCTGAAAACACAGGAGGACTGGGCTTAGGTTCAGATTTCGTTTCCTCCCACCAGCCCCTTGGCCCCCCTCCTCACCTTTTTATGATGTCTGGCGTGCTCTCCGTCCTGCTTTCTGTGCAGGGGTGCGTAGTTTCTGCGGGTTGAAGCGACCGAGTTAACTTCACTGATGCCAACCCATTCAAGTGTCTTTAAAGAGGTAAGTTCGATTATAGTAGTCTTTGAGGGCCTTTCCTTTCTTTTGGGCTATTAATGTCTTTCCCTGATTGTTTTCCCCCTTAGGTATGCAGAGGTTCGCTGGGTGCACTGCTTGGGATCGGCTTCTGCTGGGATTTATGAAGAAAGGTAGGTTCAGCGCGAAGTGCGGCGCGCTAATGTCTTTTTGGGCTAACCTGTATTCTTTATTCCTTTTCAGGTTACGATGGTCTTTCTGGGCGTGCGGAGCGGAACAGGACAAGATATGCCCAGCCAGGTGAAGAGATTTTGGTTGCTGCTGAGATTGCTGTGAGTAAACTGTTTAACGTTGTCCCTTTTTCTCTCCTCCCCAGGTGCTTCGTTCCGGTGCGAGCGCGATGTCCTGAAGATGCTGCCAACGGGATGGAAGACCGCGAGCAGCTGGGATCGAAGGATGGAAGACTGCAGGTAAGCTGGAACTGCTAATGATGTTCTTTTGTCTCCTCTGCAGGTCCGCGATTCCAGGAACGCCGGGTGCTGGTCTCTGAACACGGTGAGCGTTACGCTGCTGGCTGCAGAATAACGCAACGCACATTCTTTAGCTTGGGTGTGGTTTATATAGCCTACCCTGTAAAGTAGTCCAGGTAAAGTAGTCTGAGCTACCACACCCTAAAACACTGCACCCCACAGTCTGGTTCTTGGGGACTAGACTGTGTGGGTGCCTCCATTCCAAATATGAGCCTAGCGCCAAAGGCGCCAGGACTGACTCCAGGAGAGTCTCCGGTGAAAATGCTAGGCCCTTGGGGCCCCAAATGAACCCCGAGCCCTAACCCTACCATACCAGTGGGGTTCTGGGTCACGGGTCGTGACAAGGACATGATCACATGGGCCAGCCATATGTTCTCATCAGGTCATAGGAGAGAAATGATACCTAAGAAATGGGGGGGGTGGGCTGGTGTGAAACTTTGCCATTGACCAAAATGGAATACATTTTCTAGAATAAAAAGTGTATCGTGTGTTCCACTGAGCTAATCCTCGGTTCTTTTTAAAGGGATCAGACGCCCGTTGGGACCATGTAAAAACAAATTTAGGGTAATGGTTACAAGTTGAGTTATAAAGACAAATATGATTCTGACCTCATAATTCCGACGGAATGGAAATTTGGTATGTTGATAAGTTATGGAAGTAATGTTTGAATAATGAAGGGTCAGAGATGTGACTATCTCGGCTCTGGAGTAAATTGAAAAAAACGGTAGCTCTTCCCAGGAAGGGCATGTCGAGATATGATTAGTATTTTCCCACTCGCTATAAAATGTAGAATTCAACAATATATAGGTTCATGTAGTTATCCGAAAGACTAAGGTAGTTGCCACATTGGCAGATTTTCGGAACCCAAAAGTGTAAAACTACCTGTCATTTTGAAATTAGATATTTTTCCTCCTCCCTCGGCTTCCATAACCCATACCACCCAACTTCTGGTCCTATCGGCAGTCAGTGGGCCTCTTGAAGGGAGGTGAAGGGAGAGAGCTAGCCAATCCGTATCGTGGGAATGATGACAATATTTATTTGTCATCAGCCTTATATCTTTGCAATTTCCAATCTAAGAAGAGACTTGCTTGCTGATCTGTCTTAGACTTTTCGACGCTTGGGACTTTTTTTTGGACTTTTGATTTTTCCCTTGACTTTCCCACTCTATTGCTGGAGGTAGTCTGATTCTGTGCTCTTGCAAAGAACTAGCAGACAGACAGAGAGAGCTACCAAGGCCTTAAACATTGCAGGGGAGACAGAGATTGGGAAATCTAGAAGCTAGCTGGGCTGTCATTTGAGGAGCAAGAGAAAGTCTGGGTGCTGGGGACTACCCTTCACCAAAGCCTTTGACCAGATCTGTGCTTTCCTTAGAGGAGCCCTGCTGTTTCCCTGGATGCACCATAACCAAGGCCTCCCATGTAAGTAGATTAACCTAAATACCAAATTGGGGGAGGGGGAAAACTGGCCAGCCTTAATCTCCATCTCACAAAGTGGGTAGTGGGGTGGATCGGGGGGGGGGGGTGACCGTTGGCACATTTTATTAAATCCAACTCAAATTAATTCCTCTATAGAAAATCACCATATCCATTTAAATTTAATTGTGTTGGGAACTGCCTGCCTTAATCCTTTCCGTTAAATTTTGGGCAGGGGGAAGCTGTGTAGATCCTTAGCGCATTGTAGTGAAGTTAAATTAATTAATTCCCATATAGAAAATCATGGGATGAGTGTTAGAGTTTCAAACTAACAAAGTTCATGCCCTGTGTGTTAGAGCCGGTATAGACAATAAAGTACTCGGGTGACTACCTTTCCGAAATCCCTGTTTTCTGTACCGACGGGGGGGGGGGGTGGCCATAATCCCAAAATAACCCTAAAACACTGTCATTCATGTGAATGTAAAGTGTGCAAAACGAAATTTCCCATTTATTTACTTGCATCCCAAAACAATTTTCCCAAGGCCCTGCATTTCATGAAAATAAAAAGCCCAACACTATTTTCTCATTAAGTTCCTTTCCTGACTTTGCCTTTCAATTAAAAAACCCAGAACAATTTTTTTCATTGTGTCTATTTGTCAAACCCTGCAATTTAATAAAAAGCCAAAGCGATGTTTCTAATGCATTCCCACTCCCTGTACCTTGCCTTCAAATTAAGGGGTCATATATAACTGATGCCTAGGGGTGGTGGGGTTGCTGGGAGAGAAGAGCATTGTGATAACCCAAGAAATGATTCGGGGTTGTTAAAATTTCATAATTGGTAATGTGCAAGAAATCCTCTGTGTGTTTGATGTACAGTCTCTATATTTTGCCTGTGGGTTGTAGTATCTGTAAGTTAATTAGAAATACAAGTCAGTCCATTGGTACAAGTCTTTTGATATTGTGTAGTGCCACAGCGTTGGTGGCTGATGTTTTGGTTGCTATTCTTCTTTGTCAAACCTTAGATAAATAAATATTCTTACTATACACACAGCCTGGTTCCTAGCTCATTGGTGGTACAGAGGGTATTTGTTGGGGTGGTGCGTGAAAGGTTGGAGGCCTTACTAAAGTTGAATCTGTCTAAGTGCTTTGGATGTGTGCCACCTTACTAGGGGGGCGGGGGGAGAGAACTCCCTGAGTTGAGTGACCGCCTCATAAACTGTGACAGTTTAATGCTTTAGCTATTCTTTAGCAGTGCAAAGATAACTGACTGTGACCTTTGTGTTCATCATTCTGAAGATATCGCCAATGGTTCTTCTCTTTTTAAGTACATTCTGTATTGATGACGTTTAGTTTTTCATACTATCACTAAGCGCCTAGGGTTTTGGGCTGCCATTTGGCATTGACCCTTCCTCTGAGTGTCCATGGTGGTCTGTCACTGGTGGGTTTCCCCACCAGAGTTGACAATTGCAGCAGCAGAAAGTTTATTTTATTTTTGAATTTGTAAAGCGCGCTACAGCCCAAAGGCATCGAGGTGCTGTTGCATGAATTGTTTTATTTACAAAAGAAAAGAATGCTTGGTCCATGTTAGTTGCTCAGGGTTACATAGAGCATGAACTTGGTTCAGAGAGAGAGCCTCTCTCTAATATCATTACATTTCATCTGATGAAGAATACAATCCAAGTATTTTTTTATTTTTTTTATTTCAATTGGTATTTTCTGATCCCCGAAAGGCCTCCCTTTTATGCACGATTCGCATCATTGACAGCAATGTTTTTTTAATGTCAACGGAATTTCTTTAATCACATTTTTAATAGTTTTGCTTTGCCATTGATATCCAGAGATTGTTAATTATTTATAAAATTTTCAGCAAAATAATCATTCCAATTAGGTTGAATACGGTCTTTTTATGGCTGACCCATCTCTTTAGCCAACACCATTGTTTTCAGTGTTTCATGATGCCAGTTCTTTCCTGTCTCTGGTGACGCTGATACCCAGGCATTTTATCTTTTGAGGGTTTCTTTGGAGTGGGCATCCAGTGAAGTCTTTGTGTTCTGCTTTGGGTTCTCTTCTCCATATTGGACTAGCTTTTCTGTTGGGAAATCTTAATGTCCTAACCAATAGGTAGGTTCAGGCAGATTTTAGATGTGTATTGAACCAGGATTACAGTTGACAATACGAGAACCTGATGCTAATATATACTGCTAGTAAGATATCCTAATTGCACCACTGCATAAAGCCAGTGTTGAGTTTGAAGCACACATTGCAGTGATGTTTGCCCGAAAAAAAACTTTGGGACAGATGTACATGTTCAAATAAAAGTTGATTCTTTTATCATCCCATTATATTAAATTCCTGGTCCAAAAGTAGTCCTCAATTGTACTGATTGTATATGTATTTTTTAATGCAGTGCATATTATAAAAAGTGTTTGCATATAATTACATCAAATACCTATTATGTTAGCTGCTTCCTCATGTTTTGTTTTTTATCGTTTGCAACATTTACATATGTGGTATGGAGCAAATAGTACCCACCGGACTATGCATTGACTTTTAATAAAGTTAAATTAATGTTCAACGCTATGGGATTTGCCTTTATTATATTACATCTAGAACTTATGAGTCAGCCCTTCCAGAAGTCTGACCATTTGACTACTTTACTGTCAGTAAATCATTTGCGGTTTCTAACGATATTAAGATGCACATATATCTAGGTTTCATGAAAAATCGAAATAATCACTGTTTATTCCACATCTTTATTTGACAGAAAAAAAAGCCTCTTGTTCCAAAAGTAAGTTTGAACTCAAATAAAATGGGAGCACGAAAAAAGATTACTCGTCGGAATGGGTCATTAAAAAATACATTTTTGTTTGTCCTTCCTGCCTGTCCTAATTTTTGTAGGTATATAACGTATGTCTTCAAAAGGCACCTGAGATGTTTTTTCGGTGGCTATGTCCAAGCTGTCAAATCTTGCGGATCTATGTACTTACCGCATGGCTATCATTTGTGTAGCTTTGTGGTGTAGTGTGTTGGTCACTTTAATGATTTCCATTTTGCCGTTGTTTTTCATGGATTTGGTTGAAAAGCTCATCCTCCCTTCATTGTGTGTAGAGTAGAATAGAGCCTTGGTTTTTGGTCTGCCCATACTAGCACTGCATGGTGCCTGATCACGGATTGCTCGTCAATTGAACGCTACGTTTGATTTTATATGCTATTGGGCGAGCGTATTGTGTTCTTCCCAGCACGTGCAGCAAATCGGGCGCAGACCAATGTCCCAACATTGCCGGCATCTGCTCAAATGCTCGCCAAACATAGACCTGATATTTTAGCTCATTTGATTTTCTTAAGTTCTCCGAGTCTCCTGATGCGGAGACACTCGCGGATCTGAGCGTTTATATTCTCCGCAGACCGGGATCCCACGATGCGTGACTTCTTCTTTCTCTTTACAGAATTATGTGTTATTGGGTTACGACAGCGTCCCCGCGCTATACATGTTGATGCGCTTATGTAACGATGGATGGGACGTGTTCTCGGTGTATTCCTGAAGCCGCCATCTCGCGGACCAAGCCGCCGCCGCCGCCGCCGAAGAGCAGGGCAGGCGTTCGCTCCACGGCTGCTGCTATGAATGAACTTACCATAGATTAGTTTTTAATGAGCCACTCTGTTATGCATGCTTGATGGGGCATGCATGCAATAAATCTCTTGCACATTTCACCGTACTCCGCGAGGATGTCCTCTGCCCCAGCCAAGAAAAGTGCCTATTTCAGAATGCACATAAACGAATGGTGCAAGCAGTATTGTTTTCACGACTCTTTCTGTTATACAAATCCTGGCTTTTTAAGTTCAACCCTCCTGAATGCTATCAGTCAGGACATGGCAGGCTTTCAAAACACCTAAACTTTACATACCGCATTTTAAATTGCACGGCTGTTTCCTTAATATTTTCTCTTTTTTTTGCTACCAAGCTGTGTGTGGTCAAAGTATTTTTTCTGTAATTTCTCTAGGAAACCCATTTCTTGCTTTTCAGCTGTGTGCAGCAGGCCTGGGTGGCCATTAAACGGTTTGATAGTAGACTGTAGCTGTGAGCCATGCTTTGCAATTTGCAGTATATATAGCTTTATTCTTGGAAATCTCTTCCCGCATTTAATTGCTCCTATTATATATTGTTTTTCATTTAAGTTTATGAAGTAGAAAGGTCTTTCATTTAGTGCAGTTCACCGTCCAAGTTAGGATTTACTATGCATGTGGAACAGAACATCTACATTCTGGGTTAAATGTGATTACGCCCCGCCTTATTTAAGGATTGTCCCCCTTTTCGTTTCACCTCGAACTGCATTCTTTGTAATATTGTTTTTAATATAAATGCTGAAAAGTCATTATTCTGCCATATCACTTATTGATCAAAGGCGTGGTTGTTTTTGGAATGGTTGCCTTTTTTCTTTAAATATGTTTCATTCAATTTGTACCGCTATTGTTCTCACTTGCATACACGGATGTGTCCTGAACTAAAACAGATGCAGCCTCCTATGCTATTTAGAATGCACCTTCCATTCACAATTCAATCATATTTCCACTTTGAATGGGGTTTATTCTGCACTGAAACGGTGTCGTGATAGTTTCCATATTTGCTACTTTTGGTATTCCTGGCTGCATCCACTGAATCACACTCTGTATGTATGATGGCAATTAAGATCTGAGCTGTTTTTTAGTGCTAACTACCACGTTCCACCAGTGAAGCGCTGCAAATGACAGGTGTTGCTTTGCCTAATGACGTTAGCAGGAGTGAATATTTCTGCCAATTACCTTTGCAGGCTGGAACCTGCTGCAGTAGATTTCCCAGCCTTTTTCTGTTTGCTTCGCGCGAAGTATATATGGCATAAAATGAGTGCATCGGTGATGTATTGCCCTTACTCTGCTTTCTAGCAGTCTGCCGCTGTATTCCAGCCAGGAAGACAGGCCGGGTGCGGTGAAGACTTATTAGATGTCCCTTTGCACCCTTCCTGTTATAGAGTTGCCTCATTGCAGTGGTCCCGGTGAGCTAGTTCCTTCAACAATGAGGGTACCAACTGTGCATGAGTGCATACTGCATTTATTTGCCACCTCCCTGTGGGGCGGCTTTCAATGAACAAGTTTATATTGAGTTGCTCAAGACCTTACTTTTTCTCCTCTGCTTTCTGTCTCCCCTGCTGACTTACTTGTCGGCTGCGCCGACTGGTTGCTTGGCTACCCCCAGAGTCTCACTGGGTACCAGGCTCCTCCATGATCTGTCTTCCCTGCACTGCCTCCGGGCCTACCGTGCACTTAGAGGTTGAAACTGTAACCTTCACAGCCCCCTGCCTCCTTGCACTTACACAGAGCATTGCTGCCCTGATTGCACTTCCCCCTTCCCTGGTACGTCCCCCTTCCCTCTGCACTTTTACGTTGTTGCACTTGCACGATCTGAATGATACAAGGCCTAGTAAGATTGTTTGTCTTGTCCTCCCTCTGCCCCCCCCCCTGTCTTGTTGCGCCTAGAAACACTTGTGTACAGGCGCGTTATAAATAACATATCATAAAGCTCATCGGGATGTCCATAAGAGTCTTCTCCATGTGCTCATCGGGTCATAAGTCTAATTGCGCCGTCCAAGACTTTCCACCAGGTCACTTGAGACTTTCAAGGGTCTCAGCCTCTGCTTAGAGACCCTCTCACTCTTTGCTTTCCACCCCCCACACTTCTTCCTCTTGTTCGTTGCCCTTGTACGTCCTTTTCATATTTGCTGCTTTCAGCCAAGAAACACCAAAGTTCCCATCACAGGCCCAGTTTCACGCTTTGGAGGGTTGGCTCTGTCCAGGGTTTCTTTTGGCCCCTTCGTGCATCTAGACGCTGTGTGGCGCCATCCCTTTCACTTTAACCAGACGAAACTTCATTACTCCTCTTCAACAATATCTAAATAGATCAAGGCCACATTTGACCCTCGCTTTCATTTTAAAAACAACTTGCACTCCTGGGTTCTAGTTATCACCTTTCTGTTTCTTCAGATATTTCATATGTGTATGTCTTTTAACACTGATATAATATGCAAGCATTTGCTTCTGCCACTACAGCAGAGGTCTTCAAACTGGGGGCCAAAGGATGTCAGGGGGGGCGTGAATCTTCCCAAAAAGTGACTACAGCAACTGCATTTACTAGGAAACATAAGCAGATATGGTTTCTGGGGGGCCTGGAAACAATATTTGTACTCAAGGGGGGTAGGGGGGCTCAGCAACAATAATTTTACTCAAGGGAGGCTCGGCATACATGGGTTTGAATCCCACTGCACTACAGACTTTGGCAATTTGCTTCAGCACTTTTCCAGCGGGATCCTGCTTTTCGATCAAGCCCTCAATTAGGGGCCTGTGCCATCTTTCAAGGTTACAGCTTCACACTAGATCACATAGTGTGTTGTACATTTTAGATTTTAATATAAGGTAGTTACATATGCAGTGGGGGTGAGGGGGTGGAAGTCTGAACAGGGGTGCGTGGGTGCTCGAAGCATTTTCCCTGGGCTAATTGTGGTTCCCTTTCGTTGCAACCTGCTGGATCTTCTGGAAGTGCTGCGCCGTTTTATCGCCCTTAAACATTGAGAGCGCTTCCCTGCTGGCTGAAATCCCGTGATTTCCTATGGAAACTTTCCATGTTGCAGGGACTTTAAAATAGCAGATTGCAACCATGCCCAAGTAGTTGGACAGCTTGACCTTTGACCTATGGGAACACTCTTTGGCACACGGTGGTCTTCCTCTGGCCCTCGCCAAACCCCTTCACAGGGAAGCATGGACAAGGGATGGGGCTGCGATGCCTATGGCGTGTGCAGGTAGTGAGAGGTCAGACGGTGGGTCTATTTCCCAGGCACCATTACGGCCCACAAAATCTCAACAAATAGAGCAAACTTAAAATTCATACATTCCTTCCCAGTTAGCATAATTTTTGAATGGGAGTATTCAAGTGGAGACCATCTCCACTGAATATTGATGTTGGAAAAGGAAGAGTTTGTGGTGACTGAATTTCCATCAACACTTTGTGCCATTTCTAACACGATGCACTTCAAACGAGATTATGTTTGGAGCCATATTCTCTAAACTCTGCTGAAGGCGCCTGTTTCCAATCAGCAGGGCACCGGCAGGGTGTGAGGGGGCTCCGTGCTGTCATATTTCATGCACAGGGCAGAGTGCGGAGGAAAAGTGCAGACAGATTTTTAACACATCGGTTGCCTGGTTAAAACGCTTCCTGATTTTTCCACAAAGATGTGAAAAGAGCGAAGGCAGGGGGGCATGAATATCCTAGAGGGGCGACTCTCTCCACTGGTAGCAGGCCCTACATGGTCTCTAGCTTTACCCATGCTTCACTACATGTATTGCACCTCTCTGGATACGAACATACCCCCTGATTGTCAGGACTGGCAGGCTTTGTCCCAGAGACCATTGCCAACGTTGCATCTATGCTGGGTCCCCCACATTTGAGATGAATGTAATGAGGAGTCCGCTAAATGTCACTAGGAAAGCCCAGTCTTCGAATGTTTTCATCTGCACAGCTAGCTTGCGTTCGTTTGCACAGAGAGATAGTTTCACGGTGTCAAGCTGCACAACCAGACCGACTTTGTGTTCACCTGCACTGTTAGATTGACTCCCTGTGTTAATCTGCACGCATACATTCGCTCACTATGCTCCCCGGCTCTGCTTCATTGGGCACAGATGCACATTGCCTCCTGCATTCATCTGCATAGAGATTGATGCACCGGGCCTGATTCATGAAAGTGATTTATAATGACTCAATCCCATAGGAAAACATTCTGTGAATCGGGCTTGCTGTGTTCACCTGTACACGCAGATTGACTGGCTTCATCTGCACAGCTAGATTGCTTCACTGCGTTCATATGCATAGATGGAGCGCTTCCTTGTGTACATCAGCGTAGATGGACTCACTGTGTACTTCTGTATAGATCGCTTCACTGTGTTCATCCCGCTAACCAGATTGGGGCTATGCCCATCTGCATAGCTACATTGACTCGCTGTGTTCATCTGCATAGATTGTGATTGGCTCTCTGCGTCCATCTATACGGCTAGATTGATTCACTGCGCTCATCTGGACAAATAGAATGACTCATTGTTTCCACCTCGGGCCTCATTACAGTACTGTTAAACAGAATTACCGTTGCCGCCACTTGGTTCTGCGGATTTACTGCGGGATTTCAAGTGGCGGTAGGCAGTTAAATCTACATTTTTTGGAGCCCATCAGACTCCATGAGGATTTCGATACAATTACTGCTGGATGTAATTCCACCGATTTAGCCATTTTTTGTGGGTGGGCAGGTGGAGTATTTGCCTCCAGCATTTTTCTGGAGGATAATCCTCCACCTTACCACCATATTTGTGGTATGGCAGAGAGGTAATGCAGAGGAAACAGAATTACCACTGCATTACCACCATTTGTTCTGCACCGCTTTACTCGGAATTGAGGGCATTGTGTTAATCCAATTAAATATATTGCTTCATTGCTCTCACCTGTATTGCTAGATTAACTCAACTGTGTTCACCTGTGTCCTCATACGCAAAGTCCAATCCAACAGGCCAACCCGATCCCAGTACACCAACCTTCTCATCACCCCCAAATACAAAAGACAGAAAGCAGGAGGAGCAAGCTTCCCTACCTTAGCTCCTCAATTGTGGAATGCCCTCTCCACCCATCTCAGAATTGACACCTCCTTCTGGTCCTTCAGAATAAACCTAAAAACATTACTCTTCAGGACCAACCCCCTGCAATAGTTGCTTAGGCATTAGCCCAACACCTACTTCACCCCTGCATCCAAATTGTATATACATGTATATAACTGCATTACAGTACCGTGTGTGAATATGTATTTCTGTAACTAGGAAGCCTTCTACCGAACCAACTTGTAACCACCTTCTTAAGTATGCATCTGCGCCTAGTTGCCTCTGGACTTTGAGCGCAATATAAATGAATAAATAAACAAACTGGATTGTCTCATAATACTCACTGCATAGTTAGTTTGTCTCGCTGTGTCCAGGCGTCTCACTTTTTCATCTCCGTCGGTATACTGACTCACTGTTCTCATCTGTGTAACTAGTCTGACTCAGTGTGCCACCAGCATAGATAGATTGCGTCATTGCTCTCACCTGTATAACTGGATTGCCCCACATCCAACTAACCATTGCATATACAAGCTGTTCCTCTCTCCATCTATTAGGCTGTCTCTATCTTCCACTGGCTGCCACTTTCCTCCTCTGCCAACTGTGACATGGTTATAGACCTGACTCTGTCAAGAGGGGATGGGGTATCCCTCGCCGCCTGTGGTGACAAGTGCAAAGGGATTCCCAGAGCCAGTCCTGCCCCAGAGGTGGGCTGTGGCAGATGGAAAGGTTCCATTCCCTATCCTTCATGTGTTGTGAATTAAGTACCACAGTCGATCACCCCATAACTTCACTGCCCAATTCTGGCCAGTTTGCTCCATCTAGAACTTGAAGCATGAGCAGTCATAGCGGTGGAACAGCCAGCGAACAACCCAACGCTGAGAAAGACAGCGATGAGCAGACATAACACCTATCAAGCCTAGCCAAGCCACTACGAGACCCGCACCAGCACAACTCCGGTACTAGCAAGTGTGTGTAGCACTCCAGTGATGTTCACATTATCACTCAGACATTGTACTCACCTGCAAGTGGGCCGCAGAGGAGTTATCTCCTCAAACTTGCATCTCAAAACAGCCGGAACAGACATTGAATGCAGTGGGTTGCCATTGCCTGAAAATGGTAGACCCTTTGTATGTTCTCTTGCCTGTATCTCCTCCCCTGGGAAAAGGAGTTATTTGTTGGCCGAGGTAGCAGCTGAGATACAATGGTGGGGTAAGTGGAGGATAAAAGGGGGCATAGGGTGCAGGGAAGGTGAGGGTTATCTGGGTGAGGTCAAGGGAGAAGGGGCAACAAGGGAACAGGTGGAGGAAGGATGGCATAGAGGTGCATGGAGAATTGAAGGAGTGTGCAATGTGAGGTATTGGTTGGTGAGTGGTACTTGGGTTTGAGCGTGTTCAAGGTGAGTGAATGAGAGTAATAGAGAGTAGGGAGTGAATGATGAGGTAACTGGGAATGTGAAAGGAGGGTGACTGAGGGAGAAGGTGTGGGTGGAGTGAGAATAATGGTTGGGAGAGTAGTCATGCTGGGGAGATTATTAGTAGTTTGTAGGGGGGAGAGTAGTAGAAGTGTGGAGAAGGGGGTGCAGTAAGTGGTGTGCAGAGGCGAAAGTAGGAAAGATACTGGTAGAAAGTAAGAATGAAGAGTGGAGGTCGGTAGTAGAGAGGAACATCTGGAGATATAAGAGGATGTGTGAGTGAGAGGGATGAGAGACAGTGGTTTGAGAAGTAGTGGGAGTAGAAGGAGAACATGGAGCGCTACACAGAGAGGCATATCGGGGGGTAAAAGGAAAAGATCAAGTGAGGCCTGAGTGTCTGGAAGGCACCAACTCCGACATTACATTGTGGAACTTAGATCAACGACTGCCTAGATTATTCCTAGAGGGAATTTTACATAGAGAAGGATGTTAGGCCATCCACAATAGACAACTTCGTAGATAGTAGGGCTTACCTATCTCTAGTGACATACTGGGGTTGATGGACATCTCGGTTAGGCCTTCAATAGACGAAAGAGAGAGGGACGGTGTGTTCTTGAGGCCATCTGGGACACAAGGTTCACAGTTTTCCCTAAGTTAACATCAAACCCTTTCTGCATTCAGACCAGCACCAGGAAGGAAGCGCAATTTTGCAACGCAGAGTTCTCTCACTGGGATCTTCACGCACTGTTCCTTCACACTGTTCAAACCCCCAGGTGAACACTCTCAGAAGCTAACCTCAGTTTAGGTCTGCAAATCAAACAAGAGGTAAGTGCAACCCCTTTGCTCCCTCTTCACCCTCCCCTCCTGATTTTAAATCTACCCGATGCACAATAACGTGCCAAGGAACCACAAAGACAGATTAAGAAAGGAAGGAACGAAGAGGAAATGGACAGATCCTTCTGGAACAACTCCTCCAGATCAACCAACCAAAGATTACGAAGGATCACCATTCTCCTACCTCAGAAGACCACTAATGACCTTCATCTCCAAATAACTCCTGAAACACCAGCAGGAAGTGAGTGAATAGAACTGCTGATGGAATCTCTGAACTATTATACTAGACACTACGCTAACCCAATGGCCTCGTCTTTTCCCCCTTGGCAACCATCCAATCTAATAAATCCACAACCACAGGAAGCAACGCCTACTACACCATAAATTGGATAACCCACATTACCCAACTTGCCCCCACAGGGAGGATAAAAGGATGAGGTAGACCCCACAAAGAAGGTAGTCGGCCTTTATGAATTTGTACACCTCAACAGGAAACATCCTGATACAGATCTAAATCACCAAAAATGACCTGCCAGCATCCCTCTAACTAACCAGACACTCTGCAGTGATCGGCACCAGATGTCTCCTGATTAAGGCACGCTCAATATCCAAGTACTCCACTGACACCTTTGACCTACTCTCAGAGGATCAGACTCACCTGCTGTTCAAAATGGAAACATGGCTCTCTCTTGGCCAGTCCCCATTTATGTGCAAGGAGAATTCGATTGGGCTTCAAGATCACATGTGCTAATTGTACCCATAACTTAGAATGGGGAGTAGCACTAATTCACAGGCATTGTATCAAAGTCTCTATGACTGCCATTGACAGCATCCCTGTAAGTCGCTCCCTCTTATCTGCTCCATCACCCACACCTTATCACTAAGTTTCCTGCTCATATACAGTCCTTCCTACAGTGCAATCCTCTCAGACAGACTCGCTGATGCAGCACCAACATGTCAGTGACTCACCAATTTCTAACCATAATCAAAGACTACAACATCTGGCTTGAAAGAGAAGACAACCCAGCCACTAAATCCTTTGCTATGAAACAAAAGGCGTCCTGCCACAACTATTTTTCTGTGCCATTCTCTTATTTGTGTAGGCTTTCTAGTAATTTCTTAACTTTTTTTCCTTTCAATAAGGGGCAAGTGTCAATCTGCCCTATCTCGTCCACAACGGAGCTGGAGATGCATTTGTCAATTCAATTGTACAAGAAACATTACCAGTTCTACAGAAATTGTTCTGGCATTTATTAATTTACCAAAATGCTAGTAAGTCAGATACACATTCTGATTAGCATTCTTTTTCTTTTTTTTTCTTTTCTCTTTGTAATTTTAGACCAACAACAAAGCAAATCAACGTGCAAGCCAAGGGGCAAATTTGCTCAAAAAGTACATAAAAGTGCAATGTGATTAACATAAACAGTATGATTCATACAAAACATCAAGTGTGTAGAGCATAGTGAGGACTGTAAAAGCGTCATTTGCATTAAGTGACCGTTTTTGAGTCAGAGTCTACACAAACCATTACTACACTACAGAGCAAGACCTCTTAGTTCAATTCCAGAGTTCCTATCAAGGTGTACTTAATATACGTCCTTTGTCTTGACCTAATAAGTGTCAATTGCTGGGCAAACAGGTGACCAATACTCGGGCTTACGTCTGGGAATATGTCACTGGGTAGATTAAGTAGACTGTTGGGCACATGTGTGCTTTGACCTTTGACGTTTCGGCTGTGCAATTGATGAGCCTTCTCCCAGGCCACTGGTTGTCTCTAAAGGGGGACATACAAGTACATTATGTTAGTAGAGGGATTGTGTTGGTCTCATCTGTAATGTTTCCGGGGGTGGACAGTGAACATACTTAATTATCGTGAGACACTAACAATTTTCGGGAGAGGGAAATCTTTTGTGTAAAAACAGGGCACCACTGACCTTGTCTGAGTCCCATGCGGGGACGTGCTAAAAATAGGGTCAACACTAGTTGGTTTAGGATAGCACAAATCACACACTCTTTAATCCCACATGTACAGTCAAAATACTTTGCATGGGGATCACTTTTAAAAACATGTTGCACCTTGAAAAATGACCTATCGTACGCTTGGGACGATACTTTACATGCAGTTGAATTGCAATAATAGGCAACACCTTTATTTTTGCAAAAACAGTTTCAAACATTCAGCGCTTTGAATTTTTAATCCCCCTGCACGCTAGGCAATGCTAGCAGTGTTGGAACACAACAGACTTTTAAAAACAATATATATATATATATATATATATATATATATATATATCCTTCTTCCCTTGACCACAATGCCACGAAGAATCTCTCTTCTACCAACGGTCATTTTCCCACTCTCAGTAGAGAGTGTAATTTTATTTATTTATTTGTTTGTTTGTTTTGCATTTTTAAAGCGCTCACACAGCCCATTGGCATCGAGGCGCTGTTACAGGAATTGCTCGTTTTTTTAGTTTTTTTTTGTCTTAGTTGCTTATTTATAACGCGCTTAAACACCCAGAGGTTTCTAAGCACGGATCAGGGGATCGGACCTGTGTTGCTTCGTGTCGTCTTGCTTCCAAGGCGCTCACGTTTCCGCTAAGCTATCCTCCCGGGACATTTTCCAATAAGGGACTTAATTTAATTTTGGCAAGACACTTTTCTGCCCTTTGCTTTAGGGCAGGGTCTGTGGAATAGTGCACAGTTAGGAAATTCGTTTCAACACCCCTTCGATGAAGGGAATTTTGGGGTTGGCAATTAGAAATAGGAATACCCAATTACTTTAACAGAATATATTTCTGTTCATGCTGGAAGCGATGTTGATTTAGATTTTCATGAAAATCACCTCTGTTGGCTATAAAGTTAATGAAAGTATTATTTAGTAATAATACTAAGGATCTGCTTAGTCTACAACATCCAAACAATAAGGGAAAAGGTGAATCAAACCGATCCCCACAAGACTTTCTCTGGTTGGACAGGTTAGTTACATAGAATCTCTGTGGGATTCGCGCTCAGACAAAAGACACATCCTTGGGGCTCCTGGATATCTCATTGGGAAAGGACAGGGATCTGGTCACATGGCCTCAGTCATGGGTAGCTTTCAGCATCAATCCCGTGATTTGCCTTTCCTTGTATGGGCCCAGCTTGCGTCTATCCCTGGTTTCCTCCAATTCCTGTTTCTCAGGCAATGTTAATTCTCCCCCAATTCTTTCCAGCAGTTCCCACTCAGATGATATCAGACTGCTCTGCTTTCCCCTTTCTCCATTGTGCGTCACCTTACAAACCCATAACCACACCCCAAATGATTAAAATTAGGACGGGCCTGCTTATTGAATCTTGATTGCGATTGGACCTCTATTCTGACTCCCATTGCCATGATTGGTTCCTGAAATTACAAGAATCATGCCAGTGAATTTGACTCCTCCCATCTGCAGTAGCATTTTCAAACTTTCAAATATGCAGTGAAAAACTACAACCTGGCTAAAAACCTTCATTTACAAATAAACATCCTATAATATCTTTTTTTGGCTTTGTCTGATCATGCCAGACTTAATGAAATGTGTCCTGTGATGGCACGAGGTTGCAGGTTCTAATGACAGTTTTTTGTAAATTAAGGAAAAATTATCAAATGTAATGTCACAAAATTTTACATAGTTAAATCATTAAAAAAACTCATCTTCCGAAATCTCTGCTTTATGACATGTTTTGTGAAGTCATAATCACAGTTCAGGTTGTAACTCTTGTTCCCAAGGTCGAAATTTTAGGAGAGTTGTCACTACTGTTAAGTTTGATCATAAGCTTATTAATGATACTTGAACCATTATTATATAACTCATGGTTCCTGAGAAAATTAACAAAATATGATGTCCATCTAAACCTGTGGCGATCACTTAATTATACATATGAGTTCTATAAACAGTACATTTTCTTCTCCACTTAGATGTAGATCCAGACATATGTTTCTTTTTGTTTACCAAGGATGGTATAAATCCATTAACATTCTTTTTCCCTGGGATAATGCCCATCTGTTGCTTATCTTTAAGAGCAGAGAGGATTGCTCCACCCAATGCTCCTGGGAAATCCCTCTGGGACAGGTCTGCTATCGTTATCTCTGAGCAGAGACCACAAATTTGGATTTTATTTTCAAGGATTTTTCAGAGTTGAACCCATTAGGGGCTGCCTTTATTTACACAGTTGTTTAGCACCTCAACCCCATAAATTCCTTCCAGGTCACTGCTGTGGCTTCAAAGAAACTGTCCAAATAATAGGTTGAAGGCCACGGTTTGAGTGTTCAGAACAGGCTGAAGCCAATTCTTCTGAACATAAACTGGTGATTTAAAAGGCCTGTTTGTATCTATTACATGGCCCCTTTCAATCAGTTGCATTTATTACATGTGACAAGCCTGCTTGCAAATTATTGCATTTTGTCATAGTCCATCTTTAAATCATACTTTATATTAAACTGGCGCAGGCACTGGAGTTTCACTGGTAAACAGTTCCTTTCAATCCAGCTCCAATTGTCTTCATTTTAATGGCAGCTTTTGTCTTTGCGAAGAATGCATTTCAGTGTCTCCAAAGAAAATAGGCCTAATTTCTTTCAGCCTTGTCGTCCGCCAATGGCAAACTTTATTTTAGTCTTCCTGTTTCTAACATGTATTTGGCAACACTGAACTTTCAATGCTGGCCTTTCAGTCTGCTAGTCAGAAGTGTGCTTTCAAATTCCAGGACAGTATTTCTGTATTTGTAGGTCCCAGTCAGCCAAACAGAGTTTCCTTTTGTCTTGGGGCTACTTTTAAACCCCACAAATCCACCTATCTATACCATTCGCAATATTCACGGAAGTATCATCCCTCACGGAACGATCCATAGGGCCCTTATGATAGGACCATAAGACATACCTATTAAGACTTTATTGCAGAGATGAGAAGCAAACAAACCAACCTTTTCTATGAATAGATGAGCAACTGCACCAGGTGACAAAACTCAACACAGTTTTATATACAGCTTGAGATCAGATTCAGTTAGTGAGGCAAGTTGCAGCGGTTAGACAAGGGAAGGATGCTGATCAGATAGTCTTACCCATAAAGCCAGGTGTTCAGGTGTTTACGGAAGGCCAAGTAGAATTGTTCTGACCGCAGGTCGTGTGGGAGGGCATTCCAGAGTTTGGTGGCAATGGCAAGGAAGCTGGAACCACTGCTTTAAATAGTCTGAATTTCAGCATAGGCAGGCGGTCGGTGTAGGCTTTTCTCATAGGTCTCACTGATTGGGGTATGGCAAATTCTGTTGTGAGGTAAGATGGTGCTGAGTTTGACAGGCATCTATGAGTGATTGCTATAGTTTTGAAGGCAATTCTGTCTCGTATGGGTAGCCAATGGGCCTTTCTTCTTTCCCCAGTGATGTGTGCTTTCCTAGGGATATTAAGGGCAGCACGAAGAGCATTGTTATGTATGAATTGCATTTTCTCTGTTAAAGGTAGATTTCCCTATGAATAGTGCATTGAAGTAGTCCAGTCGAGAGCCACTGATTGCTCTTGCAATAGTTGGAGTGCTATCAGGGGATAAGAACGGTCTAGATACATTAATGAATTTGGAGGTGTATGCTGCTGAGGATGCGATAGTGTTCACTTGGCGATTGAAGGTGAGTGATGCATCTAGGTATATGCCCAGTTTTTTGACTGACGAGTAGGTAGGGATAGTAAACCCCTTAATGGAGAAGGTGCTGTACCAGGAGTCGAGGTATTTTAGTATGTTGGCTGAGCCAACAAGTAAGATTTCCGTCATGTCGTCCAGGTCTGAATGGATTGGTAGACTCCGTTTAAGGCGGTGGAGTCAGTGTCATGGTTGCCCAAGAGTGGGAGGAGGATTTGCGAATCGTCTGCATAGTTAGCATATTAGATGTCTATAGAAGCTAAAAGGTTGAAGAGAGGTTTTGTAAAGATATTGTAGAGCATTGGGGTAAAGCAAGATCCTTGGGGAACGCCACAGGAAATAGGTGAGGGGGTGGCACAAATGTGGTCAGAGAAGACTTTCATGGTCCTGCCTTCTAGAAATGAGGTGACCCAGTCTGTGGCTTCCGGCGAGAAGTTGGGTGCTGAGGTGAGTTGTTGGCACAGGATTTTCTGGTCGACCAGGTCGAACGTCGCTGAGAGATCCAGCTGCAAAAGGAGGGCAGGTTTACCTCTGTCTCTGATCTCGTCAAGCTGGTTCTTTAGGTCGAGAAGGGCCAGTTCAGTGCCATGGCCAGATTGGAAGCTGGATTGTCACAGTCCCAGGATGTGGGGGATTTCTAGGTTGTGAGGAAGAACGGGACTGTGGTGGTAGGTCTGTAGTTTGTAGGTGTGGCTGGGTCTAAGGTGGGTTTTTTGAGCAGGGGTAGAACCCAGGCCTGTTTAAGGGATTCTGGAACCCAGCATGATGCGAACAACTCATTATTGAATTTAGTGGTAAAGGGGGTTAGGAAGTCGGTGCAGTCTTTGATGAGGGCAGTTGGCCAGGTGTCCTCTTTGCATCTAGATGGTTTAAGCACTTTCAGTATAGTGGAGACTGTTTGGGTGACCAGGTTGAAGTGGAATTGGGGGGGTTATCGGTTGGCTTCAGCTCTAGCTGTGGGGAGGAGTGTGTAGGTTGTGGTGAATGGATGCTAGCCTGCCATTGATTTTTGCTTGGAGGGTTGCTGTTTTGTCGAGAAGGGCATTTTGAATAGCCGTGCAGCACAATTCATCTTTAGAGAGGTTGGAGGGAGTGGTAGTGGGGGATTTTAACTCCCTTAGAATAGTGAAGATCTCATGAGTGTTGGATTTGGCATTGTTTATCCTGGTGTTGTAGGTGGTTGATTTGGCCTGAAGGATGATTTTCGCAGCAGTTGCGAATTGTTGCTTGTTAGTGTCGGAAGGGCCATTCGTCAATTGGATTCAGCTGTGCGTTTATTGGTGCGTAGTTCTAGGAGGGCAGGTGTGAAACGTGCCTTGACGTGGGAGTAAGGTTTAGATTTGCATAGGGCCAGGGGGGCTACTGGGTGTAGTGCTTTGAGCAAAGTTGTGGCATAGAGTTCCACTAGGTGCTCAGGGTCTGAGTCAAATGGAGTTTCATATTGTAGTAAATCGAGGAGGGATGAGATGTTGGGTTTCGTAAGCTTGCGAGAGCTTTGTGCAAAGGTGGGAGGCAAGGCAGCACGGGTGTGTGTGAGAATGGTGACCACAGTTATTGTGATAGTAATTGCATGATGATCAGACCAAAGGACTGGTTGATTGGAGAGGATAGAGATATTGAAGTTAAGATCAGAAATCCAATCCAGAGTGCGGCCTTTGGAGTGGCTAGGAGTAGCCACGCAGTGGTCGAAACATAGGGCACTAAGTGAGTTAGCTCGGGAGGTGGTATTTTGGTCAGTGGGGTCATTGAGTCCTAGTTTAGATCTCAAAGGAAGACACGTTTAGAGGTAGGTTTAATGTTGGTGTTTAGGGTGTGGAGGAGGTATTCTTCGAAGGAGTGTAATGGGCCTGGGGGCAGTATATTAGGTGGAGCGTGATTGTTGTTTTCTGAGAGCAGCAATTTGGCTGAGAGTATATCGCAGTGGGTAGATAATGTCGAATTTGTTTGTCTGATGGGCAGAGAGTCTCTAAATATTAGAGTTGCTACTCCTCTAGATTCAATTATGTTGCTCTGGATGATGGAAATGCTGGGTGGTATTGCAATGGACAAGGCACGTTATTGGCTATGATGAGGTTGTGGATGTCCAAGGGGTGAGCCTGGATGGATCTTGCGTTAACTAGTGTGTAAATCGGGGGTGCTGTTGGCTTAAATGGGGCTTGTCTTGGGTTGGATTTGTTTTTATGGGCTTTGTAGGGCTGATGGGAAACTGGGAGAATCATGCCAATGTTCTAGGGTTGTTTTCTTAGGGTCTATGATGTTTACAACTGAATGACCTCTGTCCTGGACACCATTGCTCCATAGACACCTTTTAAAAACTCTCCAAAGAAGGCACTGGCAAAATGGTTCACCCCAAAACTAAAGAACTTGAAAAAAGAAAATTGTATAGAATAGAAAATCTGGAGGAAAAACAACATATACATGAATAAATCAGCCTATCATCCACAGCTATGCTTCTACAGGACAGAAGTCCTCAAAGCCAAGAGATAACACTACAAACAATGCATAGAATCTGCACAATGCAGTCAAAAGGAAATGTTTAAGATAATCCAAGAATTCACAAACCAGACAGCTGCAATTAATGCAACCCCTACACCAACTCGTGCAGTCAATGAATGCATAGAGGCTCATCTCTACAGAAAGATCCTCCAAACCTAAGAGCACCTGAATAACAAAGAACATTCACCACTACCCTCCAACGGTGCACCACCCACAGCCATTCCTCCTCCCTCAGTTCAATCCTTCCCTCTTTTCTCACGACAAGGACCTTCCTGGCTCCATTGACTCCTGCAACCCTACAGGTTTGCAGAAGGATCCATGCCCTCCAAACTTATTCAAATTGATCACAAAACATAACTGACTCTTATATTTCTATCCTTCCCCATCACTGCGAGTGTTCCACCTCTACCGTCTACCTACATCGGATCCCTGCTCAAATAATCCACAACTGACCCAAGTGATCCAGTAGCTGCCGCCCCACCTCAAACACCCCTTTCAATGGAAAAGTACTAGAAAGATGCAAATATGTCCAACTGCTGGACTTCATAGAAACAACTTCTTGGCTGAGGCACAAGATGGCTTCAGACCATATGGGATACAGAATCAATCTGGGAAGTAAGCAAGAACAACACCGATGAAAACCCAGAGTACACTCATTCTTCTGAATCTGTCGGCTGCTTTTGTAATCTGTGCTGTAGCACCTTGAAGCATTTTGGGTGCTAGATAGAATTACCAATAATGATCTCGGCCCCAAATAACCGGACAGACTTGAAGAATATAGCAAAGTACTACTTTCCGCATAAAATAAAGTAGGGCAATCTGGTGAACAAAACAGACTGTAACACACACACACACACACACACACACACACACACACACACACACACAGACACAGACACAGACACACAGACACACACAGAGACACTCTCTCTCTCTCTCTTGATTATACAAAGGTTTTATACCTCAATATCCGTCATCTATGATAGCATCCTACGTGGCAAACTGTAAAACATATTGGAGGGATTGGTTAGGGGAACCTATATATCATGTAAGTATTAATATTACGGATGCCCTTTATCTGGTGGGCATGCCTTGAACGACCTCTTAATATGTATGATAACGATTATAGCACAATAAATGGCAGTGGCTTGGCCTATGCAACATTGTATAGCCTGTTGCTACATAGACCCTCTAATTGGTTGGCATGCTCTCCCAACCTTGGCCTTTTGTCTCGTTGGCAGCACGTAAGCAAAATGGAACCCAGGTGCTGAGAGTAACATCAGACTACTCCCCACTTTCCCAATTAGTCCATAGTCTCTCATCGGTCTGGCCCTAAGCCAAGGCTTCTCCTTTGTAGATGGCCTTGCAGCCTGTTCTCTATTCTGCGATTTTTAAGGGAGTGTAGGTACGCCATTATCTCCAGTCTGGAAGTTAATGAATAGCCCTTGTTTTCGACTTCTGAATCACATGTGAGGAGACCACAAATTTGACCATTTTGACCTTCTATTTACTGTTATTTTATTCAATTTTGCTTGGTGTCATTACCCCTCTTAGCCTCCAGAGACTTGCTCACTCCACCTTGCATAGGCCTTTTGCATATTTAATTGTCCAATACTTGGCTCTTTCAGGTGATTTCCTTTTAATTTAATCTAAGAAGAATATGTCTTATGTACATGGCCTATGCTTTTGACTCCTCCTGTGCCTTGCAATTATTCCTTGAAGTAGCATCCTTGATCCCAGGCCAATAGACTCTTCTTTATTCCTCACACAAAGCTGTTTTCTAGTGCCTCCTGAGTCTGCAGCCCTGGTCTGCCTCTGCGGTAGCTTGATTTGTTTACATATGAGTGCAGCGTCCATCCTTCCATCATGGCTGCCTTAACCACGTTCTGTTTCCTTCTGCAGCAAGCTTCTATATGCCTTGTCTACCTTGCGATTCTGCGTATATGCACTTATTAGTCAGCAGGTTACTTTATCTTCTTTGCATATATGATGTCCTCATATTCGATTACATGTTTTTCTTGTTACTTCAGTTACATCTTCATTCTTTAAGTATTTGCATATCGTTTCAGTGCGTCTTCGTGTTTGTTCCTCATGACGTCACTCTGCCCATGTCTGATTTCACTTATAGCTCTATGATGTCCAATATTGTGTGCCTTAATGCTTCCACCTTTTGAGTGCAAGGGTACTTTCAATACGGTTCACTAAGTGCATATCGTCTCTCATACACTGATGTGGTACTAGGATGATACCTGGTGTCCCACATAGGGCTCTTCTCCTGCTATTTCCAGTATAACGGAGGTGAGGGGCGGGAGCTAGATATGGCGTTTCCACCTTCTCCTCTGCAAACCACGTCGGGCTAAACCTCAGACCTAACAAAGCAAAACTGATGATTTGTAACCCTTTATCTTCTATAACTGCCTCAATCCATTGGCCTGAAGAGATAGGCCCATGCCACTACCATCCTCCATGGTACGGAATCTAGGAAGCACTGTGTACAATGGTCTCATATTTGAACCAGAGGCGAGGGCCATTGTGAGAAACTGCTTGTTTAAGCTGTGCACTATATGCCACAACATACCCTACTTAATGTTCACGCACAGTACCATGACTAGACTACACAAACAGTACAGTCCAAAACGCAGCAGCCAGACTGCTCCTCAAGTTGAAAAGACTTTAGGGTATCTTGCCAGCACAATCCACACCTCATTGGCTTCATGCCAAAAAGAGGCTATGTTCTAAAATCCTGCACACTGCCCACCGCTCGTACATTGGAAAGGTGCCTCTACCTTTCAAAAGGATGTTTCAGCACTACAAGCATTCCAAGAGTATTGTTGCACTGGTCATCGTCCCCAAACTTCAATAGAAAAGGACAGCGAGGATCCTCATTCTCCCTTCCGGCCAAAAATCTCTGCCACACCCTACCAAGACATCTCCACATGGAAGAAAACAACCTGACATCTAGCAAACAGCTCAAGCCATGGCTATCCATCTAACTGATCGGGTTGAAACAACAATGAACCAAGAGCCACTCAACAGGCAACCACTGTTACCTAAGCACACGAAGTATGTGGAGAAGGTATCTGACTAAACCAATCCATAATGTTAATCCAACTTAATTAGACCTTTTCAAACACCGCTCAAAAACCTCTCTTACCAAGCAAAAGTTTAATGGGTGTTTTCTCTCATAAACTATATCTCACATAAACATCTTTAACCCTAAAATCGAAACCCTATCTAAAATCTGATTCCTATACTTATGCCATGCAAACACAGAGTCCTCCAAGAATACGACATTCACCAAACTGTGGATCCCCCACTTGCACAGGATCTAGCAGCATTCCTTCAACCCAAGAAAGGGCTCTATAAACGAAAGCCAAGAAGCAGCCTAACCTCTCCTCTTCCTCCCATCCCTCTCCCCCCTCTGCTAACTCCTCACTGCCAAATATTGCAACCTTACAATTCACTTGCTTCTCATCAGATGACACTATGGGTCTAGTGTAGTTAAACATAGACCAACAAAATAAACACCACAAGTAACCAAAGCTGCCCTTACTGCTAGCCTGCCCCACTATATAAACCTCTCCCAAGAACACAGCATCGACACATCAGCACATGGATACTTCTGACCTGCAATCTTTAACACCACATGACATATGCCTTCCCTCTAAATCACTAATATCACCCACCCCCTCTTTTACAGAGCCACATGCAACGAGGCAAACACTACTGGCAGATGGATGCTATATAAGACCACTCACTTTACCTTCCCTTACATGACAGCAGCTTTGATTTTTTCATTGGTAGCACATAATGCAAAACAATTGGGTCACTAATCGGAGAGTTACAGGGATACATGTTGTTTTAGGAATCAGATCATTCAGCACCTGGCGTCCCTCATTAACTTCCTTCCTTCACCTGCCTCTCCCCCTACCATACTCTCTATCCCTCACCCTCTAACTGGTGTACCACACCCCTGTACTCCACCTCAGAAAACCTTCAAAGGTGCTTTCCTGGCTACTCTTAATGAGTGCTCAGCCAACAAACACTCCACCGACATCTGCCTCCTTCTTCACCGACATCTGCCTCCTTCTTGAAGACACTGACCTCGACATTCTTGCTCTTACCGAGACATGGTTCAATGCCAGCCCATTCACTGCTTGTTACTCCTTTCTCCCAGATGGCTTCAAGATAATTTCCAAACCACAACCACACTGTGCTGGCGGTGAGGTTGCCCTTACCTTCCCTGAGTGGGTTCCTTCCTCCTCCATACCCAACGAGTCCTACTCTTCCTTTGAGAGCCTGGTCTGCAAGTTGGCCATCTCTCCCTCCTCCTCCTCCTCTGATCATTGCCACTATCTACAGGCCCCGGCACTACCGCCCTGTTCTCTGAATTGACTGATTTATGTTCCTCTCAACCACCTCCAAACTCCTCCTCTTGCAAGATTTCAACATCCAGTTGGACTCCCCTGTCAGAGTATCCACTCTCGTCTTTGACCTCTGCACTTCTGTATCCCTCTCCATTCTTCCTTCTGGTCCATCCCACTCGGCTGGACACACTCTGGATGCCCTCATCCACTTCGACCTTTCTCTCCCTCCCTCTGGTCACACCACTCTCTTGGTCAGATCATTCTCTCCTCTCCGGTCACCTGGGTCCCCTCAGCCCTCTGACCACACCTCCAAAAGCCCTGCCAACCTCGTTCATGAACATCCGTCTGATGAAATGAGTGTCAACTGCTGCCTTCAAATCCACCTTCATCCCCCCTGCCCCTCCACCCCACACTCTACCACGGACTCTGCTCTCAGCAACCTCCATTTGGCCATTACCAACACCCTTGACATTCTTGCCCCAGTCATGAGGATCCGCCTGAAACCTGCCCCCAAGCGTAATAGCTGGTACGACTCTGAACTTGCAGCCCTGAAACGCAAGTGCAGAACGGAAGTGGCAATCCTCCAGTTCACCCTGTGACAAACTCCTGCCGCCTGCTCCAAAGGCAATACAGAATCTCTATCCGTGCCAAAAAAAGGGCCCACATCCAGGCACGGGTATCTTGTGCATCCAACATCACGGCTGAACTCGTTCAAATCTGCAGGGAACTAGCCAATGCTTCCACAGTCTCTTCCTCCCCTCTTCCGCAGTCTCCTCCTCCCCTCTTCCGTCACAAGCTCTCAATAACACACTGGCCACACACTTCACCAATAAAACCCTGGACATTCTGAGCACCCTTGCTACCCTCTCCCCCAAACCCTCCCTCACTCATGCCTCCTATTGCCTCCCACCCTCCTCCTCCTCCTTCTCTTCTCTCTCTTTCTCCCCTCCTTCTCCACTGTCACACCTGATGAAGTCAACAGAGTTGTCTGCTCTATGAAGGTCTCATCCAAACAGGTTTCCCCTTGCTCCTCCCGAACTATCTGGGACAACATTGGCTCTCTTGCCCCTGCACTCGATTATTTCTGCAAACACTCTTTTGCTACTGGATCTTTCCCCTCCTCTCTCAAGCACTCCCTTGTGCGCCTCCTCGCAAAAAAGCCTTGAGCAGACCCTACCTGTCCAGTCAACTACCCCCCTATCTTGATCACCCCCTTCCTTAGAAAACTGCTGGAGAAGCTAGCCTTTCCCCAACTTACCTCACACACTGAACTTGTTGGTGGTCTCCACGACCATCAATCTGGATTTCAAGCATCCTGAGGCACGGAAAGTGATCTTCTGAACACCAGTAAAGAACTGCTTGCATATCTGGACTCTAACTCTCCAGCTGTCCTCAACTTACTCAATCTCTCCTCTGCCTTTGACACAGTCAACCACTCGATCCTCATAAAACATCTCCATGAAACCCTGGGTATCTCAGAGCGGGCACTGGACTGGCTGACATGCTCCCTAACTGACTGCTCGTCCCAAGTCATTCTGGGCACCTTTTCTTCATGTACCTCCTCCACCTGTGGTGTCCCCCAAGGCTCAGATCTCTCCCCCTGGCTCTTTAACACTTACCTTGCTCAGCTGGCACTTCTCATTTCCTCCTTTTCCCCTAACCTCCAGTGTTATGCAGTTGACACAGTTCTTTTTCAAACTTCCTGCTGACCCTCTTGCATCTTGCATCATCCTGTAACCACAAAAGTGATGGGTGGAAGGTTTTGAATGAATCTGAACCACTGGCATTGCTCTGGGCATCCTACCACACCACCGTTATTTAGCCTGTCTGCACCATTGCTAAAGGGGTCCAGCCATATGCAAATCAGTCAGGTTCTGCCACCAATGATAGCAGCCCAGCCCAAACTGCTAGGCTAGGTCCCCTCGGCACGGAAATACAAAAAACCCCAGACATTTTTCAGCCTTGTTTGGCCTCCTCAGTGAGGTAAAGCTTGGCTCCCAATGGCGCAGCAAGCAAGGGACCCAAGTCTGGGCATATCCTCTCTCAAATAGTGAGATAAACTATAACGACAAAAGTGAATGGGTGGAAGGTTTTGAATGACTCTGAATCACTTACATTGCTCTGGTGCACTTCCAATGATCTCTGCCTCAATACCAGCAATACTGAGATCCTTCCTATTGGGACCCCTGCTCCCTCTTTCTTCCCGTCACTCTGGCCATCCTCTATGGGCTCTCCCCCTTCTACATCTGAAACCAGAAACCTTGGAGTCCTCTTTGACTGCTCTCTCCTTCCTACCTCACACTCAGGACATTGCCAATAAGTCCCCCTTTCAACTCTTCCATCTCAAAGGAATTCTCCCTTTTCTTGCGTTCTCCCAGAAGCTCAATGTTACCCGAGCCGGGTTCTCGATAGGCTGCAATAGCCTTCTACTAAATCTACCCTCTTCTACTCAATGACCCCTCCAGCTAATCCAGAATAGGGCAGCAATACTTGTCCTTGGCTTCAAGCCCAAGGACTGCATCTCCTCTGCTCCAAAAACCCTTCATTGGATCCCGGTTGCTGCACAGATTAAATTCAAATCCCTCTGCATCATCCACAAGGCTGCTTGGGGCCAGGAACCACGCTACCTGCAACTTTCTCTTACTAAATACTCTCCCTCTAGACCGCTACGCTCCAATGGCACCAACTCTCTGTGTGTAAAGCATTTAGCTAAAAAGAGTGCCGGTGGACGATCTTATGGAACAGCCTCCCCCTTCCTCTTAATCTTGAGCAGGACCTCCTCAAATTCAAGAAGCTCCTCAAGGCTTTCGTCTTCACCTCCTCCTTCCCCTGCTCTGCTAATCTCAGTCATTGTGTCCTTCGGGGTCCTGGCCTTCCACACCCAATCACCTCAGCCTCTGCCAACTCACTGCACTTGCCTCAGCACCCACCTGCCTTTGTCATGTATGCTTGCACTCACCTACCAAATGCGGTCCACACCGCATGGATCTTACTATACTAGGCACTTCACCTGCTGCTCACCCACAAGCGCAGACACTGCAGCGGCTTCCCCCACTCCCACTTCCCTTCTTCTCTCTGCACTTGCATGTTCTGAATGCTCAATGGCATAGTATGTTTGTCTGTATCCTTCCACTGCATTTATTGTTTCCAATCCCATGGTGCCTCCCTGTTGCCCTGTGGGCGCTTTGAAACAGAATTGACCTGCTGTATAAGTGCTTAACAAATGCACAATAAATAAATAAATAAATAAATAAAAACTGCAAGTCAAAGATAAACACTGTGACAAAGTTACTTCTGCACTGCAGGAGCTAAGGATGAGTAGTGGGTAAAGTGCCTACTCAGCCGCCACACTTCTACAAATAGTGTTCCCATATATAAATGTAAAACATGCACAGCTGAGAGATATACCTCCTTCATCTTGTGTGGAAGCAGTGTGAATGTGATTCAGTAGCAACCCAAATAGCAAAGTACAGAAATCCAAAATAAAGAAACTGTCGGAATGTCCATCTATACAAATATATATTCTTTTTAAGGACACCAATGTACAAAAAACGGCATAAAAAATCTCACCCTGTAGAGAGAATTTTCAAAAGCTAGTAAGATGCAGTACTCTGGGTAATGAAACCGGGGTAAAAAGTAATTCAGCAACCACAATGCATTTAAAAGTATATGGCTTTCAGTGGAAAGGCACAAAACGGTCTCTGGCCAGCTCTAAGATCCCAAATGTGGACCCGGAGGACAGGGCCTCTCAAAAGTACTTTTGTAATTGCTTGGCAGTTCGATAGCATCAAGCCAGACTCCGAGCTGTTGTGCCTGCGGGTCGAATCGTGTCTGGGGGCATCAAGTCTTGGTTACCCAGGTGTCATGTCGGCATCAAGTCAGGTTCGAGTGGGTTCTGAAGTAGCATCGAGCAGTGCTCCTTTAAATTACCTACTCACCTTTCCCCCTACCACTCCACTCACACACGCACAGTACGACTTATTCTCACCAACCAATTTCCCACTTAGCCAATCACCAATGACACACCACCTTTAGAATTCTCCTCTACACTGCTCTGCACCATCATTCCTCTGCCTGGTCTCTTGGCCAGCTCCCATGACCTTGCCCGAACCAACAACAATTTCCTGCCCCCCCCTTTATACTGCCCTTCTTCCCCACCTGTTCCTCATGCCAATCTTTCCCTGTTCTCATTCCTAGGAGGTGGTACAAACATCAAAAGACATGAAAGGGGTCCGAGTCCTGCCCCTTTCCCTGCCCTTGTTCCATTTGTGGGTCCGCCTTGTCTCCTGAAGCAGCTAGATGGGGTCTTTTTTGATAGAGCAAACAGCAAGAGTCTCTTGTGACAATGCTGCTACTGAGGGTTTTGTTCTGACTTGTGGGGTCCCTCAGGGCTCATGCTTGTCCCCCACGCCTTTTAATATTTTTCCCCTGCCTCTTTTCGATCTGTTGGACTCCAATCATGTGATGTATGCAAACGATGCTGACAACATCCAGTGTCTTATCCCCTCACTGGCAATCATGCGGCTGACTCCCTGACTACCAACACCACTTATAATCTGATATATAGGTGGATGCTGCTTAATGGCCTGGCTCGTAACAACTCGGACAGAAATCATGATTGTGGGCACTGCCCAGAAACTCTGTAAACTGGACCCCGCATTCCAAACCTTCAAAGTAGTCGAATGCTCTCTCAAAACATTTACAAAGGTGAAGACCCTAGGAGGAGTTCTGGTCCAAGAGCTGAGCATGAAAGCTCATATTAGTCATCTTATTTCCTGCTCCTCTTATTATATCCGGCTCCTGGCACAAATCTGGCCCTTTCTAGATGCAAGCAGATGTGCCACTCTGGCTCGAGCCATCAGCTCGGTCCCGCTTAGACTACTGTTCTAGCCTCCTACAGGGGGTAAGTCAGGGGTGACTGAATAGCCTCCAGGTTGTGCAGAACAAAGCTGTCCGAGTAGTTTGTGGCCTGCACAAATCAGAGCATGTATCTGTAGCAAGAAAATCCCTGCATTGACTTCCTATTGGGAAGCGCATTGTAGTCTGCACACTGTGCATTGGTCATTCTTGTCTTTTTGGCAAAAGCCTAGCCTATTTCTCATCTATGCTGGGATAGGGAACACACCTGTGTTAGTACAAGCAATACAGATGAAGATCCACAATACATATAAATCAGAGGCACATACAGGGAAAGTCAGGAAGAAAGAAACAACATCAACAGAAAATGTCAATAACATTAAAGCTCTCTTCATTTATACAAATGAATTGTGTTTGAGGCCTGCTTATTGCCCCGTGTAAGTGCACCATGAGCCGAGACCAAACCCTAAGGAAAGTCCTTTGAGAACATAGACAAGCTTAACATCTAGAGATATAGCACCTTTTTGAATTTTCATAGTCTGACTGAAGCACCTGGCCTAGATATTTCAGTGAACAAAAACAAGTGGCCTAGATATGTGGTGTGCTATTGCCCAGTTGATAGTTTTGAATTTTACATCTGAAGAATGACTGGTTGAGTGGACCATGTTGGGATTCGAATCTGTGAATTCCGTTTGCACCGATTTGTCGAGTACTTAATGTGTTGAGGGATCCTAATATTTCCTCGTGAGTTTACTAATGCATCTCACAACTTGTTTTTTTAACATCACATTTTTGTATTCAGAAATAGCTTACGCTTCATCTAACTATTTTTTGATATTGTAGGACTTGGTGTTTTTCTTTTTTATGCTTCCTGGAGAAGGCAGTACTACCATTAAAGGAAAGAACTGAGAACAGATCGCTGGTTCAATTGCCAAAACCCTCAAAGTGCACAGAGCTGTACATATGTAAGCTCCCGAGCTTTGCCCCTTGTCAGGGCAACACATTCTCCAACCCTGCTCCTCGCTAGAAATGTGTACACCGACATGTTCTCTTTGGCTTGGCTTGAAACCTGTGACAAGACCCCGGGTGGTTCTGATATGGGGATGTGTTTGTATACTGCCCACTACCAGTGAGATTGCTTAATGTTATCCAATCATCTAAATGCGTTACTATCAAATCTTCTTCATATTGTCGGGGCCAAGTCAGGTCAGTCGTTGATGAAGCTCGTTGAGAGGTGACGATCTTTGAGTATTTGCGTCCTAGTTAAACTGACACTTTGTTTAGATAATGACGTTACTATTTTCACAATGCTGTTTATATTGCTAGAGACGAATACTTTGATTCTGGCGTAGAGTCCCTTAATAGAGTTGTTGGAGACTGCGGTGTGCAGATTCAATAATTCTCATCTCGCACTTCCACTTAAAATAAAGTTTGCGGTATGGCTGGGCAGGCAGTGAAAATATTGGAATGTCTATTGTGCACACGTATATGGGACTGCAACTAAAAATTCCAGTTGGGAAGTAAAAAGGGCAGAGCGGTCAATTTGAATTCACTTAAGCCCCAGCAGGCGCTTTACATGGTCCATTGGGTCGCAGGACGGGAATGTTGGGAGGGAGGACTTCTTGTATTATGTGCCACCTCTCCCTTGGGCAGCGGCCCTATTTTCCAATCAAGTGGATGGAAGACCTCTCCTGGCGAGCCTCATTCACTGCAGTTTGCGTGGAAAAGCAGTGGGGGTTTCCCCTCCCAATACCGTTAATAACATCAGCAAAAGGTGAGTATTCTTCTTGCAGTGGAGGTGGCACAGGCTCGCCGATACAAGCCTTGTATTCAGAGCTGGCACAGACAGCAGGTGCTGCTGCATTTGATTGTACCCATTTCCCCCAGTCAAACCTGGCCATGCACACCTTCTTCTGTCATCTCTGGTAGAGTCATTTGTTGGTTGAAGGTCTGCACCAGTGGAACTCACCACCTGCCACTACTTGGCATTCTATATGCCCCCCCCAATCTCCCTCCCACACATCAGTGGGTAGTATAGGTTGATAATATTGAAATCCCTTATAGGCATTGGTTGCCAAACGATTCTGATTCACTGCGTAATGCGGTCATTGACACATCACTTGACCAAGCGTTTTTCATGTTTTCTTTCTAATTATTTTTTCGTTCACCATTTTATTAATTGTCATCTGCTTCAAAATAACACTGTTGCACTCGGGATACATGAACATGTATGTGCTATGTTTTAAACCCCCAAAACGCCATCATTATCTTTGGCATAATCAAAGCCTCAGAAATCATCTGGCACTCGACGCGTAGGGTGCGCAGTCAGTTTGCCTTGTCGTAGGATCTAAAATTAGTCACTGGGTTTATGAAACAAATGGCAGCATATTCACTCTCCCATTATCCTGGATTACAACTACTGGGATTTTTTTTTAAGTCTGCAAATGAAAAAGCTTGATTAAAGGGAAATCATCTTAAAGTAAATATCGTGAAAATTGCTTCATATGTAAAACTTTGATCTTCTTCCCCAAACTTCTCCCTAGCAAATTCAAACAAGGGGTTTTGTAATGTGCTGTTATTCAATTGAAGGCCGTTTGCTTAAAGTTGAGGAAATGCAATGTTGTAGTTGGAACTGATGTAAAAGGGCTATTATTTTAAAAGCAAAGAAGTCCACAGTTATCTGGTTTGGGAAGCCTCTCAGTTACAGTGGCATCCGCGGATCTTGGATTTGATCAGTGATTTGGCTACATGTTCTCCACATCCGATTCAGTATTTCCTTCTGAATAGGAAACAGCATGTGTGAATTACATTTTGTACAATGCGGTCCATACAGAATCGTAAAACCTCAGAGAGGAGCGATGATGTGCGGTATAACTCTATATTGGTTATATATAGTATTTCCACGTTTGCCCAGTGGTCGATCAAAAATCTTCTTTGCAGTTGTAATATTGCAAATTTAGAAGTGATGACTGCACGTGCTTGACAGGGCGCATGTGGATACTTGAAACAGTAAATCGCTGCTACCACTGTTGACCTAGCAGTGCAGTGCATTAACAGACAGCGTTTGCTTAACATGAAGCACTGTTAAAAGAAATACTACTGAATATGTAATTTTCAGTTAAGATTATTACTAAAGAATAAGGTCCTGTAAATCATGGGGAACATAATTGAGGTGATCAGTTTCATTATCCCTCACCTCCCCACCTTCCTTCTTCCTCCATCTAATAAAAGGTTTACATCATGTATATAATCCCCTTGTCACCCTTGGCCCCTCACCCTCCTCCTCCCTCTCGTTCTTCTCCGCTGTCTCACCTGATGAAGTTACCAGAGAGGTCCGCTCCATGAAGGTCACTTCTAAACAGGGCTCCCCTTGCTCATCCAGAACCATCAAGGACAACATTGGTTCTCTTACCCCTGCACTTGCTCATTTCTGCAATCACTCTTTTGCCACTGGATCTTTCCCCGCAAGCATTCCCTTATGCGCCCCCTCCTGAAAAAACACTCAGCAGACCCTACCTGTCCAGCCAGCTACCGCCCTATTTCCATCACCCCCCTTCCTGGGGAAACTGCTGGAGAAGCTGGCCTTGCTCAACTTACACAATGAACTTGTGGGTGGTTTCCACCACCATCAATGTGGATTCCAAGCATCCAGAGGCACGGAAACTGGTCTTCGGAACACCTGCGAGGAGCTGCTCGCATCTCTGGATTCTCCAGCTGTCCTCATCCTACTCTCTCTCCTCTGGCTTTGATACAGTCAACCATTTGATCCTCATACAAGGGCTCCATAATACCCTCGGTATCTCGGAACGGGCACTGGACTGGCTGTCCTCTTCCTAACTCACTGCTTGTCCCAAGTCAACCTGGGCACCTTTTTCTCCACCTCTTGTGTGCCCCACGGTTCTATCCTCTCCCCTTGGCTCTTTAACATCTGCCTTTCAAAAATTGGCACTCCTCGTCTCCTCCTTCTCCCCCAACTTCCATTGTTATGCAGATGAGACACAAGTCTTTTTAAAACTTCCTGCTGACCCTCTTGCTCCTATCATCATACTGGACTACCTATCTGCCATCCAATCCTGGTGCTCTTCCAACGATCTCTGCCTCAATGCCGGTAAAACTGAGATCCTTCTTATTGAGACCCCTGCTCCTCCTTCTGAAGCCAGAAACCTTGGAGTCATCTTCGACTCCTCTCTCTCCTTCCTCCCTCACACACTGGACATTGCCAAGAAGTCCCACTTTCAGCTCTTCCTTTGCAGAGTAATTCTCCCTTTTTTCACTTTCCCCCAGAAGCTCATTGTTACCCGAGCCATTGTTCTCTTTAGGCCTGACTATTGCCATAGCCTCATCCTGAATCTACCTTCTTCCACTATGCGACCCCTCCAGCTAGTTCAGAATAGGGAAGTGAGACTTATCTTTGGCCTTAAGCCCAGGGACCACATCTCTCCTGCCCTAAAATGTATTCACTGGCTCCCGGTTGCTGCATGGATTAAGTTCAAATCTCTCTGCATCATCCACAAGAGTGTTTGGGGCCGGGGACCACTCTATCTTCAACTCTCTCTTACTAAATACTCTCCCTCTAGACCTCTACGTTCCTTTGGCACCAACTCTTTGTATGTAAAGCGTTTTGCTAAAAAGCAGGCAGGAGGTCGGTCGCTTTCCTCAGCTCGCTCTCTCTTATGGAATAGCCTCCCCCTCTCTCTGCGTCTTGAGCATGACTTTCTTAAATTCCGGAATCTCCTCAAGACTTTCCTCTTCACCTCCTCCTTCCCTTCTTCTCTCCTCTGCTAATCTCACAGTTGCTGTAATTGGTGTCCTGGGCCCTTATTCATCCTCAGGGCCCTTGACCTCCCACACCCAATTGCCCCACCTTCTGTCTCCCTTCAGCACTTGCCTCGGCACACCCTGCGCCTTGGAGGCTCGCATTTTCACCCAACATGGGGCCAGTCCATATAGCACTTACCATACCTTGCACTTCACCTGTGGCTCACCCACGAGCACGGACACTGCAGGATTTACACCCACTGCCCTCTTCCTTTCTGCACTTGCAATTTCTGAATACTCACAAGGCCTAGTAGGTTCGTCCTTTTTTCCCCCTCCACTGTATTCAATATGTTTCTGTATTTTAAAGTGTTTAATTCCCGTGCTCCCTCCCTTTGACCTGTGGGTTCTTTGAAACAGAATTTACTTGCTGTATAAGTGCCTAACAAGCCAACAATAAATAAATATAATGCTCTTCTTCTGTAATCAAACAATTTTCATTTTAATGACTTTTAGGCTACTGCACTTAACTGTGACATTTGGACACATCACTCTTTTTTACCTCCAAAACAGCATTTTCTTCGACACAACTCAATACTACTTTGGCCCCCAAAATATCCTGCTACAATACTGATACATCCATACAAGATATTCTCTGTCGTTTCACCCCTAGGTGCCACCTTATCGGTCAATAGTTATTGAAACCCTTGTACACAACCCCCAGTCACAAAGCACACCAGGGATAATTATGTGTTATTTATATAGCACTTTCGCCAAAGCACTTTACATCAAACATATTTACAGTCCTCTGTTCTCAGGCACATAAGTATTCTGGTGCATGTCCTAGTTAGAACCTTGTTGAATTAAAGTTTAGAGCATTCTTGCAGGCGAGAGTGAGCAGCCAAGTGTCCTGGGTATGATCCCCTGTTGCTCTCCTTCAGTTTTTCTTATTTCAACCATTTGGCAAAGGTACCAGTTGACTGACCAGACTAATTACAAATATTTAAAGGAGAGCATTGAGGGCTCGAAATTAGGAATGGATAAGCAGGAGCTAAAAGCAGCTCCTGGGTATCTAGCAGTAACCGGTCACCAGGAGCTACCACTGGGGAACGAGGAGCTAGTACATAGCGTTTTGCAAATCTTACTTTCACATGAAATGCAAACATATAATTGCATCCATTATTTAGGAACCCTTATGCTTTCAATGTCATATAGATTTGTCCTTATGTTTTTTATTTATAGATTTTCTAAAATGCATAGAGTTAAATTCTCATAGTTGTTTGTTCGGTATCAGTTGGTGTGAGGAGCCAAAAGTAGCTCCCGGTATCTGTTGGTTGAAAGCCAACCAGGTTCTACTAGGATTTAAAAAGGTGCTAAATAGCTCCCCTCAATTTATAACCTTGTGAAAACGTTGATCCTGAGAAATAGCATGTTGAATGCCCCATATTAGGATGTATTACGTTTTGGGATATTTATTACTCCACCCACTCCTTAATAATAAGCCTTAGTACAGTGTTATTAAAAATGTTCTTTGCCAAGATCAAACTCTACATCTCTAGTGCTCACTTTAATAACTTGTTTTAGTCTGGTCATTTCCCTGGTGCAACCTGTATAAAGTTACATCTTCATAACTAAACACGAACTATAGAGTAGGTACTTGAATCCTTCACACATATTCAACCAAGTCATGGTGGGCCTGGGGGAACCACTTAAAGTGCCATCATTAGTTGTAATTCAGATATGTTCCTAGCTTAATTATCCAGTGCGACCTTTGAGGGGTAGTTGAATTGTACTGCATAAGGGCACCATCATGAGACAAAATGCATAGATTTCCTTCAGTTTGTTAGCCGTTGGTCGCCCAGAACTCTTTAATCCATCGTTTATTTGGTAAAAATAATACGTTATTTACCATCCCAAGATTTAGACTAAATCGGACAGAGAGAAGACCTTTGCTGTACAGGCATACACGCTATGAAACATGTTCCTTCTTGCCGTGAGAGCTAATTCAAAGCTTTAAACTTTCGAATATAGCCCAAGACTTTTTCCTTCCACTAATGTTGCTTTGTGTAATTGATCACTGCTTCTGCTAAACTATTCAGCACTCTTATGCCACAGGTTTTGTATTGCACTTTTTAAAAGCATGTATCGTAATGCTATTTGGGGAAGAGATCAGCTGAACATTTCAGTAGGAAGTTCAGTGACTATTACTTTTTACAGTTCCTCGGCAGAAAACTTTATTTTATAGTTCACTCGATTTCTGCAATTTACTTGAGAACAATATGGAGTATTTGGCAGAGGCTTGTGTGAGGAAACCCAATTCTAATCTCCCCATCCAGGTACTTCAGCAGTCTTGGCTTTCATTTCGCCGCCAACTGCATATTGGGACTTGTAGGTTTGGGTCACTTCAGTTTAATACCATAAGCAATAGGCTTGCCAACAATATTGTTAATAATATATCTTAATATGGGGGTGCTCGAAATGTTCTTTCCCAAGAGAAAGGACTACATGACCAGTGTTCTAAGTATTTCTTTGAACAGATTTCACCAGCAGTTGGAGACTTTGTTTTATGCTATTATCAACTTCTACAATTTTCCCTGCTGTAAATCTTTGCACTCAAAATGTCTTGTTTCTGTTAATCTGTACCACCCACGCACTGTGTTGGTGGCATTTGCACATTGAGTGGGGGCACATTTATATATTTGAGTTTACTCTACTCTTCACAATAGCATGTGTTCTTGTGTATATTTCCTCCCTTGCAAGTCTGGCAATTTGTATCTGTCTAAAGCATTATAGAGTATTTTGCAGTGGCCCTAGTCTGTACATCTAGCACAGCAGACAGGACTTCCATTTCTTCATCAACCAAATGCCAAGAATGTCCTTATCTTTCCTACTCCCATAGAGTTTCCGCAATCATGGCCATCATCCTCTCATGCCTCGACTGCTCCATCTCCTTCTACCTAGGCGCGCATACATACCAACTCAAAACTCCAACGGATTAAAAACTCTCCTCATACTCTCCCATAGAAAATCTCTCTGACACTCGGGACACTTCACTGGCTGCGTTATCAGCCGACAGGCCTCTTCCAAAGCCGTGTGCATTACCCACCGCGCCATTCAGAAGAAATGCCCAAATTCCTCCATAACAAGCTCACATGATATTGCCCACCAGAATCCTCAGATCAGGCTCTGCACACCTCCTGGTAGTTCCCCACCTCCCTTTCAAATTAGGAGGTGCAAGTTTCTCTATCCTTGCACCCACCTTCTAGAACTCCCTCCCCCTCGCTCTCTGCCACATAGAGAAACACCTGGCCTTCAGGAAAGTCCTCAACACCTGGCTGTTCCCCACCCTGTTAAAAAAACCTGGGCTGGATCCTAAGGACCCTGGCAATATGCGCCCAATTACCAACACAAATTTCATCTTGAAAATCATGGACAAAATCGCACACAGGCCAGCTGCAGGCTCATGTGGGAGCTAACAACATTCTGCATGAGCAGCAGTCAGGTTTCCGTGCTGCTCACAGTACGTAAACCGCTATGCTAGACCTGCAATCACAAATGCTCTCTATCATGGACAAGGGTAACACAGGGATACTAATACTCCTGGACCTAAGTGCTGCCTTCGACCTGAACCATCTTGGGTTCCGGAAGCACCTCAAGACCTTCCTCTTTTCTTCTGCCTTCGCTCCCCCTCTCTCCTGCTAATCTGTTCTCTCTTGGCACCGTGCACCTGGCCACCCTCTGTCTTTTGGGCCCAGGTAACTGCTCATCCTGCCACCCTCCCGCACTGCCTCCGGGCCACCCCTTGCACTGGGGTCTCTATCTGTACCCATACAGCCCCCCCTTTTTCTTCCTGCACTTATCAGACCTACCCTGTCTGCTGCCTTAAACCTAACACTTGCAAATTGCTGGCTGCATTACCACTGTTTGTTGCCTTTATTATTTATTTACTGTTATTTATCTGTTTCTCCTCTGCTTCGCACTTTCTGCCTCTCCCCCCTTCCATGCACTTTTCCCCTCCCCCCTCTCCCATGCACTTGCGCATTTTCAATGTCACAGGGCCTAGTAAGATCGCTGTTTTGTTCTCCCCTGTTCCCCTCCCTTGCCTTGTTGCGCTCTGAAACACTTGTGTATGAGCGCGATAGAAATAAAATATCAATCAAAAATTACAACAGGTACTGGAGAAAACAGCTGGATGCTCCAAAGCAGCTTTGGCCTGGCTGACATCATTTCTTAAGGATCAAGTGGCCAGAGTTCATTGGGAAGAGAGGTTTTCTACTTCTACCCCTATTAGCGCAGGGGTCCCGCAAGGAGCTAGTATATCTCCTCTGCTTTTTAACCTTTTCAAGAAATATCTGTGTGTCCTTTTAGAATTCATTGGCGTCTATTTCACTAATTACGCTGATGACACACAGTTAGTATTAGAATTGGATGGTGACTACCTAACAGATAAAAAATAAGATCACAAATTTGTACAATCTGATCGATAAATGGATGGAAGAAAACTGGATGTGCTTAAACAGCAAAAAAACGGAGTAAATGATCTTTAGCTCCAGTAAGGCAAGGGATAAGCTAGGACCAGAATAGAAGGAGATTTGTGGTGAAAGAGTCAAGCATCAAAGTGGTATCCCATGTAAAAACACTTGGGATGATGATGGAATCTACCCTGGGAGCCGAGGCTCAGACAAACTACCTCCATAAAAATAATGCCTATTACATTAGACTACTGAGAGCCATTTGTCCGCTTCTCAATTAGAATAATACGCCCACGATAGCTAGGGCCATTATACTGGCATGTCTGGATTACGCAAACTCATTATTGCTTGGAGCATCAAAAAAAGTATTAATGCCAAATAATTGAAAATAACGCGGTCCGTGCAGTTAAAAGGTTGAACAAAAGAGATCATGTCACGGAGAGCAGAAGAGCCCTCCATTGGCTCAGGGTTGAGGAGAGAAACCTCTTTAAATCCTTGACGCTGGTGCATAGATGTCTGCACGGGGCAGCACCGTCATACCTCAGGGGCAAGTTCATTCGCTATACCCCCAATAGAGTCCTGAGATCCCAAGCCTCAGGAAAGTTAATGATAGCAGCTGTAAATCGTGCCCAGGGTGCTGGGAAATCCTTTCCGGCACTGGCGGCCCGGCATTGGAACAATCTTCCAGCGACATTGCGACTAGAACCCAACCTTACAATATTTAGGAAAAACCTGAAGACATTCCTTTTCAGATAATGCCTAGATAAAACAGCTTCCTCCCCTTTTGAAGGTGAGCCCGACTTTGGCTTTGTCTCTCTGCCCCCTGATGCCCGCGGGCTTTCAGTGCACTACAAATACAAATACCCTACTCCCTGATCCCCGCCCACTTTACCCACGCCCACTCCCCACTACTCGTACACACGTTTCTTCCAACTCTCCCCCCTGTAACCTACTAGCCTCTTCTTTCCTTTCAACTGCTTCACTCTGCCACTGCCAACCCCTCCTTGGGGGGCCGCCAACAACACATAGAGGAGTCATGTAGGTATTAAGGCCGGGTATTGCACTCAGATGGGCTTGGAGGGTGGTCAGTGCATCACACTTAACACACCTTGGGAATATCATGCTGTTCATCTGGGAGGAGGACAATGCGGCATTTTCAGATACCTCACTCGTGGTTGGCACTGCATATAACTCTCAAGCACAGGAGGGTGGGCCATGCCACCATATGTAATCATGAAATGGGGATCTTGGTCCGCACTATAAGGAACTATGCATGGCAATCTTTCACTCCTAAGATCCTCTCAAGTGGTGGATAGTATGCATTCATATAGCACTTAGATCGCCTGTGAAACGTAGCACTGCTCCTTGTACATCGATGAAACCCAGCTGGTAAACATTGTTGTCGGTACAACTAACCCAATTTCTCCCCTAGCACCCCACAACTTTGGAACTTAGCGGAAGGCACATGGCTAATTTCACACACCCTGCACTCACATATAACACAAACACTATTGCACAACACTTCTGCCATAAAACTGAAGCTACCTTTAAAAACAAAAGGTTGAATTGTAGCATCCCACATAATTCTCTATTTCCTTAAACACAATCCACCCTGTTTAGTTCATAGTTTGCGTCCGCTGCGCCCATCCACACACCATTTAGGCATGGGTGACTAGTAGGGTCTTGACCACCTTCACATAACTGTAATGGCTGAAATGCACACATGCATAATTGCACCTCCAAATGTGTACTCCGTTCCCTCCGAGGGCGTTCAACCAAACAACGCTTTGGGACCATAATTATGGTGAAAGGCACTATGTAAATGACAAAAATGAATGAATGAATGCATGCAGTATAGAAATTTGACAAAATGCAGGCATATGTTCTTTTCACAGACCCCTGTACAGTAACTCTGCCAAACTCTTGACTTTATTTTTGTCATTACCTCCCCACATGTTCTGCAGTGTCCTGGCTGCCCTGATAAGTGTTAATCCATCACTGAAGGTTGATAGCTGGAATCTTTTGAATACATCTAAACACCTGCCTTTCTGTGGCCAACTCACCAGACCATGGTTTTCAGCCTGCCATTCCGTTGCAGAAGGGGAAAGGCCATATGCAAATCAGGCGTGGCCCCAACCTGAATTGCCAGGTCACATCCCATCTGCACAAGATCACAAGCCTGTTTCCACCTCATGCTAATCCATGGCTTATATATTTAATGATGATTTAAATGATGCAAGGCCCCTCCAAGAACAGGTGCGGGGGTGGATGGGATGCTGAGAACATATCAAAATATTCCAAGGATGTGAAGATCAGGAACGTGCTAGGGCAGAGGATGGGGAGTACAAGTAGGGGAAGGCGTAAGAAGAAGTGTCAAAACAAGCACACACCAGAAAATCAAAGGTTATAACCCAACAAATGTGATAGTGATTAGTTTTGAATTGATCTTAACCACTGGCAATTTCCTGGATGTTATCCCTCTTACATCACACTTGTTCAGTTTTGGATGCAAAGCAGAATTTTCATAATATATGAATTGCCAATGCCACATCGGGTGTTCGGGAAATCTTTAAAATTTGAAAAGAACCGGAAGTAGTACCCCCACCAGTGGATCAAGTTGAGACTAGGGATTCCACCTAGTGCCAGCACATACAAGATGGCATGCAAAACAAACTTTTGGGAATAAGAACAGGGATGCTTGAAAGAAAGAAACAGTTACCCTCTAACAGATACCCATGAGTATTGAGTCCACAATTGGCCAATTCAATTTTCAAACAATCACAATGGAATCACTACAAAAAATAATTGAAAAACTAAAACCTTCCAGTTGCAAAGGGAATTCCTGTTGCTCTCTAATAATAAAAACCTGCCCCTGTCGCTCATTAAAGCTTTTTGCATATTTAACACTTCACTGAGGGAAGGACCCAGATGATCTGAAACAAACAATGGTTACACCCATCCTTAAAAAAGCTGGTTTGGAAAGGGATAACATTCTGAACTATTGCCTCATTTCCAACACACCTTTCCTACTGAAAATTTTAGATATGGTGGCGATATTGCCAGATATCCGAACATCTTAACAAGCACCCCATCTTGAACACGCATCAATCCGGTTTCAGGCAGAGCTTTGGCACCGAGAACTCGCTTCTCGACTTAAAGTCAAAACTCTTAGATCGCCTGGACAAAAGTTCCCTCCTCCTATTAGTAACGCTTGACCAGTCAGCGGCGTTCGACTTGGTCGACCACTCTATACTGAAATCTAGAATGTCCAAGATAGCTAATTTCTCACCTTTGGCAGTCTCATGGACTATGTCCTTCCTGGAGAATCGACACAGCAGAGTATGCTCAGACACAGCAGAGGCCTCTCCCATCCCGGTTCTTTTTGGGGTCCAAAAGGGGGCGATCACATCCCCATGTATATACAATCTATTTATGGTGCCGTTCTTCTTGAATCTAGAGGCAGAGGGGATTATGTTTTAAAATGTTCAAATTACGCGGACGACACGCAATGTGACATTCCGCTCTCAGGTTGTCATTCACGAGATGAAGCAGAGCTAAACAGAGTATTTAATATAATTGAAACCTGGATGCTCAATAACAACGTAGCGCTCAATAAAAGCAAAACTGCACTTATGATTATAGGAAGCTCAGTTGCCCTCAGCAAGTTGTACAATACGTTTTTATCCTTCAGGCTTGGGTCGGACCATATTATTCCTGCCCCAAAACTCAAGATCCTAAGGGTTGACACTAGATCAGTCGCTGTCTGAGTCATCCTGACGCTAGCGTTATCTCGGCCGCTGCATACTATGTTAAACCACTTCATCACCTCAGACCGCTCATCATGCATGCAAGCGCCGAAACAATTGCCAGAGACATTATTATAAGATAGATTACTGTGGCAGTCTATTAGTAGGTCTTAGTAAGAAAGACGCCTATAGATTACAGATCATGCAGAACAGGGCTGTCAGAGTAGTGCTGGGGCTGACCCAGAGAGATCATGTTAGAGGCGAGGCGCTCACTTCACTGGCTTCCCGTTTAAGCACGCATTAAGTATAGGATCCTAACGATCACTTTCAAATGCAGACAGGGCATCATGCCTTCCTATCTGCAGGATGTCATTAATGAAAACATGTATGGTAGAGAGCTGAGATCCTACCTACTGATAACCCCCAGGAGCAGAACCTCGAAGGCTGAGAAATGGGCCTTCTATTTGGCAGTCCCTAAACTCTGCAATCAGTTCCCTCCCTCACTAAGACTCCAAAGCTCCCTGCAGATTTTTAAGAAAGATCTGAAAATGTTCCTCATTACCTAAACTCAAGACTCTTCAGCCAGCAATCCATTCTGAGAGCATCCATTACAATGCTATACTTATTGTGTAATTTGTTTTGTCTCATTTGTCCGCGCCTTTATGCCCCAGGGTCCACAGTGCACAATATAAATACTGTATACTGTAAATACTGTAAAGTAAAGTTCATGCTTTTATTCTGAGGAGACTATGATCTGGGGACACCTGACTGGGGCACAACACTCCTCGGACACAGATTTTTGTGCTTTGAAACTATTATAGTGGTGATTTGGCACTGTACAAAAGCATAGAAATAGAACTGATCTGGACAGCCTTCCAAACCACTATTTCGAAGGGATTGTGTCCTCTGACGTATTCCTAATCTTTGATAATTCGTCTCCAGCTCGCTGGCCTCGGAAGCTTTTTCTTTGTAGAGGGCGCTGCGCGTCGACGTCTGCCGAGTCGATGTCCCTGAACAGCCACCGTATCGGCGCCGACGTCACCATGCCCGTTGCTCAGTTCCATTTTTCCGCGCTTCGTGGGGCCTCAGAATATCGTTGCTCAGTTCAGTCAGATAAACCTTCCAGATTTACTCGAAAATACCAACTCGTTCTTGATGGCTTTGTTCGGAGTGCGAGGACTGCATGTCCAGGACGGCGAAAGCCTTGAAGGAGCACAAGGGGAAGCTCGAGAGAGGTAAGTCAGTCAAAACCTCCTTGAAAGTTTCTTCGGCTGAGTCGAGGCATTCGTCTCCTCGCCGTCGAAAGCATTCCCATTCTAGATCTCGAAGTAGCTCCCACCATTCGTCGAGATCGAGACACTCAAAGAAGAGACGTCGAAGATCCCCTTCCTCGTCATCTTCTGTTTCCCCAGAAAGGGTCTCCTGCCCCACAAAACACAGCTCTCAGGCTGAGTGGGAGGAATTCAGGAAGAAAATGCTAAGCGTCTTCGAGAAAGCGGCCTCGACCCCCTCGAAGACAGCTGCGGGTGATACCCTGGCTGAAAAACCCCAAAAAATTGAAACGCCGCGAGTCGCTGCACCCGGCGAAAGATTCCACCGGAGAGCGCCACGGGCCATCGGGTAAGAAGGCACCGTCTTCGACGCCGTCGTCGAAGGTCCCTTCGACGTATGGATCGGCGCCATTGACGCCGTTGTCGAAGGGTTCTTCGAACCATCGGTTCGATCGACTCGACGCTGATGAAAGAGAAAACCACGGCTACTTCACAGCCAACGGTGATACCAAGTGCCTCCGGCACGACGCCGAGACCGTCGTCGACATCCTCGAGTAGGATCCCGATCCTCTCGAGTTCTTCGAGGCCTCTTCCAGTTTTCTTGACGCCTTCGAAGCCTGTCACATCGGCTTCGACGACATCGACGTTTTCTCGCCCAATAATGACGAGTTTGGCTCCTTATGCCTTAGAAATGGGTTTTACACCATTTCAGAGGTCGGAGTACCCCGGATTATCTTCAATCTATGAAGAAGGGGAGGATTCTGACCAGGAAACCTTCGGGTTGCAGAGGACCACATTACCTGTTTCAGAGGATTTCACCTGAGGAAAGAAGGATGAAAGACCTACAGGAGTAATTACATGAGGCAAGTGGGCTGGACACTTCCCCAGAAGTGGAATTTGTTAAACCAGACCCAGGGCAACATGCCGAAAAACCCTATAGAACCCTGATGGCAAGGATTATTGAATTTATGGGTTGGTCTGCGCCTTCACCTGTTTTTCAGCAGGATGACCTGACAGACATATTAGACAAAGGTCCACAGGAGGATCCTGTGGTCCCCTTCCATGCAGCCTTACAAAGAAAGATTTCATCTAATTGGGAAACTCCTGAAGTTATCCCTGCAGTCAATAAAAGATTCCAGAGAGCCTGGTGGTTCAAGCAGCAACTTCATCAAGCAGCAGGTCCGCTTACCCTACTGTCCTACAGAATAGAGATGACAAAAGGTACGATTCTATGGCAAAAAAAGTATTTTCTGCTTGTAGTATGGCGTTGGAGTCCATCAACGCCACCTGTATGCTCGCCAGGTTCAGTCACACACTTTGGGAGTGTGCTTCATCAGCGGCTGACTGCATACCCGAAGGAGAGAAAAGGGAAGCCTTCCTTATCATTATTAAAGATGGCAAAGATGCCATGTGCGAGTAACTTCAAACTGACATCGACTCCGCTGACAGTATCAGCAGGGCCATGGCAGCAAGTACGACAATCGCAGGCATGCGTGGTTGCGAAAGTCTGGCTTTGCTCCAGATGTACAGGCCAGACTTTTGAATATGCCCTTTGACGGCTCTTCTTTTTTCGGTAAAAAGGCTGATGACAGTCTGGAAAAGTTGCAGACATCTAAAGCAGCGGCAAAATCGTTAGGAGATGCAAACCGCCAAACTCCTTTTCGCCCCTCAGGAACCTCTGGAAGAGGAAAGTCCTTTCGCTATTATTTCACATTCGGGAAAGGCAGAGGACAGCCGGCTCAAAGAGGCCAAAGGAGATCTACCCGAGGTGGACGGGTCAAAAGTACTAAAGCCGCAGCAGCAGCAGGTGCCTCTTTACCCTCGGCATCTGCATCAGCCGCCCCCAAACCACTCTGAGGTCTTTCCACACAAAACACCTGTAGGGGGCAGGTTAACTCACCATCTGACGGAATGGCAGGCTATAACGGCAGATGCTTGGGCATTGGAGACAGTTGCCCAGGGTTACTGCCTACCCTTTCTACACATCCCTCAGAGTCATCCACTGGGGCACAGCTCTCTAAAAGTTCCAGATCCGCTCCTCTTGCAGGAAATTATAGACCTGCTAGAGAAAGGTGCCATAGAACCGGTACCTGTAGCGGACAGGAACAAGGGCTGGTACTCCCCCTACTTTCTCATACCAAAGAAGGACGGAGGACTGAGACCCATCCTGGACTTACGAGAATTGAACAGGTTCCTCAGGAAGGATAAGTTCAAGATGGTAACTCTCTCTCAGATCCTTCAGGCCGTCCAGCTCCAGGACTGGCTGGTATCTCTGGACCTTCAGGATGCTTATTTCCATGTGCCAATCCATCTCAAACACAGGAAATACCTGAGGTTCTCAATTGGCGACTCTCATTATCAATTTCGAGTTCTGCCATTTGGGCTGACCTCCGCCCCGAGGGTCTTCACCAAGCTAATGTCGGTAGTGGCTGCGAGTCTAAGGAGGGAAGGGATCCACGTCTACCCCTACCTGGACGATTGGCTGATCAGGGCTGTATCTTCGGAACAAGCTCAGATCCAGCTAGATTATGTCTCCCACTTCCTTCACAAACTAGGCTTCTCCCTCAATTTAAAGACGTCACAGATAATACCATCACAGAGACTCCAGTTCATTGGAGTGGTCCTGGACACTTCCCTAGGAAAAGCCTCTCCACCAGAGGTGAGGGCTCAAGATTTTCTGCAGATGGTCAACAAGTTCCAAAATGCCCAACATCTCCCAGCCTTCGACTTTTTGAGGTTGCTAGGCCTCATGGCATCCTGCATCTTCCTTGTGCCAGAGGCTCGCCTGAGAATGAGATCTCTTCAGTGGGCACTCAAGGAGAATGACAGATCTCCTCCGGATTCCGGACAAGGTAGCCCACGACCTTCAATGGTGGGCCTATCCAGAGAACATCTTGAAAGGAGAACTGTTTTGGCAACCATGGCCGGAGATAACAGTAGTCACAGACGCCTCACTCACGGGGTGGGGAGCCCATGCCAACGACTTGACCATCAGCGGTCGTTGGTCTCCATCGGAGTCCAGACTACATATCAACCTATTAGAGCTGAGAGCGATCAGACTAGCGCTGAAAGCTTTCCTGCCATCAGTACAGGGGAGAAATGTCCTGATAATAACGGACAACACGGGACATGCACTACCTCAACAAAAGAGGAGGCATAGGGTCACTGCCACTGTGCAGAGAGGCAATGCAGCTATGTTTCTGGGCAATACAAGAAGGAATCTCTCTATCGGCAATTCACCTAGCCGGAGAGAAGAACACGGCAGCGGACGCTCTGAGCAGGCAGAGCATGGTCTCTCACGAGTGGGAGATAGCTCAGGAAGTCCTTCTGGAGATCTTCGCCCTTTGGGGAACCCCTCAAGTGGATCTGTTCGCCACCGCGATCAACCGGAAGTGCGATCAGTACTGCTCAAGGGATTTTCCTCAAAGAGGAGCTCTGGGAGACACATTCGTAGTGGAGTGGAAGTTTCCACTGCTGTACGCGTTTCCCCCAGTCCCTGTGATTCCTCAAGTAATCAGGAGGTTGAGAAAGTTCAGGAAAACCATGATCCTAATTGCCCCGGATTGGGCCAGGAGGACGTGGTACCCGGACCTTCTGGACATGTCCATCTGCCCTCCAATACGTCTTCCGCAAAGAGAGGATCTTCTCTCGCAAGAGGAAGGTCGGGTTCTCCATCCAGAAGTCAAGACACTCAACCTTGACGCATGGTTTCTGAGAGGTTGAGATACAAGGATTGGGATCTTCCGGATGACGTAATGGAAATCTTGCTTTCGGCCAGAAGACCAGCAACAAAATCTTTGTACCAAAGTCGCTGGAACAGTTTTGGTAACTGGTGCAAAGACAAGGATGTGGACCCTTTTCAGTGTGGCACCCCAATGGTGCTTTCTTGTCTACTACATCTAGCTAATCTGGAGCTCCAGATAGGAACAATCAAAGGATACCTTTTTGCACTGTCCATTTTCAAGCGCTCCTCGGAAGAGGTTTCATATTTCAAAATACCGTTAATCATTAAATTCTTAAAAGGGCTTACTAATTTATACCCTCCAGTACCTTTTCATGTACCAACTTGGGATTTAAATTTAGTACTAAAATTCTTGACTTGCATACCTTTTGAGCCTCTGCATTCATGTCCATTGAGGCTTTTTACTCTAAAAACTGTCCTTCTTGTGGCCCTATCATCAGCCCGCAGGGTTAGTGAGCTTCAGGCTCTCTCATGCAAACCACCATATACTATTTTTTATAAGGGTAGTCCTTAAAGTTAAACTTTCGTTCTTACCAAAAGTAATCTCGGACTTCCATTTGTCACAAAAAATAGTACTACCAACTTTTTATCCTCCTCCTCATCTGGGCAAGGAAGAGGAGAGATTACACAGACTAGATCCCAAGAGGGCTCTTAGTTTTTACATCTCAAGGATGGCTTAATTGAGACAAGATGACCAACTATTCGTGGGTTATACTGGTCATAAATTAGGCTGATCTGTAACAAAACAGATCATTTCCCGCTGGATCATATTAGCCATAGTTGAATGCTACAGATTAGCGGGAAAAGAACCACCAGATGGGCTTCGTGCCCATTCTACAAGGGGAATGGCTACTTCTGCGGCTCTAAAGAGGGGAGTCCCGGCAACAGATATTTGTGCAGCTGCAACCTGGAAAACAATGCATACTTTTGTTAAATATTATTGTTTGGATACTGCCTCCTCTAATGAGGGTTTATTTGCCAAGGCAGTTCTGCATTCCATCCACGAAAACTGAAATTAGTACTCCCGCCTCCAAAATTGCTACTGCTATGGGAGCCTATCACAAGATGAGGAATACGTGGGAGGACACAATCCATTCGAAGAACAAGTTACTTACCAACTGTAACGTTCTTTTGACTGGATGTTCCTCCCACGTATTCCTCATCGACCCTTCCATCCTACCCCACAGTACAGTTTATGTTTCCTGACATTTTCCTCTCACGAAAAATGTATTGGTCATGGGGCATGCCTGGGTGTTCCTCCTATATGTTTCATCGAAAAAACAGAACTGAAGCAACGGGCGCGGCTCGAGCTATTTATTCCATTGGTGACGTCAACAGAGTACGTAGTCCGTCGAGGGACAATCGACGCCACGACCTCGAGCACAGCGCCCTCTGCCGAGAATTTTTCTTCCGAAGCAGCGAAGCTGGAGATAACGAATTATCACAAGATGAGGAATCCGTGGTAGGAACATCCAGTCGAAAGAACGTTACAGTTGGTAAGTAACTTGTTCAACTCACTTTGTGCTCAGAAAATCAACAATGGTAAATATATACAGTTCTACAGTGGTACCACAAATATTATCAGATCTAATTAAAGTGCATCAAGTATACTGTCAAAATGTCACACAGATCAGTAAAGAGCAAACCAGCAGTAGAGAGGGGAAGGAAAGCAAGACGGTTGAACAATTGGCAGAATACTGGTTGCTACCGTTAAACACAGCTCTGGGTGGAGATCCCCCCCCCCGGGCCAACCTGTAGAATAAAGATACAAGCCAAGTCCATATATTGTTCACAATAGACTTCCCAAAGCACCTGGCGTAGCATTCCTCGGCAGGGAATCGACGGCCCTTCTTGAGTGCCCTCCCTTTAAGGCAGGAGTCATGGGTCGTCGAACGTCCGACGGAGAACAGGGTGAGCTACGACTGTGAAGTGGCAGCTTCGTTCCTAGCGGTGCTCGTTGACGGGGAAGCGTAAACGTCCTGCAAGGAAGAGGTGTGCGGGGCACTTCAGTGTCGATAGTTCTGGACCGCAAAGAGTTTGAAGAACTGTGGCCCAGCAAGGGCGTCGAGTCGTGGGCATCTCTGTGGTCTTTGGGTGGCGGGAAACCCACCGGGGGACGCTCCTCGGCGTGTCGACGGTCAGACCTTCTCCAGCAGGATACAGCAGCGACGATGCGGACGAGAGCATCCTTGGATCAAATTAAGTTATTGGGCAAACGGGAGCACGGCGGCTCCGGTCGGCGACGGCGGTCGTCGTCAGTGGCGGACAACAGTCTGGGCGCTTCTCCTTGGGATTCCGCAGCAGTCCCCGTCTCGGGTCGGCAGCCTGTTGAATGTCTCTCTACCAGGGAGCTTTGTCAAAGATCAGCTGGTGCACGATGGTCCCTCGTAGCTCGGGAAGAGGGCGCCTTACCAGGTCCTCTCTGGGTCAGTCCTTGGAGACACAGCAGCTTATAGATTGTGAAGGAGAGCCACAGCAATTCTCATCCAGCAGGGCTTCAAGGTTAAGCTTCAGTTTCACTCCAGTTACTCCTCCGCTTCTGAACACGAATTCTAGCAGTGAGAGGCCCCCAGATATGGTAGTTGATCTCCCATTCATTCTGCTGGGTCACACTCAGGCAACCAATCGGTTAGAATGGCATTCATGCAGGCAGGCATCCAATCAGGTGCATAGTGCATGCAGGTCGTTCACTCCTCTCCAGACACTCACAACAAGTTATGTGTATTGGGACAAGTACCCAGCCATTCAACACTCCACACTGCATTCATACCAGTTTCAGGCTGGCTGTCTCAGTCATTGTGTCAAACACCAGATACTAGACACCCACAACACAGAATGCGTATTTGTCACACAGTCTATTCACCCAGGTCCCACCCACAGGGTGGACCCACAACATACAGTCACTGGGAAGGCTCCAGCCAGTCTGGCCTGGACTAAACAACACCACCATATATGGAACTTCCACCCAAAAGCCAGTCAGGAGGAAGGGGCAGAGTCAGGGCTTCCCAGGACTTTGGTATAACAAGGTAACAGGCAATAGAAAGCAAGAGGCCACAGGGGCCATCTTGTTTCCTATCAGGAATCAACTGATTCCAATGTCAGGGCCTGGGTATCCCAAAATGGAGGATACTCGGAGCACCTGTCAAATTTAGCATGGAGCTGCCACCAGCCCATACCCTGCTCTGTGGGCCACACACAGGTGCCCAAAAACATACACTAGGGACACAGGGTTGTACCCCCACCCATGGGTGCCATAAGGGTATGCCATGGGTCTGTTCACCAAACCAAAAGACAGAGCTGCACTGCCAGGAGTCCCACATGAACTCCTGCGCGGAAAACATGACAGAACACACGATAAAAAACAGTAAAGGACAAGGATACGGAGGCCCTGTCCCTCTGATGCATTGCCAGCATCACCCGCCGGGATACAACTCTGTCAAACATCCAGACCCGCTTCTGTTGCAGGAAATTTTAACCCTGCTACAGAAAGGTGCAATAGAACATGTACCCGTAGCGTAGAGGAACAAGGGTTGGTATTCCCCATATTTCCTCATACCAAAGAAGGACGGCGGACTGAGACCCATCTTGGACTTGAGAAGCTTAAACAAGTTCCTCAAGAAGGACAAGTTCAAGATGGTCACACTTTCTCAGATCCTACAGGCTCTCCAACTGCAAGACTGGATGGTATCATTGGACCGTCACGATGCTTACTTTCGTGTGCCAATCCATCTCAAGTACAGAAAGCCCCTGAGGTTTGCGATTGGCAATCCTCACTATCAGTTTCGAGTTCTGCCTTTTGGGTTGACCTCCGCCCCAAGAATTTTGACCAAGTTGATGGCGGTGGTGGCAGCGAGTCTCAGGAGAGGGGGGGATTCACGTCTACCCCTACCTGGATGGTTGGATGATCAGGGCACGTTGTCCAGAACAAGCACAGGAACATCTGTCCGACTGTCCAAAACTTGCCACTTCCTTCACAAGCTAGGGTTTTCTCTGAATTTAAAAAAGTCAAACATGATACCATCTCAGAAACTCCAGTTTATTGGAGCAGTCTTGGATACTTGTTCGGGCAAAGCCTCGCCTCCCAAAGAGAGAGCTCACCACATTCTGCAGATGGTAATAACATTCCAGAATGCCCAGTATCTACTGGCCTTCGATTTTCTCAGGTTGCTCGGTCTTATGGCATCCTGCATTTTTCTGGTGCCAGAAACCAGATTGAAGATTATATCCCTTCAATGGGCCCTCAGGACTCAGTGGTCCCAATTTTCATGGGAAATGTCAGATCTTTTGCAACTTGCAACCAGAGTGGCACAGGTTCTGCAATGGTGGGCTTGCAGGGAACATATCCTCAAGGGAGAATTTTTTTGGCAACCATGGCCGGAGATAACAATAGTGACGGACGCCTCACTCTCAGAGTAGGGAGCTCACACCAACGAGTTGATAATCAGCGGTTGTTGGGCTTCATCGGAGTCCAAACTACGCATCAACCTATTGGAGCTGAGGGCAATCAGACTAGCGCTGAAGGCCTTCCTGCCCTCTGTAGGGGAAAAGAATGTCCTAATAATGATGGACAACACGGTGGCCATGTACTACCTCTACAAGAGCGGAGGAGTAGGGTCACTACCACTGCGCAGAGAAGCAATGCAGCTCTGGTTCTGGGCAATACAAGAAGGGATCTCTCTGTTGGCAGTCCATCTAGCCGGAGAGCAAAACACATCGGCAGACGCTCTGAGCAGGCAGAGCACAGTCTCCCATGAGTGGGAAATAGCTCAGGAAGTCCTTCAAGATATATTCACCCTTTCGGCAACCCCGCAAGTGGATCTGTTTGCAACCAGTATAAACAGGAAATGCGAACTGTACTGCTCAAGGGAATTTCCACTGAGAGGAGCTCTAGGGGACGCGTTCGTAGTGGGTTGGGAGTTTCCACTTCTGTTTGCTTTTTCTCCAGTCCCTGTGATCTCTCAATTAATCAGGAGGTTGAGAAAGATTAGGAAAACCATGATCCTAATTGCCCTGGATTGGGCCAGGAGAACCTGGTACCCGGACCTTCTGGACATGTCCATCTGCCCTCCAATACATCTTCCAAAAAGAGAGGATCTTCTCTTGCAAGAGGAAGTTCACGTTCACCATCCAGAGGTCAACACACTCAACCTTCACGCATGGCTTCTGAGAGGTTGAGATACAAGGATTGGGACCTTCTGGATCACGTCATGGAGATTTTGCTTTCTACCAGCAGAAGGCCAGCAACTAAATCTCTATCAGTGCTGTTGGAACAAGTTCAGTAACTGGTGCAGAGATAAGAATGTGGACCCGTTTCAGTGTAATATTCCCCCACTATTATCTTTTCAAATGGATTGTGTCCTCCCACGTATTCCTCATCTTAGATATCTTGTCTCCCAGCTTTGCTGCTTCAGAATGTTTTTATTTTCACCAGAGGGCGTTCTCCTCGAGGGCCGCCATCGAGCGTCGACGTCATCCGCTGTATAAAGGGCTGGAGCAGCGCCTGTTACCTCAGTTCCGTTTTTCCGAGCAACTGCTTTGTGTCACGAATGGCGAATGAGGTTTTTTCTCAACTATGTCCTCGTCATCTGCTTCCACCATACCCAAGACAGGTTTAAAAAATGTCAGAAGTGTGGTAGGAAAATGTTAATAACCGACCCCAATTGGAATTGCCTCTGGTGTCTCAGCCTAGACCATCAGGTTGACCAGTGCGGTTCCTGTCAGGCCATGTCCAATAAGGCTCTTAGGGAACAGAGAGTTAAGCTGGCGGTGGGGGAGGAAGCTTACAAGTCTCCTAAAGACAAAAAGATTCGGAAGAATCTAGTCGAAAATCCCGATATGGGTCGAGGAGGTCGAGATCGAAGAGTCGCATGAGGAAATCCTCCTCGTCTTCAACTAAGAAGTCAAAAAAGCGGTCTTCTTCCTCCTCTTCGTCCTCGGAGAGGAGAGTGACTTATCCATCCAAGCACGATTCCCCTGAAAAATGGGAGGCCTTTAGGGCTTTGATGCTTAAAATATTCGAGAAAGCAGCCCAGACGCCCTCAAAGATTCCGCGTGGAGATCATGCTTCTGCCCATTCTAAAGGTGACCGAGGGAGATCAAAGTTTAAACGTGTGAGAGCTGAAAAAGAGTCGAGAGTGTCATGAAGGGAAAGTTGCCTGACGCCTCGTACTAAAACAAAACCTCTGGTGCATAAATCGGTGGTAGCGGAATCGACATCGCTGTCGAAGTCAAAACTTGACTCGACACAGTCGACGGCTACGGTGTCGAAACCGCCGACGAAAGTGGCGTCGACACCCTTGACTGTATCAAAGCCTTCTTCGACAGTATCGAAGCCTCCTTCGAAAACATCGAAGCCAGCGTCTTCTTTATTGACGCCTTTATCGATGCATTCTTTAATCCCGATACCCAATGTCGACGCCATTGCCCATGCCTAATTCGATACCACCCTCTTTAAATGAAAAAGCTTTCCATCCTCCAACCAGACAGGAATTTTTCAGATCCGTGTCATCCATTTTTGAAGAACACTCCTCTGAAGAGGATGTTACTTCAGCTGGAGTTAGGTTTAGAGCCAGAGAGATCCCTGAAGAGCTAACGGACCCGAATTCCAAGATAACAGATCTTTATTACTGTCTCCAAAATGCCAGTGGCCTGGACACTTCCCCTGAAGTAGAATTTGAGAGACCAGACCCTACAGATCAAGCTGATCCTAGTTATAGAAATCTCATTGGAAGGGTCATTGATTTTATGGGTTGGAAGGCAGCTTCCCCAAATTTCGACAATGATGACATAATGGACATTCTGAGTGAAAGTCCTCTAAAAGATCCTGTTCTTCCATTCCATAAAGCACTTCAGAAGAGGGTGATGGTAAATTGGAATACTCCTGATTCGATTCCAGCAGTAAACAAGAAATGTGTATCAAAATACAGGCCATCTTTATCCAGATCTGGAATACCTATCTAAACATCCCTCCCCTGAAAGTCTAGTGGTACAAGCTGCCACCTCCACTAGGCAATCAGCTAACCCCTCAATACCACCAGACAGGGATGATAAAAAAGTTGATGCTCAGGCCGAAAAGTTTTTTCATTGGGCAGCATGGCCCTAAAATCGACTAATGTAACTTGTACTTTAGCAAGATTTACATATACCCTGTGGGACTGCATGACATCAGCGGCTGAACGCATCCCGGAAGGTGTGGAACAGGATGGTTTCCTGGCGATAGTAAAAGATGGTAAAGAGACTATGGAGAAATGCCTTCAGTCAGGACTGGACACTGCAAATAGTATAAGCTGGTCCATGGCATCTAGCACGGTCCTAAGCAGATTTGCATGGCTGAGGAAATCTGGCTTTGCACCTGATGTGTAGTCTAGATTGCTCAATATGCCCTTTGACGGCTTGAGGTTATTTGGCAGCAAGTCGGACGAGTGCTTGGAGAAGCTGCAGACCTCTGAAGCGGCAGCGAAATCACTTAGCGCCGCTATAAAACAGCGTCAACAACACTCTCATACTATCCTTGACCTAGTATTTGCTAAAGACTCTTTGCTATGCCCTGGCTCGATTGAGCCAGTGATATGGTCCGACCATCATTTGGTCTCATGCTCATTCTTGCCAGTTGCTTCCCCTTGTAAACTTCTTCCTCCCAAGACTTTATTACACTCCTGGCGCTCAGTCGACCCCATGACACTTAGTGCCCATATAGCTTCAAATTGTGCCCCTTTGAGGCCTCTATCTTTAACCTCAGTGTCCCACTCTCTGACGACTGCTGCTGATCTCTATGCTCCACTGAAATTGACTCAAGGTCGCATACTACCTTCCCAACCCTGGTTCACGGACCAGCTTAAAACTGCCCATCTACAACTCAGACAAGCTGAGCGTAAATGGCGGATTAGCTACAACCCTGTGCTTAGAGATCTATACAAACTTAGCCTGTCGACTTACCTGGCCAGCTTCAAACTGGCGAAATCCACCTTCTTTGCTCAGAAAATTGAAAATGCCTTGTGCAAACCTAAAACTCTTTTCTCCATCATGCACTCGTTAGCCTCTTCAGAGACTCTTACCTCTATGGTTAAGCCCTCACAAGAACTGTGCAACGACCTGGCCTTTCTTCATCACTAAAATTGATGCGATTCGAGCTAATATCGCAAAATCTTCTGCGATACTGTCTCCTGACACCCCTGGCTTTGTGCCTGCCCTCTCTACTGACCCCCCTTCTAGTTGGTCCACTTTTCCACTTTTCACCGAAGCAGAAGTTCTGGCAGCCATTTTAAGGATTAAATCCTCCTCTTCTGAGGATGCCATTCCTGCCGCTATTATGAAGACGATTGCCCCTGACATCTTGGCTGATATCACAATGGCTATAAATAATTCCTGCCAGTCCGGACTGGTTCCCCCGGAGTTGATATCTGCGAGGGTCATCCACCTCCTTAAGAAGCCTTAACTGGACTCCACTATTCCTCCTAATTTTCACCCCATTTCTTTGCTCCCCTTTCAGTATAAACTTTTGGAATCTTTGGTTACACCACTTCTGTCTTCTTTCTTGGAATCCTCAAAAATCTTTAATCATGCCCAGGCTGGTTTCAGGCCAGGGAGAGGTATGGAAAGTGTGCTTGTCTCTGTACAGGATGACATGTCCAGACTAGTCGATGCGGGCGGAGTTGGGGCTTTGATTTTGCTAGATCTGTCCGCTGCTTTTGACACGGTTTACCATCCCATCCTCCTCTCTCGCCTGGCACAGATTGGATATCTGGCTCTGTTCTTGCCTGGTTTACCTCTTTTCTTTCAGATGGCACACAGACCCTCGCTATGCCACCCTTTCTTTCCTCTTCTTGTTCCCTCACTTGTGGTGTCCCTCAGGGATCCTCTCTTTTGCTGATTTTGTTCAACATTTACATTTTGGCTTTGGTCTGTCTCATCCGCTCCTATGGGCTTAATTGCTACTCTTATGTGGATGACACGCAAATCCTGATCCGTTTGGATCAGGATCAAACTGAGGTCTCAGCCTGCCTCCATGACTGCCTAAAGGCTGTCCCCCCAACCCCCTACTGTGGACCCCCGCCTTTTGGCCCTCCTCCCTCGGCCTTTATCTGGTCCAGTTAGCAAAGTGAAGAACCTAGGGGTTATTCTCTCTGCCTCCTTGTCTATGTCTAACCAGTTTACGGCCGTCTGTCAGTCCGCCCACCATCAGATCAGGTTCCTTAAGAGGGTCCTGCCTATGATCCCGGAAGCCATCCGCCCGCTTGTGGTGGCTGCACTTGTCCTCTCACGGTTGGACTATTGCAACTTGCTGTATTTGTCTCAACCAACGGTCTCATACACCGACTCCAGCGTATGCAGAACCTCGCAGCTAGGTTAGCCACTGGCTCTCCCTATGGTGCCCACATTTTGCCAGTGCTTCGCCAACTGCACTGGCTTCCGGCGACTCAGCAAATTCACTTTAAGTCACTGTGTATCGTCCATCGGGAAATCCACGGCCATGGAGCTGAATTTCTGCAGTCTGTTTTCCCGATACACGCTGGATCGGGATCTCCGCTTCACCACCTCTAATCTACTTATCGTTCCAAGATTCAACCGGGACAGGCTTGGTGGCAGAGCCTTCTCCATTGCCGCGGCCAAACTTTGGAACAATCTCCCTCTGCTACTTAAAGCCACTTCTAACCATTTGAGCTTCAGAAGAGCTTTGAAAACTAATCTATTCTAGTCCCTGGCTCCTTCACTAGTTTCTCCTCTTCCTAGCAGTTTTCATCTCTAGCGCCATGATGCCTTTGGGCGACCGTGCGCTTTATAAATTGAAATAACATAACATAACATAACTCTAACACAGGCTCATCTTCCTAGAGGAGTCGCCCCTTTCGTTTCTACTCCTCTTTTGGAAAAGGGAGGGGGCAGACCAGTCAAAGAGGCCAACAGAGAAAACCTTTTTGTGGTGGAAAAGGGCGAGGTGCTAGAGTCAGCCCCAGAACTGGCTACAACCGCCTCAGCCACTGCTACAGCCGCTGCAAAGCCACTTTGAGGTTTTCACCCACAAGACCCCGGTGGGAGGCAGAATCACTCGGTATCTGGACGAATGGCGGGGCATTAACTAAGATGCCTGGGCACTAGAGATAGTGACCCATGGTTACTGCCTTCCTTTTCATGAAAGACCTCAAACTCATCCACCGGGAGCCAACTCTGTAAAAATTACAGACCCACGTCTTGTGCAGGAGATTTTAACCCTGTTAGAGAAAGGTGCAATAGAACATGTAACTGTAGCGGAAAGGAACAAGGGTTGGTACTCCCCTTATTTTCTCATCCCCAAAAAGGACTGAGGCCCATCTTGGACTTAAGAAATTTGAACAAATTCCTCAGGAAGGGCAAGTTCAAGATGGTAACCCTTTCTCAGATCCTTCAGGATGCTTACTTTCATGTGCCAATCCATCTCAAGCACAGAAAGTACCTGAGGTTCGCAATTGGTGGTTCTCATTATCAGTTTCGGGTTCTACCATTTGGGCTGACATCCGCCCAAGGGTTTTTACCAAACTGATGGCGGTGGTGGCAGCGAGTATCCTGAGAAGGGGGATGCACCTCTACCTGTATCTGGACGATTGGCTAATCAGGGCAAGTTCACCCGAACATGTGGCCTTGACCTGCCACTTATTACACAGACTGGGCTTCTCCCTCAATTACAAGAAGTCGCACATGATTCCAAGCCAAAGACTCCAATTCATCGGAGCAGCCCTGGATACTTCGTCAGGGAAAGCCTCGCTTCCCGAGGAGAGAGCTCACCACATTCTGCAGATGGCAACAAAGTTTTAAAATGCCCAACATCTACCGGCATTCGACTTTCTAAGGTTGCTAAGCCTCGTGGTATCCTGCATTTTTCTGGTGCCAGAGGCTAGATTGAGGATGAGATCCCTTCAATGGGCCCTCAGGACTTAATGGTCCCAATTTTCGGGGGAGTTGTCAGATCTTCTGCAAGTCCCGGCCAAAGTGACTCAAGATCTCCTATGGTGGGCTTGCAAGGAAAATATCCTCAAGGGGGAACCTTTTTGGCAACCATGGCCGGAGATAACGGTAGTGACAGACGCCTCACTCACGGGGTGGGGAGCCCACACCAACGATCTGACAATCAGCGGACGTTGGTCTCCATCGGAGTCCAAACTACACATCAACCTTTTGGAGCTGAGGGCAATCGGACTAGCTCTGAAGGCCTTTCTGCCCTCTGTACAGGGAAAGAATGTCCTGATAATGACAGACAACACAGTGGCCATGTACTACCTCAAAAAAGGAGGCGTAGGATCACTCCCACTGTGCAGAGAGGCAATGCCGCTCTGGTTCTGGGCAATGCATGAAGGAATCTCTCTATCGGCAGTTCACCTAGCCGGAGAGCTGAACACAGCGGCGGACGCTCTGAGCAGGCAGAGCACAGTCTTCCATGAATGGGAGCTAGCTCAGAAAGTCCTTCAAGAGATCTTCACCCTTTGGGGAACCCCTCAAGTGGATCTGTTTGCGACCGCTGCCAACTGGAAGTGCAAACTATACTCCTCAAGGGAATTTCCTCCAAGAGGATCTCTAGGAAACCCCTTTTGTGGTGAACTGGGTTTTTCCACTCCTTTAAGCGTTTCCTCCAGTCCCCGTGATTCCTCAGGTAATCAGAAGGTTGAGAAAGTTCAGGAAAACCATGATCCTAATTGCCCCGGATTGGGCCAGGAGGACGTGGTACCCGGACCTTCTGGACATCTGCCCTCCACGTCTTTCACAAAGAGAGGATCTTCTCTCGCAAGAGGAAGGTCGGGTTCTCCATCCAGAGGTCAAGACACTCAGTCTTCATGCATGGTTTCTGAGAGGCTGAGATATAAGGATTGGGACCTCCCGGATGACGTAATGGAGACTTTGCTTTTGGCCAGAACGCCAGCAACAAAATCCCTGTACCGGTGTAACTGGTGCAGGGATAAGAAAGTGGATCCATTTTTATCCAATACTCCAACAGTACTTTCTTTCCTCTTACACTTGGCCAATTTGGGGCTCCAAGTTGGCACTATAAAAGGATATCTGGCAGCGCCATCTATCTTTAAGCGTTCCTCGGAAGAGGTGTCCTATTTTAAAATGCCCTTAGTCATTCAATTCTTGAAAGGGCTTACAAATGTGTACCCTCCGACACCTTTTCAGATGCCCATCTGTGATTTGAATTTAGTGTTAAAATTTCTCATGTGTGCCCTTTTCGAACCTTTACATTCTTGCCCTCTTCTCACTCTTAAAACAATTTTGTTGGTGGCTATAACATCAGCCCGCAGGGTGAGTTGCAGGCACTTTCTTGTAAGCCTCCTCACACCATTTTCCATAGAGACAGTTATTCTAAAAGTCAAACTATCTTTCTTGCCTAAATTAATCTCTGATTTCCATCTGTCACAGAAAATGACCTTACCTTCTTTTTAGCCTCTTCCTAACGCTAGTAAGGAAGAGGAAAGGTTACATAGACTGGACCCAGAAAGGGCTCTCAGTTTCTACATTTCCAGATTGGCAAATCTTCGACAATGTGACCAACTATTTGTAAAAAGCTGTCCTTCCTTCTTCAGTCCATAATTGAATTTTCTGGTACTCCCTCCTCCAAACTATTTGCTTTGGGAGCCTATCTAAGATGAGGAATACGTGGAAGGACACAATCCATTCGAAGAACAAGTTACTTACCAACTGTAACGTTCTTTCGATTTGCATGTTCCTCCCACGTATTCCTCATCAACCCTCCCAACCTACCCCTCTGTACAGTTTGCGCCAGTTGCACTCTAACTTCCTTAAGAGCCTGAGGACTTTAAAGCCTGATCAGCTGATGCGACATTGAACACCGTAAAAACAGAACTGAGGTAACGAGCGTTGCTCAAGCCCTTTATACAGCGGATGACGTCGACGCTCGACGGCGGCCCTCGAGGGACTTCGACTCCGTGGCCTCGAACACAGCACCCTCTAGTGAATTTTATTTTTTCCGAAGCAGCAAAGCTGGGAGACAAGATATCTAAAATGAGGAATACGTGGGAGGAACATCCAATCGAACATCCAATCAAAAGATAGTTACAGTTGGTAAGTAACTTGTTCTTCCGTTACACTTGGCTAATCTGGGGCTCCAGGTTGGCACGATAAAGGTTATTTAGTATTGATATCCATTTTTAAGCACTTCTCAGAGGAAGAATCTTACTTTAAGATACTTTTTGATAACTCAATTCTTAAAAGGTCTAAATAATATGTTTCCTCCAATACCTTTTCAAGTACCTGTGTGGGACTTAAACTTCGTACTAAAGTTCCTCACATGCATTCCATTTGAGCACTTACATTCTTGTCCGTTAAGGCTCCTTACTTTAAAAACAGTACTTCTTGTGGCAATTATCAGCCCGCAGGGTAAGTGAGTTGCAGGCACTTTATAGCGGGGCTCCTCACACCATCTTTTATAAAGATAAAGTGGTCCTTAGGGTAAAACCCTCTTTCTTGCCAAAAATGATCTCCGATTTTTAACTGTCACAAAAAATAAAACTGCCTACTTTCTACCCTCCTCCTCACGCATCTAAGTAAGGCTACATAGATTAGAAGGGCTCTCAGCTTCTATATTTCAAGATTGGCAAAATTACGTCAGTGTGACCAACCTTTTGTAGGATGCACTGGCTGTGACTAAACAAACATTATCTAGATGGATAATTTTGGCCATAACTTAATGTTATAGATTAGCTGGGAAAGATCCTCCAGATGGGCTGAGGGCTCATTCAGCCAGGGGCATGGCAACTTCAACAGCACTTCAAAGGGGTGTGTGTCCCTGTGCAAGATATTTGCGCAGCAGTGACATGGTCATCCATGCACACTTTTATAAAACATTATGCTCTAGATTAGACTTCTTCACAAGGAGGTCTTTCCGCTAAATCTGTACTTCATTCTGTACATGACTAAAATTTCTATACTCCCACCTCCAATACAAAACTGCTTTGGGAGTCTATTTAAGATGAGGAATACGTGGGAGGACACAATCCATTTGAAGAACAAGTAACTTGCCAATTGTAACGTTCTTTCAATTGGATGTTCCTCCCATGTATTCCTCATCAACCCTCCCAGCCTACCCCACAGTACAGTTTGTGGTTTACAATATAAATTCTTTTAAGGCTTGGGTCAAAAAGAGGCACCCCATTAACTACAATCCATTGGCTACAATATACGAAAAAACAGAACTGAGGCCAACGGGTGCGCTCGAGGCATTTATACAACGGATGACGTCGGCACTCGAAGTATGCCGCCAAGGGACATCGACGCTGCAGCCGTTCGAGTGGAGTGCCCTCTGGTGGAGAGAGAAAACATTTCCGAAGCAGCAATGCTGAAGGTAAGGATATGTTTAAGATGGGGAACACGTGGGAGGAACATCCAATCGAAAAAACTTTACAGTTGGTAAGTAACTTGTTCATCTGTTGTGTTACTTTGTACTGAGCCAATCTGTTTAAAAAACGATACTGCACAAACAATGATTTATTGATCAGAAATTATTTTAATTGTAGACCATTCTAGAGCACCAGGACATGTCACAGATGGTCTTAATAACTCATGGAGTCCCACTTTCAGTTCCAGGATTTTATGACAAATATTTACAAATATGAACTGTTCTTTGGAGCAATGATGACAGGCCGTCTTCTCTCTCTCTCTCTCTCTCTCTCTCTCTCTCTCTCTCTCTCTCTCTCTCTCTCTCTGTCTATCGTCTTCTATGGGATTCCCTGGTTAGTGCTAATGACTGAACGGTAACGCATAATATTTAATAGCTAGCTTTGACTACTGTTGCTTCCCTAATATGCTGTCTATCTAATCTCCCTCAGTGACTTCCTAACTGGCCCTATGCTATCAATGGTTAGTTCTAATGGGTGGTGTGTGTGCCATTCGATCCTTAGGCTCTCCATCTCCTTACTACTCTCTTCCCCCTCTACTCTCCTGCGTCCGACTCCTCCCACCTTCTCTCTTTGCCACATCTCTCTCATCTTAATCTCCGATGTTTCCATTTCCTACACTCTCCCTCTGATGGTGCTACTTTCTTTTCAGCTACTCTCTTCTACACTCTATTACTGCTCTGCTTTCTCTCACACTAGTACTACTATTCTCCCCACACCACCACTACTACTCTCACTGCTACTGCTCTCCCCACTCAGCAGTTCTCTCTGTTGACTTCCGCACTTGTAGACCTCGTACTCTGCCATTTGTTACTCCTCAGTTCATGCTACCACTACTGCTTCCTCTGCGCTACTTCTACTCTTCTTCACTCTATCACCCTCTTGTCGGGGGGAAATTCTCCCGGGGCCGGCTGGGCCATCCGCAGACCTCCGGGCAGGGAGGCCCCAACTCCTCCGTATATCCCAAAAGATAGAGTATGAGACGCACGCAAGAAGCAAGGTGATTCTGCTGTTTATTAAACAAAACGGCAGGGATGGCCAAGGATCGTACGCGTCCATCCTGACACTCTCTTCGCAGCGTGGTGCTCGCAGGCCCTTTTTACCTTAGCGTGACGCGCTACTTGCGTCACCTTAGCAAAATTAACAAAAAACCTATCGCCACTCTGGATTGGTTCCCCGAGTGGTAGGGCTAGTATAGCATACGTATAGAAGACTTGGTTATTGGTCAAGGGTCAGTCAGGTGGTATACTTGGGTTGTCCCTCCAGTTTGATACATAAAAATTGTTACATGAAGACCCCTGAGGATTGGTCAGTGTGAATGGCGTCAGTGATAAGGGTCCCATGTTCTGATTGGTTCACCCGCGAACCCCCCAGTCTGGGACCATCGCTGTTCCCAGCTCGCGGTGCACCTGTCATTTGCAACAATGTTTCACTATGGGTGTGTGCAGACAATGTGAGGACTTATTCATAAGCAGGAAGGCCGACTACTCCCACCGTCGCAGATGTCTGTTGAGGCGCTTAATTGTATCTGCCTGTGTCTTGAGACGGGGGACCCAGACGCCTTCTTCCTCCTGGGCTTGGCACCCTATCAAGTTCGGCTCGGTCACGTGAGGTAGGGACCGTGGTTGAGGCAGAATTCTGCACAATGAATATTATATTTTTCACTGTGTGCCGGGTTTATCTTGCAGGTGCGACCTTGGCGTCGGCTTGCGGTGTGCAAGTTTGCAACGTTGTGCCCTTGACTGTCTGCTTTCGCTGGGCTCATTCTGCAGGGTCAGCAACCGAACCCTTGCTCATTCAATGTTCATGAAAGCTTTTGCTTGCGGCCTACTTGGGCCTGGTGCATAGGAGAAACCATTTAATGTAGGGCGCTGTAGGTTATGGTGTCGTGTTGTTCTATCTTCAGTGTCGTGTCTTCGTTATATTCCTCATTACGGTACATGGTTTTAGAAGAAGCGTGAGCAAGCCTTTTTAGATAAGTTCATTATGCGTCTTGCGTTTCTGCATTTGAAAAGCCTATGTTAAAAATAATAAAGATGCACGTCCGTGAGTGTGTCCGTCGCCTACGTCATAGCACTGAGCATGTTCTTCGTGTGAATTGATGTGGGAGTGTCCAGTGTGTATGTTGCACGACTGTGCAGACCGTTAGCTAGGTCGTCATGGCATCTCTAACGATGTGTTGATTTGGTGCTAGATGGTTTAGTCGAGTTCATCCATGCCGCAGGTGTCGGCATGTGCAGGGCAGGCTGGTGGGCATGCGGGTGGGCATGCGAGTGGGAACATTTGTATGTTCTTGTACCAGGGTATTTGGTCGTCTGGGAGATGGGCAAACTCCTCTCGCGGCGGGTGCCTGGGCCGTGATCCTCTAGGCCATGGTTGAGAGGGGATTGGTGGGAGCCTTTTGGTCGCTTTTCCCACTTCACTCTCCACACGACTACTAATCTCTCTTCTACAGACTACTACTCATCTTCATGCCACTCAGGGATATGGTGCCCTGTTCACCCCCCTCTACGCTTACTCTCCCTGTATTCATCCCCTCACCACTTCTCTCCTACACCCTTGTCCAAGCACTCCCCTCCTGCATCTATCTACTAGCCTCGCTCTGTCGCTCTGTACTAATAATCATCACTCCCTCTCCCTGTAACTACCACCCCATTCACATACTCGTATCTCTTTCTCTCTTTCTCTTTCTCTCTCTCTCTCTCTCTCATGCACAACTTCTATACACGCCCCACCAATATGAAAAGGGCCAGCTGAAGATACCTGGGGACTCCTGGAGCCCAATTTCAAAATTATCTTAGGGCTGGGGGTGATATGGACCTAAAATCATATCTCGATATTTTTGGGCTGAATGGAGATATACATCTCGATTATTGTTAATCAAAATAAAGTGCAAATACAGGGTTCCTCTTCCTGTTTGAGAATACACACAGCTGTGTAAATATCAAAACGTTAATTAAAAATTGTATATGTATATGTATCTCGATATTAACAATATTGTCTAATCCTGTATCAATTTTGAAAATATTTCAATATATCTCCAAAACTCGATATATATCGCCCAGCCCTAGGACCCCTTTTCTGCAGCTGAGTTTTCTGAGGCAGCAGAGGGGTGCACAGGTTATAATGGGGCTATGTGCATACCATCAACACCTTCTTGCTGCGTCATATTGTGGCAAAATCATAGATGAAGCAAAGAAGGGAGGGCGTGAGTAACTGCAGATGATCACAGGGCAAACTTATTGGCCTCTGCATGGCAGAACTAAAAGTGGCCAGCAGGGAACCAAAACACCAAATAACTTTCAAAAAGCTATTAAGCCATCTTTGTCAGCAAGGTGCGAATTTTGTCAAAGCACAGAGTAGAAAGGTAACAAGGTGCTAACTAGTATGCTGCTGTATGCTGTCAGGTCGGAGGATGTGGATGGCCTAAGGATGCCAGCAAAAGCAGTCTGAGTGCTGCAAAATGTGCATTTAATGTATTGAATTAAATAAGTATTTTGCTTTATGATAAGACTGCCAGCATGCGGGCAGCAGCTCATGCCCCCCACCCCTAGGCTCGAGGCCCTTTTCAGTTGAAAATGTCAAAAGTGCCTGGCATCATTCCTGAAAGTAAAATCTGACAAGGCCCTAATGAAGAGGGACTAGGAACGACTCTTAGCCAGAGGCGGGAGGCTTACCAGGGAAACATTCAGAGCCAGTCCTACCCCTGATATGGACAGAGGCAGCTGAGGGGGGCACCAATTCCTGCTGCCTGCTTCCCCAAGTGCCAAGATGCATCTATGCCATACTAATTTACAGCACACAATACCCAGGTACCAAAAGGCTGGCAGAGTGTTTTCTTTTCATTATAGAAATCCCACGATACATATAAATGAGAGAAGGCAGTGCAGCAGCCTCCACAGAGACCTGGAACCAGCACAAGGAACACAAACAACAGAAAAGGAAAGCAATGCGAACCCTGTAATCACTAGCATACGCACACACCCTGATAGAAACCAAAAGAGAGTCGGAGCTCAACCGCAGCTGCACAGCATACACCAGTCCCAAAGCACACAGTGTGCCCTGCGGGGCCCCTAATCCATCATTGACTAGGAAAGAGGGGGAAAACCCCAAATGTAACTGCTCTCACCTTAGAGGAGCCCCGGAAGGGGACCCCTCACACAAACTGGGACAATGCACAACACAGGCTCTATTGTTGATACAGGTCAGCCCTTCTATGAGCACATGGGAGGGGTTTAAACCACCATTTTAAGCCTCTGTCATTCTGAAACTTGCCTGAGTGGAGAATAAAGGGTCTAGTTGGTTAGGGACAGCCTACCAATCAGGAGAAAGGGAGGCGGCTAAGAAAGCCCAATGGAAACAGGAAGGTGTGGGATGTTCAGGAGAGGTTAGAGGAGGTGGCGGACCAAGAGACTAGCAGGAGGGTACGTGTTGGCTTTGTGGGTGCAAGTATTACTCTGATTTGAGTGTGGGTTGAAGTTTAACAAATGTGATAAGAAGAGATAGTGTAAGGTGTGACTGTGAAGTGATTGAAGGGTGAATACTGTGCAGGGTGGAGAAATAGTTGGAGGGTAGAGTACTGCTTGGAGGTTGGAGTATTACTTGGAAGGTGGAGTACCAGTTGGAGGGATTGGTAGGAGTTAAAGGAGTAGCTGGAGGAGTGTGCAAGATAGTGCAGTAGTGTGTATGACGGAGTAGTTGTGTAGCTCATGGGGAATAGCATGAATGGCATGGCAGTGTAGTAACATCAAAGGTGGAGGCGAGATTTAAATGGAGTTTGAGAGACCACTGGGACAAAGAAGGCAGAGTTAGAGGTGGGAGAAGCCGAAAGTAAGAGAGTAGAAGTGAGAACTGTTAAAGAAGTAAACAAGCCAAATGTTTACTGTAATTCATTAATGTATCACTAAAGAGGAGCATAACATAAAGACCCCCAACACATCCAAGATATGGGGCTCAACTGACACATTCAAAGAAACAATAACAGCATTGAATGTTCTATATTCCAGAATGGCTTCTCCCTCACCTGACCATTCTGGAATTAACTCATCACCTAGCCAACATAGCTAGGCCTTCTACAACACCCCCCCTCCCCTAATCAAAAAAAAAAATTGATTCATTAACTTTTAAATCATGAAATGAGGTTTCACCTCTTAATCTTCGCAACTCTGGACATATTCCAGATTTGACCGCTCTCCAACCCCACAGCGTTTCTGAAAACAGGTGCAAGTTTAACCGGGTCACTGTAAAGAGACTCCCCTTTCTTTGAGAGTACAGCTTTTCTTATTCGGACCCAATCTCCAACTTCAACCACAGTCCTTTTTTTTGGGTACTTTTCATTGACTTTCTTCACCCATTTTTCCTTGCGCGCATCCATTCTTTTTCTCACCACATCCACAATCACATCTGTCTCTCTTGCTCTGCCCAGCCAAGCTGGCGTCACCAAAGTATTTGGTTTTCGACCTCTCATGAGTTCAAAAGGGCTCACACCTGTCTCAAGTCTTGGAGCCATCCGCAACGCATATAACCTTTCCCTCACTGCCCCTCTTCTATCAAGACCACATGCATTCGCTTCATGAATAGCCTCCATGATACATCGATTAACCCTCTCGACCATACCATTCCCTTGGGGATAATACAAAGGAGTCCTCTTGTGCTCAATCCCACACTTATCCAGATATTCTTGAAACAGTTTTCCCAGAAATTGCGGCCCATTGTCTGTGAGAATACTCCTGGGTAGACCCTCCCTCTCAAATACGTTTTCCAGGAATTTACAATGCCTTGACACGTAACTTCTCTCATAATTTTGATCTCAGTCCACCTTGAGAAAGTGTCAACTAAGACAAGGATAAACCTTCCTCTACCCACACCCAAGTCAACTGGTCCTAAGATGTCCATTGCTAGATCCGCCCACACTCCCTCAGGTGTGCTCGTTTTTCCCATGGGTTGAGAGATTGCCAATAAATTTTTCCCAGATTCAACACAATCTGCACACACACCGATCACTCTCTCAATTTCACGGTCGATCCCTCAATTTTTCTATGCCCCAATGGCACGCCTAAGCTTCTTTTTCCAGAACGGAATAATTCAGTTCGGCACCTCTCAACATGCGAGATGCATGCATTACTACCATTTCTGTGCCATCAATATCCGGCTGCAACATCACCACTCCTATGCCAGTATCACTGGCGTCAACTGAAAGGATAGTCCTCTTCGTTGTATCAAACATAGACAAAGGTTTCGCCATATCAATCTTTCTTTTCATCTCTTCGAATTCTCTCTCACATTCCCTGCTCCAATCGAATTCAACACCCTTTTTTAACAATGCCCTCAAGTTGGTTACACAATCGGCATAATTTTCAACAAACCGATGGTAAAATTCGAAGGTACCTAGAAATGACCTCAATTCTGCTTTATTCTTTGGGGTTTGAGTTTTCATAATGGAATCTACTAAATTCCTTTTCGGTTTGAGCCCTTGCTCCGATATTTCATGCCCCAGATAATCAACAATCCGAGTCATAAAAACACACTTTTCACCACGCAGTGTTATGCCCCTGCTTTAAAAATTTTCAACACCACATCCAGCCTTCCTTTCAATTCCTCCTCATCTTTTCCACACATGAGAACATCATCTTGAAAACACCATACTCCATTGACATCCTTCAACAACTTGCCATGACCTTCTGAAATACTGAGGATGCCGATATCAATCCAAAAGGCATGCGCCTAAATTGAAATACTCCCTCATATGTGATAAAAGCAGTCAATTTGCGAGATTCAGCATCTAAATTAATCTGATGATAGGCACTTGCCATATCAAGTTTGCAAAGAATTTTGCACTACCAATTCTACTCAATAACTCTCCCATGTTGGTAAGAGGGTGGCAGTCAGCTATGATGCGCCGATTCAGTTCCCTCAGGTCAATGCATACTCTCAAATCCCCACTACTCTTCTTCACTACAACCACAGGAGAGATCCATTCAACTGCCTTGGCTGGTTCAATAATGCCTTCTCTTTCTAACTTTATAAGTTCCTCACGTACAGCTTTCCGCATAGCCAAAGGTAACAGTCTAAGTTTAGCCGCCACAGGTTTGCTTCCATCTTTCACAACGATCTTATGTACCATCCCTTTCAGACACCCTACACGATTACTGAAAACCTCTGGATATTTCACTATCATTTCATGGTTCCCGGGATTGTTTCTGTTAGACCCCTGCATGTTGGACACATTGAGTACTTGCTCCTCGCCATTGGGATCCAACTTGATGCACAATCCCCTCTGTTCCCTCCATCCCAGCAGAGTCTCTCCCCTTTCTGTGACATAGATTTTTCCATATGTGAATCTACTATTAAATATGAACTCAGCATTAAAACATCCCAAAATTTCTATTTTGTCTCCATTATACCCACCCGGGGCTTTGTCAGAAGCAAACAAATGCTTCACAGAACCTCCTATCACATTTTCGAATACCGTCTTGGACATTAAAGTAATTTTTGAACATGAGTCTGCCAACGTTTTAACTAGATGTCCATTCACTTCTATCCAGGCAGAGGGGTGTTCACATTCATCCACTCCAGTGCACCGTACCATGTGCACAGTAACAATTTCATTCTCAGAAACATCACCTTCCTCCGATGATGCACCATCACATTCTTCAACAAGAAAGGTCCCTTTTTTGCCACCAATCCGATAATTTTTACAGCAGTTTTCAAAGTGACCCCATTTCTTACATAAACTACAATTTACCCGCCTTCCGGGACATATAGGAGATGTGGACAAATGACGTGCGCTGCCACATCTAAAACACAACCTATCTTCCCTTTTCATGTTACCATGCCCACCATCTTTCTGGACACGTCTATTTCCCTTTTCACCACCCCCACCTTTGCTTTGAATAGCCTCATAACTTTTATTGGACCTGATCTCCTGTTTCTTTCTTTCTTTGGGAAATACTCCTTTCTTATCACCCACCCTTAAGACCTTAGTAATTTGCAATGGCTTATTCTCTTTAACAGATAGTTTAGCTACACACTGTAAAGTATGCTCAATCCTTTTCGCAATACTTATAACCTCCTCTAATTTGGGGTAATCTTTTAACCAAATCTCTTCACAAATTTTATCATTGGAACAGTGCAGCATAAACTGATCTTATATGTTCATCTAGTCCATTCCCAAATTTACAATTAAGAGACAAGTGTCTTAGAGCCTTAATATAGTCTTCCACCGATTCACCGTCGTGTTGAAACCTCATACCAAAATGGTACCTTTCCAGGACAGTACTTGTTCTGGCTTCAAAATGTTTGTCCAACTTAGACAAAGCTTCATCGAAATCATTAGACCCCCCTTCCAAATCCAGTTCAGGGGTTTCTGGGAAGGTGTCATATATCCTCTGACCCTCATAGCCGAGAAAGTGCATCAGCATTGCCACCTTACGCTCCACTGACATTCCATTACCACACGTGGCTTTGACGTAGTGTAAAAATCCCTTTTTCCAGGGTGTCCACTTGATTTTGGGTGGACCTGGAGTAGGCATGAACACCTGGGGACCAGGAACTCCAGAAAGTGCTATGCTGGATTTTCACTTCACAGTGAGATGCCGGGTGGGAAGGACCGTATGTCACGTATGCCCTTTCCAACAACCACCAGTACAGTTAAGAGTTACTGTAAATCACAGCTGTCCCATCTCCAGCAACCACAAAAACAGTTGGATTTCCCTTTCCAGTGAGACCCTGGAAATCCAATTGTGTGTCACAGATATCCCCCCTGCATTAACCACCAGAACAATTAAATTTCCTTTTCCAGTGAGACCCCAATAGTCCACACGGACCAGTATGATCGCGAAATGTTGAAATGAGAAATGTCGATGCTTGTTTCCTGCTTACTCTCACCTGAGAATTCCGCCTCGAATACAGCGCCCGCAGACCGCCTTCCCCGAAGGGCCCTGGGCGTGTTAGGACGATAACACGCTGCACTACAATCCAAATGTCCCGATACGCACTGACTTGCAGCTCCTTCTGAATTTGTTTCCTTACTTCCGTGCACGTGGTTATTCCCACACATGACGCGTCCGCCTGATCCGCGCCAGGCAGCATGAACACACTGCTGCTTCCGCAGTGGCTGCCTGACTTGCGCGTGCACAACCTATCACGAGGTTGCTTAAAAAATGTGAGGAATCCGTTTTGAGGTACTTATCACTTAGAACTCTGCGCCCTCTTTATCTTGTACTACAGTTTAAAAGGTCGCATGGAACTAGGGTAACAATGGAGTCTTTGATTCCTCTACTCCATTAGGAAAAGACAAAGAAGAAGTTGGTTACCCTTGAGAAGTGCTCCTGCGCCCGGAAGAAATAATTGAGAAATCCATTAATTGGAAAAAATCACACGACTTCAATTTGAGATTGAGATTTGTCGATTTATCTTAAAAGATGTTGCCCTATGGTGATAACACGTGTTTCGACGTATCCAACTTCTTTTTCAAATCAGGGCTATTATAATTCATGTACAATCAATTTAAAGAACAATTAGCAAAAAATACAAAATACAAAGTAGATATTCATTTGAACCATGAAAATTCAAAAGCAACAATTGAAAGTCATTGTTAATTCATTCATAAATTAAAGAAAGAACCGAAAAATAAAAGATGGCCATGTTCGGGAGGGGAGAGGGGTAGGAGGTTTGTGGGATTCAGAGAAAAAAAACACAGAGAAAGAAAAAAGCAGAACAACAATTATATTATCGAATCATTGATAAAAATCATGTGTTGGTTGGGTGTAAATAACTGTGATCATGTGCCCATAATAATTAGATATCTTACCCATTATATAGCGTGGTTATGCATGTAATTGTCAGATTTCATGTCCAGTCATGGGATAATCCCTGCTACCTATAGGGAAAATTACCATATGTGATTTCATAAGTTGACAATGTCATAATTGAACTTGCAAAAATCTATTGTGCAAAAAATCGTTGGTATTCGTCTTGTTCCTACCACCTGAGCTACTCTGAGAGTTCCAATAATCCCTTCAAATCATTGTAGTTATTAGTTCTCATACCTGGGCTAAGATATTCCCATGACCGGCTGTAACATTGAACGTTTGTAATATTAACATGTGGTGGGGGTGTCCTTTTCCTTGATTCAAAACACGGGAAACAACGCTACATCTGAATATTATTTCCATTAGTATGCTATGATTTCATTGCTAAGTGATCATAAGAGCCACAAATTCAATAAACCCTACACACTGTTGGTCAAACTAAATCACATTCCTGTTTATTTACGTGGACTAAAAGTCCACATCAAAATCATGCTGTAACTGAAAAGCAATACGATCGCCGTAGGGCTGCAAAATGAAGCCCCCGTCAAATGCAGAAAATGTATTTAGCAAAGGCAGAAACCACGAGGGTCGGCATGCTTGCGTTAATATCCTGTGCTTGGGTGGGCTACTCTTGCTGTTAGGCTCACCTTGGTTACTTCGTTGTATCTTTCCGTCCGCTTATCGGCGTGTCCACCCGATCCCTGTTTGTTATGAAGACCGGTTGCTGGGCAACTTGAGTCCTACTACTGTTTCTGCTTGGGCGCCATCTTTTGGGCTAAGTTACTGGTTTCCCAATGCCACGTACGTAGTCTTGTTCCCTCTCCTGTCAATTGTTATTGTTTCAGACTTGAGCGCCATTTTTACGGCTAATTTGTTGGTTTCCCAATAATACGTGCGTCATATTGCTCCCTCTCATGTCAATTGTTCTAAATTCCCTAATAAAGCGGAAATAAAGTAAATTATGACACTGTTTACGCCCCTTATCTAAAAAAGGGGTTAAAAACGTACACATTTAAGCGTATCCTGCATATCTTAACCTGTTGTAACACAAATTTTCATGACTATAAATCTCATTAGGGTTCTTTTTGTAAAAGTGTGCGGCATACTCTGTCATGTGAGGGCACGTGCCCTTGTGGTTAACTGCCTCGCTTGTTAAACATGATAGCTAGTATACTGAGAAGATGATACGTTAATTAATGGTTGCTGTGAGAAAGAGGTCTAGCTGTATATTTATTGCTGATGTAAAGTGCTATCGAACCGTTATTAATTTAACCCTTATCTTAAAAATACCCTGTCCATTGGGAAAAATAAGAGTCTCCTGATAGGCAATATTTCATAAAAAAGAATACATTTCATTGTCCGAATTCAGGCCTCTTTCAACTGAACGAAATTTACAGATCAATTTAGCTTCCTCTTGTCGTAATTTCAACTCTTGGTTTCCTCCTCTTGGTCCTAGGGTCACTCTCTTGAGTCCGGCAAATTTTAGAGTTCTTTTAGTGTCACATTGGTGTTCCTTTTGCCAGTGTTGGGCCAGTGGTGAATTTGTATTTGGATTCCCTATGGATGAGAAATGTTCTCTGATCCTAATCCTTAGTTCTCTAATGGTGCTCCCTATGTAGATCTTATTACATTCACAAATGATGGTATATATGACGTATTTGGTACGGCAATTGATATGTTCAACGATTTTGAAGTTGGTGCCATATTGATCTTCAAAACTTGTCAAATTATCCATCGCATGTTTGCACATTGTACAGGTCCCACATTTCCTGAAGCCCTTCGTTTGTTTTGGTAACCAAGTAATGGTGCTCTCCGGTCTTAATTCTGGAAGTAGAGATGGGCTCAATATGTTTTTGATAGTTTTTGCCCGTTTGTAGATGATCACTGGGTCGTTATTGATGTAGTTCCTGACATGTGGGTCCAAAAGTAAAAGATGCCAATTTCTTTTAAGGATACTTCTCAAAGCTCCATTGTTTTTACAAAATGTGGTAATGAAGCTGACTTCTTCCTTTCGGTCATTGGTTTTGGATTTCGTAGTTAAAGTCTCTTTCCTATCCAGTGCTTTAGCTTGTGTTTGTGCCTTCGAAATAGTCTTGGAGCCATATCCCCTAGCCTTAAATCTTCTTGACAGCAGATGGCATTCTTGTTCAAATACCTCTTGTTCAGAACAATTGCGACGGGCCCTGATGTATTCTCCACTTGGAATATTCCTGATAACCGAGTTCTGATGACAGCTGGTTGCAAATAAAGTTGAGTTGGCCTCTGTTATCTTCCTAAAAGTTCTGGTCATCAATTGATCATCTTTCACATAAATATTGAGGTCTAGAAAATCTATTGATGATTTGCTGAAATCTCCAGTAAATTCTATCCCCATGTGATTGCTGTTGGCTCTGTTCATGAACTTTTCCAAATCGTCCTGTTCTCCTTGCCATATCAATAGTTGGCTCGCACTCGCTCTACTCGTACTGTGGGTGCAGCCAGGAGGGGAAACGGGCTCAAGGACACCAGTGCGGAACAACACTCCTTCAAGGGCAGGAGGCGCTGACAGATATCCTCTCCGCCGCGTCCAACCCTCGATGCTGTGCTGCCCTCTGGATCGGGCACAGCGAGGCTCCGATGTCTCCCCACGCCACCGACTCTCTACAGTGCCGGATACTCTGGAGTGGGGCTGCGGGGTTGGCAGACGACACGATCCGCAGCGGCCTGGGCACCGGTTCCCTCACACGGCACGGCGCAGGAACGTCCTCCGCTGCAGATGTTGGGGGTCTTGATCTCCTCACCTCCTGATGCAGGGAAACGCCGCTGGCACGACTATCCCATCCTCGTCGCCATTGTTAAAGAAGTAAACAAGCCAATATGTTTACTGTAATTCTTTAATGTATCACTAAAGAGGAGCATAACATAAAGACCCCCAACACATCCAAATATGGGGCTCAACTGACACATTCAAAGAAACAATAACAGCATTGAATGTTCTATATTCCAGAATGGCTTCTCCTTCACCTGACCATTCTGGAATTAACTCACATCACCTAGCCAACATAGCTAGGCCTTATACAACACAAACGCCATCAGATATTGAGAGGATGAGCAAGAATTGGGCATAAGAGCGAAGTGCTGAGTTGGGCCGAGTGTCTGAAGGCACAGTCCCTTTTCCCTTTAGAGCAGTCACCCATTCGTAGAGTACAGAAAGTTAGGAAGTTCCTGCCATTTACTATTTCTCACGGCATTAGTCATTTTTGTTCTTTTATTTCCACAGGAGTTTGGGCAAGGGGCATTCATACAGAGCCCCCTTAGGTGGAAAATAAACTTGAAGCTATTAGCACCTCCGAGAGTGCCCCAACATGCAAATAATGATAAATACCACTTTGGGTTGGTAGACAGGGCCAGTAACCCCACTAGCGTTACCTAATGCTATATTGCTTTGCTCTTATAAACCTTCTGAACTTTTTGATTGCCATTTTAACGATAATGCAATGGTATTGTATCTTTCCCCAATCAGCTGCATGGAAACTGCCCTCAATGCAGTATTATGAACATCAATGGCAGGTACTGTTGGCCTCCCCATTGGAAATTGCTTAGCTCTGGGCCCTGTCAAGCAATAACTGTATTCCTGAAAAGATTGGTCAGCACACTGTGGAGTTTATCTAAATTCCCTACCATTATTCCCTGGAATACCTAAGTGTGCAGTCCTAATGACAACATTTTATAAACCAACTATTCCTACCATCCCAAGGAATGACCATGGTCTTCCTTACTGTTACGGACAGGCACACCTACTAAATAACTGTGTAGTTTCAGCCCTTTTATTGAAACCATATGTTGTAAATGATCCATAGATGGCCTACTATACCTGCCTTTTGCTTTGCTCAATGTATGGCCACTGTGATGACTCTAACATGTGAGGTGAGGGAGGTGAGCCCACATTGCAGCCCCTTCCCTAAGGATCAAGGCAAGTGGGACCTCACCGGGAGACAGCCCCTTAGGAGACAAGGACTCCCGATCCTGTGAGGAACTCCCTAAAGCTGTGGCCTACATGGGATGCTCTAAAATACCAGAAACATTTAAAGACCAAGACTGGGACGATGAAACTCCTAATAGATGCCATTATTTTACAGAAAAAGAACATGCCCCTTTAAATGAAAATATCCAATCCACTTAGACGAGTACGTTGAATAGCGTACACTCGGAGAGGAGAGCGGGTGAAGAGAGAGAGGTACGCATATGCAGGTTTGGGAAGGCCCTGAACGGTATAGCACCTGGAGAAGGCGTAAGCCAGGAAGCCTGCTAGTTTCAAACTCACTCGCTACTGAAGAGCGGGATGCCAAATCTACGACAAGCCCGAGGCGCGAGAAACTGACAGGACTGAATCATGGAGGAAGGAGCTGGCAAGACCATGAAGGAGCAGCTATGGTGGATAGCTGGTCCACAAACTGTCATTGATACCACCGAAAGCAGTGGGCCACTGGCTGTCTGGTTGCTCATCAGAGCACTGGGACACTGTGTGAAGACTAGACCGTGAGGATGGAAACGCCCACATAGAGTGGGAGACAGTGGTCAGGGTCAAGAGAGAAGGTCCCTGAGGAACAAGACTCCCAAAGACGTTTTCCTTCAAAGTTGAAATTAATGGGGAGAACAGGAATTACGGGTGGCCCGAGGAGGAATCATTATACCATACAAGCTACTCGTCTCAGTAGAGGTCATGAGCCAAAGTTAACCTTGAAACAAATGAACTTAAAATGTGATGATGCAAAACAAAGAATTATTGAAAATCGGAATACTGATAGAACAGTGGATAACAATACCCTGGGAAAAGCAGAAAGGGGCAAAATTAAATTTGAAACCCTTGAGCTTAAAATGCGATGATACAAGAGAAAGAATTATTGAAACTGAATACTGAGAGAAAAGAACAGTGGATAACAGTACCCTCGGAAATGGGGAAAGCAATGTAATAGTCTGTACAAGAAGAACATAATATCAAAGAGAGAGAACATTATGTGCCAGAGTTTATAGGAACTAGTCAATTGAACCATATACAACGTCAAATAGACCAAGACAAGCTGGACTACAATTGCCCAGGTGGGAAAGCCTACCAGAGCAATAACAGCTTCTCAAAGATATGCTAAGACCAACAGCCAGAAATATATATTTTATAAAAGATCCCCAAAAGTGACTGTCATGGTCATGAAGTCAGGGGCACAGGCATGCAGGGGTCACATGCACAGGAGACCTGGGCGGACACTGTCCTGCGCCTTTGGCGCCAGGCTCATGAACAAAAGTAAACAAGAACATCCATTTAACACCAAAAAGCTTTTATTATAGACATAGCACTTCAGATGCATTAACCTTGAACCTTCCATCCATTAAGCAGGATGCATTAACCTTGAACATTCCATCCATTAAGCAGCCCCAAGTGTATTCTTGGGTGTGGCTGCTAATGGATTGCCTTCACACGTGGTCACTCTCTAGGTGTGGCAGGGTGTGGCTGGTAAGTCGGCCCTAATGGGCGTGCCCACGATCTCAGCTATATAAGCTGCCCCGATCCTCAAGACGGACGCTTCGCGTTTTTTCTGCACTTGCAAGCAGCGTAACGCTCACTGTCGCCTGAGGTCAGACCTACGTTTGAAGATCCTGCTTCCTGGGCATCCTGCTTCCTGCCAGAATACTTACCATCTCGGAGAAGCTGTTGTTACCTGTATATCTCTTCGGCGAACCAAGTATTCATCTTTACACTTTCCGGAACGCTGCTTTCTTCATCTTGGCACCGCAGCACGACATGCTCCTTCGTCGACCGCAGCCCCTACATGGAAAAACAGAAGACAAGGCTAGACATCGAAAAAACTGTCAGTTTTAGGTTGCGCTTTGCCCTACTTGGCGCTTTTCCTTAAACCATCACTTACCTGCTGTCGAACAATGCAGTAGCATCCATCTTCCATCCGGCGCGTCTCATGTCTCACAGCTGCATTGAGGCCGCATTTCCATCCAAACAGAAGAGAGACGTTATTGCGGGCATAAATAGGAGCAACATATAAAGACATTAAGGAGAACGAACAGCATCACAAGAGCTCAAGAGAGACTTACCAATCATAAGGAGAAGCATAGTCGCAGCTGGACTGGACCAATCTTCATCAGGGATCAGTGAAGGAACGAGATCCCATTCAACGCGCCCCTGCCAGAAGTAGCAGGATAGAGAGCATCTTCCATAATTCACAGGTGAGCTTTATGGGCCGGCGTATGCTCACAGAACCCGTACCTTGGAGTGAAGGGCTTGAGAGGTACAACAATCGCAGATTGGCATACTCACACACTCTTATCTCCACGCAGGAGCAGTATAACCACGTACCACCGCTCACAGCTTTTCTACTAAGGAAGAGGCCTGAAGGGGTTGATTAAAGTTCAGGGAGGGCTGCAACCATGCCCAAAGCTTCCGCAAAGACCAGGTGAGCGTAACAGTGACTCCCAACGAAGAGGGAAAACTCAATTGTCCATTTGAGGAGTGAGAGACTATTTGAAGATTATGCATTGACAAAGAATCCCACAGACTGGTACTAGAAGCATCCCCTGTTTTTCATAGTGGTAGGGTCAGTTAGGTTACTTTTGGACAGCAGACTTATTCCTTTTGGATATTCATGAATGACTGACGAGAACCTTAGTTAGTAAAATAGGCAGGGACCCCCCCATAGTGATTGGCAAAAGGTAGATCTCATAACATTTCTTTAATAAAATATCATAAACGATGTCCTCAAAGTGTTGGTATCCTCCTGACTTGCCACATCCCTCTCTTCCAATATTTGTAATACTCTCCATCTATCATCATGCGCTTTGTTATTCTTCAAAGATCAATATGCATTCCTAAAAGAAGCATTCTCTCTTGAAAGCTTGTAAGAAAATGGTCCAATGTCTGCTCTCTCAGACATTATGAATGCTGTTAACTTGTGTGGCTCTGGTTGTAAATAAAGGTTCTGTTATGCAGACTTCAGGTAAAGGTTTGTAAATCCCTTTTGTCTTCCCTAATAACATTACCATTTGTCTTAGGTTTTACCATTTTCTCGCTTTTAGTTTTGTAACTTTTCCCTGCATTTATTAAACTCTGGTGTCCGATAACTTATCCCAAATCTTTGCCAGCACGGCTGTCTGCTACCCCAGTTGAACCAGCATCCAATTTGTTTCTAGAGTCCATCCGCTTACACGCCATCACCCAAGTTGATGCCTAAGGGATGAACCTTCACCGGCGGCACTTGGAATAATGCCCGAAAATATTGTGTCTAGGAAATGCCTCGAAGTACATAGCCAATGGCGGCCTGCCACTGTTGTGGGGGGGGGGAGGTGTAGGAGAGGCAGGTAGCATAGTTTACCTGTGTGCTTTATTTGCACGGGAGACTGTGCTCTCAAATGCCTTATCTCCATTCCACCTTGGAGGGCATCCCCCAAGACTCTAGGGGGCAAACATCCACAGTTGTCGCACATTGACGTCGGCGGCCCTACTGTATTGCTTGCATGACTGTCTTCTGCACAACTTCGATTTAGCCTTTTTTTTTACTTGTCTTTAATTCTCTGGTCCTACCAGCGTTGCCATGGCTATTCCAGCTGCCCCGAAATTGCGCATCTTTGTTTTTGGCCATGGTGCTCAGATCCTCCACGCTACTTTCTTCCAAGGCCTGTTGACCGCACACAGGGAGCTGTGGTCCCACTCTCAGATTTGTCATTGTTACTGTCATAAAGCCCTTGACACTGAAAGGTGTAGGGTCGATTTATTATAATATCAATGTACTCCATCGCAGTGTCCTTCCTTCTGGGCCGCTTGCTGCTCTCACCTGCCTTTTGACTGATTCCCCTCCCCACATGTTCATTCCACCTGAATGACGCTCCTCCCCATGCTCATGTCACATTGTGTCATTACATTTTAATATGGCCGAATTGAGAGCCACTTAATTCGAATAACGTATTAAATTCTCAGTGCTCACACTGCCCTGTGGTTATCCCCCTTCTGTAATGGCGCAGGTAGCCTGAAAAATGCTGGAGTGTAAAGCAGTGGCGAGGAATTCACTGAGTCAACACTTTGCTTCCATCATTTGTTGGATGCTTCTGGACATTTCCCTATTGGACATCCATTATCCTGTGCACTGTAATGTTAATAGATGCCTCAGTAGTAAAGTAGAGGTCATCCTCCATGTAGCAGCTTTATTTTAATCAAACATGCACGCGCTTGTAAACTCTTAAAAACAACAAACCACTATGCATTCCATCAATGTATTATGGATTGTTTCAATGGTAAAACGAATTTTCTATTTTCTGCAGTGTACCATGTTATAGTAACCTTTTGTCTTCTGTTTGCTGTAGAAAATACCTCTAAGGGAACTTTTTGCGTTGCCTTGCCTGCATGTGTGTTCCCCTGGCCACTGTGCAACACTGCATATGAACTATTCCCACTCGGGTAAAGGAAATTATTTCTCCAAAACGTTTTAAGTTTTTCATTCCTGATTCTAATCTGTAAATGTGTATTTTCAAAATGGTGTTGGTTTTAAAGCCTTACCTTATATGTCCAAAGATTTAAACAGTTGTGCAACTTGAAAGGACTCCCCTCATGGTGGCAGGTCCAGGATTTTAGAAAGGGTCCTGCAACATTTCAAGGTTGGAGCTGGAGAGGAATTGGAAGGGCAAGAGAGGGGGGCCAAGATTTTATTTTTTTAAACAAATGTAGCCCCGGGTTTCACAGCCATGGTTCGTGCAAAGGTGTACTCTTCCCTTCGCCGGAGCAGAGACAGTTCCCATGAACACGACCCCCACCCGCCAGCCTGCTGGGTAGGGAGGGGTGCTGCACTTGCCAAATAAAATTGCTGTAAGCAGGAGATGGACTACACTCCCGAGTTCTTTGGTGATTAACAGACACCAGAGTGAACTTTTATCGGGATCCCTCTTTATTTTTGATAAACACTTATAATTTTAAATACTCTTCCCAATTCCCTAGGATTCCCTCCTTGAAGGTGACTCGGGGACCCCTAGAGTGAGTCTGATGCAACAGACCCCTTAACTACACTCTGGTACCACCCACATGGAGTGTGAGGCCAGAGGATGGCGTCTGTGGGTGGTCCTATCTTGCTAGACGGCCTCAGTCAGACCGCCACACTATCCTACCTCACGAGTCACGCCATGGTATCTCCTGTCTACCCCCTTTTTCTTCTTAATGTCTCTCTCTCTACATATATATATATATATATATATATATATATATATATATATATATATATATATATATATATATATATAATTAATTACACGGCCACAGTAGTGGCCGTGTAGTTATGGTTAAGTTGCTACTCCCATAGGAAGAGCACTTTATGGGCGGCTTATAACTTCGCTATCCCTGGACGAATCCTCACCAAACTTTGCAAAAAAAGTATATGGCCCACTCTGAATTATTATGCAAAGTTTGGTGAGGTTTGGTCCAGGGGTGGGCAAAGTTATAGGGGGGGGTCCCAAAATGTATTTTTTTCCCATAGACTGAATGGGGAAAAAACTTTGCTCACGCCTACAGCCCAAACCGCTGAATGGATTTTCACCAAATTTGCAGCAGGAGCAGCGGCTTGGTCCCTAAAGCGTGCTTTTGTAAATTTGGTGAAAATCCGTCCAGTAGTTTTAAAAAAAATGACCAAAAAGTAGGTCACAAAAAATTAGTGATATCTATGTCCTGTCCGCGGACACACTTCCATGTTCGCTCCATGGGCAGTGTCCTGATTGGCTAATCGGCTTGCGTCATGTCCGCGGACATGCAACCTGTTCGCTGATTGGATGGTGAGGAGCGGGAAGTGCGTCAGATTTTTTGAAACGCCCACCATCTTGGATTCGCGGACAGCGGCCGATGTCAGCGGACATCGCGGTAAAAACATATGAAAAAACACAGCATTCCACTTGTGAAACTTATCAAGTAATCTCTGGGGAGGTGAGGGGTGATGAGGATGGGATATGGCTGCAAGAAGAAAAAAAAGGGTGTTTTTTGCCACAAAAGTCCGCAAACAGTCCTGATGTTCGCAAACAGTCCTGTGAAAGTTTGTGAACACCTTACCATTACAGGGTTGGTGAAATGCAGTTCTTTGATGGCTTATAACTTTGGCACCACTTATGGAACTGCATGAAAATGTGCTTGTATATTCCTGGGCTGATTCTGAGTGAGTATGCAAAGTTTGGTGGGATTCTGTCATGAGGGGGCAAATTAGAGGGAGGGTCCTAAAATAATGTAAAGGCTTATAAATGAGGTGCCATTTCACGAATCCTCACTTAATTTGGCAAACTGATAATAGATAAAGATGTACATGTTTTTGCGAAGTTTCATGGGATTCTGTTGAGAGGGAGCAAAATTAGAGTGTGGGTCCCAAAATATTGTAAAGGCTTATAAATGTGGTGCCATTTGACAAATCTACACAAAGGTTTGCAAAAAGATTATAGATCTAGATTTAGATGTTTTCGTAAAGTCTGAAGGAATTCTATCAAGTGGGGGCTAGGTTATATGACGATTGTATGTGCATACATTTGACACTTTTGAAAAAATAAAACATGGGTGGATTTCCAGCAAACTTGAGTAAGGAGCATTGGCAAGGATCTACAAGCATGTGTTACGCTCACCTGGTATCCACAGGGACGCCACCAAGCCGGGTTACTCGCTGGTATGCTTCTCAGCTCTGCCCCGATGTGGTCTGCGGGGAAGGTTCTGCCTTGTGGTAGAATTAGGCGTGCTCTCCATCCTGCCTTTTTTGCAGGGGCGCGTTGTCTTTCATGGGCGAGTGCGGTCCAGTTACTTCACTGACGCCGGCCCGTTTGATATTGTTCAGGTAGGTCTTATTGCTTTTCTTTAGTTTTGTTGCTATCATGCATGCCTTTCTTTGTTTAAAGTCTCTTTTTTCTCCCTTAGGTATGCAGAGCTTCAGCACGGCGAACTGGCTTGGTTGAGCCCCGCTGGTATATGATGGCGCATTAAGAGCGCTATGATGCGGTAAGTAAGCGCTATGCGCAGCGCTGCAAAGTCTTGGCTTTGCTAACCTGTGTTTTCCTTCCTTGTCGGTTGCAGTGTTCTTCAGCGCGAGTGGAATGTCCAAAGTGGTGTCAGCCGAGAGGCGACCAGCCAGGTAAGCCTTTTGAGCAGTTCGTAATTTGTAAATGTCTCTACTGCTTTCTTTAATGTTGCCTCTATCTTCCTCTTTCAGGTCGTTCTGTCCGGGAAGCGTGCAGATTCGAGGAAGCTGTTCTCAGTAGCTGCGAGTGTTTAAAGATGAAGACTGCAGGTAAGATGCTGCTGCTAATGATGTTCCTTTTGTCTCCTTGCAGGTTCTGCTTCTCCGAGGTTCGAGGGAATAGATGGACACGGTGAGCGTCGCGTTGCAAGCTGCAAAGTAACGTGAAGCGTGTTGTCTTGCTCGGGTGTGGTTTAAATAGCCCCAACAAAATAGTCCAGGTAAAGTAGTCCCTAGGCTACCACACCCAAAACACTAGGCCGCATAGCTTGGTTCTTGGGAACCAAGCTATGTGGATGCCTCCATGTTGGCTGACAATACAATAAAGTAGTTCACAAGCACATTGTTTTTCATGGTGTATGATCCTGGCGCCTATGGCCCCATGAGGGATTTTGAAGAGGATGCCAGGCTCTAGAGGTCCTGACTCCACCTGGCCAATCGGTTTGCCAGAGGGGTTTTGGGCGAGGGCCGTGATAGCATGGTTTTGCGAATGTGCCAGTGTTTTATTATTTGACAAGTGTCATAATGTAGCTACAAAAAATAGCTGTATACCTTTAGTGACTGAGGGGTACCCTGTGGCCATGGGCAGTGGGCAGATTGTCTGGGTCATGGAATACGGTCATGATCTGGACAATCTGGCTACTGGCCATGACCACAAGGGACAAAACAAGGGACAAAACATAGGATTTAAGTGGCCATGTCCACCTGGGAAGTTATTCGAAATTAGGGTAGATTTGGATAGATTTGAAAGGGAAGAAAATGTGCTTGTGTTAATATGGTCATAGGGTTCTCTTTTTGCCTACTGCAGGCTGCTATGAAAAATGCGAAGAGGGGCCCTGTATGGAACCATCACCTTCCCTTTCCATGGTGGCCATCCTAGAAAAGGATTCTCCTTCCTACACCAGGACGCTGCAGGCGTCCCGGAGTTGGAAGAAAAATCCTATTTTTTATCACCCCGTGTTCCCGCTTTGGGAACCTAGGGTGCTAATGGCCTTCATCCCCTATTTCAGGGGCTGGAAGGGGGGGTATAATGGTCCAGAGACATCGTTATCCACCCTCGCTTCGCTTGGGCTGATAACTTGGGCTGCTGGGCCGGTATCCACCGTTCCAGTCCCTGGAACAGAGGATGAACGCCACAATATTCCCATTAGCATAACACAAAATGCAAATGGAAATGTTGGAAAATCTTATTTAGTCTATGTACTTTACTGAGAAATATAAAGTAGATGGAGTCTATACATTTTTAGTTTTTTAGTTCTATTTTTTTTACTGTGAAAGGTGGTTCCTAAAGGAATATGTCGTTTGTTATTTTTGGATGTATTTTTTTTGGCAGGAGAGCTGAGAACGAAAGGTGGGAAGGGAAATGAGGGAAGAGCAAACAAACACTAATATGGAGGGGTAGGTGGACAAGGGAAAATGTTGCGCGTGTGTTATTTCTAAGTTAGGAGGCAGGTTGCTCATGCTCCTTGATTACAGCACTGGTGGTGGCTCTTGGGCAGGAGGGGATGGCATTAGCTGATGCCATTTTAAGATAAATAGCAGTTTTGCAAAAAATATGTACTGTGTACTAGATTGTTAATGGATAATGAGTAGGAATAGGTGTTGGAGCTGTGCAATGGAAATTTTGAAGTTGGAAGTTCCTAGATCAGTAGAAAATGCAGTTTCGAACTGTCCGCCAAGCAGATATCTTATCGTGAAGTGAGGACGGGTTCATGCCGCGCGCCAGCGTATGGCCATGTGGCACTGTCCGGAAGGTCCGCTATGAAGTCAGATGTTCATAGAAGTCTACGGATGCAAAACTACTTGAAATAGTTGCAAGAAGTGTATAGAAGTGTTAAAAATTATTCCAGACGGTGGGAAATGGCAGATTTTTAAGGTGAAGCTTTGGAAATTGGACACAAATATTGCTATATCGGGTAAGTATGATATTAGTAAACGGACGTTATGGTCATTGATGACATCACTGATGACATCACACGTGAAATGCATTTTGATGAAAAGTCTCTACAAGGAGTTGTGTTTATATTGTTGATCACAAGATGTCCGGAGTGATCGGGAGACCTATCATGAACTACTTAATCTATTAAAGAATGTACTCATTTAATATCATTGTATTGGAGTGTTGTTGTTAATACAGAAACCTATTCATATATAAACATAGGCAATGACTGCAGCATGCACCATAGAGCTACACTATTTATAATGTAATTTTGGATAATACAATAATGAATGCTCCCTTAGAGTTTTGAGTAATGTTAAACATGTAATAACTAGCTAACAATTCAAGACTTACAGCACTTGTGCTGGTACAAACGATACATATGAAGCACCACAATGCATACAAATCAGAGGCACATACAGGGAAACTAAAGTAAGGAAGAAAGAAACTGCATCATCAGAAAATGTTAATGACATTAAAGTTTATCTTCATGTATACAAATGAATTGTGTGTTTGAGGCCTGCTCATTTCCCCATGTATGTGCACCATGAGCTGAGACCAAACCCTAAGGAAAGTACTTAAAGAACATATGACAAGGTTAACATCTAGATATATAGCACCTTTTTAAATTTTATTATTCTGAATGCCAGAAAAAACCACCTGGCCTATACATGTCAAGGAACAAAAACAAGTGGCCCAGATATGTGATGTCATCAGTGATGTCATCAATGAAATTTGTGGTGTCATCTTTAATGTCCTGGGTGTTAGTCTTAGCAGTGGATGGTGGTGGCGTGAGTTATGGTTTCTTAGCTTACCATAACTGGCGAATTTCAGGGGTTTTTCGGTTTTACTTGGAACCATAACGTCCGTTTAACCAAGTTTTTTCTTTAAATTTCATAGGTTTTTATTAGTCCAACTTAAGCATAACGTCCCTTTAACAACGTTTTTTCAGTGAATTTCAAAGGTTTTTATTAGTGCAACTTAACGATAACGTCCCTTCAACAAGGTGTTTTCATTGAATATATATATATATATATATATATATATATATATATATATATATAATGTCCTACCCCTGCATAACTTTTTTTAATCTACATAACATTCCCTTTCTATATAACCGCCATTCTACTTTTCCCTACTTAACAATATTTAAATATATACATATTCACAGAATTTATTTTGTCAAAGGGACATTATGGTTACAAGTAAAACTGAAAAACCTCGGAAATTCGCCAGTTATGGTAAGCAAGTTATGGGCCCAAGCGAAGAGAGGACAAATAACGAGGGCTCCGGACCAGTATCCCCCATTCCAATCCCTGCAGTGGGAGATGAAAGCCATTAGCCCCCCGAATTCCCAAGGCGGGTACCGGGGGTACTAAAAAAAGAATTTTCCAAGATGGCCACCGTCGAAAGGGAAGGGCGGGGCTCTGTACAGAACCCCTCTTTCCTTTCCATGGCAGCCTGCAGAAGGCGACGAGAGAACCATATGACCATATTACCACAAGCACATTTCTTTTTCCTGTTCAAACCTATCCCACTTTCGAATAACTTTACCAAATAGTTGGTCCAAGGTGGACATGGCCACTTTAACCCCATTAATCCTCCCTCATGGTCATGGCCAGTAGCCAGATTGTCCGGGTCATCACCTTATGCCATGACCCAGACAATCTGGCCACTGCCGATGGCCACAGGTTATACCTCAGTTACCAAAGGTATATCACTATTTTTTGTACCTACATTATGACACTTGTCAAAAAATAAAACACGGGCACATTTGCAAAACCATGCTTTTAGGTCTTTGCCAATGCTCCTTAGACGAGTTTGCTGGAAATCCGCCCATGTTCTATTTTTTCAAAAGTTTCAAAATCTATGTATATACAATAGTCCTATAACTTAACTGCCACTTGACAAAATCCATTCAGACTTTACACAAACATTCAAGGTTGGGTCTATAATCTTTCTGAAAACTTTTGTCCACATTCGTGATACAGCAATAACGTTATAAGCCGTCTAAAAATGTTGAGACCCCCCTTCTAATTTAGCCACCTCTTGACAAAATTCAACCAAACTTTATAAATACATGTATATCTAATCTAAAATCTTTTTGTAAACTTTTCTGTGGATTCGTCAAATGGCACCCCATATATAAGCCTTTAGAATATTTTGAGACCCCCACTCTAGGTTTGCCCGCTCTTGACAGAATCCCACCAGACTTTGCAAAAACATTTATATATAGATTTAAAATCGGTATGCAAACCTCTGTGCCGGTTCGTCAAATGGCACCACATTTCTAAGCCTTACAATATTTTGGGACCCCCTCTTTGTTCTCTTTTGACAAAACAGCTCCACACTTTCCAAAACCATTTAGAATTGGGTCTAGAATAGAATTCCAAGATTTCCTGCAGTTTCATTAAGTGATGCCAAAGTTATAAGGCATCCAAAAACTGCTCTTCACCAACCCAGTAATGCAGAAATAGGCATAGATGTCCCTGAACATCTGAAGTGTTTGCGAACATCTCAGGACTCTACCCGAACATCCGGACTGTTCGCAGACTTCAGGGGTGAAAAACACCTGTTTTTGGTTTCATACGGCCATATCCCATCACATCCTCATCACCCCCACCTCACCAGAGATTGATTGATGAGTTTGTCAATAGCAATGTTGTTTTTTAATAGGTTTTTACTGCGATGTTCGCCGACACCGGCAGATGTACGTGAATTCAACATGGCGGGTGTTTCCAAAAATCAGACCCATTTTACACTTTTCACATCCAATCAACAGGCGCTCCCGATGTCCATGGACCTCACGTCGCCTTCTGAATCAATTAGAGGCCCGTCCACAGACTGAACAGGGAAGTGAGTCTGCGGACCAAACCCAGATATCACTAATTCTTTTTTACCTACTTTTGAGCCTTTGAAAAAAATAACTACTGGACGTATTTACACCAAAATTACAAAAGCACGCTTTCTGGACCACACCGCCACTCCTGCTAATTTGGTGAAAATTCATCCAGTGGTTTGGGCTGTAGACCTGAGCAAAAACAAATGTTCTATTGCGTCGATGGATAAAAACATTTTTTTGGGACCCCCTGCAACTTTACCCCCCCTTGATGAAACCTCACCAAACTTGTCAAAATAACTCAGAGGGGGGCATATACTTTCTTTGCAAAGTCTGGTAAGGATTCGACCAGGGGAAACAAAGTTATAACCCGCCCAAAAGTGCTCTTCATATGAGTTGAGCAACTTAACCATAAATACAGGGCCACTACCACAGGCCCTGTAATAAGTACACATACATGTATACATTGCCATACACCATATATACAACATGTAACACTATATAAACAGTTTGTTGCAATGGGGGTGACTGCTGCAGTCAGTCAGCCCCTTAACAGTACCTCTAAGGAAGGGCTGTCTCTGGTGATCCTGGCACCCCGAGGGCTGGCTGCCAAGCTGGAAGTAGGGCTGGCTTGGGGGCCTGTCCCCTGATGATAGATGGGGGTTTGGCCCTGCTTCCTTCTTCAGGGTGGCCCAGTTCACCACATGGGGCCACCTGTGCTCTGGTGGTTTTCTGAGAAACCCTCTGCCCAAGTTAGGGCCTGCCTGCCATCACCACGGCTCTCCATGACCTCTTTCATTCATCTGGGTGGCCCGGTTGGAGTGGGGGCCACCAATGATCAGCGCCGTGCCTGCAGCTCTTTTTAAAACTTCTGGGCAAGCCCCGTTGGTTGACATCCACCAGGGCCCTGTGGCAGTCGACTTGCCCCTGGCATAAGTAGTTCGGCCCCTTGGTTCACTCTTCAGGGTGCTCCTGACATCAGCAGTTAGGCTCCTTGGCACACGCTTCAGGGGGCTCCACACATGGCCATCATGCCCAGATGCTTGGGGGGGGGGGGGTGCTCGCGATAGCGGCCCCCAGGTAATTCTTGTTCTCCTTCTCTGCTGTCTTTTGCTTTTCTCTTCCTTACTTTCCTTTTCTAACTGTCTTTTTCTAACTCACACTTTACTTCAATTCTCTCAGGATTCTTTTCTCCACTGGCCAGCCCATTCTTGAGCAGAGGAGTGCGGGGTACATTTACCAGCCCCAACAGAAATTCCCAGCATCACAAAACTGCATTTCAACATTCATCCAAAAATGTCTGTGCTTTGTTTGCTCAGCACATGTGGGGCGATATTTGAACACAACCACCCCAAGAATGGCTGCATTTTGTCTTCCTTCACATTAATCCAGAGAAAACTGCTTAAATTCAGAATGGCTCTGCAGTGCTGTTCTGCCATTTAGAGCCTCAAGGCTGCGCAAGAACATGACCTTCATTCAAGACGGCATCACCTTTGTGCTTTATTTCATTTAAACATCACACAGTTTGCTACATTAAAACACAGCCCTGCCTGTGTGTTTCCCTCCCGAACAGCATTGTTTTCCTTCATAAAGTCCATGAAAAGCAAAGAATCCTGTTCAAGTCTGCACGGCTAGAATTTACTTTTAATAAACCAGCACACGCAAATTACTGTCAAGGAAAGCTACAGCGTGGCTCTCTCTCTGTTGCCTCGTGTCAATTACGAAGAAACTATTTTTAGAATATCTTTTTGTCCAGAAACGGACCATCTCTTTAAAAGCCTTTTCTGAAGTTATTGTAAAGGAAAATGTGTGCGGTAGAAACCGCATTTTGTGAAATCAACATGTAAGAAAATGAACACGTGTAAATCTGATATTGCAAAGCAGAAAACTGCTCTTTGAAAGCTAAATGTGAAATAATACTGTGGCTTGCAAAGAAACACAATTGAATATGCGGGTAGAAGGGCTGCAAAGGTATGTATATGATGGCTTTTCCCACCAAAAGGACTTCAACAACCTGGCTGAGGCCCAAGAATTCCTGTCAGACCAGATTGGCTTAAAGGCTAATTTTGCACCTACCAGTGAACTTGGGCTGAGAGGGCATGTGCTCGGTTCTCATAGGGCTGACAGTGTGATAATTACAGGTTCTACCAGACGGACCATCAGGACCGCCATCAAATACAATGGAGATGACTGGGCACTATTTTTTTGGCCTGGAGGTGTGATTTCCTCTACTGTGTTTCCCAGCACCCACTGGAGGACTTCAAAGGGGAGTCATAGAAACCCTTTGTGCAGGCTGACCTAGGAGGAAGACAGTTGGGCTAGGGGTTGGAAAGACTGCCCATATGTGTGACTAATCCTGCCCATTGATTCTAAAGACTGTTGTACACCAAGACATTTTGCTTAGCACCCTAAGTAAGCAAGAATTCAATATTATGCTAGCACTGTGTGGGATTTTTGGACAAGCGCAATGAGACCATGCCATCTTTCCAGCACCTGGGGGACTGGAATGGCAGGAAAATGCATTTCTGGGTGAAGCATAAATGGCATAGACATTGAACGTGGGGAAAATATGCCAAATACTATTATGCTGTTGAGAATTCCAATTGGGCGTCACACACCGGACCAGGACCCTTACCCTTAGCCTAGGATTTAGCGCTCAATTAGAATCCTTTTTCTTTATTTCCTAGAATTCAGATTGTGCTCGCGCCCAACCAGTCTCACACCCCCTTTTACAAATACCCCGGGTCACAATGGACCATGAACCAGGCCGGTTGGTGGGAATAGAATATTTATTTATTTTTAATTCAAAGAAAATCACACAATTTTAATATTGGGCAGCAATCACCAATGGGGTGATAATTACAGTGTAAACTGATGATACACTTGGTTGACCTTCTACTAGAACATATTGAAAGCACAGATGAATAGGAGCAATTTTACTGTTCAGGTACATAGCACACGAGTTAAGATTTCCCCTTGCAAAGCTCCCTCAAACCCCAATTGATCGAATTTTGAGTGGATAGAAAGGAGCAGCAAGGAGTCAAGGATACTAGGCAGCAAACGGAATTAAAATCCAACTTTCCCTAACGAAATGAGAGCCAAAATCGGGTTTGAAAACCTTTGCAATTGCGTAAATGACACTCAGAATTGATAAATATTTAATTTAAATGTAATGTGCGGTTGAATAAATGAGGTAAATATGAGTTATCACAGTATCAGGGATGTAATAACACTAGCAACTACAAAGCAAGGTACCACCAAAGGGCATGCAATTCAAAAATCAGCTTTGAAGTGACAGCACGGTGTAGTCAGAATCACACTCACAGAATTTGTATTTGCTAAATTACACGGGTTCAAATGTCAAAAACGGTTTGAAAAACGGGTGAAATGGACAGAATCGGAATGGGTTTTTAGGCTGGTTGATAGATGCACATCACAGGGATAAATAGGAAAGTGAAAGAGTGACTCTAGCTGAAGAACTGGATGAGATTTTCAAGGTGAAAGGAAATTCGGTTTTAAAAATAAAACCAGTCAAGAGAAAATCGGTTTAAAAAGGAAAGGACAGGTTTCACTTAAACTAGATTTAGTGGCTTGATTGCTTATAGAAAGACACGGTACGCTCCAAGGTTAATTTGCAAGGTTAACCTTTTCACTATGTGTTCAGCTCTATGTGGGAATTAATTAAATTATTCAAAATATGACTAAGGACTTATACAAGACAGAAATTAATGGAAGAATTGTGCTATAACTAGAAAATCAAGGAACAGAACACAGAGGATTCAGACTATCTTCAACAAGTTATCAGGGTATGGATGGGATTACTTAGCAGCACATAGTATACCCCAACTTGATTCCTTGTCTTTGTTCCACCTTCTATGGGATGGGGCAATACTCACAATAAGTGTTTGGGATTTTGGGACAGCCAACAGTGTTTCTGGACAGCGAGGCAATATCTGGTCACTGGTTACAGTGGCAGGCTCCCCTAACAGCAAACAGCTGAGCAATGGTCTGGTCACGGCACAGCGGCATGCAGGTAGTGGGGCAAAAAGCCGGTCTGGTCAGAGTACTCCCAAAAAGGGTAACACAGCTGTTCCCCCCCTTTCTCCATGAGTTAGTGGGATTTTGTTATGGGGTTTAGTTCTGAAGGGTGGTTCTGCTTGGATAGGGTCAGCTATGCTCTGGACTGGCAGTAGAATCTGAAATCTTGCAGAGTGAATGTGGAATGTCTGGATACACAGGCGCCGGAAAATTCAGAAGAGAGTCTCCTTTGTCTCTGTGAGCTTCCCCTTTTTATAAGGCGGATAACATCAGAGTATTATACGGTGGGGCAGGCTTATGCTGGACGTGCCTCTAATAACTGGATTGGCCAAGGAGGACTGTTACCCCCTTCCTGTCAGCCGGTTGTACTTCAAGAACATGACATTAGTTTTTATGCTGTGTTTTTACTATGCCCAGGGCCTCCCACAGTTACTTTTGCCAAAGATCAGTTTTGACATAACTTTCACATTTTTCCAGTTGTGGCGCTCTCGCAAATGGCATATGCAAATGACATATTCCACACAGAGCATGGCAGTCCAACTCCCAGGTCTGTACAACATTGTTTCATCCTTCTAATAATTTTTTATAATTTTCAGTGGGAAATAAATATTTCACTTACAATTCTATAATTTTATATATATGTACATATTATCATAAGGCATGTTAGTATTGAATTCCAAAGTGACACCATATACAATTTCCTCGGAATATCCAATTTTCTGCCATTTCCATCCCCAATATGCTAGTAAAGGATACAATGTCTTAATTTATAGGCCAAAAAAATTGCAGTTAACAAATTCGCATTTGCATTAAAACATTTGCATTACTGTGTTGTCCAATAGAAGAAATAACAGTTTAAAGTTTATTGATTAAAATAGCCTTTTGAGCCAGATGGCCAGCATTGTCTCCCAAATAAGGTCATAATCTCCAAGGCTGCTCTGGAGTTGGCTGTGAAGCCCCCCCAGTTGAAGTTGAGGGGAGGTGTTATTTGCAATTTCACACCTAAGTGTCCTGGAATCTATTTATCAGGCTCAAGCCCAGACACGAAGTCTGACAAGCGTGTGATATGCTTCCTCTTGGTACATTCAGAGTTTCCAAGGGTGTGGCCCATTTTGGGGGAAGGCAACTCCTGTTCCCAGCAAACAAATGTCCTTTGAAGCTAAGCAGGAAAACCTATTCTAAGGCTTCCCCAGTAAATGCACTTATGTATGTACTTATTTATAAGTCTGTTGAAATAAAACATCCCATATATGTTTAAAAGCAACCACCCCCCTTACCCTCTTACATTTCTAGGCAGGGACAGAGCCTTATTCAACATTACACTTTTAAACAGAAATTTGTCTTGTTTGCAAAAAGTAACCACATGGTTAATTTTCCTTTTGCTGTCAAATTGCAGCCCTTGTCAATTTCTCATACACAGCAATCTGTTCAAGGCAAAGGTCCACAGACATTTAACATAGCACAGAGGAATAGGGCTTCTTTTACGAGTTCAGCTGTGATATGTTGTTGCCAAGTGGGGCCGTTTTCTCGTACGGCTGGGAGTAAAGTTGTTTGTGATTTTACAGATTTTGCCTGACACAGCCTGTCATTTAGTGAGAAATGCTATCTTTTGCTGGCGCACAACCTGAATATGGCTGGGCATAGCTGGGTCTCACTGGATCAGGACTGTGTATTGTTGAACAGATGAAAAAGGGCATCAGGCTCTGTCATTTTAATGCACAATGTTTCCTTTTTTTCATGGGAAATTTTTGAGCTAGCAGCCAAGCAGTGCTGCTTGTCAACTCTCTTCTTTGGTGCACATCAGGAAACACACTGGCAGCTTTTCTTCGTGTGTTCCCGGTTCCATCTTGCCCCATATGTGCTTGGCAGAGACAGCGCTGCCATTATTTTGGTGACTGCAGAACGCAGTTTTTAAGGCAAGGCGATAGTGCTCAACAGTGCCAGTGCAGCCATTTTGCTAGTAACTGCTGAAGTGCAGATTGGTGATGGAGAGGAATTGTGCTGGGTGGGTAAATGTACTCCACAATGCATATGTGTAGCCATTTCCAGAATTTTAGATATTATGTTTCTCCTGAAAACGGCAAAATAGTGCCAAAGGACAAAGCAACATCGCACAAAATTGGTGTTTGAACCAGCATATTCCTTGTGAAATATGGGATCTACCTATCTGGTTTTTATGATGCTGACTATTGTAAATATGAAGTTTTGTTTTGTAACTCATTTTTGTGAAGAATAGGCTTATGAGACGAAGGGAGTCATAAAATGCATACACCTAAGGTGAGGTCACTTCCCTTGAACCAATCAGCCCAGAGGGAGGAGGCTACACCAATAGCCTGGCCTGTCCCATTCAGGGGGTAAGTCCAGGGTACTTATGCCTATATTGTAAAATTCTCTGATGTCCTTCTGGCTATATAAGGGGTAGATGGGGAGACACCGGGATATTCAACATTAAAAATTCCAAGAGTCCAGAACCAGGTCCAGAGGCAGGACTATCCATATCCAGGTAGAACCACCTATTCAGAACCACACTCATCCCAATAATCCAGGGAGAAAAGAGGAAAGGCAAATGATCCCCTTTAGGAGAATCCAGTGACCAGACTCTTTTCCCAGCTGACCCATCCCGCTGTCCAGAGTGACCAGACCAAGCCCAGCTGTTCCGATCCAGGTGAGCCCAGCTGACCCAGTAACCAGATCTCTTGACCTTGCTACCAGTGACCAGATCCTTGGCACTGTTGTCCAGAGACCTTGCTGGCTGTCCAAATTGCCCATCTTAAGTGTGCTTTGTAAGTATCACATCACCCAGTACCCAAAAACTGCAGATCCCACTCTTTTACCTTGAATCTTGTTCAAATCCTATTAAAATCTCATAAAAATCTTAGTAATTTCCCCAAATTGCCAGTATTCTCCATTTACCCTTTCCCTAGAAGAATCTGTTTAGCCTAGAACTGTTAGCATATTTCTTTTCTATTTCCTTCAGTTACCTGTGTAAGTCCCTAGTATCATTTGGAATAAATCAATTAATTCCCCATTGAAAATTCACGTTCATTATTGTTGCCCTTCGAAAGTAATAATTTTGTCGGGTGTTTTTACTAACTATAGCCTTAAAATATAGGTTCAGTAGAACTAATTGTTGTGCTAACAAAACCGAAGTTACCCATGTAGTTTGCTTTTCTTCAAAATCCTACTTGCATTTGCCATACTAAAACCCATACTATCATCCTATAAAGAGTCATCCCTTCCCCTTAGCATCCTATCTGTTCTGTGTCTTTGTTTCCCATCCCAAATACTGATATCCGATTGTGATGGCTAAGCCCATTTTCTTAGCTCTTTGCCAGTTTAAAGTCTGTCCGAAATAAGAAATTGCAATTCTTCCGCATGTGATTTTTATTGCATTGTTTTCCTTCCAAAATCCATTTCTCACCTGTGTTCATATTGCTTTAGTGCCCTGCTGAGTAGCCTGTAAGCTTTCTTGTCTCTTTAGTGCATCCACACGAATTTCTGTCCAAGCTATCCTACTGCAAGTGCAACTGATAAAGGCCATTTCGCTTTTGAGGGTTTTCATTGTTCGTTTTGGCCTCCCATTCTGGAATTGTGGGTTGAATTTAAAAACTGATTTATCCATCTTCTTTCTGACTCCTTGCCACTGCTTTCTACCAACACATAATTAAGTTAGTAGGTGTTTGGGAGAAGTGTTGCAGGGGGAGTGCATAATATTTGCCATCTAGGATTGTGAAGAAAAGTGATTTTGTTGGTCACTGTGGTCAGCAGGATGGGTCGGCTGGGCAAACAGTCTGGTCACTGGATTCTCCTAAAGGGGATCAGCTGCCTTTCCTATTTTCTCCCTGGATTATTGGGATGAGTGTGGTTCTGAATAGGTGGTTCTGCCTGGATCTGGATAGTCCTGCCTCTGGACCTATTGACAGACCTCGTTCACTCCCCTGCCATATATTTTGCCCAGGAAGAGGGATGGTACTTCTCTCCCTATTTAGTTCTGGGTCCCAGACCCTTATGTTATCTTCTGTATCTTGTTTACCTGGTTCACCACTCTTCCTGGTATTCTTAGCTCATTCCCTTTAAGATAGTCTCTGCCCGTGTGCACGGGTCCCAGACTCTGGTTCTCAGGCTTATCTAATCTTGCCTGCTTTTCCCAACAACCCTGTTACTTTTGGGTTTGTTGCCAGGTCTTCGTTGCAGGTATGGAGCGCTCTTGCAGCTCTATTTCATTCCTTGAGTGTTCTTCCTTTCTCTCTCTCTCTCTCTCTCTCTCGCTCTCTCTCTCTCTCTCTCTCTCTCTCTCTCTCTCTCTCCCTCTTTTTTTTTTTGCGGCGGCTCCACTGTGATGGTTACCGGCCTTCTTGCCAGGCAACAAGCATTCCTGTGGCTGTGTTCTGTTTCCTGCATTTTTTCTCTTCCATGGGCTCTTCACTCTCTGAGGTGGCTCTGCAGTGTTAGAGGCTAGGTGGTTAGAGTCTCTCTCCTCAGCTACATGGTCCGAGGGTTTGCTTGCACTCTGCTCCTGTTCCGCCAGCTCTCTTTTCGGTCTGCCGACTGCAAACCGAAAAAAACACAGCACCTCCACGTCCCGTTTGGCGACATCCTCTTTGCACCAAGCTGGGCAGATTCCCGGTTTATGGCTCCTGCTGGGAGGATCTATCCTTTCTGGTAGTCCGCCCTTCCTTTTTATTAGTAGGCTTGTCTTGCTTGGTTCCTGTTGTTTAGACTGCTCCGGTCGTTTCCGCAGCTCTTCGTCATCTCAGTGGTATTAGATTATGTTATGTTAAATTTGTCCTGAAGATAACTAGCACCACGAACATAAAAGGCTCAGTGAACCAGGCAAAGTGACTTGAATTCAATTCGCTTAGCCACCGGCAGCCATTGAAGGGAGTGAAGAACCAGCGTTATATGATTCCCAAAAGGGATATTAATGGCTACCATAGCCCCCAAGTTCTGCAATAGCTGAAGCTGATAGATCAGACTCTGAGGCTGGGCAAGATAGAGCTCATTACAATAATCAATGCCACTTAATAACAGGGTGGCAACCACTGGTGACCAAACTTTTGGGGGAGCAGAAGAAGGACCTTCCTAAGAATCCTCAGATGGTAGTGTCCAGCTTTGCAGACAGCCGCCACCTGGGCACTCAGAGAGAGTGTGGCAGAGAAAACACTACCCATGTTCCTGACCATCGCTATTGGTGCTAGAAAGGCAACCTGTGCCGGGGACAGAAGGCCGGGGTCCATAGTGAAGGAAGTGTGGGGGGCACGGGGCGCCAACCACAAGAACCTCCGTCGTGTCACCATTAAGCTTTAGCCAATTCTAATTCATCTAATTCCTGATGGCCACCAGGCAGAGAGGCTAAGATGTGACGACACCTCAGCCTGGTCAAGATCTACACGCACCAGGATCTGGGTCTTGTCAGCATAGGCATAGCGTCAGAAGCTGAAGGAACGGATGAGAATCGGAAGACGTTGCAAATAAATTTTGAACAACGTTGGTGACAAAGGCGGAGCCCTGGGGGACACCACAGACGATGTGAAACGAGGGGGAGAGGAAGGGGGGGGAATAGAGAGTGTCTGACTATGCTCTGCCATAAAGGAAGGGAACCAGGCAAGAACTGAACCCACCAGGTCAATCTTAACCATGCAAGATATTACAGTACGGTGGTCAACAGTGTTGAAGGCCACAGCAAGGTGCAATAAAATCAGCGCTCCCATTTCGTTACTGTCGACCAGCCTGGTCAAATCATCCAGAAATTAGATCAGCACACTTAGTCCCCCGCCCAGGACAGAAGCTGGAGTGGAAAGGGTTGAGAACACTGGTAGTCTCCAAAAATGAGGACAGTAGAGTAGAGATCAGAGCCTCCAACAATTTCATAAAAAAAGGGAGGAGTGAAATGGGGCGAAAGTTAGCTGGAAGAGCAGGATCGAGGGACATATTTTTCAACAAGGGGATGACATCTGCATGTTTTAATTCAGCAGGTATGTGGCCCGTCAGGCAAGACACATAAACAACTTGCATAATCCCGGAGTTTACGGCAGATGAAATATCCTTAATAATAGATAAGGGAATACGATCAGAGGCAGCTGCAGATTTTAGCTGGGCAATGGCCTTGGCGACCACATCAATGGTCAACACTGGGAAGGAAGACCACACTTGTCTGGGTTCCCTAGTAGCAGACTCCTGTGCAGGGCACCAAGAGGCGACAGAGCTGATCTTTAAACAAATAGTTTCCATTTTTGTGATAAAGAGCGAGAGTGAATCACAGAGCTCTTGAGTTGGTACTACTGATGCAGAGCGCTCAGCAGCCGAAGATAGTGACTTCACGACAAAGAAGAGCTCCCTAGAGTGATTGAGAACACATGATATATTAGTTCTTTCCACTCATGACTATTCTTCCTAGTCTCAATAGTATCTATTTCGGTAGCGCTACAGAATTACATAGTAGTGGATGGTAGGGATTGAGAAAGTGGTGTTCAAGGAGAGGTGTGGGTGTTGTGAGTTTATTGTATGTATAAGCCTGAGGGCCAGATTCCTTTTATTAGAGGGTTTTCCTTTAGTTGTGTTTTGATAGTTAGGGAAATCCTCTTTAGGTTAGGGATAGCAAAACATTTATCACACCCTTATGAGTTAATAAAATGGCTAATTGTGAAATACCTTTACCAAGTTGCACGCCTCACATTTCTGACCCCTCACATCACTGAGTCGGTTACCAACTAGAAATAAAGGATTTATCATCCAGTGCTAAGAAATTGATGATACCCCTGTGTAAGGTTTATGGCATTAAACACTCTCTTTATTGTGGCACAGAGTTCTGACCCTAGGAATCTATCCTTGTAAAAGGACTATGTGAAATCCCAAAGAGTCCCCTGTTGCCCCAGCTCTAAAACCTTAAACTTATTTTGCTTTTACAAGTGTCTAAACAGTCTCACTGCATGTCTGTAATGCCTTCTTTCAGGCTCCATCCATGACGCTTGGACCAAGCTAACTTGCTATCTTGGTGATTATGTGCTGTAAAATGAGCAAAGGAAATAAAAACAGAGCCCTAAAGTGCCAAGATCATTGAACCTACCTGGGCCTTACAACTATTTGGGCCTCAGGTATGAACCCAACAAAGGCCACTCAACCCCTGTGGTGCAGCCTATTGCCACAAGCCTAGAAGCTGCTCATGCCCATTACAAAGAGGCTAGGCCAGAAGTCCTGACCAATGTCCATTGCAAAGGGTCTATTTGTTTAAAGGTTGCCCTCACCAGCACTTTGACTAGAGCCCATCTCTCCTACATGGCTGCCACAGTGATTCTCTCTAACTGGAACTTTGTGCACATGTTCTATCCTTCAGAGACCCGAGGACTAGGATTTCCACTTACTTTTGGCACCTGCACCTACCCTAAGGCTTTGTAGGCGCTAGGCTTATCCCAACCTGTTTATAGGCTGGGAAATAAGAACATGTTTATTGGTCACTTGTTCACATGGCATTGTTTTCAATCTCGAGGCCATTACAGCAACTGGGACTAGGGACCACCTTCGTATACAACACTGGCTCCCTTGTGCATTTGCTTTGCATTTTCTACCTAGTGATGAGGTGATATCTGCTGTACCTGGCTCTTGATTTTCCTGGTCACTTTAATGAGCACTCATGTGCACCCTGTCTTTATTTCCACCTTCCTATTTTTTCACTTTCTTCTCCTGTGTCTCACACTTTCGATGAACCATCGAGAATGCTGCTTCCTTTAAGGTGTGGCTTTTAATACGGCACCCAGACATTGCCACCACCCCCAACTTTCACCCGCATTCACCGCCCTTGCCTTCAAGCAACTCCAAATGCAATGCTGTGCTATATAAAATTAAATAAATAAAAGGGAGCGATTCCTTTTGTGGGACATTAAACATGGGATTGCAAGATCCACAATGCCCTGTGCACCACCAGATCATGCGTCCTTTACTACATCCTAAAAGAGGAAGCCTGTTCAGATAATCGGGTCAACTGATGTTGAGAAGGCATTAGCAGGGCCAAGAGTAGAAAAGGAAGTTTATCTCCTGCCTCATAGTGTCCCACAGAGTTACACATTTGAAAGAGACTGCAATGTGGCTACAATTCATTATACATTTGTTGATGCTTGAAGTAAGTCGTGGTTATGCTCCCTGTGGACAACCACCACAATTGGCAGTAGTTGTCATAATTGCTGCCAGTTTCATTAGAGGCAAAAGGAGTAATGGAGCATGGCAAACATCTGCCTCAATCAGAGCATGCATGGGCATTTTGAAACTTCATTCTTTCTCGCTTTTATTTGAACATGTATTGTAATCCAAGAAACTCAACTTTAAGTTCACTGGAACCCCTAGAAGTGATTACGATTTCTACGCTCGCCATACAGTCTGCTGCGTCGGTCTAGTCCAAATGAGCACTTCAAGTAGATCTACTTGTAACTGTTTGAGAGGCACCCTCAACACAGGGACTGCCTTCCCTCCCAAAACCAAGTGTCACACAATAAATGGTCAATGTCCATTTTTTATTCAGTACTATTTCATGCTCAGATCATGCCCCTTGGATCCCTCCCACCTGAGCTAAGAACCAGGCCGGTGTACAGGAAGTATATTTGTATTTATTTGAATAATGAGTGATGGAAATAAAACTAAAGTACACATGCCACCTTCTTTGTGACTCACAATTAACTTCTGGTTACACAAATATCATCAATGGGTTGGGAAAAACACAAATTACAATACTTTTCTTTCTACAGAGTTCACTTCAAGAAGTAATCCGCACTGGTCAATGACCAAATTCCTTTTACACATGCAAGGCTGTGTAATTTCGATTTTCTTGCGCGCTTAAAAGGCTCTCAGTTTAGTTTTACAAATGTGTGCAAATGCATATGGCAATTATTATTTCACCCACACTTTTGCTTTGAAATAAACACAGTGTGATTTAGCAGTTTGTTTTTTAGTGCCCCCCCCCCCACTTTGGTCTGTGTTGGGGAAGTTGTACCGAAAATTTGAATAATTTGGGAATTTTGGATTTCAGACCCCCTCCACTTAAAGGCCAGTGTTGGGGAAGTTGGATGGTAAAATGGGGAGGATTTTTTGTTTTGGTTGAGGAACAAAGGCACCCCTCTTCCTAAAAGAAGTCAGGGTTAACAGGCAAAATAGGATTACCCAACTACATTACAGTCTATTGTTTTCAGCTCACACTGGTAATGAGATTTGTTCATTTAGAATTTTACCAAAAAATCACCCCTTAGTGCTCTGCCAAGGGGAATTAAATTAATATTTTTTTTAGGTAAATTGGCTCTACAGTTTTGCCGACACGCCCTCCCACTATAAAGGGAAAGGCAGCAGATTCCCCAACCTTTTGGTTACAAAGTGCTCAAGTCTACTTACATTGAAAACCTCTGTTTAAAGTTTGGCACAGCCAGCTGCATTTCAGGACCCTTCTGGAAAGATATGGCAGGTGTCTGGTCACTCCACTCTCAAGGATTGCCTCCAGCTCATCACCATAGGAGCAGGTCAGCTTTGAGGCCACCTTAGCAATAGATAGCGCCACCCAGAGGCAATTGCTGCAAAATCTCCTTTTGGTGTTTCTTTGTGACTGTCAGATGATACCTTTTATCAGCTCCTTTCACAATGGTAATTTTAGGTGCTCTTCCCTGACACCATCAAGTTTACAATCTTGGGGAGTTCCCTGCAAGAGTTCTCACACTCAGGATTGGACAGTTACCATTCTTTCTCCTCCCAAATCCAGCCCCTCTCTAAGGATTGGTTTAAGTGTCTGGAACAAACATATGGCAACTTCCCTTTAAAATCCCCTTTTTTTCTATGTCCACTTTTGGGCAAAAATCTAGTTATGTGTCAAAAACATTGTGATTTACTAGTAACTGCCATAATATGTATATATAATCCGCTTCAGCTAATCATCGGGAATTTAATTTAATAAAACAGCTGGGTCGGCACCAGGTTGCATGACCGTTTGGCAATTTTCTGCCATTTACGCAAAATGCATAACAATTATGAGCACGCAGTTTACTCACAGCATTACAAATTTTACCCTTCACCAGTTTGTCAACTCTTAAATTCAGGACATTTTCAGATCAGCCAGCAACCCATTTTAGCTGCTCGTTACAGTTCCCTAGGTCGTATGTGGATGATTTTTATTTCAACAAAATTGCCTGGAAATTATCTAACGAATAACACATAAATTAATGCAGTACGACTTGTGGTTGCTGGGAAAAAGGCTTAAGTTATAATAGTCCTTTTAAATTAATTTTACATTTTTATGTTCAGCAAATGTGAGCTCTGTTTCCTTCAGGCCATTTGTCTCTCTCGGCCTGCCTGTGACCATGGTTTTTTATTAGTCTTTGTTGTTTGAAGTTGATTGTTGCAGACCGTAAATGGGGGATGCATTTACTACACAGAGATCCCCAACTGCACATAATGAGATATGCCGACCCTGTGATGTCACAAGGCCTGTCTTCTTATCTGAAAGGGACCATTATTCTGATCTGAAAGACTTTTATTTCTTGTTTTTCTTTCAAAGTTCCAGCTTCTCTTTATTGTAGTCCCTGTTTTCACCTGCCTCCTACATTCTGGTCATGCAACAGCCAGGGCCAATTGTCCTGTCCAGAGGCCAGCCTTTCAACACCTTTCATGCAGGGCACGTTTTATTGCAGTTGTAAACAGTTGGGATGCACAAACCAGGCTGGCAGTGGAGGAAGCCACTTGTGAATTTTGACAGGAACTCACATACTGCATTTTCTAACATCATCCTTAATTCTTTGACACACTGCGTGTTTTACTGATCAGAGTTTACTTTGCTCTTGTGCTGAAAGTGCATTGCTGTTTCTTTGTCATTAACAAAATGCATTTTTAATTACTTGTTGTTGGTTTTTCTGCTGAAAAGTGGGTCTGAATTGTCACAGTGCCCCCCCTTTTGATGAGTGACAGTGTCAATGAAATATTGCTGTTTTTATTTCTCAGCTTCAATGTGATGTGCTTTTGCAATCTGCACCTAAGATTACATTTTTGTTTTAGGCTTCTCTGGATTTTCCTTGCAGAAAGACACCTGCCTAGTCTGCTTAAATAGTCCCAATTTCTCAGCGTGCAGGTTTCTGAATACCGGCAGGGCAGTTTCCCAGTGGGCCCTTCAGTTCCGTTGGTTTGGGGCCTTTGATTACACCGCACATACCCCAGTGTGCTATTGTGTGAAGTTCCATTTTAGGCACACCAGCAAATATCATGCCAGGATCATATTAAGTATGCTCTGGAGTCTCTCACTCTCTCACTCTCTCTCCCCCCTCCCTTCCACTGTGTACCTTAGAAGGGAATTTATACTTGGGTTGTGTATGCGCTAAGCTTGGTTCACAATGGCAAATTCAAATTTAGTACTTTGATGACTCCTGTGATCGCATGCAGCACTGTATATTTGTGTTTAATAACTAAATGCATTTGGTGTGTTAGTACATTTTGGAATGTTTTCCATTCGTATTGTTTTAAAGAACTATTTATGTATTTGAGATTTTGTAATTCCTACACAGGTGCAGAGTTGTTTCAGCGTGACTTAGCCGCACAGAGCACAACCTGACACCTAATTGCAGAATTTAGGGCGTGCTCGTAGGTTGTTTAATTGCATTTACGGTCCTGGGTCATACTGAAACGACAAGTTATTCTCATTTGCACATGCTTAAACCAATTTATGGCTTATAGAATCACTTTGCTAGTTGCCAACACATAGCGTACGTGAATATATTAAAACCAACCTTCATGTTAGTTCTGTACCGTACAACAAACCAACCCAACACGGGTAATGGGTACAAATAGGGTACAAAATGTTGACCATGTCAAGATATAAAAACTAGGCCCATTTAGGCTGGCAAGGGGGGATCAAAGTAGAGGGAGGTGGAAGGCGTTCAGCATGCAAGTGGGTATTGCAGGTGTGGGGTCCTCCCATAAGCACAGCATCGCTAACCATTTTTAGGAAATAACATGGAGCAAAAAGGTCCATATTTTACATATATTTTCAATTAGATTATTAGGGTGGGTGATATTTTTTTTTGTTCAATGTAGTTGTTAGGTTGTCTGTATTTGTGAACTTTTTTTTCATTTTTTGGTCTATATTTTGGTAAATGAGGGTTTACTACTAATTCCAAAGAAGGCAGGATACTAACACATTGACTGATTTCTTCAAACAATTCTGCTGCTCATTTATTGATATTCTTTTTATCTGGTTCAGATAGGCTATTTTTGTTTTGCGGCCAATGGTTGATTGTGCCGGAGGGGCAGAAGAGGGGAAGAGTTCTCCTGACTACCAAACCTATCCTGTATTTTGGCTCCTACCACCCGAGTTTCAATTGATTGCTCTTAGGTTTGCAAGCTACAATTTACAGTCTATTTTGTCGATAATCGCAGAGGAACTTCAGCATAACACTGGCCGGCTTGCTGAATCACGCTCACGCTTGGATCACGCAATATGCATCCTCATCATAAAATAAACATTCATAATGTCAAAGTCTTTGCGACTGGTAGATTTTTTTTTTGCGTTTTTATTTTTATACTTTATTATTTATTTTCATACGTATTGCTCTAGCTTATCATCTTGTTATTCCGTGAGCCTAGCAGGCCTGCTTTAAAATGCCACATGAGCAAGAAATCCATCTGCATATTTTTGTGGCAATCCCCAAAGTATCAACTGCTCGTACGATCTGGAATTTTAAATTGCTGCATTGGAAACTTTTACCAAATGGATGTTCCTTTGATTTCGGATAGAATGTATTTTTAATACAAAAAAATGCAGAGAGCAGAAATAAAACAGATTCACTCCATAGTTTTCAAATAATTAAACATATGTCGAAAAGTAGAACATTAAAGACCTTTCCAAACCGCAAAAGAATGGTTGTGTAACTATGGGGTTTATTTAAAGATATTGACCTCGCAGATATTATGACGGGTTGTCTAATAACTACTTTGGAAGCCAAGAAAAACTCCATGTTGGAGGACAACACTTAATATTATCAGACTATATTTCACACTCGCTTTGAAGAGCGTCGGAAGACCACACATCTTTCCTCACCAGTAGATATACAGACAAAGCGGGCTTCTCTGGACGATGCCTGGAATATTAAAGTCGTGTTTAGACACCATTTTATCACGTCCGAACCGAACGATTTTTAACAGCTCGCACATGGGACGTTTTTTGTTGAAGGCATGCCGTGTGTCTCCTCGGATTACAAATTGTACTGGGATTGGAAACGGGGATCTGTTGGGTGATTGAAAGGGAAGTATGGAAGCGTGGGGAATGATGAGATGGGGTATATTGCCCATGTTGACTTGAAATAGTTTTTGTTTATTGGGGAGGGGATTAGGAGGTGTTGAAGAAACAACTGCTCACGTGTGGTAACAGTAGCAACTGTTTTTGCGATTAATAGCTAGGATTTTTAAATGCCAATGTGATTTTAATAAGCCAGGCAGTTCTCTGCGAAGAACAGCAATGCACTATGTGTAGTCGAATCATCAGTGCAAGATTCGTTATTTGCATAACTTTTTTTAAGCAACCTACCCGAATTGTCTTAATAATAACTTAGTTTAATGTGAGGGATAACAGTAGGATCAGAGGTCAAAGTGCGGTAGGGGGGCTGAAGGGCACGGCGTTCTTCTACTTTGTTCCCTTACATTTTCTTGACTGAGAACCCGTTCCTGGAACGGAAAACAATGGTCCCATTTGTTATATTTCTTTTTGTCGGTACACCTTACTGGGGATTCGAACCTTGGACCTGCTGAATCTGATGGAACTTCACATCACGTTGAGCTCTCGTGTAGCTGGTGGCTTGCTGTGTTTTATTTCACTAGTCTGCTTGGGACTCCCATACACTAGCCCCATAGTGTTCAGTGTTTCTCTCAGCGTGAAATTGTTGCAGCATGGGGTACAGCTACATGTACAGCTAATGGGGGGTGGCTTTAGTCTTTAGCTTGTCTCTTGGTGTTTTCTTTCAGTCTTTACACACTACCTCAGGTGGAATGGAAGAAAATCAGGACCCAGATATGGGGTTTGCATTGCGGGGGGACGGATCTGTGCCGCAAGTACAGGGTTGGCGGGGGAGGGGGGTGCTTTCCAGCATGGAACATAGTTGCACTACTTCTCTGTGTAGACTTCGACCCCCGAGTAGGATTTCTTTTATTGGCAAGTAGTCAGTGTTCTGCTCCACTCTCTGCAGGGGACTCCACTGGATCGCAGAGAGGAAGTGAAGACGTCCATTGGAGGACGCCATATGCAGATGCTTTAGACTACAACTACGATCAGCACTATCAAACACAGCCAATGGTGAGGGATCCTGGGAGTCGTAGTCCAAAACATCTGAAGAGCTGCATTCTGCGTTGACCCACATTTCGCACCGACAGCTCAGAGGGTGTTCAGGAATCCAGGTTTGGCAGCCTTACATGAGAGGTTTAGCGCAGAAGAGGCTCACAGTCCCTTTGAAACCATGAAGATAAGAATATTTGTGTGTGCCCCCTTCCAGGTTTACTCCCCCCTAACCGTTGTAGTTGAAAGGAGATGTTTCTTATAGGGGTATCACTGCCGGTGGACACCTCTGCTGTATCGTGTTTATTGGATGATGGTATCCACTCTTCAGTAACTTAGGTTACTGGCCTTCGCTGTTACAGCAACGTGCACTAACTAGTACTACGGGGAGGGCGATTCAGAGAGTACCATTCAGTCCCATCCTATGGGGCCTTATTCCTTGAAGGAGGCCTGTGCAGAGTTTCGCAGCATGCTTGCCCTGCAAAAGACGGGTAGCTATATTTTTCCTAATGCAGCAAAGAGGGGAACAGCTCTCCACTGAGGTGGTCAGTCTTTTCTTTTCACGGTAAGTGGACTTTGGGGGCAGGGTGCATTTGCAGAAGATGGTGCCCCATTCCAACTTTCTCCGCCGACTGTCAATATCACCACTGTACTTACTACTGACTGTATCAGAACCCCGAAAGCTGGCACTCCACATAACCATGGCATTTGTCCAATTAGTACCAACAACATTGCATATTAATTTGCCACTCTTACCTCCCCTTCTTGAAAAAGGTGCAAAGGAGACATCTTTCTTTTGTTGGCATGAAAAGGCTGCAGATTTATTTTTACAACAATAAAACCAAACATCTAAAATAGCTCTCCCGGTGCAGCGAACAGCCGGTTGCTCGATGTACAAGCCTAGCTGCCCCCTTTTTCCAAACCAAGACCACTCTAGGCCAAAGCTCCCCCAACCATTCCTGTTTACGCCCTGCCTGTTCTTGCTGGTGCTCCTGGGCTGACGACGTGCTGTTTTGCTGGGGGAAGCCGAGCCCTTGCTGATACCTCCAGCGCCCCTGCCTCTAGGCCTCAAGGGAGTGATAATTGCAAGAAGTGCGAAGACTCTTCCCGCTGGCCCACGGCTCGTTATTCGTCTCAACCGTGACTGATCGCCAAAACACTGCCACTCCACAGGAGGGTCCACGCCCGCTGTGGCTACCCCCATACTTTGCTCATCGTTCCAGCAGCTTAGTACACAGGTTCCAAAAGAACAGATCCATACCTGCCAGAGACAAGTACACTGCGTCCTTGTCAGAGTACTCTGAGGACTTCCAGTTGATCAGCCCATGCCTGACCTGGGTGAAGCCCCTGGCCCTGCTAAATTTGGCTATTGCTCCATTTAACTTTCACCTTTATTTTTACACTGCTGAAAAGTTTTTCCGCTCCTCTCCATTCCTGCCTTGGTATGATCTTGGACCAAATGATCTGTCTCTCCTAGCCGGGCAGCCAATTCCTGCAGAGTGCCCATCATCTCCCTCATCAATAGCCCTTGGCCCAGGCTTGTTGGATCATTCCCCCCCAGATGAATGATCAGCACATCAGGCCTGTGCTGCCTGCGCAATAATTTGTCCACATGTCCTTGTAAGTGAGCCCATCTCATCCCGGGCACCCCATACCACCAGATCCGATACTCGCCTGGCGTCATCTGTTCCCTGTCCGCCGTCCATCTGGCCTTGGCCCTTGTCAAAAAAGAGTGACCCATTACCCAAACAGACCAACTCCTCCCCTGAGCTGCTGCTGTTTAGGGAGAAGATGATAACGTGGCATGTTAATCACATCTTATCCGACCTTATGTACCTTTTGTAACATCTGGCCTTCCATCCCCCAATTCTCATCACCGCTTTGTGGTTCATGCCCACCTCTGCTGCCGCTGTGGCCGCCCCAATTCTAAAGGAGTGGGTTCCACAGACCACTTCTGTCACACTCGTGTCTCTTAATGCCATGCCCATAACTGCCTTGAACTGGTACCTTCTCAGAGCCGACCCATCCATGTGCACAAATAAAGGTGAGCCCACTCCCGCGGGCTGCCTCGCTTGTAGGTAGGCCGTCGTGATCACTCTCCCCTTGCCTTTCTGATCGGTCTTAGATCTCCTTAGTTGAATGTGGATCCGGTCCCCCGCCACAATCCAGATCCTCCAACCTCGAGAAACCCGTACCCTGACCCTTTCTGTTTTCTGGGACCAGTTTGCTGACTCTGAAAGCCCCAAAGAAGGCCAGGGTGAAAATTGCTGTGAATAGGACCCTCTCTCCCTCACCCCTGCTGGTTTTATGCAGAATCCCAATTAAGCTGTGTAGTTTCCAAATATCTATGGGGCGCCTGCGGTTGGGAGTCTTCTCTGTGCGCTTTGCCTAACAAAACCCTTCATGGCCATTGTGACGTAACGCTCCTTGGTCGGGAAATCCCTTTAGCTTATGGTAATGCACAATAGCCGCCAATTGGTATGCTACCCAGGACCTTGTTTTACCAGTCTGCCACCCCATCCGACAAAGGTGCGCACAGCGGATCCCCCTTGTTGTTTTGTCAAAAATTGCTCCTTGAAGGTCAAAAAGCGCTCCCAACACTCTTTGTAATACCTTCCTGTGACAGGTACCAGTGCTGTGTCAATCAGTGAGCTTAAGTCTTCCCAATTATGCCCCACCACCGGCCATGGAATGGGGTCATTATTTCATTTGCCTTCGGTCATCTCCCCCGAAACATTTCCCACTGTAAACGAGAGAGTCAGCCGCCTCATTCTGCACCCCTGGTATGTGTCGAGCTCTTACTTCAGAGTTTAACTTGAGTAGGCTAGGCAGCTCCCTGAGCAACCTCAACATCCTCAAGTTGCCGGACACCCCATGATTAATGATTTGCACCACCGCCAGGTTGTCAGACCACAGAATTACCCATTGATTGGCCAGGGATTCTTCCCATAACCTAAAGGCCACTACTATCGGGAACAACTGCAACAGGGTGATTTCCTTTGTTATGCACTTGTCGAGCCAAGCCTTTGGCCAGGCCTGACCACACACCATCGTTTTCCAGGAACGCCCCAAAACCGTGGGTCCCCGAAGCGTCTGTGAAAAGTCTAATTTTCTGGCCACTGGCCCATTGTTCCTGCCACATTAACACTCCGTTGAAATTATCCAGGAAGCAGTCCCTTATCTTGAGAGCCTCCTTCACTTCTGTCCCAAACCTCACATGCTTGGATGCATGTTGAAACCCCACTGTCTTCAACTCAGTGCTTCTGGCAGAAACCTTCCCAGCTGGAATTACCTTGCCGACAAAATTCAAGTTCCCAGCCAAGGACTGAAGATCCCTCAATGTGCCCTTACTCTTGCCCCTGGTAGCCTTCACACCACTTCCACTGAATCGAATGGATTGTGTCCTCCCACGTGTTCCTCATCTATGATAATCGTATCTCTCAGCTTTGCTGCTTCAAAATTTTTTTGGCAGAGGGCGCTGTGCACGAGGTCGATGCATCGATGTCCCTCGCAGGTCGCTGTAGTGTGTCGATGTCACTCGTGGTACAAATAGCTTGTGCCACGCTTGTAGGTTTTACTTACGTTTTCCCGAGCTTTGCTTCTAGACATGGCGTGCTTTGTTTTTGTTCCTCGAGAGAAAAATCTCGTCTTTGATTCCTTCTACCCTGAAATCGGGTTTCAAAAAGTGTAAAAACTGTTAGGCAAAAATCTCCATCACAGATCCCCACCGAGATTGCCTTTGGTGCTTGGGTCGCGACCACTGGACCAGCGACTGTGGCTCCTGCCAATCGATGACGGAGAAAGCTCTTTGCAAACATAAAGGTAAGCTAGTGGTGGGTGGGGATGCTTTCAAGGTCTCGTCGAAGAAATTCAGAAAATCGGAGGAATCTAAAGATTCAACTCGACTTAAACAGCAGAATAGGTCTAGATCGAGGAGTCGATGGGAACATTTTTCGACTTCCTCCAAGAAATCAAAAAAGAGACGTCGTACGTCTCCCTCTTCCTCCTCAGACTCATCCACAGAGCTGGTTCGATGTCCAACCAAATTGGATTCTCCCAGAAAATGGGAGGCATTTTCGAACAAAAAATGATGCGACTTTTTGAGAATGCGGCTTCGACCGCCTCAAAAGAGCCTCGCAATAGCATGACCCCGGTCGCACCCCTGGACGACGCATGCAGGTCAAAAGCTACCTCAGCAAGTAAGTTGGAGAAACTACATTGTCGACCCGACGCCAAGGCGTCGAAGTGTTTGGCTCGAGAATAGAGTACATCTCTGACCTCGTCGAAGAGACAAAAAATGTTGATGACCTTGACAATTCCATCGACACCACCGGTGCCAATCACCTCGATACCAAAAACCTTGACGGTTATAGTGCCAAAGGGTAAACCATTGGCACTCTCGACGATTCCATTCAGTTCCTCGAGGAAACCGAGGAAAAAGAAAACATTTACAAACCTGTACCTAGGTCTGACTTTTCTAGATCTATGTCCTCCATATTTGAGGAGGAAAGTGCCTCAGAAGGAGAATGTTCTCCTCTGGGAGTCAGGTATGGCTCTAGAGATGTGCCTGAAGAATTGATTGACCCTGAGTCAAAGTTAAAAGATCTCTGCGACTCCCTCCACTCTGCCAGTGGCATTGATACGTCTCCAGAGTGGGAGTTTACTAAACCTGACCCTACGGATCACGGTGATTCGGGGTACAGAAACCTCATTAATAGGGTGACGGATTACATGGGGTGAAGCAGGGCCTCGCTAACCTTTGAGCAAGACGATATGACCTATATTCTGGATTAGGGGCTGCAAAAAGATCCAGTACTACCTTTCCACAGGGCTTTGCAAGAAAGGTAGAGGCAAATCGGCAAACATCTGAATCTAGCTGTGCTATAGATAGAAACCTCACTAGACAATACTGGCCATCGTCTACTGATCCTGATTACTTCAGGAAACGCCCCACACCTGAAAGTTTGTTGATCCAAGCTCCGACTGCTTCCAGACAGTCAGCTTATCCCTCTATCCCCCCTGATAGAGAAGATAAGAATTGGACACTTGGGCCCGCAAGATATTTACCTCGGGCAGTATGGCTATAAAATCCACAAAAGTCACCTCTGCCCTGGCCAGGTTTACACATATCCTCTGGGACTGCATTAAAGGGGCTGCTGAACATATTCCAGAAGGCGAAGAAAGGGAAGGCTTTCTGAATATTGTAAAAGACAGCAAGGAGGCGATGGGAGAGTGCCTCCAATCAGGGTTGGATACGGATGACAGAGTTAGCAGATACATGGCTTTGAGCACAGTAGTACGCAGATTTGCGTGGTTAAGAAAGTCAGGATTTGCAACGGACATGCAGGCTAAGCTTCTAAACGTGCTTTTCAACGGTTCAAGTTTGTTCGCCATCAAGGTAGATGACAGTTTGGAGAAGCTGCATACCTCCAGTGCGGCAGCTAAGTCCCTTAGCGCATCCATTCGACAACCTCAACACCTCTACTCAGGGTCATCTTCCTGGAGAGGTTGTTCTTTTCGATACTACTCCTCATTCGGTAGAGGAAAAGGACAGGCCATAAAGAAAGGAAAAAGAAAGCTTCCTCTAGGTGGACGAGGAAGAGGTGCGAAAACAGCCTCAGTAGCGGCATCTCAGCCACTGCTGCAGCCGCACATAGACCGCTTTGAGGCCTTAACCTACAAAACCCCCATGGGAGGCAGGATTTCTCAACATCTGAAGGAATGGCGGGGTATTACTTCAGATGCTTGGGCACTGGAAACAGTAGACTAAGGTTACTGCCTTCCATTTATAAAAAGGCCTCGAGATCATCCACCAGGAGCCAGCACTGCCAAAATTCCAGACCCGCTCCTTGTGCAGAAAATATTAACCCTGCTAGAGGTAGTTGCAATAGAACATGTACCTGTAATGAAAAGGAACAAGGCCTGGTACTCCCCATACTTTCTCATCCCCAAGAAAGACCGAGGACTGAGACCCATCTTGGACTTAAGAAATTTGAACAAATTCTGCAGGAAAGAGAAGTTCAAGATGGTTCTCAGATCCTTCAGGGTCTCCAACTCTAAGACTGGTTGGTATGATTGGACCTTCAGGATGCTTACTTTCATGTGCCAATCGATCTAAAACACAGAAAGTACCTGAAGTTTGCGGTTGGCGGTTCTCACTATCAGTTTCGAGTTCTGCCATTCGGGCTCACCTACGCCCAAGGGTGTTCACCAAACTGATGGCGGTGGTGGCAGCGAGTCTCAGGAGAAGTTCAACCGAACAGGCCCAGGAACACCTGAAGATCACCTGCCACTTCCTCCACAGGCTGGGCTTCTCCCTCAATTACAAGAAGTCCAATACGATACCTTCTCAAAAGCTTCAATTCATCAGAGCGGTCTTGGACACTTCCTCTGGGAAAGCCTCGCCACCCGAAAGGAGAGCTCAGCACATTCTGCAGATGGTAATACGATTCCAGAATGCCCAGAGTCTACCGGCCTAAGATTTTCTGAGGTTGCTTGGTCTCCTGGCATTCTGCGTTTTTCTCGTGCCAGAGGCCAAACTGAGGATGAGGTCCCTTCAATGGGCCCTCAGAACTCAGTGGTACCAGTTTTCGGGGAATATTTAGACCTTGTGCAAGTTCTGAGCAAAGTGGCTCAGGACCTTCTATGGGGGACTTGCAAAGACAATATCCTCAAGGGAGAATGTTTTTGGCAACCATGGCCAGAGATCACAGTAGTGACAGACGCCTCACTTACAGGGTGGTGAGCCCACACCAACGATCTGTCAATCAGCGGTCGTTGTTCTCCATCAGAGTCCAAACTACATATCAACCTGTTGGAGCTGAGGGCAATCAGACTAGCGCTAATGGCCTTTTTTCCCTCGGTACTGGGAAAAAATGTCTTGATAATGAAGGACAACACAGTGGCCATGTACTACCTCAACAAGAGAGGAGGAGTAGGGTGACTACCGCTGTGCAAAGAGGCAATGCAGCTCTGGTTCTGGGCAATCTCTATCAGCAGTTCACCTAGCCGGAGAGAAGAACATTGCGGCGGATGCTCTGAGCAGGCAGAGCACAGTCTCCCACGAGTGGGAACTAGCTCAGGAAGATCTTCAAGAGATGTTCACCCTTTGGGGAACCCCTCTTAAGTGGATCTGTTTGAGAAAGTTCAGGAAAACCATGATTCTAATTGCCCCGGATTGGGCCAGGAGAACGTGGTACCCGGACCTTCTGGACATGTCCCTCTGCCCTCCAATACGTCTTCCACAAAGAGAGGATCTTCTATCGCAAGAAGAAGGTTGGGTTCTCCATTCAGAGGTCAAAACACTCAGCCTTCACGCATGATTTCTGAGAGGCTCCCGGATGACGTAATGGAGATTTTGCCTTTGACCAGAAGGCCAGCAACTAAATCTTGCCGAAAGTAGTTTCTGACTTTCAGCTGTCGCGGAAAATATTTCTTCCAACTTTCTACCCTCCCCCTCATTTGAGTCAAGAGGAGGAAAGACTGCACAGACTCAACCCAAAAAGGACTCTGAGTTTTTATATTATGAGAATGTCAAAATTACGTCAAGATGACCAGCTCTTTGTTGGTTATACTGGGGTCAAATTGGGATTAGCAGTCACAAAACAAACTATATCCTGTTGGATTACTCTAGCCTTTATGGAGTGTTAGACTGGCGGGGAAAGATCCACCTGAAGGACTTAGAGCTTATTACACGAGGGGCATGCCTACTTCCGCGGCTCTTCAGAGGAGAGTCCCAGTGGTCGACATCTGTTCAGCCGCAGCCTGGACTTCAATTCACACATTTGTTAAGCATTACTGCTTAGATACTTCATCCTCCCAAGAGGGTTTATTCGCAAAAGCAGTAGTTCATTCTGTACATGGAAAAAGTTAAATGGTACTCCCACCTCCACATGTCTTACTGCTTTGGGAATTTATCATAGATGAGGAATACGTGGGAGGACACAATCCATTCGAAGAACAAGTTACTTACCAACAGTAACATTCTTTCCACTGGATGTTCATCTCACGTATTCCTCATTGCCCCACCCATCCTACCCCGCTGTACAATTTACGAGTTTGCTTGTTGCGTTTGCAAAGAACTTTCCGACTGGAGCACGCCTATCTGGTTCCTCTACTTATAATCGAAAAAACTGAACTGAAACCAATGAGCGTGGCATGAGCTATTTGTACCACGAGTGACGTCGACACATTACGGTGACCTCCGAGGGACATCAACACCTCGACCTTGTGCACAGCGCCCTCTGCTAAAATGTTTTTTCCGAAGCAGCGATGCTGGGAGATATGATTATCATAGATGAGGAATACGTGGGAGGTACATCCAGTCGAAAGAAAGTTACAGTTGGTAAGTAACTTGTTCATCTTGTGAGTGGACCCACAGTCTTTCATTTGGCCAGTGGAACCCCCATCTCCCACATTAACGACTTGAACTTGCCCATCAGAGACCCACATTCGTCTGTACTTTTCCTACCGATGAACAGGAGGTCATCCAAGTAATGCATCACTTCCCCAACCCCCGTAGTTTGTCTCAGTGGATATTCCAAGAATGTACTAAACTTTCAAAGTATGCAAACGAGATGGCACACCCCATTGGTAGGCATTTGTCATAATAGTAAGAGCCCAAAACCTTGAAACCCAGCAAATGGTATCTCCCCTTGTTGATAAGCAACAACCAGAAGGCTGACTCAATGTCTGCCTTCTCCATCAGTGCTCCCTTCCCCATAACCTTTACCAAGACAATTGCATCATCGAAGGATGCATAGTTCACCTTGCAGGCCTCTTCTGCTAAGCTGTCATTCACTGACAGTCCCTCTGGGAAGGACAGGTGTTGAATGAGGCGAAACTGCCCCGCTTCTCTCTTTGGAACCAGACATGGGGGGGGGGGCAAAGGTGCCCAAAAGGAGGGTCCCATCACCCTACCCAGCCCAATCTCTATCAATTGTTTGCTTCACTAACTCCGGCATTCTGAGTGCCGACTTCAGGTTGTCTGCTTCACTTCCCGCCCCTTGGCCCTTGTACGGGATGTTGAAACCCCACCTAAAACCTTCCCAAAGAAGCTTTGCATCTGTGCTATTGTGGTATGTGTTCAGAAACGGGGTCATTTTGGCCAGGCATATAGGCATGGATAACATGTTAGCATTTGTGCTTCACATTCTCCCTTGGTTTTGAGCCACTGCTCTTTTTCCCCCCCTTAGCAAGATGTAGTGCTGTGATTCCCCGCACACTTGCCGCACTCATGCTTAAATTTGCAGATTTCACCAAATGGGCAATACCCTTGCTCAAACTTCCAGCATATTGCTTGCTCCCCCTGTTGGTAACTGGGTCTACTATTCCAGGAGGAGCGCCCGCGAAAGGATCCCCTCCTCCTGTCCCCATAACACCATTTCTCCCTTCTACAGTAAGGCTTTTCCCTTTGGTAGTAAGGTTTCTCCGCCAGAGTTGTACCCCGTATTTCTCTGGCTGACACCATCTTCTCAATGTAGCCTGTCACGTTCACTTCATCCCATGACATCGCTGGCCAAATCTGCATCTTTAGCCTGAAACCTGGTCATATTTTAACCATGCATCCCCGCCGTAGTTCAAGTATGCAGTATGGATATATTGCTCATATGCAAACAGGGACCCCGCATCCTGAGGAAACTTCTCTATCATGATGGATGCCAGCATTCTGAAAGCTGCTAACCAATTATCAGTGTTCTCTTCTTTCTTAACCCTCTCTCTGTCTTTCTTCTCCCTCTCCTTCTCTGAAATCTGGCGTAGGTGAAACCCCACTGGTTCAATATGGAGCAACGTAAACATTTCGATGTACTCCTTCTGCCCAATCCTCTTTGTATGCCATAGGGATGTGTCACACCAAGGAATTTCCAGCAGCCGTACTGGTGCGGCCAGGTATCCCTCTCCCGTGCTGAGTTCCATTACTTATCACCATGCCTAGCCCCTGACCCATGAGCAGTGCTGCGGGGGCCTGCTGTAGCTGGCCGCACCCCCTGCAAACCCTCCTCAGGGCAAGATGCCCGCTTGACCCAGGGTGGTGGGACACCCGGCCCCACCCAGCCCCCTCCCCAGGACTTCCCCCCTGTTGGTGTGTGGCTTCAGCATTCCTACCCAACTGATTTAAATGCATTGACATTACCACATAACAATTGACCATTCACACCATTGCCACATGCCTGCAAGCACTGCATCACAATACCTTTAACTTGCTCTAAGGATACAGGTCCCTCAGGTGCCTCTGCCGCTGTGTTGGCTGTATGCGAGCTGGGTCTGCTGCAGCTATTCCTTGGAACCTCGCATGCCAGGGGTACCAAATTGGCCACAGACCCACAGCTTTTTCCACTGCCTTTATTTCCCCCTTCTGCCCTCTTTGCCGTAGCCGCTTGAGACTGCTGCTGATTAGCCTTAGCCTTTGCCGTCAAGGTCCTGCTCCTCTTAGACACTGATTCTGCTTCTTCAATAAAAACTGCCTCATCGTCTGCTTCATCCTCTTCAATGCACCTAAGCTCCTCCCTAGCTTCCTTTTCTGTGTAAGTAGGGAAAAGCAAAGGTGACTGTGACATGTTGCTTGAGGGCCCTGCAACCTCACCGTCGAGTCCTGTAACCATCCTGCTCCATAACTTGCTGCCGCCATTCTAGCCATTTCAATGAACTGTTCCATGTCTCTGTCTGGGAAAGTCCCTTCTGATGTACTTGCCACTGTTGAAAACATCTTGAATGCCGCTGCCTTCCCTCTTCTTTCACCCCTGCTCCAGTGGCGGCCAAACCGGCACACGCACCGCTTGTTAGTCTCCGGCTCCTCTCCCTTGCTGCCCCGTGTGTGACTGGGGAGATCGTGGATGTTGGCAAATGTCCCCGGTGATGCCACACAATAACGATATTTTAGAGCGGTGCAGTGACTGCTAAAATGGTTGCCTGCTCATTCCCTTGTTGGTGCTGCTCTTAATTCCTTTCTGGGCACAGTGTTGCCAATTTTTTACCAAAGGCACTCACTGCCACAGCCGCAGTCTTTTTCATCCTTCCTTTGCTGTGGCTCACGGGCACACACACTGCCAGCTGGCACAACTCTCCTTGTAACAGATCCCCTCGTTGCACTCCTGACCAACACGGGGCGGCCTCCCGGCACACGCACCGCACCGCTCTGCTCCTCCTGCTGCAGAAGCTCCAGTCCAGATCCGACCTCGTCCCACAACAGTTTCTTGGAGGCCCATGCCGTACTTCCCAGGCGAATACTGCTTCTGCTCACACGATCCGGTGCCGCTCTCCGCTCAAAACTGCTTTCCTCAAACTCCTTTCCTCCACGAAACTCTGGCACTGCTGGCTAGAAAGTAAGTTAATGCCAGCCTGACGAGCTCCTTATATTCTCTGGGGCATGCCCCTTTTCCTTTGCTGCCCTTTTCGTGGGCTTCTGAACTCTTGCTGCAGGCTTCCTGCCTTTTGTGCCTTTTCGCAGGCTTATTGCCCGATTCCTGGTCTTTTGGCCCAATACCCCTCCTTCTTGCCCACGGTGGAGGGAGGAGGACGGCTGCCCGGTTACCTGGGCACCTCCTCTAAGCTTTGCCGCATCGTCAGCTCTATTCACATGTTCTGTTGGACGCCACCTACAGTTTAACTCTTCCTCAGAGTTTCTATACTGCCCTCTAAGTAGCCAGATAGCTGTAGCCAAATTACAGGCTATTTTTTTTAATTTTTTATAAAGCACTTATAAAACACACAACAGCCCTTGGGCATCATAGCTCTGTTACAGAAGGCTTACTTGGTTGCATAAGTGGTTTTTAAGAGGATACAGGTTGCCTAACCCCATATTGCAGGTTGGCTTACTTAGTTACATAGTATACATGTTGCCTAACCCCATGTTGCATGGTGGCTTACTTAGTTATATAGGTGCATGAAATTAGATACCTGTTGCCTAGCCCCATGTAGCAGAGCAGCATCGGAACACAAATGTGATCTGTAACTAAAATGTATACGAAGGACATAAGTGGAGGCATATACAAGATAGGAAGCTCGCCTCGTGTTATGGGGAGCTGCATCTAAAAGCATACATTGCATAAGAAGTGGCATATACAAGATGGGAAGCTCGCCTTGTGTTATGGGGAGCTGCATCTAAATTTCAAACATTGGATAAGAAGTGACATATACAAGATGGGAAGCTCGCCTTGTGTTATGGGGAGCTGCATCTAAATTTCAAACATTGGATAAGAAGTGACATATACAAGATAGGAAGCTCACCTCGTGTTATGGGGAGCTGCATCTAAAAGCATACATTGGATAAGAAGTGGCATATACAAGATGGGAAGCTCGCCTTGTGTTATGGGGAGCTGCATCTAAATTTCAAACATTGGATAAGAAGTGACATATACAAGATGGGAAGCTCGCCTTGTGTTATGGGGAGCTGCATCTAAATTTCAAACATTGGATAAGAAGTGACATATACAAGATAGGAAGCTCACCTCGTGTTATGGGGAGCTGCATCTAAAAGCATACATTGGATAAGAAGTGGCATATACAAGATGGGAAGCTCGCCTTGTGTTATGGGGAGCTGCATCTAAATTTCAAACATTGGATAAGAAGTGACATATACAAGATGGGAAGCTCGCCTTGTGTTATGGGGAGCTGCATCTAAATTTCAAACATTGGATAAGAAGTGACATATACAAGATAGGAAGCTCGCCTTGTGTTATGGGGAGCTGCATCTTAATTTCAAACATTGGATAAGAAGTGACATATACAAGATAGGAAGCTCGCCTCGTGTTATGGGGAGCTGCATCTAAAAGCATACATTGGATAAGAAGTGGCATATACAAGATGGGAAGCTCGCCTTGTGTTATGGGGAGCTGCATCTAAATTTCAAACATTGGATAAGAAGTGACATATACAAGATGGGAAGCTCGCCTTGTGTTATGGGGAGCTGCATCTAAATTTCAAACATTGGATAAGAAGTGACATATACAAGATGGGAAGCTCGCCTTGTGTTATGGGGAGCTGCATCTAAATTTCAAACATTGGATAAGAAGTGACATATACAAGATGGGAAGCTCGCCTTGTGTTATGGGGAGCTGCATCTAAATTTCAAACATTGGATAAGAAGTGACATATACAAGATGGGAAGCTCGCCTTGTGTTATGGGGTGCTGCATCTAAATTTCAAACATTGGATAAGAAGTGACATATACAAGATGGGAAGCTCGCCTCGTGTTATGGGGAGCTGCATCTAAAAGCATACATTGGATAAGAAGTGGCATATACAAGATGGGAAGCTCGCCTTGTGTTATGGGGAGCTGCATCTAAATTTCAAACATTGGATAAGAAGTGACATATACAAGATGGGACGCTCGCCTTGTGTTATGGGGAGCTGCATCTAAATTTCAAACATTGGCTAAGAAGTGACATATACAAGATGGGAGGCTCGCCTTGTGTTATGGGGAGCTGCATCTAAATTTCAAACATTGGATAAGAAGTGACATATACAAGATGGGACGCTCGCCTTGTGTTATGGGGAGCTGCATCTAAATTTCAAACATTGGATAAGAAGTGACATATACAAGATAGGAAGCTCGCCTCGTGTTATGGGGGGCTGCATTTTAGTAGCATACAGTGAATAAAACGTGTGCAATGTCACAGATAACAATAACGACATTAATGATACAAACATAATGAGTACGGGAACAGTACACATGGAATGATATAGGCATTACATCAAAATAAAGCTGTAGGATTGATGATGGTGAACAACTTGGGAATGCGGTGTTTCGGGACATACTGACTGTAGTGGCTGAATGTAGGACATTGATCACCCAGTAGGGTCACTTCCTGTGCACCTACTATGTTGCGCACGTGCATGTGTTTTCACTTGCCAATTGGACAATCCTTTTTCTACCGAACATGCAATCAAGAGCCATGCATTTTTAGACTGCGTTGGGATTTCGCAAAAATAAGTGTTGTGGTTGCATGGTAGCAAGTGCAAGGGAGCGATGTGTTAACCATGTTTGCACAACGCCTGTGAAAACTTTCAGAGAATACTAGTACCCAGGAGCACAAATACCTTGGCTTCTGTGTGGTCAGTAAGCCCCCAGTGCTTTCAGTGGGATTGGAAATCGAGGGGGGGCCCTAGTTAGGAGGTGTAGCCTAAGGACACGCCCCATAACGAGAGCCCCCCTTTGATTAAGGGGGGGCTGGTAAAAGTTGGGGCACACTGTCATTATTACATTTGATGCACCCAGCCCCCCCTTTTAAACAAAAGAAGGGGATGGGCTGACCAAAAGGTGTGACACCAGTGTGCCCCAGCTCGCAGCAGGCAGTCCTTTCATTCAAGGAGCCTGCTTTAACCACAGGCTCCTTGAATGGAAGGTCTGTACTTGAAACAGGAGGCGGTCTCTCCAGTCTCTCCTTTTGTTTTCAAGTAACTAGTCATCACCCAGCGTGATGCTGGGTGATGACTAGTTAGTTACTTGAAACAAAAGGAGAGCTGGGCAGTCCAGCTCTCCTCCTGTTTAGAGTACGTAGACATCAGGCAGTCCACACTGCACGGCTACGCCTGCTTGCCTTTTCTTATTTCTAAACCGAAGTGCTGACACCTGCAGGCAGCTCGTGTAACCGTACAACCTCTTCATGGGCTACCTGAGGTGTCGGCTGGCTGGGGCTAGTCGGGGGTGGGTCCCGGCTCGGGAACCGCTTCTGGAGAGTGCTGGGGTCCGGCAGGCCCCGGCCCACTTAAAGCCCTGAGTAAGCCTTATGAGAATAGCTGAACAATTGTAATGAATAGGTGATCAAAATGTTGCTTCTTCATACTGAAATAAGATGTAAATGTGCCTGCTCCAAAATTGTTACAGGCATCGGTTTGGTAATTGTACCCAGTGATAAGCAAACAAAATATGTGCCTTCCAAATTAGGCAAGCAGGGTTTGGCAGATCACATCTTTTGACTGCTTCCATCAGTGTGTTCCTCTCCTTTGGGAGGCACTTCTATGTTAAGCTCGTTTCACTGTGTCCAAGTTTGTTATATTTTAATACACATTTAATTTTGACCTGGAGCGTAGTATTTTGATTCCCGCATCCACTTCTATATTTAGTGCAGAGTAGTGCAGAGTAGTCGGAGAAACTGCTCATTATGCAAAAAGTTAGATGACTTTTTCCATCCGTCACTTTTTAATTACATGCTTGCTTTTACCGATGATTCACTCATTTATACTTATTTTCGAACAGCAATGCGAGTTTAAAAAAAGATGTAGTTGTGATTTTTTTTTTTTGTAATTTTTTTTTTCGTTGTTTTGCATCACTTTGTAATTCGGCGTACTAATGATACATTAATGAATGTTCAATAAATGACAAAAGTATCATTTGAATACCATAATGAGTATTTGTGTGGCAACTATTGTTAAAGGGGGACCGCCACATGCACTGTTTATCTGAATTGCGTTGCTACTTCTCTAGAGCTTCGTATACCAGCACACTCAGGGTTGCAACCATGAAATTGTAAGCATACCTGTTTGTCTTTTGACCCTTTGTGAGGTTAACGTGGTAATTTTTATATATTTGTTTTTGTATTATTTACTGTGGTATAGCTTATACAAAATTTTCACAGATCAATTAGAACATTAGATAATGATTTCCACATCCATATCAGTTGTCTTACTCACCCTGATAAAACCATATAATAGCAGATACATTTATAGCAGTATGTCCCTTTTTTCTAAACAGGCACACTTCCCTAATAGTCAAAAGATGGAACAGTAACACCATGCCATCAGCAGGATAGAGTTGTCGCTCCTGCCTAAACATTACTTTGACAAGATGTGTCTCCCTGCCATCACATATGAGTCCAAGCTGTTTGACCTCCTGCCCAATCAAATTGCAAATACAAAATGTCTCCGTGCCATCACCTATGGGACCAAGGTAGTTAGGTCAGAGCATGCAAAGGCTGCTGGACTTTCCTCCACATAATGGTCAAATAAATGACACATGCTTCTTGGTTCCCACTTAGGTACCAAGCCCACAATTCCTCTGCACTTAGACTAACTAGTTATCCTGCAGAGAGTAAGGCTGAGGATCAAAGCAGCATTAAAGGCTCACAGAGATGTTTTCAAGTGTGTCCTCCCCACATAGTCCGCATACCCTTTTCTCTCTCTCTCCAGCGGCCAGCCCATTTCCTCTCCAAGTCCCATGTTTTGGCAACATGTTTGTTTGTTTATTTGTAATGCGCGCCAGACCCAGAGGTATCAGGGTGCAGCAAATGCAGGAATGCTTTCAGCTTGAGGTTACATAGTTACATAGATAACAAGCAATGTTATAAAGGAGAAGTTACATAATTACATGGGGATACAAAGAAGGAAAGGAATGCAGAAATTCCATACATCATACAGTATGAGAGGCGTATGTGTCCAATAAATAGAGGCAGAGAGAGTAATCAACATATAGATACATAAGTTACCAGACTAGAGTACATCGAAGGATACATTTTGTGTTTCACTTGTGGGACGACTAGAGGACGTTTTCTCAGAGCCATTTCAAAGTGTTTTGTTTGAATTTTTGAAAGGTTTGGTCTGCCCTCAGGAACGGGAGGAGGGAGTTCCATAGTTGGGCTGCTTTGACTGGGAAGCTGCTTCCTCCGGCTTTAGTCAATTTAAATCTCGGTACAACAAGGTGCGACGGCTGGAGATTTTTCTGTTAAATTTCTCCATGAGGTACCTAGGAGCAGCGTGGTTCAGGCACTTGTGGATTAACGAGAGGGTTTTAGTGAGATTTTGTCACTGGTCGGTCAGCCATTTGTTTTGTTTCCTTATATCTGAAATGGGCTCTCTCCTAGCAATACCCTCAGCTGCTCTCAAGGCATTATTCTGTAGAATTTGGATCCTGTTAACGATATACTTGCTCGCACCCAGGTGTAGAGCATTACAGTAGTCCAATTTGGACAGAATTAAAGCTTGGGCTAGAATGGTGCAGCTAATCTTAGAGAGGAATGGTTTACCTGCTCTGATCAGCTTGCATGTGTAAACTGAGGCAGATGCCATAGCGTTGACCTATTTAGCAAGTGTGAGGGTGGAGTCGAGGTAGAAACCCAGGGTTTTTACCTCTTTGGCAACTTTAATGATATTGCCATCAATGTTAAATGGGGTGTATTTAGAACTGAGTTTATTGAGGTTGGAAGCAGTCCCTAGGATGATGAGCTCAGTTTTGTCATCATTCAGGCATAGTCCATGGACAGCCATCCATGCCTGGATGATGAGATAGATTTTATTTACCAAGGCCAAATCCTTGTCATAATCCCTGGTAAGCGGTATGAGAATCTGGGTATTTTGTTTATTTATTTTATTTCTATAGCGCCGCGGACCCGGGAGTAAAAGGGCGCTTAGTACAAGTTACAAGGCACAATACATGATAGTAAGCAGTAATAGTTTAACACAGTTATATACAGAATACACAGACAGTGGGTGTCATCTGCATAGTTAGTATAGGTGACACGGAGATGGTCCAGATCATCAAAAAGGGGCTTAGTAAGTATGTTATACAATGTGGGTGAGACACAGGATCCCTGTGGCACTCCACATGTAATAAGTATAGGATCTGCTGCTGTTGCTGGTGAGAAGACCCTCATAGTCCTATTGCTCAGAAAGGACTGAAACTAGGCTATAGCCTCCTGAGAGAAGTGGGCTGCGGAGTCGAGGTGATTGCATAAGTTCTTATGATCCACCAGATCGAAAGCGGCAGAGAGATCAAGTAGGAGTAGCAAGACTGGGGTCCCCCTAGCCCTGAATTGGTCAATCTGTGCTTTGAGTTAGATCAGCACAGTTTTGGTGCCATGTTGGGGCCTGAAGCCAGATTGGCGAACTCCAAGGAGATGATTGGACTCTAAATATTCCTGTATCTGGAGATAAGCCACGAGTCTAAGATTTTAAGTAAAAAGGACACTGTCGTGATCGGCCTATAATTGGTGGGATCTAGAGATTGTTTTTTGAGGAGACGTAGGACTCAAGACTCCTTTAGGTTGTTGGGGATAGTACTAGTGGTGAAGGAGGCATTCAGTAGCTTAGTTATGAAAGGAGAGAGGTCTCTAGGTCTGTTGCTGCTTCTTTAATGAATTGGGGTGGGCATTTGTCACCTTGGCAGTTTGATGGTTTAAGCGCAAGGATAGTTTTTTCATCCTCTAAGATTGAGACTTTGTTAAAGTTGAAGCGTTGTTCTGGTTAATTTGAATGTAAAGGAGTATTGGCAGGTCTATCGATGTTGGGAATATTAGCCTTTTTGTTGGCAATTTTGGCCTGGAGTGATGTAGATTTGTTGTTTAGGGCTTGCTGGATATTAGAGCACCAGAGTTTGTCTTTGACACAATTGTCTGGCACTGGGTTTCTAGCTTTTGTAAGATAACAAAGCATTCCTTAGAGCTTGAGTTCATTTGGAGAATCCTGTTGTTGTACGTTTCCTTTTATGTAAGTATTATTTCTTTCTTGTAGAGGGACGAGATGTTGGTGAGGTTAGATTGTCTTTATCAGAGGGTGAGTGTCTCCAAGCGACTTCACATTTTCGTTTTTCAGCTCTTAGAGTTTTGAGGTGTGGAGTGAACCACAGGTTTAGGTGGGCTCTAGGTTTGCTTTTTCTCATTTTTAGCAGTGCAATGGTACTTAGAGCTTTGGTCATAGCTTTATTGTAGGTGTCTACTAATGTAGACGTGTCAGTAGTATCTGGCAATGAGTTCAGGTACGGTATCAGTAAGGGTATGAGCTTGTCAGCCGTGATATTCTTTTTATTCCTAGTTTGGATAGGAGGAGCTGCTGGGTTGTTTTTAGGTGACACCTTTTTGACAGCTGGTGTGAATGCTAGAAGGTGCTAATCAGTCCATAGCTGGGGGGTAATGGCGGTGATTGAGGCATTACAGTTAGTCTACTACTCAATCTAGTGTTATCCCTTTGTTGTGGGTGGGTAGAGACACTCTTTGGTGGAAGCCAAGTTCCTTAATTACATTGGAGATAGCTAAGGCTTGCTGGTCTTTGGGGCAATTGAATCCCAAGTTGAGATCCCCCAGCAGGTGTATTTGGGAGGAATGTTTCAGGTTTTCAGATAAAATGGTGGCGATATCTTCTTCTAATGCACCGATGGGGCCAGGAGGTCTGTATATTAGATGAATTGTAAGCGTTTGTGAGTTGGATACAGGTATTTTGGCTGTTAGAGGTTCACAGGATTTGATATCGGTAGAAGGGGCTAATCTTATGTTGAGATTGGCTTTGGCTATGATAGTTATGCCTCCACCACGAGCATCTGCCCTATCTGCTCTGAGGATAGAGTAGTTATTAGGTACTGCAAGCATGAGGGAAGGACCTGCGGCTGCATGTAACTATGTTTCTGTTATGGCTAGGAAGTTGTCTTCTGCATGGATTAGATCAGCTATCTCAATTGCATGCACCTCTAGTGATCTGGCGTTAATCAAAGCTCCCTTGAGGCCTGGGACTGGGTTTTTAGCAATAAGTTGGATGAGGTGCACATGCCTGCTTCTTCATCAATTGTTACAGAGGGATGTTTACTCTGTTGTTTTTTTTTGTGATCAGGGCAGCCATTCTGGGTGCGGGTAATGTGGTAACAAAGTTACAATTAGATTTGTCTTTAGGCAGGCTATGTAGACATGCTTTACTTTGTTCTGTATAGGATTGAGTGGCTGGTGGTTCATGAAGTCTACTCAGCCTGGATCAGAGTCTGTTATTTCTGATTAGTGTGTGGCATGGTGTGTTGGTTTTGGAAAAGCCCAAGGCGGGAAGAGAGTTACCGGGCAATTGTTGGTTAAGGTTCTTGGAGTAGAGGTGGTCAGTTTGAGATTTCTCATCTGACATTATCTTTTCAGGCACTATAGTTGATATGCCGTACTGTGCATTCCTATTAAGCTTGGGGTAATGGTGGGGTAGGTATGGCATTTACGGTTGTTGGCATGATATAAGTCATGGATTGGTAAGGCACTGGAATGGTGGTGTGGCCAGTAGTGCTGGTCAATTGACTCAATACTAGTAAGGCGCACGTTAGGAGGTGTACAACATTGGTAGCAAACATTATGTCCTAGTGGTCAATAACTGTGTAGTGTAACCACAGTTAGCCGTGTATCCACAGCTAGGAAGCTGTGTTGTGCTGACTTACATGGGGTACATGAAGTAGTGCAGTAAACTAGTGGGTACAGCAGTGGGCTGCCAGTATGATGTTACTAGGCTACTGAGGCGTCAACATAGGCTGGTTCGGGCGCTGCAGTGTATAGTGTGCAGGTGAGTACCACCGTGGGAGCAGGTGAGCACCAGATACGGCCGTTAGCAATATGCAGCAGCGGGTTTCCAAATGTAGTGCAGCTAGGCCAATACATTTCACAGTAGGCTAGTTCTGGTTTAAACAAATAGGCTAGTAGGTGCAACAGTGAGCTGCTCGTAAGAGGCAACTGAAGCTATAAGCCTTGCAGTAGGTTGGTTCCACTTAGAGTAATAGGCTAGTGAAAACAACAGTGGAGTCAAAGGAGCCCCTAGTTAGTCGTTTTGCGTAACACAGTATGTTATGAGGCAGGGGTGTGCAATAAAGGTTGCATAGATAGGCATACAATCGAAGGATACATGCTCTATGATGCACAGGTAACAGCTATAAAGATAAAGTCAGTAACAAGTATTATCAAATGGGCACAAAATGCAGGTATGGCGCAATCGCCAATGCAGGTGAAGCAGTGCAGGCAATGCAGAAAGCAAATAATGTACTTACATTGTGATACACATAAGACCTATGCAAATGCGAGGCAGGTAATCGGAAATAGCTCGTATTATAAGCTCCGACTGGCGAGATCATTCCAGTGTCAAGGCTCAACGTGTCAGGCAGACTAGATGAGTCATAAAGAGGGAGCATTGCGTCATCAGGCAGTCACAAAGGCATACAATGTAGCACAGTCTATTGAGTATGTTATATGGGACATACAGATGAGTGACAAGAGTCAAGGTAAACCAGATATGACAATCAGGAGATAGCAATGTATCGATCGAGGCAGACTGTGCGAGACGTTCTGAAATCACAAGGGTGTCAGTTAGGCTAGCAATGATATACCGGAAGAGACACAAAGGATCAACGGCAATGATTGGTTAAGCTTAGCTACACACATATTAAGGCAAATTGAGTGTGACAGGTAATGTTGCAGCAGGCCTGCTTGTAGGGGAAGTATAACTCTAGCGTTATGGTGTAAAACATTGGTAGCAGGTTTACAGGGTTTAGGGTACAGTGGCGCGTAGGAGTGCGGTCTTCACATGTATAGATGCAGTACAGGCAGCATGTAATTAAATCCTAACATAATATCAAACTAGCATATTCCCTATGAAGCTTCACACATACTTAGGGATAGTGTCTCGTCACCTGTGCCTTAAAAGATGGATATTCTGGCTCAACTACTTTGGGAGTCTATCTGATGTGGAATCTGCAGGAGTATGCAATGCATTGAAGGAGAAATGACTTACCGGTAGTGTTCTTTCTATGGATTCTTCTCCTGCAGATCCACATCACCCTCCTGAACCCTTATGGTCCTTTTAATTAAGCTAACATATCGTATAATGGACAGGATGCAGACTAACTCTTACACCAATAAGAAGGCCGACTCAGGAAGTTGTCAAAATGTCTGTTTTATTCTCAATTATCTAAAACAGGGAGTACAACGGACATCAATGGACGTCGCACAGCATGGTCTTAAGGCATTTCATAAAAACAGTACTTTTATAGCAAAAACTATTCATTTGTGACGTCTTACTATGTGGCAAGCTAAGATAACCTACCTAGGATTGTGATAGGACTAAGCAGAGTATCTAAGTATACTTTCTATAAAGGATTGGATTGTGATTGAGTCTCTATAGTCAAGTGGGCAACTTATGCCCTCCCTTAGTACAAGTCATCTTCAACAGTTATTAGAAACACGATACATCATTGGCACTCAAACTATAAGGCCCTTCGTTATATGGCTCTCTACAATTGGTTGGCACGCTTGTACTGTTCTGGAACATTTGGTTCTCTAGCACCACGTAAGTTGGTACGCCAGGTGCTGGTGGGTGGAATTGACAGTACCCCCCCCACCAAATTAACCCAGCATCTCTCATCGCTCATGCCTTCTGCCATTCATATTGTCTTTGAACTTGGCCTTGTACTTGCTTTTCTTCTCTGGCAATATAAGGGAGTGTGAGCATGTTCCTATCAAGCTTCAGGTCTACATGCCCACATCTATTTCCATCCTGGACTCACGAGAACATAGACCATGAATCGACCCATTTTATTGCATTTAATTGTCTCGAATAAAGAAACTTGCCACTCATGCTGTCCTCTCTTTGCAGCTTAACAAGGGATGACTTGACGTCTCATATTCGCTGTTCTTCGAGGACTGATTACCCATTTTGGCTGTCTTAGCCTTTGACACCAGGCCAAGCAGTCTTCCTCTGGTCCATCTTCGAGCCTCAGCTTATTTCTTTGCTGCGACACACACTCAGCTATCAATCCTCCTTTCTCCATGGGTTGAGCTTACTAAAATTGCGACATTGAATGTCAAGATTCAATATTCATATATATATATATATATTAGCGGCACCGCCTGCAGTCTATTTACTACGCATAGCCAGCCTTCACTATTACTTAGTCTACTTGCGTTGCGGCATCTGTACAGTTATAAAATGGCTTGCATTTTCTGCATTGCTTCTCACATGTGCAATCTTCATTCCGCACATGAACTTTTTCTCGATTCTTTACTTCGCCATAAGATTCTATAAGGTCTATGTCTTCTCTTCTTCGGTCATCCTTCTCAGTGTGTCCCGCTCATTTCTTGTGACGTCACCAGCCTCTCCTTTTCATATCTTCACACTTTTTCAGGGCCCTTGCTCAGGAGACTGTCATCTCTTTGGGGCTACATCACATAGGGTTTTCTCAGTGGATACCTTGTCTCAAAGGCTTTTTGTGTAATAGGCACCATTACTGGCTTTGTTTCAGAATCCAAGATAGAACTCAACTTGTACCCGTAGTGAAGCTGTTGAGTTCTTTTTACCAACATAACCCTCTGAACACACAAGGTAAAATTACAGAGGGATCAATTAGTCAAAATATTTAAGAACACCACACGAAGACCAGGCACTGCAGAGGGAAGAAGGAATGATTACTTGAAATAGCCAGGCAATAATTCAAGATAACAAAAAAGGAACAAGACCGTAACACTAACCAGAGATATGACTCTTTCTAACAGATTGGGGTCTTCTAATCTTGATGATTGGACAGAGATGTGATGTACAATACATAGGAAATCAAATGAGCCAAGAAAAGACTGAGGAGCCAAAGAACGGAATCACAAGGTACAATACTTACCACTTCTTGGATTGGGGAAATCTCTTGCAGACATATGACTCCCACTGTATCCTATCCCTAACCTGACGGCACGAGGATGCCTGGACGAAGGGAGGCATTCTCTATTCCAGAAATCATCCCGCCGGCACGAGGACGCCTAACAACCTCAGTGTGGTTTGTGGACAGTCTCAAGTTCAGCGCTCTCAGATAATACACTGGGTGTAGCAAACTCCCCAACAGACAGGAGTGATGGTGGTGATAAACAAGTAGTGTTCCAAATCCATACGGCGAAGAACCAGGGCAAGTTGACACAGCGTTCAAGTAGGATGGCAGACAAACCCACAAGTAGATGAGGAGTCCAGAGGAAATCTGATTCGGTACACGGGTAAGCAAGCAGAGTTGAATCGTCAGGCAAGAGATTATCAATTGGACAATCCGAGTCACAAAGGATAAACACAAGGTGAGGAAACAGGAGCAAGGGGGTTTCAATGGAAGCAAAAAGGAGACAACATAGAGCCGTGATTCATTCAGAATCGGAAGCGGTGAGGTGAGCAACCCGGAAGTCTAAATAGGTTGCCATGGAACCCACGTCCACTCATTCATGATTGCGCTGTGTATGGAGAACGTAATGGCCGCCACAGTCTCCATGGCAACCGATGTCCACTGGTCCTAAGGAACTTAATAAGACATCAGGCAAGCGCCAATTTAATGGATTTTTGTTCCTTTTGCCGTGTCTAATGCCGTGTATTCCTGGTTTGGCTAATAATGGACCAGTTAGCATAGAAGGGATCCTGACACCTTGCCTTGCACATGTCTTAATTTCCGGTTTCCAACATATAGGCAGAATAGGGGCGGAACTTCATGCAGAGGCATTCATCTGCTCCTCTACACTCCAATCCTGCACCGTTATGTAAGTGGTCTGCTTGTTTTCATCTAATGGGAAATGGTTATGATGATTAGGCATTGGCTTTGGTGCAACATTGTATGTGTACTGTGAGCCAGTTGCTTCCAGTATGGCTCATTTGCCCACCAAAAAAACTTTTTTGGCTGTCTTTAAGCCGAATCCTATGGATTCTTCCGCTGTGGCTGCTGAGTTCGGGGGGGGGAAGGGGAACTGAGATACAGGAGCTTAGTAATGTAATATATATACAGCCAATGTCACGTCTGGAATCGAGGAGTGGCACGGTTGAGTCAAGAGGGAGCCGAGGGCCGATATTGAGTTGTACTGTGTGCCTTGTCAAAACTAAGTTTCTGTGCAGCTGACGTTGGAAGGATATTTATCTAATGAGGAATCTGCGTGAGAACAATCCATAGAGGGAACATTACTGGTAAATATGTTTTTATTTTCTTAACCGAAGGCCCCCAGGTCGTCTTATTACAGAAGCAGGACCTTTTCTGCACCATTCCAATTGGAAGCATTGTACAGGACACTGTACAGAGCAGCCTGAATAATATTAGCAAAAAAGTATATTCGGGGCATTAAATTCCAACTTAAGGATCTGGACAAAGTGAAGAGATGCAAGAAATTTTAACTATACTCAAAAATGAGTGTATTGATACCCAGTGATTTAATCTTTCCTGTGAAGGCATTATGAAGTAAGTAAGATGCAGACAACAGTTTAAAGTTCAAACCCATTTTCTTTATTAACACAAATGTCAGGATGGATGAAAGCCTGACTTTCCCTAAACTAAGGTGGGATTTCCCTATCTGAATGAAACTAAAGAAAGTCTGAGTCCGAAAGTTAAACTTAAAAATGTATCTGTGTACAAAACATATCCTTGCTCTCACAACTAAATCTAAACAATATGTACGGATGACAGCAATGAAAGAACTGGTGATTGAAATAAAGCTCTGAGCTTCTTCTAGCTCCTAGCTTGCTTTTCAGCTACCCTTCCCCAAGTTCAAGAATGTTCCACAAAAGTCTTGGGATTACCTTTCCCACGTTCAAGACAGTTCCAAAAATCCTCAGGGTTCCCTTCCCCAAGTTCAAGACAGTTCCACATATCCTCGGGGTTCCCTTCCCCAAAGAAAAGGGGTCTTGAGATTCCCGCCTTCAAGACACCACCAGAATTCTGTGAGTCTCAGGTTTCCCTTCCCCAAGACGTGAGCTTGCCAGTCTCTCAATGCTCAAACAACTCCAGATCAATTTGACACTCCTTCTGGATTGGATTGCAGTTCAATCAAATTACTCCTGCTTGATTTACTTCATCAATGTCTGGCTTTCACAATTTAGGGTTCCATGGTCTGGGCGCAGTTGTTAGGCCACGGGGTCCACTCATTACAAGTCGTGCAACCGGGAACGCTAGGCTCTTAACCCACACAGTTGCTTAAGTATCTGCCCCTGTGTGAATGTTCACACTCACTTGGCTTCTCCTGGTCCGCCTCATGGCTTTACGTGAAGGTTTCACCCTCATTTGTTCTCTCCTTTTCAGCCTCTTGGCTTTGGCACAATGTATCACATCTCTCTTGCCAGTGTTTGGCCTTGCCACACTGTATTCATGCATATGCATAAACTTCACTTTGCAGAGGTTTTATTTCTTCCCCACCTTTCTTTCATTCCCTTTATGCTTGGGTTTGTTTCATTGTGCGCATATTATTAGGTGCATTTGGTATTCACCTCGCTTGTACACAGCCCCCCAGGAGTGCCCCAGTTTTGAGCGCCTTTCCCCTTCACTCAGTGTCCCTGGTGTTCCCTCCAGGCAGCTGCGCTGTTCCTTTTCTGCTCCGACTGCTGGCATTCCATCCATCGCAAGCCCCGCTTGCACTTTGGATGCTCCTCTGTTCCAGCCGGCATCTCTGTTTCTCTTCCGCGGATGCTGGTGACTAACTAGTTTCTTTTTCTTTGCCCGCAGCTTCAGCTGCTTATCTCCAACCACAGAGGCTCTGATGCATGTGGATTTCTCACGGCCCGCCTGGTCACCACAGTTCCTTGGGGTCGTCTGTCTCGTGCTGCAGGAGGGCCAGGACACCACCATGGCTGCCTCCTCGCAAACAGGATACCCTACTGGTCTCCTTGCTGCTGGTATCCTCCCTACTTTGACACCTGCAACCACTTAATAGGTTGCAGGTGTGAGTTCCCAATTGAAATTGCCTGACTGCAGTTAGAGTAGAACTTGGGACATGCCTGACCTTTCCAATACTACAGACCTCTTCCTCATCTCAGTACTGTAGTAAGTTGAATGAGGAAAAATAAGGGGATTCGTTTTACAGTGGCCCATAAAGGGCGGGGTAGGGTTAGGTTGTTTCTCATAAGGGAAAGGGGGATAGCCTGTCTCACCCTTAAACCTTCTCTTCTTCACCCTCTTTATGGTGCTTATATACCGATAATATCTCCTGGTGTTTTCTTGGTCAGTGGGACAGGGGTAGGAATACCCCATAACTTTGTCTGGGATTGAGGGTTCCTCCTGAAATGGGAATGAGGGATACTATTTCTCACCCAAGGACATCTCATACCCAACAGCCCTCCACCCAGGTGATCCTCCCTTGCTTCTCCAGCCCCAGGGTCAGGATCCAAGAGCGATGGCCTTTCTCTGGCCACCTGAGAAGAGGACCCAAGGGGAGTAGATGTGAGCACACCCTCAGGTTTCTCACCGTCCTTACAATTCTTTAAATCTGACATAGAAAGCGTCTTCAAAGCGGTGAAACACCTACTGAGGTTTTCCAAACTATAAAAACATTATGAAAATAAAAAACACTCATCAAAGGAATGAATATATTTTTATGAGCTGATCGATAAAGAACATGAACGAACAACAAAATGGAATCCATTTTTTGTTCAAACCTCAAGATAATTGGTTATCCGGTAAACTAAACCATGTACACATGTTTCCATGGCACATTCTGCAATCATGTCATATCAGAGGGGTACCCTATGCGCATGCCAGCCCGAAGGATGTGAAATGAGAGATGCCAGTGGCTGTTTGGCCACCCCCAGGTGGACCAGTGTATCCCACGTATGGGAACAGATACTCACTTAGACAACCGTTCAAACCGTATCCAGCTGATGTTTTTGCTTCATGAATGGATCAGGTCCAGCAGTGCTGACGTCACTAGTGACATCACAACATAGCAACGTTAGTCACAAAGTAAGCTCACATTCTTGCACAAATTTACACAGACACACATGCATACACGAAGAACATACACTGTTCCATAGATAGAGAACAGATACATACTGTCAGAATTCTTTCCTTTTAAGATGCCAAACGCAGAAACGCAAGAAAGCTAAATTCGCACAGTGCAAGCTTGCCACTGCTTTATTGCAACTAACTATGGAGCTACAGGAACCTGGAAGGGCTTGAGTACTACTAACCTCTAAAGTTAATAGTACAACATATAGGGAGACCATAGAATGACTGTAGTGAATTCACATGAAGCCATGGGCCTCAAAATAGGGAAGAAGAGATGCAGACTCTACAGCGCGAAGCACAGAGCCAGTGCTCGCAGGCAAGGACAAGAGCGGATGGAGAATTCCAGGTCCCGGTGCAGGCAGTCACCTACAAAATATCAGAATAAAATGTTCACTAATTGCATACTGAAAAGCTCTGTTTTGGGGTCCTCACCCAAGTGACCTCACCCAGCCGAACAATGGCCATTTACCTGCGGTGGGAAGAGGAGCTGTTCCCAGCGAAGCAGACAAGATGGATACATGTGTTGTCCACCGGCCATTGCAACCTTCAGGCACTCCCCCAGGCTAGGTGTCTATATAAGTGGCAACAATGGTGAGACACATTCTTTCTCATTACCTTGAAACGGTACATTGAGTGCTGTGAGCAGAACAGGGTCCCAGGCCTGGGGAGACCCTCTTCAGCCAATCAAGACACTCAAATCCTGCAGTGGTGTGTGAGGATGCAAGGGCCAATGGTAAGTCATGGTTTTATTACACGGCACACTCACCCCGACAATGAATGCGGCGTACAATAAAGCACTTTTTATTTTTAATAAACCATAGGTTCTTTTCTGTTTGAGTAGGCCTCCAAACCGTCTTGCACCCACCCTCCACAAACACCCCGTATCACAATGGACCAGGAATCAGGCCGGTGTGTATCAGTAAGATATTTATTCATTTATTATTTAATTTAAAATAAAAATCAAACAATTTCACAGCCTCTAATGTTGTGGTAACACAATACACTAATAGCGACAAAACAATTAGGTTAAACTATACTGTTACAATTCTCGCAATCTTTAATGGCAACACAGAAAAAGAGCAATTTTAGAAAGAGAACACCTACAGTTTAACACTTCCCACCATCCCCAAACATTGGCTAACTTGATTCCTTTGAAGGGAAGGCAGTGGCAAGGAGTAGGGATAGATAGAGAAAATCGGATTTAGAGTACAGCCAACCATCCCCAGATGGGAAGTCAGCAAAGAAAGTGAAAACCCGCTTTTGGAGCAAAATGGCAGAATGGGATTTTGATTATTACTTGTAACTGCTATGGGACGGAATGAAAGGGCATTCATGTTGCTACACTAGAGGAGATAGGGACGCTTAGAGACTACTAATCAGCACACCAGGACAACGTAGAAATAAAGTAGGATAATCGGTTTTGGGGGGAAACAAATGCAAAAAGGAAAAATACAATGCCAAATGGAAATTCATTTTACACTGGATTTACAATGACAGGCAGCTCAGGGAAGGGGTATAGCTCAGCATAGGAAAATCGGTTTTCATTGACACGGACAGAGACACATAACAGATAGACTTTTACGCCAAAGGGATTGCTCTCAATGGCATTAAGGTTTGGGGTTTTAACGGAACAGATGCAAATAGGAATTTGTGGGGTAATGCACACAATACATGGGCAACTTTGGTTTTCAGTTACAAAGAGACTAATTATTTTGAGGCAACACTTTAAGGACTATAATTATTTTAAAAAGACACCACGGACAAGGGGGTTAATTTTTTATTTTAACCAACTTGTACCGTGAATTCCAATGGGGGAATTAATTGATTTACTTAAGAATATGCTAAGGATTTACAGACACTGAGAGGTTTACCAAAGGGAATATGCAAACATACACAGGCTAAACACAGTTACTTCTATGCGAAGGTGACTGAATTCCACTAGCAATGTGGGGTTTTCAATGGGGTTCTCAATTAGGTTTTCAATGGAGCAATGCTACACAAAGGAAGGGCTTATGCAATTTAGGGCTGGGGCTATTTGCTACTTACAAAATAAGCCTTGGTATCAGATTCTGGAAAGCCAGCTGGTTCCTGGGAGACACTGGACAGCTAGGCAAGGGGTCTGGAATGGTTCAGCTGCCTCCTCTCCATCCTCCTTCTCCTGTCCCCCCATATTTTTGTTTGTCTACTGACTTGGTACAGTCCCCCTTATATAGCACAAATAATATCACTCATTTTACAATCTAGGGGGAGTACTTTATAATTACCCCTACCCTTGGGATAGGACAGTTTCCCATTCCTCTGTCCCCTGGCATGATTGGTTCAAGGGAAGAGAGCACCATCTGTCTATTTGCATTTATTACCCTTATTTGTTCTCTTGGGCACTTTTTGACAAAACCCAGTTTGTCTCATTACTTCATATTTCTACTAGCCCCTGACTGAAATAAAAGCAACGCTGGGCCGTTTTTGGACTGCAGTGCATAACTTCATGTCATTCAGGTGAAATGAAACAACGCAGGGACGTTTTTGGGTTGCAGTATTCCAATGCTTGCCACTCATGTGACAGGGAAAGCAAAGCAAAGCACGGCCGTTTTTGGTGTCGGGGGTTTAAATGCGATGTTTCAGGTAGAGGGGATTTCTGTTTAGGTCCTTAAATGCACTCCACAGGTAGTCCTGAAACCCTGCATCAATGTAATAGTTTTCAAGGAAGAACCAGGCAAACCCACCAGACATGGGAGGACCAATTGAATAACTCATGTATGCAATCTCTATAGGTGCTGTAGCGCGAGCTACCCAATGGGTTTGGTTTGTAGGTTTTTTGGGAAGGGTTGGGGATTGTGACATCACTACGTGATTGACGGAGAAGCTGATATTTCCTGTATGATCCCTGTCTGGAAAGTAAAGGACAGTTCTAACTTGCCCCATGGCTGAGTCCTCTGTCATTGCCAGGGGAGGGTTAGATGGACCTTGGGTACTCAGCTAAACAGGAATTTTTGTGGTGTGAACCCTCGGTCTTCTGGCATACTATTAGACTCTGGCCCCACAGCAACCCAATCCCAAAATGTTAATGGGGAAAATGAAAAAGTTGAGCGGTGCCTTAGGAGTCAACACATGTTAGAAACACAGTTTTCCTTAACAGTAGCAACGCTTTTAAAGTGCCTGTTGGAATAGGTAGGAAACAGTATTTGGTGATGTCAAGAGTTCATGGAAGTTGTGATCCAAAATATCTAGAGTTGTAGTTTGCAGCCCCCGTATAAAAGCCAACAGTAGCTTTGCCAATGCTTGTCTTTTTTGCTTTAACAGTGTAAACATAAACAGACATGCTCAGAGCAGCATTTGTAGCTGAGTGCACTTTTGTGTGTAGGGATGTGTTAATGTTCCTCTAGGCTTCATCTTCTAGACATTGGTGTTGCCAAAGTGAGCATATTCACCTCCAGTGTCAAGAGGCCAGCAGAGCTATGTTTGAATCTCCCATTCACTAGTGACTAGTGACTTTAGAAATTGTTGTTTTTTTTAAAATCATATTTGATGCTTTTGTTTTAAAGTCTTCAAGAAATCAAAACACAAAAAAAAAAATACTAATTGCAGTTTACAATATTGTATATACGCTTATGTACACTTGAAGCAGCATTTACCATCATGTCTTGGTTGGACAATTAACCTGATTTTTGGCTATAGGATAAAATGACATCTTGTGACATGTATTGAAATGTTCTCCACAGTTTGGGGTGGCCTTTTTCTTTTGTACAGTACCTTTGGTGGCTGTTTTGGTGCAGATGTAGACCATTTGCTGAATGCTTAACATCGCCTCTGTTCACACATTTGTAACTCTGGGTGGGGATTGAAGATAGGATCACTGGCGCGTGAAACCGCGTCGGAGATCCCGAAACTCAAATCAAAAAGAAAAATGGGTCCCCAATACGAGCCGTGCCGGGAACCCGGAAGAAATAAAAACGTTATAGTAAGGGACCCTTGAACATGGGCACGCGAGGGTCCCATTACTCTAAAAAAAAACTCACCGGCGCAAGCGGAGCGCCTGTGACAGTTTATAGAAACCCTTCAATGGAGTGAGAGGCGCTCCGCTCACTGCTGGTGACCACAGCCTGGACTTCTATGCTGGCGCTCGCTTTGTTAGGGGAGCGCCTTGAATATTCTGCTGCCCATCGCTGCTTTTGTTTTGCTGGGGCCTGGGGGCATGTTGTGAATTATTGACGCTCCCCATAGCTGGGGAGCACCTTAAATGTGCTCCAGCCTTTCTGGGGGCATAATTTAAAAATAACGGCCACCTCTCTTACAGGTGGCCAACCAGAAGTCCCTGGGCCACACCTGGCCGATGTGGCCCAGGTAGCGTGAGTAGTGTGCCCCCCCCCACATTCCCTCTGAGTGCAAGGCTGCATCTGACATACGCAGCCCAGCACCTGTAGAGACTTTGGGGCCCACACACTGTCGCTGCTGCCTATTGCCAGCCCCTGTAAAGACTTTGTGGCCCCACACACTGTTGCTGCTGCCTGCTGCCCACTGCCAGATGAGCCACCATCAGAGCGCAGGAAGAAGGAACATCAAGAGAGTAGCAGGGACCTTGAGACAGCCCTGGTCAGGTTGTCTTGGACGTATGGTCTTTATAGTTTTTTTTAATACAGTGCACTGCATAGACTTTGTATATATTTTTAAAGATATTTTGTATTTTTAAAGGACTCTTTTTTATATTTTTGTGTTTTATTAGTACCTCCGGAGGTTAGGAGTAACTTACGTTATATACAGTGTCTTGGGCTCTGCCCCTTTTGTAAAACTCTCACAAAACCATGCTGGTGTACCGGGAAAGTATATAATTAGGCTTTTAACAACTAAAAACAACCGTACACCGGCATTCCTTTTGTCCGCCTTTCCTTTTGTGCTCCAGTTACTCTAACCTTGTGTTTTCTCTTTAGGGGTGTTTGGGGAACCTGCTAACCTCTTGATCTTCCCTACCCTTAACTTCTTCCTAGTGAAGTACACCAGGGTGATCTTGAACCCAGGAGGGCTGGGTTTGGAGGCAGGTAAGAGGCGGGTCAAGTTATAGTGAAGGGTTAAGCTGTATATTGTGTGCCTGCCCAAACCTGTCTCGCTATAAGGTGCGTTGGAAGATCACCCTGCTATACATTGCACCTTTTCAAATGTGACACATTTGCTGTCGCGTGTCAACAGCTGGAGGAGGGAAAGTGATGAGGGGGCCGCTGGAACACTTAAGTCTAGCGCACATTTTAACGATCTAGTCTGCTTCTTTTAATTCTGTAATAAAATCTTTCAAAACAAGGTCAAGTCCCAAACGCAATTAGTTGAGATGTTATTCAAACCTATTTTTTATGACATGGTCATTCGTGGAGCAATGCTGTATCCATTTGCCAATCCAGAGCTATGCAGGTTAAGCCCGCAGAAGCATATCTGGGCTTTAACACATCCCCATATGTCACAATGCATTTCACTGAGGCAAAACCAACCGCATTGATAGCACGTTTTATTTTTCTAGCATTACACCATGTAGAGGCACAGTTCGTTTTTCTGTCAGAATATTAGAAAGTTGGAAAAAACAAATCAAGCAGTGGTCACTCGACAAGATAAAGGTTCCTTTGTGTTAAAAGGTGCATTGTGTTTCGGTCTCTTTTCCAATTGGTGCTGAAAGGTACTGTATGCGTTGTGGAAGGGCCATTCTCCCAACTGATCATGATCCTTCCAAAGTACTATGTGCTGGTGCTGGGCACCTGAAATGAAAGTGAATGATTTTCGGCTGCTCCGCAAGTCAGGATGTTTGACATGAAGTCCACATGAGGAGTCAGTCTGCATTCCAAGCATTTTGATCGAGTCCTTTTCAAACCTCTCCTGAGTCAATGTGCTTGTGTTATTTGGGCATCATTCGCATGGGTTGATAAAAGCACTTTTATTGTCACCATACAGCAACATTCTCACTATTGAGAATTGTCTCGCCTCCATTTATCAGAAACACCTTCATAAAAAAGTGTGCAAAAAAAAATGCAAATGTGAAGCACTTGCTTTGACACAGTTAGTAAATCATGAGGAAATTAATTTTGTGAAGTCTTCTGTGGTATGCCTCGAAATACCTGCGAGCAATTACTAATTCAAGAGGATATCTAAGGTGAAAGAGGTTTGTGTAATGCTAAACATAATCAAAGAAACTGTGGTTTTTCGCAAAGGTGCCATTGCTGTATTTTATCAAGTGCCAGGAGTTGTATAATGAGCGTCTTTCAGCCAGAAAAGAAAATACAAGTAGAAAAATACAAAAATGCCACCCAGCTGGTAGAGATCTTCCTAATTTCTACCTGATTGTATTTCTGAAGAAATATGGCTGGGCCCTCATAAATTTTCACCATGGGCTGCATTTAGGCTGCCAATTTCCATATCCTTTTAAAAGTGCTGAAGCGTGCATTTGCTATTTATGTTTGCAGGAGACTGAGTACACTTTTACTATTTGTGGTTTTAGAAATTGGAAACAACCAAACAGTGTTGCTATGGTCTCAAAAAATAAATTTTAAACAGCTGTCGGGCAGTATTTTTAGAATGGCAAGAAGTCGTCCTAAAAACTGTGTTCTGACTAGAGATTGCTTCTTTTCGGAAGGAGCGTTCACAAATAAAAACAGGGGGTTTATTTTTAAAGTTTTCACTGACCGTGTGGCTGCAGACACTTCCATCCACCCCCTACACATACACACTTCGCTCTAAGTGACAGTTTGCCTACTAAAGCGCTGGGGGTTCTGCACAGGAAGCTGGCCATTTCACCCCCTCGCTAGATCTTTGTGCGCTTCATGGAAAACATACATTTAAAGTGCTACACAAATAAATGGCACTGTAATTCAGGAATTCATCAGCGCTCCGGGATGTGTTTATTTTACAGAACACCCATTCCTAATCTTAGGGGCCAGTGTGTATGGGGCTATGTCTTTCCAAAGACCTTTTTCCCGGACACTCCTCCGACCGATTCCACTCTTTCCTAAGGAGAATGAATACATTGTTAGCCTCATATGTATAGACCCGTTTTCCATGTTGTCAGGCAGCTATATTTCCCATGCCGAATAGTAGGTTTGTGAATGCAGGGACATACAATATTTTTTAGTTTTTATGATGTGTTGTTGTTATGTTGAACCTTTGCCTGAATGAATAGGTTCACAAGTAGACAGTAAAATGAAGACCAGGACAACGGATTATTATGGGGGTGGGGGATGAGAACATATCTAAAGGGGTCGGTGGGTGATGCATAAGGAGAGGGCTGCATCAGAGCGCACATGCGGTGAAAGGTGCTTGAGTTTGCGTGCACTTATAACATTTTAAGTACATTTTTTTGAAAATCCCATATATATTCTCATCCATAAAATTAACCCATTTGCTCCAAAAAAGAACTTGCATTTCCTAAAGTGCAAACAAATTTCCTTTGGCAAGCTTTGTCCATTGGTCCAGTGGCCCAATGGGGTTAAGATGGTAAATTCAAGGTCGTCAAGCTACGCGTGCCTGTGACTATCATTTACTTAATTATGGGGCTTTTTCAGAGTACACCATTATGTGACCAAACGCGTTTTCCCCGAATTGCCATAGTTTTGCACGTTGGAAAACGAGCAGTTTACAACATTGCTGAGGGCTCCTCTTTGCTGCACGTCCTAGTTAAGGAGTACAAACGATGCTGCCGAATGTAATGGCGTAGATTAGAGACACCTTCCTGCTCCAAACTAAAATCATCTAAAGTCGACTTCAGCGTGTTACCCTTCAGAAAAGAGAGCAAGCCCCGCCTCTTCAAGGAGTGCCTTCTTTATGTCCCAGTACCTCCCGGCTCTTACCCCTAACACCCCACCTGACTGTTGCACCTCTTCCAGCCCTCTACACGTGCCAACTATTCCCTGCTGCCCTACATGGTATGCTGGTAAAATAGCCACAGTGTCTGTGAGGGAAGCTGAGGCAGCGTGCTGGCATTTGCAATGTCCATGATTGCTGTTGGCACCCACGATGTGTGGGTGAAGGGTGGAGCACATTAAATTTTTTTCAAGAATTAACAAAAAAGCAGCATGTTCGATGTGCCCACCACGTTCAGCGTGAGTTGGGCATCAGCGAGCATGCACGTGAGGGGGAGGGGGATTTACCAGTGACTCGGCCAATCTAGGAGGCAGTCTGACCTTAAGACCACAGGCCAAAGGAGAGGCTCAGATTTGGGAAGGAGCCCAGAGGCAGAGGAGGCTCATGGAAGGACTAGCGGTGCAGGAAGGATCTGACACAGGGACGGTAAGGTGCTAGTGGGGGCGGGAGGTGTGCACGAGGCTTTATGGCTTCGAATGTTGACGCATCACTAGCACATAACGCCTGCGTTCTGATCCGCCTGCACATGCGCAGTGCTATTGTGAAATGCACACCTCAGCCAACACATGCTACATTGGATCGGGGTCCGAATGCTGGGAACCAAAGATAGACTTTGCGTAATCCAGCCCGTGAAGGCTGTCCCTGCAAGCTAGGTGTTTTGCTCACGCCTTTTCTTCTGGCCCTTTTGGGTGCATGGGAGGGGAATCCTCCACACTCCCTCTCTGCTCTGTGCTCTACCATCCCGTACGGCTATCTCTTACAGTCTTCTACAGGCCACATATTTGGAAGCCCAATGTACTGCATGTTGCGCTTCTGTACATGAGCCTTTGTGCATGAGGGTTCCAACTACACAGCCTGTGGATCGCAAATGACTACATTTTACTATGCCATGTTTCTGTAGGTGCTTTACAGTGAAAATATTTGGAAGGAATTGGGCCACAAGAAGGAGCTGGGCTTAGGCAAAATTTGTCTTGCCAGAGCGTCATTCCGTGTAGACTCGAGGCCCAAGCTCACCCAAGTTGAGGAACCTCTCTGCCCCAACTGCCATGCATTTCCTGAACGCTGTGTCTGATACACAGTGTTCAGAAAACTGCTGCTAGTCTCATGGCCACTGTGTCTCGGACACAACATTCATGAAACTTGCAGCAGTCAGGTGCAGAGAGCTTCTTCAACTTGCAGGGGTTTATGGTGCTCGTTGCATATTGCCGCTCAGCTGCACGTACAGAGACCCGTCCCGATTCATGGAATAATCTGTGCAGAAAAAGTGGCACTTTCGCCAAAAATTGCGCACAAGTCCACATTCGTTGATTCATGGAACACAGTGCGCTGGGGTTACCCGGGATTTGTGAGAAATCTGCGCTGGTCCACCACGTCACTGTGACCCGATGAACGCCTTGTGTGAGGCTCCAAGGGAAGGGGCCGGCCGGGCCTGCGCAGCCACCTAAAAAGGGAGAGGAACACGTGTAATGAGGAAGAACAAGTGAAAATGTGGGTGTTATGAGGGACATTCCACCGTCAAACATTCGCACCACCCATACGCACGTAAAACAAACATATTCATGGAATTGAACAGGGAACGCTGGGGCATGAAAAAGTAGGCGCAAAGCCAGAAACACCTATGCCGCGCGATAGCCGGTGTAAAAGTCAATGCGCACATTAACAAATGCATAAAAAGCACGCACAATCAACAAACTTATGGATACAGCCAAAATAAATGCACCATTTGTTGCATCAAGTCATCCTGGGACACCGGACGAGAAGGATGGCCAGGCCCTGGATCTTCCACCCAAGGACTAGCCTTTTTGGGATGCCTGACGACCAGGTCTAAGGCAGGTATAGGTTCCCTCCTCCCCCATATCATCCTCGACCTGGTCTCGAAGTGGGAAGATGACCTCGCATCACCCACCATGTGCTCCCAAGCACTGAGCCCCTTGAAAAAGGTGCTCACAGTTCTGCATTTTTTGGCCGCTGGCTCATTCCAGCGAACCACCGCCATAGTAGGTGGCATTTCCCAGGCCACGCAGTCACACTGTTTGCACCAGGTGTTGGCAATCATAACTGTGCATCCTTCTGTCCACTGGAATATCTGTGTGCCCAGAACACTGGCAGAAAGGCCAGCAGTGGTTCAGGATTTTTATGGGGCAGCGCACTTCCCAAAATTGCTAGGTGTCATTGATTGCACCAATGTTGCTTTACGTCCACCTCGAGGAACAGAGCACACCTACTGCACCTGGAAACAATGGCACACCATCAATGTTCAGGTTGTGTGTGATGGCAAGGGCATCATTACTGAAGTATATGCAAACTATCCTGGCAGCACACATGATAGTTACATCTTCAGGATGTCCTCCCTACACCGGACCCTGGAAGCTGGGAAGCATGGCAACACATGGCTCATTGGTGAGTATCAATGACCATGCAAATGCATGCATGTTGCACACAGACCAATAGACACAGTCAACAAATGACAACCATTCTCACCTCTACAGGGGACAGTGCCTACCCTCTGAGCACATACAACACGGCCCATATTGCGACTTGAGGCATAGTGGAGCGCACATTCAGAGTGCTTAATTCACGTTTCCGCTCCCTTGACCACTCTGGTGGTGTGTTGCTATACGCACCACCAGTAGTCTGCAGGATCTTTGTGGCAGCATGTGTCCTGCACAATGTTGCAACACAGTGTGGTGTCCTGGCGGACATGGTGGTGGCATCCCATCCACACCCACAGGCACACGGCTTGTGTATGGCTGGGCAAAGGGCACGTACCCAGCCTGTGCAGTCTTATTTCACCTAAAATCCTACACTGCACACAATCCCGCCAAATCCCAGGTGCCATTCAATGATGACAATGGGCCAATCCACTGTGCCTGCGTTTTCGCTGGGGTGCAGCCTCGGCTTGTGTGGTGATGCGTGTGATTTTGCTGGGATGCAGCCTGGCCTTGCAAGAGAGGGCCCACGTTTTCTCTGGGGTGTGGGCCAGGCTTGAGAGGGAGGGCACACATTTTCTCTGGGGTGCAGCCTGGGCTTGCGTGTTGAGGTGCGTGATTTCACGTGGGGTGCAGCCTGGCCTTGCGAGGGAGGGCACGCTTTTTCTCTGGGGTGAGGTCTGACATTGCGAGGGAGGGCACGCGTGCGAGGGAGGGCACGCGTTTTCTCTGGGGTGCGGCCTGGGCTTGCAGGGTGAGGCATGCAATTTCTCTGGGGTGTAGCCTGGGCTTGCGCGGTGAGGTGCGGTTTCTCACAGGGGTACTGGATGGTGGGCCAGCGGTGGCGCAGAGGCTTGCACCATGTTAATCCTTTTGCTTGCTTTTTACCGTGCTTGGTGGTGTGTTGTGGGCGTTCCTCGCACAGCTTATTACTTGTGCGATGGCTAGTAATGCATCTTTAAATCCATGAATACGCATGGCGCGCAAGATTCTTTCTGCGCCACGGCTTGCGCAGGGTCCTAAATGATGTGAAAGTTCCTTCCTTCTTAGAAGTTCAGCAGAGAAAGAGTTCAGCACAAACACCCGGCTTGATTTACAAAGCGTGTTTCATTGGGATTGCGCATTGTAAAACTCATTTGTAAATTAGGCCCCAAGTCTCTCCTTCAGCCAAAGGCTTACGCCAGGTATATTGCACTCATCACTTGACAAGGTTACAACAGAAGACGGCCTGACAAAATCGTAAAGTGCAGAAAGGAGCACCCCAAAGTCACTCTGGTTTGAGCCGAATTAATTCCACTAGGAGCTGAATGGCACTTAGGCCTGGATGATGGTGTCGGGGATGCCTTGATTTTTTTGGGAAACCAAAGAACCACTTGTTTGTCGTCCTGCTGTGTGACATTGCACTTCGAGCTCACAGCACAGGCACATGATTTGTGATTTTAAAGTGTGGTTTCGAAAATACTGTACGTCTGTTTTGAAAATGGTTAAGTTGGAGAGAATGCACTAATATACCCTTTTATACACCTGTTTGTTAGGTCACTTCTTTTTTCCTTATAGGCTATTTGAAATTTTAAAAAATCTATATACCTTCACAAGAAATGGAAAAATGCTTGTCCACTTTGTGGGGTGCATTTAAAGGCCCCAAACAGAAGTCCCTTTCACATGAATAGCGGGCATTTAAACACTGCAACCAAAAACGGCCTGGCATTTGCTTTCCCTGTCACATGAATGGCAGGCATTTAAACATTGCAACAAAAACAGCCTGGCTTTTTCTTTTGTTTCATGTAAAATTTGAGAGCCATGTGGAAAGGACCATAGATATCATTATCAATGGACAAGCAGCCGCGTAATTCACCCAAGAAGGGTGAATCAAAAAATCCTGTGAGATGGAAAACAGGAATTTTAAACATGAGAAGCAAAAACGGCCTGCACATGTGTTTTCAAATAAAAACGCCTTTAAAATTTAAAAAGCCACAATGAAAAAAAGATATCACTGCTCACAGAAAAATGTCAGGAAAGCAAAACATGATGTGTGGGGTGACCAAAGCAAATGTATATTATGTTTCACCCACAAAACTCCAGTAACATTTGAAGAGACACTTCAGGAAAAACCTTCTCTGTCAGAGGTCAAAACTTCACAATGAAAAGCCCCACTTCCAGCCCTGGATGTCACATCTCCCATCTAATGACGCTCTACAATAGAACCTGCTGCTGAAGATGTTGAAAGCCCACTGTTCCCCAGACTGGCTGGCCCTGAAGGCAGTTAAAGCAGGGACTTCAAAGAAAAGTCATCCCTGGCTAAAGCATGACAAAAAAGATGAGAGTCCTTGTTGCACCCACTTCAAAAAAACCCACACTGACTTCAAAGAGACTCATTAAAAAACTCAGATCAGAGGCGAGCCCAGGGAGACAGATGACTTTGCGGGATGAAGCCGCCCTTCCATTTGCTGAACAGACACTCCCAATTAATTTAAAAACTATTTAGACTATTTTCGTTTTAGGTATTTTGCGCAGCAATCAGACTGAGGATTGATTTCATTTTTATGCCATTTTTCATGTAATTTCCTGGCGATTTTGAGGGTATAAAATGCATCTATCTGTGACTCTGGGAACTGTAATGGACAGTTAAACTAGGTTTCTGCCTTATTTGAACGTGTGACAATTGTGAGAGTTGGTGAAAAGATGGAATATGAAATTAGGAATATGCTTGGTAACTTCCACATAACTGTTCAACATTTTATGAAAATGACAAAAATGTGACAAATGGCAATACTACATCGTACGGATTTGAGGGTCGGCTCATCTAATTCCCCATGATCAGCACACATAACTAGTTTTTGCCAAAAAGTTGAAAGGAGAACAAAGGATGGTGATAAATTAGAAAAGACAGGGGTTGCTCCAAAACCCCTAAGCCAATCCTGACTGAGGGCAGAGAGAGAGAGCGAGGGTAACTGTCCAATCCTAGCGGCAGGGATTATGGCAGGGTACTATCCCTAGATTGTAAAATGAATGATGCCATTTATGTTCTATAAGGGCGGGACTGTACTTGGACAGACACACACAACAACCAGGGAAGACAGAAAGAGGAGAGAAGGCTGCTGAAACTTACCATCTTTGAGAGTGGAGTGACCAGACCCCCTGACCTATCTTTCCAGAGTGTCTGAGATCCAGCTGGCTTTCCTGGAACTTAAACAAAGGTTTGCTATGTAAGTAGCAATCACCCCAGCCCTAAATTACCTAAACCCTTCATTTTTTTTGTAGCAGTGCATCCAATATTTCCCCATTGAAAACCCCAAATTGCCAGTGTAGATCAGCCGTTTCCCCATAGAAGAATCTCTTGTTAGCCTGTGTATGTTAGCATATCCCCATTGAAAAACATCTAATTTGAATGAATTCAGCCATTGAATTTCACAGGATTGAGATTGTTGGTGTTCAAAACCAACAATCTTTTTCCTAGTGTTGTTATTAATTGTTATAGTAATTAAAGTGTTGCCCAAACGAATGAATCCCCTTTTGAGCTGACAACCAAATGTGTCCCTGTCTAAATGATGCCCTGCTAAGCACATTTTCATTTTCCAGTGTCATTTCTATTTGCATCTGTCCCATTAAACCCAAACCGTTGTACCCATTGTGAGTAATCTCTTTGCCCAAAGCCTACCTGTTAGGTGCCCCAGTCATTTTCACTAAAAAAAAATTTCCTATATGAATCCCCCATTGTTGAAAGCGTGCGATTTAAAACTTGTGTGATTTGCATTTTCGTTTGTCTAAAAAGTTTGCATCACCTTTGAAAAAGCGTTTTTCCTAGAGTATTCCCTTTCCCGTACTGTACCCTGATCCCAGATTTTGATTTGCATTCCCTTTTTTTATTTTTTTTATTTGTTCGTTATGCCTATATTAAAATCAAATTTCCTATGTCTGCTAAGTAGTCTGTTTTGAAGCCCTATTTGTCTTCTAGTGTAAGCAGCCGAAGTTCCATTGTGTGCTGTTCCATAGCAGTAGTATTAAATCATTGAAAACCCATTGTTCCATTGTACTAAAAAGTGACTTTACTGGTTCCCCATCTTGTGTCGGTGGGCACCACCCCAAAACCAATTTGTTCATTGTATTCTTACCCCTCCCACTGCCTTCATTCAAAGGGATTCAATCCAATTGTTGTTTGGGGGGGTGGAGTGTCGCAGGGGGGAGTGCTTAACTTCCTGCAATCTTCCTGCAATCATTTGAGTGAAATTGTTTTGTACTGCATTTCATAAAACAAAATAGGAGTGGTATCACAATATTTCTTGACCTGGTTACTTTCTAGAAGTCTGTGCATTTGTGTTGCCACCAGATTAGTGGCTGCTGTCATCTATTTGTTCTGATTTGATATTAAAATAATAAATTAATAAAGTATTCATTGACAACATACCAGTCTGGTTCTTAGTCGATTGTGACACAGGGTGTTGGCAGAGGTTGGGTGCGAGACGGGTTAGAGGCCTGCTCAAAAAGAATACATAGTCTACTAAAAATAAAAAGCCTTTTATTGTGCGCCACATTCATTGTAGTGGAAGGAGTTCCCTGGCTGGCGTGTGCCATGTAATAAACTTTGATAACTTTAACTCAACATAAAGTTTAAAAGGCTCCAGGTAAATGTGCAGTCACAAGTTTAATGGGTACACATTGGAGTTTCCCAACCCAATACTGAGCATATTGTGCTGCCGTTGAAAGGGGAAACTATTTTTAGAGAACTCTTTGGAATTGGTATACGTGTAAAGAATCTTTGGCACGCATCGTGTTAAGCTGTATTCCACGCCATTGTTTTCTGAGCTAACCACCGACTCATGTTGCCTTTTAACTGTCTAAAACATGGATGATTGGAAAAATGTTATTTCTCGATAGCCTTCATTGTTTACAATTCGGGCTAACTTTCATTTGTACAGTATGTGTTAAAAGAAATGGGGAATTTGATTGCCACAGATTTTGCCAAATGTTTTCCTGGATTTTGGGATACATTTGTGGTAGTACACTTATTGCAATTGTGTACTGCATACAGGAGTGCTCAGTTGGGTTGTATTTTCAGTGCATTTCTGTAATGTGGTAGAACTCTAATAATCATGTACCTTGCAAAGACGCAGGGACCCCATATGTTTAAGCAGCCCTTCCTTTACGCAGAGAGGCATAGTTGTCATCCATAAATTACTCTCATGACACCCCAATTTGTTAGCTGCCCTTTTTGTGATGCTTGACTAAGTGTTCGTTTTTGTTGCATATTTCTGGCTCATAAATACTTGTGTTATACAAGTGTTTCTTTGTGTTTGCCGTGGAATGGTATTTGTTGCATGATCATCTGCCTTGCAACAGTGCAGAGAGACGACCAGGTGCATGCTTTAGCGGTTTTCTCGATTTCATATTTTGTGCATGATTTTTCTGTTTTTGATAAGGCGTTACTGGGATTCATATTGCGCTCAGCGGCCTTTTGCATGGCCTTTAGGCCTTGTACAGCTCGGATAGTCTCAATACTGTGCTTTAGGCATGCCGTGCACTAACTGAACAGCTTGTGGTGCCTTGCATGCATGTGAGCTAGGTGCTGCTGTTAGATTGATGAGTTGGAATGTGTGTAGATGGAGCTTCTCTGAGTGACAGTTGCGGGGGACTTCAGCACAGGACTTTGAGCTGGAAAGATGTGTTCTCCCTGTGTTCTGATCTGAGAAATAGGTTCATACCATCTCTTGTGTGGTTCCTGTGTTGTGTTCCCCATGCTGAATACTACACGGTTCGTTATGCTGGCTTTAATGTAGAGTTGTTTCCCAAGAGGAGCGCTCGACTTTCATGTGCATTTGCTCATTTAAAGGGCATAGAAATCCCTGGCATGTGCGTTAGTTGGCATTGCATTTTCTGTATGGCTTATGGACCAGTCACAAACATACATTTAGGGTTAGCTTCCTGCAGCTCATAAACCCCCACCAATGCCTCCCATGCTAGTGGAAGCCCCCATTAAAGAAATACCATTTCCAGCACTGCTCCTACACATAAACTGTGCGGCTTCATCTGTGCCAGTAAGCATGTTAAAAACAAAGGAGATCGATTGCTATTACAGGCCTTGCTATGACTGTTCCCTTCCAATCTCTGTGGCACAACCAGTAAATGCATGTGGCTGCTAACTGAAAGGTTGGGGGTTTGAGCCTACCCTGGGATGACGGAGATCTGACAGAAGTGATAATGCAAAGTTGGGGAACTGTTGTACTGTTTATGTGGTCTATAAATGTTAGTTTTAATTGTTGCATCTTCAAAGTGGCTGCTCTCCCTTTGCCAAAAACAGGACGGGGTTGTAAATAAAAAATAAAACTGGGTAAGGGGACAGAGAGCTCAATTCTGGAACAGTCCCTGCAAAACTGGAACGTCTAGTCACCCTATCCTTCTTGGCCACTCGGACATCATCTAACAAATGAGAAATGTTGTGCAGCATGGCTCAGCTTTTTAGTGCTGTCAAACAAATGGCAAGTAGAGCAGTACATTTACTGGGCGTTGAGGACCATTGGAACAATATAGATTCTTTTTTTAACATAGATCAGAAAAATACAAGTGAATTCACCTTAATTTAGATGTAATGCATATGCAAAGTACTCAAGATGTAATTACAAGTAAATTGAACAGCAATCATGTGGCTACGCTAAAGCTTTAAGCAAAACGCACTCCTCTTCGAAGCATTGTCATAGGCTACAATATACAGATTTTGATCAACTCAAAAACAGTAGAATAATCGAGAGTATACACGTTTATATATCTTACCAGTGTGCTCTAGCACCTTGAAGCGTCTCTTGTGCTAGATGGAATTACCAATAATGATCTCAGGCCAAATAACCAGACAGACTCAAAGAATATGGCAAAGTACTACTTTATTCTCAATTTAATAAAGCAGGGTCAACTGGCAGACATCGGACTGATGCTTGCACACTCACCCACGGACTTAATAACACAGAGGTCTTCTACCTCAATATGCATCATCTATGACATCCTACGTGGCAAACTATAAAACTTATTAGCAGGAGGGATGGTTAGGGGAACATATCTACTTATAGAATACATAGGGGTTAGTACACCATTGGCTGTCTTATCTGCGAGGCACACCTCAAGCTACCTCTACGTATAATACTGATTATAGTAAATAAAATGGCAGCAGATTGGTCTATGCAACATTATATAGCAGGTTGCCCCATAGACCCACTGATTGGTTGGCATTCTCACCCAACCTTGGACTTTCGGCTCGGCTAGCAGCACGTAAGCAAAAAGAAACCCTGGTGCTTGGATCACATCAGATTACTCCCCACTTTGCCAATTAGTCCATCTCTCATCAGTTCGACCATGAGCCAGAGTTTCCTGCCTATACTTGACCTTGTATCCTGCTCCCTGTTCTGGGACATTAAAGGGAGAATAAGCACATCACTATCTTCATCCGACTTCTGAGTCACGTAAAGAGACCACAAATCTGTCAATTTTGGCCTCTTATTTACTGCCATTTGATTTAATTATGCTGAATGTCATAGCTCTTCTTGCCTCTAAAGATTTGCTCACTCCACCTTGTATTGACGTCATACACTTTTATTTGTCCAAATCTTGGCTCTTGCAGATGTTTTCTTCTTTAATCTAAGCGAAATATGTCTCATTCATGGCTTATCCGTCTGCCTGTCTACGTGCTTTACAGATATTCCTTAAAAATATCACCCTTGATCCCAAGCCAACATAGACTCCTCTTTGTTTTTGCACTCAAACCTGTTCTTCCAGCGTCACCTGACTCTGCAACCCTGATCTATTTCCGAGGTAGCTGTATTAAATCTTAACACGAGCTGGCGTCCATTTTCCAATTATGCCATCATAGCCACATTATATATTCCTCTGTTGCAAGCTTCTATGTCTCTCTTCTACCTTGCGTTACTGCGTATTATTTACACTTATCGGTCAGCATATTACTTTGTCTTCTTTTGCATTCATGATTACTTTATCATTTCGTACATGTTTCTCTTATCACTTACGTTATATCGTTACTCTTCAGTATTTTCATATTGTTTCAGTATGTTGTCGTATAGCTTATTTATGACATCACTCTGCCCACATCAGATTTCATTCAGCGCATTGTGATGTCCAATGGTGTGTGCTGACATCCTTCCACACAACATCCTTCCATACTTTTGTCACAAGGGTACTTTCGATACGGTTGTCTGAGTGCATATTGTTTCTATTACACTCGATGCAGTATAGGCATAACACATGGAGTCCCATATAGGGCCCTTCTTCTGCTGTTTCAGTATGACGACAGTGAGGGGGCAGGAGTTAGGGAAAATGCGTCTAAATGTTCCTCGCCATCAGATTACCAAAAGAAACAGAATCGTGCTCCTCATAGCATAATTCAAAATGTTAGTCACATGTTTTCATATTTATAATTTTATACCTCAGAGGTATTCTTTCTTTCCTCTCCTTCCACCCAAAGCTCACTGTCTCTAGAGGTTTGGTTCTCTCTAGGCTGGACTACTTCAACAACCTCTTTCTAAATCTGCCTGTTTCTACTCTCCACCCTCTGCAACTTATCCAGAACAGGACTGCAAGACATGTCCTTGGCCCCAAGCCCAAGGATCGAATCTCTCCAGCACTGAAATCTCTGCATTGGCTCCCAGTGGCTGCAAGGATTAAGTTCAAGACCCTCTGCATTGTCCACAATGCCTTCTGGGCCCTGGGTCCTCAATACCTCCAACTCTCTCTTCGTTAATACCTTCCTTCTCGAGCTCTTCGCTCCTCCACCTCCAGCTCCCTCAGGTTCAGTCGCTTCTCCAAGGAATGAGTTGGTGGTAGATCTCTTTCTTCGGCCGGGGCCTCCCTCTGGAACAGCTTCCCTGTCTCTCTGAAACTTGAGCAGAACCATCTCCGGGTCCGGAAGCACCTCAAGACCTTCCTCCTTGCATCTGCCTTCTCTCTTCCTCCCCCCTGCAGATTTCCTGTCTGATACTGCACTGGTCACCTGGCTACCCTCTGATTTCGGGCCCAGGTCCCTGCCTGTTCATTTGCACATCCGCACTGCCTCCCGGCAACCCTTGCACTTGGGTCTGTATCTGTAACCCTACACTTTTTGACACCTGCTATCTGCACTAACCCTTGCACCTGCCACCTGCTGACCACACTTCTTGTTATTGTTTTGATCCCATGTACAGCACTGCCCTCTCCCCTGGCCCTTTTCCCCTCCCACTCCCCTGCACTTGTGCGATCTCAATGTCACTTGGCCTATTAAGATCGTTGTCTCTTGACTCCCTCTGTTCCACTTCCTTGCCTCGTCGCGCCTTGAAACACTTGTGTACAGGCACGTTACAAATGCCATATCATATCATGATTTCTGGTTATGGAAGGTAACTGATTACAGCTAGATGAAAGTATAACACAATTAGACAATTTAACCTTTAACCTAAATAACCTTAACCTAAATAGACCTGTAAACCAAGGTACACTATAGTCCATGAAGATGTTGAAAGAATGCCATCTACGAAGATGCACAATCTTAAACATTTTGCACTCTGCTGGGTCTTGTCTACTGACATCAGCAACTGCAATGTGAACTGACAACATGGCAGCTCAACATGTGCCTTCCTAAAACAGCCTGCTGGGATCAAATTAATTCCAACAGCCATGAGGTGGCTTTAAATATTCCGGCACCCATTTTCAAAATACCTTTAACAGCATTACCTCAGTTGTCTGGTGGCAGTACTTTGATTAAATGTAAATATAAAGCTTTATCATATTAGTTATTGTGGCATATGTGGACATACAGTTAAAACTGACAAAACCCAATCTGATATCGTTTTATTATCCACTAGGATTCCACTGAGACTTCAAGCTGCACTGCCATTTATATATTGGTGTTTGGACCTGGGTGTGGGTGTTTCAACCACAGCACATGGTAGTCCAGCCCAGCATGTTATTTGTCCTCTGCTGGTAAGCTTCGACACATTTCCCAGGTGGACAGAACGTACCTTCTATGAAGGTGCATAGAATGTGGAGGCTTCAAGGTTCCTCAGCAATATAATGGGGAAGTCACACCAATGTAGTGGAGTCCTTTTGATTAGAGGCATACCGGTTTGAGGGAAAAGCAGAGTGTAGCTAGGAAAGAACCTTTACACTGGAGAAGTTGCCTGCCCTCTTGAATATGACTAGTACTTTCTAACTTCCCGAGACCCCTCTATCTTCCTGCAGGCAGAGCACTCTTGGGGATGACATGACAGGGAATAATAGGGAAAAAGTCTTGTTACAGCAGTCAGGATTGGCCCCTTACAGAAGGCATGGAATAGATGTGTCCTCTGTTGCAAAGCGACTATACCAGGGGATAATAGCTCCACCATAATGCAATACATTTTTAGATCCCTTTTGGGAATGGTCTTGAAGACTCAATTTGGCGGCATCTTGTCGAAGATTTCATTGGATCTTTATGGGGACACAATCCTCCCAAACTTCCATCCATTGAGTGAAGACATGGACCCACAAGGAGAGTGCAGACTCTCTTCCTAACCACTTCGTTAGACCATTTGAAGCAATCTGCCGGAGGAAGGCCTGACTGCTGCTGGACATTAGTACCCATGACTCTGCTTGCTGAAGAGTCAACTCAGAGTCCTTGGCAACCTCCCTCATTGGTAAGTACAGACGATTGTCTCACCTTTCCCCAGGGAAACTGTGTAGGCCACCACAACATCCCACAGATGAAAAGAAACCGCCTTTCGCTCTCTCTGCATTTATGAATTGCTTCAAGCCATTTTGAGTGCTCCAAACTCCCCCAAGCCACTGCAAAGACGCAACAGAACATTCTTTAACACTCTCTTAACTTCAAACTGATATGAGCGCCTTTCACCTATGCTGTCCGAACTTTGAGTTTGTGTAGCCAGCGTTTGTGCTGGCATCTTTTAACAGTTGTGCAGTACTGTGAATTGCATTCCATGCATTGATTGGGGCGATGGTCAGATGCTGTAGAAAAAGCCACCATTTGTGATTTCTAAAATTGGAGAATTGTGAGAGCATTCCGAGTTGATACTGGGAACAAATTCCAACAGGTGGATGCTTGACAAGAAAAGGATTGTTTGCCGGTCCTCGCTTTGAGGACCAGTTGCAATTTGAGCCGGTTGGTCGATTTGCTGCGCAACAAGCGTGTGCCACCAGATATGTGGAGCTTAGCTGCCTGGTATGCTATGTGCTTCTCTTGACTTATTTGAAGTTGAAGCACGCAGTCTTGAACAGTATCCTTGCCTGGAGAGGAAGCCAGTGTAGTTTGCGTATGATCGGGTGATTATGTCAAATTTCTGCACACCTGTAATAAGACGTGCTGCAGCGTGGTGGACTGCTTTTTGGGGAGCCAAATGAGTGGCTGCGAGCCCGCTGTTAGGAGGGCATTCCCCCATCTATATGCGAGGCCAGAAGGGCCTGTACCATGGTATGGAAGTCCTGCAGTGGGATAAAGGGTTTGATTTTGCAAAGGATGGATATTTGGAGCTAGGCTGTTTGGGCCTTCTTGCAGCAAACATCCTACAATCCTTAAAGTATTGTAGGGTGTTTGCTGCAACAATGTAGAAGGCAGTATTTAGTTGTTGCTTATATCTGAAGTGTTCTTGACTTTGTCTTCTTTAGAGCTACTGTTTCATCAGTTAGACTCGCACCCGGGGAAGGGCGCTCAGCCAACCAGGTGGCTGGACCAGCGGGCAAGAATACACAACCCCCATCCACTGTTCCAGCCACCCCTTCCCCGGGGTGCTTTTTTTTCCTTTTTCTTTTTTTCCCCCTAACGTGGGGAGGCAACAGGGTGGCTCTCCTTCTTGCCTCCCCACGTTACAAAAACCCAATTCCATTTGCCCCATCTCAAATTACCAGCTGGACCGGAGACTTGCGCTCTGTTAACTGATGCTCTTCCTGTCTGGCCACCGCATGAAAATTGAAAAGGGCGTAGGTCCCTTTTCGGATTACGGTGGCCATTTTTTAACATGATTTCGATGGCTGCTGTCATCCGAAAAGGGACCTGGTCCTTTTTCCATTTTAATGGTTGGTGGTGGCAATTTTTTTGACATTTACTTTTCTCTGGCAGGAGATGGTCTTGCACTGAGCTCATCTCCAGTCGGATGGGAAAAAAGGAAACTATCAGCACCCCGGGAAAACATGGGGTGTAATTAGCTTTCACATCCTGGCTGGGGGTCAGACATGTGCTTAAACGGCCCACAGCCTGAGCTGAGGCCCTCGCTTTGCTCGGGCCTACCAAAGCTCAGGCTGGCAGGCTGTTTAAGTCCATGTCTGCCCCACCCACCCTATCGGGGCGTGAAAGCTATATTCATTACTTTCATGACTTCATGCTCTGATTTCAGAAATGTTTTGAATTCTTCTAGATCTGTGTACTCCTTTGTTTTGCCATCTTTAATGATGATCATTGCTTCTGTCAGGGTTCCATTCTCTTAATCATGAGTAGGTCTAAATGTACAGCAAGAAGGCCTGATCTTGGCGCACACGCCTCCTTCCATTGCTGTAATTAAGTCCAGGACATACCTGTTCTGGAGGGCCATAGGTCTCATTGCCCTCTTTTCTTCTCGAATTGCATTACATTTTTTCATACCCGTGTTTATCATTTGCAGAAGCTCCCATCTGGTGATCTGTTACCACTTCGCATTCACTGCAGTCTGAATTCCTGGCATGAAGATGGATGTAAATATCACTGCTGTTCTACTAAACAGTTTGTTAATCTGCAATGTCATAGTATGCATCTACTGATTTTGCTTTCTCTTTTGTCTGTGTTTACTAAACAACCTTCTCTTCCTCAGGTGTGCATCATTTTTTGGGAAATGTATTGTCTGCAAGTCACTTTGTGGTACTACCAAGGCTAGCATACTCATTACTACCAATGAACACACTCTTCCCCTCTTTGGTTGTAATTTTCATATATCTCTGGATCCACGTGGCTAATAGTGATCTGTTACAATTGCTGGTCCTTCCTTCCTTCCTTCCTTCCTTCCTTCCTTCCTTCCTTCCTTCCTTCCTTCCTTCCTTCCTTCCTTCCTTCCTTCCTTCCTTCCTTCCTTCCTTCCTTCCTTCCTTCCTTCCTTCCTTCCTTCCTTCCTTCCTTCCTTCCTTCCTTCCTTCCTTCCTTCCTTCCTTCCTTCCTTCCTTCCTTCCTTCCTTTTCTCCTACTTTAATTGTGCCATTCTTCCTGAAACTTAAAGATAGTTTTCAGGGGTAGTATTTGCAAGGGTGCCCCCTCATCGACCCATGTCAACAATTTTGAAGTCTTAGGCCGCTGGTCTTTGCATTCTTTTGCTGCGTTCATCACGACTGCTTCCCATTGTCTGGTTGATGCTAGTGTTTTGTACACAACCAGACCATCAACCCATCTTTCTGGAGTAAGCACTGTTCCTTTAATTTGTAGCTGGCTTCTTTCCCAACATTCTCGTCTTTCCTCCCCAGTCTTGTCTTCACGTTGGAGCACCTTATTTTCTTCTCTCTTGATTCATGTCCATTTATTCCAATTTTTTGATATTGTAATATTCAGTGGCTTGACTCTTGCTTTTCTCTTGACTTTATATCTTGTACGTAATTATCTTCTCTCGAAGATGTTGCTTTATTCACCCATACTATGGATGCTGTTCGGCCTTGGAACTGTCCGCTGGTTAGGCAATCTGCAAGGTGTGTCAGGCTATGTGCCTTTTCACTGATATTTCTCTGGCTATGAATATTTTAGATGTTCCCAAAGCATAAGCTATACGGGAACACACATAGCAGCTTTCGTCCGGCGTCCTCCTTCTCACCTTTTCCATGAATTGGAACTATAGGTTATTTTTTAAATGAGCCAAATTATCAAGATGTGTTTGTCTTCATGGTTTTCCTCAACATCCCTTTTAAATTGAAATAGGCTCCTAGTTATATTGTAAAACAGGATGTTTGCACTTTTAGTGGGGACAATAATAGATGTTTCATTAATACCGTCCATATCTGTGCCATCTTTTGCAACCTGTCATAATGCCATAATAATGAAAAAAACGCATCCTAATTATAACTGATATCATAAATATTACATGTTATGTTATGTTATATTCATTTCTACACCCAAAGGTATCTTGGCACTAAGTGACGCAGGGAAGCAGCAATCATTCAGGAGGGCCTAATAAAGACAGGTCTTTAAGGCATGGCAAAAGGACAAATGGTTATCAACTGCACGAAGCGACAATGGGAGACCTGTTCCAGGTTTTGGCGACAATAACAGAAAAGTCACAGCCGCCAGTACGGGAGAGTCAGACCCGAGGGATGAAAATCAGGAGAGCAGAGTGAGAGTGCACAGTGCGAGCCGGTGCATAGCAAGGGAATTTAGTTTGAATATATTCTTCTACACCGCACATAGATTTAAAGAGAATGTGCTTCTTGATAGAGAGCCAATGCAGCTGCCTGAGGAGCGGGGTCATGTGTACTCGGAATGATGGTCGAATGACCGCCCAGACAGCAGCATTTTGCAGCAGCTCGAGGTGGTTAATAAGGTAGCCTGGTTGACCCAAGTAGAGGGAATTACAATAGTCAATGGTGCTCAGTACTAAGGCAGCTACCACGGGAGCATGGTATTTTTTCAGAACAAAAGGCAGCACCTTGCGCAAAGTACGCAATTTGAAGTGCCCAGACTTGCATACAGTGCCCACTTGGGGTGCCATGGATAGAGAGGATGCAAGTGTCACGCTATGATTTTTAACTGTAGCAGCCGCCGTGGGGCAGATGTCTAAAGGAGCTGGCCAGAACTCCTATGAAGACCCATCTACTTTCTGGATGGCAATGAATCTCTGAAATGTTGACGCCTCCATTTTGTATTTGGTTTAATATGCACATTTGTTATCTCCTTGTTAATCACTTCAATTAAAAAACTGCAATATAATGGTGATTATCACTCTCCGAACAATACAGTTATTTTTGGGGTCTTCCAGAAACATGATAATGTGTATTTCCCATTGTATTAAGGCTGGATAAGTCTGCAATATGTAAGAAAGAATAACAGACAAGAGTGTGTTATAATAGGTATCATAAACGATGGTCAATACTCTTCTTTCTTCTTCAAATTCTGAATTCTTCTCAGATTGTTCCTCAAACCCTATCTAAAAAGAGTTCCACGATAGATACAAGTCTAGTGTCTTGTTGTCAAATTTTGAGAAACGCTGGACACTAATCTATAGATCTGTGTGCAATTCATGTTCCTTGTTCTTGTTTCTAGCCATGAGGTGAGTCTGCATGCATGGAATGTCTTCCCTTGCTTCTCTTAGATGGATCGGCACACATGGAACTACGTCTCTTGCTTCTCTTGGGATATCTTCTGGAGGGGTTGATGTTTTGCCTTTAATGGGTTTAACATCATGTAGATGTACCCACACTCTTTGCCCCTTTAATTTCACAGCACTGGGGCTAGCTTCTTCTACCTCATCTGGCCCCTCAAAGTGGAGCATACTCCAGGTGCGTATACATTTGCGCACTAGCACCTGTTCGCCTGGATATAAACCTGGAGGTTTCAGAAAATCTTCTGTTTCACAAGGTTGATTATTTTTGTTACTTTTTTTACCCCTTACCTCTGTTCTTGGAGATATTAAAGAAACGCTTGCAGTCATTGTTAGGCAATCGTGCATATCATTGCTTAATGCCTTTGCTACACTGTGGGCATCAATTCTTATCATAATAGGGGGAGTCAGTGGGGTTCTCTTACACTATTCAGTCACCAACTCATGAGGAGTTATATGGTGATCTGAATCAGGCTGATTTCTCATACAATATAAGGCAAGGGGCAGGCATTGTTGTAGCCACCCCTTATTCAGAGTAATTTTCAATTTAGCTGTGCCCCTTTAACAATCTGTTTAATCTATCATAGACACCATTCGCCTGTGGGTGATACGCAGACAAAAACTTGTGTTTTATTCCTAATATAAGTACTGTCTGTTCAAATAGTTCATTTACAAAATGCAAAACCTTGCACCCACCCCACCTGGGGAACACCTCGTGCACAAGGAACTTGTCAGCGCACAGGGCATCAAGGTGTGTGCATGGACCTGCCTCTATCCATCTAGAAAAAGGACATTGTACGACTAGCACATATCTGTAGCTGTTGCATATCTGTAACATATCTACATAATCTATATTTAGATGCTGAAATGGCCCGTTGGGTCTAGGGATTGCTCCTCTCACTATTTGCAATATGCCCTCTGCAGTGCATTTTTGGCACACCATAAAATTCATAATGAACTGTGCCACATGTCCTAATAGATGGGGTGTAAACCACTCTTCTGCAATTGTTGCAGTATAGCTCTCGAGTTGTGTGTGCTGGATAGTGAAGCTGATCCAGTGCTACTCTCTCTAGAGACATAACTGGATTTCCAGTGCTATCCTGCCTCCAAATTACCTCAGTGGGGGATAAGGAACACCCCCACTTTTTCTATAAATCCTATTCTTCTTGTGGAGCTCGACCTTGTATTTCAATTAACTGGACAATGAACTGCATGTTAAACCCCTCCTTTACTAACATGTATTTTCCTGACAGTTGTTTTACATCTTCTCTTTCCAAATTGGGATGTGGGTGGATAAAAGGCTGCTTATTTGCCCTCTAATTCTGCAGATTTGTTTCCGCAGGAAATTAAGTCTGTTCTCTTAGCATGTGCTGTGCAATTTGCGACTCCTAAGGTCAATGGGAAACTTAATGCTTCAAGAAACCTATCCAATAGGGAGGCATGTTGCACTGGAGAGGCGTCTGCTTGGAGGAAGCCCCTCCTTTTCCAGCATGACAAGCCTTCATGTACGGTTGTCACATAGGCAGAGTCAGAGTACATTGTCACTTCCTAATCCTCAAATCTCTGCAGCGCCTCTGAGTGCCACTAATTCTGCAGCCTGTGCTGAATAATTCGAAGACAGCCCAATGCTTGTTACCACCTCAAATTCACCTTCTATATTCAGTTTCACTAGCGCTGCTCCAGTATGCCTCTCCCGAATTGTCTGGTAAATTTTTGAAGAACTATCAATAAAGACAATTCCCTCCTCTGCCCCCCTCCCAAAGTGCCTTTTCTCTAGCCTAGGGAATATCATTAAAACAGTCAGTGTACATTGTCCCATCATGTGCATAGTCATCCTCTCTTACTGTTCTGCTATAAATGTATTGTCTTACATCTAACAATTTTAATCACGGGGTTGGAAATAATCACCTTGTACCCTGATGCTCTTTGTGCAGTCAATATACTGTTGGCCTTCTGTAAAATGGCAAATAATGCATGCTCTACAAATCACTTTATTGGGCACCCCATCGTTATACTTGAAACTTTTTCAATTGTGAATGCAGTAGCAGCACAGGGATAGTGTCCCTTCATAACTGAATCTAAAATCCCACTGTAATATGTCCATGCTTAATGTCCATGTCCTAATGTTCTCTTCTGTGTAAGATCTGCTGTCATGACTTCTTCATTTGAATGGGAAAATAAATTCAATTCTTCATTGTTATCAAGGATCTCCAATAGAATTGTTGTACTTATTGCCTTTTTTAATTCTTCAAACCCTTCAGTCATCTCACCTGTCCATGTTATTTTGCTGCTCTTATCTTATCCATGTTATTTGCTCTTATCAAGGGATTGTGTCCTCCGAAGTATTCCTTATCTTAGATAATTCGTCTCCAGCTTGCTGGCCCCGGAAATATTTTCTCTATAGAGGGCGCTGCGCGTCGACGTCCGCCGAGTTGGTGTCCCTCGACAGCCACCATATCGGCACCAACGTCACCATGCCCATAAATAGCCACGCGCAGCGTCCGTTGCTCAGTTCTGTTTTTCTGCGCTTCGTGGGGCCTCGGAATATCGTTGATCAGTTCAGTCAGATAAACCTCTTATATTTCCTCGAGAAAACCAACTCGTACTAGATGGCTTCCTCATCCGAACCGACGAATCTGCGGTCCGGCTTCAAAAAATGTCGAGACTGCGGAAAGAAAATGTCTCTAACGCATCCTCACAGGATCTGTTTGTGGTGCTTGGGAGTCGAGCACCATTGTTCGGAGTGTGAGGACTGCATGTCCATGACGGCGAAAGCCTTGAAGGAGCGCAAGGGGAAGCTCGAGAGAGGTAAGTCAGTTAAAACCTCCTCGAAGGTTTCTTCGGCCAAGTCGATGCATTCGTCTCCTCGCAGTCGAAAGAATTCCCATTCTAGGTCTCGAAGTAGTTCCCACCACTCATCGAGATCTAGACACTCAAAAAAGAGACGTCGAAGATCCCCTTCCTCGTCTTCTGTTTCCCCAGAAAGGGTCTCCTGCCCCACAAAACACAGCTCTCAGGCTGAGTGGGAGGAATTCAGGAAAAAGATGCTAAGCGTCTTCGAGAAAGCAGCCTCGACCCTCTCGAAGACAGCTGAGGATGATTCCCCGGGTGAAAAACCGAAACGCCGCGGGTCGTTGCACCTGGCGAAAGAGTCCACCCGAGAGCGCCACGGGCCATCGGGTAGCAAGGCACCATCTTCGACACCGTCGTCAAAAGTCCCTTCTACTCATGGATCGGCGACATTGACGCCGTTATCGAAGGGTTCTTCGATGCATCAGTCGATCGAATCGACCGCATTGTCGACGCCGACATCGATGCCAATAAAAGAAAAAACCACGGCTACTTCACAGTCAACGGTTATACCCAGGGCCTCCAGCACGACTCTGAAAACGTCGTTGACATCCTCGAGCAGGATCCCGATCCTCTTGAGTTCCTGGAGGCCTCTTCCAGTTTTCTCGGCGCCTTTCTCGGCGCCTTCGAAGCCTTTCACATCGGCGTCGACGACATTGACATTTTCTCGACCAATAATGACAAGTTTGGCTCCTTCTGCTTTAGAAATGGGTTTTACACCATTTCCGAGGTCACAGTACCCTAGAACCTTATCTTCAATCTATGAAGAAGGGGAGGATTCTGATCAAGAAAGACCCTTCGGGCTGCAGAGGACCACACCACCTGTTTCAGAGGTTTTTACCTCTGAGGAAAGAAGGTTGAAAGACCTACAGGAATCCTTACATGAGGCAAGTGGGTTGGACACTTCCTCAGAAGTGGAATTTGCCAAACCAGACCCAGGGGAACATGCCGAAACCCCCTATAGAACACTGATGGCAAGAATTATTGAATTCATGGGTTGGTCTGCGCCTTCACCTGTTTTTCAACAGGATGACCTTACAGACATACTAGATAAAGGTCCAGAGGAGGATCCTGTGGTCCCTTTCCATACAGCTTTACAAAGGAAAATGTCATCAAATTGGGAAACTCCTAAGGTTATCCCTGCAGTCAATAAAAAATTGTCAGTCAATTATAGGGTAGCTGCGGCTGACCCTGAATATTTATCAAAACACCCGACTCCAGAGAGCCTGGTGGTTCAAGCGGCAACTTCATCAAGCAGCAGATCCACTTATCCTACTGTTCCACAGGACAGGGATGACAAAAGGTACGATTCTATGGCAAAAATAGTATTTTCTGCTTGTATTATGGCGTTGAAATCCAACGCTCGCCAGGTTCAGTCACACACTGTGGGAGTGTGCTTCATCACCGGCTGACTGCATACCGGAAGGAGATGAAAGGGAAACCTTCCTTAACATCATTAAAGATGGCAAAGATGCCATGTGCGAATCTCTTCAAACTGGCATCGATTCTGCTGACAGTATCAGCAGGGCCATGGCGGCAAGTACTACAATCCACAGGCATGCGTGGTTACGAAAGTCTGGCTTTGCTCCAGATGTACAGGCCAGACTTTTGAATATGCCCTTTGATGGCTCTTCTTTATTCGGTAAAAAGGCTGATGACAGTCTGGAAAGGTTGCAAACATCTAAAGCAGCAGCAAAATCTTTAGGAGCTGCAATCCGCCAAACTCCTTTTCGCCCCTCAGGAACCTGTGGGAGAGGAAAGTCCTTTTGCTATTATTCCGCATTCGGGAGAGGCAAAGGACAGCCGGCTCAAAGAGGCCAAAGGAGATCCACCCGAGGTGGACGGGTCAAAAGTACTAAGGCTGCAGCAGCAGCAGGTGCCTCTTTACCCTCGGCATCTGCATCAGCCGTCCCCAAACCACTCTGAGGTCTTTCCACACAAAACACCTGTAGGGGGCAGGTTAACTCACCATCTGATGGAATGGCAGGCTATTAGATCAGATGCTTGGGCATTGGAGACAGTTGCCCAAGGTTACTGCCTACCCTTTCTGCGGATCCCTCAGAGTCATCCACCGGGGCACAGCTCTCTGAAAGTTCCAGATCCGCTCCTCTTGCAGGAAATTGTAGACCTGCTAGAGAAAGGTGCCATAGAAACGGTACCTGTAGCGGAGAGGTACAAGGGCTGGTACTCCCCCCTACTTTCTCATACCGAAGAAAGACTGAGATCTGAGACCTATCTTGGACTTACGAGAATTGAACAAGTTCCTCAGGAAGGACAAGTTCAAGATGGTAACTCTCTCTCAGATCCTTCAGGCCCTCCAGCTCAGGACTGGCTGGTATCTCTGGACCTCCAGGATGCTTATTTCCATGTGCCAATCCATCTCAAACACAGGAAATACCTGAGGTTCGCAATTGGTGGCTCTCATTATCAATTTCGAGTTCTGCCATTTGGGCTGACCTCCGCCCCGAGGGTCTTCACCAAGCTAATGTCGGTAGTGGCTGCAAGTCTAAGGAGGGAAGGGATCCACGTCTACCCCTACCTGGACGATTGGCTGATCAGAGCTGTATCTTCGGAACAAGCTCAGATCCAGCTAGATGATGTCTGCCACTTCCTTCACAAACTGGGCTTCTCCCTCAATTTAAAGAAGTCACAGATAATACCATCACAGAGACTCCAGTTCATCGGAGCGGTCCTGGACACTTCCCTGGGAAAAGCCTCGCCACCAGAGGTGAGGGCTCAAGATATTCTGCAGATGGTCAACAAGTTTCAAAATGCCCAACATCTCCCAGCCTTCGTCTTTTTGAGATTGCTAGGCCTCATGGCATCCTGCATCTTCCTTGTGCCAGAGGCTCACCTGTGAATGAGATCTCTCCAGTGGGCACTAAGAACCCAGTGGTCACAATACTCAGGAAGAATGACAGATCTCCTCCGGATTCCGGACGAGATAGCCCACGACCTTCAATGGTGGGCCTATCCAGAGAACATCTTGAAAGGAGAACTGTTTTGGCAACCATGGCCGGAGATAACAGTAGTCACAGATGCCTCACTCACGGGGTGGGGAGCCCATGCCAACGACTTGACCATCAGCGGTCGTTGGTCTCCATCGGAGTCCAGACTACACATCAACCTATTAGAGCTGAGAACGATCAGACTAGCGCTGAAAGCTTTCGTGCCATCAGTACAGGGGAGAAATGTCCTGATAATGACGGACAACATGGTGGCTATGCACTACCTCAACAAAAGAGGAGGCGTAGGGTCACTGCCACTGTGCAGAGGGGCAATGCAGCTCTGGTTTTGGGCAATTCAGGAAGGAATCTCTCTATCGGCAGTTCACATAGCCGGAGAGAAGAACTTGACAGCAGACGCTCTGAGCAGGCAGAGCACAGTCTCCCACGAGTGGGAGCTAGCTCAGGAAGTCCTTCAAGAGATCTTCGCCCTTTGGGGAACCCCTCAGGTGGATCTGTTCGCCACCAGTACCAACAGGAAGTGCGAGAGGAGCTCTAGGGGACGCGTTCATAGTGGACTGGGAGTTTCCACTCCTTTACGCATTTCTACCAGTCCATGTTATTCCTCAAATGATCAGGAGGTTGAGAAGATTCCGGAAAACCATGATCCTAATTGCCCCGGACTGGGCCAGGAGAACGTGGTACGCGGACCTTCTGGATATGTCCATCTGCCCTCCAATCCGTCTTCCACTCAAAGAGAATCTTCTCTCGCAGAAGGGAGGTCAGGTTCTCCATCAGACATAAAAACCCTCAACCTTCACGCTTGGCTTCTGAAAGGTTGAGGTACAAGGATTGTGACCTCCCTGATGATGTCATGGAGGTGTTGCTTTCGGCCAGAAGGCCAGCAACAAAGTCTTTATACCGCTGCCGTTGGAACAAATTTTGCAGCTGGTGTAGAGAGGACAATATCGACCCTTTTTCATGCGGTACACCAACGGTGTTATCGTTTCTACTCTACTTGGCAAACTCAGGCCTTCAAGTTGGCACTGTAAAAGGCTATCTCGCGGCGCTATCAATCTTCAAGCGCACTGCGGAGGAACTGTCGTATTTCAAACTACCCTTAGTAATACAATTTCTCAAGGGATTAACTAATGTCTATCCTCCAAGACCATTCCAAGTTCCCTTATGGGACTTAAATTTAGTCTTAAATTTCCTAATGGGTACTCCCTTCGAACCACTTAACTCTTGTTCGCTGAGATTTCTCACTCTTAAAACTGTCCTATTAGTAGCACTAACATCTGCTAGGAGGGTGAGCAAATTACAAGCTCTCTCTTGTAAACCCCCCCCCATACAATTTTCCATAAGGACAAAGTTGTCCTACAGGTGAAGCCTTATTTCCTCCCAAAGGTGGTTTCTGAATTTCACATCACTCAGAAAATTATCTTACCTTCGTTCTCCCCCCCCCCCATCCAAGGCGAGCTCTAAGCTTTTACATCAGCAAGCTTGCTAGGATTAGGCAAGCAGACCAACTGTTTGTAGGCTACTCAGGTCACAAGTTGGGACTACCCATAACAAAACAGACCATTTCCAGGTGGATTATTTTGGCCATTCTGGAATGTTACAAACTGGCAGGGAAAGAGCCCCCTCAAAATCTTAGGGCTCATTCAACCAGGGGTATCACAGCCTCTTCGGCCCTCCAAAGAGGGGTACCGGTCCGAGACATATGTGCGGCTGCCACATGGTCGTCCGCACATACATTCACAAGATTTTACAACCTGGATTCCTCTGCTAGTCAAGAGACCAGATTTGGCAAAGCCGTATTACATTCGGTCATTCCTAAAAGGGATACATGACATGCTTACTCCCACCTCCAATTACATACCACTGCTATGGGAGTCTATCTAAGATGAGGAATACGTCGGAGGATATAATCCCTTCGAAGAACAAGTTACCTCTTACCTGGTAACGTTGGTAACTAAATGCAGCATTTTCACTGAAACTGCCACCCATCAAAAGGTGGTGCACTGTGACAATTCAGACACGCCTTTCAGCAGAAAAACAAACAGCAGATAATTAAGTGTATTTTATTCATGACTGAAAGAAACAGCCCTGTACTTTCAGCGCAAACGCATAGTGAACCCTGATCAGTAAAACTCACCATAGGTCAAAGAATCAAGGTTGATGTAGGAAAATGCAATATGTGATTTCCTTTCAGCCAAGGACAAATTGTGGGTCTCTGGGCAGAATTTGCAAATTACTTCTCCCACTGCAAGCCTGATTCGTGCATCCCCACTAGTTACAAATGCAATAACATGTGGCCTGCTTAAATGGTGTTGAAAACCAATTTTCCCTAGACCTGTTGCCTCTAAAGGCAGTTCTGTGCAGGCCACATGTTTTAGTTGACCATAATTTAGGGTCGGGGGTGAAAACAGCGGCTGCAATCAAGACTGAACTCTGAATTCTAACAAAGAGGCTAATAGAAAAAAGCTGGTCACAGGCTGGCTAAGAGTGGAAAATGGTCTGGAAGAAGGGAAGTTCATATTTGCTCATATGAACATTCCCTTTGTTTTAATGGACGGTCACAATTGTTGCATTTTCCCAGAAACCACAAGTCGCACTGATTACATGTATGTTTAATTTTTTAGATAATTTCCAGGCAATTTTGTTGATATAAATCCACCTGCGATTTAGGGAATTGTAATAACAAGCTCAAAGATATTCCGGGCTGCTCCAAACATGTCCTGAATTTGAGAGTTGGCGAACTGGTGGGTGGTAAAATTAGGAATGTGTGGAGTAATTTGCATATGCGTAACTATTATGCTTTTTGTAAAAACTACCAGAAATTGCCAAACGGCTGTGCAGCATGGTGCGGACCCAGCTGTCGTTTTATTAAATTCCCCATGATTAGCTGAAGAGGAATATGAATATATGTATATATATATATATATTGTATGGTGAATTCCTAGGGCTGAGGAGGAATTGTTCCACCCAGTCATATTTTGATGAACAAAGTCAAGTCAGTGCACAGGGTTTCAAAAATGAGGGTTACCCTAAATGTGTAATTGAACGTACATTTACTAAAGTCAGAGGTATGCCCAGTGATAGCCTTCTTACTGAGGTGGAATCTCCATTCAAAACAGAAACAGATCTGAATGATTTTAGTTCATCATTACCTATGATAGAGCATCCAGCAATATTTAAACCATCATGAATAGCCATTGGCATGTGTTACGCCTGGAAAAGAATCTCAGTCCGAGGTTGGCTATGAAACCCAAAACCATTTTTAGACACTCCACCTTAGTCAAAGATCTGCTAGTACAAAGCTATATGACTCATGAGCCTAAGGAATTGAAGCGGCAATGGCTTATGGGTAATGCTAACGACTTTTGTAAATGCACAAAATGTAAGCCATGCAACTTTGCACACAATTGTATTTCTTTTGAACATCCAATTTTAAAACAACCCATTCAGATCAAAATCAAGATTTCATGTACCATGGAATGTGTTGTTTATGTGCTTATGTGCCTTGTCAAAAATGGTATGTGGGTAGCACGGTTTGCAAATTTAAATTGTGCATATTGACACATACGTGCTATATAAAGCAATGATCCATCAAACCCTATGGCGAAACATTTTAAGGACATACATCAAAATGATCTGACTGGATTTAAGCTTTTGGGAGTTGCAACTATACTGGTATCCCCCAGAGGGGAGAATTGGGGGGGGGTCGAGAATTGACCTTGCGTCAGTTAGAAACAAAGACCATACCTGATTTTGGGACACAATACCCTTCTTGGCACAGCATTAATGAAGAATGATGCATTTTTTAAATAATATCCTTTCAATGTTTTTTCTGTAATATCAATGCTGGACAGCGTGCTGTGTGCTGTTGATACGTGATTTGCAACTCTTATTGTTTGCCTTTCAGTTAGATTGTTCCTTGGACAGATTGCTGTGTGTCCAGAGGTTTTGTTTGATTTGCTTCCTGGTTATTTTGGAATTTTATAATTTTTCCATGATGTTTGTAGTAGGTTTGAGTCTAATCATAAATGATGGTTTTAAAGTGTTTGTTGTTTAATTGTTAATTCTTTTGCCATTTAGCACAATGTAGTTTCAAAAGTATGGAATGAAGATAGATTATTCCTTATAACTTTTATGTTATAATATGGTGTGCCACAAGATAGTGCAGTCACGTTGATATTGTAGTACACAGGCAAATTGAACAATTGTGTCCATCCCTTGGGGTTGATTTATATCATTTTCAACATGAACATGATGTTGCACTAGTGTTTTTGATCTCAGGGATTGGTCAGGGATTTTACTCTTTTTATTATGAATGTGTTTTTGTACCAATTTTTGGAGGATACATTTTGAGCATTTGCACTTTACATGGTCTGATTTTCCGGATGCACTTGTCACTTTATGCACTATGCACTTTTTATATTTCATAAATGAAATATTCTATGTACTGTATGGGATGCTTCTCAGGATGCACAATGCACTTTAATTGGGTTGCAAGTGTGAGCCATAGTATGATGGACTTTCTATTCTCCAATAAATCTGAATCATGGTTCCATTTTTTCCAATTTTTTACCATTATTGGTAGATCAGTTTTTGTGCAACTTTTGTTACAATTTCATTTGCCAAATTATAGAAAATTATTTGCATTAATTAAATTATATTGATTTTAAATTATGGATCTGCACAAGCTCCCTTAGATCTGTGTAACATCTGTTCAATGACAATTATAATTTACTGCATTGCATTTCCTCATCCGTTATCCATAAGCAACACTTAAAGCTTTCAAGCACTTTATTTTTGTTTGCTATTTTGGCGAAAAGATGACAAATAGTTCTGGAGTTCTAATGCCACTCTAAACACTTTCTGTGTCTGCGATTTAAGCGCATTAATAACTAATTGTCATGCATTTAAGCATTATTCAATTTGGAAAGATTAGAAATTATTTATTTACAAGCATTAGGAACTTTATTTTGGTTAACAAAATGGCCAAAGTGATCAAATATTTGTGCAAACAATTCTCGCAGATCCAACCTTAATATTGTATTCGCATTCGGGGGAAAAGCACGTTGTTTTCGATCCAATGAATTTGTTAACCTTACTTGCAAGGATGAGACACACAACAGTATGGCTGACAGCGTTTGCATGTGCTGTGGGATATGTCATTATGATGACTATAGAGAAAGGACTGTCTCTCTAGCCATTTCCACCATAGAGTGAGTTTGTATGTTTTAAATTTTGTTCCACATTGTGCTTTGAATTGAATGTGAACAAGCAACAGGTTTTTGCGAAATGCGCCATTTGGCTTCCATGTCCCTGCTGAGGGATCCATAAATAAAGGAATTATTTGTGCCACGACTGCCTTCATGCTAATCTGTGTCATGTGATGGTGGAGGAGTGCATTTACATCGTACTTTGTAAGTTTGTTCCTTTAATATATATATATATATATATATATATATATATATATATATATATATACATATATATATGTGTGTGTATATATATATATATATATATATATATAAAACAGTTAATATTAAATCACAATGTTTTTGACACATAACTAGATTTTTACCAAAAGTTGACATAAAAAAAGGAGATTGCACATGGGAATTGTCATATGTCTGCTCCAGACTCCTAAACCAATCCTTAGAGAGAGGCTGGACTTCGGGGTAGAGAGATGGTTAACTGTCTAATACTGGTTGTGAGAATCCTTGCAGGGCATCGCCCAGTATTGAAATCTTGATGGTGTCATCACTGGTATATCCAGTGGATGCACTGAGGAAAAGCGGAGAGCTGCTAAAAAATTACCACCTGACAGCCCCAAGGAAACCACAGAAGAGATTGCTGAGATTGCATCCATGCAGAGCAGTTTATTGCTGGGGAGGCCTAAAAAAAGCTGACTGCGCCTTATGGGGAAGAGCTCAGAGCCATCCTTTAGAGTGGTGTGACCATACCCATGTCCTCTCCTTAAAGGGGGTCTTGAAATGCAGCTGGCTTTCCCGAATTTTAAACAGAGGCTGTCAATTTGACTAGAATTGGTCCAACTTAAACCAAAGGTGGGGGAATATACAGGGTGATTTTTGTTAAAATTCAAAATTTACAATGCTCATTCCCAGTGTGCGCTGAAAATTATTGACTAATTTAATTGGGTAATCCAATTGGGTAATCCAATTGGTCCAGCTTCCCCCATAGAGGCATTTAGGTGGAGGGGTATCTGAAATCCCAAATTCTTCAATCATCCTAATTATTACTATCCAACTTTCCTTTCAGTGCGGGTGGTCTAAAAACAAACTGCTAAACCACCTTGTGTTTATTTTAAACCTCATACTTATATGCATTTGTACCAATCTAAGAACCAAACAGCTAGCCTTTTAAGTGTGCAAATTGATTTTCTTCATTTACAAGTTTCATTATTTCTTGACGTGGAATCTATATTAAGCATTGTGATTTGTTTTTCCCAACCAAAGTGTATGATTTATTTGTGTAACCAGAGGTTTAATTGTGAGCCACAAAGAAGGTGGCGTGCGTTGTTTTAGTGTGATCTCTATTACCCATCTTCCAAATAAATACAAATATATTTCCAATACCCCAGCCTGGTTCTTGGTTCGCTGTGGGCTTGGGGGTGGCGGGAGATTTGTGTGACTCTATATTTGCCTTCAGTAAGGCTAGTGCTAAAAAATGTAAGCAAGCATTGAAGGGCCCCTTGATTGGGGTGGGAAGGACCTCCCCAGGTTAAGGGTGGTCTCAATATAGCACGACACCATGTAGTGGCCCATGTCCTCTAACTCTCCTCTTCCCCATGCAATCTTCTGCAACATCTACCTCCTCAACTGGAGCTCCCCAGTCTTCAATAAGTGTTCTGCTTATATCCTATCTTAAAATATTTATTCTTTACTACATATGTATGCGTTTCCATGTAAAAGGGAAGTTGTTCTCATTTATGTGGTCTGGGTTTGGTGTAACTAGACAACCATTTTTTGTGACCCCAAATCTCGCTGCGCCTTCTCCTCTCTCATAACATCATGTATTTCACATATCTGAATTAGTAATTAGCTTATTTTTTTATTAGATATATTTATGAATGTATTAGTTGATAGTTTGAAGATTGGTGCACACAGTGGTGAGGCCCCTGATTGCTGCAAATTCACATTTGGAATGCTTGATCAAATTTAATTATTTGATAAACAGTTTGGTCTTTTTTTATCAAAAAGAAACATCTTGGTTTGCAGAGGGAGAAGTTAACCTTCAAAGCATTGGAAACCTCAACAACAAATACTGCACTACAATGGGCCTATGAAAAACTGTTACGAAATCTCTAAACCGGAGTCCACGCCTATGTGTCCCCACAGCAAACAAATACTGCACATTGTCCCCCTCATGGACACCTTGAAAGCCTGAGGTGCCTAGCCCAGCTTAGTTTGCAGATCTCACTGGGGGTTGGCTCTTGAAGTAGGACATGCACACGCCATGGCCCATAGATTTCCCTTAGCATATATTGGTGAAGTTCACTTAACATCAGTAAAATGAATCGAAGACCTCCATCAACAAAATTAGAAAATTTGCACTACATCACCTATGTACAATACCTCAAAAAGAAAGTATATTAGGAAAGCACACAATTTAAAACAACCCCCTGAAATTAATATGCAGAAACTATCATTGTTAACAATATACCCTTCAAGGTAAACTTCAAATATATACATCACAGAATTATCAGAAAAATCGGGTTAAGTGATCAGAGGATGCGTTAGACAACAGGGACATCTGGTCATACCTAGCACCCCACCCCTTCCTTCCCTTTCACCGGCATTTAGCATGCTTCTATTGGATCTGGTAGCCTTTATCATGCTTGTCTGGTAGGAAAAAAAAACTTTCATTCTGTATGTAAACACATATGACATCCCTCACTGTTGAGGCCTGAGATGTACTTACCAACACCACCATTTTAATTCTTTGTAAATTACTTACTTATTAGAACTGTATAAAAAGTATTTTAATTTATTTTTAGTGGCAAGTTTACATTGGATAGGAATTACATTAATTGGTGGACAAAATCAATGATACTGGTAAATGGATGCTCAGAAGGCAAATGAAGGCCCTTCTAGCTTGCTCGCTAGACATCCAAGAATTTTCTGTACCCCACTAGCAGGCTGTGAAGGCGGGAGGCGTTCTGCTGAGGTGAGGTGCCGATTTAACATGTTAGAAGTATGCACCATTAGTGCTTGTATGTTCGTCCACTACACACAGACATGTATAATGGACCTGTGCTTTGTATATAACTACTTAAAGGAGGATACTTCAGAGTTTTGAAAGATCAGAGAAATTATCCCAAATCTACAGATTTATATATTTCTCAAATTACAATACTGCAGCCGCAGTTCATTACCCCAACACGGACTACACAAATAAAGCATTTTTTTACTGTTCGTACTTAACTTTTTTTCTGTCAAATGTGGCATCTCAAAATATAAAACTCACAGAAGGCTTTAAAGATGCTGAGACGCACACGCTCATTGATATCACATTCAATTCCAATCTCACCAAAAACGGCACACAATGTAGTGTGATATCAAATGGAAATATATGCATTTTACAGGGATTTTTATCTTAAAGAAATACAATTTCTGCAATAATGAGTTAGGCATTATGGTTAATCTTTCAAGCAGATTTCTCTTTATATCTCAAAACAATCAATTCTTCAAGAGTATCACTTTCCTTGGTAGAATGACCTTCACCAACATTTGACATGTTCCGACTGCCACCTGGACTGGACATTGCTAGTCTTCGTCACGGTGAGACAAACGAGTAATGTGCAAATCATCAGGCTAGATATCAATGCCAGGAGAGGAATCCTTCTGCTTTTTAAAGAACAAGGAATTGCATTCGGATTTTCTATTTGCGATCATTCATTAATTCTACATCACTGAGACAATAAGTGACAGATTTTTATTTTACCTTTAATTAGATACATTTAATAACTCTCAATACGAATTTGTGGTGATTACTGACGAACCTGAAGTCTATGTAAATACTGATCTGATGCGAACCTTAAAGAGAACAGGGTTGTTTTAAGAAGTTCCGTTTTTTGCTCTAGTTACATTTCAGATGCTAATGTTTTACAAACACACCAATGCTAAGGTGGAAGCAGAACAACACGTTCACCTGAAATGTGAAAGTCGAATAAACACATTTCCGTTAAGTTGCACATTCTATAGTGCCAACCTGTAGCCATCCTGACAGTTCACCTCCATTTCAGAGCCACGGTGCAATCTATTTTGGCAATGAAAAAGAGCTGAAATTCATACTTTGTTATAGAAAATGTCTGCATTCTTAAGGTAGATCTAAAATAGCACAGCCCTAAAAGACAGACAACTGCATTCGTCTCACCCTTATTAAGGATCATCAGTGTAGTATAGTGTGACATCCCTGTGGTTGGAGAATGCGTGTATGTTTAGGAAACACTAGCAATGCTCCATTGTTTTTAGAAAATCATAAAAAAAAATTCCACTTGAAATGTAAAAATAGAATAAGCCATTTCAGCGAAGTCGCTCATGCACCCAGTAGCCATCACTGTACATTCACCTCCATTTCAGAGCTGCTGAGCAATACGTTGTGGGCATTGTCACAGATGGCTACATAACACTTCAACTGGCGAAATAAGGTTTGAAGATAAGTATTGGTTTTTCTTTCAAAGGCTCAAAGGGTTGTCCCTCCCGCTTTCATTTCGAATGCAGCGATCGCCCCCCAACCCAGGCATTGCTATTCCCCAGGTTAGTATATACTGATTGTTTCTCCCTACTATCTAATAGCAAGCTCGCTGATGGCCTTAAGGTGACTGCCTTATCTATCTAAACACCCTCAGGGACTTCCAAGACTTGCCCTGAGCTCACGGAATGTGTCTTCCAGACACTCGCCTGACTTGGCCACCTTTCTCTAAAGCCCTCTTGTTACTCTCCCTGTTTCTGAATATTATGCTCACCTCTCTTCTCTCTTGTGTCCAACTCCAACCACCTTCTGTCTACCTTCCCCCTATGTCTTCCTCCTCTGTCCCTTTGATGCCTCAGTTATGTCAGATAAAGCGAAAGTGGGTAAAGGGTGTACCTCCTGTATTTACTGGGTCTTGTCCTGAATGTGTGATCCTTGGTGTGTTTAATCCGTGGCTTGTTTGATGAACATACTCTGTCTTCCCCATACTATAGAAGGTGTTGCGGTTGATATTGTGGTCGATGTTGATATTGTCCTTGTTGATTTCTGTTTGAGGGACCAGCCACCTGTGGGAATGTAACCTATTTGGTTGTTTTACTTTTATTTCAACCTCTTTATTGAGATGTGATAGTTTGTATGTAGTCGGTTGCTAGATATGTATACACGTTTCTTTGTATTCCTTCAAATACTGTTTTAGAGAGAGTATCACTTTAAAATGTCCAAGTAGAGTATTTATATTTGCTAACTGGACCTGAGCACATCCAAGCCACTCATTGGGCATGGCCTATGGCCATGTGCAGTGGCTACTTTGTCCAGGGGAAGGGCTTGCCTCGGGAGGATAGCTCAGCGGCAACACACTCACCATGGAAACAAGACGACTCGGAGCAACACAGGTTTCGATCCCCAGGTCCGCGCTTAGAAACCTCTGGGTATTAAGCGTGTTATAAATAACCAATTACAATTAAGCCCTGTCCCACATTTCCCAAGCCACTCAGAGGGCCCACAGGATATGCCTTAGCGCATGCCCAGTGGCCTCTTTGTCCGGGCAAGTAGCGACTTTGTCGAGGTCATGACCATTGGCCATGCCCCTGATAAGCCACCACGAGTGGACACTTTGTCCCCATACAGCGTCCGAAAGCAACTTGCTAAGTGGTCTGTGGGCACTTTCCCCCCATTGTGGCTGCACGACTTTGCCTAGACGGGGGCCTCTGGCCGTGCCATGGGCCCTGCCAACCCTCCTGAAGTATGCAGTAGGCCCCATTGTGATGAGTCTGCAACCATGGCCAGTACCAAAGTTTCCCACAGTATAGCCTTTGGCATTGTCCTGAGCTCTCAGTAGCCGTGGAGGGATCAGGCTGCCATTAGCTGCTCAGACCCTGTCATACAACCGAAATGAAACTTTTAAAACTAAGCCCCAGCGCAATATGAAACTGAAGAAGAAACTAGTAATAGTGAGTGTTTCAGAAATAAGTTCCAAAACAATGCATATATTATATTATATAAGCAGATGTACCTATATACATATTTGTGAAAGTGTGTTTCTATGTTCAGGGTTGGCTCCAGCCCCATAATAGTTGGTGGGCTGAAATGTTGGCCCAAGGTCGGCATACCAGTCTGGAGTGTACTGGCCAACGTGAAATCTGACCAACCCCACCCATTCGCCCTGCACAGGAGTGGAGTGGGGTCCTGCCCTGTTCTTTTCGGTATAGGCGATTCCGGGAGATTGCCGATTTTGCAATTTATTTTATTTTTTCAGAAATAGCCAGTTAGGACACAATATAACATACACAAGGCTATAGCAGATCCCCACGTGCATGTCAGATACAGACCCGGGCAACAGTGGGTGGTATGGCTAGTTTAAATATATCTGCTGATCAGTCTTAGTGATGTACCCTTTTCGATCCTCTTCCAAATTAGCAGAAATCGACCTCTTTTAGATCATGTATTGTTTGCGTTTCTTTATTTGTTCTTTTTTTCGAATTATCTTATCCGAAATGAGCCTTTGATTGAGTTTTTTGTTGACACACCCGCCAAAACTATCATAGTCATGCTGACTCCGCTTGACATGCTGCTCGGCCCTTGAGCACTACTTGTGTGCTTGCGTGCAGCATTGGTGCAATCTGTGTGCGCTGTGGCAGGTGCAGGCCAGGGTTTATTTGATAAATGGCCCCGGATCGTGAGCTTCAGGGAAATCACTTGGTTGATGCGTTAAAAAGCGGGGGGATGGAAGTGAAGGGAGAGGCTGCAGGTGGCTGATTGCAGGTCGTGGTTTTGTGAGGTTTGTGGCACCTCCAATGGGTGACTCGCCTATTAAGTCTAAATGCAAATGCAGGGATAAAGTCCAATAAGGGGCAGAGCGGGTGTGTGGGGCTGTGCAAGACTGACATTTCCAGTTAGGATTCTGGTGCCCATAAAGAGATTTCAAGGTTCTAAGGCACCCTAAGGGGAAGAGGTAGATCAGAGGTGCGACTACCTTGCTTAGTATATAGGTCACTGTATCAGCAGGGCTGCTACTCCACCGCACTCCGAGTGCTCCTTTATCTCCTTGGGCTGCTGCAAGGGGTGGACTGACAGCCCCATGGCTAGGAATATGTGGAATTGGGAGGGGACACTGACCATAGCTCACAGGAACTCAGGGGTCCGGTAGGGAATGTCACACAGGTAGTAGTGGTGCTCTGGGATGGGAGGATAAAAACGGGTACACATAAACCTTTTCATTTTCTTAGTCCCGTGATTGTTGAAGGTCCGTCGCCACCTGTTCTGATTCCTAGTGCTTAAGATAGTAACTCTGAAGTTCATAAAGTACAGAGAACAAAAGTGCAGTATGCCTCGTCACACTATCAAGTATAGGCACACCGAGACCTGTATGGCATTTATAAAGTGCAAAGCTAGCTGGAAACGATTCGGGTGCTGTGCATAGGGGACGCAAACCTGGGGTTAGAAGTAGGGTGTGGATGTAGCGGAGAAGCAGGTGTAGTTGGAGGAGTTAGGGTGAGGGGACTTCAGAGGGGGAAGTAAGGTTTAGAAAGGCGATCATGGATTGGGGAGATGTTCTTCGAAATGTAGTGTCTCTGGTCCTTCCTGAAGATTTGGGTGGAGGGGGCCAGTCTTATCGCGTTGATTATTCCGGAGACTGAGTGTGTTGCAGGAAAAGGACTTTTTCCAGTTTTCTTTCCTCGTGCAGTTCTTTTTTCCAGTCTGGTGGTGTCATGGATTCTGGTGGTGCACTGGCCTCAAGAGATGGGGTGTTTCACGACCAGAGCGAGTGGTGTTTTGGTTGCGACTGCTTTGTAATTGATACAGGCCTCATCATGATGCGTGTTTGAAGGGGTTACCACTGCAATTCCATGAGGATGGGGTGATGTGTTCACATTTTCTTAGTCCTGTGATGAGGGATGCAGCAGCATGCTGGCCCGTTTTAAGGGAGCCAAAATGGCATCTGCGAGTAGCAAAATGCCACTCTGCTGGGAGAGGGATGACGAGGGCTTGAACACATTTTCTGAAAGGGAAATGAGACTACACTATGTGTAAGAGCACCAGCTGGTAGCATGGTTTTTGGTTCTTCTTGGTGATGTGTGTTTTTAATGAGGTCACAGTTGATGGTAATGAAAAGTGCTTTTGCACTGGGCAAGAGTTTAGATGTGCATCTGCCAAGCGCCATTTCATTCGGCCAATTCTGGTCGTCTTGGTGGGGTTTCCTACGAGAATTAATTTGCTCTTTGTAGGGTTGTGCTTCTGGAAGGCTCTTGATCTTCATACTTGCATAAGGCACAGAGGTGATGGATGTCCTTCATGCAATTGAGCATTTGTTAAAGCTGCGTTTCTTAAACATATTGGTGTATCTTGATGTTGGCAAGGAGTTCTCCCAGACATTACATTCACAGTTTGAAGATGGTAGGAGATCGGATGTAACAACCTGCCGTGTGCTTTTTCTTGCTACATTTAAACAGACCTTGACTCCCCCAGAATTGGAGGTACACTCATTCTACACAGAGCCACTGGATCTTATTCAAAGGTGTAAGGTACGGTGCTGCACACACAGATACAATGTAGCCAATTGGGCTTAGCACAGAATTAAATCTCTCGCACAGGTCGTTACCCTTGCACGATCATTGATACTCTCTTAAATGGTGTCTTCAAACGCCCAATCCCATTTCCTACAGATTCTGCCTCGAAGAGCGTGCAAATCTTTGTATGTTGGTGATTTACTAAGCACAGATCTAACTTAAAGGCACGGAAGATCTGTAAAGTGAGAATCTAAAACCCATTGCTCCTGCTCCTTAGAGACAGCCATTTGCCATGGCTCTGTTACAATATTAGCCACAGTAGAATTTCCACCTGAAGCACATATCTGCAACACACATCCTGAAACACATGCAAAAGGTAGCTCAGGACCTAATGATTACAGAATAAAACTGTGTTTGGTGTGCAGACGCCAGATCCTTTCATCAGTCTTATGCATAGTCCACATCAATAAGTGCCTGGTGGATCTTCATTATCTTTGCATTTCTTGATATTTGAGATTTTCTCTTTTTTCTGACACTGCTAATTAGCACCCTCAGAATGTGCTTCCTCCAATCAACATTCAGGGAGCACGGGCTGAATCCGCAAGTAGTGACCTAGTTGCCCTGTCCTCCAATGTTGGACCACTACCAGCCATTCCTGGCGTAACATACGCCGTTCTAGCAGATCCAAAGGTCAATATCGGTTGGTAATTCATATGGTCACGTCTGTCCCCCTTCTTGAATATTGGAATTACCACTGATCGCTTCCATGAAGGAGACGTAGGTCCCTGTGACTTATTAATGGTATTTGAAAAGGCTAAACGTATAGGTAACTGTCTTCTTTTGAATTTGAAAGGCATATTTGTATCAGATGGAATGAGAGGTATGCACGGTATAAGAACAGTATCTAAATTCCACCAATGTCACAGGCCTCAATGATGTATCTTTGTAGACGTGTAATTGTCAACCTTATTCCATTGCAGAGTCCCTGTGATGGCATGAGATTGCGTAATAGCATAATGACAGCACCTACTTTCAGTTTTTGCTTGTGAGCAGACATTCATCGCAGCGGTTAGCTCTTTAGAGATTGCTACATTGAGCCAGTAATTAACTGTTCATTGACACTGGAACCGCCGTGCCCTGTGTGAAGAGAAGTGGAGGTGGAAAGAAGTAAACTGTGCTTTTTCTGTTTCTTATAATGGTAGCTGTTGTTGAAGTGGAAGGGTGCACAGAGGTGCACTTTGCCATTTGGACTGCTGAGGGTAACCTAACACTGGTTAACTGCATCAGCGGGAGAACGAAAACATTCCTAAACATTGTCTAGCTATATAGATGATGCCTCGCAGCTCCTGTTCCTCACTTGAATGGTTTCTTCTCTCCTGGTGGTGAGTTAAACTGTGCACGTAGGCCAATGAGCTAGGGTCCTGCTGGCAACGTCATCCTTTTACCTCCACCCTCCGGCACACATCAAAACTCCACACCCCTTTGTTTGCCCCACATGCTCACTTGATATCAGCCTCACTGATTACCCTTACAGCCCACTTTCCATGCCTGGCCTATTCTCTTTTGTCCGCTGCTCTTCTCCACGCTCTCTGCCATCCACTCGCCTCCTTATGGGTGCTAGTGTCCTTAATGAGTGCTCCGGGGGCTGATCTTGCAGGTAACTGCCCTAAGCATCCCCCATGGAAGGCTGCCATGTTATATTTCAATAGCAACCAGTTATGCCTAAATAACTGTTCATCTGTTTCAGGAGTTTGCAACCTGTGGCTCTCCAGATGTTCTGGACTGTGACTCCTGCGACACCTCAACATTCACTATGCTGGCTGTGGGATGGGAGCTGTAGTCCAAAACATGTGTAAAGCCAATGGTTCTTACTAATGATATAGCATAAACATTGTGCTGTACTATACACAAACAGAATTGTTAGTACTTATGTAATCTATGTAAAGCAGAAAATCGGTTAGTTTGTTCCTTATAAAATTTCTCATGGTTCCGCCAATCTGCATCAAATTTTACATAGTTACCTGTCGGGACCCTCCGGACGTTACATGGCTGGCTCCATGACATTTGGACACCATACACCTTTCCCCGAAACTAAGCCCCTTCACACATGAGACGGTTGCCTGAAACCAGCAAAACATCAATGTGGTCTTAGATGGGACCGTACAAAGCTCATTTTAAGCATCTTGACGCGAGGAACAAAACTCGAAAGCCGGAAACCATGTTTTAAAGGCCCTAGGATGCACCGTTTCTGAGATCATTGCACCACAAAGCAGTACACCACAACAGGGTAAGGCAACAGGTGGGGAACGTGCACAGAAGGACCCAGTATGCTGCAGTACGCCAACTCTCGCCTCCCCTCCTCCACGTCTGATCTGGGGTATGTCAGCCAGCCACATGCACCCATTCTCAGTGCTGTTTACTTCAGAGTGCAAAGTACATCAAGCGATAAGCGACTCGAAACAGCGACCTACAGGATCGTTGATTTTCAACAATTGATGAGTTTTATCATGTCTGTCTACAGAACCTGTGCATAGTACGGGTACTTTTTGCTAGTAATACATATAATTGACTAATGATTTAGAAAATGACAGGTGCTTAGTGTCCTAGGCCATAGTATTATTTATAGTATTTGATCTAGAAAGGAGCATGAGAACGTAGGCTGTTTAAATGTGACTATCCTTCTTTAAGTCTAGTAGGTAAATGCATGGTAGTAGTACAATTATCCTCCTGCAACTAACAGCGCACTATATACACAACGTGCACATTGATGCGTTCTGAACATGAAGCAGTGTATTCAAGGTATTACTGTATATTCTGAAACTGTACGCACATTTGGGCCTTCTGTGACTGGCTGATTTTGTGCTCGATGTTAGTTCAATTGCGTAACCCTTTGGTAATTGTGCGCTTTGTTTGAATAGTGTTGTGTTCGTGGGGCTTCTGGTATGGCCTTATCCAATCGCTTGTTTCATTCACACCGTTTTCCAAGTCTCCTTGTGGGTGGAGCGGTTCTTTTCCATTTTAACCACATTACAATAGTAATGAGGAGCCTCCGCTCGGTACATTTAGTGAGATGCTTGCACTTCTTGTGTGGTTAATGGCACTTGGACTTTGGTTTGGCTTTTTACCATCCAGCTCACGGCATATTGTAACAAGACCGCCCAAATACATGATCTTTCCAAGCCTTGTTACCTAACTACGTTGCTGCAAAATGCCAATTTCCTTGCTGAGTAGCATGCAGCATTTATAAAATCATTATGGCCATGACAGCGTGGTTTTAAATGGTGCCTCAACTCCAGATTGGATCCGAGTATGCTTTATAAAAACATACGGTAGGGCCGTAGGGCTGTATTTAGCAAAGGCTCTGCTGTAGACCTACGGTGCAGACGTCAAGTATGAGCTTGCTCTAATTTCCAAATGTGTTTAATAGTAATACAACATATGCAGTGTATTCACGCGCACAGGTTAACGATGTATGCTGTATATTATCTGTGTTAAGTCTTTAGCAGATTAATCTTGATCCTAAGGCATGACATTAGGTGCCTTGAGATGTGTGGTTTATAAATAAATTATAATTCAAAGGTAGTTGGCAGACCAGTGTTTGCCCAGACTCATGACTGCGTATATACATCTCAGTTTACAGTTTATGTACCCACAAACAACATTTATTAGAACAACAATATAACAAAATCACATGGCCCAAAAGCCATTGCTGATCAACCACAGGAATAGAGTAGTAGTCACTGCTCTTCCAAAGGCTGTGTATGCTTTACAATACTCTCTTTATATTTTTTTGATTCAGTACCCTCCAAGGTTTCTTTCATGAATTCAGTAAAAGTACTGGTTTGCTCATCCGTGCATGCGTGCTTGCTATAAGAGCCAACAATAAGCCAGCATGGGATATGGCATCCCACGCGCAATAACCCACCTCCCACCACAAACAAATTAAAATACATTAAAGTAGTCCCATAGAATGCTTTATTGCTCGATGTTGAAGCAGCAAACCAAATTGAAACATTGGATTTATCCCACAAAGGGCGCACCAGGGTTATGCACTAACCGTCCTTACACTCTTGACATCCCATAACCAGGTAGCATGTCTTTTACCGTCCCAAGATTCCTCCTAAGAGGATTTGGCAGTATTAGACTTGCCATAGATACAGCGCAGCTTTGAGTTGCCCCCCTATCTCGATACACCCAGTAACTAATTACATGCAGGATGGAAATAAAAGTTTGCCCCCCTCTTTATTTCTCTGAATGACCTCCTCTTTCTCTCGTATATGATACACAGTTGTTCCTAGCCAGTCATTGCCCCCATTGCCCCAATCATCCTTCCTCCCCGCCCGTTGTCCACACATCCCAAGAGTCTTGATTAAGCAAATAAATAGCTAAATAATACAAGCTACATAATGGGCCATAAGGCAATATCTGTGTCTGGCATGTTCAGACATTTACGCAGCATTTGATGTTTCGTCCGTGGTGCTTCCATTAACCTTAGGAACAATTTGGAGAAGGAGACCATGAATCAGAATGTAAAAAAGAAAAACAATCTTATTTTGTTATAAACGCTAGAATATTTCGCTCTTGTACTGTACGTGGAGTTAGGGACAACACCTTTTTCTAGCTTACTTTGCAAAGAGCTAACTTGAAGTCATTAACCTAAGCAAATATTTGTTGATGAAACCAAAAAGAAAACCAAGCAGATGAAGAATTTGCCTCAGAGTAAAGGGTTTGCAACTATGACATCTGCCAGGTTTCAGTCCTTGTGTAATGTAAATTGCAAAACCCCAAAATAATTGTTTCAAAAGTGTAACATTGTATGTGGTTGCTGCTACAAATCATGATTAATTTACAGTCAGGTAGCGCGTGGAGCTGTGTCTCCGTGCCCAATTTCTAGAAGATCTACTTATATTCTGCAGCTCAACCATCCCAAGCTGAAGTATAATTTTCAAATAGTCGTTTATTCAACCCCATTGCCTCAAATCTTAATGTTGCGTCATACCTAGGTCACAACGGTCAATCCATTTCAGTATCACAACTTTGTGAATAGTGGTAGATCTGGTTCTTTATCTATTTCTGTTATTGTTCCTCCTTTCCTTCATTACCCTGCTTATAAAATATGAGCAATGTGACGGCATGACCCAAGAGTCAGGCTTGCGATGGTGTGATCGATTTACATTGCAGTTGTCTTGCCAGCTTGTTTTCTTTATTTATTCTGAAATTTGTATCAACATGCTTAACAAGTAGACCGAGAGACATGGATACAGACACTGTTTATTTCCCTGGACCAATTGGCTATGTTCATCTCGTCGTCATGGATGTAAAATGGGACTGTTTTCATAGGAAACTCACTACAAAATGCTACTGTTTATTAAATGATATGACCGCCTTTGCATGAAAATAGGGCATTTTTTCAAATATGCAATGAATACATCGTTTGATGCATTCTATGTTATTTAATCATTTTTTTTCTTGTACCTTGTCATTTTTCTACAGCTCAATTAAGATCATGTCCTCAGTCTACGATTGGTTAAATATAATTTCTTTATCCCCAGGTCTTTCATTCTACATGTACAATTCTGATTAGATAATTTCGTTTTTTTCTTTGATTTTAATACAAATAGGTTTACTAATCACTTGTTTAAAAAGAAGCATCCCTCCTAATCTGTATTCCAGTATCACTCTCCTTAAAATGGGTAGTCCAAATTTTATTTTGTTTGACTCCCAAAGAAGGACCCTTAGTTATAACAATTTAAAATCACCCCAGTCCCACAAGAGGCGGAATTGTGGGGCAAGCTTGAGAAGAAAATGAAAAATCATAAACCCCTTTGGTAGATTGATGCAACAAAACACCTGGAATTTATTCTTCACCATTGCGCGATGTATGTATGCAAACAAATTGGAATTGACACAACAGAATCTACCACCACCGGCCAGCTTCAATAGTTATAACAACAAGAGCAAGACCCCACTTCTGAGTATCACACATGTGGAAATTGATGCTCAGTTAAAAGTGAATTTCCAGAAGTCCTGTGTCCATCTGGTGCCTTCTGTGCACACAGGGACGTGCAACAATCTAGCATTAGTCTGCTTCTGGTGATTCTTCAGCATCTCCTGTTTCTGCTGTAAATGGAGGAATGACTCTGCCAAAATGTTTTGGAAATCCAGGAGTCCCTGGTGTGACCTGGTCCTCCATGATAGCCAATTGTGTACTGTGTACTGTTTCTGCCAGCTCATCCACCTTTTACTCAGTGGTCATGACCATAGATGTAAGGTCCTGCAATGTGTTTCCATAATGATAACCCTAGCCTGAAGGGAGCACATTTATTTTGTGCATGGAATCCATGAATGATAGTAGGGCGCCTCCTCACAGCTAATCCACTGATGTTGGACTTGGCTGTCTTCGAATTGTTTCTACCTATCAGCTCCTTTATTTGGGCTCCATTTCTTGAAATATTATCCTCCATGTTCCAGCTTCTGCTTTCTAATCACTCCCTAGAAGTCCATTCTTTTATTCTAGGAGCAAGCACAGATTTCATCCCGGGCTCTCACCTCACTTAAATGGTGCATACAGTTCTACGGACAAAAGTCAATTCTCCCTGTTGATGTGTTATCCTTCACCTAATTTCCAGTGAGAAAAACTTCAACATATGTCTATTTTCAACATTTTTGTATGCATTTTTCATGCTACAATTGTCCTCCATTGTGCTGTGTTTAAGGCCTTAACGAGGAAGAGGCATCAGAGGAGGAGAGAAAGTGCAGTCTGCATATTCATTATATCAGCAAAGAGGCAAAGTATTTGCTTGAATTGCAATATGATTACTACCAACAGTAGTACTACTCCTGCCAGTAACCATAACATTTCTGCTTCTATGCATAGTAATACCATTAGTAACAACAATATAACTACTAGCAGTAGCAATAACATTACCACAATAGTAGTAGTACTAATAGTACTAGTACCTTCAGGAACAGTGGTAGCACTATTACTTCATGTATTGCCAGTATTAGCACTACTAACAGTATTAGCACTAATACTATTATCAGTACCAATATCACTAGCACTACTACGCAGGATTATTACTATCCTTCCTACCCATACTAATGCTACCACTACTGCTAGATTTAGTACTGCCAATAGCAGTCCTAGTACTACTACAGATAGTGCTAGTATTACTACTTATACTAGTAATATATCTGATGTTGGTAGTAGTAATACTGATACATTTTCTACTTGTAGCAGTAATATTACTATTAGTTGTATTAATCCTACTACTGGTACTGCTGCTAGAAAGACTACTAACAGTAGTAGTACTACTAACAGCATAAGAAGTGGTACGCACACTACCTGTAGTGGTACGGTACTCCTAGTAGTACTGTGACTTACTGCTACTGCCAGTAGTAACCGCACTACTACTACTACCTAATAAGCTACCTCATAATAGTGCTACCAGTGTTACTGGTAGAAATACTATTGTTAGTAGTACTTTCATTATGTGTAGTAGTAGTAGTATTATTAATGCTACTATGTTTGGTACTTTTGGTATTATTACTAAGAGTAGCACTAATATGTCTAGTACTGGTGGGAAAACATTAGTAGTTAAGTGCACTTGTTGGTGAACAAGATAATGCAATATTTACTTTGCTCCGTTGCTGCTGTAATGGATCTGCCGACTGCACTTACCCTCCTTTTCTGATGCCACTTTCTCTTTAAAGGCTTAACAGCATCTCACAAAATGAAGGTCAAAAGAAAATTGCTGGAAAATAGCAAGAAGATAAAAAATCAACAGGAGCAAAATATTCTATTTTTGTAAAACCTATGCCCGCTTTATCCAGGTCTCATGCATGCCAATGAGTGAGATCATTCTAGAGGGAGATCTGGAAACAGAAATAGGGAGAATGTAATCTTCCTATTTACTTGCATTAGGCTGATGGATATTTTAGGTGAGAGATCTACTTACACACAATTTGACAAACAAAAAATGAGGAGCTTTCCTCAAAATGTGGTAGTGGTTTGGCATTTATGAGGTCTGTGGTATCGGGGCTGAAGAGGGGAGGTCGAACTATTCCTCCCGTCCTGGAAGACACCCCAATCGGAAGAAGCCCAAAGACAATATGACCGTCTATCATACACGCTCGCACCAACCCCCACTGCACCCACGATGGACAAGTACCATGAGAAGCACCCTCTCAGTTGACCCTACAGCCCAGGAGTAGTACAAGCATTACCCAGAGTGGATGAAGACGCACAAGACGGAACCAGAGACAGCTATATGAACAGAATCGACTAAAGCGCTGAGAAGCCATGCCTCAAGTTGTTAACGACCTAGCAGCATCGGACATGAAGCACACGTGCCATCCTTACATTCGGGACCCCCACATACCAAAACACACAAAGAACACATGCATACAGTTTTATGAGATAGAGGACGGTGATATGCACATATTGTCTGCACATTTGTTATTTTACCACTAGCTTATTGCAGCCATGCAGAAACCGCCTGAAGCACGAAGATCACGTGTACGTCCTTGCAGATGCTTACATGCAAATAACCCAATGGAATGGCAGGAGCATTCAAGGGACCTGACCGACCTATAACACGCTAACCTGTGGATGCTATACAGAAGGCACACACAGGAGAAACCAGACCATGGCTTAGGAAATCATAGTAGGCCACAACCGTCTCAGAAAACCTGAAGCACAGCAAGTGCTGTGCAAGCAGAACTACTGCGGTGGGGAACGAGGCCACTGACAAGGTTGCACTGTTGCAAAGTGACATGCTTTACCCTGAACCGAAGTAACACTGGCAGCATATAAGCACAATCTTTCTTAAAATGCAGAATAATTCAGAACTCCAGAGCTCACAAACACGGTCTCTTGGCACGTGACCCAGCCGAGCTGAGAGTGAGCCAAGAACTGGTGGCTGAGAAGCGCAACCGTCCCATGGACCAGACAATGGCCGCAACAAAATTGTTACATGCAAACTATAGTTATGCTCTGGGGAAAAAGGAGCACTCTCATGGCAATAATGGTCTACACACGGTTACATCGCAGACACATAGTTGCACATAGCACCATGAACAGGTGCAGTCTGAGCTGGGAATTGAGTTTATCCCAGGCCTGAGGGCTCACACCTCAGCCAATCACAGCTTATGGCCCTAGGGGTGGGTAGCTGGGGCCACTGACCAATCATTGGGTCCACATACTGTAACAATTAGTAAGTAGCAGTTTTCGGGGATGGACCAGGCCTGACACCTGACATGTTAAAGGCCAATCCACTGACCTCTATAGAGGCTACTATAGGGGGACTACCACTCAGCATCCTATCCGGAGTGGAGATAGGTTTCTGGGGAAGGGCCCAGGGTGTGATGTACTCGTGACATAATATGCTATAAAAACTGGCCTGCGAGCCAGAGTTCTTCGAGCTGTGCCTGGATTTGCCTCTCTGCATTGGATCCCTGATGGTTTTTTGGCTGTAATAACCCTCAGTTGAACTTGCTACTTGTCTGGACTTGCCTTCCTTTTGGGATTGGGAAGGCGTTAGGCCTTCCATGAGTTCGGTGTCCGCAAACTCCTAGCAAACCGCCCTGCTCGCCTGGGAATTCTCCCTAACAGGGCCTTGTCTCTATACTGGTCTTCTTTCGTCTTCTAGAGGTATTGCTTGGGAGAGTTGACATGTATAAGTTCTGTGGTATATAGGGCGTGTCTTCATACTGCTCTTCATTCCTCTTCTAGAGGTATGGATTTGGAAGGTGGACATGCATGAGGTTTGTGGTATCGGGGCCTTGTCTCCACACTGCTGTCCATTCCTCTTGCGCAGGTATGGATTTGGAGCGTTGGCATGTAGGAAGTGTGTTGTATCAGGCCTTTGCCCCATATTGTTCTTCATTCCTCTTGCACAGGTATGGTTACTCTGTTGCTACCTTTTATCTGGCAAGTCTGCCACTTCCTGTGCTTTGCCACTCATTCTCTGATGGGCCACTGCTGCCTTCAGGCCTACGAGGCCTGCAGCAGCCTCCTCCAGACATTGGCCCTTCTGAGCTGTGACTGCATATATCAAAACCTCTCGTGACCATTCGTTGCCACTCGCTAGGGCCCTCAAACATTTCGATTTGCATCTTGCTTCACCTCTAAAGCGGAATCGCGGACATTCAGCGAGGTCCCCAGTCTATTTCTTGAGTAGAAGGGATTCCTACTTCACCAAAGTTACAGGCAAAGGGGCAGAATTTGGAGCTGTAGCAGTCACGTTCAGAAAGAGGACTCCATCTTTAAGCCACGCTAAGCTATGCCATCACTGGCTTTGATTGAATATATTCAAACGGTTCGTTCATGAATGCTTCAACATAGGATTATTTCTCGTTGTGTAACATGAAGTCTCACCAGTCTTATAAAATATACTATATTTTACATAGCCATACTATGGCTTTTCATTTGTAATGCGAGTGTGATGCATGCAACATTAAATCAGTGATTTGCTTTGCAAAGTGTGCATGTCTCATCTAGGCCCATAGACCTGGACATAACTGGGTGATGTTATTAAAAGGGAATCTCTGAGCATGAAAAGCATACCCAGATGTAGTTCTGGGCTATAGGAGGCCTCCTTTTCCACTCAACACCTCTTCTGTATGGACAGGTCTTTATGCACTAATTGGAATGGCAAAAGCAATGGATAAATGCTTGTGTGGTCAAAATGTATATGACTGGTCTGTGTGTATGGCGCCATTTCGTAATGCTGGAGAGAACATCTTGTTTAAATTCAGATAAACACAGGGTTCTGGGAGTCTCTGTGCAGAAAATGGTTCATAGATTGTAGGAAGACCTAGGACCTCATTACAAGTGTGCCAATCCGGAAACAACAGTGCTGGTAAACCTATCGGCATGTTGTTTCCGGAACGGCAAACTACGGGTTGGCCTGCCGAAGATGCTGTGCCCGACAGGGACTCCATAGGAATGAGGATTAACAGAATTACGGGCGCCTGACTTTGCGGCCGCCGGAGTTGTAATACCCTGGTGTTACCGGGATGTGAGGCACCGGTAAATCTTTACGGGTCCGGCGGCAACCCGCCGGTATCACTGGCAGGGTTACCGCCGGACCCGCAATGAGGCCCCTTGTCTTTGTCCACTCTTTGATTTAACCCTTTGAGTGTTGTCGCCTCATGGCACTCCGGCTGTCTGCAATGAAATGATTCCCAATAGAAATTAGGACACACATTTATCAGTGGACTTGTTTTTTTTAAGTGAATGCTACTGTCTGTAAAAGGTTGGCCTGTAAACTTCAGGAATTCCAACATTAATGTTTCCTGCATAATGCTTGTTGTTTGGTGTGGTATGAAGGTTTTAGAAAGACTGTTATGAGCAAGTGGTTAAAGTAATTGTGGGTTTGTGTGTTAATGTCAATTGAGCGAAGTGTGATTTTTAAATGAGGATTATTTTTGTTCCACCACTATCGAAATATTACACATGGAGGTTGTAAAGTTTGTAAAGCAGTTTGTCAGGTAAATATTTGGTGTTTGCTAGTGGCACTTATGTATGTTCCAATTACTGTAAAGTTCGTACTATTGTGTAGTTGTTTTTACAGTTTCATTCTGCTACATTTGTGGAACTGAATGTGAGTTCATTGCCTTTGCAATAATGTTAGATCCAAATTTGTGTTTGGTTTTCTTTAGTTTCATGTTTTGAAAGACTTCCCAATAGCTAAGCCAGTGGGTTTATTTACTTGGAGCCCATGTTTTCTGAAATTGTTCAGCAGCTTCAGCAGAGTCTGGATCTTTTTTGTTTGTGCTTTGAAACGGAAAGATGAAGGGTTTTGGTTTGTAGTGTATTGATTGTGTTGCTTGAGGCTTAACCAATCAATATGGATTGTCTTTCTATGTTTAGATGTGACTAGATAGTTGGTTATAGTGGTCTGGAAGTGTCCTCTTGGCCATCCTTGCCAGCCTTGCCTACTGGTTCTCCTCAACCTCTTAGCGGGGTTAGATACCGTAGACCACCAGGCACTAACTTCCATGCTACATCTTCAGTGAGCCCGCCTCCCGCTGGTTCCAATCCTACCTTGCTAACCACCACCAGTTTGTCCAAATGTATTCCTCTAGATCACCAACTCCACCCATCGCATGTGGAGTCCACCAAGGATCAATTTCCTTCCCCCTTGATCTTTGACATTTACATGGAACCGCTTGAAAAACCTCCTGGCTCCAAACAACCACTTTTTGCCTTCCAGATTCCTTGCTACTAAATGGCCCAGCCTCCATCTCCCCCGTTGTTAACTCCCTGCTCCCTTGTGTCTGCTTCCCTCACTGTATTCTTCCCCCTGTGACTTGTAAAGCCCTCTGTTGCTTCCGCTAGATCCGTGCCCAATCCATACCCTAATAATACAAATAATAAAAGTGTGAGAAAGCAAAAGTGAAATGTGATACAATGCTGTGGTGCCCGTCTCTCATGCACATCTTTTGAATTGCTTTTCATCCTTTGTGCTTCTGCAAAGTTGGAAGTGTGCTGCCACAGTGGGTACACACACGCATGCTAAGGGCATGCATGTTATGCGTATCCTAGTTCCATATGAGAACGGTTGCACATTATGGTGGTGTGTGAGTTCTTTGTTGTATAGTGACATATTTTTCTAGGATTCATTTTGATTTAATGTTGGGAATATGTTTTGCGTAGTTTTGATAGTTACATGATCGATCCCTCATTTCTTTTTGTCCTTATGACCATATGTTGTGCAGTATATCATTTCATTTGTTTTGACCCTGCGGATATGTTACTGTGTCACTGTGACTTTTAGGAGTGGTGAGTGTTTGGTATTTGGCTATGTTTTACTTAAGTATTTGCTGCGCTGTTGATGCAGATGGATTTCATTGTCACAAGATGTATTCTTCATTGGTATGCTGTGATGATGTGCTGTTCTAACTGATGGTTTAGTTTTTAGCACAGTATCCTCCTGTATTACATGCTGCTATTCGGTGTGGTGGTGGTGTGGATGTGTTTCCACTTTTTATTTTTTTGTAAGTGGTATAATTCCCATTTTGTTGTCGCTCTGATCATAGTGTACAGGACTCTAAAGGTGTGTGTGTGTGTATTTGTAGCTGCAGATGTTTTGCGCATTTTTCTTTCCACTATATATTTTGTATTTAATTTTGTCCCTATAAATCCACGCCATATTTTTAGTGGCCCTTCAGAGGGCAATAAGAAAGGTGGCCTTTGGTAATGGAACTTTATCTGTATCTATATAAATATATGTAAATATAAATAAATATATATAAAAATGTATCTCTATATATATACATATGTCTTGAGACTGTTTTTTCTTGCAGCCAGAGTGAGAGGCACTCCCCCGTTCTGTGAAGAAACACCAGGAACTGAATAGTTTCTCAAAAAATTGTCCTCTTTATTTATAGACCATGCACAACACATGATTATTAGTAAAAACCACCTAAAGTGTGGTGCTCCAAAAATGTATGGCCCCAATTGACGCGTTTCGCGGTTACCTCAGCGCTTGTTCACAACAAGTGATCCATACAATCAATGCTGTTTAAAAACACCCCATGTGACAGGAAGTTTAACATGGAAAAAAGACTGAGTGGCCCAGTGTTTTAAAAATCGGCCATCTTTTAACGTGTTCATTGTTTCGCTAGTAGTTGATGTCACGTTTACATTTAAAATTCACATTCGAAAACACACTATTTACGTGTTCATGCCATTACATATCGATCATCATTTATTTATTTATTTATATTTATATAGCGCGCAAGAAGCCCACAGGCATTGAGGCGCTGTTACTTGCAATAACTTAGTTACATGGTACAGGCATGAAAGCGATTGTTAACACATTATGAATACTACAAGATATCGTACTGTTGTTACAGATATTGCATTGGGACGTATATTACAACATATATGATAAGTATTCGTGCTGGTGTGTCGGGTCTTATGTGAAGAGGGTAGTTTTCAGAGTTTTGCGGAAGGTGGTGAGGGAGGCCTCCCCTCAGATAGTGGGAGGTAGGGCATTCCAGTGAGTGGGCGCGAGATAGGGGAAGCTGGATCCGCCCGCTTTTACTTTTTTTACTAGTGGCACCGAGAGCATGTTGGTGTACGATGATCTGGTTGGCCTGGTAGTGGAGACGGGGTGGATCCTTTGAGAGAGGTATGCTGGAGCAGTGAGGTGAATGCACTTGTGGGTCAGTGTCAGGGCTTTGAATACGATCCTTTCCTTTATTGGGAGCCAGTGGGCTAGTTTTCTGGCTTCAGAGATGTGTTCTCTTTTAGCAATGCCTTGGACTGCCCGGAGAGCATTGTTCTGTATTACTTGTAGTCTCTCTAAGTTTTTGTTGGAGGTTCCTAGAAAGAGTATGTTGCAGTAGTCTAGCCTAGAGCCGGTGATGGCTCTGGCTATGTTGGTGCAGTTCTCTTTGGAGAGAAAGGGTCTGACTGCGTTGATAAGTTTGGCATGATATGCAGCTGCTGAGGCTATTGCGCTGACTTGTCTATCCCTGGATAGGCTGGAGTCCAGGTAGACTCCCAGAGTTTTGACAGTCGGAGACCGGAATTTTAATGGAGTCAATGGTGAATTGGCTGAATTGGATATCTAGATTTTTTAGTGTGTCGGGGGAACCTACCAGGAGGAGTTCCGTCTTGTCAGAGTTGAGGCATAGACAGTTGTCTGCCATCCAGGCTTGGATGGTGTTGTAGAGGTTGTTGAGGGTCAGGGAGTCAGTGTCATAGTTCCCTGTGAGAGTGAGGAGGATCTGCGTGTCGTCGGCGTAGTTGGTGTAGGATATGCCCATAGCGTCGAGGATGAGGAAGAGGGGTCGTGTGAAGATGTTGTATAGGGTGAGGGAGAGACAGGAGCCTTGGGGTACACCACAAAGTATAATGGTTGGTGATGCGGCGGCTAGGTCAGAGAATACTTGCATGGTTCTGTCTTGTAAGAAAGAGGTGATCCAGGCTGTGGCCTCTGGGGAGAATTTGGCAGTGGAGGAAAGGTGGTGGCATAAGACACTATGATCCACGAGGTCGAAGGCTGCGGATAGGTCAAGGAGTAGGGGAAGTGCTGGTTTACCCAAGTCTCTAGCATCGTCCATCTGGTTTTTCAGGTCAAGTAGGGCGGTTTCGGTCCCGTGTCTGGGGCGGAAGCCAGATTGGCGGAGTCCAAGGAGTTTGTTCTCTTCAATGAAGTGCTGGATCTGCAGGTAGGCTGCTTTGTCCAATATTTTGAGGAGGAATGGGACAGTGGTGATGGGTCTGTAGTTGTTGGGGGAGGTGGGATCGAGAGTTGGCTTTTTCAAAAGAGGGCGTACCCAAGCTTCCTTGAGGGAGGCAGGGACTTTCCCTGTGGTAAAGGAGGCATTCACAAAGGCTGTTAGGAAGGGAGCTAGCGCTTCTGTGCAGTCTTTGATAATGGAGGCTGGGCATGCATCACCTTTGCAGTTAGAGGGTTTGATGTTCCTCATTATGTTGATGATGTCTTTTTCCTGAATGGGTTTGAAGGAGAAGGGTAGGGGGGGATCTGGGGCAGGTGGTGGGATGGGGATATGCTTATTGGGTAAGGCTTGTTTAATGGCTAGTATTTTGTTTTTGAGGAGGCTTAATTTGGTTAGCATGGCTGTTTGTATTTCATCACACCAGTCTTTGTCTTTGGTGAAATTCTGGGGGGCGGGAGTGGGTGTCTCGAGCTCCCTGAAAATGGCGAAGATTTCTTTTGTGCTAGATTGGGCTTCCGAGATTCTGTATTCAAAGGATTTGGCCTTTGCTTGGGTGATTGCCTTTTTGTATTTGGTGGATAGGGCTTTAAAGATCATCTTGTCTTTTTCAGAGTGGGACGTTTGCCACTGTGTGAGTGCGGCTTTTTTCTCATTTCGGAGTGTGAGGCGGTCAGGGGTGAACCAAGAGTTGGAGTGGGTAGTGGGTTTGGATTTGCGAGGTTTGAGAGGGGCAATGGAGTTGATAGCTGCTTTAATGGCAACATCATAGGTTGTTGCGAGTGTTTCTGGGTCTGATGAAAAAGGTGGTCTGAAGGCTGGGCCTTGGAGGAAGGGCAGTAGCCTTTCCTTCGTGAGCTGGCGGGAACTTCTGGCGAGGCAGGGTGGGAGCGGTTGAGGTGAGGGGGCAGCAGGGGAGCTAGTGGTGAGGATGCTAAAGGTGATGATGTGGTGGTCCGACCATGGGGTGAGATTGTTTCCTGTGATGATGAGTGGGCAGTTGTGCTGTGCTATCCAGTCGAGTGTTCTGCCCTGGGTGTGAGTTGGGCTCAGGATGGTGTTCTTGTAGCCTAGAGCATTGAGGGCAGAGTCAAGGGATTTGGCTGCTACGTCCTTGCTATCCCGGAGCCCTAGGTTGACATCCCCAAGGAGAATGGCTTTAGACTGTTTTTTGAGGTTGTCAGAGAGGAGGTGGATGAGAGAGGCTTGAAAGTCTCCTGTTGGGCCTGGAGGGCGGTAGACAGTGTGTACAGTAATGGTGCAGTGGGGAGAGAGGGTTATTTTGACTTGGAGGTAGTCGCTGTTGTTGTTGGTCAGGGATTTCTCTACCTTTCTGATAGAGAGGCAGTCTTTGGCAATAATTGCTACACCTCCACCTTTGGAGAGGCGATCTTGTCTAGTAATGGAATAGCCAGGGGGTAGGGCGAGGGAGAGCGCGGGGCCAGAGGCCTCATGTAGCCATGTTTCTGAGATCATGAGTAGATCTAAGTCCTGGGAGGTTAGGAGGTTGTGGATGTCTAGAGCGTGGGCATTGATGGACCTAGCGTTAATCATGGCGCATTTCAGGTGGGGTTCAGTAGTGGCTGGGGGGGGGGTTCATGATGAAAGAGGGTGAGGTGGAGGGGGGGTTGCGCTCTGGGTGTTAGGGTGTTAGTGGAGATACACAACACAGATTTGAAACAGTTATATGAAAACAGTATAAAGTGCAATGTGCAAACAGTTCATTAAAGTGCCTAGTGCCTTTGGAGCTTCCCAACCTCATTTAATTGAGTGGGCTCTGCCCATGTGCAAATACTGCAATATTAAAGTGCAAATAGTTATTGTTAAAGTGCATCATGCTACTGTTTTTATACATAAAGTGCTTAGTGCATCCATGCTGTCTATCGATTCACATTATTTAATTTCTGGCATAATCATAGTGGGTTCCGGGAGATATTTCTACCTTGACCCCATCAGCAAAATTAAAAATTAAGGTGTAACAGACAGCATATGATCACTAATCTTGCGTACCTGTATCATGGTCTATTTAGAATGCCAGTCTTTTTACATTCAGCCATATTTAAACATCTTAGTAGAATTCCAGCCGGTAACATCGAGGCATCATATAGTATCATTTTCACTTTTTTATAGGTGTAAAAGACATAATGTCTGCAATTAGTGATACTTAGTTAAAATTCAGCATACTAGAATTGATTAAAATTATTGTTAATACAAATAAAATTCATTAGCAAACATATACCAAGAACCTATATGGGTATTGGATAGTCAATTCGTGCTGATGTTTTCAAGATGTTCGTACTTTGTGAACAATAAACTGTAAACCGTTCTCAATGTTGGAATCTACCAGCTCCTCTTACCAAGGATGCACTGAAGGCATCACCTTTCCTTGTCGTTAAAAAATTTCCTGACACATGACTCACCAATAAAAATATTATTTAAGAATCACCCTGAGTGCATAAAACCGAGAGAGAAGGTCCCATACTTGGCCTTCATGTTGGACAGCTGCCTTTTATCTCAAACCATGATGTTTTGGGAAGAGAAAGAGAGAAAGGATATATGAAGAGAAAAGAATAACAAGATGGAAGGAAAGACATATAGAAAGGAGGAGAGTACAGACTAAAATAGAATAGGATGAAATAAAAATGGAATGGAAATAGTGTCAGCCATATGGGCATGAACATTTGCCCTCTCTACAGGAAATAAAGTGAGAGGTTAAGAGATCAGAAGACCACACTATTACGCTGATAAGGAATATCCTAGATTGACTTAGTGACACAATTCTACTCTCCCAAAAATGTATACATTTCCTCGTCCATGTTATGGCCGATTGGATGTTTTGTTTCCAAGTCTAATATGCAACATGTCTCTTTCTTACAAAGTCTTTTTTCACGGTCACCTCCTCTTGGTTCTTTGTCAATCTTGTGAATGCCAAAGAAATAGAAACTCTGCAAGCTATTGGCATGATGGTCCTTAAAGTGTTTGGCCATTGGGTAATTTGGGTCTTGATGTCGGATAGCCCTTGAGTGTTGCTGAATCCATATTTTCAGCTTGCATTTGGTGCTGCCTATATACCATTTCTGGCAGGTGCATCCCAATGCATACACCACATACTCTGTCTCACACGTAATTGCATCCATTATCTTGATTGTGTTGCCCAAAATTGGATGCTTGTAGGTTGTACAGTTTTTGGCATACATGCAAATGTTGCATTTGTACATTTATAAAAACCCAATTTCTGTGTAGAAAGCCACATCCCTTTTGTCGGGGCTGCATCATTACTCTTAATACTTTGGACCAGGGTGTCCTTCAAAGAGCAGTTACGTCAGAGACTTATTTCTGGGTACAGTTTCAGATTGCTGGTAAGGTCTTTATCAGCAAAGAGAATCTTCCAATGTCTCTGAAGTATTTGTTAGATTTCCTGTGTTTCATTGTCAAACTTTAAAATCAATCTTGTTGTTTCTTTATCTGTTTTGGCTAATGTTGTGGATCCGGAGAGAAGATTTGATCTTTCCTGCTTCCTAGCTTTTATATAAGCTTTTTCAATTACCTTCTTTGGATAGCTTTTCTCAGAAAATCCATTCGCTGCAATTTTTCTTTCTTGGTCATAGGCCCTCAATGTCGAGCTATTCCTTCTGATCCTTATGAATTCACCATAAGGTATGCTCCAAATTAGAGTTTTAGAGTGGCCACTTGTTGCATGCAAAGGTGTATTAGTTCCAGTTGGTTTTCTGTGCAATTCTGTTGTCAACATATGATCCACAATTCTAACATTCACATCTAAAAAAGTTTTAAAAAGTACAACTGTGTGTCTCTGTGAATTTCAGATTGTGTTCATTATCATTAAGCAGCTTAACAAAATCGACCCATGCCTTCTCTGACCCCTTCCAAATTATAAAAAGGTCATCAATATATCTTAGCCAGAGTACAACATTCTCAGTAAATATATGATTTTGGTCAGACCACACATCGGAAGCCTCCCAAGCTCCCATTGTAAGATTGGCCTACGATGGGGCAAATGTAGTGCCCATCGCAGTGCCTTGCACTTGTCTGAAAAACTCATTGTTAAAAATAAATACATTATTAGTTAAACACAAGTCAATCATCTCTAAAACCATTTGTGTGTGTTCTAAATAGTTAAGTGATCTTGTCTTTAAAAACCTCTCACATGCTTGCTTGCCATATTCATGCCCAATGGAAGTGTACAATGACACCACATCCATTGACACCATGATATAATCCTGTTCCCATGGCATATTTTCAATGTGTTTCAAAAAATCTGCGGTGTCTTTGAGATACGAGGGAAGAGAAGAGACAAAAGGAAAAAGCACCTTGTCCATGTACTAGGACATATTTTCCAATGCTGAACCCATTGATGAAACTATCAGTCTCCCTAGTGTTTTTTTTAATATCTTTATGTATTTTGGGGAGAAAGTAAATTGTGGGTATAACTAACTGAGTGGTTGTGGACAAGAACTTGCAATTGTCCTCAGTGAGGATGCCTTTGCTCTCCCACTCTCTCAGAAATGTGCTCACTTTATTTTCCAGCCCTTTGGTGGGATTACTTCCAATTCTTTCATAACATTTTCTGTCATTGAGCTGTTTGTATGCCCCCTTGATATAATCCTCCTTGTTCATAAGGACAATATTACGTCCTTTATCCGAGGGCTTGATGACGCAGTTGGTGAGAGTTTGTAGTTCTTTCAAGGCTATCCTCTCTTTCTTTGTCAAGTTGTCTTTAAGTCTCGGTTTCTTTGCCCTTCGATAGTGTTTCAGGTCTTCAATCACCAGAGTTTGGAATGCCTAAATGTTGTTCCCTAGGTTTGCCATAGGGTTGAATTTCGATTTCAATTTGAGCTTACTTTTAGTGGTCAAGTCTGTCCTTATATCAAGATCTTCGAGGTCTATAGTATTGTCTTCACATTAGTTGTTGTGCTCAGTCTCATTCTCAAGACATGCCAACGTGGTTAACGCTTCCAAGTCGTTGATGGTTAAATCTGTTTTGCCTCCTTCTGTGTGTGTCTTTTTGGTGGCAAATTGATTGCGAAAAATTTCCTCAGACGTAGTTTGCGCACAAAGTGGTCGAGGTCAATGCGGGTTTGAACATAATTAAAGGAAGCAGCTGGGCAGAAATTCAGACCAAGATTTAATACCCTTTGCTGATGGCTAGTTAGGGTGTGGTCTGACAGATTGATAATTTTCTGGCCCCCATTTTTGATTGTATCGTCTCCTTTCCAGAGCGTAGCAATCTGTCCGGGATATTGTTTGTGGCATTAGTTGCCTCTCTGCCCCTCCTCATTTTGCCTGGCCGCCTCTGCTTCTTCCCCGACTCTGGTTTCCTCCTCTTGCCTGTTTTTGTTTTTTGCCATCTTGACGCAAAAGTCTCATCTCGTCTAAAAAATGTAGACGTACAGTTGGCTCGTCATTTTCACTCACTGTGGCATCCGACTCAGATGCTGAAGATTCTATATTTCCATCATTCACAGGTATAGGGGTATTGCTTGCAGAGGTTAGTCTTAATTGCTCAAATCTGCGAGCAAATGTATAAACACTCCCTCTCTCATAATCCACCTTGTCACGTAGGAATTTGCGTTGCTTACGTTGTTTTACTTCATCCTCATAGCTCACTAGATTTTTTTCCATGTTAATCTTTAGTTTCTTCCCCTCCTCACTTTCAGGCATCTCCATCAGCTTGTTTTCAACCTCTTCAATCCTCTCTAGAATTTTCTTTCTGTCGCTTCCTGCATATTTAACTAACAGCTGCAGAAACGTATATATATACATAGGCACATAATAGGCAGCAAACAAGAATTGTTGTTCCATCAGGGAATGACACTTTTCTTATTTTACATCTCATTTTACATCTGCATAAATGTCAATACTTTTCTTAGTCTTAAAAGGTGACTATCTTGAGTTAGACGTGTGCGATATTTTGAAATGTTTAAGACGTGCACCACTTCTGTGCCAAAAGTCTCTAAAATTGAAGCAGACAGTTTTGAGATATCTTGGTCTAAATAGTGTATTTTTCAATGTCCATGGGAATCCCCATTCAAAAAACAGGTTCTTTTCTGAAATATTTTAGACATGGAAAACATTTATGAAACCTCACCAAATTTGAAATGAATGTTTGACTTCAGCCAGATCGTGGTCTGCCAAATCTGGTAAATGTTCATGGCTGTGTTAGGAGGGACTTTTCAGAACGAACTTGGTCTACCTATGGACGTGTAGAGTAAGACAGAGTTCGGAGATCAGGGGCTGGTGTGTAAGTTCAGTTGACATCACTTAGTCAGACAAGCAATTGAGTTCCACACAGATGTACAAAACTATAATATTTATTAGGCCTTAGCACAAAAAACAGGTACATCTTAAGAATACTATATACTATAAAACGCACACACGCAGCTCAATAATGCAATCCACTGAAACTAACAGTCAATTGAGAAAACACCCTTTCAAAACATAAATCATACAGATCATACCGCTAATTTAAGCAGGCCTTCCCTATCGAGCAAGTATTTCAGCATCTTCGAAGTTCAACATTCAGGTACGTGCCTGAATGGAGGTTAAGAAGTCTCAAATTCCTCTGAACAATTTTGGCTACAGTCAACAGCTAAACAATCTATTTTAAAAGCATACTTTGTCAAAAATAGAAGGCAATAACATTACAGATACACTCAATTTCACCACACTAGGCTAGAAGTCCACTGATCACAGCCAGGTAAGGGTAGTGCTAGGTGATTAACTTTTTGGCCAATCAATACCTCTGGGGAAGGAGGCCACTGAAAGTGATGAGTACACTCTCACCGCATACTCTGAGAGACCACCCCTGGGATATGCAGAATTGCTGGGGGCTGTCATTAGGGTCGGTCTCGTAGGTGGATGTCCAGGGTTTGCAGGTGCAGTAGGTGAAGGTGTCTGGATTGGGTCCAGTGCAGTAGGTGGCCGTTCAGATCTCCTTTTATGGAGTGTTTCCAGCAGAGTTGCTGCAGAGTGGGCCAGGCACCACAAGATGTAAGCCACAACAAAAGTCCATGATGAGGATACCCCCATAACATTGCAGACAAAGTGCATTAACCAAGAAATCCTGGTAAGGGGTCAGCAAGGTTGGTTTCTGGTGGTGGAAAAGAACAGGCTCCAGAGAGGCCCCTCTTTACGCTGGAGAGCAGCAGCAGGTGACAGTGTTCCTAGGCTACAAGTAGAGGCTCTGCAGAGTCCCAAGCTCCACCTTATTACAGTGACCCTTGTAGCATAGGGGCCTAGTCAGTAAATGGACAAGCTACAGAAAGTTCTGGGACACTTGCAAAGTCCACTAACAGGATAATCGTGCAGGAATGGTTGATCCCACGAGCCCCAAAGGAAAACACCATGGAGGGCATTCCTTGTTTCCAGAAGAGAAAGCAGGGCTTCACGGGTAGATGGCTGAGGCAATGCTGGTGATCCTTATCAGCAGTCCTGTGGATCTTCAGTGCCGGCTTCAGATTCTTGGCTCTAGTGGGCCACTCCAGAACGGCATCAAGGCTCCTCTTCCTATCAGAAATATAGTATGTAGGGTTGCCCCAGCCCTCCAAGGTAAAGTATCTGCACCCTTCAAACAGGTAAGGGTTGCCCAGCCACTTACACATCATCTCTGCTATATACATCACCAGGTGGAAGTTTGACTTGGGACCAGACAGTCCCAAGCCCAGTTTATCACTTCAGTCACACAAAGCACTCTGCCAGGGATTTTAGACGAGGCCCCACAAAAGTGAATTCACATCATTATAGGTGTTTCTGACCTCAGAAGTCAGAAAGACGGCCAAAATGCAAGACGGCCAAAGCACAGCACTTAAACCACATGGAGCAGCTACTTTGAGAATATAGTACTCCAATCGAATTATGCTGTAAGCAAAAGTTGATGTCTGGGAGTTTAGTTCAGTTTATTTATTTATATAGCGCGGCCTAACCCTGAGGTATCTGGGCGCATTCAACTTAACAGATAAAACAGGTTACACATACAATAAGCGCAAAAAGTTACAAGTGATGAATGTAGATGAAAGTGAGGATCAGGTTACATAGTGGTCTAGAACAAGAAGTCAACACAAATATTACAGATACAATAAGTGGAACAGCAAGCCAATCTATAATAGCTACAGTAATATTGAGGCTGAGAAACAGTATTATCCTTGCTGAGTGAAGAGCAGATTCTTTACCTTGGCTCTAAAAGACCAAAAGGAGGATTCAGCTCTGATGTCCTTGGGGAGCGAGTTCCAGCACTTTGCAGCTAGCACGGGGAAGCTTGTTCCACCAGCACGGGGAAGCTTGTTCCACCAGTTGTTTTCGGGTTGATCTTGGGGATGTTCAGTTTGTGTAAGTAAGGGGCTCGAGTAGGTCTAGTGGAGCTGGGAGTGCAACAGAAAAATAAGTGAAACACTGTTTACTGCCATCAGCCTATCTTGGGTGCACTAGAAAGGCATATATAAATGCTGCTAGACAAAAGGGAAACAATGAGGCAAAGAACCCATGTGACACTACACTTAAGGTGGTGTGTGCTACAAAAGGAGACCCCAGGAAACCATGAACCTGCCTTCCAGCACTAGTCGTGAAAGGGCCTCAACTGTGCCCCCAAAATGAAGATCTGGGAAGGTAAGTGAAGGTAAAAAGGCTTTGCTTAACTCAAGTCAGCCACAGTTCCAGGACTTAGACCAAAGGCTGTGGCTCAATGGGACAAAGGTTACAAAAAGAACAATCTTTCCTAACATGGCAGGTGCAGAAGTTACAGAGGAAAGGATTTTTGCATTTTCCTAGTTAAAGTTTGATGTAAGCTTAACTATACTGCTGCTATCTCTATTTATAAATTATGTATCATATATATATTCAATGAAAAAACTTTGTTAAAGGGATGATATGGTTAAGTTGCACTAATAACCTAGGAAATTCAATGAAAAAACGTTGTGGCCCTGAAGAGGGAGAAATCCTGTGGAATACGTGGCGGGCAAGGAGGGTCCTGTCAGGAAACCAGGGATACAAGCAAAGGGATAAGAACTTTGAACTATTGAATACCGAAATAAAAGAAAGATTGTGACAAGCATACGAAAACCTTTAGTAAACTAATTAACAGACGACAAGTTGGTGTCAAGTACGAATACAATATATTGAAAGCTAAGAACGAATCTGATGAAATGGAACGTAAAGCAAGTATGGAACATTGAGTGTGAGAGCAATGTGGTAAAGGGAAAAGAGCACCACAAGGTGAACTGTATGACAGAATTCATTGTGGCAAAGTCCAGAGACTGGCAAAGAGGAAAACATGTTGTTGCAAAGCCAAAAGGCTGGCAAAGAGAAAGCCAAGTGAGCTTAAACCAGAACACAGGTGCAGTTACAGCAGACCCTTTGCGGACAAGCAAGCCTAGGGTAACCGGTTGCGTGACCTGTAATGGGTGGACTGTGTGGTCTGACAACTGCGTCTAGACTGGGAATATCGTATATGTGAAAGCCAACAAAAACATACAGAGAGCAAATACAAGTGCATGAAAGATATTGCTGAAGTGAAGCAGAAGAAAGCAAACTGTATGAACTGTCAAAAACTAGGAGTTTAAAGTTAAAGGAATGGTTCGCCTAAAATTTTTATTTCAAAAATAGATAGGCAATATTAAAAAAAATATACTCGCACTTTCTTAAAAAAAATTCTTATGTAAAATTTTGAGCTATTCAAGCTCAGAATTTGCAAAAGCAAGCACATGGGCGCATCCATTTTGTGAAACTAATGAAGGCTTTTGCTTTTGCGGCACTAATGAAGGAAAAGCCAGCCAGCTGTAGTAAACAAAAGCTACCACTGGGTGGATTTTCCTTCAATGGTGCTGTACGTGGAGGACAGGGACCGGAGACTACAGGCAGAAAAGCTGCAGCTGCATCTCGGTAAGTGCTATTTTTTTAAATAAAAATGAACACTAGCTGCGTTTTTTTTTCTAAGAGTTCTGGGCTGGAGGAGCCCGGAAAACTTAGAAATAAAACCGCAGCTTTAAAAACGTTGTATTTATGTTTGCGGTCGCTTTTGATGCGACCGCAAACATAAATACAACGTTATTGTGTTTGAAAACGCTGCGGTTTTTCTTTCCAAGTACCGCAGCGTTTTGAAACACAATAACGTTGTATTTATGTTTGTGGTTGCTTCAAAAGCTACCGCAAACATAAATACAACGTTATTGTGTTTGAAAACTCTGCGGTTTTTCTTTCCAAGATTCTCAGGCTCTTCCGGCTCGAAGGAGCCTGAGAAACTCGGAAAGAAAAAACGTAGCGTTTTCAAACACAACCGCGTGGTCCAGGGATGGATATCAGTTTCTAAACCATCAATCAGCACCACACATCTACTACACCAGAAGGGATCTAAACAGATTGGATGAACAAGTCAATTATAAACCTCCTTATCCAATTTTGGTAACTTGGACGGAACGGCAGTCTTATCTCCGCAAAGGTTGTGGATCGTTGATTAGTTGCAACACAGTGAAAATACAATTCCCCAATGATAAAAGGGACTGCCCAGTCAAGGTTGTATAAACATATCTACTTTATTATTATCATAAGACAGTTCTAGCACACTACAAAATACAACCCACCCTGTAAAGGAATTCAAAGGACAGACAGGCATAAACTCTGTATGCTGACAGGAGGGTAGTCAGTAAACTAATTCATCTCAATAGTTCAAGGATACTTTGTTTCCACACAAAGGGAACAATGTGTCATAAAATGTCACTAGGGGCTTTCGGAGAAGGACCAGGGGGACAGAACCACAATGTAACTTGTGCTAGTAGAAGTTCTTGTTGCTCGACAGGGTCGAGTCAGTTTCACAGCGCTTTGCAGCTTCTGCAACAGAGTTCAAGACGGGAGACAGCTTCAGGTATCAGGCGACGGGTATTTCAGCGAGCGAGGCTGGCTGGATGGCTGCAGGCTGGCCTACATGACGGCTCAGGGTCAGTAATCGTCTGAGTGCTGGTTGGTGGGTCTGAAGCACGGGTCGAGGCGTCTTGGATGACGTTAGCGACTGGGGTGTGACAAGTCAGTGGTGCAGTCAGTGCCGGCTCGACTGGCTCGAACATTTCCTTTAAGGCAGATCTGGTTGATGCTTGTCGATGCACTCCTCCTAGCTTCTTCGCTGGGCTTGTGTTGTCCTTGAAGGTGAACGCCCCAAAGCTGAGGAGAGTGCTGCAGGAAAAGGCATTGTCCTTGGTTTGGTTCAGAGACTCTCTGGCACTTCCCACCTGGGAAGCTTGATTGCAGAGCCTAGCAAGGCACGCTGTGTGCTGGCTGGGTACTGATTCTGGAGCTGCTGGAGGGTTATTTGGATTCAGTATCTCCCTCTGTTCCCTGGGAGATGTTATGGGGAGGGTTCTTGCTTCCCTCTTGGAAATCCTGGCCTTCCTTCACAAGACAGTGTGCACCTTCAGACAGGATCCAAATGAGTTCTTCTTGAAGTCTTCAGATGATCTGCCAAAAGAGGGGCTTAACCCTCTTTTAAAGCCAAATGGGCCCCAGTGATTGGTGTAGGCTAAGCGTACCTTAATGAACCAATCCTGGGTCCCCACCAACAATCTTCTGTTATGCGTGAGGTCATAACTGGAGTGCTGTGTAACAAGAGGGGTAAAGGGCTGAAAACATGTACTACTTAGTCCTACCTATCTTCCCGTCTGTTCTGGAACAAAGGGTAACTTAGTAATGTAGAACTAAAGTAATGTGGATTCTTATTTTATGAGTGTCACCTTCATTGTTAACATGGCACCAACTTGGCAGTCTCTTCCAAAGGTAGCTCTTTCTATTCTGTTGAATTTGCTGGCCAATCATTTTCATAAAAGTAATTACAACAGTTTTCAAAAAAGTGATTTCATTCATTTTCTGAAGAAATTGCACATTAAACGGCCAGTTATGCCACTGTCGATTACAACATCGACAGGCAGCGACCTGAAATGTATTGTACCTTTCAGTCACACCACAGGCCAGTCGTCCACTTAAAAATAGACCTTGTGGTAATTTGCTGAGGTGTGTTCTTGGATTTTTAGTTCACTGGTATTCGCATTAAACATGCAATCTCTCTGTAGATGGAAAGATACATTTGAAAGGTTATGGCCTTGTGCTTGTTTTCTTATTTTTTTATCTGGCCACCCTCCCGTCTTGGTTAGCTCCAATGATGGTGGTCTCGAAAAAGGCAGCCACATTAGACCATGGTTTGTTCATGATGTGAATAGTTAGTGGTTTGCGTTTTATTCGACATGTTCTGCCTAGATAAACCTGAGTTGCATAAGCTTGACCACTTGAAGATCTGGAATCGTCGCATGCCTCAAGAAAAAAAACAGGAGTTTTCAAGCAAGTACTGTACCTTCATACATGCAAACAAGACTTCTTTTTTTAGTGTTTATTTTTCACATGGAGCTAAGAGACAGCAAGGAAGAATGTCTGAATGGATTAAAACCAAGTCAGGATTTTCAGATTTGCAAATTATCAGTTTCAAAAGGAAGTTATTAGAACTGGAATGGTTTTCATTATAGAAAAAGAAAAATAATGTATTTTGCAAAAGCTGAATATCCAGTACATGAAAAAGTAACATTTTATTTTGACATTTTAGTCAAATGCATTATTTTATATTATATCTTGGAGGGAGAGAACATTTTAACACAGATAGCAAGCAAACAACTGGTAATCTCATTTGGTTGGCTAGAGCCATTGTTTTTGTGTGAGAGTACCATTAAAGTTTTGCACTTGGCAATATGCATCTTTCATTCTCTATACAATTGAATAATTTTAAAATATAAAGTAAAAAAGAGGGCTGCTGACTGTAGAGATTTCAGCGGTTTTTAAGGAAAAGGTAAAGTGGCTGTTGTTGCAAAATAAATAGAGAATTGTAAGGTCTGGAGTTTATCTTGCTTTCGCAAGGTGGTGCGTTTTGTACAATAACATCTCGTTATGGGAGTATTCTTTCACAGCAGTGAATAGAGCTATGGCGTACTGTGTGTGACTTGTGTGCAGTTTTAATTTCATATGTGTGCAGTACTGCGTTATATAAATGTACATGACATACCAAAACACACAACGTTAGTATTGCAAAAGGTGAACAAAGTGGGGACGGTACTCATGAGGTGCAAAGACATTCATTTCCTTCTTACAAACACAAATAAGGAAAGTAAATTTCTCTGAAGTCCAGTGTAAATCCAAAACTATCTGTTAACATGTACATGTTTCAAATTTAGTGCAGCATTGTAGCGTGAAGGTCTTCATCAGAATTGCAATGTTAGGATTATGCGGCAGGCCAGCTCACTCTCCAGTTTCAAATTGGTTTGCTCATGTTTGTGAATTTTTATATGTGTATAAATCTTGCTGCAGAACAAACCGGTGTGGGTTAAAATGCGGGAAAATGTTGGTCCCAATTTCACTTATGAATACATTTATCATGGATTCCAACTTTTGTCGTTCGGGCTGAACACCCATGTCCGAGGTGAACGCCTTATTTGTTAGGCTAGCTTGCCGCTTAAGAGATGGGTGTCTTTGCATAGCTATATCTCAGAACTGCTAGATTTTGTTTTGTCATCTTACAACATATATTGGCGTATGCAGGAAATGAGATGCAACAGTTCCTATACAAAGATTTAACAATAATAGATGCCGGACGACAAATAATCTAGTGCAACCCTACAAGATATACTTCCATAGACACTGATGGAAGGTGGTGCTACTTACGTACTCGCGTTGCAATGGGGCTTGTTTTATCATTTCTAACCTTGCAACCTGCAGGTTGAACACAGATCAATACACAGGGACTGCATCAACCCACCGAGTCTTTGAACAATGGAGTGCGTTAGGAAAATGGTTTACATCAACAGGGCTCTGTCCAGGAATTGAAAAGCAAAGGACTTTTTTCACCTTTTTGGATGGAAAAGACTTTCTTTTAGAAAGCAAGCAAATCAAATGTAACCAAACTGGACTGGGTTGGTCAAGACTCCTAGTGAAAGGATACCTAAACTGCTGTGTCTTAAATAGCAGTTCTAGGCAGGTTACTGGGTGAAGGTAACTGACAAAGTAAAATCTAGTGATGTAAACTGGGTGACCACCAGTCCAGGAAGCCCGCGCGGCGCCTGCTTATTATTAGCTTTTATTGTGCTTTTTCCTTCAGAGTTGCCTTTTCCTTTTGCGTTTGTCTTTTCAATCTACCATAGCAATTTTATTTATTTCATCTGCACATCAAATCTTTAGTATCAGAACTCTGAGAAACGAAAACATTCTGTGTTATTTGCATTGAAAAAAAACGGGGCATAACTTGAAACTGAAAATATAAAAAAATTCATGTTACAAAATTAACTCACCAGTTATAGTTTTTTATTTCAAAAGATTTAAAACTTTGGTTGCACCGGGCCCCCTCCAAGCAGGTATCCTGCCATAGTTGACCACGTCAAAAAAGGGCTTACATTTACCTTTTTTTAATCTCGATTTTATCAATGACTGTTATTGCACTGTGTTTTTATTAGTAGTTGATGTGATCTTCTTTTGTGTGGTCGAGCTCGAGGCTATTTAAGGTTGCAGCTTCTCATCCCAGCCATGACAATATGGCATCAGGTAATATTACCCCCACCAAAAATATTGTTGTATATATGGTCGTTGGGAGTGGCCATAGGCGATATTTTTAGTGGGGATAATATTAGGGTTTTTTGGGAACGGGGTTTGCACGGGTGACCCCTGCTCCTTTTAAAATAATACAGGGGTTGCGGGAGTGTCCCCCGCAGGTTGCATGCCTTAATATCTCTGCAAAAATATGGCAATATTTTTGTATGGCAATATTTTTGTATGGCAATATTTTTGAAGGGATATTAACACATGGAACCGACAATATAACGTCAGGTGGGCCTTTATTAATGTAGTTTGTCATGCACACATGCATGGTCAGAAGCAAGACTCTAATGTTTAATATATTCGAATTGACCATTTTCTTAGGGGGAAACAAATGAAAATACAGAGAACCCGATGTAGCTGAGGCTATGCTCCCAATGCCCAGGGAACGATCCTGCAGGAAGGCAAACTCCCCCGCGACCAGATACAGAAACACTTGTTTTTCTGACCTCCCACACACTTACTCAGTAATGGAAGTGGCTTTAGGGTCTGGACACTTAGCAATGCCTCTATTTTTGCCTACACCGCCATGCAGATATTTTTAGCAAAGCAAATGTATCAAAATGCCACTGTGCAAATTGTCAGCCGTAGATTCATAGATTTCCTTTCCCTGATGCTCTTCGTCATATCCTGTATTATTTTGCTTTGTGGCTATTGTATATGAAAAGCAAACCTCAGGAAGTAATAATGCTGAGAGGGCAGGAGAAGCAAAACAGTGGGTGCCTTGCTTGCATTAAATGGACAGTGGAGTAACTTAGCTGAAAATGTTGGAGGGACATGACATTTAAAAGAACGGGCCCCCTGCCAAATGATTGAAGACAAAATGGTGTGCCACGAAAGTTGGTGGCACGGGGGAGACAGGCACCCTCATTAGCTTGTTTCGATATGGCCTTTGCTCCCAGGGTTCCTGCTGTTTCTTCACGCAGTCATTTACTGGCAGTACTGCACAATTCGCTGGCACTGTATCCACATGGGCAAGATGAAGTCTAGATGTACCCCTGTGGCCTGCAGGAGGTTCATCAGTGAGCACTAAACTCGCCTAAGTAGCGGTGTGCTTTGCCATACGTCAGTTTACCAGCTGACACGTGTTTTTCTTGTGTGAGCTGGAGGCTTAGTTAATTGGGAGGGTCTAAGCAAGAACAACTAAATAGAAACCAGAGCAAAGGGTAAACAAACTATGGCTCTCACTAGGTTGATTTATTATAGCTGGACAGTAAATTAATGAGACTACATGTTAGAGGAATATTACAAAAGGTATTCAACAATTAGCTTGGCATGGAAGCGTTTTGTAGGTCATTAGCACATGATATATTTAACAGACGTTATTAAACAGCGAAAGCCTGCCTATGCCTCCCCTATCTCCCTTTTTGAGCACACCTCCTTTTCACTGAAGCACACTTAACTGTTGTGCACCACTTCAGTGCCCTTGGTCACAACAATCCATGCCATGGAAATAGAGAACATACTCCACTTCATATCGGACATCTTCGTTTCATTTTGCCATGTGGCAAAGTCACTTTGACTGCACCTGCATAGGGAGATTGGGAAACTGTGTGCCAGGAAGAGCCACCCATTCCCTGATGCAACCCCTGAAGGTGATACATGGGGGATGGCACAGAGCTGCCCAGCCCTCATGCCACTAGCAGGAGATAACAAAAACACATATGCCCCCTACATACATCCTCAGGGACACACAAGTCTGGTTAGATATGACACACACACCCTACATTCCCCAGCCAAACACACCACTCACGCAAACCCCCACGTTTTAGGGGAAAAAGAGGGTCCCGTGAATGGGAACTGAAAATTCCGCCCACGCGGACAATGTTGGAGTAGGGGGTGGGAAAAAAGCAGGATGTCTTGCAATGCCGGTCCTCTTGGATTGGTCCATAGGACGGCATTGCGCAAAGAGGAAGGGAAGACTCCCCCCTTTTTAAAAAAAGAAATATGAGGGAAGGACGATGCAATGGTGGCACGTATAGTGGCTCCACCCAAAAAGGAGATTGCAACCGCCATTGCGGACCTTCAGGCTGCAGACCAGATGTGGGTTAGTGGGAGGGTAGAGGTAGAAGAGGTTGGGAGCCACGAAGTGAGGGCAGGAGAAGCGGTGGGACCAGAAGGCCATGAGAGGGAGGCCCAAGTAGAGGGCTGCTTCAGCATGTGTATGCTGCAGCTGTGTGGGTTTGTGGCAGCCCAAAGAAAAGGAGGAGTGGGGACGGTGTAAGGAAGGGGGACCAGAGAATGGGGGAAGGAAGAGCAGATAATAAAAAGGGAAAAAAAGAGATGTACACTTAAAAAAGGGGGCAAAAATAGGGTTGCCAGATTTGAAAGAGATTTGAAAAACGGGTTTCTCGCTGATGAGGGGGACAGGTACATCAGGGTGCCTTGATGGAGGGGGATTAGAGTGAAGTAGGAAGTTGCAGGGCAGGGGAGTAATGAGAATGGAGGGAAGATGGGATTTGGAGGCAAGAGAGGAGATAGCGAAGGGGAAAATACCCAGAGGGGTGCAAGGGAAGTTGAAAGTTTAGGGGGACAGTTGGACAGTGGAAAGAAAAGAGAGGAGTTGAAGAGTAGATGAAGGTATGAGCCCAGGGTGCGGACCGCCTCAGGCGAACCGAAGGAGAAAATGGGGTTGAGAGCGCAGCAGTTGCCACCATGGACTATAATGGATGGGATGACCTGGGAAGAGGCTGTTAGAAGAGGGGGACGTGAAGAAACAATAGAGAAGAAAAAGTGCCAAAGAGCGATTAGCAAAACAAAAGAGGTATGTTATAGATTTCCAGATAGAAAGGATAAAAGGGAGCAATGGAAAATGAATGAGGTTGAAGGAATAAGGGATGATGCAGGAGAGCAGACTAAAGGTTGGGGGAACAGATATGAGGATTGGGAAATGTCAGGGGATGGAGGGGATTGGGGATTGGTTTCCAATAAAAAAAAGATGGTCTAGAAGATTGGCACTGAACCAAGAGAAAATAGACAAGTGGAAGGGACATCTTCACACAGACCGCAGTTGTGCTAAGAGTCCCAGAACAATAGGTATGAAGAGATTTGAAGAGAAAAGAATGGTTAGTAAAATAATGAGGAGAAAGAGGTGAATTGCATTGTCATGGCATGGACAGGGGGTGGGTGAGAGGAGCAAGAAGAAGAGTGAATGGGAAAGGCAGGAGAGGTCGGGGGAGTTTGTGGAATGTTCTCATAAAACAAAAGCGTAAGGAAATTGGTTGGGACTCAGAAGTTGCACTTGCACGTTCTGAATACTCACAAGGCATAGTAGGTTCGTCCTTGCTTCTTCCATTGAATTTGTTTAATCCCAAGTTCCCTCCCAGTTGCCCTGTGGGTGATATGAAACATAATTGACTTACTCTATAACCGCCTAACAAACACAATAAAAAAAGAGAGAAGAGAGGATAGGACTGAAAGGGGGCCTGATGATGAAAGTGGAACAGGTAAGGAGTGGAGGTTTGTCAACAATGGAAAGAAAGAAAGAAAGAAAGAAAGAAAGAAAGAAAGAAAGAAAGAAAGAAAGAAAGAAAGAAAGAAAGAAAGAAAGAAAGAAAGAAAGAAAGATAGTCAGAGATGAGTGTGAAGGAAAAAGAGAAGGAAGGAATTTAAGGACGTAGTGGAGGAGAAGGGAGAGGCAGGTGTGGATAAGAAAAGTAAAAAAGAAGCGAGATTGCCATATATGGGGTTAGCAAAGCCTCCAGGGTTGCACCTTACATTGGCTACAAAAGAACATATTAGGAAAAGGAATTTATTGAGATGCTTGAGTTGCTACACAGAGAAATAAGATGGAAGGAAGGTTCGACGGAAGAATGGGAGTTATCTAGGAGACCTAGAGTACCAATGAACATTGAGAATTGGACATCTGCTTTCCTAATATATGCCAGCATATACTGTGAAAAGATCCCTGAGCGGCGCATGGCACTGTACATTGATGTGCTTAGGAAGGCCCAGATACAGTTTGCAGGATTCGCTTGGCTAACATACGATGCAGAGTTCAGGTCACAGATGGCAGAAGATGAAGGTGAACATTGGGGTGAAATTGATAAAGAGCTATGACTGTAGTGGATGGCTCCCACAAGGCCAGCAGGGGGTACTCACACTGCTAGTGAGCTGCCAGGGCTGTTTGTGCCCTTTCTAGAACAACCCATTCAAAGAAGGATGGCCAGTCAGAGAGGGGGATATGGCGGTGGGTGCATGTTGCAGAGCAGCATGCAAGTACAATCACAAATGCATTAAATTCACTGGGCGGTATCTTCTCACACAATGCAGGGGAAGAGGAAGCAAGGGAGGAGGGGTAAGGGCTTCAGGCATTACAGGGGGTTGTGGGAAAACAGCCATACTTCAGTTAATGTAAACAAATTGAAGGAGTGGATATAATTTTACCCAGATATGGAGGCATCAGAGTTACTAGAAGAGGGATTTGAGAATGGCTTCAGGATACCTTATAGGTTGGGAAAATGGGCAGTGAATTTAAAATCCACAAAAGATAATGCAGTTTTGGTGGCAGACAAGTTGGAGAAAGAAGTGAGGGAAGGCAGAATGGCTTGTCTATTTGACCCCCGTCCATTGTCAAACTTGATTATTTCAGCTATGGACATAGTGCCTTAAAAAGAGAAAGGTGAGTTTCGGATGATTCATCTGCTGTCCTGGCCCGAATGGGAGTCTATTAATGATTACATCAACCCAGTAGACTGTACAGTGACTTATTTTAGTGTTGATGATGATATTGCACTGATTAAAGAATGTGTGGTAACAGCTAATATGGCAAATTGTGATGTGAAGTCAGCATTTTGGCTGTTACCGGTGCACGCAGAGGATTTTCAGCTACTGGGTATTCAATTTGAGGGTTGCATATATACGTGGACAAAGCATTGTACATGGGAGGCGCAGCAGCGTGTGTGTTGTTTGATCACTTCTGTAGAATGGGCATTTGTGAAATGTTTGGGATCAAAGAATATGGCGCATTATCTAGATGACTTCTTGATGGTTGCGGCTGAATGCAAACCTCTATTAAAGGATTTTCAAAGAATGGTAAGGAGTTGAGGATTTCGCTGGCGTCTGAGAAAACTGAAGGTCCAGCAGTGGTGCTGACATTCCTGGGTATTGAATTGAATACAAAGCGAATGGAATCCAGACTACCTTTGGAGAAGATTGGTAAATTGAAAGAAACATTTTACAAGGTGGTGCCTAAAGAAAAGTCTGAGGTGACGACAATACAACAGCTTTTGGCGCAGCTGAGTTTTGCTTGCAGGGTGATAGCTCTGTGAAGGGCATTTTGTAGACGGGTGGCATTATATATTGCAGGTGTAAAAAGGCTGCATTATAGGATTAGGGTGACCGCATGAATGAGACAAGACTTGGAGGTGTTTTTATCAGGATACCATGGTGAGACATTGGAATGTGGAGATATTTTTGGGCGCTGCTGGGGCAAATGGTTTTGCACCTTAATGGGAAGGGAAGTGGTGTTCGATGGTGGTATAGCCGGCAGAATGGTTGGCAGAGAAACATCATAGCATTGCATTTTTGGAGTTTTTTCTAGTCATAGTGGCTTTGGAATTGTGGGGGGGATTTTGAAAGAACAAGTGGTGTTCAGGGTGGATAGTGAAAGTATTGTGACAATGATCAACAGGTAATCTAGCAAAGCTGTGTGGGTACTGAAGTTACTGCGAAGGTTGTTGCTGATTTGCTTGAAACAGAGTGTTATTTTCATAGAAAAGTATACTGCGGGGAACAGTGGTGACAATTCCATAGGCTGGAACCAGTGGCAGACGAGTGGCCGACAGAAGTGCCCCCTGAACTGTGGAGCTTAGTGATCAAGAAGTGATGGAACTGGTGGAAGGGTCTTTTGCGGCATAAAATAGAGCATCATATACGCTGGCTTGGAAAGAGCTTGAGGTCAGCGGTGCCAAAGTGAGATGGGGAGTGGGATGCATTGTGGTCATAGAATGGAGGGATGATGTGGTTGATTTCATAATGATGCTCATTACGAAAAGACGGTGACCAGTGACTATCGCCACTAAGTTGGCTTTTTAGGGGAGTGTTTTGGGGGTTATGAACCCTCAGCAGGTGAATTGGGAAGGAGGATGTTAGAAGTGTGAACCAGTAGGAGGGGAGTGGAGAAGGATACACACATGCCTATTTCGGTGGGATTGCAAATGGGTTTGTTGGGAGTACTGGAGGTGGTGTGTTCTTCTGTTCGGGAAGTTTATTTGTTCAATGCCATGTTTATGGAACTTGTTTGGAGCGTTCAGGCTGAGTTAGTGGGGTTAAAGGTTGGGAGGGTTGATGAAGTGTCATGGACAGAGAAAGCAGTACTATTATGGGTAAAACGGAGCAATATGGATCAGAGGACTGAATGGGTAGCTTTAGAACTGGGCAAGTCTGAGACCAGGGAGTTATGCCAGTGAGGGCTTTGACGTTTTGTGGGAAAAAGAGAACACAGCAGAGTGGGGTTTGGTTTTTTGCCCATGACAATGGAGAAGGGAGTGAAAGGAGGACAGGTTTTAGCAGTGTTGAGAAAAGGGTTGAGATGAGTTGGGGAAGACCCAAAGGAGTTTGGTACGCATTCCTTCCATTTTGGAGCTGCATCGGAATGGGCTGGCTTAGGCTTGGAGGAAAAGGAGGTAAAATTGTTATGTAGGTGGAAGTCGCGTAAATTTAGATTGTGTTTCAGGGATGCAAAAAACTTGTAGTGGACATGGTGGAGGGTGACTGTGTCCTTTTTCGTACATTTAGTGCCAATGATGCTGAACAAAGAGTGGACTGTGGATACTTCACTGTTAAATGGGCCAGAAAACAAGCAGAGACAAGGACCTACGGAAAACAGCCTACAGCGAGGTGGAACTAGTATGGTCCAGGTTCGGGTGCATGAGATGGGATCAGTTGATGCCCATGTTGTTTGAGCTGGGGGACAAAGGATGGGCGGCGGACTTGTTGATCGTTCTTTTGGAGGAGAATGATTTAATACAGCGGACTAGGCTAGAAATAATAAAAATGTGGAAAAAAGAACTGGTTGATTCAGAGATTATGGAATAGCACGGAATTGGTCTGGACACAATTGCCTCCATGAAGAGTCTGGATGAGTGCTTGGAATTATGCACCCGTTGATCAAGCAGGAACATAAATTCACAGATAAGTGTCTGGTTTTTGCAGAGCGACAGGAATAGGAATGCTGCGACATGAAGACATGAAGTATGGGGAGCCAGCATACTTTGGAGAGGACATGATGCACTTGTCATTCTTGGGGGCAGAAAGATATTTGATTAATTTGATGGAAGTGATTGATGGATTGAGAGGAGAGGGGCAGTGTGACACCATCTGGGGAGGGGCACATTAAGTCCCAGGACAGTTTTGAGAGCAGAAAAACACTAGGAAAAGGTTAACAATAGCTGAAGTTGTTTTAAAGAAAACAATAGGAGAACAGAAAGGAATGAAAAATAAATGAAAAAAGAACAAATATGCCTGGTCCTAGAGCAGGCAGGTATGAACAAGAGAAAGAAAGAAGCAGAGAGAATGAGCAAGAAGGTGGGGGATAAGAAGGAAGCTAAGAAGGAAACAAAGAAAAGTACAAGGAAAGGGGAGATGTAAACGATGGGGGAGGGGAAGAGAAATATGATGCCAATGAAGTACGGGATTTTTTGTAAAGAGAAGTTAACATGTTAATTTGTGTAAGCGGGACCTGCCTTGAATAAAAGCATCTTTTCATCAACTCTTTGGTTGTCCAACTCCAGGCCTCGAGGGTAGAAATCCTAACAGGTTTGCAGGATATCCTTCATTAATATTCATGAGGAACAATTTGCATACATTTAGAATCATTGTATGCAAATGTAAGTTATGAATATTAATGAGTGGTATCCTGAAAACATGGCATGGATTAGACCACCCTGCTATAAAGAAATTGAAAAGAGTTTCATTGGCACTCTGAACTGGGTCAACCGGTTAATGCGTTAGGCAGTAGTCCCAGCTCTATGCGTGTCAAAGGAGCAAAGGCTGGCTTCATGTTTCAGAGGGAAACATAGAACAGAGAAAAGGATCAAGCATCCATGGTTGACCATCAATTGTGAACAGCAGCGTTCAATCCCTGACTCAGTTTCAGTTAGAGAAGAGCCAATTCACAGTGAATGTGAGGTGATGCAGCCAACTTTGCCTTGCCTAATGCAAATATGGCAGACCCACTTAGTGGCCACTAGCAATGTGCGGTAGGCAATAGGATGAACAGTGTTGCTGGGTGCTGATTTTAGACAGAGAAAAGCTGTAGAGAAGGTAGACAGAGAACTCAGGGGAAGAGAAAGTTATAAGTAGAGCAAATGAGAGGCTTAGGAGGGGAATGAATAGCAAGAGAAGGACATGGTGGAGAGAAGGGTATTCCACCATTACATCGCAGGCCTAGTTCTTCCAAGCCCATTGCAATTAACACATTTTGCTGCAATGTAGATGGGGGATGTGGGCAGGGGCTCTGGGAGGTCTCCCACTGCATTGATTGGTGGATTGGTGGTGAAACGTGTTCAATATGTATATATATATACATATATACATAAATATAAAACAGGAGAGAGGGGAACTCTCTAGTTTCATGCACAGTTAACCTACCCAGCCACTGGTGTTCTCTTCCTACCGGTTTCTGTGCTCTTCCTTGCTAATCTGATTACTACAGCTACCAGAAGTCCTTGCAGCAGAATCATCATTCATTGTGCATGATAAATACATAGACTTGCTTCTATCTAAATGTCCACTGATGGAGCCTCATGTTAGTAATACACATCAACTGAGAAGAATACTTTAAAAAACAATGGCATTGTCCTTGTCCTTGTACTTAAGTAAGAAATGTTTTCCTGTTCCAAGCAGCTCTTCAGGATTTCTGACCATTCGAAATCAGAAATCAACGTGTTTCTATCAGCAGGTGTGCTTAACATATCCTATAAATTGATTAGAAATATATACATTCAACGTAACCCCTTAACTGCCATGGGTTTCCACCTCCCCGACCCCCCCAGTGCTAAGGCTTTTTTTGGTGATTTCGGTATGTCGCCATTCTAAGCCTTGTAACCTTTTTGTTATATGAGATATCTCGGCTAAATTTGTCCCTTTTTATTCCCACATGTAGGCGGTCGTAACGCTACCAAAGAATCCTAGTTTGCTGCAGGGCGGTGAGAGAAAATAACCAAAAAGGGAGAAAATGTTGTTTTATTCAGATAATGGCAATAAAATGATGTACAAAGAAGCCTGTGTTTTTTTCCTTGTAACTGCTAGGAACAAATGGTTTGCAGTGCTGAATTCCCCATTTCCCAGGCTTTCAGGAACAGGTTGAGTGGAAACCGAAAAAATATATTTTGATATGGTTACCAACCGTTTTGTGAGAGGTAGACGATTTTGGCCTTTTTGCCAATAGGATACGAGTGGACGGAATGGAAGAAAAGGGTAGAAAAGCTGGATGGGAGGAAAGAAAGGCATACATTTCTGAAAAGTAGGCAAAATTTCAAGTTTACGAAGGGGTGATTTGCGCAGGTCAGGCAACAACTTTGATGGGAAAAATGCTATAGTTTGGAGAAAAATCAGGAAAATGACAGAAAAAAAAGGTATGTGGTGGACATGGTTGGCCCAGTAAGGCAATGACTTCTGTGAATTTTGAGAAAAACAATGCTCTGCTACATTCCCCCCGACTCTTTCAGTTTGGAAATCACACATTTTTTGTAATGTTTCACAAAACAAGCAATACCACAAGCCAAAAACGGAGCCATGGTTCACAGGAGTTTTATGCTTACGGCCTAAACCGGCATATATAGCATGTGTAAATAAGGAAAACAAATGTGGTGAGGAAGGGCAAGTATACATTTTTTGAAAGAGCACATTCGGACCTTTTGAAGGGTAGGTGACTTGTGCAGGTTACAAAAGTGTATAGTGCCTAAAGCAGCGACTAAATGTAGGTCACATTTGGGAAATGAAAGGGTTGTGTGAAAAAAAGCAGCAAAAAAGGGGTTGAAACGTTATGAAAACCACGCAAACACAACAAATGTCATACCTTCCTGCGTTCCCACAAGTGTCCCGACGAAAACGGTTCCTCACATGTGTGGGTGCACCTACCTGGGCGCAAAGGGAAAAGCCTAAAACACTGGTAACCCCAAGTATTTTCGACTGAGCAGATTTTCAGGAATGTTGCTCATGAGGACAACCTACTGATTTGGGCCTAGGGTGTCGAAGCCACCAAGGAAAACAGGGAACCCCCTGCATTTCTGAAAATCGGACACCCGTGGGAATCCACAGAGGTCTGACTTGCATAAATCGGGCCACAATTTATAACCCACAACCCCCGGCAAAGTCGGAAATGTGGCGAAAAAAACACAATTTCGCACATTTCACTCTGCTCACCCACCGAAACACACGGCCAACAACACATGGCCTACCTTCCCACGTTACCACTGGTGTCCTGATGAAAATGGTACCTCACATGTGTGGTTGCACCCACCTGGGCGCAAAGGGAAAAGCCTACAACACTGGTAACCCCAAGATTTTCAGGAATTTTGCTCATGTGGACAACCTACAGATTTGGGGCAAGGGTGTCAAAGCCACCAAGGAAAACAGGGAACCCCAGACATTTCCAAAAAGAGGACATTACTGTGCCCATCTGCCTCAGGGTGGGCAAAACGTACTGCCTTGTGCATTGGGGGGACATCTCTCCCCCAACCCAAATGGCTGAGGGGGCATCTCATGTACTCCTTCCTAGGGGCAGAGTTATCTGAATCCATGGGGGTTTCCTCTGAAGAAAATGCTTTTTTTACAGAACAATACTTTTTAAGTGAAATGCACCTTTGCTTCTTGTCTGTGCATACTGCAAAACCTGTAGTGAAGTTGCGATATGTACTGTCTGCATACATACCTCTATGACCACTTAATACATATATGCAGCATAAGTAATAAAGACAATCTTTACTTTGCATATATAGAATTTAAATATTGGAATATCATCTTGCAGCAATCCAACAGCTGTGGTCATTTTTTTTCGTAGAGAATGTGAATTTTGCTTTTACTTTGCTTTGTCTGTTTAACATTAATTGCTTGCTATTTCGCTGTAAAGTATTCTTTTGACCTCTTATTTAATAATGCATTACCTCAGCCAGATAATACCGTACAGCCCCACAGCAGCTACCAATACCCTGGGCAAAAATACAGGGTTGTGGTAGGCTTACTTTTGAAGGGAACTAGTCTTAATGCATAACTGAGCTTTGTATTGTACCTTTCAAAACTACAAAATAAAAGGACTGCTGAAAACAGTGAAGTTTGCAGGGACTATCTATTTCCATGACCAAGATGCAGTCCATTAGAGAGAAGCATAATGGCGGCAGTGCTGGTGGAAAGTGGGTGGACAGATAAGTGTTGGGTAGGTGCTGACGTCAGGGGGGGTGATATTGTGGGGGGCAAGGGGTTAATGCCCAGGGCGCATATTGCAATGCACAAGTATTTAAAACGATAACAGTTTGCCATTTTCTGTGGGCATGGGCTATGCATTTACTAGGCACTACCATACTGGTACTACATTTCATAAGATGACAACAGCTGTAAAATGGTATGATTATTTTTTATTTTTTTATTTTATTTGCCTTTATCTGCCTGGGCATTTGATAATAGTGCCTGACAAATGCTTATCGAATACCTATACACAAGCCAGAACTGTTGGTCTTGCCAATGCTTGTCTTTAACAGAACTGCAATGCAAGAGATCTGTTGCAATGTACTTTCTTCCTGCCCTGTCTGCTTTGCATGAATGTGATGTCATGAGTGTTCTGAGAGTAGAATGTGATGCGAGTATTGCCTGGTGAATGTTCCTTGGATGACAGCTGGAGAGAGGCTGGCTGCGACAGAGGGTGTGTCAGTGGATGTTCCCCAATGTATCTGTGTAACCTGTGGAGCGTACCTATCCCATACTGTGGATCTATGTAAAACAGCAAATCTTTTATTGCGAGGCACAAAACATCAAATTTGTATTTCTTGCATATTTACAACGTTCATAAAGAAAAAGTGGGGGGAGACCCCCTGCAGCCCCATCCACATCCCCCACCTTCAGTAATACCCCAACCTCACACCCCCTCTGTTTCAATGAACTGTGTGTAAATTAGATTTGAGAAATGTGCTCATTTGTGACCCTCAGTATTTGTGTTCAATGTTTTGGTATGATACCCCGTACTGTAACAATAAAGAATGTTTCCTTCTGTTCCTGTGGCTTCTGGTCATCTGTGGGAAAGGCCACTTCAAAACAAGATCCCAGTATGATGCGTTTTGAGCAAGGAGTCTCGGGTGGTGGGTGGGAATAGTAATAGGGATTAGCAATGCCTTGGAAAGTCAATGGGTGGCCAAATGACCAAACACGCATAAGCTGTGTGTCTCTCCTCACATGTCATAGCCCTCTTAACTCTACTATAATGCAATAGTTTTAGGTCATAGTTAGCGTTTACATGCCATCTAAAAGCAAAATTGAAATGATAGCAGTTGAAGGTAGACCAGTGGCTGAATTTAACACAATCTGCTACTGTCAGGCCGCGTTCTTGCCACCTGATTGACTGGTGCTCACATGAGGGCTCATGTCTATTGAATGCCCTCTTGCTTGCGTCTTCAAAGCCACATGTGGCAATTTGGTGTTATTAGAATCCGAAGAAATATATAGGTCTTTATTTGAATCTTTTTTAAAGGTGGAATTGCTTCTGTGTTTTTGATCAAGGCTAGCTCAAGGGCTGGCATATTTCATCAGGCTATTTCATTGATGATGATAATCTGTTATTTATATAGCACGTTCGCCAAAGTGCTTTTCATAGAACATTCACTATATACAATTATTACCCAACTGAAATTGGTACTCATTTAACAAACTTTGGAAGGAGGAAATTGTGACCGTTACACCACACAAAGATCTCAGCATTTAACCCAATCGACTAGCTACCGGCTCAGAATATTCTGTTATTCTAGTAGTAATATATGTTATTGTGACCCTCCTTGGTTTTGGCATATTTGGACAAATAGCTACCTGCCGTTTCATGAAACTTTTGCTGTGAGAATCCCGGCGAGGGGTTATGTAGTGGATTGGAGAGCAAGGCTGGGGCTTTGTGGCATATTCCCGTCGTTCTGTTATGCTCCTCTAAAATAAATGTACCTTGGGCAATCGGCATTAAATTGCAATTGGCGGGCAGGTAGTAGAAATGTTTTGTGTTTGCTTGGTAGCTTTCATGCCCTGTGTTGGTGGTCTTTCCCCTGTGGTAAGAGGTTTAAAACAAGCACTGATTTGTTCTTTATCTGCGCATCAGCTGTGACTTACAGTTGCAGAGGTGGATGTTGCTTGCAGCAGAAGAATTGTAATCTCGAGATTGACCAGTGAAGTTTTCTTTTGGATATTACTACCTTCAGACAAAAACGCTGTCTCTCAATGGAGGCTAAATAAATCGTTTAAGAGCTATGATATGAACTAGGGGAGGCAGGATAGCTCAGGCGAAACGCAACACAGGTTCCAATCCGATCCCGCACTTAGAAACCACTCCTTGTATTAAGCCTGTTATAAATGAACACTTATTATTAATAAATAAACAATTATTATTATTGATGAACAGTGCACCATTCAGTGACTTCCTTGCAAGCATATACGTATTTACAACAAGGCCGACTAGGCCCAGGCCTAGGGTGGCATATTGCCAAAGGAGTGTCATTGTATTGGCGTTTATATTTAAAACATGACAACCAGTAAATTGAAAATAAAGATAATTTTGTTTTTCTGAGTTTGGCTGAGTGTAATTTTGAGCTGTTAGCAGTCACTCCACTCTGACATCTAAAGTCTTTGATGGCCAAACTTGTATATATGCTTGATATTTGCAAAGGCTTTATTGTTAGGGTGACATTTGTTTATATATTTTAAAAAGAAACGTGTATCAAACCCACCATGCTTTAGGTATTTAGTGATTTGGTCATACAACTCTCACAGATATATTTATATATAACAGACATAAAGTGTTTTGGTCATACTAATCTTCCTAAAATGCTCTTTAATGTGCAAGACAGCCAAAACCTAATTTGTTTTATTGGTGCCACTTCACATTATCTTTCGAGCACTTCCTAATCAGTACACACATACGCTATGTTAAGTAATCACTTTTATATTCAAATACATGACATGTATTTTTTAAACCTTTTGCAAAAATGAAGGTTAAAAATGATGCATCCTTTCACAATATTAAACACATGCCTATGCTTAAGTATAGAATTTCCACAGGTGGCACTGAAATGATGTTCGGAAGCAAGCACTCATTTCCCCCCGACCCCACTTTTCAGAGGTCTGTGGCCGCCCAAAAGTTGCAAGCATGAAATAGATCATAGAGAAGTTAGAATGGCGAAGAGTCAATCTGAACGCGCAGGTGCATCGAGAAACCTGTGAAAGGATACCCAAAGCCATAGAAGGTTGACAACAAAAACTGTGTGCCAAAGGTACACAGTATTTCACAGCTGTAAAGGTGTTCCATAAAGAAATCATTCAGCCATTTTTACAGAAGCTGCTCAGTGCTAAGCAGGCACATGGCATCCCTGCTGGGCTTATCATGTTTCTGTGCTGTCATTTTGCTGAACGCTCAGTACTACCAGGAGAACCAACTACAAAGTATGTCGCACAATGCGTAACCGTAATGCTTGTAAGTAATCTTTACATTAATTATATTTAAAATAAAAGGTAAGACGTTTATTGTCAAACCCTACTTCAAACGACAGCCAGACATCTATATCTATACCCACACTTCTCAAAATGTTCCTAAGTATTGTACAGTCAACCAACTCTACAGAGTTAACAAACATTTTAAATTACCTTAAATGCAAGCTGCCAAGACCCATAGCCTAAACCACACCCACAAAGGTAATATTGTGCTGGAACGCCCGACCCATTGCTCAATTTTACTCTTGGAACGTTGGGTATTTTGAACATTTGCACAAACAGCAATGATCTAAACAGTATGTATAATTTTATTTGTTATAAAAGGTGCCTCCATTGTGTAGAAGTTTAATGTCGTATGCAGCGGATGAAACCAGGCTCCCTACATGGGCCTTCATGGTCAGGCACTGGTCGAGAGTGACCGCTAATGATTTGACTTTCTTAAGGGGGTAATCCTAACATCGCCCAATTGGAATCCGTCATAGGCAGAGCCCAGTTTAGATAACGTAAACTGCGAGCCAACAATCAGTAGTTCGGTCTTGGACCTGTTAAGAGCCAAGCCGTTCCCGATCATCCAATTTTCAATACTGGCATAGGCTCTATTCAATTCTACTTCGTTTCAGTCATGCAAGTCCGACAAGGGGAACGACACATTGCGTGTCGTCAGAAAAGTCAGAGAAACAAATTCCTTCCTGCTCCAATAATGCAAAGAAAGGGACCATAACAATATTGTACAAGTAGGGGGAGATGCAAGCCCCCTGCGGAACACTGTATTCAATCAGTACTGCAATGGCTTCGGCTATCTAGGAAAAAATAATCTTATTTCTCTATTGTTGAGAAAAGATGCAACCCAGCGAGTAGCAGCTGGAGAGAAGTTTCCCAGTTCCTCTAGCCTAGAGACCAATAAAGGATGGTCCACCAGGTCGAATGCAGCTGTTAGATCCAAGAGCATAAGCATAGATTGTCCAATTTGCCTATATGCAACCTGATCTAGAATCTTCAAAAGGAATGCCGTTTTAGTAATAGGACTATCATTTAATGGTTCATCCAAAGATAGGCTTGTTTTCTTAGTAGAGGGGTTACCCATGATTTTTAAGATCTGCCAGCACAAGGCCATCGTTCAGTGAAGTATTCACGAATTTACAGATTGCCGCGAGCAAAGTCAGAGGGCAGGTTTTTATGAAAAGGGCCGAACATGGGTCTCCTTTACAACTAGTGGTTTTCAGGTGAGTCACTTCCTCTGCCATTTCCTCCAAAGAAATACGGGAAAAATTCAAATGTGGAATAGAGGAACATCTTTTAAAACACACCTGGTCGGGTCTCGTAGAGAGGCATCTTTCTTTAGTGCTATATCTGCCTTGATGCCCTTCAATTTCTTGACCATAGCATCTTAAATACTCTGGCACCAGTCTGTGTCTTTCAAAGAAGTCTGGTGCCGGAGGGGATGGTGGACTCCTGCTCTTTAAGGATTTTAAAAAGTTCTTTAGCCTCAGATTTCACGTTCACAATCCTATCATTAAAAAAGTTTTTTTTCGCCTCCTGAATCAAAGATTTATATGCTCTAGCGGCGCCTTTGTAGGCCGCCCAGGGGCCTGGGGCAGGGTTGCCTTTCCAGTAATAAAAAAGTTTTAGCATGTTAGATTTTGATTTTTGAAGATCTGGAGAGAACCAGGGTTTGTTTTTTACCTCCGGCCGAGCTTTAGAGATCAAGTCTTTTGACATCCCCACTACAGTACCCGCAGGTGAGAAGTTAATATGGGTACTCAACAATGGTTCAGTTCTGACCTGTGTGAGTAATGTGGAATTTCTGCCGATAATAACAAGAACATTCTCCATCTGTCTTTACTCCACTGAGGTGTTTATGCCCAGGCAGAGTTTACAAATTTCACTTGTGATTTTGTCATATTTTAATGGCCTTCCAGCCCAAGGGATTTGAGGTGCATCGACTGCAGCAGGTAACTTGCCTTATTTCCATTTGGCCCCCTGCTAACACCAGCGGCGTAACCATGAGTAGGGGGTTGAGTTCTTTTTATTCAACATTTTTATAAGATGTGCCTGTACCACTTCAATTCATTTCATATGTAAACTTTACCGTTTGACAAGATGGATGTTGACATTTAGTTATGTTGAATTAATATGACAGACTAGTCTAGGTGCTTCTCATAGAGTGACAGCAGGCAATTTGTTCGAGAAACCAGATATTAGCATTGAAACCAAAATTCCTCATTCCAACCATCTCTCACTTCTTTCCAGTTGGCAGACAGCTTATGTTTTTATCACCTCCTCTAAAAGATTGTTTTCGGACCTAACCGAAAGTAGACAATTAGCCGTAAAAATTACCTATAGTGCACTCAATTGTAGGACACACTGCCTTCTCCAAATATTGGGCAGCAGAGTTCTGAAAACACTCTTAATTAACATAACATAGAAGATGTGAGGCTTGAATCAATAGAGAGGAAGCAATAACTTTCTAATCCTTGCAACCTTAAAAACGTCTTTATAATGTTATGGAGCCACAATTGGGGACAGAATGGGGGTAAAGGGCCATAGTTTGGACAAAACGGACAGTTTGCTGAAGGGGTGGAATCTGGTGAAGGTGCTGAGTCTGGCAGAGGTGGAGTAAAGTTGGGGTGGTGCATGCACTTATTTGGGGCTAGGGCAGCACAAAGCCTTAATACGTCCCTGCTTAGAAGACCAGGCCGACTGGATAACCCACTCACATTGCACACACGTATGGTGGGGGTCTGCAACCTTTTGTCTGACTACGATGATCCCTGACTACGGTGACTGGAGCTGATGGGAGTTATAGGCCAAAACATCTGGAGAGCCAAAGCTTGCAGATCCCTGCGGTATGGGTAGCCTGCATTTAGGCTTATTTAACGTCAAATGGACAAGAGGAAGTCACAGAAGATAGTGTCATGGAATTGAAAATGGGGTGAATGAGCTACTTGAAAGCATAGAGGAGGGTTGTTACACGGAAAAGAATGTTCTTACAGTCCTTTTAAACACGGTTTGCAGCATACAGGCACACTATGGCGAAGTTTGTGTATTAGTCACAATCTAAATCTGAATTTCTGCAGTGACGTTAAGGTGACATGCCAGCGCTTTACAAAACTTTGAAAAATAAGAGGTTGACGATAATAGCTTTCTAGGACTTTGGCCTGTTGTATCGCACACTTTTGAAATGTTTTGGAAATTCTCTCATAATGGTGATTTCTGGAGGAAAAACATCTGCACACCAAGAAACCAGCACAAAGAGCATGTGCGCAAACCAAAGCTGGAATGCACAGCCCTTAACATGGGGTAAAGTAACATAACTCTCTTGGGGTGTATTGCCAAATTTTCAACAATCTTGCTACAAAAATGAGGATGGCAATTATGGGGGTGAAAAAAAGATGTATGATGACGGTCCTCAAGTCTGCTCATGGTAATCCCTCATTTAATAGATAAGAAATGTGCAAACGAAGCCTTTCCACAGCTAGAAAGTGGATGGAGCATGCAATATTGCTTTCTTATGGTAGTATAAAGTCATAAGTAGAGATCTTAAACGCTCGGTTTTCATTTTCGTCTGCATTTTTCTGCTGATTTCCTTTGAATTGCAGTAAATGATAATTGGCGACACTTGACGACCGCCCCTCATGCTGAATTTGGAAAATTGTTTCATTTTCAGAAAACAATTATGCCTTCTCCCTGGCACGCTGCTTGGAATAATCTCTGAAGGTCACGATAATAGTCAATTGTGCTACATTGCAGATATATAATTTTCCCCCTCTATGAAAAATTCCAGTCATAAGATACGTAAAAAGAAAATAGCAAATTTTTGTCATTTTAAAAACATTTGGTTAATGTTCTGAAAACGGTTGTATAAACCTTTAAACCGCCCATCATTTCCTAGCCCGGTAACTGGAAGGTCCCCAACATTTCTATTTTTGCTCGATTTTTCCTTTTGCATGTCTTCCCTGGTTTCCTTTACTGCCCACTCACCCCACTTTGTCTTGCTGGCTTCTGCTTAGCCCCAATGGTTTTTTTTTTCATGCATGTTTGACTGTAGATCCTAAATTACAAGCAGTGGGAAAACCCAGGATAATTCACTTACATATGCAAAAGATTGTCCCTAACAGCTAAAACAATATTTTTGGTTTTCAGTTTTGCTGTGCTTGCAAGAGCGGTCTTGAATTCAGTGATGTTTTACTGAAATAAAATTCTGAAGTATGGTATACATTCGCATTTAAACTTTAAAGCCTAGATGTCCAAGGTTTTGAATTATTATTCCAGAAAAATATTATTTGGGATCAAAACTTTGAAGACCTAATGAAAGACTTGAACAACCAAGCCCACACGCAACTCAAATAATCTCACTATTAAAGGGAGTGTAGACTAGTTGGCTAGATGGCTCTAAGCATTGGCAAGAAAAGGAAAGGAAAATCATGATTGCATAATCCACAGGGTCTGTTAATATTTGGTGTAAGTTACCTACAACTGAAGCTTACTTCCTGCTTGTGTACCCTGGCGCTCAAGGCCATACTCTTTATTAGCACAGGCGTTTGGGTCTTCAGCCATTCCTTTTGACTGGGTGCAGCCTTTCCTAATGGCAATGCTCCCCTTGTCCAGGAGCACCTGTTATGTCAGCTGGCCTCTTCTCACTGACTTTGGCTTGTTGCCCACTTGACTCCTTCTCCTGACAAGGCACACTACGCCACCTCTGCATGCCCGCCAGTGCTTCTGGTTCCTCTCGCCCTGTGGCTGAAACCAAACCTGTGCCTTCCCTTGACATTCTGAGCCTGAGTTTCATGCCCCAGAACCCTACTGCCTCCTGGCAGTACCTGCTGGTGTCCTGCCACATATTCAGTGGTGCCAGCAGTCTGATAAGTGGCAGCAATTTTACAAGCAGGAGCTTTGGCCAGCTCCGACCCCCCAGTTAGCACTTTTGATGATTCGTCTCTATGCAGTAATGTTGACGGGGTACTAATAGCGATAACAGATCAAACGGTATTTGTTTCACAGATGTGCTAGGCAAGGCTATCATGGTCTATGTTCATGCAATGTAATGCAAGTAGTTCTGTATAGCGCCCTTCGGCCACTATTGGTGGTCTCTCTGTGCTTAATGCTACATAGTGTTGTCACTTGCAGATTTATACTAGTCTGACCGTTTGCCATTTCTTTTCTAAACTGTAACTGGTAGATTATCATGCGGTCCATTATGCTGATACTGCAATGTCTTGTTGCACTGTAAGACATTGGGCTGGCTTTGCTATGATATGCAGCGCTATGCTAAACTCTGCTCTGCTTTTGCATGCTAGCATACATAAGCCCATTCTACCATACTAATATACCACAGTGATACTTCCAGATCCCACTGACATTTGGCTCTCTGCATAAAGTCATCACCTCATAACTCAACATTTGTCACAGGTGGCCCCAAGAACATGCCAAATCTTGAAGACAGTTCAAGGGTCTTTATTCGAAGAATTGTAAAGAGGCTTGCTAAGCGATGTCCCTCTATCCCTTGAAGTGCAGGAAGATGTGCCCGGCTAGTCGACTGCAAGGTGTACACACGAGCGTGGAGACACGAGAGAACCCAGGAGGTAGCGTGTGAGGCAGATAAGCGGCATGGAGATAGAGGGAGGTGGCATCTGGACCAGAGACTCATTCCCGCAGGCAAGCGAGATGCCGAAGCGGGACGGGAGGCAAAGAAGCTTTGCACTGGCAAGGGAAGCTAGAGCAATACGCAGTCTGCTACCAGCCACAGAGACGCGCCGCCCAAGCTTGAGCGAGATAGCAGAAGCTGCAGGATCGGAGAAGCCAAGGAACCCATGCTAAAGCCGGTGAGCCCACAGCAAAAGGATCGGGGACCCGGGAGGGAGCTGGAAAAGACATTCCTGGTGCCTAACTGGAACGGGGGCAAATTCCCTACGGCTTACATCACTAAGTTTCATAGATCCTGTATTTTGTGAGATACAAATACACCAGTATAAAGAGGAACTTGGGGGTGGGGGGAGCATATGCCCGTTGATCTAGAAAGTGAATGTAAATAGAAGAGAACCTGCGAGGAGAGGATACCATGTGTTTTGCGAGTCTGGGACCTGCACCCAAATGGTATCAAGGAACTACAGGAGAGAGCCTGGCAGGAGAGTACAACAGGTGTTTTGTGAGTCAGAGAATCCCAAGGAAGATTCATGTACTTGGGATTTTGAATTGAATTGAATGTGGAAAAGACCTGTGGAAGGGAGTCATTTTCCCGGGAGTGAATTGTGACATCTAGAGGAGGGGGTTATCCTATTGGACTACAAAGAACTTGGTTATACTTTTGAACTTTTGTTGTGGTGGAGAGAAACCTGGGGATGGGAGACATTCCCTGGAACTTTGAACCATGTCCATTTGGAACTTTTGTTGCATGTATACCTTTTTGTTGAACTTGAACATTTGCACACTTTTCAAGCCAAAGAAAATACCCTTAACACCTTAGAGTTCCTTTTAGAATGAGAGGGCTAGGATAGGATTTCAGACAAAGGACAGGCCCTTGGTTTTGGTTGAGGTAGGGAATACCTCCCAGCTTAGGTACAGCGAGGCATTTCTAACCTCTTTAATAAAAGTTTATAACAATTACCATGTGTCCTCTGTCTCATTCCTGGTTCTTCACATTACCCTGATGCTTTTCTTTTCAGCAGACTAAGGCCTGTTTTTTCCAGGCGGGGAGGCAATACGTCACATAAACCTATCTGTTACTTTGAAACTACTATGGTGGATACATTGTGGATAGACTCTTAGAATTCCTTTTTTGATTTTAAATGGGGCATTTCATTGTAAACTCACTGTTTGCCCCAATTCCTTAAGTATCTCTCATACCTGTGACAACAGGGTGAACAGAAGGCTCTCACACTTGCTTAATAAAATGTTTTCTTTGAAAAGACCCAAGTCTAACAAAAAAGAGGGTTTAAAGAATGATGCAAAGTATTAAAACATGGTTCTAGGTCATCTGGTCGAAAACCAAATGATCGAATGCCATTTGATCGACAGTCAACTGGTCGAAAAAATGGTCGATTATTTATTTATTTTTTTATAGGAGGGGTTCCCCCCCAAACCCCTTTTTCTTTATTATTATTTTTTTTAACCAAACAAAACTAAAAAAAATATATAAATAAATAAATTTAATGGTCATTCGATCTTTTCTTTTCGACCATTTGACCGGACAGCTTCAAACATAAGTGACTTAAAAGTCCATCCATGTGTCCATAATACAAATTTACTGAGGTGGGGAAAGTTCTAAAAACCCTAAATTGAACTCAACTGTCACAACTAATCCTCAACTTTAAAGATTTCCTGAATCAAAAGTACCAAAAAAGTGATTTGTCACAATAGCCAAATCAAATGGTGCAAGGAGGAAAATAGATGTAAAGTCCTTTCCCTTAGGTTAAAAGTGTTGGGGGTAAAATATTGAACCTGAAGTCTTCTCCTAAATTAACAAAGTTCTGTAATTCAAAGAGGTCTTCTGTTAGGGTTTCATCGAGTAGACAACCAACAGGGCCGCTTATGCAAAGAACTCAAACTGGGACTTGTATTTGCCTTCCAGGTGCAGGGCCTCTTGGGCGAGGGATCAGCTGCATCCTGTGCTTTGGTTCTTTCTGAATTCTCTGGGTGATCCATCCCTCTCTCTTGCTTGGTTGTTTTTATGTTGCCCCAACCTACTGTAGGGTTATGTTTTTATTCTTTCTTCCCAAGCCTTTAGCTTCTGCCCTTCTTCCGCTTCCATGAGTCTTTTGTGCCCAAACGCCTGTTGGGATCCATTCTCCTTCTTTTTCTAATTGACCTTAGTCCTGTCTTCTGCCATGGGTTCTTGTCAGTCTCTGTGGCTTCTGTCCATTACCCCCCTCCGTAGGGTATTCTCACTTCTTACTTAATTGCCCTTTTTGCTTGGATTTTCTCTTTCCTTTTGCGTTGTCCCGCTCCTGTTCAGGGGACTTGGCCTTGATCCTTTTTCCTTCAGGAGTCTTATTTACCTTATTTTTCTTTCTTTGCCCATCACGTCTTCAAGGTACCTGGATTATTGCCCCACTCCTCTTCATGAGATCTTTGCTTTTGCCCCTCTTCTCTCTATAGGGGTCTTGGTTTGCCCATCTTCTCTTCAGGGGTCCTTCTGTCCTGGTCTCTCTACCAGGATCTTAGCAAGGTTTTGCCTTAGCCTCTCCCGAAGCCGGTCAGCTCTTGCACCTTTTTGGCTAAGGTGGTCCTGTATGGGTATTCTTCTTCTTCCACTTGGGCCAGTCACTTTCCTCCAGGATCTTCAGGCATCTTCCAGACAGGCAGTGCTCTAGGGTAGTCCATACTTCTTGACCCAGGCAGCAACTTCTCCTCCTTCAGGATACAGCTCATGCACCAGCATCTGGAAAGAAGTACAGGGAACGATAAGGGCAGAGTGAGCTGCCTCTACTTTTGTAGCCAGGCTCCGCATCCTGTCAGTCGCTGATTGGTGGAAAAGCCCCGCTTGCAGGATTCTATGGCAGGGTGTTTGCACTGCGGTTCTCCTATGTTAGGCTCTCTTTCTATTGGCCAGTTTATACTTCTGTTGGTTCAATTAAGGTTTCACTTTTCCTTATTTTTTTTTATTCTTGTTTTATCAGAGGCAACTTTTAAATATGATTTGTCCTGTCCTTGGTTTTCGGATTTTTTATTTTATTAATTCAAGTAGCCCTTACATTTCCACACGTTCTTCTGTGAGGATTTGAACCAGGGTCCTCCAATAGGCTTTATGGTGCTGCAAACATCCTAGACTTGTGCTGACGCTGCTGAATAAAAATGCTAGGGCTTTTCCTTCGAGGCCCTGCAGCACCTCTCTACCAGCATCTCTCCTCTTCCATTCTGCAGTGCACAGCCTGCTGATGTCCAGCTTCCAGCGCTACAACACGGGCATGCTGTGGGGTAGACATAAATCTGTTCCTCCACACAGGAGGACCACCACTGCAGCAGCCAGACAGCAGCCGGGCTGAGGCCAGGCCAGGGGCCCAGAGCACACAGGCAGCCAGCCCAGCAGCCGGCCAGCCCGACCCCACACAGCCACCCATAGGTGCCACAGCCTGGCAGCAGAGACTTGTCTGGCTGCACCGAGAGGGAAGCAAGGCGAGGAAACTGCTGGCTGTCGTGCTGCTGCCGCTTCTTGTTATCTGGCTCATCGGCATCATCCTTCTCTATTTCCCCACCAAGGACATCCCGGACACCCCTGAGTTCAAGGTAGGCGCTACCCCTTTCTTCACGCATTGTGTGGAGGCGAGCAGGGCATCGAGGGTTCCTTTCGAGGGGATTGGGTCCTCCGACGTATTCCATATCTATGACATGTAATCACCACAGCTGTGCTGCTTCGGAAACTTTTTTTGGCGTCTGCGTCCTGCGTCGATGACGTCGATGCGCCGTCGTCGAGGACCTCCTCCGACGTCATCTGATGTGATAAGTAGGACGCACGACGCCCGTAGCCTCAGTTCCGTTTTTTCCGCGAACGTGTTGCTTCGTGAATCTCGGTTAACGCCTCGACTCTTTGGAGTTCTGTTCTTCTCGGTTCTTCGAACCTGTTCGTTTTGTGAAAATCCTTCGTGTGAAGATGTCTTCTACTTCGTCTTCGACCCCGCGTCCGGGTTTCAAGAAGTGCGGGGAGTGTGGGTCCAAGATGTCGGTGACGGACTCGCACAACGCCTGCCTCTGGTGCCTCGGGGAGGCCCATGACACGGATGACTGTATCGACTGCCAGTCACTCACGTCCAAAGCCTTACACGAACGTAAGAAGAAGTTGTCTGTAGATCGGGTGTCCAAGCCCCGGAAGTCGAAGTCTGCGGGGCTTTCGACGGATGATTCGAGGGGTGACTCTCCGCGTCATCGTCGGAAGTCTCGTGGGTTTCCTTCTATGAGTCGGTCTCGCCACTCCTCAGCCTCTTCAAGGCATTCTCGGAAGCGCCGACACCGATCGTCTTCCAGGTCCTCTTCGGAGGACTCTGCCTGGCACGTCGCTTACCCCACCAGCCGTGCGACACCGGAGGAATGGGCTTCCTTCGGGAAGAAAATGCTGGCGGTTCTTGAGTCGCAGGGTACTAAGCCGTCCGCGCCCCCGAGTGGGGTCGGTCGTGAGAGGTCGAGAGACACCGCTCGCAAGAGTGGTCGGCACAAGTCACGGGAGAGGTCCCGTTCGGACAAGGAGACTCGTTCTCGACCTACCCGTTCCAGGTCCCGGTCCTCGACGCGTTCGAGACCGTGTGCACCTGTGAGGTCTTCGAGGAAGACATCGACGTCTGAGACATCGACGGCGTCGACAGGCTTTCTCGAGGCTCCGGCTCCGAGGAAGTCGTCGAAGCCGTCGACGCTCAGGTCGTCGAGGGACACGCTCGGGGCTCCGGCCTCTCGACGCTGATGCCTGTTCTCTCGACGTCGGCGCCGATTCGCTCGACGCCTTTCGTGTCGGAGGTACCCCGTGGCACAGGGGAACCCCCTAGGAAGGCTCTGGTTAAGAGCAAGCACTCTCGGGTGTCTTCTTTTCGCCACCTGGAATATATTTCAGAGGCGGATGAGGATTCTGATGGCCTGGTTCCTAGTCAGGTTCCAGATGAAATTGTCTCGGGCCATAGTCAGTTTGACGATTTGAGGCAGTCACTGCATGATGCCAGTGGACTGGACACCTCTCCGGAGGTGGAGTTTTGTAGGCCTGAGCCTGGCTCTCATGCCGATTCCTCGTACCGGCGCCTTATGGCTAGGGTTTCTGAGTACTTGGGATGGTCTGCTCCCCCAGGGGAGTTTGTGCAGGATGATCTGACGGACATCCTTGATGTTGGTCCCCCAACTGACCCGGTACTGCCGTTCCATATGGCTTTACAGAGAAGGGTGGCGGCGGCGGCTTGGACTGCTCCGGAGAGTCTCCCGGCGGTGGGCAGATCCTTGTCGCGAAAATACCGTCCAGCCAGTAGCGACCCCTGCTACTTGACCAGGCACCCCACTCCGGAGAGTTTGGCGGTGCAGGCGGCCACGGCCCCGGCAAAGCAGGCGTCGTACCCTACCATCCCTCCTGATAGGGACGACAAACGTTTTGATGGCTGGGCGAAGAAAGTGTTTTCTTCTGGTGGTATGGTGCTTCAGGCGGCCAACTACATTTGTGCCTTGTCTCGTTTCACACACACTCTGTGGAACTGTGTTGCGTTAGCGGCTGAACATATTCCCGAAGGGGGCGAACGGGATGGTTTCCTTGCTATGGTCCAGGATGGTAAGGATGCCATGTGTGAGTCCGTTCAGTCGGGTTTGGACTTAGCTGAATGCGTCAGTAGGTCCATGGCGGCGAGCACCGTGATACGCAGGTTTGCGTGGTTGCGGAAGTCGGGGTTTGCTCCTGATGTGCAGTCCCGGCTCCTCAACATGCCCTTTGACGGTGAACACCTTTTTGGCAGCAAGGCTGACGAGAGCCTTGAGAGGTTGCAGACCTCAAAAGCTGCAGCAAATTCGTTGGGCGCTGCAGTTCGCCAACCTCCGCCTTTTCGTCCTAGGGGACAGCAGTGGAGGGGTGGTTCCTTTCGCTATTACTCGTCCAGTAAAGCGAGAGGAGCTGGCAGTCAAAGAGGCCAACGCAGGGGTACCAGAGGTGGACGACAGGGTACCCGTGGTGCCAAGGCCGCTCGGGCAGTTGCCTCTTTGCCCTCAGGTAACGCCGCAGCCGCTCCCACTCAGTCATGAGGCCATGTCCCATGGTTCGCCGGTTGGGGGAAGGCTGGCGCAGCATCTTGTAGAGTGGCAAGCCATTACTTCAGATGTGTGGGTTCTGGAGATCATAACCCACGGCTACTGTCTTCCCTTTCGGCACAGGCCTCGCGACAATCCACCGGGGAACCTCTCTTTGCAGAGTCCGGATCCGCTCCTTGCGCAGGAAATTCAAGCCCTGCTGGAGAAAGGCGCCATAGAACTGGTGCCTGTAGCGGAGAGGAACAAGGGATGGTATTCCCCTTATTTTTTGATTTCAAAGAAAGACGGGGGATTGAGACCCATCATGGACTTGCGCGGTTTGAACAAACTCCTCAGGAAGGACAAGTTCAAAATGGTTACTCTCTCTCAAGTCCTCCAGGCCCTTCAGCTTCAGGACTGGTTGGTGTCACTCGACCTCAAGGATGCTTACTTCCATGTGCCGATCCATCCCAAGCACAAGAAGTACCTGAGGTTCGCGGTTGGCGACTCGCACTTTCAGTTTCGGGTCCTGCCGTTCGGATTGACCTCCGCCCCGAGGGTTTTCACCAAGCTCATGGTGGTGGTGGCAGCGCATCTCAGGCAAGGGGGGATTCACGTCTACCCCTACCTGGACGATTGGTTGATCAGGGGGAGCACTCCCAAGCAAGTCCTGGATCATCTGTCCGTCGCCTGCCACTCCCTTCACAGGCTGGGCTTCTCCCTCAATTTAAAGAAGTCCCATTTGACGCCAACACAGCGGCTCCAGTACATCGGAGCAGTGCTCGACACTTCCCTGGGGCAGTGTTTTCCTCCCCAGGTGAGGGCTCTTCACATTCAGCAGATGGTGCACAAGTTTCAGCATGCCCAGACGCTCCCAGCGTTCGAGTTCTTGAGGTTGCTCGGCCTCATGGCATCCTGCATTCTTCTGGTGCCAGAGGCTCGCCTGCGGATGAGATCTTTGCAGTGGGCACTCAAGACGCAATGGTCGCAGTCCTCCGGCAGGATGTCGGACCCGGTTCAGGTGCCCCCCTCGGTCGCCCGGGACCTTCTGTGGTGGGCCGTCGAAAGCAACTTGATGAAGGGGGCTCCATTTTGGCTTCCCTGGCCGGAGGTGACGATCGTGACGGATGCATCCCTCACGGGATGGGGAGCTCATGCCAACGGGCTGACAGTCAGCGGTCGTTGGTCTCCGTCGGAGTCCAGACTCCATATCAATCTGTTGGAGCTGAGGGCCGTCAGGCTAGCCCTGAAGGCTTTTCTGCCGACTGTGCGAGGAAAGAGTGTCCTGATCCTGACGGACAACACAGTGGCCATGCACTACCTCAACAAAAAGGGGGGGGCAGGGTCACTTCCTCTGTGCAGGGAGGCGACGCAGCTCGAGTTCTGGGCCATCCAGCAGGAAGTTTCGATCTCGCCAGTTCATCTGGCCGGAGACGAAAACGTGACGGCGGATGCTCTGAGCAGGCAGCGCGTGATCTCTCACGAGTGGGAGTTGGCTCAGGAGATTCTCCTGGAGATCTTCCCCCTTTGGGGGACCCCTCAAGTGGATCTCTTCGCCTCCAGTGTCAACCGGAAGTGCGAAAGGTTTTGCTCGCGGGAATTTCCTCCAAAAGGAGCCTTAGGAGACGCGTTTGTGGTGGAGTGGTCATTCCCGCTGCTGTACGCGTTTCCTCCAGTCCCCGTCATCCCGCAAGTGCTGCGGAGGTTACGGATGTTCGCTTCCCCGATGATCCTCATTGCTCCGGCGTGGGCTCGGAGGACGTGGTACCCGGACCTTCTCGACTTGTCCATCTGCCCTCCACGTCGTCTTCCCTACCGAGACGATCTGCTCTCACGGGAGGGGGGTCAGGTTCTCCATCCAGAGGTCAGATCCCTCAACCTTCACGCTTGGCTTCTGAAAGGTTGAGGTATAAGGATTGGGACCTCCCTAAAGCCGTGATGGAGGTGCTGCTTTCGGCCCGAAGGCCAGCAACAAAGTCTCTGTACCGTTGCCGTTGGCGTAAGTTCTGCGACTGGTGCAGAGTTCAGAATGTGGATCCTTTTGCATGTGACATCCCCATGGTTCTGTCCTTTTTACTTTCTTTGGCCCACAGGGGCTTGCAAGTGGGTACCATTAAAGGTTACCTGGCGGCGCTGTCCATCTTTAAGCGCTCGTCTGAAGAGTGTTCTTACTTTAAAATCCCTTTAATTTCACAGTTTCTGAAAGGGCTCACTAATGTGTTCCCTCCGTCACCTTTCCTGGTGCCCGGTTGGGATTTAAACCTTGTTCTTAAGTTTCTTATGGGTGCTCCGTTTGAGCCTTTACATTCTTGCCCTTTGAGGCTGTTAACTCTGAAAACTGTGTTTTTAGTTGCGGTTACTTCCGCTCGCAGAGTGAGTGAGTTACAGGCACTTTCAGTTAAGCCACCCTTCACTGTATTTCACAAGAACAGGGTTGTCCTTAGAGTTCGTCCTTCTTTTCTTCCGAAGGTAGTGACGGAATTTCATTTGGCCCAGAAGGTTGTTCTTCCGGCATTCTATCCTCCTCCGCATCCTGGTAAGGAAGAGGAGAGGCTCCATAGGCTTGATCCTAGGAGAGCTTTAAGCTTTTATGTTTCATGCATGTCCCGGGTCAGAGTGGACGATCAACTCTTTATTGGTTACGCTGGAAAGCGTTTGTGACGAAACAGACTTTGTCTCGCTGGATTATTTTAGCCATCTCGGAGTGTTACCGCTTGGCGGGTAAGGACCCACCGTCTGGCTTGCGGGCGCATTCTACCATGGGTGTGGCTGAATCTACTGCCCTGCAGAGGGTTGTTCCTATTCGCAACATCTGTGATGCAGCCCCCTGGGCTTCAGTACATACATTTGTACGTCACTATTCCCTCGATTCCATCCGAGGACAGGATCTGGCCTTTGGCAAGGCGGTCCTTTGCTCTGCTATTTGATTGGCTATAATAAATTTTGATTCTAAATTCTTTCCCTCCTCCTTGCTCTGGTACTGCTTTGGGAGTCTGTCATAGATATGGAATACGTCGGAGGACCCAATCCCCTCGAAGAACAAGTTACTTTCTTACCTGGTAACGTTCTTTCGATGGGATGGTCCGACGACGTATTCCATATCGCTCCCGCCCTGCCTTCCCCGCTGCAGAATTTCTTTTGCGGTTGCAGCTTACGTTCCGCAAGGCTTTGTGTCTGACTGGCAGTTGACTAATGTCACACGTTCTGGGGGAAAAAACTACAACTAAGGCTACGGGCGTCGTGCGTCCTACTTATCACATCGGATGACGTCGGAGGAGGTCCTCGACGACGGCGCATCGACGTCATCGACGCAGGACGCAGACGCCGAAAAAAGTTTCCGAAGCAGCACAGCTGTGGTGATTACATGTCATAGATATGGAATACGTCGTCGGACCATCCCATCGAAAGAACGTTACCAGGTAAGAAAGTAACTTGTTCTTCTCATGGTGAGTGCCTCCTGTAGCTTGGGTTGCTTTTTATATATACACACACACACACACACACACACATGCCAACACAGGAGTCGAACACATGCATGCGTCCGGGAGTGCTGGGATAAAGCTTGTTGTTGATAAAAGTTGGTTCAAATTTACTATAAGTGTGTTCCCCTTAGCGCTTGAAATGTGTCGGAGAGAGCTTGCCTGCAGAGAGCTAACGCTGGGATGGGACAGGTGGGAGTGGCTTCATAGGGCCTTTCATAGCACCTGGACAGTATGAAAGAGATCTCTTTAAGGAGATCTCACGCAGTCCTGGGACAGGTGGGCATGGCTTCATATAGTCTTGCATAGCGCCCGGACAGTTCCAAAGAGATCCCCTTGCAGAGATCTTACGCTATCCTGGGCCAGGTGGGAGGGGCTTCATAGAGCCTTTCATAGCGCCTGGACAGTATCATATGATATGATCATTTATTTATATAGCGCCTATACACAATGTGTTTCAAAGCGCTTCAAGGCAAGGGAGGGAACATGAACAGTAAGGATGTGAAATTAACCATCATACTCAGCCTGACAACATTTCAGATAGTGCAAGAGCTAAGACATAGATAAGGAAGGGAGGGGGAGAGTGGGAAGGAAATGGAAACAGATAGGCGACTACCATATTAGGCCTGATGACATTTCTGGTAGAGCCAGAGAAAACAAAAGGTGAGGCAGAGGGGTTCAGAGAGGGAGGGGAGGAACCAATGAAGCGACTATCATACTAGACCTGACAACATTTCAGATAGTGCTGTAGGGGGGAAGAGGGGGAAGCAAGTAAGGGGAGGGGATAGGGAGGAGGAGAAAGATGAGGTTGCTATCATACTAGGTCCAGGGACAATTCTGATAGAGTAAGTGCATACAAGAAAGTAAGGGGAGGAGGGGAGGAGATCGGAAAAGGGAGAGGAGGAGAGAACAAGAGAGTAAGCAGTCAAAAAGAGTGGAGAAGCTAGAGGGGTAGCGAATACAATTGCAGAAGTCAGTAATAACACATCATTTTGCAAGCCAGGATACAGGATGAAGATGGGAGTAGCATGATTCAGGGCCACCATGAGGAAGGGTGACACACTGTGAATCAATGAAGTCCATAAAGGCAAATCCAGAATTAGCCACAAGACAGTGATGGTGAAACCAGAATGTATCAGGACAGACTCCTGCAGAAGTAGGCTGGAGAGGGGGGGGGGGACAGGGTAGAAGAATCGAGCAAAACAGGCAACACGTGTGTGCGAGAAGGGGGTGCACAAGGGAACATCACAGGGGGACTAGAGGGGTGGGGCTGGTCTGTGGGGACAGAAGGATTAAACACGTATTGGTGCATGCTTACCTGCTGTCTGAGCTGGGGTTTGGGCCCTGGATACTCCTGGTCTGAACAGGTCGAAACAGGAATTGCACTTTTCTTTGTCTGCCCTTCGCTTCGGACGCCCGCGCGAGAGACACCCTTGATCTAAGAACTAAGAGCTGGAAGGAAGAGGCAGGGCTAAGAAGGTAAGCGGGGCTTAGGCCAGGTGATCAAGATCCACTTGCACCTGCTCCCCACCTGCAAAGGAAAAGAGGCTTGAGGGCTCTTTAAGTAGGGAAAAAGAGCAGCAACCAGGAAGGCACCAGGTAGGCGGGACTTGCTAAGTGGGGAAAAGGTGCGGCAACCAGGAAGGCAGGGCTTAGGCCAGGTGTCCAAGATCCACTTCACCTGCCCCCCACCTGCAAAGGAAAAGAGGCTCGAGGGCTCCTTAAGTAGGGAAAGATTTTTTTGGGAAAGAATGATCGCGGGCCATGAAACAAAATTGACCCTAAACATTTTAAGGGTTTTGCAATTGACAGGTTTTATATCGTCAGAATACTGTTAATTGATTGTTGAAGTAAGGGGGAAAACTGTTTTATAGGAAAATTAGATATTGATGTGATGAATTCAATTTTAATATGTTAAATTCATAAGATTGTGATGAATTAGTTTTAAATGTTATCTAGATATAACTTATAATGTGATGTTTGTATGTACCTTTTTTTTTTTTCTTATTTTCTTTATGAATTTGAATGTGTAAAAAAACCCAAATGTGGTTATATCACAATAAAAACAAAAAAAAAAGGAGCAGCAACCAGGAAGGCACCATGTGGGAGGGACTTGGTAAGTGGGGAAAATGAGCGGCAACCAGGAAGGCACCAGGTTGGCGGGGCTTGCTAAGTGGGGAAAAGGAGCGACAACCAGGAAGGCACCAGGTGGGCGGGGCTTGCTAAGTGGGGAAAAGGAGCGACAACCAGGAAGGCACCAGGTGGGCGGGGCTTGGTAAGTGGGGAAAATGAGCGGCAACCAGGAAGGCACCAGGTTGGCGGGGCTTAGGCCAGGTGACCACGATCCACTTGCACCTGCTATCGATCAGCAAAGGAAAAGAGGCTGGAGGGCTCCTTGAGTAGGGATAAAGAGCGGCAAACCTGTGAGGCTATCGGGGAAGGTTAAGAAAGAAACAGTGGCAAGCTCCAAGTGCAGTTTGGTGCCCACATTACATAAGAGGTGCTGGGAACGACGGTTTAACGTGGGTCAGCTAACAGTGGACCGGTAGAGCAATACATTTCACCCGAATGAAGAAGCTGGGTAAGCAAGTTGGTTTTTCCATGGCGAAACAGACCCCAAATGAGGCACAACTAACTTCAAAGACCCTGCAGTTTCAGCAGACACGCACAATACCAATTAGAGGTGCCGTTGTGTTGCTTCCCCGCTTTCTCAAATACTAGTGATCGATAAGCAACAACCATCCAGAGGTGTAGGTAGTAGTGCTCTCAGGTAGCGTCGGTGCAGGTTCTGGTGCAATCCAGAGGTGTAGGTAGTAGTGCTCTCAGGTAGCGTCGGCGGAGGTTCTGGTGCAATCCAGAGGTGTAGGTAGTAGTGCTCTCAGGTAGCGTCGGCGCAGGTTCTGGTGCAATCCAGAGGTGTAGGTAGTAGTGCTCTCAGGTAGCGTCGGTGCAGGTTCTGGTGCAATCCAGAGGTGTAGGTAGTAGTGCTCTCAGGTAGCGTCGGTGCAGGTTCTGGTGCAATCCAGAGGTGTAGGTAGAAGTGCTCTCAGGTACCACAGGTGCTGTGTGTGGTGCAATCCATAGGTGTAGTTAGTAGTGCTCTCTTCAGAAGTTATAAGAGGCTGTCCTGTGGCGCCAAATTTCGGTTTCCCTCAGGCCTGGAGGCTTTAGAACTGCTGGGCTGGCAAAACCGCCAAAACAGGTTCATGGGACATTTGTTATTTACGTAACCAAACTTCTTGAAGGCCACTGCTGTGCCGAACATGTGATGGTAGCAGCAAAATGGTGCGACATGGTATGGGCATATAATAGCAGTGTGCCTGGCAAATGCTTAATACTTATACATAAGCCAAAACTGTTGGCTTTCCCAGTGCCTGTTTTTTAACAGGACTTCAGTGAAGGACACACATAGGTGCTGAAGGCAGACCTGTCTAAGACATTTGTTATTACACCATTAGCAGGTTTACAGCTCCAGTTAAATCCTTAACTCTTGAAGGCTGCTCTGAGAAAACACTGCAAAGTTTGATGGTAAGGCTTGATTAAAGCAAGCTGAAAGAATTCCCATGAAGAGGCGTTTTGGACGGGGAGGGGCCTCTGATCTGTATACCCTGTCACAGAACTGTATGCAAAGTTATGTTATTTTGTGAGTTATATTGTAATGTAACGACACATGAACCCTCCATAAGTGGCATTTTCTGTAAAATCATGAATTGACGCGACTCACGGTTGATGGTTTGAAGGCCACTTTTTTTGATGCAGGGTTTGGGCCACTTTTTTGAGGCAAGGGGCGGGCCACTTTTTTTTGGGTGTCCGGGCCTATTTATTGTCCCAGTCCGACCCTGCCCAGAACATGGAGTACACACTCGGCAATAAGAAATGAAGGACATGAAGTGTGTAGTCATTTGTTGAGTCTTTTGCAAATGTGTGGTGGTGAAGTATTATTGTGTTAAGTGTCATTTCTATGGACATTTTTTGGCTCGATTTATTTTAGCTTTGATGGTGCTGAAGTATACCAGGGGATATTGTGCCATGTGGTTGTACATTTTACTGGTCATTTTCTCTAAATCGTGTGATTTTATTTATTTTGTATTTAATTTTAATCTGTGTTCAATGTGTGCACACATTCTTTACACTGCTTATACAAAAACACGTGTGTCACAGTGCAAGTAAACTGTCACCAGTTAAAATAGTTTTCTGCACGTCTTAAGCAAAGTAACACAGAAATGCCATTTCATTAGAGTCTTCATTTGCGTGAATCTTTGCAATGGATGTAATCCAGTCCCCCATCTGTTAACCTGTGCCGAGTTAGGTGTCATGGGCGGCTTCACATTTCGATTGCATATGAATGCTCAGCCTTAAAGGAAGCGTGACGTCTTTGCATTTAGTCTCTGACAAGAGCTCAGGAAGGATGTAACAACTGCGTTAGATAATAAAAAAACTCTATACAAATGTGTAGGATGTCTACACGACATGAGACTAGGAAGGGCGCTGCGTGCGTAGGCGATGGGCCCAGGTGTCTGCAGGGCCTGTGGCTTCGGATGTGGGCTGCTTTTGGGCCTGCTCGTTCCAGGCGCAGGGGGAAGCGAGTCGAGTATGCAAACCCAGAAGTATTTTCAGCGCGGCGTCGCCCTCGATTTGCTCACATAAATTCTGGTCACGGGACGTAACCAATTCGTCTTTTCGTGACTAGACAGCAGAGGACTGCTTCCGGTCTCTTGGCTAATGACATTTGCGACCAAGGGGAACCAGCGAAGAAATGAGCGCTGCTCTTTTCAGGGTCGTTCCCGCGTTCTTGTTGTGCTCTAGCAGTGTTCTGGTGTTCTGCATCTCTGCGTTTTAAAAAATATATGTATGGTGCGCCGGTGTCTCTTTTTAAAGTTTTTAAAATAATCTTCAAAGTGTGCATTCCCTGTGATTTTAGCTCTTTCTGTAGATTTTTTAAAGTCTCTTAAAATTCTCCTTTTGAAGTTTGTGTTAAACATACTTTCAGGGCAGTTTCTAGTCCATTTGGTGCCCAGGGCGAAACACTAGGAATGTACTGCCCCCCTCCACACCCCATCCCGTGCGCCACTCCCACCGTACCCCACGTGCCACTCCCAAACGACACCGCTAAGGTACTCCTACCCAAAGTCAAACAGTTAGTCACACAAGGAATGAATTGCCATTTTCAACGGTGGGACACTTTTTCATTGGTGCTCAAGACAATTGTATGCCCCAGTCCCACTTAGGCTGCAGATAATGAGGACTGGGCACACCAAGAGACCATGAATATGGCACATGATGCAATATATACAACCAACAAAGACACAGGGACCAGTGGGGGCACAACAGTGGGAAAAGGGGACCATTGGGCGCAGGGGACCAGTGAGGGCGCACTTTGGGACACGGGGACACAGTGGGAGCACACAGTGGGACACAGGGACACAACAGTGGAAAAAGGGGACCAGTGGGGGCACGACAGTGGGACACAGGGACACAAGAGTGGGGAAAAGGGGACAAGTGGGAGCACAACAGTGGGACACGGGGAACAGTGGGGGCGCAAGAGTGGGACACAGGGACACAATGGGGGCACACATTGGGACACAGGGACCAGTGGGGGCACGACAGTGGGAAAAGGGGACCAGTGAAAACACACACACACTCATACTTTCGCGCTGACACAAACACACTGAGTACACGCACACGAGAGCAATCATGCATAGTACGGCTCCGACAGGGAAAACACAAAGGCATAATAAACCAAACATGGCACCTGCCTTCTTTCTGATGAAGCGGTGCACAGTGCACACAAACGAGTCTGAGATGCAAAGAAATGTTTCTACCAGGAACGCTGAAAGGAAAGCAGCCGTCTCGAGCACAGGATACAGGCAGCAGCAAAGGTGGGCAGCCATCAGGAAAGGCGCCCTTTCATGCCCCCAGCCCAAGTGGCGCGAAAGTCAAGTGCTCAGAGGGAGCCTGCTCAGACTTCCGTAATGTCACGTAGTACTTGAGTACTACGTGACATTACAGTCAGAAGAGGCAGCGCCAGCACCTGCTACGGCGCTGCCAAACTCTGCCTGCGGCAATCGCCGCCCAACAAACCCAGATATGTGAACCCCTCCAGCCAGAGGCAGGGACTGGGGCAATTGTGCCCCTGACAGCTGCCCCCCTCACCCGGGCCAAGAAACGGGCCTGCTGGGTACACCAAGAGACCATGAATATGGCATAGGATGCAGTATATACAACCAACACTAGATGCTTAAGGGGGTTTGGAGGCAACCAAAGCCAAAAGGGCAATGACAAGGAGACACCTGAACCCAATAAACAATCACTTTAAAATTCTTTGAATGGGAATCAAGTGTATGCTTGGATACAGTAAAGTCTGACTGTTGACTTGTTATAAGGATACATGGACCCAGATTATTTATGTGTTTATGCAATATTTGTCGGGTACCTGTATATTTATTTATGCAATGTTTGTCGGATACAGGTATCCGACAAACATTGCATGAATAAATAAATAAACAAGGTCGTGACTTGAAGAATATTTACTCAGTAACACTGGTCAAAACTATTATCAGCATAATGAAGTAACTCATCACCAGTGCCATGGAAGTGGTTTAAAGTGGAATTGATATATAGTTTGGAAAAGAAGCAGCATGAAAGAAATAGCGCAGCTGTAAACTGTCATTATTATTTTTTAAATTATTTGTATTAATTGTGGTAAACTATTACTTTGGCCATTTCCTGGGCTTGCAGGGACGCACCGTGGGCCCAAACGGGTCTCAGTTTGTACTGTCTGGGCCCAGGGAGCGTCCCTGCAAGGCCAAGACCCTTCAGTTATCTCCCTAATCTTCAAGGAAAAAATGAATAAATACTTAAAGAAAGAGAAACAAGGGCATACAGTTAAATGTTTTTAAGCACTTTTTATGCTGAAATAGTGGCGCTTGTATGAATGTGAGTCTGAGAGTGTGAAGTGTTAACTTGCACACCTGCAGAGAGGCAAAGCTGCCTTCAATGCACTCCCACTGCACCTCCCCTCCCATCACAATGCCAGCACAAAACCATTCAGTGACCAATGGCCCATTATTAGCAGTTTCCTGCCGGCATTGTGATGCGAGGGGCTGTTCTTAGCTGCAGGAGGAACTGAAGTGTTCTTATTGTTGTGCTTATGCCCCCACCCCAAGTGTCGTGAAAGTGCTTGAGGGAACCTCTGACTGTCAGTAGAGGCAGCACCAGAAACTCTCCCCACAGCAATCGCGCTGCCCGACAAACGGGCCTGCATACTTTATGAACCCATGTTTAGTATTAAATGCTGACCTGGATTCCAATTCTGGGATTTGTGCCAGATCCGAAACGCGGTTTCGAATCTGGCCCAATCACATCTTCCTGTGCTTCTGGTATAAAGCGTAATGTAAATATGTAAAAACGAACTTGCCTAACATAACACACCCGGCCCGACACATCACGTTCTAGTGCATGTAATGGGATCTATATCTGAATGAGCAAACTTCTTTGTTTGAAGCTCATCATTAAGATGCTAATTCAGGGCATATCAAATATTAAGTATATTGGTTTTCCTACCAAAGAAATGTTAAAGGTACCACTAAAATACTAGAAAAGAAAATATTCAGGCAGAAAGGTAAAAATTACAAATTCGGATTCCTTGACCTTTAGATAGGGTTTTGCAACTCTGTTACAACTGGATATTTTTTCTCCACATTTACTTTTAGATTATTCTTTGTGTTTACCTTAAGGGTTTTTGTAGAGCGCATTGCATCACCTCTAAGGCATCGTGGCTCTATGCGGATCAAACAAGCCAAGTACATTTTGGGCAGAGGAGCATTACATAATGTAAGAAGACTGGTTTATGGTGCTATTTTGTAGTATATACGATTGCTTAATAGGTTATCAGGTGTTTTCTAAAATGAAGCAGATCTCAATTCCAAAGGGAGATCATTCCTTTCTTTGGCTACAAGATAGAAAAAAAAGGACAGCCACCAAGATTTCTCATTTTTATTTTTGGTACTATGAGTAAGCTACGTGGTGTAGATCTTAATCAGTGTCTTGACTAGTAAAACTTTACACATATTGAAAAGAAGTGGGGTTTGTTGCTATACTTTATGCACAAAGCTCAAATATTTAAACAGAATTTACTCATTGACCAGGAGCCAATGTAATGAACCTTGCCCGATGGAGATCAAAGATTTTCACCTTAAGAAGCATTCTAGCAGCAGCATTCTGTACTCTTAATACTCGTCTTTCAGTCAAACCAGAAAAGCTACTGTTATAATTATAGGTGCTACAACAAAAGGGTATACAGTAGTTTTTCCAACAATTGTCTTTTGATGAGATTTTAAATGAAAAATACTCATTGAAAAATCTAATTGAATAATAGAGGGGGTGGGTAATGGGATAAAAGGAGTAGGGGGTTAGGTATAGAGATGAAATAAGAGAAGGTGAGCTTTGGGGACCCACAAAACCTACTTCGATGAAAATGTTTTGTTAAAAAACTGATAGGAAAACAACAGGGAGCAAAAGAACAGGATTTGATGGTCATGACATTATGGGGAAGGGCAAATAGTGCAGAAGAAGTTTCAGCTTTCGCAGTTGCTAAAATCAGTTTTAACCACCTGTGTAACCTGAGGTTCTAAGGATATATTGGAGTCATTCAGATTTCTTATAACAGGATTTGGGATAAGACAATTGCCAAAAGATGGCAGCCAAAACATAGAACACCAACAATTGTAGATGTCATTTCCTGCTAAGACGTCTCTCTTGTCCAGATTGATCGTCAGAAAATGTCCTCTCATCCAATTTTTGTTGTCTGAAAGACACCTTCTAACCTTGACAGAGATAAGTTCTCTGTTTCCCAACAGTTTTATCAATGCAGAGTATTCATAGTTCAAGAACTGAAACTGTGTTTGATTCATGATATGATAGGTTGAATACATACATTAAACAGTATAAGAGACAGGAAAGGACCAGGTGGAACACCACAAGAGGTGGTACTAGGATCTGGAAACGTCGGTCTGCCTGAGTTCAGCCTGACAAAAAAGGATGTGAACCACTGTATTACAGTTCCACCTATTCCCACAGATCTCAATCGATCTAGCAGAATAAATTTGGTGGACGGTGTTGAAAGCCATGGATAGTTCCAAGAGGATCAACGCTCCGGCACAATTTCTATCGACCACCATTCTTGGGCGATTAAGCATGTATGTGGTTATCAATTCAGTGTTGCATCCTGGACGGAAACCTAACTGGACTAGGTGCAGAAGAAAATGTTCTTCCATAAAGGCATTTAGTTGTTTAAATACAATAAATTCCAACTGTTTATTAAGACCAGGGAGTTGGGAAGTAGGTCTGTTGAAAACACAGAGATCCAATAACATTTTTTTAAACACCAATTACAGCATGCTTCCAAAGCGGGCAGCCAAATCTCAAATCAGTGATAACTTAAAAAGGTCAACCGTTTGGTCTACATCCAAAAGGATGCATTTTGCTAGAACAGTAAGGATAGCTTGTGCAAAAAAGGTTGATGACTCGTGCTACATGGTAATTGGCACCACCAACCTCTCTGCACTTGTCCAATCTATGTGCCTCAGACCCATATATGTTTCACTACAATCACACAAGGACACTGGTTGTGGGAGGTACTTGAGTTTTCATTGAATGAGTTTTAGACTGAAGCTCGAGATCCAGTCATGGACAACAGGGAGGCATTCCCTGAGTTGGTGTATGTTTTTGATGAAGGAGACTTTTCTCTAAAGTTGTGTGTCATCTGCATACTGGTGAATTTTGATTCCAATGTTGGAGAGCAGTAGTCCCAGGCATACAACAAAGCGGTCAAAGATGAAGTGATTGGATGGATCAATGTGAGATTTTGCATTTTCATGGTATGCAGTTATGACATTGACTACCTGTACATGCTGTTAGTGGGTGGAGAGATCTGAAGCGAGGATTTGCATGACTTACATTGCACCCACTTGTCAAGCGTGGATTTCTCCATAGCAAGGTATGGCAGTAGGCTGTATGGAATGCAGCAAAGCAGTCCATTAGTATCAAAAGTCACATATTGCCATCATTGCATCCTTTGAGAAGGGTGTCTCCCAAGGGTGTAGTCTGATTGGAGTCACAAGTGTTTTTTAACATTGAGTTGGGTTGCAACATAGTTCTGTGCTACCTTTTAGGTGAATAGTTAAGTTGGACGTGGTTGGGTCAGCTGGATTCAGGGAAGTTTTTGCAGTTGTGGGGGGGATGTTACTGATCTTCCGTGCCTTGGGGAAGATGCCTCGGGTTAGGGACACATTCACTATGCTGATAAACCGCTTGCTTAGAGGCTTCTCCTGGGATGACTTTCAGAATAGTTTGGGCGTGATGCTATCTGTGTGCGTTGTAGCACTGAAGTGTGTCAAGAACTTGGATAGCACAAGGTTGTAGATAATTTTGAATGTGAACCCAACTGGGCCATTGTTTTGACAGCATGAGCGAGAGAATGTGGGTTTGTCTGATTCTACAGGTCAGTTCTTTTTCTACCTTCATGAGTAAGAATGGTATTTGTCTGGGGAGTGGGTTGATTATGGGAATCCTGGAGATGTACCCTCATAGCTTCAAAGAGAAATCTGCTTCTGTTCTGCATTTGGCTGTGCTTGTTTGTTGGTATGTGGCCTTGGCAACTGTTGAGAGTCGGTTTATGGAATATAGTATTTTCTGTTCTGTTAGCTTCTCATGGGATTGAGCAGGAACATGTCTTGCTTACAAATGGCACATTTACAATATAGAAGTCCGTTGTGTATCGGGGTCCTTGATAATAGCTTGGGTTTTGATATTGGAAGTCTCTGTGCTCTCTTTCAGGATATTGTTCCGCTCGTTAAGGAGCATGTTGACAGTGTTGGGTTGATTTGCTTAAAGTTAATTGTATTTTATTTATTTTGGGACATTTGCATTGCATCTATTCAAGATATGTACTTGTTAGAGTGCAAGGGGACACGGGTATGGACAAGAGGGAGGAGCAGCCCTACAGATAAGCGGTGTATCAGCAACTTTTACACCCTAAAAATAGACAAATACTCCCAACAAATAAATGTATGGAGTAAGAATACCCCCAATAAAATATTGGAAACATACACATAGAACCATGTGCCCCCTGCTTTCACCCACACAGCTCCATGGATATGTTTGGACCAGCAGTAAACATAGTACCACTGGAAGAAACCACTATTATAACTGCTGATAGGAGGACATAAGATGTATCTTTTAATGTGCATTAGTAACTAGGTACAAATAAATAATGATTATAAAAACATTTCCTTGGTACAGTTAAATCATTTTCACTAGATTGTAAAATACTCTGTTTCGGAACTGGATGTACATTTTTACTCCCAACTTTGAAAAATAGGGAGTAAAATACTACCACTTCCCAATCTTATTTGGAGCACTGGGGGGAGAGCTGGTAAGCAAAGAGAATATTTAAGTTATTTGGTGTTTAAGGAACCGTATCAGGTTATCTTCCCTCCAAAAGTGTATTGGCAGGTGTTAAGGAGAATTCTCAGAAATTTGCTAATTCCCCCCACCTTAAAGACCCCCAGCAACTTTGCTGGATTTTGGGACTTGATTGTTTTAACCTGGAGAGAGTGTGACCCTTTTTTCCCCACACTCCTATGTATTTTAATGTGAATTGTATCTGTGTTTCTTTTGATTATGGAGTCTAACCAACTCCATAGGCATCATCTTTTACATTATGTTACACAGCACCTTCAGTGCAGTGACACAGGGAAGTCTTCCAGATTTCCAAAGGTTTAACTACCTTCTCTGGGATAAACTGATTCCCAGAGCAGTAATGCGAAATTGACTTTACTTGGCATTGTAACTTCCAAGACTCAGCACACCCAATCTTATAATAGCGTGCTGGAGGGTTACTTTGTATCCCCTTTTTGGAGGGGATTGGGTCCTCCGACATATTCCATATCTTTGACAGTAATCACCACAGCTGTGCTGCTTCGGAAACATTTTTGGCGTCTGCGTCCTACGTCGATGTGCCGTCCCCGAGGACCTCCTCCGACGGCCGACGTCACCCGATGTGATAAGTATGACGGTTGACGCCCGTAGCCTCAGTTCCGTTTTTTCCGCGAACGTGTTCGCTTCGTGAATCTCGGTATGCCTCGACTCTTTGGAGTTTCTGTTGTAATCTTCTCAGTTCTTTGAACCTGTTCGGTTTTGTGAAAAAGCCTGTTCGTGACGATGTCTACCTCGTCTTCAACCCCGTGTCCGGGCTTCAAGAAATGCGGGGACTGTGGGTCCAAGATGTCGGTAACGGACTCGCACAATGCCTGCCTCTGGTGCCTCGGGGAGGCCCACGACACAGACGACTGTGTCGACTGCCAGTCGCTCACGGCCAAGGCCTTGCAGATGATTCGAGAGGCGACTCTCTGCGTCATCGTCGGAGGTCCAGTGGGCCTCCTTCCAGGAGTCGGTCTCGCCACTCCTCTGCCTCTTCGAGGCTTTCCTGGAAGCGCCGGCATCAGTCACCTTCCCGCCCTCTTCCGAGGACTCCGCCCGTCGGCGGGTCGCTTATCCCACCATGCAAGCGACACCAGAGGAATGGGCTTCCTTCGGGAAGAAGATGTTAGCGATTCTCGAATCGCAGGGCACCGGTCCGTCCGCGCCTCTGAGTGTGGGCAGTCGTGATCGGTCAAGAGACACCGCTCGCACGCCTTTGAGCTCGGGAGGTCGGCACGGTTCGCGGGAGAGGTCCCGCTCGGACAAGGGTTACCGTTCTCGCCATGCCCGTTCCAGGTCCCGGTCCTCGATGCGCTCGAGACTGCGTGATCCTGTGCAGTCTTCGAGGAAGACGTCGACGCCTGTGGCGCCGAGGTTGTCGAGGACCTCTCTCGAGGCTTTGCCTCCGAGGGGGTCATCGACGCTGTCGGCGCCTAGGTCTTCGAAGGACATGCTCGGAGCTCTGGCTTCGAGGCCTGTGTCGACACCGCCGATGCTGGCGGCGCTGCGGCTGATGTCGATGCCGATTCGCTCGACGCCGATTCTCTCAACGCCGGCGCTGACTCGTTCGGCACCCTCGACGCCTTTCGAGGCGGTGGTGTCGGAGGGGCCCTGTGGCACGGGGGTAGCCCCTAGAAAGGCTCTGGCTAAGGTGAGGCATAGTTTTGGTCCCCAGGAGTCTTCCTCTCACCGCCTGGAGTACATTTCAGAGGGTGATGAGGTCTCTGATGAGGGCTTGGTTCCGGTTACGGTGCCAGATGAGCTTCTCTCGGGCCATAGCCAATTTGATGACCTAAGGCAGTCACTGCATGATGCCAATGGACTGGACACCTCTCCTGAGGTGGAATTTTGTAGGCCTGAGCCTGGCACTCATGCTCATTTTTCGTACCGGCGCCTTATGTCTCGGGTCGCCGAGTACTTGGGATGATCGGCTCCCCCAGGGGAGTTTGTTCAGGATGATCTCACGGACATCCTCGATCTTGGTCCCCCCACTGACCTGGTACTGCCATTTCATATGGCTATGCAGAGAAGGGTGGCAGCGGCTTGGACTGCTCAGGAGATTCTCCCAGCAGTGGGCAAGTCTTTGTCGTGAAAATACCGTCCAGACAGTAGCGACCCCTGCTACTTGTCCAGGCACCCCACTCCGGAGAGTTTGGTGGTGCAGGCGGCTACGGCCCCGGCAAAGCAGGCGTCGTATCCTACCATTCCTCCGGATAGGGACGACAAATGTTTTGATGGCTAGGCAAAGAAAGTGTTTACTTCAGGGGGTATGAGGCTTCAGGCGGCCAACTCCGTATGTGCCTTGTCTCGTTTCTCACACACTCTATGGAACTGTGTTGCATTAGCGGCTGAACATATTCCCGAAGGGGACGAACGGGATGGTTTCCTTGCTATGGTTCAGGATGGCAAGGATGCCATGTGTGAGGCCGTTCAGTCGGGTTTGGCCATGGCAGATTGTGTCAGCCGGTCCATGGCGGCGAGCACCGTAATACGCAGGTTTGCGTGGTTGCGGAAGTCGGGGTTCGCGCCTGATGTGCAGTCCTGGCTCCTCAACATGCCCTTTGACGGTGTACATCTTTTTGGCTATGACAAAGGGGTTGTCCTCCCCTCTATGAATCTGAAAGCTGTACAGGAAGAATTCAGTGTACACTGGTTGTTTAGACCCTAATGGGAACACATAACATTCTGGGCACCCATTAAGAAAAGCAACATGCTTGCTGGTGCTCAACACAAGACTCAAAGAATATAAGAAAAACTAATTTTTAATTTTTCATTTAGCTTTCTATAATTAGCTTTTTTATAAATACATTTTTTTCAGAAAATTCCAGTGGTTTCTTTTCATAACGGTACATGTTATCCATTCATGTAATAACATCCATAGTTTAAAGTTCACTGTATGAAAAGGAAACTGTACTTGGTGACAAAAGAATTAGGTTCATCATTTTTGCATATAACCAACATCTTGAAAATCAAAGTATCCCATGTCATTGGGAATAGAAAACACACTGTGAGAATGTAAGATGAGGAGACGGTGGAATCTGTGTCTCCTGTGCCCGGCTAAGGTCTGACCTTATATTCGGTCTACGTCTGGATAATGATGTTAGGGATTTAGGAAGCAGCACAAAAGAAGACCAATGAAAAATCTGGGTGGGTGTGCTGCTGACGTTTCGGCAGGATAGGTTGATAACCTTCTTCTTGGGCCAAAAAAGGTCAGGAGACTCTGTGAGAGAAGCGAAATAAAGGAGAAAAGAGGTGGTTGATAGAAGCAGCAGCAAGGAGCTGGAGTGGGTCGATACGTAGTATCTAATACTAAAAACACAGGTCCTGTGACAGATTCCAAAAGAGGGGGTCCACTCACCACTGGTCGTGCTTCCAGTGAGCGCAGATGCACATAGTGGCTTCCAAAATGTGGCAGGTGAGGAAGTTGATGGAAGCTGCGTGGGTAGCCGGGGTGGCCAGGTAAACGGGAGGCGGCCCTTGTGCGTAGCTGGTACAAAGTCCCTGATGCGATGGACAGAGTCCGAAGGAAGTCCACGGGTGGTGACACCTTGGAAACACTGGGAAAAAGAAAAACATACCGCACTTGGCGGCACTGCTGTCAAGATGGTCCTGTGTTGCTAACACAGGAGTGGAGTGAGTGTGGGGGAGCGCTAGTACAGAAAACTGAATTTACCTGTATTGGGTTGAACGAGCACAATTCAACTAGTGAGCTCTGTAAGAAATGAAAACAGAAAAAGAGGGGGCATAAGTAGAACGAACGCTCAAGCTGGGAGCAATGTAGGTTTGAACTTTAAACTATGGATGTTATTACATGAATGGATAACGTACCGTTATGAAAAGAAACCACTGGAATTTTCTGCAAAAAATGTATTTATAAAAAAGCTAATTATACAAAGCTAAATGAAAAATTAAGAATTCGTTTTTCTTATATTCTTTGAGTCTTGTGTTGAGCACCAGCAAGTATGTTGCTTTTCTTAATGGGTGCCCAGAATGTTATGTGTTCCCATTAGGGTCTAAACAACCACTGTACACTGAATTCTTCCTGTACATCTTTCAGATTCATAGAGGGGAGGACAACCCCTTTGTCATAGATTCTCCAGCCCTCCAGTCCTTCCCGCTCCAAGGCAGCCTCTTTTCGTTTACCTAGAACATCTTTTTGGCAGCAAGGCTGACGGGAACCTTGAGAGGAGGACCTCCAAAGCTGCAGCGAAGTCGTTGGGCGCTGCAGTTCGACAACCTCCGCCTTTTCTTCCTAGGGAACAACAATGGAGGGGAGGTTCCTTTCGCTATTACTCATCCTTCAGTAAAGCGAGAGGAGCTGTCAGTCAAAGAGGCCACCGTAAGAGTGCCAGAGGTGGAAAACAGGGTACTCGAGGTGCCAAGGCCGCTCGGGCAGTTGCCTCTTTGCCCTCAGGCAACGCCGCAGCCGCTACCTCTCAGTCGTGAGGCCTTGTCCCATGGTTCGACGGTTGGGGGAAGGCTGGCGCAGCATCTTGTAGAGTGGTGTGCCATTACTTCAGATGTGTGGGTTCTGGAGATCATAACCCACGGCTACTGTCTTCCTTTTCGGCAGAGGCCTCAGAACAATCTGCCTGGGAACCTCTCTTTGAAGAGTCCGGATCCCCTCCTTGCGCAGGAAATTCAAGCCCTGCTGGAGAAAGGCGCCATAGAACTGGTGCCTGTAGCGGAGAGGAACAAGGGATGGTATTCCCCTTATTTTTTGATTTCGAAGAAAGACGGGGGATTGAGACCCGTCATGGACTTGCGCGGTTTGAACAAACTCCTCAGGAAGGACAAGCTCAAGATGGTGACTCTCTCTCAAGTCCCCCAGGCCCTTCAACTTCAGGACTGGTTGGTGTATCTTGACCTCAAGGACGCTTACTTCCATGTGCCGATCCATCCCAAGCAGAAGTACCACCTGAGGTTCGCGGTTGACAATTCGCAATTTCAGTTTCGGGTCCTGCCGTTCGGATTGACCTCCGCCCGAGGGTTTTCACCAAGCTCATGGTGGTGGTGGCAGCGCATCTCAGGAAAGGGGGGATTCACGTCTACCCCTACCTGGACGATTGGTTGATCAGGGGGAGCTCTCCCGAGCAAGTCCTGGATCATCTGTCTGTCACCTGCCACTCCCTTCACAAGCTGGGCTTCTCCCTCAATTTAAAGAAGTCCCATTTGATGCCAACACAGCGGCTCCAGTACATCGGAGCAGTGCTCGACACATCCCTGGGGCTGTGTTTTCCTCCCCAGGTGAGAGCGCTTCACATTCAGCAGATGGTGCACAAGTTTCAACTTGCCCAGACTCTCCCAGCGTCCGAGTTCTTGACTGCTCGGTCTCATGGTATCCTGCATTCTTCTGGGGCCACAGGCCAGGTTGCGGATGAGATCTTTGCAATGGGCACTCAAGATCCAGTGGTCTCAGTCCTCCGGCAGGATGTCGTCGAAGGCAATCTGATGAAGGGGGCTCCGTTTTGGCTTCCCTGGCCAGAGGTGACGATCGTGATGGACGCATCCCTCACGGGATGAGCTCATGACAACGAGTTGACAGTCAGCGGTCGTTGGTCTCCGTCGGAGTCCAGACTCCATTTGAATCTGTTGGAGCTGAGGGCCGTCAGGCTAGCCCTGAAGGCTTTTCTGCCGACTGTGCGAAGAAAGAGTGTCCTGATCCTAACGGACAACACGGTGGCCATGCACTACCTCAACAAAAAGGGGGGGGCAGGGTCACTTCCTCTGTGCAGGGAGGCGATGCAGCTCGAGTTCTGGGCCATCCAGCAGGAAGTTTCGATCTCGTCTGTTCATCTGGCCGGAGACGACAACGAGACAGCGGACTCTCTGAGCAGGCAGAGCACGATCTCTCACGAGTGGGAGCTGGCTCAGGAGATTCTCCTGCAGATCTTCGTCCTTTGGGGGACCCCTCAAGTGGATCTCTTCGCCTCCAGTGTCAACCAGAAGTGCGAAAGGTTCTGCTCGTGGGAATTTCCTCCAAAAGGAGCCTTAGGAGACGCGTTCGTGGTGGAGTGGTCATTCCCACTGCTGTACCCGTTTCCTCCAGTCCCCGTCATCCCGCAAGTACTGAGGAGGTTACGGAGGTTCGGTTCCCGGATGATCCTCATTGCTCCGGCGTGGGCCCGGAGGTTGTGATACCCGGACCTTCTTGACTTCTCCATCTGCCCTCCACGTCGTCTTCCCTATCGAGACGATCTGCTCTCATGGGAGGGAGGTCAGGTTCTCCATCCAGAGGTCAGATCCCTCAACCTTCACGCTTGGCTTCTGAAAGGTTGAGGTATAAGGATTGGGACCTCCCTGAAGACGTGTTGGAGGTGTTTCTCTCGGCCAGACGGCCGGCAACAAAGTCTCTGTGCCGTTGGCGTAAATTCTGCGACTGGTGCAGAGTTAAAAATGCGGATCCTTTTGAATGTGACATTCCCATGGGTCTGTCTTTTTTACTTTCTTTGGCCCACAGGGGCTTGCAAGTGGGTACCATTAAAGGTTACCTGGTGGCGCTGTCCATATTTAAGCGCTCGTCTGAAGAATGTTCCTATTTTAAGATTCCTTTAATTTCTCAGCTTTTGAAAGGGCTCACTAATGTGTTCCCTCCGTCACCTTTTCTGGTGCCCGTTTGGGATTGAACCTTGTTCTTAAGTTTCTTATGGGTGCTCCGTTTGAGACTTTGCATTCTTGCCTTTTGAGACTGTTAACTCTTAAAACTGTGTTTTTGGTTGCGGTTACTTCCGCTCGGAGAGTGAGTGAATTTCAGGCACTTTCAGTTAAGCCACCCTTCACTGTGTTTCATAAGGACAGGGTTGTCCTTCGAGTTCGTCCTTCCTTTCTTCCGAAGGTGGTTTCGGAATTTCATTTGGGCCAGAAGGTTGTTCTTCTGGCATTCTATCGTCCTCCGCATCCTGGTAAGGAAGAGGAGAGGCTCCATAGGCTTGATCCTAGGAGAGCGTTGAGCTTTTATATTTCACGCATTTCCCGGGTCAGAGTGGACGATCAACTCTTCATTGGTTAAGCTGGAAAGCGTTTGGGACAGGCTGTGACGAAACAGACTTTGTCTCGTTGGATTATTTTGGCTATCTCCGAGTGTTACTGCTTGGCGTGTAAGGACCAACCGGCTAGCTTGGGGGCCCATTCGACCAGGGGTATGGCTGCATCTACTGCCCTACAGAGGGGTGTTCCTATTCGTAACATCTGTGATGCTACCACCTGGGCTTCTGTACATACTTTTGTACGTCACTACTCCCTCGATTCCATCCGAGGACAGGATCTGGCCTTTGGCAAGGCAGTCCTTTATTCCGCAATTTGATTGGGCCTGCTAAATATGAGTTCTAAATTCTTTTCCCACCTCCTTGCTTTGCTACTGCTTTGGGAGTCTGTTAAAGATATGGAATACGTCGGAGGACCCAATCCCCTCGAAGAACAAGTTACTCTCTTACCTGGTAACGTTCTTTCGATGGGATGGTCCGATGACTTATTCCATATCGCTCCCTCCCTACCTTCCCCGCTGCAGAATTTCTTATGCGATTGCGGCTTACGTTTCCGCAAGGCCTTGTGTGTCTGACTGGCAGAAGACTGGTGTCACACGTTCTGGGGAAAAAACTACAACTGAGGCTATGGGCGTTGTGCGTCCTACTTATCACACCGAGTGACGTCGGCCGTCGGAGGAGGTCCTCAGGGACGGAGCATCGACGTCATTGACGCAGGACGCAGACACCGAAAATTTTTCCGAACCAGCACAGCTGTGGTGATTACTGTCAAAGATATGGAATACGTCGTCGGACCATCCCATCGAAAGAACGTTACCAGGTAAGAGAGTAACTTGTTCGTCTAGCTGCTCATGTAACATTTTTATGTTACCCTTTCCTCACTGAATGGCTGGTGGCAGTGGTTTGATTTGAACTACCATGGTATGTCTTTACCACGGCTTGTGTTCGCGGTTCCAGTAAAGGAACCGCGGAAGCTATCTTTTTCAAAATGGCACAGAGCCATCTTTGACAAAATAACCCCGGTCTTCTTTTTTCGCCAGTTCTTTGTCGAAAGGTCCGAGAGATTTTCTCTGTGCGCCAATTCAGGTTTGGTCTCATTGTTCATTTCGCCTTTGGCAGGCTTCAGGAGTGAAACCTGCCTCTGGCTCCAGAGTGTCTGGGGTAGGCAGTAAGTGAGGGAGGTGTCCGAAACTCCCTGTGCTTAGTCTCCTAGGAGACCCAAATGCACTCTGTAGTGATTGGCTAGCTAACTGTCCGGCAAGAACAGCCACCCTGTTGGGTGAGTGATGCTAGGCTGGAATGAATGGGAGAGAAATTAATAAAAGGCAAGTCTTTTGGCTTGGAAGGCAGAGTCGACCACTGGACAAAGGAACCAAAGAAGAGCTTGAAGAGAATGCCTGCTGCAACTCCTGGACCGTTGGTTTGCCCGGTGAAGCCCTGCTGCAGTGCCGAAACGCCAAGTTTGCATCGACAGAGGAGCCCCTGCAAGGACAACTTCTCCCTTTGAGTTGGTGGGACCAATCAACTCCAAAGTAAGCCACCTGGACATCCATCTCAGAGCTGGTTGAATTTCCACAGAGTTGCTGCTGGAAACCATAGAGCCAGGGAGAGGAACACCAGATTGTGTGCGCTGCTTTTAAGCTTGCCTAGAGCTTTTGGAAAATCCTCCGGACTCCCAAGAAGTGGGAATGACCAAGTCTGAGCCCCCTCAACAGAGTTCCGGACCCCAGCAGCAAGGAAAGCCCACCTAAACAGCCAGGAACCGTGGTGTTGCTATTTGCGGTAAACGTGAGGAGCTGAAACACGAAACAGCCACTGAAAGTGAAGTTTGCTGGTTGCAAGTTTTGACCGTCCCAGTGCATTGCAGGAGTCCCTCGACGTCCTCCCTCTTGTCCCCACAACTGAGGCCCAGGAACAGTGAGATCTGCAGAGCTGCACAGGAACAGAAGTCATCAGCTGCATCTTTTTCTTCATTGCTAAGGTACTGTAAAACAAGTCTAAGAGAACTTACCTCTTGCTGTAGAAATGCTTGTAACTTCCACAACTCACAAGTCTAATCAGCTTGTGGCCCTACATTTGATTCTTCTTTTCATCAAAGACTCCTAAGAACTTGTGCAAAGACTTTTCCAATTACTTACCAGAAGTGCTTCATCCTATACAAGACTTCTGCCTATTGACTTTTGCTTTGCCTATTGAATTGTATGACTCTTCTAAGAGGATCTGAAAGTATTTGCCCGCTTAAGAATAATTGTGATCTCTTGTGTTCTAATAAACTTTGCCTTTTACCAACCTTTAAGAGTGTTCTGAATGACAACAGTAAGATATTAATGTCCCCAGCACCCTAGTTATTGAAGTCAGATGTGGGTGTAGGCTGTGTCTGTGGGCCATCCCAAAAGGGTCTTTTCTGATTCAGAAACTCAGAGTGTACAGTTTTGAAGTGTATTTGTGTGTTGCTATTCTATTGCTCTCTTCTGAAGAATGCTTTATAACTGACTGCTAAAAAATGTTATAATTGTTTATGCAAGAAACCTTGAGTATAAGAGTTTATTTGAATACCCGTCACTGTGAATCTTTGTGTAACTCCACTACTGCTCACATTTCCCCTCTTGAGATAAGCCTGGCTGCTCAACACACTACCAAAACTGTGTAGTACAAGCTTATACCAAAGGTTGGGTTGCCTATACCTGTAGTCGTAGTTGTCTGTAGTGTTCCCGGAGGGTACTGCATTCAAACTTTGCCAAACAGCAGGCCATTCCACATCTTTGGGGCTTGGACTCTGAGACTGAGGCCTCCAATTCCTACTTTCCTGAAGGCTAGAACTTGGAGGAGGGAGCTGTTGTCTTGTGGGAGATGTGAGCGCACTCTTGTGAAACCAGGAACGTCTTGTGTAGTGAGGTTTTCTCTGACTGTGTTTGTGGTGACAGTTAAATGGGCGGTATCAACTTTTGATGGGCTTTGTTTGGCCTTTGTTGCAATGTGATGCTTGCTGAATGTGTAATGATTATGGATCACCAATTACAGTGCTATAGGGAAAGCTCGTTTCAATTACTGCATTGAAGTGATGCACAAAACCAAGGTGCTTCCTTGTTTTTGATAGGGAAGACAATATGCTACTTGATGTGGATTAGAACGAATAACATTTCTGTTCTGTTTTTGGTAGCCCGATGGCGTGACATTATGATGTCTCCTTGGTGGATGTTCATGGGTGTTTGCACCCACTCAAAGGTGATGAGTTTGGTTGTTTCATTGACAAAGCGATTATGGGGCTCTTGGGAATTGCAGACCAAATGGAAGTGTGCTGTCAAAATGGGTGTTAGATTTGTCAGGCTAGGCATATGATAAGCATGCCATGGACGAAGGGGAGGAGGATTCCAGGAGTCGGCATTGGCAGGATGACTTGTTGGCTATCGCTAGGCTTCTGCCTTTCTGCAACGAGCGGTCCATGTGTATGTAACCTGAGGGCATCAATGCTTTAAAGATGCTTGTGAAGGTAAGCCATTTATCTGTGATATACATTTCAAGATTGTGTGAGGGGATGGTGTCAGCTATGTCTATGGCATGCCAGATGGCTAAATGTGCGTTGATTTGCATGAAATGCAGCGTTCAATTCAGAAGTTGCATACGGCCAGACATCCGAGAGTTATGTATAAGGATGTTCAGTGTTTTGAAGCAGAAGTGATATGTTTGTGTTGTCTGCGTAGGAGTGCGTTTGTGAAGACGCATGGTATAACATGTAATGGGTGTTTAGCTGATAAGTGGGGAACAAGGAGGCAGGGAGCTTGCCCATGGCCCTTTCTGGACAGAAGAGCCGAACAGTTGCTGTTGGCCTTTTCGCCTTTCCCTTATGGCAGTCCTGGAAGCCAATGGTGGGCAGGGCAGTAGAGGATTGATGCTGCAAGAAACTCCTGGCCAATCGGAGGTGGAAGAATTAATGCTGGAGTCTCTGAGAAGTTTGTGTCGGTCGGTGGGTGGGGAAAACACTGCTGCCCCTCGATCAGGATGTGGTGCAACGGTTCTAGCACTGACCTGGGCACATAGTGCAAGTTTGTTTGTGTGCTTTGCTTGTTTGGTGGATAAGGAATAGGGCGTCGCTTCCATGTGTAATTGCCAAGAATTTTCTTTCAGGACGGGGAAAGCACAGAAATCCTGATCAAGATTGATATGATATGATGGGTTATTTATCACGCTTAATGCCTAGAGGTCTCTAAGCATGGACCCGGAGATCGAACCTGTGGTGCTCTGTGTCGTCTTGCTTCCAAGGCGAGCACGTTGCCCATGTAATATCCTCCAGTCCATTGGAGGTTATGAATACAGATGACCCTTCCCCCACCTAGTCACTGTGGTGTGAGTTTATGGGATAAACCTTAGGTGAGAGGAAGGGTTGGAGAGATGGGGCTGCAGGAGGAAGCCCACCCCCACCCCAATAAGGCAAAAGGTAAAAGGTTTGGTTGGAGATTAGCATACAGAAATGATGACACGTTTTTTGTGAAAAGCTGGGCAGGAACAAATAATTCAAGGCTGAGACACAGGCACTTACAGGTCACGTGACCTGCCCCTACGCAATGGGGGAGGTGGCAAGATGCATGTCTCAGTCCCTGAGACCACTGATTGCCGGTGGGCTGGAAAAATGGATGTTACGAAGCCGTCTCGACTCCGACTCCCAGATCTTGCCCATAGTCAAGTAGAGAATTTGAAGTTTTCACGCTCCTTTCATATAGTTTTCGTTTATATTATTTTAAAATGAACATTCATCCTTTAGCTTTTAGTGATTCTTTTCTCACAAACCTCTGATGAGTTTCTTTTTAGCCCTAAATAATCTGTTTATTAGTGACTTTCAAAAACAGTGAAAATTAACAAAACAGAAACATTGGAGTAATTTTCACTGATAACTAATATTGATCTTATATGGTAGGGCGTCAAATTCTTTAACTGGTCACCAGTGTAACATTTAAACGTATTGAGCTTGCCTTTTAAGCGGAGCACATATCCACAGAGTGGAGCAATAATCTTTACATTTCTTAGTAGGTTTGATTATCGTTTTTTTTGTTGTTGCAAGGAATCGCATGAATAAATAGAAGCTTTTGATGGGGTTGCAGGGAACATGGTGTTACGGGGCTATGCTATGGCAGGGCTCGTGTCTCCTTAAGAGACTGCAACCCTGCCACGTGGGGAAGTACGTCAGAAGGAGGGGAGGGAGTGGGAGAGGCAGTTCATGAATGTACCGGAATAAAGATACACGTACATTCTCCATCGGTGTGTCTGTCCTCCTTTCAAGGGCCCAGTCCGGGCCTAACATCTGGCGACGAGTTGACCTACCAGACCACCGAGTCCTCCTCCTTTGCGAGCAGCGATCCCGCTCCAGTCTGCGCCGCGGGCACCTCCCAGCCCGGCGCACGAGCCTGATCCCAGGCCCGCCTCCTCCTCACCGCGCAGACAGCGCATCCGCGCCGCGGGCATTTCCAAGCCCGGCGCCGAGCCTGATCCCAGGCCTGCCTCCTTGCCGCGCAGACAGCGCATCCGCGCTGCGGGCAATTCCGCCTCCTCCACCCGTGTTGTCCCAGCGACTTTGCCTGATCCCAGGCCCGTTTCCTGAGAAAAGAAAAACAAAAAAAAAACATATATCAAGAGCGCGTGACCCCACACTCGCGTCTGAGACACAGCAGCTACATCACCAGGCTCCAGACTACTACAGTGAACTCACGTGCCAGGCGCTACGCGGCCCAACAGGAGCTGATCGCCCAGGAGTGCCTCTTCTGGGGCGCCCCACGCCGACTGCACGGCGACCCACCAACAGGTGCAACGAAAGCCCGGAAGTCATCCAAAGAAGGTGGGTCAGACAACACAGCCACCACACATACTCAGGCACACCCTGCCCGCTGCATAAACCCTCAGCATGAGCTCACCTCAGGCCCAACAACCACTGAATACACCAGCCTCTGCAGGGAACACAGCAACGACAGCATGGCGCATGCCTCCCCCATTTTCAATGATGCCACAAGCAGACAAAGGCCCAAGATGGACTGATTGGCTAGAGGACTTGAACACTTTCATTGACGCAGCAGGAGAAGACAAGTCCCCTCGACTACGAAGCATGTTCCTAAATCTGGCGGGCAATGACATCAAAGTCCTTACCAAGACCATTCCCCCCGCAGAACAAGCTGACTTTCCAACACTAATAGCGGCCATAAACAGAAGATTAGTTATTGAACCCAACAGAGACTATGAAAGATACACATTCAACCTATGCACGCAGAGAGTCGATGAAACTATTGATGAGTTCATAACCCGCCTACGAATAAAAGGGGCCAACTGTCAATTTGAAGCCTTCTCACTCGACAAAGCCATACGGTTGAGGATCATTGAAGGCTGTTTGTCTCAAACCTTAAAGAAACAACTCCTCAAAAAAACCCATCACCATAGAGGAAGTGAGCCAGATGGCCAGAATTCTAGATAGAGTCGAAAAGCAAGTGTCCCAAATTTCGAGCACCGCCTCGACGAGACAAGAGACCGCTGAAACCGTGGCAGCACTACAGGCCAGCCACGCAAGACAAGGGGACAAAGGCGCCAACCCCAGCTATTCTACGACGCCGAGGACCCAACGCCAATGCTACCGCTGTGGAATGTCTTTCCCTCACGCAGGGACCTGCCCCGCTATTTCACAGAGATGCGGCAACTGCGGCAGAGAGGGACACTTCCAATCAGTCTGCAGAGAAGGCAGACCATTCCCGACACAAAAATTCCCAATTGCCCCTCAATTCAAAACGCCTATCAGGAACCTCCAAACCCAGGCCTACCAACCACGTCCATACGCCCAGAATCCAAGGAGGTACGTCAGAGTGGTCGAAGATGTGTACCCCATGGATGACAGTCAAGAAACCGAAGGCGAGGAGCAAGTGTCCCACATCAGAGACGAATATGACGGGCCCCCGACACAATTTTCCCACTATGAGGGAGGCTCACAAGGGAGCCAACATGAATTCGACCAATACAATCAATATCCACACGATGAATATGTGAATCTCATGGATGAAGGTGAAGCCCGTGAGGCACCCAAGATACCCGTTGACATAGCAGGGCAACAATTCTGTTTCCTTGTAGACTCGGGAGCCACCGTCAACATAATGGGTGAGAAGGAATTCAATCAGATCACCAACCGGCCGCCCCTGACACCCTCAAACTCTAAGATCTACCAATGGGGTGCCACAACTCCTCTGCATTCAATTGGATTTTTCAGTCGACGGCTCATCCATGATAACCAATCCACCACGACGGACATCCACGTCATTCGCAGCCCTACCAAAGGCAGATGCCTGCTCATTTATAGAACAGCATCGTGCCTGGGACTCATCGACATACATGTCTGTGAAGGGGACAAAATCCGTTCGACAGACCCAACACCGGAGACGAGTGAGAAAGTGCTCTTCCTCTCACAAGCGCTCGCTCAAACTGAAATGACGTCACGCAATGACATCCTGAAAGAGTTCCCTCTCATCTGCAAAGGCCTAGGTCAACTGAAAGGACCACCTGTGAAACTCCACATAGATCCCACCGTCCGACCCATACCACAACACCCGAGAAGAGTCGGGTTCCATCTTCAGGCCGCAGTGTCGGCAGAACTCAATCAACTCCTAAATGATGGGATAATTGAACCAGCCACGGGTCCGACCCCATGGGTATCCCCATTGGTAATAGTACCAAAGGACGGTGGACGTCTCAGACTCTGCGTCGGCATGCGCATAGCCAATACAGCAATCCAGCGTGAAAGGCATCCTGGTCCACGAATTGAAGATATGATAGTTCAATTGAATAAGTCCACCCTCTTCTCAAAACTGGATCTGAACCAAGGTTACCACCAGATGGTACTCCACCCCGAATCCAGGGGAATAACCACATTTGCCACGCATGACGGGTTGTTTCGATACAAACGCCTGAACTTTGGCATTTCGTCAGCTGCGGAAATTTTTCATGAAGCCATCAGGCAAATCATACGTCCGATCAAAGGCACACTGAACTGTAGTGATGACATTCTGGTATTTGGGCGCACCCGTGAAGAACATGATGCCGCTCTTCGTGCCACGTGCAAAGCCATCCAGGACGCAGGCCTCACGCTAAACGTGGACAAATGTAGATTTAGCAAAAGCAAGCTAAAATTTTTCGGTCACATCTTCTCGGCCGACGGGATGATACCAGACCCCGACAAAGTGGCCACTATTTTCAATCTGCAAGCTCCAAGACAGATTGCCGATGTCCGCTCTTTCCTGGGCATGGCAGGGTATTGCGCCCGATACATACCCCACTATGCCACCATCACGGAACCTCTTCGGAAGTTACTCCAGAAGGACATGCTCTTCGCCTGAACTGCTGAATGCCAAGATGCGTTTGACTCCATTAAACAGTCCCTACCAGAAGCGCGGAAACTGGCCTACTTCGACCCAGAATGGCACACTGAAATAGTGGTCGACGCAAGTCCAGTGGGACTAGGTGCTATACTCGCCCAGACCAACGGCGCTGACACTCACCCGAGGCATGTAGTGGCCTATGCCAGCAGAGCACTTGCGTCCCCCGAGGCCGTATACTCCCAAGCGGAAAAAGAGAGTCTAGCAGCAGTTTATCATCGGGAAAAGATTCACCCTCATAACGGATCACCAGACCCTCCTGTCGCTGTTTGGGAACCCACGGACGAAAATGCCCCCAGAATCGAACGATAGGGCATCCGGCTGCAAGAATATGACTATCACATCAGTCATCGACCGGGGGGCGAGCATAATCCAGCCGACTATCTGTCGAGACACCCCTCCGGAAAGTCAACACCAAGACAAGGTGACATAGAATACATAAGCTATGTCACCACCAACGCACTACCTCCGGCAATGTCACTGGAAACAGTGGCACTCGCAACAGCAGCGGACCCATCCATGGCCTTGGCGATTGAACTCACAGAACACAACAAGTGGAAAGACTACAAGAGAGCACTGTCAACGCACCCAGGAGCAAACCGAGACGAATTGGAAAGGATTGCAAGAGTTCACTCAGAGCTGGCCGTACAAGACAGCACCATACTTCTCAGAGGGTGCAGAATAATAATCCCAACAGCCCTGAGGTCAGAAATAATCAAGACAGCGCATGAAGGTCACAGAGGCGCAGACAACACCAAGCGCCAACTACGACGCCACGTATGGTTTCCTTTTCTCGATGCCCTAGTTGATCGATGGGTAAGAAACTGCATGGCATGCCAATGCACAGCCAGAGAGGAAGCACCCGCACCTCTACAAGTGACACAGATCCCGGAACGTCCGTGGGAAAGGGTGGCAGTAGATTTCTACGGGCCCCTAGAGTCAGGAGGAAACTTACTCCTGTTCATTGATGAACACTCACGTTTCCCCATTGTCAAAAGGTCATCATCCACCGCCTTTGCACAAGTAGCGGCAATCTTCGATAAAGTATTGAGCGAATGGGGCATACCAGATGTGATCAAATCTGACAACGGACCCCCTTTCTGCGGCCATGATTTCTCAAAACTGGCAAAGCACCAAGGATTCAAACACCAGAAAATAACGCCACTCTGGCCCCAGGCTAACGGCATGGCGGAGCGGTTCATGTCATCTATCAAGAAAACAGTACAAAGAGCCAAGCTAGAAAATGTAGATCTCCACCAAGCTCTGTGCAGGATGCTTCGGGACTACAGAAACACACCGCATGAAGCGACAAACAAGACCGCGGCTGAACTCATGGTAAAGTACCAAGTTCGCACAAGGATTATTCAACACCCATTGAACAACCCGGAAACAGACCCACAACTCCTAGAAAGAGACGCGCAGAGAAAAGAACGAGCCCGCACCCAAACCGATGAAAAGCGGCGAGCACATCTGAAAGACTTTCAAGTAGGAGATGAGGTCTTTGTCCAACAGCCAACGGTGAAGAAGACCGACTCAAGGTTCTCCCCGCAGACCCTACAGGTCACGGCCGTTAAAGGAACAATGATGACCGCCGAAAACAAAGAAAGAGAAATAACAAGGAACAGCTCAAAGTTCAAGTTGGTAACAACCACAGACGCAGAGAGACGCCAAACCCCAGACCCTGTGACGATGATAGTGGATGGGCGAGACACATTGTGGACGCCTCCAAGGTTCTCTCCCTGGCCAGGAATCAAGAGGACAGAGAGACCTGAAGAAGATCCTCAAGAAGGCACCAGCACCCGGCCCCAACGCGCCATAAAGAAACCAGCACGCCTGGTCGAAGAGTGCTGAACTTGATGCAAGGACATTTCGTCCGGGGGTGATGTTACGGGGCTATGCTATGGCAGGGCTCGTGTCTCCTTAAGAGACTGCAACCCTGCCACGTGAGAGACATCACGTGGGGAAGTACGTCAGAAGGAGGGGAGGGAGTGGGAGAGGCAGTTCATGAATGTACCGGAATAAAGATACACGTACATTCTCCATCGGTGTGTCTGTCCTCCTTTCAAGGGCCCAGTCTGGGCCTAACACAATGGACTTTTTCTTTTTGTTCAGTGTGGTTAGATTGCGGCGAGTTGTACATTTGATCACCCTCTGTTTTTTTGTTGTAGCTGGAAGAACACCTTGGTGGTTTAAATGCCTTGGATAGCTATGTGCAACTTGCAGTTACTGATTGAATCGACCTACTCGGACCTTCCTCGAGAAATTAAGTGCCATTAAATTGAGTAATACCACCTAGTCTTACAGTGCTCAGAACATTAGCATGATGTTAGTATTACTGTACTATTTTTGGTCAATTTCATAAAAAAGCTGGCCATTCAGAAGCTCAACTCAATTATCTGCATTTATGCTACCACAGAAATCGAGATCAAAGAAGTATTATAAATGTTTGAGATTGCGCGTAACCAGTGAGTTCTATTTTGGCCTTGTTGGTTGCATCTCTGTGCTGACCCATGCAATACAATCATAATAATATCTGACTCCATTTCTGCTCAGCACGTACTGGTAGCCTAATGTTAAAACACACCCAATGATTCTATGTAAATCATTTTTAAATGCAGGTGCCGCCTTAATGGTGTGTGTTGATGCAGAATGTTATTGCTCCTAAGCATGCTGTGTGGGCGGCTGTCATTATAGTATGAAAATGCCCTGACCGGTGTCCGGCACGGGCACACCAGGTAGCCTGCGTGTCTCGTCGCCTTTTCTGTTACCATTCCTTTGAAATCCATACTGAAGCACGCTACGTTGAAGAACACCCATTTTCTGACCGCAACGTCTAATGTTGCTTGGTGGTGAGCCTGCTTCATACCTCAAATAGGCCCCAAGGTTCAGATGTAGCCTCTCAGGACTGGACTGCTGCGACGTGGAGATATGAATAAACAGGGCCCAAAAATGAACCCAAACAAGTTCATCACCTACGGTTAGTAAACTGCTGTTGACCCAGACTTTACAAAAAACCACAGGAAGACTTCTAGATCTGAACGGTTGTGTGGCTGAATCACTTAAGCACGTGGGAGTTGCAAATCGAGCAAAATGAGTTAAGCTTTTTTTTCTTGAGCTTAGTCATATTAGGCAGTTTCCCAAAAATCAGAGGCACATCCACAAAATGTGATTTCTCTTCCCACTTAATGAACTACTTTCATTTATCCTTTTTGCCATTTGTTCTGAAATAATGTTACTTTTATTTAATTGAATAGCCTTTTTAGTTTTGGCTATTAGGTGGTGCTTGTTTTGGATATTTGCGCCTCCTGTGAACCAATCTATTGTATTAGAGTCCTGTGAAGGCTTCGTAATGCGAGGCGAACAAGAGCTTGTGTTTTTCTCAAATTAAACATTTCATTAAAGAAAAAGGTTTCACATAAATCCTCGCTAATTCTGCTCAATCAAGGAATTCCTGCCTAGTCTGAAGACTAAGGGAATAACTCCTAACAGAAACAAACTGGCCCTCACTCTAAACATCAAAACATTCAAAGTAAATCCTAAACAACATAAAAGAACAAACAACAAATAACTAGTATTTTGGATGACCTTCACCTGTCCTGGGTAAATCTCTTCCCCAGGATTGTTCAAAGTCAACTTTCCAAATGTTCAAAAAGGAACAGTAAAGTCTTGAACCAGTTCTTGTGAATTCCAATGGGAACCATTACCCCGGCAACCTCAAGAACAGCACAGGCTCTAAGCCCTGCAGTGCTACTGTGCTCCTCACCAGAGGCCTGCATCTTTCCCTGCTTACTGCAGCATCGCAGCTGCTCACCCTGAGCCATCCACACACACTGCCGATTGGACACACTCCTTTACTTGTGCCCAATCCGGGGAGCCGGCAGGTGAAGCTGGCCCACTCTTCAGGCCTTCTTTCCTCTCTGGCCTCTCCGGCCGTTGCCAAAGCGACTACTACCCCCTTTCTTTTTTTCAAACCCACACTTCAATGCTTTGCCGACCGCTGCAACTCCTACTATTGATCATTGCACCCCTCGCAATGAGGTAAGCGTATCTGCCCTCCAACTACGTCTACACAGCTCACATTGCAGTACACTACATCAATGCCTCACTTGAAGCATGTCGGCACCCCTACTAGGTTCCCTGCAAGATTTTTAAAAAAAACATTATTTGTGTATTTTCAGGTACTACAAACAATACAACATGGAGTCCGGTTCTCCCCCCAGTCCCTCTATTTTCAAGGATCATCTTGTACAAGAATTACATTTGAATCACAGTCTCGAGCAGTTAAACCGTTGGTTGGTTCTCTGTGCTTTGAAACGTATCAGTCTGTGGTTGTCGTCAGATAGTGAATGTAAGGGCCCCAAACTTCAGAGGTACATGCATGCAAGGGCAGCGTCCTAATGAACGCTGTTTCGATGTCATGGCAATATTCAACATCTTGGAGCCGCAGTCGTACAGTGGGAAGGTGTCCTCGTTGCCATGTTGTAGTAATTCTGCTGCGTGACAGAACTAGAAGTAGGCCTGCCAACTGCCTCATAGCGGGTTGCAGATGGTTGGTACATCCTAGAAGCGCTGAGAGTGTGCTTAGCTCCAGCTGTTCCACCACGATCAATGAGATTTTGGGTAGCACCTCCGACCAGAACTGATTGACTCTCGGGCATTCCCATGCAAGGTGAAGGAAGCCCACTGGGGCGTACCCACATCTGGTGCATGCCTCTGAGATGGATTGGCAGTGTTTATAGTCTGGCTGGAGTGTGGTATACTTGGTGGATGAGGTTAAAGTGAATGGGTTTATACCTGGAGTTGAGGGAGACCTTCTGGGTCTTCCTCAGTATATATGCCCAGTCCTCATCTTCAATTGGGCCCCCCAGAGATCCTTCACACCTTTTTCCTCCTGGGTTTCCATCCCACCGTCTCATCTACCAAGAGATCCCTATAGATCTGTGTCGGCCATCTCCTTGCATTTGCATTACCCCGTGCAGTAATTGCCATGTTAGTGGTTGGACCGGGAACGAGGGAAAGAAGGATTTCAGCGCGTATTGAAGTCTAAAATATAAAAATATATCTAAGGCTGAGTCTGCTCCCCACGCTTTTGCTTGTTGGATCGTAAGGAACATTACGTCTATAAAGAAGTCGCCCAGAGTTTCTTCAGGTTCCCTGCAAGGTTTACATCCGTCTAGGCCTGCTTGTGGCGTATGCTGTGTCAGCACCACCTCCTTCCTTTGTTGTCACTAGCTCTTTACAGTATGGCATATGAGCCTGGTCACCCCTGCTTACTGCTCCATACTGTCTGTTGTGTATAGTCCCGGCTGACACCCACACTTCTCCTACACATTCAGTATAGTCTTACCTTGGATCACCCGACTAACCTTTGCGCGCAAGTTTTGAGTCACCAACGTAGCACCCTTGCACCATGAGGTAGGCTCTGCTGGACTGTGCACCAACTTGATCATCACTTTGCTCCTATTTCACCTGCTTACCGCCCCATGAACCAAGTGGTGAGGCTTTTTCAATCTGTGCACTCACAATGATACTGCTGTTTACTTTCTGTACCTGCTGCGTTTTGTACTTTACTTACCTTTAACCACCGGATTGGCATTCTCAGCCCTGCACTGTACTTTGTATTTACCCTACCTGTAAACACCGGATTGACATTCTGAGCCCTGCGCTGTACTTTGTATTTACCCTACCTGTAAACACCGGATTGACATTCTGAGCCCTGCGCTGTACTTTGTATTTAACCTACCTGTAACCACCGTATTGACATTCTCAGCCTTGCGCTGTTTTTGTACTTAACCTACAATTAACCACCGGATTGACATTCTTAGCCCTGCACTGTATTTTGTACTTAACCTACCTGTACCCACCAGATTGACACACTCAGCCCTGCGCTGTACTACCTTTTTGTACTTGCCCGTTTGATGTAGCCCCATGACCCTTAGGTGAGACTTTCCCACTTTGTGCACTCATCCGAATTTTGCATTTTACCTATTTGTACCTGCATATTTGATGTAGCCCCCGTACCATGAGGTGAGGCTTTGCCACTTTGTGCACCCATCCTAAAGTTGCATTTTACCTATTTAAACCTGCATATTTGATGTAGCTCCCATACCATGATCTGAGGCTTTCCACATTTTGTCCATCCATCCTAATGTGGTATTTTATCTATTTGTACCTGCATATTTGATGTAGCCCTCTTGCCATGGGGCACGGCTCTGCCAAAGCATGCTTCCTTTAACTTATCAATTGCACTTAATGTAACTAGCGCTGTGAGTGGTCTTGGGCTCTGCTATAAATGCTATAATAACCAAATAGCATTAGCTTGTTCTGCTTGATCGGCACTTCCCTCCCTCCTCCCCCACTCCCTTGTACTTCCTGTTACTGCACTTGCACGGTTTGAATGTTCACATGGCCTAGTAGGACCGTTTTATTATTCTTCATCCTTGTTTCCCCCCCTCCCCCCTTTGTCTTATTGCGCCTTGAAACACCATTTGCTCTATGGGTGCATCATAGATGACCAATAAATAAAATAAACAAGTAAAACACAAGATCATCAAACGAAAATCTCAGTTGAAAAGATCCCCTTCAATTTCAGCCAGGAAATAGCACCAGTGGTAATCCTGGATATCCTCTTTCCAAGATTGTGTGGCCACAGTTCAAAGAATTGATTAACAACTTCTCTTTCTACAACTTTACACATGTTTATGACCTCTGCAGTGTATTTGGTATAATTGTGAGGATGTTTCTTCTTGGTTGTTGCTTTCCTTTTGACAACTACTCTTCTACTACTGTTACCATGGGAACAGACTCCTTTGTTCCACAGTATGCTACTACTTCAACCAACACCAATGTAACATTCGCACAGTGTTATGCACAACCACAGTTTCAGTATGTCTGCTTCAACATGATACTTTAAGATTTTTAGGCAATTAAAGACCAGACTCTTCCACCTCTACATGAAGGCAAGGCACTCTTCTTTCCTATACTTCAAGACAAAGGCAGCCTCTTTGCCTCTTCTGTCTGACTCACTGCCACAAGTATAACATGCCCCTTCTTCATGACTGACTTTTCTCTCTACTAAAACGGTTTTAGCATTACAGCCTATTTGCTCAATCTTCTTACCAGCAGCCAGCTCCATTCCCCAGCTTTATTCACACTTTCCTTGTTCCAGTAGCAAACCTGAAGCTGTATTGTCACAGTTACAACTTCAGATAATCATGTCACACTTGTATCAGGGGACATTGGACCTTTAACAACTCAGCAGATCATGTGGATAGGTCTTAGCAGGGCTTGCTTTACTACAGAAAGGGTTTGCCTCTTGGCTTGGGTATTCCTTGTTCTGCTCATTAATATAAAAACTCCTAGGTTTAAAGAATATTTGTTCTTAAGATTACATGGTTCAGTCTTCAAAGTAAAAAACAGATTTAGGTACACGCGACCACCCATTAAGGTACATCTTTAGCATTAAATAATTGCAAGTGCTTGTTTTCCCACGCATTATCACACAGATACTTTCTAACTCCTGTCGGGAATACACGTGTCCTTCCTTTGATGCTGTTTGTACTTGTAACAATTGTGAAAGTCAACGTTTAGGTTTTCGGAAAGCTTTCACAGGTATTCCCTCTTTAATTTAGGGACATGCAACCACTTTGGCAGCAGTAATAGTTCAACAGTGGAAAATGAGATGCATTTCTTACTACGCAAGCACTTTGGTTTTCACTAGAAGTGCATGTGATGCATTTCCATTTTTAATAATAACTTTTGCAAAGACAATAGTTTTTTTATCGATTCTACTCTTACGCAGGTCACTTTAGAGCTGGTAATAGTTACCAGCAAGGGTTTCAGAGTGATCCTGAACATGGAGCTCAACTCAACGGCTCCAGGAGAGCTGCAGTTGCGGGCTGCTTCACCTTCCCGACTTCTTCTACTATGCTTTGGTCACACTTGGGACCCACACATGTCTGCAACACGGGTGTCTCGGGTTCGGCCATGCCAACTGGGAGTCTCCTTCACTCATCTTTCCCTCTGCTTCCTTTCAGCTATGTGCCTGGGGCTTCAGCATGATTATGACTCTGCAATTACAGGCCCTATGTGCACCTGGTAAAACTTTCACTTTCAGCATATCTTTATTAGTGCAGCCACGGCAAAGCAGAGTTTGTGAAGACAGGAATCTCTCAGAACTTGCAGGTGAAATCTGCTGTCTCCACGTCGTGTCCTTTCGGTGATCACACTTCCTTGTATATTTCCAGCCCCATGCTCTTCTACTTCTGCTCCTACTGCCAGCCTTCCAGCCTGTTTCTTCCTTCCTTCCTTCCCTCTCCTGCTTCAGCCTTTTATGCCTCTTCGGTGGGGGCAATTGGTTTCAGCTGCAAGTCATTAATTTCATTTGCCTGACCCTTGTAAAGGCTTTTAGGCCTAATTGCATGTCCTCTGCATCTACGTGCATCTTCAGTCCTCTTCGTTGTCTCAGTCCCTATGGGATTCTGGAACATGTAGTTTACTTTATCAAAGTTAGGTTTTTCTACTTCTTGTGTATTTTTAGGCACATCAACCTGTTAGAGGTGCAAGCCAGCAGACTAGTACTGATGGTTTTCGCGCCGCCCCTTTGAGCGTAGAATGTCCTGATCTTGACAGACAACACAGTGGCCATGAAATACCTCAACAAGATAGGTGGTGTGCTGTTACTGCTCCTTTGAAAGGAGGCAATGCGACTATAGTTCTAGGCGTTGGAGATCTACATCTCTGTTTCAGTGGCTGACTTGGTGGGGACAGAGAATGGGTTGGTGTATGCCGCTAGCAAGCAGTATTCAGTGTTCCATGACTACAAGATTTGCCTGAAGGTCCTTTGTGACAAATCATCTTCCGCAGTAACAGTGGTAATTATCTGCTTCAAATCCACCAATCAGCCTCACACCTCTAATACACCAGAAGGGATCCGAACAGATTGGAATAAGAAGCAAATTATAAACCTCCTATTCTAATTTTGGCAATGTGGACGGAACGACAGGCTTATCTCCAAAAGGTTGCGGGTGATTGGTTAGTTGCAACACTGCGAAAATATAATTATTACTCAATGATGAAAGAGACTGTCTAGTCAAGGTTGTATAAAAAATATCTACTTTATTCATATCATAACAGACAGCCTAACAACAGTGCGAAATACAACCAAACCTGTAAGGGAATACAGAGGACAGACCGTTTCAAAGCAGGGAAATGGAAGCACTCTGGATGCTAACAGGAGGGTAGTCATTATGGTTAATAACCACAATAGTTTAAGGTTTCTTGGCTTCAGCACAAAGGCAACAATGTCTCTAGGGGTATTCTGGCAAGGACCAGGAGGGCAGAACCACAATGTACCTTGTGCTGTAGGTGTTTTTTGTGCTCAACAGAGTAGAGTCCACTTCAGGGTGCTTTGCAGGCTTCTGTGACAGAGTTCGAGACGGGAGTAAGATGCAGGTATCATGTGACAAGACGATCAGCAAGCCGAAGCTGGACAAAAGGCTGCAGGCTGGCCTACATGGCGGCTTAGGGTCAGGTATCATTGTCTCAGTGCTGATCAGCGGTTCTGAAGCACTGGTCGAGATGTCTCGGATGTCTTTAAGCGACGACTGCTTGACATTGGTCAGTATTGCCGTCGGTTGCGGATTGAGGAACTCAACTGGCTCTAAAATGTCCTTTAATGCAGACGTTGATAGATGCTCGTTGCGGCACTTCTCCCAGCTTCTTCAATGGGCTTGTGTCATCCTTTAAGGCAGACAGCCCACAGCTGTGGAGTGTGTTGCAGACAGCGGCATTGTACTTGGTTGTAGGTTTAGACATCTTCTGGCACTTCTTACCCAGTAAGCTTGCTGCAAATCCTAGCAGGGAACCCTGTGTGCTGGCTGGGTACTGGTTCTGGAGTGTCTGGAGGGTCCTCTCAGTTCTTTATCTCCCTCTGTTCCCTGGGAGATGTTTAAGTGAGGGATCTTGCTTCCCACTTTGGATATATTGGCCTTCCTTCACATGTGGGAGATGTAAGGCAGACTGTACCTTCAGCCAAGGTCCAAGGATGAGTTCTTCTTTCTGCTTCTGGTGAAGCCTTCAGATCTGCTTGAAGAGGGGCTCCAGTGATTGGTGTAGGCTAAGCCTACCTTAATGAACCAATCCTGCGGTCCCTACCAACAATCCCCTGTGTGCGTGAGGTCATAACCAGAGCACTTTGCAACAGGAAAGTTAAAGGGGTGAATACAGGAACAAGGTGTGCCCCAGAACTAAAATAGCAGAAACCTTCTCTCAACAGAAAGCTCTGGCCACACTCCCGTGTGACACTAAGTCCACCCATCTTCCTGTCTGTTGTGTTCAAAGAGTCTCTCTGGTTGGTTAATGGTCCTCTCTATGTGGTCCCTGTTAAAGCGGCAGGTCTCCCTTGAAGCAGCAGCAAGACCAGGCATTCTGGCTCCTGCAAACCACATTCTCGTATGAATGGGGTCCCGCTTGCGGGGTGGCTTACTGTAAACAGCAGTCCCAGGCATGACATCTCGCTGTCAATGATACGGAGGGCAGAAGTGTGCTACAGGTTGACAGTTACATATGAAAGGTTGTTGGGTTTCCTTTCTCCATTGTTAACCTCTGCAGCCAGGCCCCATGTGGGCCTGTTTGAAGTACCCTCTATTGGTATATTAGTTGCTGCCACCAGTTGCTGGGCCCAACAAAAGGACATAGCGGATCCATGGAGCCTTTGTTAGTTAATCAGGCTGGCCATGGCAGGGGAAAGTTTGGCCCTCCCCCCCTCCTGGAGATACCTTGTGTACTCCACCTTCCAGATCCCAACTAAATATGACAGGAGGGACTGTGTCTGTAGGTGTCACACCCCTGGAGTATCACAGAATTCCTTCCTAGCCACGGAAGCCAAATGTAGTTGACCCCTCCCACCTTGGTTGGCACAGGCTCCTGATTTTAGCATATACAGGTAACTTTGAGGCAGCCCATGGGGGGACCGGGGTTAGGGCGAGGTTGTGGATAGGTAGGGGGGTGTTAGGATCACCGGAAAGAGGTTTAGTGTTCTTGAATTGGATATGTATGCAGAACATAAGGAAAAGAAACCAGCTAGATCATACAGATGAACTTAAATAGAGCAAAACCTCCTACCAACTCCTGACGCTAGGCTAATACCCTTCTTGATTAGGATTTAGCTCTCAAAACCCCTGTATTCACATCTTTTCACTCCTGAGCCAGCAAAAAACATAAGCATATAATGGGTTATCAGTAGTCTACTGCAGTAGCACACAACATAGAAATGACAAAAGCACAAAACAGACCTGTATCGTGCCACAGCATGGTATCCCCATTGGACTATCCAACCCCTCCTGCCGTGTCACCTGGCGGAGGTTACTTTCATAGAGCTGCTTTTAAATGAACAACTTGCGGCACACATGGATGGGACAAGAGCAAGCAGCCACAAACAAGTAAGTGTCACTCTCTTCCCTCATGAAAAATGCCAGCAATATTCCAATGTTCAGAACGCTAGGAGTCCGCCTTCCGCGATTTGCACAGCTTGAGTTTGTGATACTGATTACTGTGGAACACACATACAGCACTCAGTTGCACGTGTTCTAGCTCTTCACAGCGTGCTGAATGAGTAGCATACAAGAAACAAACACACCATGCAAGTTGCACTGAAATAATGGCTGGATACACATTCCCAACTCTCCCACACTCCCCGTTGCACTTAAGTGAGGCCTGGTGGGGCTCACTGGCACCACTCCAGGCAACGTCTTATTTCACATTGGACAGAGACACCGCAGTGACCTGCTCTGTTCCTCAAATAAGGGACAGAGCCTTTCCTAGGATCTTGCACCTCACCGCCTGGGCTCGGGTCTTGGCACACGTTGCACACCTGCTCTCCCCCGGCCCGTGCCTGCCACCCCAACAATCACTAACAGGCAGCACGGGCCAAGGAGGTGCTTCAATAGCATGTACCAGCCTGCACATGCGTCGGGCCACTTTAACCCATGGTCTCATGGAAAATGTAGTTCTCGGCCCGTTTTTGCACAGCAATACCGTCCTGGGGCCGTTTTGGAGCCCTTGCAGCCCATTTTCCTTATATTAGGCTGCGTCCCCCCAGAGTACACCGGTCTCTGTGTATGTCCTGCAATGAGAATGTGAAAATCAGCCCCGCGCATTTTCCAGAGGTTGATCTACTTTCATATAAAAATGCAAAAAAGCCCAGGTGAGCGCACACCCACCGTGTGGATGGTCGAATTTCTCACAGATATGCACTGCACCGTTAGTAATAACTTTGTTGTTTAGCACACAATGTAATGAAACTCTTCACTTTTTCTGATGTCAGTATAATACGGTGGGTTCATGTTGGTTCATGTTCTATCCATTGCATGCTATCAATGCCTGATTTAGTTGCGATTTAAATACCCCCCTCTCATCTTGATTGGACAATCCCTCGCAACTTTCTTATGTTACCAGCTGTGGGCTCCAATTTACGGTTACTCTCTGCAGGTCCTCCAATGCATAGACCTAGTGTGCACAAACATATGCAGAGTAGCACTCCAGCATCGCTGATCCCATGCACAGCACACACATGCACCTAAATCTAGGTAGTTCCAAACCTCAAACCTGCAGTCAGGCAAAAATGTGGTGGTTGGGTATCATGAAAGGATGAGAGAAAATGTAATGCCAGACTCATTGACCACCCTCACCATGTCATTGCATGCACCACCCCCAAAACAACCAATCTCGGTACAGTTTAGGTGTAGTACCCCTGCAAGCCACCACTTACAGACTATCCGCACCCAAGCATCTTGCTGCTAGACTCTGGATACGGTCTGTCCGAGACCTGAGCTGTGCAGCCACAAGTCTTTTTCAACTAGAATACAGCACTACAAACTCCGAACAATGGCAGCTTCATGCAATCCAAAGCACCTTTGCCATTGGCACAGCATCTACATTGATTAGTTTAGTTTCAGGCATAAAATAAACCATTACTTAATCTAATTGTAATAAGATGAACTTGCATATTCTACAGAAGCCGTCCGGTACCGGAGAGACACTACCCAGGCACCCAAAAATGTGGAGGCATGCATGGCAGTCTGTAACCTTCATCTGAAAGTAATCGAAGGCAGTAGCCTGCTCATTAGCCCTAATCATCTCAACTGCTTGGGCAATCCTATCATTGGCATAATCGGGCTGTGGTTATGAAATATATACAATCCCTTAGGTCACCAGATAGCTTTCATTGCTCATTTTCTGCAGAGAACGTCACGCCAAATTTCACCATGTCCTCTTTTGCACGTCTCGCAGAAAGAGAACTAGTACCATTCGAGGGGATTGGGTCCTCCGACGTATTCCATATCTATGACAGGTAATCACCACAGCTGTGCTGCTTCGGAAACTTTTCCGGCGTCTGCGTCCTGCGTCGATGACGTCGATACGCCGACGTCGAGGACCTCCTCCGACGTCATCCGATGTGATAAGTAGGACGCACGACGCCTGTAGCCTCAGTTCCGTTTTTTCCGCGAACGTGTTGCTTCGTGTTTCTCGGTTCTAAGCCTCGACTCTTTGGAGTTCTGTTCTTTCTGGTTCTTCGAACCTGTTCGTTTGTGAATTTCGGCGATGTCTTCCACTTCGTCTTCAACCCCGCGTCCGGGCTTTAAGAAGTGCGGGGAGTGTGGGTCCAAGATGTCGGTGACTGACTCGCACGACGCCTGCCTCTGGTGCCTCGGGGAGGCCCACGACACGGATGACTGTGTTGACTGCCTGTCGCTCACGTCCAAAGCCTTACGCGAACGTAAGAAGAAGTTGTCGGTAGGTCGGGTGTCCAAGCCCCGGAAGTCGAAGTCGGCGGGGCTTTCGACGGATGATTCGAGGGGTGACTCTCCGCGTCATCGTCGGAAGTCTCGTCGGTCTTCTTCTAGGAGTGGGTCTCGCCACTCCTCAGCCTCTTCGAGGCATTCTCTGAAGCGCCGTCACCGGTCGCCTCCCAGGTCCTCTTCCGAGGATTCTGCCCGGCACGTCGGTTACCCCACCAGCCGTGCGACGCCGGAGGAATGGGCTTCCTTCGGGAAGAAAATGTTGGCGATTCTTGAGTCGCAGGGTACTCAGCCGTCCGCGCCCCCGAGTGGGGTCGGCCGTGTGAGGTCGAGAGACGCCGCTCGCAAGAGTGGTCGGCACGAGTCACGGGAGCGGTCCCGTTTGGACAAGGAGGCTCGTTCTCGCCGTACCCGTTCCAGGTCCCGGTCCTCGACGCGTTCGAGACCGTGTGCTCCTGTGAAGTCTTCGAGGAAGACGTCGACGTCTGAGGCGTCGAGGGCGTCGACAGGCTTTCTCGAGGCTCCGGCTTCGAGGACGTCGTCGAGGCCGTCGACGTTCAGGTCGTCGAGGGACACTCTCGGGGCTCCGGCCTCGAGGGCTGTGTCGACGCCGCCGATACTGGAGGCGCTGCATCTGACATTGACGCCGATTTCCTGGACGTCGACGCCGATCCTCTCGGCGCCGTTGCCGGTTTTCTCGGCGTCGGCGCCGATTCGCTCGACGCCATCGACGCCTTTCGTATCGGAGGTGCCGCGTGTTACGGGTGTACCCCCTAGGAAGGCTCTGGTTAAGAGCAAGCACTCTCGGGTGCCTTTTCGCCACCTGGAATTTATTTCGGAGGCGGATGAGGATTCTGATGGCCTGGTTCCTAGTCTGGTGCCTGATGACATTGGCTCGGGCCGTAGTCAGTTTGACGATTTGAGGCAGTCACTGCATGATGCCAGTGGACTGGACACCTCCCCGTAGGTGGACTTTTGTAGGCCTGAGCCTGGCTCCCATGCCGATTCCTCGTACCGGCGCCTTATGGCTAGGGTGTCTGAGTATTTGGGATGGTCTGCTCCCCCAGGGGAGTTTGTGCAGGATGATCTGACGGACATCCTTGATGTTGGTCCCCCAACTGACCCGGTACTGCCGTTCCATATGGCTTTACAGAGAAGGGTGGCGGCGGCTTGGACTGCTCCGGAGAGTCTCCCGGCGGTGGGCAGATCCTTGTCGCGTAAATACCGTCCAGCCAGTAGCGACCCCTGCTACTTGACCAGGCACCCCACTCCGGAGAGTTTGGCGGTGCAGGCGGCCACGGCCCCGGCAAAGCAGGCGTCGTACCCTACCATCCCTCCTGATAGGGACGACAAACGTTTTGATGGCTGGGCGAAGAAAGTTTTTTCTTCTGGTGGTTTGGCGCTTCAGGCGGCCAACTCCGTTTGTGCCTTGTCTCATTTCACGCACACTCTGTGGAACTGTGTTGCGTTAGCGGCTGAACATATTCCCGAAGGGGTTGAACGGGAGGGTTTCCTTGCTATGGTCCAGGATGGTAAGGATGCCATGTGTGAGTCCGTTCAGTCGGGTCTGGACTTGGCTGAATGCGTCAGTGGGTCCATGGCGGCGAGCACCGTGATACGCAGGTTTGCGTGGTTGCGGAAGTCGGGGTTTGCTCCTGATGTGCAGTCCCGGCCCCTCAACATGCCCTTTGATGGTGAACACCTTTTTGGCAGCAAGGCTGACGAGAGCCTTGAGAGGTTGCAGTCCTCAAAAGCTGCAGCGAAGTCGTTGGGCGCTGCAGTTCGCCAACCTCTGCCTTTTCGTCCTAGGGGACAGCAGTGGAGGGGTGGTTCCTTTCGCTATTACTCATCCTTCAGTAGAGCGAGAGGAGCTGGCAGTCAAAGAGGCCAACGCAGGGGTACCAGAGGTGGACGACAGGGTACCCGTGGTGCCAAGGCCGCTCGGGCAGTTGCCTCTTTGCCCTCGGGTAACGCCGCAGCCGCTCCTACTCAGTCATGAGGCCATGTCCCATGGTTCGCCGGTTGGGGGAAGGCTGGCGCAGCATCTTGTAGAGTGGCAAGCCATTACTTCAGATGTGTGGGTTCTGGAGATCATAGCCCACCGCTACTGTCTTCCCTTTCGGCACAGGCCTCGCGACAATCCACCGGGGAACCTCTCTTTGAAGTGTCCGGATCCGCTCCTTGCGCAGGAAATTCAAGCCCTGCTGGAGAAAGGCGCTATAGAACTGGTGCCTGTAGCGGAGAGGAACAAGGGATGGTATTCCCCTTATTTTTTGGTTTCCAAGAAAGACGGGGGATTGAGACCCATCATGGACTTGCGCGGTTTGAACAAACTCCTCTGGAAGGACAAGTTCAAGATGGTTACTCTCTCTCAAGTCCTCCAGGCCCTTCAGCTTCAGGACTGGTTGGTGTCACTCGACCTCAAGGATGCTTACTTCCATGTGCCGATCCATCCCAAGCACAAGAAGTACCTGAGGTTCGCGGTTGGCGACTCGCACTTTCAGTTTCGGGTCCTGCCGTTCGGATTGACCTCCGCCCCGAGGGTTTTCACCAAGCTCATGGTGGTGGTGGCAGCGCTTCTCAGGCAAGGGGGGATTCACGTCTACCCCTACCTGGACGATTGGTTGATCAGGGGGAGCTCTCCCGAGCAAGTCCTGGATCATCTGTCCATCACCTGCCACTCCCTCCACAGGCTGGGCTTCTCCCTCAATTTAAAGAAGTCCCATTTGACGCCAACGCAGAGGCTCCAGTACATCGGAGCTGTGCTCGACTCTTCCCCGGGGCAGTGTTTTCCTCCCCAGGTGAGGGCTCTTCACATTCAGCAGATGGTGCACAAGTTTCAGCATGCCCAGACGCTCCCAGCGTTCGAGTTCTTGAGGTTGCTCGGCCTCATGGCATCCTGCATTCTTCTGGTGCCAGAGGCTCGCCTGCGCATGAGATCTTTGCAGTGGGCACTCAAGATGCAATGGTCGCAGTCCTCCGGCAGGATGTCGGACCCGATTCAGGTGCCGCCCTCGGTCGCCCAGGACCTTCTGTGGTGGGCCGTCGAAGGCAACTTGATGAAGGGGGCTCCATTTTGGCTTCCCTGGCCGGAGGTGTCGATCGTGGCGGATGCATCCCTCACGGGATGGGGAGCTCATGCCAACGGGCTGACAGTCAGCGGTCGTTGGTCTCCGTCGGAGTCCAGACTCCATATCAATCTGTTGGAGCTGAGGGCCGTCAGGCTAGCCCTGAAGGCTTTTCTGCCGACTGTGCGGGGAAGGAATGTCCTGATCCTGACGGACAACACGGTGGCCATGCACTACCTCAACAAGAAGGGGGGGGCAGGGTCACTTCCTCTGTGCAGGGAGGCGATGCAGCTCGAGTTCTGGGCCATCCAGCAGGAAGTTTCGGTCTCGGCAGTTCATCTGGCCGGAGCCAAAAACGTGACGGCGGACGCTCTGAGCAGGCAGAGCGCGATCTCTCACGAGTGGGAGTTGGCTCAGGAGATTCTCCTGGAGATCTTCGCCCTTTGGGGGACCCCTCAAGTGGATCTCTTCGCCTCCAGTGTCAACCGGAAGTGCGGGAGGTTCTGCTCGCGGGAATTTCCTCCAAGAGGGGCCTTAGGAGACGCGTTCGTGGTGGATTGGTCGTTCCCGCTGCTGTACGCGTTTCCTCCAGTCCCCGTCATCCCGCAAGTGCTGCGGAGGTTGCGGAAGTTCGGTTCCCGGATGATCCTCATTGCTCCGGCGTGGGCTCGGAGGACGTGGTACCCGGACCTTCTCGACTTGTCCATCTGCCCTCCACGTCGTCTTCCCTACCGAGACGATCTGCTCTCACGGGAGGGGGGTCTGGTTCTCCATCCAGAGGTCAGATCCCTCAACCTTCACGCTTGGCTTCTGAAAGGTTGAGGTATAGGGATTGGGACCTCCCTGAAGACGTGATGGAGGTGTTGCTTTCGGCCCGAAGGCCAGCAACTAAGTCTCTGTACCGTTGCCGTTGGCGTAAGTTCTGCGACTGGTGCAGAGTTCGGAATGTGGATCCTTTTGCTTGTGACATCCCCATGGTTCTGTCCTTTTCGCTTTCTTTGGCCCACAGGGGCTTGCAAGTGGGTACCATTAAAGGTTACCTGGCAGCGCTGTCCATCTTTAAGCGCTCGTCTGATGAGTGTTCTTACTTTAAGATCCCTTTGATTTCACAGTTTCTGAAAGGGCTCACTAATGTGTTCCCTCCGTCACTTTTCCTGGTGCCCGGTTGGGATTTAAACCTTGTTCTTAGGTTTCTTATGGGTGCTCCGTTTGAGCCTTTACATTCTTGCCCTTTGAGGCTGTTAACTCTGAAAACTGTGTTTTTGGTTGCGGTTACTTCCGCTCGCAGAGTGAGTGAGTTACAGGCACTTTCAGTTAAGCCACCCTTCACTGTTTTCTACAAGGACAGGGTTGTCCTTCGTGTTCGTCCTTCTTTTCTTCCGAAGGTAGTGACGGAATTTCATTTAGCCCAGAAGGTTGTTCTTCCGGCATTCTATCCTCCTCCGCATCCTGGTAAGGAAGAGGAGAGGCTCCATAGGCTTGATCCTAGGAGAGCTTTAAGCTTTTATGTTTCACGCATGTCCCGGGTCAGAGTGGACGATCAACTCTTTTTTGGTTACGCTGGTAAGCGTTTGGGGCAAGCTGTGACGAAACAGACTTTGTCCCGCTGGATTATTTTGGCCATCTCTGAGTGTTACCGCTTGGCGGGTAAGGACCCAACGGCTGGCTTGCGGGCCCATTCTACCAGGGGCATGGCTGCATCTACTGCCCTGCAGAGGGGTGTTCCTATTCGCAACATCTGTGATGCAGCCACCTGGGCTTCAGTACATACATTTGTACGGCATTATTCCCTCGATTCCATCAGAGGGCAGGATCTGGCCTTTGGCAAGGCGGTCCTTTGCTCTGCTATTTGATTGGATATTCTATATTTGTTTGTAAATTCTTTCCCTCCTCCTTGCTCTGGTACTGCTTTGGGAGTCTGTCATAGATATGGAATACGTCGGAGGACCCAATCCCCTCGAAGAACAAGTTACTTTCTTACCTGGTAACGTTCTTTCGATGGGATGGTCCGACGACGTATTCCATATCGCTCCCGCCCTGCCTTCCCCGCTGCAGAATTTCTTTTGCGATTGCAGCTTACGTTCCGCAAGGCTTTGTGTCTGACTGGCAGTTGACTTCTGTCACACGTTCTGGGGGAAAAAACTACAACTGAGGCTACAGGCGTCGTGCGTCCTACTTATCACATCGGATGACGTCGGACGTCGGAGGAGGTCCTCGACGTCGGCGTATCGACGTCATCGACGCAGGACGCAGACGCCGGAAAAGTTTCCGAAGCAGCACAGCTGTGGTGATTACCTGTCATAGATATGGAATACGTCGTCGGACCATCCCATCGAAAGAACGTTACCAGGTAAGAAAGTAACTTGTTCTTCTTCAGTATAGCAATTTATCCATTGTCTGATTGAGGAAGCCACATTGTTTAGCGTTTGGCACACTGACTTCAGCTTCCCCTTTGCTTCCCTAAGCAATTAACGGTCTGGGCAGAGGCATTACTGTGTCAGGTAATACACCGGGCCGAGTCGCCCCGGGATATTACCAGTCCCGGTAATGTCACCACATGGAGGGGTTTATTACTATTAGCATCCGGAATGCTTTTTTGTGAGATAGTAAGTTTTTTTTTCTCCGAGTTGTGAAAAGGTGTGTTTGCTGTTTCTCAACTTGAAAAAATCTACAAGCCCAGATGGCCACCATAAACAAGGGAGAAGGGAACTGCACACATTCCCTTCTCCCTTTCCATGGCAGCCATTGCTGAGTGCTTCACAGAGCTGGCGTGGGACAAGGGAGTGCCAGGTAGGGTTGGCATTAGAGATGCATAAATTGAGGGAAATGGGATGTGGGAAGAGGACGCAGGTAAGCATGGGGGGATGGCAAAGGGTACGTAGGGGAGGGCAGGGTTGAATTTACTTTCATCCCAGCGGGGAAGATGCGCTTCCTGCTTCTGAGGAGTCTCAGAATGGGGGCTTTACCATGAGAAAAAGACCCCGTTCTGAGCTTCCTGATTGGCTGGGAGGCCACCACCCTAACACCCTTGCCAGGGTGTTAACAGTATGTAAAGTATTATGAACTCTTCAGAACAGATATGTCTTGGATATGATTACAGCTATGGATGGAGGTGTTTGTGCCAAACTCAGAGAATCATGTTGCACATTCATACCTTCACATGACGAAGAGATTGGCACCTTGACAGAGGCCATAACAATTCTGACAAACTTACATGTCAAGATGGAAGACAAAGTGGAAAACATTGCTAATGACAGCAGATTTGCATCAATGTTCTCCTGGGTCCCACAATGGATGGCGAACATTTTCAAGTTCCTGGGAGCCCTGTTGGTGATGATCATGTTTGGATTCTGTGTGATCAGGATAATAATCACACAATGCAAAAAGATCGCGAAGAAAGCTGTAGGAAGAAGATTGTGATTGATGTCAAATCAGGATTTGAACCAAAAGAGCTGACAGATGGTGAAATCACAGACTACATAAAGGCCAGTATTCATGCACCTAAGGGAACAAAGTTTCTTTATCCGAGGAACCACAAGAAGTATGTGGGAAGAAGGATCGACTGCAACCTGAATGGACAGTGCAGTCTTATGACCTGGAGTGTTGATGAGTATGTGAAATCAGCACGATGCCTGAAAGTAGTCATAAAGACATGGACTTCAAACAAGCACTTTTTCAGACGAGGATGTCTAGATGTGCAGATTGATGAGAGAGTGGTCGATGAATCGCCCATAGGGGCGAGTGTAGAGTAGAAGCCAAATACCCCTACTAAAAGGTCCTCCCAGATGTTGCCTATAAGTTGGGAACAGGAAATTGCGACATGTGCAGTACCAGTGAGGGTGCCTACACCACAAAGAATTCTTGAGACAAGGTATCCACTGAGAAAACCGTATATGCATTCATAAAGAAATGATGGTCTTCTGGACAGAATCCTGGAGGAAGTATGAAAATTGATGAGAAAGAGGACTGGTGACGTCATGAAAAGACACAAATGAAGAAGGAACATAAACATTCTATAAGATCTTAAGAGGAGGTGTCGAAGTTGAGCAACATTTCGGGGTCGAAATGAAGATCTACGTGCAGAGAAACACTGAAGAAAATGCAAAGTCATTTTACACTTGTACAAATGCTGTAACGCAAGTGTACGAAGTAATCCTGAGGTTGGCTATGTAGTGAATAGTTTGCGGCGATGCACCAATGTATATACATAGGAATATATAGAATATGGATGTTCTACAATGCACGTTAGCAAACTTGAACCCCGTGAATGGAAAGGGATTCAGTGTGGCGCAGTTGGAAAATAGCTGATGGCGAAGTAGAATTCAAGGATGTATACGAATTGTTCAAACTACAATTGTTCGAATCACAATTGACCTTTGCACAATTGACCGAATTGTGAAGGTCAATTGTTACATATCTGCGGGGGGAAACCCCCTGCAACCTCCCATTTTTTATATATATATATATATATATATATATAAGGTCAATTGTGCAAAGGTCAATTTGGACCCTTGACTTTCGATCAATTGGGTCATTCGAACAATTGTGTTCGAACAATTTGGGTAATACCGAATTCCAGAAAGGCTGGCTGGCCCAGCACCAAGAGTCAAGGCCGCTGTAAGCCTGGTTGTCTGTTAAGAAGCTACATGAACGTGAGAAAGAAACAAACTTCTGTTTGGCGTGGAATGAAAAAACACTGAAGGCTACAAGAGTTCATCATTTGATAGTATTATATGCAAGAGCTCGGAAACGTGGTCTCCAGTCACATGGTCAAATAGACTATGGGTCGAGCTACACCGAAACCAGAAGATAAGACCATGCCACACTCCCTTCTATTCTCCGGCACAAAGAGCTTCTGCAAGGCCAAGTTCAAAGCCTAATTGACTGGCTGACCGCAGGAGTGATGATAGATGTTGGGCTAATTGGGTGGGGAGGCATGACCAAGCCGGCCCTCCCAGCACCTGGGGTCACCAGCTTGCATGCTCCTAGCAAGTGGAATATTCCAGAAGGGTACAAGCGTGCCAACCAATTGTAGAGGGCCACGTACCAAAGAGCCCTATAGTATGTATAACCAATGGATCGTTGTTTATTTTGTGATGATGAAGATGACTTACACTAGAGGGTGGTTTAGTTGTCCACCGGATAGTAGAGACCCAATAACAACCCCCGTCAGTAATGAACGTATGCCTAGATGTTCCCTTTAAGCCTATTACATCCCCAAGTAGGTTTTTGTAGTTTGCCACGTAGTGTGATGTCAATGATGACAAATTTGTACTATAAAAGACTGTTTTTTCATGTAACACGTTGAAATTGTTTGTGCGACATCCGTTAATGTCCGTTGTACTCCTGGTTTTAGATAATTGCTAATAAAACAGTACAAAGTTTTGCCAACTTCCTGAGTCGGTTTGATTATTGATGTATGAGTAAGTTCTGCATCCCTATCCATCTCCAAGTATTGCTACTTCGTCTTAAAGGGCCCCAGGTGCCGGGGTTCACCTGCTTCTCTCTCTTCTCTGTTTAGGGGGACGCTTTTTAACATACTTGTCCCAGTAAAGTGGATAATAATAATAATAATTGAGCATTTATATAGCGCTACAAACCCTCCAGTATGTGAGCGCTGCTTATTATTACCGACTGTGTGTGGTGCTCATTTATCAACCTCGGAAGGATGAAAGGCTGAGTCTGGCCCTGCCGGGATTCAAACCTGTGTCATAGCAAGCGCTCTAATCGCTGTGCTATCGGACCAGAGGTCTGGAATTAAAGGAAAAGTCTTTTTTCAACAAGTTATCGATATTTCCTTAGGAGTTTCTTCATGCCAGCCGTAACAGTTCATATTTTCTTGCATTTTACAACATCCCGGGTAGGCCATGGTATATCTAGCTGGCGGGAGTTCCTCCTGGGAATGGGAGTCCTTGTCTCCTAAGGTGGAGTCTCTCCCGGTGAGTTCCTACTTGCCTCTACCCACTGGAAGGGAATTGTGGTGCAGGCTCACCTCGCTAGCCTCACAGGGGCGGGCTCCCCCTGCGGAGAAGGGACAAATTCCTTAAATCTTGCTTGCAGCATACTATCCCTAAATAACCAATGGATGATCACATATGTTTTGCCAATTTGTGGTAGGTTTGTCTCTAGTTGCTCAGTTGCAGTTAATATTTTCTCTACGATTCTTTTAAATCCCTTGATTTTCTTGTTCTAAACTATTTTGCAAGGTTGTTTCCCATGTGCTCCAGTAACTCGTGGAAGGTTTAGCCTGATCTTGGCCAAGCTTCAAAAAGTAAAGGCAAGGGTACATTTCAGAATCCTTTTCTGGTATCTGTGAATAGGAAACTTTGAGTATTGCAGCTGTTTGGTTCTAGTACCCCAAGTCCTTTCTGGTCAGTGATTTTCAGGCCAGTGATTTTCAGACATTACCATTGGGCAAACAAAACTTGTTAATGTATACCTAAAATAAATTGGGAGGCCAGCTCGACACATAAATGCACAACCCTTTTATACAAAGCCATGTTATTGGCAAATTGTTCAATGAAGTGAGTATCACAGTAGATCATAGACCCAGTGATAACATTTGCTAATGCTTTCATAGTTTGTTCTGTGAAAAGTGCAAGCATTTCCTACCCACTATTCGCGTTACCTCATCACAATATTATCTTTGCGTGTTGCTGCTGATCTTCTTTTGTCAGTACCCTTTTCCATCCTCCTCATTAAATATTATGAATGTCAGGTGCACCAAGGAGACACAGACAGTTCTGTAACAATTCCTCAGTGACCACGAAACAATGTGGCCAGACCGAGCGTGGAAAATATGAAGACCATGCAGCTACTTGGACTCCTACTCTGAGCTGAAAAAGCAGGACAACTGTAGCAGAAGGCATCCATCCAAAGACAATTGAGCAACACTGTACTGAACTTCACATGTCTACTTTAGGGAAAAAGGGAGTGCAAGGCATGTAGATTTGGGTAAAAGAAGCAGTAGTTCAGCTCTTACATTCAAGATCCCAGAAGACCATTCAATCTCCATAGAAGCCGATACGGTCAGGGCAAGGTCATTCACCAGGAAGACTAAGAATGGGAGGAACTGTGTCAAGGAGCATTGCACATGTATTACTTCATTGCCTATCTCAGAGTGCCCCTGACCTCTAATATCTCGCCCATTCCAAGATGGCACACATGCCTTGCAAGAAACTCTTAGGATTTCGGGACTTGTGGCCACCTGCATAGCTGGTGACTGTGAAACATTTGCTGCTTGGGGCAGTGAGGCGGGAGGGTGCTGCCACCATGGAACGACTTGAAATCAATTAACCTCTTGCGAATGGTGGGTGAACTTAATCGATTACCCAGCAATAGAACTGGGGGATACTGGCTGGGCTACCAGCGTCCACCCGGGGGTGAATGTCCTTTGGCATCATATGAATGTTTGAGATAAAAATGTGCAACTATTTAGCGTTTGCAGGGTTCTCCTCCCCCCATGGTAACATGATTCCCCTCCACCCCCACATCCAAAACCCCTCTTCAGTTCTGTCTCCCGGGAATGCTTTAACCAAAAAAAGAGCAACTGCTTTGTGTGGCACCAGAAGCCATCACAAAGCTGAAGGCAGGGGGAGTGGTTATACAACATCCCCCAATCTTTTTGCTGCCCTAGTTTCGTCGTGACTGGGCCAATGCACGTCAGGTCAGCGCACGCGCATCTCACCCAGCGTGGACCCAGCACTTGAACATCAACAAACAGCAGCAGGTGTAAAGAGTGAGGCATTGACGGGCATGGTTAATGCATTTATGCATGTGGTGGTTGGCAAGTCCAGGTTTTCATGTTTTATTGTTTTTTTGGCTTTTAGGTAGCACTCATGTGCCACCTGTATGCTGACTATTGCATTAGAGTACAGCTAGGGAGGAGGGACACACAGCTTATCAGTGTTGTTTATTTACTCACTTATTGATTGCCCATAGGTATGCTAATCCCTATGGCTAGTCCCATTCACTTCCTACCCCCACGTCACCAGCATCAAACATTGTGGTCGAAGTGCCTTCCAGTGTGTTTTCAAAGCAGTCTTCTGACAATTAATTACTTAATTGGATCTGTAAACGTGCCCTGGTGTGCTGAACATCTCTTAACTGGGACTGCCTTCAGTCACTCGATTTATAAGCAGTATAAGCATCTTTCACTGAAGTCCTGTTAAAAACAAGCTTTGGCAAAGGCAACAGTTGTGGCTTGTGTATAGCTATTAGATCGGCATTTGCACTGCAACTATGCCCAGGTACTTTCACCATTTTGCAGCTGCTACCATTGATGGCCAGTTAATACCATTATGGCAGTGCCTGGAAAATGCCTTTCCCATGCCTACACAAAAGCCAAAACTGTTGGCCCTGCAAATGTTTGCTTGACCTTGCATCAGCCCAGAGAGTGGACTGACACATTATTTAAAATATGTTGAAAGGCGACCAGGCCACGAGAGCTGGCACAGTACACAGAGAATGGGATATAAAAGAGTGGAGGGGACAAGGGAAGTGTTGAGGGGCTGGCCCATTCCACGCATAGCAGGCTGACAGTAGCACATTTGTGTGTGGAACAGCTAGAATAAGGAACACATCGAAGGACCACCTGGTTGTATGCTGACCACCTGGTTCTATGCTGTCCACCCACTTTTTTGACAGAGCAAATACCGTCCCTGCCTTGTGTTTTAAGAGATTTTCTAAACATAATTTACTTCACCCACTGTGGACAGTACCACCGCGAGGGATAAGGCGAGAGACTTAACCACAAGACCTCCCAAATCATGGAGCAATCAAATATCTCGTATTGACCTCCTGCAATACATGTTTTGTTAGGATTCTTTGATCTAAAAAGTGCGTAGGTTTTATGATTAGCCAACAATCTAATAGAAAAAAGGTTCTATTGTCAAAGGTTTATTTGTCCTTTGCTCTTTATTCAACTGTGAAAGGCACGTTGAATGAGATGTGCTTCAGAAAATGTTCACTTCCTATGACGTCACTTCTCAGTGGGTGCTTCTGTCCCTCCACTTGTTTTCAGGACTCTGCATAGGTGTGAATTGCGATAAATCTGACTATGCCCCTTTGTTGTGACATGTGAACTTCAGACAAGAAGCCGGCCTGGAAGGTTTGGGCAAGATTCTAAATCTGCAGGGATTGCATTTCTGCATCAGGCTTGATCGGGAAAATCTGTGGATTGCTCCTTCGCCCTTAAAGCTTTAGCAATCGGAGGATTTCAAACACTCGATGCCAAGAAGTAAATACCAAAATAGTGCATACATTTTCCTATTCAGTCTTCCTTTCCCGAGTGATTACATTTGCTTTTGTGGTTTGATTTAAATTAAGGTGTGCTGAATCACTCCAAAAACTCTTTGTTAATGCAGAGGCCAAGTGCAGAGGCCAAGTGCCTTTCCATTTTGGACGAACTCCTTCGTTTGGCTTCTGTATTCTACCATGTAATGCATTTTATTTTTGCGACCCAGTGAATCATTCTAATTGTCATGTGGTGCTTTCTCACAAGAAGTACTACGTGCACTGTAGTTGGTAATCAGCCACACTCATGGTGGTGTTCTGTTTGCTTTTGCATGGGTTGCAATGTATTTACCGAGGCATACTACGGTTGCTCTCGCTTCCAACCTTTCTATGTCAAGGCAATGCAATGGGGAACAGATCCCCTAATTGTATATTGCCATTCACCAATACGTTCTGGGACCTCACAGAGCAAACCTTTGAGAGCACATAGAACCCCAATGTAACGTATGCGTTTGGCGGCATTACACCGGGTAATAACTGAAAAAGAGTTTACTGTTGCCACATTTAGTAATTACCGGGTGGCCCTGGAACGTCCACATGAATGAGTCATGTGGACCATGCCATTATTCCCCACAGTAATTGCCACATGCAGAACTGGTTTAGTGCAATGGTAAAATCTGCCACCCAAACCAACCTGTAAAATAAGTTTCGGAAATTAAAATTATAATTTTGCAGAACAGTAACACTGCAATTACCAGGAGTTTTACCACTACCCCCAAACATATAATCAGGCCCGGATTGTTTTTTTCTCTACATTACGGGTTATTTTATATTGCATAATCCATAGCCATACCATCACCTCTTTACTGCTTATTGTATTGCTCCCTCTAAGCGAGACCTCTTCCATGTGTAGATACTGTATGTGCGACATATGCTAAACCTGTTCTGTTGGAACAAATAAGCCACTAGGCAGTGTGTGATGTGTGGCAAACAGTTTAAAACACTCTACATGTCTAATACTGCCTTTGTAGTTCTGTATAGAGCCCCACCTTCTACAGCCATCTGAGCAAAGGACTTTCATTCATTGAACAGGGACACGCCCAGCTTCCCGTACAATGAAAGAAAATCTTTTTTTTTAGCACCCCGGGTTACCAGTTTGGCAACCCATCGTGTTAATGGCGTTATGCACCTGCTTCACAGATAACATCAGGGGGTAACGGCCCGGTGGTCCCGTTAACCACATTCGCTTTGCTCGGGCCTTTAACTCAGGCCGCCGGGCCGTTTCCCCTGTTGTTGCCCATGGAACGGGTGCATAACGCCACAAAATGTTATTCAAGGTATAGATATCAAGAATTTAACATGCTGAGTGCTAAACACAGATGTCTGTAGGGGGAGGCTTAATCACTTAAATACCCAGGATCTTTCACCGCCTTGGCTTTCTTGCTCAACTGCCGAGGTTTTGCACGGTCATGTGCTCACTAAAGTAGTTAATTCACTGAGCCATCTTGCTGGTGTAATGACTGAATTGTCTGGCAGTTAGTTCAGAATAAAGGGATCTGAAAAACAAGCCTTGCCTGCTTTTTAGGCTACCTGTGCTTTCCGATAGCAGGCATTATGACATCATTGAGTAATTATGTCATTTTCTTTGTATAGTAATTATTGATGTCACAGTTAGACTGTAATAAGAAAATGATGTACTTAAAAAAAAAAAAATAGATCTGTGGCAGGCCGCCTTGCCGGTGTAATGTAAATTGTGACTATTATAAGCGTTTTACAATTACAACTGTTTGGAAAGATCCTTTGCCATCCTGAAACCTTCTTTTCTCTTGCTAGCTTTTTAATATGCAAATACATGTTGTATGTAACATGTATCATTGTGGAAATTATTAGCGTAAAATTCAGTCAATAGGAGAAAAGGTGAGCTAAATTAAAACTTCAGCACCTACTCTAAAGCAGAGCTCTCTGCAGCTTCTTGCACTCTGTCATCTGGAGAGATATAGGGCAAGGGGAATACCCTCTTTTGTTGGAAAAACCAGCTTTGATTCATCGATATTCCTTTTCATGATTTGGGGTTAGTGCTTTCCTGTTGGGTTTGGTTTTGCAAACATGCGATGACGGGAATGCACCTTGTTCTTGAGTCAGGGTGTGCCGAGTTCTTCTTGTCCTGCATTACTCGGCTTCCAGGTTACTTGCATGTGGTCATGTTCAAATCTCTATTCTGCCACACATTCTTGTGTATTCTTTTCTTTTCAGTGCAGAATTAACAAGTGTGGTTTTCGAGTGTGACCTGATTGTCAGTCCAATGAAAATAGCTCTAGTTTGCCTTATGACCTTTTACTATGAGAAGCGGAGGGAGCAACACGTAGTCACTACACAAAATAGAGCTCTTTTTTGCTGGGGCTTAGTCTCCTGTGGCTTAGTAAACCAAAGCCATGTGCTTAGTGGCACTGCCGGCCACAGTATGCTTGCACAGCTTACAAATGTCTGGAGTGACTTGGGATTTCATGTTGAAGTACCTGAAGTTCAATCCTCCACCAACCGGTCTCCCATTACTCCTCTCTTTCACAACCCGCCTCTTGGTCCAGATCTGGAGTTCCACACTTTCTGCAGTGGAGATGATCCCGCCAAGGCACACCGTGCTAAATCACTGGGACTAGTACTGGTCAGGAAGCTCTATTTTGAACTCTTTATGAAAAATGTGACAGAAGTAGCCCAACTCAATGCATGTCCCCAAATGAGCACACATAGTTCCCATTAGAGCTTGATCAGTCCTTGTTGTTACACAGTCACTATGAAAGAATGTCATCTGTGGGGAGTGGGATGGCCTCAGCTTTTTTTATTGTTAGTGCTAAAATGGTGCAGATGTTTAATCTGAGCGTGAGCTCTGCAAATCAAACTCACCCATAATGCTTATGCCAAATAGTATAGTGCATGCATGTGCCTCTACTGTGACTATACAGACCTCCCACAGCATCTGCCGTGCAGTGGCAACAGTGCAAGTTCAGAGGGCACACATGAATTCCTGAACACAGCTCCTGGAACGCAAGGTTCCAAGAGGCACAAGCATCAAGGTTAGCCTTTTAACTGTAGTTACCTTTGGTTCATAAATATCCTAATTATGTGCCTGTGTATTTAGTGGCCGTTCTTAAACATCGAAATATAAACCAGGCCTGTGTCAGGCATGGTGACTGCTGGTATTACACAATTAAACAGGCTCAACCCATTTATGTATTTTATTACCAGCTTGGCACACAGTGGTTCATTCATGGCAGAACCTGGCGTGTCCAGCTGTCTGGATTGGCGGTCTTCCCCCCAACCCCCGAGAAGACTTGACATGTTCTCGTGAGAACATGACCACTACCTGGGAGTTCAGCTGGGAACCACTGCTTCAAAGACATTCCTATCATTATAATGCTCACCTGTCACTACAGTGCTGATTACTGGAGTCCTTTTGATGTATGCAGATAGAAGAGAAGAAGGGGTGGAATTAGAGTAGCTCAGGTGAGAGCTTTAGTCCACAGAGGGGTCCCACCATCTTGGATTTTTCTATCGCTCCCAAACTTCCTTTGTTCCTGCAGGCAGAACACTCTGGGCAAAAGACATTTGCTACAGCACCCTCAATTGGAACCTTAACAACAGGACTGGTACTGACCAAGCCACTGTGGAATTTTGCCTATCTAAGAGGGTTGCGGGGATACACTCCCCATAATTGATTCATCTTTGCACCTTTCTTGAAGAGGGATTCTTCTGGAACTTGTTTGGGAGTACAGTCTACTCCAGCACGTTCTGCCAGTGAGGTGAAGTATAGCATCTCCAAGGAAGAGGGAAGCTGCCCTCCCCCCTAACTACCATCCAAAGCAAATATTTGGGTTGACTGTTGTAGGACAAGGCCTATCTACTACCTGAACCAGGATCCTACTCACTGGAGGCTTAACTGCTTTACAAGCAAACTTGACCCATTGAAGCCGATTGCCTCTACTTGAGCGCTGGTTCAACTTACTGCGTCACAAACGCTGGCTTCATACAATTTAGGCACCACCTTCACCAGACTGAAATTCTCTCTCAACCCACTGGAAGCCGCTGACTGGATCCACTGGGATAACTTTCCTCGAACAACTCTCCATTGGCAAGCATGACTCTACGCTGGTTTAACTGCAGTAAAGTGCCCAGAAGCCTGGCCTGGGCACTGTTGTGCCCCAAAGACAAGATCATTGATGGTATTTGAAGTGGGTCTGTCGCAATGGCACACTTTAAAGGGATGTAGTGCCTGTTTAAAGACATCTTTAATAACGTTTACAATTGCTACTGGTATCATTCCCTGAGCACCCTGGACGACAAACACAGACTGCTACTTTATTCTGAAGGTCCAGCTTTCTCTGTGTTTCCCTTGCAGGGGTGGGTCCACAGGATCTATATTGAAACTAACAAAAACACTATTGTTATGGTTGGCCATTCTCTTATTTTGCATCAACACTACTATTGTTTCGTTTGCTGCAGTTCCATTCCATACCTCTCTTGAAGAGAATAGCCTGCCTTCGCCCCGCACCTCCCTAAGAGGCTATGGAGGTATACCTATCGTGCTGTGCTTCTTTGCCCTTTATAATTGGGATCACTGCTTGTTTAGTAGCAGTGTGCAGAAGAGTAGGAATTTTATTCAGTACTCCTCCCCTGTACACGTGCAGAGCAGTAGTCTTTTTGTCGCAGTCACATTACAATGAAAACAGCACTACAGTGATCCTTTCCTGACAGGCTGGCATTGATGAGTGGTTTGACACGAATCGGCTCTGCTGATCCCAGGCACAAGAAAATATAGTCGCATCTCCAGCTTCTGTTCTTGCTCACTGGCTCCCTACAGAGGCACACGGCAGGTTTAAGACAACATGCCTGGTCTTCAAAACACTGCCCTGCAAGGAATTCAAACACTGTTTGGAGAAATGGATTGTTTCAGGGGTTCAAGGGTTCTTGACGGCAACGATGATCTACAGCTGCTAATCCTGTTCAAAACCAGTCCAAATGGCATATCTATTCTCGACATAGCCCTAAAATGTGGAGATCTAATGACAGAGCTCCAACAGTAGAAACATACGAGCACGCTAGTCTTCAAGAAATGCCTCTGGCATGGGTTCTAGGCCCTACTAATCTTGCTGTCTTTGCTTCTGCCAGCCTTCCTGGGAACCCCAACCTATTGTGACCACAGTACTAGCTCAGCACACTCCTGCAGATCCATCACAGCCACAGGGCATCCACGATTGCCTTTAAACTCGGTTTACCCCGCACGTAGTAGTGTAATATTGTTGATGGCCATGCACTCCCCAGTCTCTTCTCTTCCCTGCCCAATGCCTTCTCATCTAAGTCTACTCCACTGGTCAACATCAAGCATCAAAGTCTTGACTTTCTGCATGCATCCCTGAACACTTATAACCACAGAAATGTAAACATGTACTCTTTTTATGATGACCTCATACAATTTTCTGTGCTGCGTTGGCTTTTCATCAAACTATTGTTACACTACTGGATGCGGTTTGCACCACACTCTGACACAGAAAGCGCACACGGTTCCAGGTGCAGCTATGTACCTCCCGGTCCTTCCTTTACAAGAGATATGTATTGCACGTGCTTCATGTTCACACTTATGGTCGTGGGTCCTTTTTTTAGGGGGGCACCCGAAGCGCCCTGAATCCAGGCACAGAAATGTATTTTAGGCGAAAAAACTTCAACAAGGCAAAGATCCTCCAGGTGAAATGTTTCAAACATTGTCCAGCTGCAACTTTCTCAGAGTAAAAGGCCGGAGAAACGCAATCCCAGAGCTAAAGCATCTAGTTTGCATGCTCCCGGGATAACCTTGGTCATGCCCAGCAATGGCACAGGGAGCTGATGAGCACTGTCTTGTAACAAAAGCAAGAGGCAAGTTGCTGGCTTTTAACTCCTATAAGTGAACATGACGTGCTAATGCTCTGCACTGATCTTGAAGCCCCTCTCATACTGAGGTGTAATTTACCACTTTACCATGGGTATCTCTGCCCGGCTCCATTTTTCCTTATCCACGGCAATTGAGCTATTCTTCAAAAAGCCCGAAGGGATTTAGGTACTGTATCACTTTCACCCCTGATTACAAGTGCCTTGAAAAGCCCGAGTTGTGGTCCAAATCGAAATCAGCCCAGGCATCCAAAATCAGTTCTGGTACTAATTTTATCGTTAAGAATGGTCTTTACCCGTGTGGTACTAAAGATTAGGTAGGATTTGTGCTCGACCTGAACATCATAACTGCTTTTTTTTTTTTAAGTTTCAAGGTTATGCAATCATACAAGGGAAGCACGCACCTTGAGAGCATACGCAGTGCACGTGTGGAGCTCCCACAGGAAACCAGCTCTTATCTTTGTACAAAGGCCGTATTGAGTTGCGCTCACTGGCAGAATGCAAATTAGCAAGCTGCAACTCACTCAGAAAACTCATTAAGCAATGATCAGCTCTCATACATACTATGCATACTCTAAAGATATTTGGAATAATTGAGGACGTTCGGGCCATATGACGCACGTCTTCTTACACACCTTGACCTCCACGGTAACTTGACCTGATGGAGATACACTGTGCTGTAGAATACCAACATTAGGCCTCGAGTTTAGCCAGGAGTTATTTTATGTTTGCAAGTAAATAATTGGGTGCCGGTCGAGAGAGGGCTGGCCCAATGCCCCCAGCAGCACTGATCATGTTTGTTATTCTTTACAAGTGCCCTTTCAGCTTTGCATTTCTCCCAAAGCAGAGAGAAAGTGTCTAACAATCACAGAGACTGAAGATCCCGCCTGTAGCTTGGCAATTGGTGACAACTAAGTTCCGATCGTGTCAGATAATGCTGCAATTCCTTTTGTGTTTTCTACAGTGTTTTCAGCATTCTTTGGGGAATTGTAAAGTTTGAATTAAACGATGGGTGAAGATTACCCAGTGTGTCAAGCACTAGTTGCAGAGATTTAGGTGCACATGTCGGATTGCAGTACCAAATCTGGCAAAGCTGAATCAGGCTTTTCTATCCCTGGCGGATACACTTTGTTGATTCTACTACACCAGAAAGTGCTAATGCAAACTAACATAGCATCAATATGTTGCTGATCCGAGAGCTTGGTACCTCCATATGAGGATTGTAAAGGCTGGCCAGCATCCAACATGGCAGTATATTCACCACCGCCTATTAAAGACAATATTGTGTTAGTTGGGGGAGGGCCTAAGGCAGACACATTGGAAACCGTTCAACTAAAACGCTGCAGAATGATAGTGTGATGCTGGGCAGATCGTTTTATCTCACGTTAATTATTACTGTGTGCAGTGCAGTCTTGGTCACAAACGCTTTGCTTTCTACCCTTTTTCCCCTTCAATCCATTGCATACTTTTTCTTTTAATGCAGGCCATTTGATTGGCAAGGGCCCTAAACAGAGAGCGGACCAAATATCACAAGTCACTGGTGAGCTTATTTTCAGGTCAAAATTGCAATGCTGTTTTTCAGGGACTATAAACAGGCATCATTACTACAGGTTCCTTTTTTGGGTGTGTTTAAATCTTCAAAATACAGGAATAAAATCCAGATGAGGTTTGTTTAATCTCATATTGATTCAGATCCTGGTCGTTTTGGTTATGTTTTTATATTGTTGGTTTATTGTGTGATTTGTGCATATTCCAAATCATATATCTACACACATTGTATTTAGTTCTTGAAATTGGACTGTGGTATCTGGCTTGCTCTTCCCCTCCTGTGTGTGACAAATCAACTTCCGTGACAACAGTGATCCAGGGGTGAATATCGGTTTCTAAACCATCAAACAGGCCCACACCTCTAGTACACCAGAAGGGATCCAAACAGATTAGAATAACAAGCAAATTATAAACCTCTTTGTCCAATTTTGGTAATGTGGACTAAACTACAAGCTCTTCTCCGAAAGGTCGTGGATCGTTAGTTAGTTGCAACACAGTGAAAATAGAATTAATTACCAAATGATAAAAGAGACTGTCCAGTCAAGGTTATATCAAAAATATGTACTTTATTTATACACAACTGACAGTTCGAGCAACACTACGAAATACAACCCACCCTGTAATGGAATGCAGAGAACAGACCTTTTCAAAGAAGGAAAAGGGATGCACTTTGGATACAGCCAGGAGGGTAGTCGGTATGGTTAATAACCACAACTGTTTAAGAATTCTTGGCGTCGGCACAAAGGGAGCAATGGGTTTTAATATGTCTCTAGGGGTTTTCCGGGAAGGACCAGGGGGACATAACCAGAATACATCTTGTATTGTAGGTGTTCTTGATGCTTGACAGAGTCGAGTAAGCTTCAGCGCGCTTTACAGGCTTCTAGGACCGTGTTCAAGACAGGAGTGAGCTGTGAGTATCGGGTGGTAAAACGGTTCGGCGAGCGAAGCTGGACAAACAGCTGCAGGCTAGCCTACACAGCAGCTCAGGGTCAGGAATTGTCGTCTTAGTGATGATCTGTGGTTCTGAAGCACTGGTTGAGACATCCCAGATGTCTTTGTGACTGTGGCTTGACAACGATCAGCATTGCAGTTGGTCTCAGTTCTAAGTACGTGACTGGCTCAAAAATGTCCTTTACGGCGAACGTCAGTAGATGATCGTCGAGGCACTTCTACCAGCTTCTTCAATGGGCTTGTGTCATCCTTTAAGGCAGACGACCCAAAGCAAAGGAGTGTGTTGCATGCAGCGGCCTTCTCCTTGGTTGTAGGTTCAGAGTCCTAATGGTGTTTCGTACCTAGGAAGCTTGCTGCAAAGCCTAGCAGGGCATGCTGTGTGCTGGCTGGATACCGGTTCTCAAGAGGCCGGAGGGTCCTCTGAGGTCTTTATCTCCCTCTGTTTCCTGGAAGATGTTTAGGGGAGAAATCTTGCTTCTCTCTTTGGAAATCCTGGCCTTCCTTCACTGACAGAGGATGTAAGGCAGACTGTACCTTCTTGTTCTTCTTGCTACTCCTTGCAAAGTCTTCAGGGGATCTGCCAAAAGACAGGCTCAGCCCTCTTTTAAAGCCAAATGGGCCACAGTGATTGGTGTAGGCTATACCCACCTTAATGAACAAATTCTGGGGTCCCCACCTATAATCTACCGTATGCATGAGGTCCTAACCAGAGTGCTTTGAAAGAGGAAAGGTAAATCGGTGAAAACATGTGATACTAACTCCCACCCTTCTTCCTGTCTGTTGTTGATCAAATAGTCTCTCCGGTTAAGGCCTCTGTCTGTGGTTCCTGCTTAAAGCGACAGGTCTCCCTTGAGCTGCGGCAAGACCAAACTCTCTGGCTCCTGCAAACCAAACCACATACTCTTACCTGATTAATTGGGTCCCCCTTCTGTGGAGGCTTACTGTAAACACACAGTCCTAGACATGACCATTCACTGTCAATGACACTGAGGGGCGGAAGCAGGCTTCAGGTTGACACAGTTACATATGAAAGGTTGATGGGGGTTCCTGTCTCCTTTGTTAACCTTTGCAACTAGGACCCATGTTGGCCTGTTTGAAGTACTCTATTCTTATGATAATCACTGCCACCAGCTGCTTTGCTGAAAAAAAGAGCAAGGCAGAACCATGGGACCTTTGTTAGTTAATCAGGCTGGCCATGGCAGGGGGGAGCTTGGCCCTCCCCCTTCCTGGCTGTCATATCCCAAATAAATATGACAGGGCAGACTGTGCCTGTAGGCTGTGTTCACCCAGAGTACATACATCTTTGCGTTTGTCGTGGTGTGAGCATAGGAAAACGTGTATGGATTAGCCCCACACATTTTTCTGAGGTTGGTCTACCATCATTCCATTTAATTAAGAATGTCCAAAAAGCCCAGGAGAATGCCTACCCACCGTTCGGATTGTCGAATTCCTCACACCTAGTGTACAGGCAACACTTGCAGGAACAGTGGGGCAAGTGGAGACTGGGTGAGAGTCAGCAGTCCCTCGTACCAGCCCTTCTGGATTTCCATGGCATTTACAAGGTATGCAGCTATTGGAAAGTAGACGCTCTTTCAAGGGGATTGGGTCCTCCGACGTATTTCATATCTGTGGCAGTAATCACGACAGCTGTGCTGGTTCGGAACATTTTCGGCATCTGCGTCGATGACGTCGATACGCTGTCCTCTAGGGCCTCTGTCGAGCCAACCTCACCGGATGTTCTAAGTAGGACGCACGACGCCTGTAGTCTCAGTTCTGTTTTTTCCGTGAACGTGTTCGCTTCGGAGATCTCGGCGCACCTCGGTTCTACCTAATCCTGTTCTTTCGGTTCTTCGAACCTGTTCATTTGTGTATTGAAAATGATGTCTTTGGCTTCTGTCACCTCACGGTCGGGTTTTTAAGAAGTGTCGGGTGCGCGGGTCCAAGATGTCGTTGACAGACATGCACAATGCTTGCCTCTGGTGCCTCGGGGAGGACCATGAGACCATGATACGGATGACTGTGTTGACTGCCAGTCGCTTACATCGAAGGCCTTGCGGGAGCGTAAGAAGAAGCTGTTGGTGGGTAAGGTCGCCAAGCCCCGGAAGTCGAAAACCACTGGACATTCGACGGCCGATTCGAGGGTCGACTCTCCGCATCGTCGTCGTGAGTCCAGGGGGTCTTGGTCCAGGAGTCGGTCTCGCCATTCCTCTGCCCCTTCGAGGCGCTCACGGAAGCGCTGTCACAGGTCGCCTTCCCAGTCCTCATCCGAGGACTCTGCCCGTCGGCGGGCTGCTTGTCCCAACAAGCATTCCACTCCTGAGGAACGGGATTCCTTCCGAAAGGAGATGATGGTGATTTTTCAATTGCAGGGCTCCGGTCCGTCCACGCTGTCTAAGGACGCCGGACGTGACCGTGCTAGAGACACCGCTTGTCCGCCTTCGGGCTTGAGCGGTCGTCACGACCACCGGGCGCCTTTGAGGTCCCGGTCGGACAAGGTTGGTCGCTCTAGACATGCCCGTACCAGGTCCCGGTCCTCGACGCCCTCGAAACCGCGTGAGCCTGTGAAGTCTTCGAGGAAGACATCGATGCCTGTGGCGCAGAGGTCGTCGAGGGACTCTCTCGAGACTCCGCCTCCGAGGAAGTCGTCAACGCCATCGGCGCCCAGGCTGTTGAAGGACACGCTCGGCCCTCGAGGCCTGTGTCGACGCCGTCGAAGTTGTCGGCACCTCGCTCGACATAGACGCCGATTCCGTGAACACCCCTCGATGCCTTTCGATGCTGCTTTGTCAGAGGTACCCCGTGGCACGGTGGAACCCCCAGAAAAATCTCTGGCCAAGGCTAAGCATGTCTTTGTCCCTTTTTCTGTGCCCTCTTTCCGCCCTCTGGATTTTATTTCTGAGGGGGATGAGGGATATGAGGAAGGTTTGGTGCCTGAGGAGGTGTCTGATGAGATTTTGTCTGGTCACAGCCAGATTGAAGACCTGCGTCAGTCACTGCACGACGCCAGTGGTCTGGACACCTCTCCGGAGCTGGAGTTCTGTCGGCCTGAGCCTGGCTCCCATGCTGAGTCCTCGTACCAGCGCCTTATGTCGAGGGTCACGGAATACTTGGGGTGGTCTGCAGGATGACCTGATGGACATCCTCGACCAAGGTCCTCCAACTGACCCGGAACTGCCATTCCATATGGCTTTGCAAAGAAAGGTGGCTGCAGCTTGGACTGCTCCGGAGAGTCTCCTGGCAGTGAGCAAGTCTTTGCCGTGAAAATACCACCCAGCCAGTAGTGACCCCTGCTACTTGACCACGCACCCCACTGTGGAGAGTGGGTGGTGCAAGTGGCCACGGCCTCAGCAAAGCAGGCGTCGTACCCTCCTGATAGGGACGACAAGCGTTTTGATGGCTGGGCGAAAAAAGTGTTTTCTTCAGGGGATATGGCTTTACAGGCAGCCAACTCCATGTGTGCCTTGTCACGTTTCACACACACTCTGTATTTCCTTGGAGGCTGAACATATTCCCAAAGGGGAGGAACGGGATGGTTTTCTTGCTATTGTACAGGATGGCAAGCATGCCATGTGTGAGACTGGTCAGTCGGGTTTAGACATAGCAGATTGCGTCAGCCGGTCCATGGCGGCGAGCACCGTAATACGCAGTTTTGCGTGGTTGCAGAAGTCGGGGTTTGCTCCTGATGTGCCTTTGATGGTGAACATCTTTTTGGCAGCAAGGCTGACGAGAGCCTTGAGAGGTTGCAGACCTCAAAACCTGCAGCAAAGTCGTTGAGCGCTGCAGTTCGCCAACCTCTGACTTTTCGTCCTAGGGGACAGCAATGGAGGGGAGGTTCCTTTCGTTATTACTCATCCTTTAGTAAATCGAGAGGAGCTGCAAGTCAAAGGAGCCACCGTAGGAGTGCCAGAGGTGCAAAACAGGGTACTCGAGGTGCCAAGATCGCTCGGGCAGTTGCCTCTTTGCCCTCAGGCACTGCCGCAGCCGCTTAAGCTCAGTCATGAGGCCATGTCCCATGGTTCGCCGGTTGGGGGAAGGCTAGCACAGCATCTTGTAGAGTGGCATGCCATTACTTCAAATGTGTGGGTTCTGGAGATCATAGCCCACGGCTACTGTCTTCCTTTCCGGCAGAGACCTCATGAGAATCCACCAGGGAATCTCTCTTTGAAGAGCCCGGATCCGCTCTTTGCGCAGGAAATTCAAGCCCTGCTGGAGAAAGGCGCCATAGAACTGGTGCCTGTAGCGGAGAGGAACTAGGGATGGTTTCCCCTTATTTTTTGATTTCGAAGAAAGACGGGGGATTGAGACCCATCATGGACTTGCACGGTTTGAACAAGCTCCTCAGGAAGGACACGTTCAAGATGGTTACTCTTTCTCAAGTCCTCCATGCCCTTCAACTTCAGGACTGGTTGGTGTCTCTCGACCTCAAGGATGCTTATTTTCATGTGCCGATCCATCCAAAGCACAAGAAGTACCTGAGGTTCGTGGTTGACGACTCGCACTTTCAGTTTCGGGTCCTGCCGTTCGGATTGACATCTGCCCCGAGGACATTCACCAAGCTCATGGAGGAGGTGGCAGCGTATCTCAGGAAAGGGGGGATTCACTTCTACCCCTAACTGAACGATTGGTTGATCAGGGCGCGCTCTCCTGAGCAAGTCCTGGATCATCTGTCCGTCACCTGCCACTCCCTTCACAGGCTGGGCTTCTCCCTCAACTTAAAGAAGTCACATTTCACGCCAACCCAGCGTCTCCAGTACATCGGAGCAGTGCTCAACACTTCCCTGGGGCAGTGTTTCCCTCCCCAGGTGAGGGCTCATCACATTCAGCAGATGGTGCACAAGTTTCAGCACGCCCAGAGCCTCCCAGCGTTCGAGTTCTTGAGGTTGCTCGGCCTCATGACATCTTGCATTCTTCTGGTACCGGAGGCCAGGTTGCGGATGAGATCGCTGCAGTGGGCCCTCAAAATGCAGTGGCCGCAGTCCTCAGCAGGATGTCGGACCCCGTTCAGGTGCCGCCCTCGGTCTCCCAGGACCTTCTGTGGTGGGACGTTGAAGGCAATCTGTTGAAGGGGGCTCCGTTTTGGCTACCCTGGCCAGAGGTGACAATTGTGACAGACGCATCCCTCACAGGATGGGGAGCTCATGTCAACAAGTTGACAGTCAGCGGTCGTTGGTCTCTGTCGGAGTCCAGACTCCATATCAATCTGTTGGAGCTGAGGGCCGTCAGGCTTGCCCTGAAGGCTTTTCTGCCGACTGTGTGAGTAAGGAATGTCCTGATTCTGATGGACAACACAGTGGCCATGTACTACCTCAACAAAAAGGGGGAGGCAGGGTCACTTCCTCTGTGCAGGCAGGCAATGCAGCTCTGGTTCTGGGCCATCCAGCAGGAAGTTTCGATCTCGGCAGTTCATCTGGCCGGAGACGAAAACGAGATGGCGGACGCTCTGAACAGGCAGAGCACGATCTCTCACGAGTGGGAGCTGGCTCAGGAGATTCTCCTGGAGATATTTGCCCTTTGGGGGACTCCTCAGGTGGATCTCTTCGCCTCCCGTGTCAACCGGAAGTGCGAAAGGTTCTGCTCGCGGGAATTTCCTCCAAAAGGAGCCTTAGGAGACGTGTTCGTGGTGGAGTGGTCCTTCCCACTGCTGTACGCGTTTCCTCCAGTCCCCGTCATCCCGCAAGTGCTGCGGAGGTTACGGAGGTTCGGTTCCTGGATGATCCTCATTGCTCTGGCTTGGGCTCGGAGGACGTGGTGCCCGGACCTTCTCGACTTGTCAATCTGCCATCCACGTCGTCTTCCCTACCGAGACAACCTGCTCTCACGGGAGGGGGGGTCAGGTTCTGCATCCAGAGGTCAGATCCCTCAACCTTCACGCTTGGCTTCTGAAAAGTTGAGGTATAAGGATTGGGACCTCCCTGAAGACGTGCTGGAGGTGTTGCTTTCGGCCAGACTGCTGGCAACAAAGTCCCTGTACCGTTGCCGTTGGAGAAAGTTCTGCGACTGGTGCAGAGTTAAGAATGTGGATCCTTTTTCATGTGACATTCCTGTAGTTCTGTCTTTTTTGCTTTCATTGGCCCATAGGGGCCTGCAAGTGGGTACTGTTAAAGGTTACCTGGCAGCGCTGTCTATATTTAAGCGCTTGTCTGAGCAGTGTACTTATTTTAAATTTCCTTTAACTTCTCAGTTTCTCAAAGGACTTACTAATGTGTTTCCGCCGGCACCTTTCCAGGTGCCTGGTTGGGATTTGAACCTTGTTCTGAAATTCCTTATGGGTGCTCCGTTTGAGCCTTTACATTCTTGTCCTTTGAGGCTGTTGACCCTTAAAACTGTGTTTTTAGTTGCAGTCACTTCCACTCGCAGAGTGAGTGAGTTGCATGCACTTTCAGTTAAGCCACCCTTCACTGTGTTTTTTAAGGACAGGGTTGTCCATAGAGTTCGTTCTTCCTTTCTTCTGAAGGCGGTGTCGGAATTTCATTTGAGCCAGAAGGTTATTCCGGCATTTTATCCTCCTCCACATCCCGTTAAGGAAGAGGAGAGGATCCATAGGTTGGATCCTAAGAGAGCTTTAAGTTTCTACATTTTTCGCATGTTCGGGTCAGAGTGGACGATCAGCTGTTTATTGGTTACACTGGAAGGCGTTTGGGACAAGCTGTGACTAAGCAGACTTTTTCTAGATGGATTATCTTGGCAATTTCAGAATGTTACCACTTGGCGGCTAAGGACCCTCTGGTAAGCTTACGGGCCCATTCTACTAGGGGTATGGCTGCCTCTACTGCCCTGCAGAGGGGTGTTCCTATTCGTAACATCTGTGATGCAGCCACTTGGGCTTCGGTCCATAATTTTGTACGTCACTACTCCCTCGATTCTATCCATGGGCAGGATCTGGCCTTTGGCAAGGCGGTCCTTTACTCTGCAATTTGATTTGGCATTCTAAATTTTTATATTCTAAATTCTTTTCCCTCCTCCATACGTTGGTACTGCTTTGGGAGTCTGTCATAGATATGGAATACGTCGGAGGACCCAATCCCCTCAAAGAACAAGTTACTCTCTTACCTGGTAATGTTCTTTCGATGACGTATTCCATATCGCTCCCTCCCTACCTGCCCCGCTACAGAATTTCTTATGCGATTGCAGCTTACGTATCCGCAAGGCTTTCTGTGGTCATAGTGACAGTGGTTTGGTGCCACACATTCTGGGGAAAAAACTACAACTGAGGCTACGGGCTTTGTGCGTCCTACTTATAACATCCGTTGACGTCGGCTTGACGGAGGCCCTCGAGGACAGCATATTGACGTCATCGACACAGGAGGCAGATGCAAAAAATTTCCGAAGCAGCACAGCTGTGGTGATTACTGTCATAGATATGGAATACCTCGTCCGACCATCCCATCGAAAGAACGTTACCAGGTAAGAGAGTAACTTGTTCTTCTGCCTCTGCATTCAGAGAAGAATTGATGTCAGGCGTGTGAGGAATTATGGAAAGCACCTGATGTTTGTGAAATACAGCTGACGCAGGTATAATGGCACCACAGTTTTTCCAAATTGTACATCTCCCCCATACATCAGTTTCACGCGAACATACATTTCTAAATTCAGAACAAGGAAACTTAATGCCTGAGGTTACATTTAATTCTAAACCTTTCAGCCATCACACCTTTTGTTTTGCTGTAGTCATCCCGAGTGGGACTGATATGGCCAGGCGTGGGTCCCATGCCGGCTGGGCCTAAAGACTTAAGATACTCCTCACTGTACTGGTTTATTGAGAGGCCACCCTCAACACGGAGTTCTTTTCCTACCCAATATAGGTGTCACACAATGAATGGTTTAATGTTAGTTCTTTATTTAGCCCTATTTCTGATGCATGTCATACCACTTGGATCTCTCCCCCTGAGCTTGCTATGAGCCAAGAACCAATCGGTGTACAGGAAATACACACCACTTCATCCATGGCACAACACAAACTTGTCTCTACATAAATAACTAATACAATTTGATTGGGAAAACTCAAATCACAATATTTTAGTTTATACAAACAAATCAAGTGATCATCAACATTGGTCCCTGAATAAAATCACTTTACATTTGCAATGCTGTACAATTTTAGTTTTCCTGCATGCTTAAAAGGCTAGCAGTAACTAAATAAAGGGTGATTTGGCAGTTGGCTTTTCAGACCCCACACCTAATTTGGTCTGTGATAGGCAAGTCGGACAGAAACAAATTGGGATGATTGAAGAATTTTGGATTTCAGACCCCGGTCCACTTAAAGGCCTGTGCTGTGGAAGCTAGCAAGGAAATAATTGGGATGATTTGGATGTTTTGTATTTCAAACGTCCGTCCACTTAGGCCTGTGTTGGGGAAGCTGGACAGCACAAATTGAGATGATTTGAGAATTCTGTATTTCAGGACCCCCAAGCCCCCTCCCTCCTCCACTTAAAGGCCTGTGTTGGGGAAGCAGGACAGAAATAAATGGCATGATTTGAACAAAATAATTTTTCAAAACCCCCTCCACTTAAATAACTGTGTTGGGGAAGCTGGCAGTTTAGGGATTATTTTAGTTTAGGGAGAAAGACGCCCCTCTTCCTAAAATAAGTCTGGGTTAACAGTCAAAATAGAATTCCCCAATTACATTACTGTCTATAGTTTTCAGCGCACATTGGAAATTAGCTTTGTTAATTTTGAATTTTAACATGGTGGTGTTACGCCAAGGGAAATTAATTAAATTAATATTTTTAGTTAAATAGGCTACGGATATACACCATTATACCCCACCTCCCCTGCCAACTATAAACGGAAAGGATTTAAGGCCAGCAGATTCCCCCACCTTTGGGTTGCAAAGGGTTCAAGACTACTTACATTGAAAACCTCTGTTTAAAGTTCAGGAAAGCCAGCTGCTTTTCAGGACCCTCTGGAAGGACACAGCTAAAGACTGGTCACTCCACTCTCAAGGATGCTCCCCATTTTCCGCCTTTTACGCCAAAAGCATAATAATTATAAACCTGTAATTTACTCTCACCATTCCTAATTTTACACACCATCAGTTTGCCAACTGTTAAATCCGGGACAGGTTCATAGCAGCAAGGAACACCTTTTAGCTTTCTATCACAATTCCCTAAATTGCAGGTGGACACATTTTATTTCAACAGAATCGCCTGGAAATTACCTAATAAATGACACATCTATCAAGGAAGTATGATTTATGGTTACTGAGAAAAATGCCTAAATGATAATAGTCCTTTCAAAAAACAAATCTTCATGTTCTGCAAATTGGAGCCCCCCTGTCTCCGGCGCCATTTGCCTCCCTGGGCCAGTGCTTTTATTAGTCTTTTTGTTATTTGATTTGAGTAGGCTGCAGATCGTAAATACCTGGGATGCACAAGGCAACACAGAGATCCCACGCTGCAGACATCTGGCAACCTCTCCTCTTATCTGAAGGGGACCAAATTTTGACCTGAAAAGCTTCTATTTTCCTGTATTTCTTTCAGAGTTCAGCCTTGATTGCAACCTCTGTTCTCATACCTCCCCCCTACATTCTGGTCATGCACCAGCTAGGCCATCTGCCCTACACACAAATGAGCTTTCAGAGACTCCAAGTCTGAGGCACACTTGGTTTTCAACATCTACCAGGCAGGACACATTTTATTGCTGTTGTAAACAGTTAGGATGCACGAACCAGGCTTTCAGTGGTGGAGGGGGTCCTTTGTGAAGTTTGCCAAGAGACCCACCATTTGTCCTTGGCTGAGAGGAACTTGCATATTGCAATTTCTAACATCAGCCTTTATTCTTTGACATGCAGTGTGTTTTACTAATCAGGGATAACTTTGCTTTTGCATCGATGGATTTTTTCTTTTTTCACACTGCATTGTTTTTCTATTTTTAAAGATGACAGCTGAAGGTACAGGGCTATTTCTTTCAGTCATTAATACAATACATTTTTCATCATTTGCTCTTGTTTTCTTGCTGAAAAGTGTGTCTTAATTGTCACAGTGTACCCCCTTTTGATGGGTGACTGTTTCAGTGAAACATGCTGCATTCATGTCTCCTCCAGCAATGTGTGGGATATATTCACCCACTCAACGGCATTGCCTGACATCACTGAGCTGCCTGTGTGCAAGAAACAGTAACCTGCCCGCGCTGGCGCCTGTGCGCACCAGGACCTCAAAACCGCTTTTGGCAGCAACAACAGAAAAATGGCTGCACCATTTCGCCTCACACACTTGGGGCAAAATGGAACAAGGGCACACACTGATAAATAGCCCAATGTGTTATGAAATATATATGGAATCAACTGAAAAGGAAAGCCTGCCATTGTTGCAGAAGCCAAAATCCCCTTCAAAATGAAACCATTTTCACCCTTTCAAAATGCTGCTTTGATGGCAATTTCATCTGTCATTCTGAAACCACTGTGAGTAAAAAGACCCAGTTAAAACCAACTCTCAGAGAAATTAAAAGCAACTTCATTTTCACTTGCATGGGAAACACACATTTATTTCTTGACAAAATGTATCCAGGCGCAGCAGTTCTAAGTGACTTTTTACCCTCTGAGCCCGGGCAAGGAGAACTGTATCTATACTTTAGATAAGAGTCTTGCTGCAAGGAAAATGACTACAGCTGCCAAGACAGTGGCAATCTGAGAAGCTGCAAACCAAATTAAAGTAAGAAATTAAACAGTTTAAAAACACCTAGGCAGGAGTTCCAAGCTCTCAGAAACCTGTAATTCCAGTTGCCAGCTATGAAACTCCTCCTAGGAAGGGAGATGCACCCTAAATCCAGGATACTTGGGTGCGAAGTACCAGCTTGAAAAACCTTGAATGGGATAGGACAATGACAGTTCACATGCTCATCAGACATTCGTCTTTGCTCTAGGCTGGGACAATAGCAGTCCTGGGACTCTCACCTGTCAAGTGTGAAGGGCAATAAAACCTTCAATTAAGAGAGAGCACCCCCCCCCCCCATCCTGCTTGGAAGAAACTGCCAGGTGGTGTTAGCTGGGAAGAAAAAAACATGACAGACAATGACCCCATTTATCTTAAAACTATTTTATAAAGAACTTTAAAAAGACATATGGCAGCTGTCAAAACTGGTAACAATGTGGAATTTTCACAGTGTAAAAGTGGAATTGTGGGCTGCGTTTGGAAACTTGGTAGAATGTCGTGGCACACTCTGGACAGAAACGGTGATATATGTTGTATTACCAGAAAAGCATCCACGTTGCAAATGTCAAATTTTGTACATACATCCCTGTGGATAATTTGCATCTGTGTATAAAAGTGGGGAATTGTGGGCCACATCTTTAATGTGTAAAATTATCAAAATGTGTCAGAAAGGCAACACAAGGTTGCACAGACTGGAGGTTTGGACTAATCTGTGCTGCACAAAATATGTAACCTGTGTATCTGATTTACTAAGAGGTGGCAACCGCATAAATATCTGTTTTTTGCAAAATCAGATTTTCAGTAAAGGAAATGTGTGAGTTTCTAGATACAGTAAAAATCACCTCATAAACATGACATCATTTTTATGATGTCCAACCAATTGTGAGCAAGGCAAAGACTATGCCCTTGCCCAATCCTATTGTTAGGGGTGTGGGTAGTGAATCCTGCCCCTGTCATATACTGTAATGATGTCATCTGGCATTATAAATAAGGGCCCCTGACTTGCACTTAACACACACACACACCGATTCCTGATTCCTACGACGGCGTCCTATTCCTGTCTTCATCTTGCATCTATCCATCTAAACTCCAGATCTGAATCACAAGGCCAAGCAATTGCTGATCCTGCTTCAGCTAGGCCACAATTATAAAATAATCCTCATAACAAAGGGAAGCGCTGTGGTGTTTTGGAGAAGCATCCTGAATTTACCTGGCTTGCTGCCACTCACTGCTATACCGATGCCCTATAGGATCCAGTAACCAGAACTGCCAGTCCAGAAGAACTATCCTTTGGTATCCAGTCCCTGTCCAGCTGACACTGCCCCGCTGAGTTTGTCCGGCTGCCCTGTGTTAGACGAGGTCCGTGTGGTGATCCAGAGCGTTGACTGTCCACAATCCAAACTAAAAGTAGACTGTGAGTATCAATAGGAACCATAGAAACATAGTAAACCTTGCCTTGCTTTGTTCCATCCCAATCTCTAAATCATCTAATCCTTATCCTGATAACTGTAATATTGTCACAATCATTCTTGAAATCCTGCCTTTGATTCCTTGCGCTAGTGCTAACTTCTTTAAAAATTTGTCTTGTGAAATCCTAAACACTTAATCCTCCCTCGAGTAATCGGACTGGGTCAGCCAGGGCGGGCGTGGAGGTTCTAGGGTTGATTCTTCGGATCAACTCCGTAGCTTAGTATGTCTCAAGCTGGCCTGAATGCCCTAGTGTAGAGTGAAATTGTCCTTGTCAGAATTGATTTCTGTTCCTTTTTCACGCCTTCATTTTCCAAAAATGCAACACACTAGATCTTGCATAACTCACTCAACAGCTAGAGACCTCATTTCACTTTCCTATTGTACCTAGGATCCATAGCTACCCCCCCCCACCACCCAAGAACCACATCCAGAGTTATAATATATCACCAATTTTTATCTAAAACTGTTAGGTTAATTTCAGGAGGGAATGAGCATTTTTGCAAAGTTTTGCACGTGCTATTTTTGCTATCAATTGTTTTAAACCTTCCATTCATTTTAGAATTGTATGCTTTTGCTCAATCGAATGCTTATGATTGCTTGTAACTTTCCAGTGTTGCTCCCGTAGAGAATTGTACTTATCTAAGGTTTTTTGCACACATTCATTGTTTTATTCAGCCATTTCCGAATGTCATTCTAATAGTGTAAGGGTTTCAGATCCGTTTTTCTCTCTTGTTTGGGATGGGAAGGTTCGATTTGAATTTGGTTTCTTATTCCTGCTGCTTCCCTATATCTATTTAGAATTGATTATTTGTGGGTTGGGGGATATTGCAGGGGGAAATCCTAACCTGAGTGCCATCTTTCCCAAAATTCAAAAGTATCTCTATTCTCTGGTGTTTTCTATCTCTGTTGCTAAAGGGTTAATTTAAATGCATTGTTCACATTCCTATTTGTTATTATCACCCCATTGGTGATTGCTGCCCCATATTAAAAAGTGTGTGATTTTCTTGAATTTCCAAATAAATATTACCTTTACCTACCATCATGGTTCCTGGTCCATTGTGACCCGGGGTATTTGAAAAGGGGGTGTGATATGAGTGGTGTATCTCTCAAATTTCGAACCTACATATAACAAAATAAGCATTTCAGTTGTGCGCTGCATACTAGGCTGAGACCTGAGTGTATCACCTGATTGAAATCCTTAACAAATGTGATGTGCTTTTCCAATTTGCACTTGGATTACATTTGTGTTTTGGCTTTCTCTGGATACCCACATAGTCTGCCTAAATAAGCCCCTTTTCAGCATGCAGGTTTCTGAATGCTGGCAGGTCATTCCCCCAGTGGACCCTTCAGTTATGTTAGTGTGGGGCCTTTGATTACACCTCACAGGACTGATGAGGCCCAACGAGGGCGAAACATGTTTGGTGATGCTTTTGGTCTTGTGCAGAAGGGATGTGACCAAGCAGATCAGGATGGACTGCCCCTTTTCGGGTTGGACCAAGTCAGATTTGCATCTGTCTTTTCCCCATATGTCTTTTGCCCAGAGCAATGCCAGGTTAAGATTAATTCTGAACCTTCTAGCCATCACCTGCTTTGCCTAAGGAAACTTAATACCAGCACTGCCCACCCAATGGTACACCAATTGAAAATGATTGACATTACTTTATTTGTTTAACCAGAAGACAGGATACAACAAATCTTTCATTGCTGTGCTGTTATACTAATGGATTGTGATTTAAATATGTACTTGTTATAGATGGCCACTCCAAGGATGTGTTCTATCTCATCATGCACTGCACTTTGTTAAAAAGAAATGGCGCAAGTGGATTGTGTGTGTCTCTATTTGATTTCGTTTTGACATTTTGCACACTGCCAACATGGTTATATGTGTTTTTTGGTGAGTGGGGGGTGGGAGGCTAATTCTGAAGCAGTTTCTTGAGCATGATTGCACAAAGTAATGTATTGCCAAGCACCACCTTACTTGAAAGCCCATCTTCCACGTCACACTGCAAGTATCCCTCTACTATCTACTGCGTGCAAGACTAATAGGATCCTTCATTTCAAAAGTGCCTTGGGGACCCTCTTGGTGTCTTTTGTGTCTAGACTCTGCAACAGAGTTCCTTAAGGAACCCGTGATATGATAATGATATATTTTATTTGTATTGCGCCCATACACAAGTGTTTCAGAGGGTGACGAGGCAAGGGAGGGGAAACGAGGGTGGACAAAAAGAACGATCTTACTAGGCCCAGTGACATTGATAACGTGCAAGTGCAGGGTAGAGAGAAGGGGGAAAGTGCGAGGGGCAGGGGGGAGTGGAATGTGCTGAACATGTGATAGCACAAGAACAGGTAGTGCGGCCAACAGGTGGTAAGTGCAAGAATAAGGTGTAGACAACGGGTGTCTGGTTAGTGCTGGAAGAGGACTGTAGGGTTTCAGATACAGACCCAAGTGCAGGGGTTGCCAGGAGACAGTGCGGGTGTGTGGCTGGGAGGGCATGGACCTGGGCCTGAAATCATAGGCTAACCAGGTGCCTAGTGCCAAAGCAGACAGATTATCAGGGGAGAGGAAGAGCGAAGGCAGAAGCAAAGAGGAAGGTCTTCAGGTGCTTGAGGAACCGAAGATGGTTCTCCTCAAGTTTCAGAGAGGCAGGGAGGTGTTCCAGAGGGAGACCCCTGCCGAGAAAAGGGATCTACCCCCAACTCGTTTCCTGGAGAAGCGACTGACCCTGGGGGAGTTGGAGGTGAAGGAGCGAAGAGCTTGAGTAGTAATGTATTTACAGAGGGAGAATTGAAGGTATTGTGGACCCAGGCCCCAGAACACCTAGTGGACAATGCGCAGGGCCTTGAATGTAATCCTTGCAGCGACTGGGGGCCAATGAAGAGATTTCAGGGCTGAAGAGATGCGGTCCTAGGTCTTTAGGCCAAGGACAAGTCTCGCAGTCCAGTTCTGGATGAGCTGCAGAGGAAGGAGAGTGGTTGCAGGCAAATTTAGAAAGAGGCTGTTGCAATAATACAGCCTAGGGAGAACCAGAGCTCTGGAGACAGTGAGCTTCTGGGGGAAGGAGAGGAGAGACAGAATACCTCTGAGGAGGTGCAGTTGGTAGTTTGACTTCTTAGAGGCGTCCGAGATGTGAGGAGAAAAAAAAAGTGTGGAGTCAAAGATGACCCCAAGGTTCTTAGCCTCACAAGTGGGATCAGGGAGAGGGCCAAGGGAGGCCGGCCAGAGAGTGACAGGAAAGGAAGGTGCCGGTGAGCCAATGAGAAGGATCTCTGCCTTACTGGCATTAAGGCAGAGGTAGTTGGCGACGCACCACTCCTGTATTGATTAATCTTACATTTTTAGCTTTTTAGTAGTTGCCTCCTTTTGTGTTGGAACATCAGAATCTGTGCTTCGATTCCTGTGGGTCATTACCACATAATTAGAAGTGGTCATTTTCCGGTTTTTATAAGGGCTTGTCTTTTATTTTTGGAATGTGAAGCTGCCTGGGAGTTGCGGAGTGTAGGGCGGATCTCGGAAGGCTGCAGTGCTCCTTAGAGAGCTTGGCTTTCTATCAGTATGGCTTCTCTGACATCACACCTGATCTCTATAGTACTATCACAGGGGGTGGGTTCTGCATTCACATGGTTTATGTATCCTGAATGTTTCACACAGCGTTCTGGGGCAGGCAGCCCTATGGGGGGCTTCAGTAGTGAGACGAGCATAGTGCATTCTGGGATATGTTCTTCTTTGACGATTGCTATACTGAGAGTGGGAATATGCATTCTGGGACAAGCACTCCTGCCAGACAACAGTCCATGCAGGCATGTGGGAGTTTCTCTCCTGGGAGAGGCACAGTTCGTTCTGGGACAAGTAGTGTTGATTGTTGTGCAAACATCTGTGATGTGTGGCATGTGAGAAATTCTAGGCATATATTTTTGTGTGGGAGATGAATAGTTTTTGTCAGCCGTCTCTAGCCTCCAGAGACACAGCGATGGATGTGGTTTTGTGCAACACCCTCATTCCACAGGAACCATCATGGAATTGATGGACCACCATCGCGGGCACAATAACTAAAACCCTGGGCACGTTTAGGGCCCACTGGGAATTATAAATGTCACCCCTCTGTGCCCTTACGACCCCTAAATATGCTTTTTATCTGCATCTAAAGGATTGTGAAATTATTATTACCATTCGTGGTTGGGGTGAGAAGCCAATCAGGCTCTGCGGATCGCTGGCTGAAACCGCTGATCTCAGCCTGCGTTCCACAGAACGCGCAGGCTAACTCCCCCGCCCGACCGCCATCTTCTCCCCACCTTTCTTTCCCTTTTTTAAATAATGTTCTCGATGCACCCTCCCCAACCCGACTTGCCCGATTGTGGCGGCGGCGATGCCCACCGCCAACACTGCTTCTCTCTGTTTCTTTGGCGGCTGCAACATAAATGGAGGAGGGGCTCCGTGGCCCTCTTGGATCTGTCGTTCTATGAGTGAACGGGACGCCACCAGGCGCCTCTTTGGTAACCCGGGGTGGTAATGGCATTAGAAACCCGTTCCATGGGCTACACCAGGGGGTGGGGGGGTAACGTGCCTGCTTTAAATGCACAAGGAAACTCAGGCTTCTGGGCCATTTTCCCTCTACCCCCCGAACTCCCCCAGTGCCCCGGTGCAGCCAGTACCGGTGTAGGTTTACCAACGGCATAGTATTACACTTATGGTAAGATTTTGCTTTAGCCACCGATGCGCTTGTTGTGATGTCATCGGTTGTGTGATGTCACTTTTGTGGATTTGATTGCATAGTAGGATCACAGCATGACTGTGTTACTCACATCTCTTCCGGTACACTTCATGTATGCACACATCTTCCACTGCAACGCTCTGTCTGACACGAGCATGCCGCAGTCTCTATGAAGCGCGCTTTTCATCCCTGTCCATTTTAAGAAGTTGGTCCTTCATCTAGCTTTACACTTAAGAGAACAGTCTTAGTTTACGACAGCAGAAACGATTGGTCTTAATTGAGTAAAGCGCTGGTGATATAAAACATTCCGAGCGCAGGCCAGAAGGTAGTGTACATCTGTGAGTTATTTGGCGTGAACTGTTTTCATTAACACGCATGACGGAGTTCGCATCGATGACTTTGTCTGGGCCGCCGTTCACTGTATTTATAGCGCACTGGGTAATGCCGGAGTGCTGCATCTTAAGCGATGCAGCAGAGGAGGAGGAGGAGGAGGCGGCCAGGCGCTGAGAACTTGATCTTGCTGCAAAGGTTGCCATTTGGACTGGAGTGTGTCTGTTTTGTGTTTTGGACATGTTTTCCCAATGATTGGCAGCGTTTTGCCTGTTTTAATTTGTGGTTTGTCGGAACATAACTGATAGGTGAAGTACTGCGCAGCGTGAGCAGGGAGCGATCTTGCCATGAGGGGTGGGCAGGGGGAGGCGGGGTGGTAGGCGGCGGGGCCGTATTCAGTTTCCTCAAGGAATTTCTGAGTGATACAAGCCAGTCGTATATCACTATAAATTGGGCGGGCTACAGTTCGACCTAAAGCTGCGAGTTATACCCATAATCCTGGGTGGCCCGGCACCAAACATTCAGCTTCTGTGATGTAAGGCAGCATTAAAGTGCCGAGGGGAGGAAGGGTTGCAGCCAGAGGCAGGGAGGGAAGGCGAGGAGGGGAGATTCGGGCACGGGAAGCGAGATGATTCAACAGTAGCAACTCAAGGAAGGCCCTGGAGCATTGTTTCCGGAACTCGCACTTTCTCGTTATCTAACACACAGGTAACTTTCCTTGTGCACTTTTGCCGGTTCATTGGTGGGGGTAATGTGACGAATCAACTTTCAGGGCACCAGTGGTCCAGGGATGAATATCGGGTTCTAAACCATCAATCCACCCCACACCTCTAATACACCAGAAGGGATTCAAATAGATTGGAATACAAATAAATTATAAGACCTCCTTGTCCAATTTTGGTAACCTGGACGGAACAGCAGGCTTATCTACGCAAGGTCGTGGATCCTTGGTTAGTTGCAATGCAGCGAAAATACAATTGTTGCCCAATGATAAAAAAGGACTGTCTAGTTATGGTTGTATACAAATATCTACTTTATTATTATCACAACAGACCGTTCTAGCACACTACAAAATACAACCCACCCTGTATAGGAATGCAGAGGACAGACAGTTTCAAAGAAGGAAAAGGGATGCACTCTGGATACTGACAGGAGGGTAGTCAGTAAAGTAATTAATCACAATAGTTCAACGATACTGGGTTTCAACACAAAGGGAGCAATGGGTCGTAAAATGTCACTAGGGGCCTTCAGAAAAGGACCAGGGGGACAGAACCACAATGTTCCTTGTGCTGTAGATGTTCTTGCTGCTTGACGTGGTTGAGTAGGGTTCAGGGTGCCTTGCAGCTTCTGCGACATAGTTCAAGACTCTATGGCTCCTGCAAACCACATTCTAGTACCTTATTAATGGGGTCCCCCTAGCGGGGTGGCCTACTGTAAACAACAGTCCCAGACATGAAAGTTCACTGTCATTGATACTGAGGGCGGGAGCTGGCTTCAGGTTGACAGTTACATATGGGGATGGGGCATAGGGATAGGGCAGATGGGGAGCAGGTGCAAGTGGATCTAGGTCACCTGGCCTAAGCCCCGCCCACCTGGTGCCTTCCTGTCTGCCGCTCTCTTTCACCATTTAGCAAGCCCCGCCCACCTGGTGCCTTCCTGCTTCCCGCTCTTTTTCACCACTTAGCAAGCCATGCCATTCTTGTGCCTTCCTGCTTGCCGCTCTGTTTCCCTACTTAAGGAGCCCTCCAGCTTCATTTCCTTTGCAGATGGGGAGTAGGTGCAAGTGGATCTAGGCCACCTGGCCCAAGCCCCGCCCACCTGGTGCCTTCCTGCCTGCCGCTCTTTTTCACCACTTAGCAAGCCCCGCCCAGCTGGTGCCTTCCTGCTTGCCGCTCTTTTTCACCACTTAGCAAGCCCCGCCCACCTAGTGCCTTCCTGCTTCCCCCTCTTTTTCACCACTTAGCAAGCCACACCCAACTGGTGCCTTCCTGCTTGCCGCTCCGTTTCCCTACTTAGGGAGCCCTCCAGCTTCTTTTCCTTTGCAGATGGGGAGCAGGTGCAAGTGGATCTAGGTCACCTGGCCTAAACCCCGCCCACCTGGTACCTTCCTGCCTGCTGCTCTTTTTCACCACTTAGCAAGCCCCGCCCACCTGGTGCCTTCCTTTACCATCACTGTCTTGTGGCCAATGCTGGATTTGACTTTTATGGACTTCATTCATTCACGGTGCGTCACTCTTCTCAACTCTCATGCTGGACTTCCTTTGCATCTTGTACTCATGGTGGCACTGAATCGTACTGTTCCCATCTTCATCTTGTATCCTGGCTTGCAACATTATGTGTTACTACTGACATCTGCAATTGTATTCGCTCTCCACTCTTGCTTCTCCACTCTTTTTGACTACTTACTCTCTTTTCTCTCCTCCTTTCCCTTCTCCCTTTTCCTATCTCCTCCCCTTACTTTCTTCTATGCACTTACTCTATCATAATTGTCCCTGGACCTAATATGATAGCCACCTCGTCTGTTTCCTCCACCCTCCCTTTACTGTTTATTTCCTCCCCTCCAGCACTATCTGAAATGTCGTCAGGCCTAGTATGATAGTCGCTTGTTTTGTTCCTCCCTTCCCTTTCTGCACCCCTCTCCCTCACCTTTTGTTTTTCTCCGGCTCTACCAGAAATGTCGTCAGGCCTAGTACGGTAGTCGCCTGTCTGTTTCCATTTCCTTCCCACTCTCCCCCACCCTTCCTTATCTATGTCTTAGCTCTTGCACAATCTTTAATGTCGTCAGGCTGAGTACGATAGTTAATTTCACATCCTTACTGTTCATGGCCCTTGCCTTGAAGCGCATCATATCATATCATATATCATATGAAAGGTTGTTGGGTTTCCTGTCTCCTTTGTTAACCTCTGCTGCCAGGCCCCATGTGGGCATCTTAACCTTTATTGGTATGTTAATCGCTGCCACCAGCTGCAGGGCCTAACAAAAGAGCGGGGTGGATCTATGGAGCCTTTGTTAGTTAATCAGGCTGGCCATGGCAGGTGGAAGGTTGGCCCTTCGACTTTCTGGAGATGACATTGTGCATTCCTGGCTGTCACTTTCCAACTAAATATGACACGGCGGACTGTGCCTGTAGGCTGTGTCCACCCATAGTACACTGGTCTATCCGTTTATCATGGTGTGAGCATAGGTAAATGTGTGTGGATTAGCCCCACACATTTTCTTGAGGTTGGCCGACCATCGTTCCATTTAAATAAACATTTTAAAAAGCCCAGGCGAACGCAGACCAACTATGCAGATGGTCGAATTCCTCACATCACGACTCTTTCCAATAACTTGAAATGTGCCAGACAAATTGAAAAGAGCAACATGACATGCTCAGGACACAAGTTTTATTGCAAGCCTGTCATCACGCTTGGACGGTAATGTCGCGTCAGTCCCTCTCAAGATCTATAGGGCTCAGGCAATCCCAGCTGTTGTTTATGCCGCCAAACTATGGGGCCACTCCTCCTGCCCCTTTATCCAAATAGCGAAGAATACATTCTTAAAGCGTCTCCTTGGTTTGCCATCAAGCATAGCCTTGGTTTCGGTAGCTTGGAAGGTTGGCCTAACTAAAATAAAATATTCTCTCATGCCTCAACCAGTTTTATATTGGCTTAGAATTTGGAATTCCGTGATGCTGGCACTGTTGAGAGAAGGAATGGATAATGGGTTGAACTTATTAGGAGGAAAGCAGTTGCCGTGGTTTAGGCAGGTTAAAAATGTTAGTTAATATTGGGCTCGACGATCTATGGGAAGATCCCACCAAATCTGGTAGTATGTACAAATGTAGTGTCAAGAACCACTTTAAAGCCTGGGTCTGGGGACAGATGATTGACACTTGCTATGTAGGAAGGCTGGCAACGAACTACTAGTTAAGACAAATTGGGGGCTGGAACAGTATCTTGATTACCACTCAAGTTTGAAGTTGAAAAGCATTCTCACCAAGTTTTGTTTCGGAATCCTGACACTTGCCCAATGTACTACTAAATGGGACAAGAACTCTTTATCTTCACCTTTATGTCGTCGTTGTCCCACCAAGATTGAGGGCGAAGTGCATTTTACTTTCCATTGCCCCATGTATTTATCAGAGAGGTCCAAATAGCTTAGACCAATGTGGATCCAGCTCAATGTAAGAACAATCTGTACTGCTCTGGATGTGATGAAACGCTGCCCTTCTCACAAAGTCTTTGTCATTTGTGAAATTTTTTAGACTTGCTCTTAAGCAAAGAGGAACTCTGTTGAATTTGTAATGTTATTTACATGCTGTTTTCTGGCGTGTTACCAATCATTGACATTGACCTGCATACTATACAAAACACAAAGGACTGTTGTGGGTTTTTCTACTGTGGGTTACCCAATACTGTAGTCACACTCAGGAACACACAGTTTCTTTGCTGGGGTGAGTTAGGATAAGTATGTATCTTGGTCTTGGCTTACAAGTGCATGTGGGTGCACTCTGGCGTGCTAAAAAACACACAAGTTCAGCCGCTAAGGGCTGCCCAAGTGTCTGCTGCTTTTCGGATGAATACATTCTTAGGATTTTAATGGGTTTTCTCCGTCTGGCAGGAGCAGGTATGTTTTTTAAAATACTGGAGGTTGAAAACTTTATTCTCCAGTGGGTTCCTCTTTTTTCAAATTTGCATACCAGAGCTATGAGTGACCTGATTTATGAACGGTACCGCGCTGTGGCACAGTGAGATTTGTGCATGATTATAAGATTACAAGCAGGTTACATATGAGTGCATTTGTGGAAATCTCTAAACATTGGCATCTAGCATATGGCATTCTAGAGTATACAGGCGGCGCAGACAAAGATGTCTCGCAATGCACAGGTTCACCATCTACATTCAAAAGTCATATTGTTCTCAAGGTTATTTACAATGGCACACAATGGCAAGCAAGGTAACAGATAACTCAAAGTGGGTTGGTTTTCAGTTAGTTCACCCCACACACACAAAGCCCTGAGGAATGTGGTGTAACTACTCTTTACCACAGAAACCGGTCGGCTATTGGAAGACCTGACCCAGTGCCTATGGAAAAAGCACAGGCAGTTTTTCCAAACTAGGACCCTCTATTATTGAACACTAAGGGTCCAATAAAATTCTTCAATTTGTATAAATGCAAATTTGAAAAAAGAGGAACCCACTCGAGAATAAAGTGTTCACACTACAGTATTTTAAAAAACATACCTGCTCCTGCCAGACGGAGAAAACCCATTAAAATTCTAAGAATGTATTCATCCGAAAAGCAGCAGACACTTGGGCAGCCCTTAGCGGCTGAACTAGTGTGTTTATTAGCACGCCAGAGTGCATCCACATGCACTCGTAAGCCAAGACCAAGATACATACTTATCCTAACCCACCCCAGCAAAGAAACTGTGTGTTCCTGAGTGTGACTACTGATCTGCATATCCCATCCAGTTTCACACCTCAGGCCAATGTTATACCAAAGGAAATACATAACCTTCGCAATATGTGTCCTTAAGTAGCTCAAGTCTGCTCAAAACAACCGACACCCTATTAGGTTCAACCTGTGCAATACTGAACGCGTTGCGGTCTGTGAACTTGCCAACAATAATCATGCTATCATCAAACTCACAGGTAAAGGGGGAGGCATAGTGATTATGAATATTGAACAATATCATCTCATAGTTATGGACCTCCTTAATGAGCCAGGAAGGTACCAAAAACTTTGTAAGGACCCAACAACAGACTTGAAAAAAAACAATCCAAGAAATCACTGATTTTGGGCTTCACAGGGATTGACTCACAGACCAGGAACACAGGTTACTTAAAACCTGCCAGGGATCCATACCATCCTTTTATGCAATCCCTAAAATCCATAAAGATGCTCTCAACCCACCTGCAGACCTATTGTGGCCGCTGCGGCACTGTGTTGCAACCCATCTGCAAATACATTGATGAATGTCTACAGCCGATTAGGCAACAAACGGCAACCTATCTGAGGGACAGCCCATCAGTGATGATACTTTTTGAAGGTATGCATTTTGACCCTACTATAAGCATATTGGTCAACATGGATATACGTGCCCTCTATACCAGTATCCCCCAATGCGAGGCCATTCAATGTCTATGTGAATTTCTCACTCAGGCTGCACAACCATCAAAAGCATTAGCAGAACTCCATACTTTGACTCTGCAAAAAGTAATTTTCAAATATCAAGATCAATTTTTTCAACAAACCCGCAGTACTGCAATGTGTGCGGCATTCGCACCCAACCTGGCCATCTTATTCAGAGACGCGTGCGAGGACCGATTTATTCTTACAGACACCAATTCCTTTCGTTGACACATGGCAGCGTTATATTGAAGATATCATCTTTATTTGGAATGGACCAGTAGCTCATCATGGGACCAGTATAGGTAAAGGTCCCAGTACTACAGGGCTTCACAGCAATGCTGCGGCTCCTCCCAATCTAAGGGCCAGTCCGGCAAACAGGCATGACCAGTCCAGTGCCAGGTCCCCCTGCTCCAGCACCCTCGTGGGAGGTCGACTGTCAAAGTTCGTCGAGGAATTGACACACATCACTACCGAAGAATGGATGCTATCTCTCCTCCAGCAGGGCCACTTGCTGGAGTTTGTGGACTATCCACCGAACGTTCCTCCCGTGCACAAACAAGAAAAGTTGCAACACCTCTTGCTTCAAGAAGTACAAACTCTGCAGCTAAAGGACGCAGTGGAGAATGTTCCCAAAGATACGCTGGGCACAGGAGTCTACTGCCGCTACTTCTTGGTAAGGAAAAAGTCACTGCACAACAAGTCAGGGGGTTGGAGGCCCATATTAGATCTGTGGGTGCTCAACAAGTTTCTCAAGACACAAACATTGTGAATGGCCATACCACAGCAGGTGTTGTCCCAGCTACAACAAGGAGATATGTTGGCCGTCCCTCGACCTTGAGGACGTCTACTTTCACATCCCTATTCGCCTCAGACACTGACACTACCTACGCTTCGTAGTAGCAGGAGTACATTTTCAGTTCAAGGTCCTTCCATTCGGTCTGCGGTCTGCTCCGCAGGTATTTGCCAAATGCCTTGTGCCAGTGGTGGCTCACCTCCGGTGGTGGGGCGTTCACATCTATCTGTTTCTAGACGACTGGTTAGTAAGAGCCCCCTCCTATCCGCTGACAGAAACCAACACCAACACCACCATCCATCTACCACAACTGGGTTTCTCCATCAACTTCCCAAAGTTGTGCCTGGTTCCATCACAACAGACACTCTAACTCGTAGCAGGACTCGACACCCAAACCTGCACCACCAGACCCTCAGACGAAAGAGTGGCAGCTCTTCTAGACAAGGTGCAATGTCTCAATGTTGCCCACGTAACGCCAGTCTGCCACTACAAATCCCGTCTGAGGATGTTGTCCTCATGCATCCCATTGATCACCAACTGCCGGTTATATGTGAAACCAGTGAAATTCCTGGATGCCTGCTGGATCCAAGCCTCAGGGATCCTGAGACGACCGCAGTGCTCTAACACCAGTTTTGAAACACAGCCTTCGCTATTGATCAGTGAGGGAACATCTGGTGCAGGGTGCCCCCTTCAGGTTGCCGAACCATTAAGCCACCGTCATGACAGATGCTTCACTGAAGGGCTGGGGTGCCCACTATCAAGACCAACACACTAGGGGCCTTTGATGGGAGGAGGAAAAGAGCCAGCACAACCTGCTGGAGCTTCGAGCAATTTTATGGGCCCTTTCCTCCCCTCCGGATGGGAAAGATGGTACAGATTTAAACGGCCAACACGGTCGATCTTTTATGTCCGCAAGCAAGGAGGAACATCATCCCATTCCCCTTCATCTACCGGGGATTCAGAGTTACGCTATTGCCACGAATGGGAACTGCACAACGACCATCTTCACTTGATGTTTCAAACATGGGGCACTCCGGAGGTCGACCTCTTTGCCACTCACGACAAAAGTCGCTGCACGACCTTTGCCAGCCGCTTCCCCCATCCGTAGAGATTGGGGGACACCTTTGTGTTTCCATGGGAAGGGAAGTTTCTGTATGCACTTCCCCCAATTCCTGTGGTGACTTCAGTCCTACACACCTTCAGGCTGTATCCCTGCGTGGCCAAGACAGTTCTGGTACTCCGACCTCCTTGCCCTCTCATCAGCAACAGTGATCAAGCTGCGCTCACACCAATCGCTCCTGTCCAGGAATGAGGGCGCGGTACTGCACCACGACTCAGCCTCTCTAAATCTGACAGCCTGGTTCCTGTGTGAGTTCAGGACCCTGTCCCTTCCACAAGATTGCCAGGTGAACCTAGCCAGGACTAGAGCTCTGTCCACCTTGAAATGGTACAAGAGTAAGGGGAAACTTTTTCAACTATGGTGCAGAAACCAGCAGCTGTGACCTCGGACCACCTGCCGGAGGATTTGTTTCCCTATCTGTTGTCCTTGGCACAATCTGGTTTAACGCATTCTCCCATTAAGGTGCACCTAGATGCAATCACAACCGCGCTGCAGGGGTGTGCCATCACTGTGGTCTCACCGACTGGTGAAGGAGAATTTTTGAGAATTACTTTTTGGAAAATAGGGAGGTTTCCTGCTATACCTTGTCTGGCCCCTTCTACACCTATTCCCCCTCTGCTCCCTTTTAGGCCCCACGTCCTCCTTGTTTCACCCCTTTTTACTTTTGAATGCCTCTTCCTGACACATACACATATTCCATTTCCCAAAATTGTCTTCTCAAAGTTTGGGATCAATGAAATTTTGTAATCAGTGACTGTACACTGACAAGGTATTATACAGTTTATATTGGCACAGATGTAGGATGTTTGTGCTGCAAAGTCATGGCACGTCTTCAAAATGTATTGCATAACAAAGGGGAAGGTTTAAAGGCACTTATGAAGAATATGCAAATGAACATAATGTACTTGCAGATAGAGAAAAGGCATTTATGCTGTACAGCATTTACCTTCCTGCTCTCTGACGTGCAGTATCCAAGATAAGCAAAAAGGTATGGAATAGTAGGTTGCCTTCGAGGGTTGCAGCACAACATGAAGAGCAGCCCATTCACACAAGCTGCACCTTAATGCAACACTCTGCGTTGCAGAAAGTAACAATTTCTGGATGTAGGCTTCTCAGTTGCAAGCTAGATGTACAGAGTAAGGTTTCAAAGCTAAACGGTTGCTATTCACTGTGCCTGTCTTAATTGCAGTGGCAGCTCATGCTACTTGGCTTGTGTTTAGGAAGTTTCAGGGGCAGAATGCATTTTTGCCTCTTAAATTGCATACACATCTGTACTGCTAAATCTGTATGATCAGAGTAATCACTCGGGCCATTGTGGTATCACAACGTTGAACTCCTTCAATTTAAGGCAGAGTTTGGCTACAGTATTCCTTTTGCCTAAAAACAGATCATATCCCAAGCACCTTTTTATATTTAATATATTTAATATTTGTATTTTATTGTTTAAAGTGCAGACGTAGCTCGAGAGCAGCGGAACGCTCTACGAGGTATGGGTAGCCAACTTTTGGACTGGCATCTTTTAAAAGCGCAGTACTGAGATCTCTGTGGATCCATTGTCGGGTGCTGTTGAAATAGCCACATTTGAGAGATTCGCGAAATTGGAGAATTGTTAGGGCATTCAGCATCGATATTGGGATTGACTGTTAGAGAGTGGGTGCGTGACAAGAGGGATTGTTTGCAGGTCCTCTCTTCGTAGACTAGTTGCGATTCAAGCCGGTTGGTCGATTTGCTGCTTAAGGATCGTGTGCCACCAAATACGTGGAGAATGAATAATAGGAACAGTTTATCTACTACTGTACACTTAACTCCACAGCCCATAAGCACTCAACCTCGTAATACAGCAACGGCTCGATTGATTACTGATCGCACAGATTAGGTGCCACAGGCATGAAACACGTGTTGGCTATAGTGTACACAAATCAAATACTCAGCACTGGAGTCTACTTGCAAGTGAGGTATAGGTATCATTTACTTCAGTAAACAAATGTAAACACCCTAAAAAGTTTACCAATTGAAATGATATTCAACACACAGCTAGGCTTTTATTACACAACGTTAATGTGTATTTAAAAATAACAGCACACAGAAGACTGGGCAGAGGCCTACAATCTTGTGACAGACTGAAAAGAGGATTTTCGGAAAACCTGTGGTACTATTGCACAAGCTTTTATTTTATCTGCTCTAATACAGAGGTGCTTGGTTCTGAAACAAAACATGTCATACATGTTTTTTTTAATTGATTTTAAAGCTGCATTCGATAGTGTGGCAAGACCTATATTGTGGTTGGTTTTGGAAAAGATGTGGATTCCCCTAGCCCTGTTGCCTGCAATTAAGTTGCTGTATAGTGCAAACAAGACCAACGACCGGTATGGTTCCCGTGGGGAACCCTCAGAGCCATCTGAAGTACATGTCGGAATAAGGCAAGGTTGTGTCCTCTCCCCTCTTTTGTATTTTTATGATATATCACTGCATTAGCATTGAGTATTCAAAACACTGACTGTGATGCACCTGTACTATTTATCTCAATGGTGGATCGGCCCTCCCAAGTAGGCTTGTAGATGTGTCTATTAATTAGGTTATTAACCAATTATTAACCATTTTTATTAGATTTGTATATGTATTGATTGTTTTTAACCTAATTTGTTTGGCTCTTAATGAACTCGGATGTTAGCATCAGAACTATTGCACTTTTTTCATATTGGGGTTGTATATTATTTGATTGTGATATTGGGGTTTTTATTTCGGAATAAAATGAGAATGACCATAACCGGTTCGGAGGGTGGTATAGTGTCCACCCCTAAAGGCTTCGCCTCTTCTCCATATAATCATTTTAACTGTGCTTTGCACCGTGTTCTGCACATTGTACAGACGGCTCAAGTTGTCCAATATCAAGTGCGAGCAACGCGTCCAGTCCAGATTTTATTTTTTCTTTGCAATATAGTTTTCACATTTATAGCGGCGTAAGCATAACATATAGGTATACAAATGCAAAGAACCGGAAATGCTCTCTCTGTCAAGAGACTCAGTCCCTCGAATCGGAAAACAGTCTGTTAGTTGCTCAGCTACCCCAGCCAAAGCCATCAGGTGATATAACTATCCAGATGACTTATCAATGTGTGACCCAAACCTTCTAAATTGTTGTCTTGTACAAGGGCTACAAGCGGTTGGATCCCAAATAGAATAATGAATAGACATTCAGTCCATCAAAAGGGCCTAATCCTAAAGGAGACATGCAATTGCACGATGACGAGTGGACTCTGCACGTCTGTTGGACCCACGATGACCATGCACCACTTTTAACAGGACACAGTAACTGCAGCCCAGTTTGAGAAGAGTAGAAAAGGGTAGATTATGAAGAGATCGTCCAGAAGAGCACAGGAGGGGTCCAACCCCTCATGCCACTAAAGCCCTCTGCATAAAGCTCGAGACGGTCTCAAGAACTTACAGGCAGCCCTGTCCAGGCTATTTCTCTTAGAAGAACCCAAGTTCAAAATCCCCCTTATCCCCACACCTAGCCTTCTTGTCTGCACAGGGAGAGATTAGAAGGACATGTATTCTCCTTTGTTTCATCACACTCACACCAACACAAATGCTCACGCGCAGGTGGCGTGGATCGTCTCATCCCTGACCACCTCTGAGGTAAAGACATACCAGTATTATACTTTTGGGTGTTGGAGATGCACCAAGGCTCTCCCTTTGTCGAAATCTTCCAAGTGGGCAACCCTCTCCTGGTAAAATACCACTTGCATCTGTGAAATCCATCGTCCGCATGAACCCCTGCACCTTGGTATTAAGGTAACATTACAGCCCTAGTGGCTATCGGACCATTGCCTGCTTTGCTTGAACACCTGTCCCTGAACTACTCCTCTTGCCCACGTGTACATGCCACCTACCGACTCTAGTGCTATCCTACTTCCACTAGCCTGCTGTGTCACAGGTGCACGCTCAAACTATATTTAGCTTCTTAACCATGCTCAGCGACCTGTACTCCCATCTCCCATTACTCTCGTCTTCACCTCCTCCCACAGCCACGTATTCACCTTGATGTGTCCTCATTATTGCTGCACTGTACTATGCCACAATCATGCACTTGTGTTCTATGATAGACTTGCTTCTTTGTGAAACCCTTCATATTTGTGTCATTTGGACTGCTGCCCATTGGTTGTCTACACTTCGTGGCACCACATAGGTATTGACCTTACTCCATACTTGGTAACTTACCCTGCTGCCCTACTTGCATTACCTTATTGGGGCTTTCTAACGGCTAATTAGCTAACTGTTACCTTGCCTACATGCCTCACTTGTATTAACATATTTTGTCCACCACCGCTGCCCATTTGCAATCTGGCCTAGGTGCTCAGATGCCTTACTTGCACGGTACAATCTGTGTTGCATAAACTGCCAATTGTGAATAGATATCTCACCCAGTTGCCTATTGGCACTGCCACACTCGTGCTGCTTGGTGGTGAGCTGGCCCAGGTGCCTCACCTGCATTGACCTACTTTGCTTATTCTTGCTGCCCAATTGTGTTCTGGCCCAGGTGCCTTCCCTGCATTGACGTACTTTGTTTATTCTTGCTGCCCAATTGTGTTCTGGCCCAGGTGCCTTCCCTGCATTGACGTACTTTGTTTATTCTTGCTGCCCAATTGTGTTCTAGCCCAGGTGCCTTCCCTGCATTGACCTACTTTGTTTATTCTTGCTGCCCAATTGTGTTCTGGCCCAGGTGCCTTCCCTGCATAGACCTACTTTGTCTAATTTTGCTGCCCAATTGTGATTTGGCCCAAGCGCCTAGTTGCCTCACAAGTACTGCCTTATTCGTGTTGACCAACTGGTACCCGGAATAGGTGCCTCTACTAGCACCGCCATATCCCTGCCGCTTAACTGAGTAAGATGTTAATTCTAACTATTCTGTTTTGCACTATGGCTGCCACATCACATACTGATACTAGAAGCCTAGCATGCTTCACTGAGCTCCCTCTAGCACCCATACTAGATCCTAGCCCGCTCAAACTGACAAATACAGCTATATACTATGCTTCGCCCTCACAACCCGCATTCTATATTGCCCTAGGGCCAGCATCCTTTTCTTCCCGACCTTGTGCCACGTCTAATAGAAACCTTAGACTCCGCGCCAGATTAACAAAATTACACGAACCACTAAGAATATCCCTACCTCCCACCAACCTGAAGACTAACCTTCAGCATACTTTGAAACCTATTCATTCTAATTTATCACCTTCACATTCTATCCCAATACTAATGCCCACCAAACCAATAATCATAAACGGAAATCAAGTGATAATATCACAGCTTAACCTGTCCAGGTCAAAGCTGTTACTGAGGCCCCCTCCCTTAAAGGAGCACTTCTCATTGCAAGATTGCTTGTCGCCCTTGACATTGCTGATCTAATCACAGAAGGCAATCTTGATTTCCTTGCGATTACCGAGACATGGCTACATAACGCAGCAGGACCGTAGCTTATGTTAGCCATCCCAGATGGCTACACAATAGCCAGACAAGACAGAGATGGTGCACGAGGAGGCGGTATCGCTATCATCTCCAGAATGTGCCTATCCCTCAGACTAGCCCCTACCCAATTGTCACAATCCTGCGAAATTCTATCTGCTAAATTCCAGATAAATAATTCTCAATCACTCACCATCCATCTAATATACAGACTGCCGGGTCCTCTTGGCACTTTCGAGGAGGACCTGCATAATATACTTTCGAATAACCTCAAACCAACCTCTCAATTACTCCTATTAGGGGATTTCAACATAGGCTCTAATGACCTGATGGACAAAAATGCTACAGACATAGCTAACTCAATCAAGGCATTAGGCTTGTCTCAAAAAGTCAATAAACCCACCCATTTGAAGGGGAGAACACTGGATTGGATAGCGGATTATAACTGTGCAGTTACTATCTCATCCATCACTCCTCTTTCCTGGACAGACCACTCACTGGTGTCCTTTCACTTATCTACGACCAGACCTACTCCCACTGCCCCTCTACTAGCGCCACCATGTCTAACAAGAAATAAAAAGAGTATTACAGCTGATAAAGTAATCCCTGCGATCCTTCCCACTCTTAATGCTTTACCAGAAAATCTAGATCCTAGCATCCTAGTCCATGAATTCAACAATATCATGCTCACTACATTGGACAAAATCGCCCCTCTTAAACTTAGATCTAGCAAACCCAAAGCCCACTTAAATAAATGGTTCACGCCACAACTTAGCGACCTACGCCTTTTGAAAAGAAAAAGCGAAACCAACTGGAGAGACTGCCCCTCCACCGATAATAAAGCCAAATTAACCTTGCTCTCTTCACACTATAAGAATGAAGTCTGCCTGGCTAAACATAATTCTTATGACGAGCGCATCGCCAAATCCAACTCTAGCATGAAGGAACTCTTCTGTATACTAAAAGAATTAGAGTCACCTATAGCCACACCCGATATCTGTACTAAGGATAAATCCTGGTGTACAGACATCCAACAGGCATTATCAAACAAAATTAATATGCTCCAAAATAAAATCCAGCACAAAAAAGAAACGCTGAATCTACAGCATTCACTTAAAAACCCTCTGCCTAGCGACCCACCGAAGGCACGCGATAATATCTTCCATTTCACCAAAATGTCTACTCTGGAAGTATAAAAAATCATCCTTTCATTGAAGCCTACTAAGTGCAAAGGCGACATCTGCACTGCGCAACTAATAAAAGATGCTGCCAGGGAACTATCTCCGTTCATTGCTAAATTGATTAATGCCTCCTTTACTTCAGGCTCCATCCCTGCCAACCTAAAACAGTCTTGGGTGCTCCCCCTCCTACAAAAAACAGACATTAGATCCCCTCATCCCCACCAACTACTGCCCCATTACCACTTTACCATTTTTACTCAAAATATTGGACAAAGCTGCCTATAACCAAATTCAGAAACACTTAGAACGGCACAAACTCCTAGGAGAAAGACAATCTGGTTTCCGCCCGCTATATGGAACAGAAACTGCCCTTATCGATTTAAAATCCCAAATTGATGAGCTGAGAGACAAAGGGAAGTCAGTACCTTTGCTCCTACTTGATCTCTCAGCTGCATTTGATCTTGTGGACCATAAGATCCTCTGTAGACACCTTGATTCTGCCGCTCACTTCTCCCCTGAGGCTATCAGATGGATTGAATCATTCCTGAGCGAGAGAACCATGAGAGTTTTCTCTCCTTCGACAGCTGCAGACCCTACCCCTATCCTGTGCGGTGTTCCTCAGGGTTCTGGCGTCTCTCCAACTCTATACAACATCTTCACCAAGCCCCTGTTCGATGATTTGGACCATCTGGGTATCATCTACACCAATTACGCAGATGATACACAGATTCTCCTCCCACTTTCTGGGGATCATATCAAGGACACGGAGTTGGTGAACATGGTATATCTTATCGTCCAGGCATGGATGGCCCATCATGGCCTATGCCTGAACGATAAGACTGAGTTGATAATCATGGGAACACATGCCAACATCAAAAAACTAGGTCAGGAATTTTCCTCATTCAACATCGATGGAAATACCATCAAAGTCTCCAAGGAATTAAAAACCCTTGGCTTCTACCTGGATTCCACCCTGTCCTTTGATAAACAGGTAAAATCCCTGGCCTCCACCACAGCCTACACTTGCAAGCTGATAAGAGCTGGCAAGCCATTCCTCTCTGACACTGTTTGATCCTGGCCAGAGCCTTAATACTATCCAGAACTGACTACTGTAATGCCCTATACAGTGGGGCTAATAAAAATACCATCAAGCGGCTCCAAACATTATAAAATAATGCCGTGAGAGCAGCACTTGGCATAAATATAAGAACCCATATCTCCTGCATTAGACGCCATCATAAATGCTTTCTACTGGTAACAAAATACAGCTAAAGACGCTATCACTGACTCACAAAGCTCTAAATAACGCTGCCCCTAGCTACCTCACAGATAAACTTCATAGAAGAACCTCTCTCAGACCTACTAGAGCTGGCAATGCTAATTGCTTGGCCATACCTAGATACAGACTCACCACTATTGGTGGTAATAGCTTCCCAGTGAAGGCTGCTAAATCTTGGAACCTACTGCCACCAGATCTAAGAGCAGACCAACCTTACCCACTTTTCCGAAAAAATGTCATCAAATACCTCATCTCCACCGACCCCTAGTCTCCTACCTCTAGGCCTATTTCGTACCTTGATCAATTGAGTCTCACTCGCCTTTATATTCTCATTTAAACTTTGTGACTCTCTGTAACTTGTAAATTTGTACATTGCATATTTTTGTAATCACATAAGTCTTTATTGTATATCATGTATATTTTATAACTACGGATACTATGTAAGCCTTTATTGTATATATTGTATCTCTTGTAACTATGTACGCTTTGTATTTTCTTACTGCGCCCTGTTACTTACGGGTCTGGTGCGCAATAAAAGTGAACAAACGAACGAACGAACAAACAAACATCGTCTTCTCTTTTGCTTCAGGCTAAGGGAAACTCCTGGAAGACATTTGGGTACTACATTCATCAAACGGAAATAGGGTGTCCCCGATGATCAAAAAGTATCCAAGTGGGTAAACAATACAGTGAATCACCTGCATCAGAAGAGCCTATTTTCTTCAGTATTCTGTGTTTCCACAGACATTTCTGTAACTCAGCTCTGTTATGGTCTTGTTTTTTAAAGGCTTTGAGATTTTCACTCCGAATCCCAGAATTCAGGATTGTCTTATTGATTATTAGGTTTCTCTCATTCACAAAATGCTGCGCAGCTTTTATCTGCTGGAATGCCCAGAAAATAACGTCATATTACCTCATGCAATATCTTTCTCATTCATAGAGTGCGTTGGGACTCTTATACCAATTCCCTGAATGCAGAATTGTCTTCTGTGTTTTGATTCCCAGTAATTTGAGTCATCCATCTGTGCAATATCCACTCCTGGTGTCATTGCAGGTTGTGCATCTCTGGTCCTCTTCAGTGGTTCCCTATTCTCTTAGAGGCTTGTGGCACAGGTTATTGTGGCAACTTCCCAGTGACTTGGTCTTTGCACAACAGTTTGTGGTGTGCAGCTTTACTCTCGTCCGGTTTAATGTCATTGCATTGAATTCCTTGCATCGACATGCATTTGCATCGAATTTGTTCCATCTAAAAAAATTTGCATTGAATGCATTTTTCTTTTTTTGGGTGGGGGTGTTCCCCCCCCAAATCCCCTGTTTTTACTCTTTTAAAATGCACCAAAACACAAATTAACCCTTTACCCCCCGAAAAATATGCATTAGATGGACATTTCTTAGATGTAAACATTTTGATTGAATGGCATTCAATGGAATGGCATTAGATGCAATGACCAGATACCCTCTCGTCCTATTGTCCACGCAACAGTGGCTTGTCTTCTACAGAATATAGTTTTCACATTTACAGCGTCTTTCTTTGCTCCTCACTGGAATTAAGGCAGCTTGATCCTGCTGCACCTTGCAATATCTCTCGGCTCCCCCCCATGTTTCAGACACATCTGGTTCATGAGCCCACTGTTGGTTTGCCTTCCTTTGTTGTTTCTCTGGCATAGTCAAATACTCACTTGTGGCAGGTTCTCACCCTCTTCTCATGCCAGTAGCATGATGTGCTGCCTCTCAGCCTCCTTTCGCCTGCTGTCACTCCTGATTGCCTCCTTCCAGGAACATACTTCTCTAGTAGCACAGGTGTTCATGTTATTGGGTCCTCTTCTGAATCCTTCAGGTCACCATATACATAGGAGCCAACTGATCAATTTTGTCTGTCTACTGTACATACATGATAACGCATATGAATGGTCTTTAGAATGTGGCTCTACACAATTGGAAGCTTTTTGCTCCTATCAGTACATACTGTGGTGTGTTTGTGATGGCCATAAACCATGTTTAAAATGTTTTGCTGATTCCCATTGCAGTTTCAAGATGTGATACACCTTCAATATTGTGTTATGGTTCTCAATGGCTCACAAGACACGCCCAATACGTTTTCATTGTTTTACAGAGACAACTGGGGCTCCAAGTCTAGGGCTGTTCAATGTACCATTTTCCCCACCTTTGAAGGGGGCTCCCACATTCCTAGCCTGAGCTCCCCACTCCAAATGTTCTTGATGCCACACAGGTTCACTGTAGCCAGGGCACACCTGCTGTCTAATCCCTCTCTGCAGCCTTATCTATCTTACTCCTTCAAAGACTTCCTATGTGATCTAGTAGGATAGTCTGATTGCCCTGGCATGTTTTCCTCTGGCTAACCCTCTCTCTACCTTGTTCTCACTCTCCCCTCACACCTGTCTCCTTTCTTCTCCACCCTCCTCTGCATATGTGTCTCTCTCTCTTTCCCTCTCTCACTCCACACTCCCAGCTCCTGTTCTTATCCATCCCTCCCACCACCTGTCTGTACACTACAGGTTTCTCCTGGTCCCTCTCCTGACTACACTCCATTTCCTGATCGGATCTGGTTCCCTCTAGATCTGGCTCATCCCCACACTACCCCTGTCGCTACTCCCTTCCATTCTCCTGCTTCTTCTTTAAGTCCTCTCTGTCTCTCTGAGTATCGCTCTCCCCTACTATCAACACCCTCCTGTTCTCTTTCCAAAACTACCTTTAATCGCGCTAACTCACACCCAATTGGTACCACTCTCTCACTCACCAGCACCTTACCTTGACTCTCTCCAAACCTGCAATAGTCTCTTCAAAGTCCTCCTTCACCTGGTAAGATATTAATTCTGGTTTCTTGGCCTTCCTCTAGCTCCTCCAACCTAACCCCAATACCTCACACTGACAAATGACCCAGCTGGCTTTTGATATCCCTCTCCTTTCTGCCAAGAAGGTTCTTTTTGGTCTCATTAGATATCACAGTGAGTTGCTTCCCTTGTCACTGTTTTATTACACGGCACACTCCAGCCAGGCACTCCTTCCCCCACAATGAATGTGGTGTACAATAAAGCGTTTTTTATTTTTAATAAACCACGGGTTCTTTTTTGTTTGAGTAGGCCTCCAACTCGTCTCGCACCCAACCTCCATAAACACCCCGTGTCACAATAGATCAGGAATCAGGCCGGTGTGTAGCAATAGATATTTATTAATTTATTATTTAATGAAAAAGGAAAATCAAACCATTTTACAGCCACTAATGTTGTGGGACACAATTGCACTAGGCTCTACAAAACAATTTGGTTAAAATATACGGTTACAATTCTCACAATCTTTAATGGCAACACAGAAAAAGAGCAATTTTAGAAAGAGATACTCCAATGGTTTAGCACACCCCCCTGCAACACTCACCCCCAAACATTAGCTAACTTGATTCCTTTGAATGGAAGGTATTGGCAAGGAATAGAGAGAGAGAGAGGAAATCAGATTTTTAGTAAAGCCCACCACCCCTAGGTGGGAAGTCAGCAAAGAAAGTGAAAACTCGCTTTTGGAGCAAAACGGCAGAATTGGATTTTGATTACTACTCACACGGCTATGGGACAGAATGAAAGGAAATTCAGGGAAGCTTGGAGACTACTATTCAGAACACCAGGGCAATGTAGAAATAAAGTAGGAAACTCGGTTTTGGGGAGAAAGCAAATGCAAAAGGAAAAATACAAACAGCAAATAGAAATGCGTTTAACACTGGCTTCACGACAGGGAAGGGGTATAGTTCAGAATAGGAACATTGGTTTTCATTGACATGGACAGAGACCTATAACAGATAGATTTGTAGGCATTTCTCTCAATGGGACTACGGTTTGGTGTTTTCAGTGGGACAGATGCAAATAGGAATTTGTGGAGTAATGCACACAATACACGGGCAAATTCGGTTTTCAGTTGCAAGGAGACACATTTTTTTGAGGCTACACTTTAATGGCTATAATTATTAAAGAAAGACACTAGGGACAAGGAGGTTAATTTCACATTTTAACCAATTTCTATTGTGAATTTCAATGGGCGAATTATTTGATTTACTTAAGAATATGCTATGGATTTACACAGACACAGAGATTTACCAAGTGAAATATGCTAACATACATAGGCTAAACACAGATTCTTCTATGGGAAGCTGACTTATTTACACTAGACATGTGAGGTTTTCAATTGGGGTTTCAATGGGGTTTCAATGGGTGCAATGCTACAAAAGGAAGGTCATCTGCAATTTAGGGCTGGGTTTTTTGCTACTTACAAAATAAGCCTTGGTTTGGGATTCTGGACAGTCAGCTGGATCTGAGGACACTCTGGACAGCTAGGCAAGGGGACTGGTCACTGCACTCTCCTTGGTATGGTTCTGCTGCCTCCTCCTTGTCCTCCTACTATCTCCCCAGATTTTGTGTGTCCTCTGGCCTAGTACAGTCCCCCTTATATAGCCCAAATGACATCATTCACTTTACAGTCTAGGGGGAGTACTCTATAATTACCCCTACCCCTCGGATAGGACAGTTTATCATTCCTCTCTCCACCGACTGGCATGGTCCAAGTAAGAGAGCAGCATCTGTCTATTGGCATTTTATACCCTTCTTTGTTCTCTTGGCCACTTTTTGACAAAAACCCAGTTATGTCTCATAACTTCATATTTTCCACCATTGGATCTTTGATGGATTCACATGCTTAGAATATTCCCCGTCGTCAGGCTGGGAATCCGAGGGTTACCGAAGATACCAATGCTGGAGAAAAGGAGTTACAGGTAAGAAACTATTCCCTTCTACTAGCCCCTGACATATGCATTAGATATGCGGTTTGAGGGGGTCATAAGGAATTAGGTAAGCCGATCGCCAACTCTGTACAAGGTTGCATGGCCCTTTGGCACATTTTTGTTGTTTTCATAAAATTTATAATAGTTATGACGTTGCAAATGATCAAGCATATTCGGAATATCACCTTCCGTCTTTCCATCAAATCTCATACTTGTCACATCTTCAGAGCAGCCAGAAACTAGTCTTAACTGGCCATTTCAGTCCCCAAAGTCCTAGGAAAATGCACTATAGCTCTTAAAAACCACCTGGAAATCACATAAAAACATAGCATAAAATAACATTATTTCTCATTATAATTGTTAAAAAAAATTCTAAAAATTGACTCGGCCCTTTAATGTCAATTTTGAAGATCACTCCCCATGTGTGGGGGGGGGGAGTTTTATCCCCCACAGCTGGTGACCAGAGATTTTGATTACCCCCTTTGAAGTTGTCAGTTTGTCCATGGTAGTGGGTGCAGGAGGAACTCACACCTCCCATTCCTCCTGCACCTCCCATTCAAGTTTTTAGCTACACTTGCTTTCCTTGAAGTCCCCAAGCCCCTGCCTTCAAGTCTGGTAGAGCAGGGAATTATAACGCCCTCAGTACATCGCATGTACACACGTTCCGGCAGGATAGCTCAGCAGCAACGTGTCCACCTTGGAAGCAAGACGACACGAAGTAACACAGGTTCGATCCCTTGGTCCGCGCTTAGAAACCTCTGGGTATTTAAGAAAAAAAAAACAATTACGCAACTAAAAAACAAACAATTCCTGTAACAGCGCCTCGATGCCCGTGGGCTGTGTGAGCACTTTAAAAATTCAAAAATAAATTTAAAAATGTCATTGCGGGCTGATTCACTAGTAGGTGAGACTTTCAGGGGAGAACAGGGCTTTCAGTTAAGAAGTTTCTTGCCTGAGCCCAAAAACAGTTTTTTTCCGGTATTGTGAGCCTTTTCCAAGGTGATTGAAGTCTTGTGGGTGGAGACATAAGGTACATTGCTTAGTCAACCCCCCGCCCACAGCATATTTCACTGACATTTCTGTGCAAGCAAAGCTATCCTTTCACGCTGGCTTTTTAAAGTAATTTCTTTCACACACATGTGCAAGCCGTTTCTGTGTCTGATGCCTGAATGCCTGTCTTGTATGTCACGGGATTAATTGATTTGTCCTTTTTGAGGGAGTTTGCATTTGCTGTTGGTCCATTGACAATGAGGGGTAGCCCCCCTTTCACAGGGTTCTTTGATTTGACACTGAATAAAAGAAAAAGCCAAGCCATTTTTCATTTGCAATGTTTTAAAGGGCATATGTTCAAGGGAAATGTAAAGCAAAAGCCGTGTCTGGTTGTAGGATTGCATTTTTGCCCCTCGTGAATGAAAAGTACAATAAGGATGTTTTTGATGCAGTGGATAACTTCATGTCATTCAAATGAAACAAAAGCAATGCAGGGCCGTTTTTGGGATGCTGTGCATGGCTTCATGTCATTTAGGTAAAACAAAACAACCCAGGGCAGTTTTTAAATGTAGTTCATACTTCTTGTCATTCAGGTGGAATAAAACGACGCATGGCCATTTTTTGGATGCAGTATTCCGATGCTTGCCACTCATGTGACGGGGAAAGCAAAGCACAGCCGTTTTTGGTGAAGAGTTTCAATGTGGTGTCTTTTTCAGGTGAAAAGAGATTTCTGTTTAGGGCCTTTAAATGCACCCACACCCTGGGCCAATATCTTTCTGTCCAGTCCCAACATCTCCCATCGCCTTCCCTTCAGGGACTTCCACTTGAAGTCTACATAAGGGCCTTTAGTCCCGCCCCTTTCCAATCTCCATTTTCTGCCAGCCAGCCATGCTGTGACTGTGATCGTTGTTCTTGGTTCCCCTCGTGGATCAAATAAGTCTTTGCTTGCAAACATATGAAACTGTTGGCCTTACTGCTGAAGTTGATGGTAGCTCCCTAACTAGTATCTAGTGAGCTGGTGACTTCAGAATCATTACTGTAGTCCAGATACAGATGTGGATACTCCCACAGCAAGCCATTTAATTGTATGACGATTGTGCTCTTACTGTGCAGAGGCCAATGAGCCACCAATGGACAGCTGATGGGAAAGGCAGGTGCTCGCATGTACAGTCTTGGAGGCTTTGTAAGAAACTGCAGTGATTCTGCAGCATCTCGGTCAATGGATACCATAGTAATCTATTTGAAAAGAGGCAAAAAGCACTGGCTATTCACATGGTTGAAAGTGTCTTCTAAGGACACAGTTCTCGAGCCACATATTGAGCATTGTGGCTCATTAATCACAGGAAGGCATATACATGAAAACGTTGTCAGCTAGGCACACTGGAATGGCAGCAGGCACAATGTAAAAGCAAACCTTCAACTGTCAGGACAGAATTTAGGCAAAAGGATATTCCTGACTGCAAGGCTAGAATGCATTGTGACTGAATCCCTCACACCATCCTTAAGAAAATGGAGAGCCTGAGAAAATCTGTTCTCAATGTGCTAGAATTGGATTTCTAGCCTCAAATGTGTAAGCATCTGCACTCCACGGATTAGGGGTCTGCACATAGGGGATGAGACTCCAGAAAGGGGACACTTAGAAGTGCAGACAGTACACGGCCCCTTTTGTCCAGAACAGATACACAGATGTCTTGGGAAAAGGGGGGGCTCTCAATGGCAGTACAGGATCCATCAATAGAGGATTTAACATGTGGACATGCATCGATTTCTGCCAAAGCATATGTAGCCACAAGCTGAGCAACAGCATTGCCTCTATATTCCATGTCTTTGTAATGCCAACAATGGACAATGGCCCATTCCCTACGACGAGTGAAGCAGAGGTGAGTAGCCCCTTGAAACATTTACCGACCTAGACCAATGTGTGCACAGCAGGCATCTGTCATACGTTTTAATTTATTTTATTAATTGTATTAATTAATTCAGTGCACCTAAACCCCATAGGAGAGTGAGGTTTAACACAATCACTAAACTTGGAAGATGCATAGTGGACAAAAAGTATAAGGTAAGCAGAGGTCAAAATATTAGCAACAGTTGTGGAAACGGAAATCAACCCCTAACTAATCTGACAGCAAATAATACATCATGCAAGGGATTTTCCAGAGAGTGTGTGTGAATGCTGGCTACTGTCATGGTATAACCTCATTCAGGCTGCAGTTATATTTTTTATTGACACGAGAACACTTTTGCGTGATAGTTTCTCATCGCACATTTTAACACCTGTTTCAAAACAGCACTTGTGTGCTCACTGTGGTTGAACAAAGGGTGATCTTAACTAGGTGTTAGTAGCGGGCAGATCCCGTTTATCATCTATCGCCTGTCCTATAGTGACTCTCATATCTCTTGGCAATCACAAGATTCCTTTCTTGGGTGCTGGGGAAAATATTTTTCTCCGACTCACACTGTCCTCAAACACGTGGAGGGAAAATTGGGTGGTCTCAGCTATTAAAAGCAAAGAAACACTTCAAGTTTAAAAAACAAAAACTGTTTAAATTCCCTTCCTTGTACTGGATATCACCGCAGACATATGCTATGACCTTTGTTAGAAATTTCAATAACCATATAATTTCTTTTTGAAGCCTGCCACTTACCCATTCAAAATGCCTGAAAAAAGATGTACACCCTCAGATTAACATATATGTATTTACGTTGCTGAAATGTATAATAAAAATAAAAAATGCATAATTAGGCATCATCGGTAGCTGAAATGTTTTCAGGTTGGAGTGGGGGCACCCATAGCCGTTTAAAATGAGGACCTCTGCCCTGAGTGTTAGCGGGTATTGGGGCCGTAGCCCCCAGAGAGAACAGTACCACAAGGTATGCTTTGCTAAGAAACGTTCAACATTATGATGGCTTATAATTATTGCCTGCTGGTTTTAAGTGACAACTTTATTTATTCTCATCTCGAGTCGAGTGCTTTTTCGAGGTGTGATACATTGACTCAAGCTCATTTTTCAATTTAGGAAGTTTTACAATTTTGAATACTTTTTTTAAATGTTCATGCTCCTATCTCCCACCCGCTGTTAAATGTGTCTGACGCTCACCTTTTGCGATTTATATTGCTAGCAACAACTCATTTATCTTGGCCTAAACCCGTATGTTGGAACACATCAATTGCTCTTGGATTGAGCGATTCCCACGCGCTGGGCACGATCACATCATTATATATATTTCGGTATGCTTCTTGGGCGCTGGGCTCTTAAACCCTTTTCTTTGAGCTGCTTGTTCTTCCTTATCCAGCCTTGTATATCATCACTATTTGATGTCCTTTTGTGCAAATGTTGTGTTGGAATTCAGAGTCTTCAAAGCACAGAAACAGTCACTGTTTCTCCCTTTTGACCTAAAAAGTCTAGCACATGCTTTGAACAGCTCACCTTTAGTGCTTACTTGACATCATTTGATGGATGCAGTGGCGTGAGAGCATTATTCCAGTATGTTACATTTTTGTAGGCCTGTCAAATGCTGGATTAAAGGGCATTTTTGTATAACCTTTGTGGTTTTTCTGTTACAAATGAAATCCCGGACAGCGGTTCAGCCATATGCTTTCCTGTACACAGCCTCATGAGAACTTTTTTTGTTTTATGCGGCACCCTGATTGATCACATAAAAACATTTCCATATTCATTATTTTAAAAATTCGTTTTTAAGTGCTATTTATTTATGATTTAGATGGGGAATCCAAGATATATGCTTTTTAATTAAAGTAATATTTGACGTAAATATTTTGGAACTGTAGCTAAGGGCTAGTCTTGGAATTTAGTGTAACTGCGTCGATTTCTAAAGTTGACTTAAGTTGTAAGGCAGGAGTCACATTTACATGAATAAATCCACTGTTTAATAAGCCATTAGTGTGCATTCAAAATAAAGAACATTTTTTATGCGGTTTAGAAATCTAGTGACATGTGTGCGGATACCGTATGGGAGAAATGGTGGCGATGTTTCTGGGAATATTAAGATCACGAATCAGAACATGCCCTCAGTCTGCCTTGCGCACAGGGTACACCCCAGTGTTGCATGGAGACTCTGATGGTACCAAGATACCTCTTTGAATGAGCACTTTGATTGTCTCATAAACGCCCTCATTTGCCTCTTTCATTAGGGGATATTGTTTTACCCTAGGTAGTATTACACCAGGTGTCCGCTTTATTTTCACCTCCCAACTCCTATGCTTTTAATGTACCCCACATCATAGGGACTTGTGGTCCATAAGTCATTGGGTACCTTAGCCAGGTCCTTCTCTTGGAATGGGGGCGGTGGTTCCAGTGCCATTGCCATTTACTGTTCAACCTCCTGGATGTGATATGTTCAACCTCCTGGATGTGATATGTAGCCAGAAGTGCACACTCACCTCCAGCATCATTTGTGTCTCTCGCCTGTCTTCTGAAAATATCTCCTAATCTGTCACATGGGTTCGCCTACACCCTTCTGCTCTGCAATTATTGTCCTCCGTGCTCTCCCGTGATCATCTACTGCATATACTGCGATCCAGTCCTTTCTTGCCGTAACTGCTTCGATATCTTCTGCTACAACTGTTCCTTCTTCATCATCTGATGGTGTCTCTCGTCTGAATAGATACTCACCTGGTCTCCTCCACTCCTGCCCTGCGATCCCTGGCAACCACGCAAGGGCCATATCTGTCCTGTACTGGAACAATTCGGGGTCTGTTGGCTCCCTCTGTACAGTTTTCCCGCAATATGCCTGAACAAGTTGTCTTACTGTGAGCATGTGTATCCCTTGAGTGGAGCATATTATCCCCTTGTCTGTGAATGAGATGGTCATGTTGGGTCTGCTCATTGCACAATCCTGTATATTTACAGGCGCTTGTTTGGAGTAAAGTAAGGGAATAGATAAGTTATGCTCTCCTATGGATAAGGAAATGTTATCAGTGTATCGAACCAACTCTCAAACCCCAAAGAATCCTTGAGTGTTCATGGCATCGCCTGACAATGCAAAAGTCCCTTCCTGAATCCATGACCTAGTCGCTCCAGTGTGAACAAGAAAGGAAAACATTTTGTCACTTATCGTCACTCTTATGCGAGGTTCCTCCGCAGGATTAGGTGTGATCGATAGAATGTGGCACAGCAGGTTTGTTCGTCTGTGGGCTGTCCTATTGGGGAAATAGGGATAATCCCTTCCCCCTATGGTCACTCCTGTCATTTCCTGTATGGGTACCGTTGCTGTCATATTCATGGGCTCTGGGGAGTAGGCGTGTACTTGTGGTAGCTGTTGTGCTGCTGGTAGATATTGGATTGTGGTACCGTCACCTGAGGCACCGTTGTCTGGGGTGAGGGTGCTTGTTGGGGTTGTGCCTGTGGGGGCAGCTGTATCTGCTGCTGAGTGTTCTGTATCGTCCATGTTGTTGTATGTCTGGGGCGTAGTAGTCTGTCCCTCCCTGGTACCCCTGTTCTCCCCACCCCGGTTGCGCCCCCCAGTTCCTGCAGGCTCGGGAATTGTGCCCTATCTGTCCACAGGTCCAGCACTGGTGGCTCCCTTGCTTGCCATGAGAATCCTCCCTCTCCACCACCTGGTCCCTGTTACATTTGCTGTGTGTAACCCCAAAGTCCCCCTCTATGTTGGTGCGATAGTGGCCCAAACCCCCGTACTCTCTGGAAGGCTCCCCTCCCTCTAGAACTCTGTGGGTAGCCGCCGCCTCTCCTCATTGTACCCTCCTCCCATGGGTGGTGCGTATGTTGGTAGGGTGCTGTATGGCTGTTGTGGTTGGAGCTGAGGCTGTAGTTGAGAAGTCACTGTCTGTATCTGTGGACCAGGGCTCGTTATTAGTGCTCCTTCTAGTGCGTACTTGGACAATTTTTTCTGTACTAACTTCTCTTCATCTGCCTTCCTCTCATCTGCCTTTTGTTTCATCTTTTGTTGCCATAACCTGGAATGGTGTACTATGGTGAGTTGTATTTCTGGCCATGCCTTTGCTTCCATCCCTTCTAATTTTTTTTTTTCAAGTTTTTCTGTAGTGGCTCTGGTTACCCCTGCACCAGGATATAATAAAATATTTCTATCGTTTTATCCCACGGCTCTCGAGTTTCGAGGCGCCAAAGCTGTTGAATCTCCTGAGTATAATTAACAGGATCCTCATCGTCACACAACTTGCGTGACGTGATGGCCCCTATGTCTGACGTGTCAGGGAATTGTGTTTGCAGTGCCTGCCATAATGCGGCTCTACATTTTGCAAATGGTGCTCTGTGTTCTGAATGGTCACCCCTGGGAAACCTGCCCTCTTCCAGATGTCATCAGCTGCATCACCCAGTATGGAAACCAGTAATTTTTCCTAAATCCATTTCCCAGTTCCTCCACTTAGTGAAGGTAATCTGCACTTAATGTTCTCCTTATCTGTGTGCTTCCAGGGCATGTACTGTGGTCTAGTCCCTACCCTTTCTAATAACAGCATCTGTGAATGTGCAGCCCTTTCCTCCGGTGTTGGTCTATACTGTTTTACCTGAATAGGTCCCCTCTCGTCTTCAATGTCTGCACTGATGTCTACGGGTTCTATTGCGTGTGCCTGTTTTGGAGTATTGTGAGCCCCTAGCAGTCACCCTCTGGAACATGAATGTCCCCTTGATTGCGTGATCATTGCCCCATCCCTTCTGCACCTTGGGAGGTCCCTGAGTCTGCTGTTGTACGGTGCCTGGGGGGGGCTCCCTCCTGTGCTGTGTCTTGTGTTGGTCCGTCATGCTGTCTACTGCTCTGTTCATGTGTCCTACATTCCCAAGAGGTCCCTCCAGTAGTCCTCATGAGATGGAGGTTGTTAGGCCCTTCCCTCTCCTCATCGCTATGGTCATCGTTTTTGTCAAATTCATTATGCATGTCACTACAGAAACTAGTTGAGAAATTACATTTTCGTGTTACTAGATTAGGGTTGTGTGATAGATTAATATCGATTTCTGTTAGTTTACATATGTTCTTCTCCCACACTCCCAAGCATGCCGTGCTGTGTCCACTTGGCCCTCCATTGTCCTCATCTGTCTTTTCCTCTTCCCTTTGTTTGTCCTCCTCTCGTCTTTTCCTTGCTAGTTCTATTTTAATTTGGTCACTTACCTTTTCTAACACCCGTGCGTCCTCATCCTTCCTACATCATACCCTTGCCTACCATTCCATCCTTAACTGCTTCAGTCGCTTCTCCTCGAACTTGCACGATTCCTTGAATAATATTTTCTTCCTCCACAATGCCATCTCCATCTCCATCTCCTCCTCAAACATCTTCTCTATTTCTTCCCTCTTCCTTTCCATCTCTTCCCATTGTCTTTCTTCCTTCACCTCTCTACTATATCCTTTCGTTCCTTTTCTAATAGTACCAAATGCTCTCTCCGACTCTGCTCCCACAGCTCAAGCTTATTTGCCAATTATTGCTGCCGCACTTTATCTTCCCTTCCTAGTCTTGCTACATCACCCTCTTGAAATTGTTTGTTTCCCTCCTCTCCTGACCTATCCATCCATCCGCGGCACCCGTGCCCAGCTCCAAACTTCCCATTGCCTTCATTGCACCCTCTACTACTTCCCCGGTTGTAGCCCCTTTTAATTTCAATAGTATCTGTGGCGCTATCCACTCTTCTGGTCCTATACCTGCAAACTCATTTTTCGCGCGCCGCTGCCCCTCATCACGGTCGGGGCTGTCGGTGCCTGCCCTATCCCTTCGCGATTGTTCAGGTTGGGCATATGGGGGTGGTTTGTATGCAGGATTTGAGTATCTCTCTGCTGCTTTTAGCTCTCTTAATGGGTATAGGCCCTGTTCCTCTTCCGCGTCATCAGATACTACACTCGGCGTTGCTGGAGGGGGAGCAGAGGAATCCAATCCCTCCTTCTTCACCTCCCGTAAGCTCATCATCCATGGCCTGTCCTCCTGGAACATACGCCACTGTTCAAATATTTCCGTGCGTTTAGCCAATTTCTTTCCCTTTTATGTACTCTGTAAGTGGGTCAAAAGCAAATGCAGAATGTCCTTGGAAAAACTGCTGGCGGCCATGGCCTCGCTATTCTCCCTTCTGTGCTTTTAGAACATTGTATGCTGTATTTCACTATCTTATCCTTGTATGGTGGCAGGGTTTTGCAGAGCCTATATATATGGTCCCCGTCCCACCATATGAATACATAGCAACCTTTTTACCTGACCTCTAGTCAAGGCTTTTGATGTCCGCTGTCAATGGAGGGAAAAGGTTACAGTACACTGTTTATCAATATTTTTCACTACGATCCTCTGCGGTTCTGCACCTTACACAGCAGGCTACGAATTCAGCCCCGCCTTCACCAGTGGCAGCCGCTGTCCAGCACACCACCTCAACCATGCACAGGCGCCTTCCGTGCACTGCCGCTTGTTCACCTGTCCTCCAAACCCAATTTCACAACACCTACTTCTCGCCTTTTGAACACACCGTCCTATGCACCAACCTATGGGTGACATCACCAAGCTAAATTTCAAACAAATAAAGAGACAATTGTGCACACAAGATTAATACCCGTTTTCCCCACTCCCCGCCAACACACCCCAAACCCAAAATAACCCCACAGCTGTCTTCCCACCTCTCCGGGGTGAAGTATTCTCTTTAATTCTCGTGTTTTACTGCAACCGATGTGTCGCCTGATGGCTGAAACGCCTCTCTCCGGGAGTCTTAACCAGATAAAACACCTTCTGAAATCTAGGATAGCTCCAGCTAGCCCTTACAGGAATCTGTCATCTATGCCCCGAACTAAAACGACCCCCACATAGGAATATCACATATATACATATTTTCACAGTCCGAGCCTACCAAGCTCCCAGTCGTTGCTCATCACCAGAGCCCCTCGCCACAGTACTCAAACAAACACAGAAAAGGGACTTCTACCTCTGCTCAGGTCTCTACCACCATGCACATGCTAAAGCTACTTCAGCATCAATATTAATCACAAGTTACACATCCCTCCTCCCGCATACTTGAAACCCACCCACACAACACATTTCCTGTTATGTGGACCACACTTAGGTTCTTTTTTTTCCTCAATACTGCTCGGCCGCTGGCTCCCCGTTAACCGCGTGTCATTCTTGGGAACTGTCTCAAAAAACTATCTTCACTCGTGATAGGTTGTTGAATAGTAGGTCTCATATAGGCGCCTATGGAGGTGCACTGTTATTGGATAGGGTTGTGTCAGGTGGTATGCTTGGCCATTCCCAAAAAGTTGTTACTTGGCTTTTGTTACAGTGAGCAAGCCCTGTGATTGGTCGGTAACCCCCACTGTCCACCCCTAAGGTTCTTGGTTTTGATTGGATGAGCCACAAGCCCCCAAGCCTGGGACAAACTCTTTTCCCAGCCCATGGAGCACCTGTGAATGGTGCCTTGTGCAATTATGCATCTGCAAGGTGCAACTATGTGTCAGCGTCATAACTGTGTGTAGCCATAGCTGCAATGAGCGCGCTCCAGTTCCCAACGCAGAACTGTAGCTTGGATGTAACAACTTTGTTGCAGCTATTGTCTGGACAGCACGACAGGTTGCTCTTCTCAGACACCAATCTTGGCAGCTCCTCAGCTCGGCCAGATCATGTGCTTGGAGACCACGTTTGTGAGCCCAGGATCTTAGAATTATTCTGTATTTAGTCGAAATGCACACCACCCCTGTGGCCAGTGTTATTTTGGTTCAGAGTGAGGAATGTCATTTGCAACATTGCAATCTTGGTGGTGGCTTCGCTCCTCCCACAGTAGTTCTGCTAGCACAGCATTCTGTGAGGCCTGGGGTCCCTCTCTAAGTCGATTGTGGCCTACTAAATTTCCTAAGCCATGGACTGGCTTAAACTGTGCACATCATCTTATAGTCTGTACGTTAGTACATTATGGCTGTCAGGTCTCGTGAATGCTCTTGCCACACCATGGGGTTATTTGCATATAATCGCCTGCAAGCATTTACACAAACTTTTCTTGCTTCTTGCGTTACCACGGTGCTGTAGCAGGCCTAATGGCAAAATAATAAACGTGCAGACAGTATGTGTATGTCACTGTCCTCTAACTCATAGAGCTGTATACCTGTGTTCTTTGTGTAGTTAAATGTGTGTGGCTGTCTAGGGTGTGCGGATAGCATGTGTGCATCATGTCTGACGTAGCTAGGTGGTTGTGGCGTCTCTAACAATGATTTGCTTGGTTTCTGGCGTTTAATCTACTCTGTCCATGTAACTGTCTCCAGCTCCATCTTGGGTATCTTCGTTCACTCTGAGTAAAGTCTGCACTGCTGCTGGATTATAGGGTCTACTGGGAGGGTATCTCTCGTGGTAATTATCCATTGTGGGAGCAGTAGGAATGGGTGTGAGTTCATATGAGAACTGGTTCTCTGCATAATAAATATAACGGTAACAAATGTGCATTTATGTGATATGTTCAGGTAACACCACTTTGTTAGCATTAACAAAATGGTGCCAAACAATGTAGAGAAACAAGGGAAAAAGTGTAGGTTGGCTCCGCTAGGGCGTCTGGGTGAATGAAGGTTTGATGGGATATTAGGGCCAGTGCAATTACATTTTTTTTTGTAATAATGTTTTACACATGCTTACAAGCTACCACAAAACATTGGACCTTGTTACAAGTTCAACTTCTGTGTTTTTCCGAAGGTGACCGAGTACACACATAGGCCTTTGCTACTGCAAATGTCAATAGTCATGTTATACACTAATTGCCAATATAATACTAGAGCTGAAAAGGTAATGCTTACCAGGTCGAGCTGTTCTTATTGCCAAAAGTTTTCTTGGAAATTATTCAGCAGAATACTTGCTGGTGAAGAATCTGCCGAACTCTATAAGCAGGTCATCTGCCATTTCTGGTAATGCCTTCTAAATTTCTAAACCCGAGATGTCCAACAAGGCCTATAACAGTGTTGGAAACAAGGGTGGAGATGGAGAAAGCAAGTAACCAGTGGAACACTTGGTCCTAGTCTGTAATTTTCCATATTTTCAACTCATTCAACCATAGTTGTGAAATCTGCTGGTTCCAGGGCATTGGCAGTGCCCATGTAGCCTATGCGATCTGCCTATAGAGGATGCTTTGAGAATTGAGTAATAATAGCAGCGCGTCCGTCCCTGATGTCAGAAGAGTGCCACAGTCTAGGATGCTAGTCATGGCAATTCGAGTTGCTATGCCCATTCATGCAATATCCTTTTTTTTTCCTTGCCCAAACTCTATTAAACGCATCTACATCAGCACGCAGGGGATCACATTGCATAGAAGGGGTCACTATATACTCCTGACTCTGCTCAGTCTGTCTCTCTCTACTCCCAAACCACATTATTCTGCGTGTTGCCCCGCCATCACATCGCTAGTCTAAATATTATTGCTGTTTATTAAAGGCATTTTTGACTCCAAGTAGCATATCCTACTCCTTGATTTGGGTAGATTACCTTCCATTAAGGCCTTCACAAATCCCTCCTCCTAAACAAGGAAGACCCCTCCTGGACAGCACTTTCTCTAGGAATAATAGTGCTGGCTATCCCGTTCCCTGGATCCACCTCTTGGCACTTATTCCTTGATTGCCACATGATGTGCTGTCAGTCGCCCATGTGTATATGTGTAAAAGTTATATACACATGGGCGACTGTCCAGGAGAGTACTGTCCAGGAGGGGTCTTCCTAGTTTAGGAGGAGGGGTTTGTGAAGCACGAGCCTAGCTAGCAAGCAGTGGTGCGCTGTACAGAAGGGAGAAGGAAACAGAGAAAGGCTCGGGGTTTGGGACAAGAGGGGATTGGCTGTTTGTAAGGGCATCAACAAGTGATGAGGTGTTCCTTTAAGAGGGTGAGTGAGGGATTCAACCATCCGCACGGGGAGTGTACACTCACCTGAGCTTTTTTTGATGATTTTTTAGGAAATGGAGTGATGGGAGATCAACCTCCAAAAATATGTGGGGCTAATCTGCACACATTTTCTAATGCTCGCCACACAACAAACACCTAGTCCAGTGTACTCTGGGGGACACAGCCTACTGCCTGTCACGAAAACATCTAGAGGAGAAGGGCAACAGCTTTCTCCTTCCATGGCCAGCCTAATTAAATATCAAAGGCTCCATGGATCTGCCCTGTTCTATTATCTAAGTTCTGTGTGGTGGTGGCCGATACTGATGAGAGTTAATTGAAGCAGGTCTGCGAATAGGTCTGGTCACAGAACTTAACAATGTGCAGGAAAACAAACACCTCTTTGACATGCAATGTGTCAACTCTAAGCTAGTTCCCACCCCTCTGAATGAAGGACAGTGAATGGCATGCCTAGGTACCCTATTTACCATCGGCAACACCTGCAGAGCAGACCCCTTTCAGAGGGAGAAATATGTGATTTAAGGGAGACAGAAAGTTTGCTCTCGTCACAAACTTCAAGGGAGACTTACGCTTTGATCAAGAGTCACATAGGGCTCAGTTACCCAGAGAGACACTTTGATCTACAACAAACAGGGTCGGACTTGGGACTACATGTTGTCACCACTTAACTTTAATATTGCAAAGCACTCTGGTCCTGACCTCAATCATAACAGAAAATTGTTGGTGGGAACCCTGGATTGGTTCCTTGGGGTAGGCTTAGCCTGCACCAATCACTGGGGCCCATTTGGCTTTAAAAGAGGCCTCAGCCCTTCACTTACCAGATCTGAAGGCTTCACCAGAAGCAGGAAAGAACTACTCCGCATTGGACACTGGCTGAAGGTACAGTCTGCCTTACATCTTCCGCCAGTGAAGGAAGGCCAGGATTTCCAAGAGGGAAGCAAGACACCTTTCCAAAACATCTCCCAGAAATCAGAGGGAGATACCGGACTCGGATTACCCATCCAGCAGCTCCAGAACCGGTACCCAGCCAGCACATAGCATGCCCTGCTACATTCTGCCAGCAAGCTTCCTAGGTGGGAAGTGCCAGAGAGTCTCTGAACAAAGGACAAGGCTGTTTCCTGCAAGCACTCTCCTCAACTTTGGGCGTCTGCCTTAAAGGATGACACAAGCCCTGTAAAGATGCTAGGAAGAGTACCACAACAAGTATCAACCAGTGTCCATCTTTTAAGGACATTTTCGAGGCAGTCGAGCCCTCAAACCGCGACTGGCTGCAACACTGACTGTTGTCACGCTGCAGTCACTAAAGCCATCCGAGACGCCTCGACCAGCATTCCAGATCCAGCAACCAGCACAGAGACCATGATTCATGACCCCAAGCCGCTGTGTAGGCCAGCCTGCAGTCATCCGTCCAGCCTTGCTTGTCGAACTGCTTGCTGCCTGATGCCCGCAGCTGTCTCCCGTCTCAAACTCTGTTGTAGGAGCTGCAAAGCATCCTGGAACCGACTCGACACTGTCGAGCATCAAGAACATCTCAAGCACCCGGTACATTGTGGTTCTGTCCCCCTGGTGCTTCTCCAAAGGCCCCTAGTGACATTTATGACCCCTTGCTCCATTGGTGCTGAAACCAAATAACCTTGAACAGTTTAGACTGATTGCTTTACTGACTACCCTCCTGTCAGTATCCAGAGTGCATCCCTTTACAGGTTGGGTTGTATTTTGTAGTGTGTTAGAACTGTCTGTTGTAATAATAATAAAGTAGATATTTTAAACAACCTTGACTGGACAGTCCCTTTTATCATGGGGTAATAATTGCATTTTCGCTGTGTTGCAACTAACTAACGATCTACAACCTTGCAGATATAAGCCTGCCATTCCGTCCACGTTACCAACATTGGACAAGGAGGTTTATAATTGACTTGTGTTTCAAATCTGTTCGAATCCCGTGTACTAGAAGTGTGGGGCTGATTGATGGTTTAGAAACCGATATTGATCCCTGGACCACTAGGGCCCCAGAAGTTGATTTGTCACAGCTTGGTCTTCAGTTCTTCTGGAATTGCAGGAGAGATTAAGCCAATCTGATATGCATTAGTATGATATTCACCACCTATAACATTCTTATGAACAGTTTGTATGTTATTTAATGTGAGTCGTTTTTAAGTAGGTTGAACAGACGTTCCTGTTTTACTGGGACTGTCCCGGTATTTGGCACTCTGACCCCTTCCTGAGAGATATTTTCATTTGGAAACCCCTGGGTTTGGAGAAAGTGAGGGTGATTGTCCTGGTTTTGGGAAAGTGAGGGTGACCTCTTAATCTGCCAACAATTATAAACTAAACATCATAACACTGGAATTTTGCCATCTAAGAACAGCCAAACTTTAGCAAACCATCAAATATCAATTGGAGCAGCAGCTCCTTTGCTATTAACGTGCTTAACTCCACAGTCTAAATCACACAATTGTATTTAGGGGCAACGCTGGAAATACTGGGATGGGTAGTGTGGTGGAGGTGGGTTGGTGTGTGGGATTGAAAGGATTACTCTAATGTATAACTAAAGGTGTTTCTTTAATTGCAGGTGTGGTTTTGGCGTTTATCAAGGAGACGGAATGCTCTGTTGGATGTCTGGTGGATGGGGTTGGGGGGGTAAAAACCTTTTTCTTTGGCAAACCTTCCTAAGAGACTCGGTTGGAACCAAGTGTCTTGCATTCCTGAAAGACCTCCCATCTCACATTACTAAATTACAAGTACATCTGAGACCGTAACTGTTTGACTAATACTTGACCCCTGCTAATGTTAATGGTTCTCCAGAGGTACTACCTGACAGCCACTGCAGCTGAGAGCCTGCATCCTGTCAGACGCATAATTTACATCTTCCCTCCTTGCTACGTTCCACACTCTGCTGCTTCATGAAGTAAGGGCCAAGGCTCCAAAAGCAGTGTTTTCAAACTGCAGAAAATAAGGAAACCAAAAGGAGATGGCTAGTGTTCCCTGGGCGTTGGTGGTTCCTCTGGGTGGCTTTTCATCTGGTTTGTGCTATCACAGAATTTGAACAGCAATAAAGATATGAGTCTTCAGGCTGCTCCCAAGTATGAAGATGTCTTGCCCAGACTGTTAGAAATCCACTTCTAGGCCTCAAAACTTCTTGAGTCACTGCCGAGCCTCGGGAAATTCCTTTGGGTAGCCTGCTTCCATTCCTGCTTCGTGCCTATCTGTGCCATTACAGAAGGAATCTGCCATACCCAGATCAGACTTGGCCTGATTTTTGTCAGGGATAATTCTATCCCAAACTGCCGGGCCACCTCTCCTCTACACGGAAACCTAAGCAAGGAGTTTAACAATGATTAATGGAATTCTATTGCAAGGTATTCCCAATAGAACTGAAACACTGGCTCAATCATAGCAATCCATCACTTTTCAGGAGAAAACAGGTAATTTGCGTCCAAGGTTTACATAATCATGTTACTTGTACCCTTAGCAGGATATATCGCTGCCTATGTTTGCTTTAAATGTTCTTAAATATCAGTTTCAATTCCCAAACGTCAGTCTACTCACAAAAGATATTGCAAATACTTAGACTGGGTGAAGGCAGTATTGGCTTTCTTGCTCTGTTTGGATCTGAATGAACATTCTTGTTAGGATTACTGAGGTGCTTGAATTTAAACTCTTATCAGTGGGTCAGTGGCTATCTGGACCAAAGTTAAACATTCACAACTGGTTGGGCTACCCCTCCCTCCTTCGCTCCACTTTCTACCCCCACATTTTCCTAATTGTCCCACTTCTTCCTCACCTCACCCATGGCCCTTCTAAACATTCTGTTCTCAACTCCTTTGCACCAAAGATATTGAGACCCTGCACCTGTCGCCTCCTGTTACATTCCCTCCCTCATCATTCCCTCTCTCCCCAGAGTTATCGTCCCTGCCTGCTAGTACAGCCACTGTTATTACCAAAATGACGAAACCCACTGCCAACCCTACCAATCCATTTTTCGACAGATCTGTCTCTCTCCTGTCCCGCCATTTCAAAATCTTTATTTTCTTTAAATATATGGTTGACTATATCGAGGGTCACTCTCTCCGTGACACCTAAACAGGGTCCTGGAGCAAACCTTCCATGGAAACCGCGTTCGCCCATATTGTTGACTTTTGAACCCCTGCTCACCACTCTCGCCTGCATACCTGTCCTACTTGATCTTTCCCTAGCCTTTGCACTGTCAACTATCCCTGTCTTCTTCTGACCCTCTCATCACTTTGCATCAAGTACACCACACGTGAATGGGAGGCCACCTACCTCTCTGGCCACTCTTCCCTCACATCAAACTCTACTCCTCCCCATCCATCTATCAGTGGGATCTCGCAAGAATCAGTCCTGAGTACGCTCCTTTTCACGCTCTACACTCTCTCCCTGGGGCAACTGTTGCCTCACAGCCATTTGTAACTGGATGGACTTAAGCTGCCTGTGCCTTAACTCCTCCAAGACAGAGGTTCCTTTTTTGCCTGCTTCCAAGAATAACCACACGTTCACATCTCCTTCCATCCACATATTCTCAATGCTTCACCCACCTCTTGTCAAATTGGGGTCCTTTTTGACAGTGGCCTACGACTCCAGATGTTTATCCAGCAACTGCTGCCAGGATTAATTTCCTCAATATAAGCAAAATCTCTGGCAACTGCTGCCAGGATTAACTTTCTCAATATAAGCAAAATCTCTGGCAACTGCTCCCCAGATTAACGTCCTCCATATAAGCAACATCTCTGGAAACTGCTGCTGCCAGGATTAACTTTCTCCATATAAATAAAATCGTCCCCACTTCTACCATTCTAAACTCAAAACTCTAATTGTTATCCTTGTGCTCAGCAGACTTAATTACTGTTTGTGTCCACTTCTTGGTCTTCCTCGCTACTCCTTCTCTGCCCTAAACAAAGTTTTTAACTTCGCTACACACACCCTCTACAATCTAACCATATCCTCCTCCAGCTCTGCACACTGACACTAATGAAGGATGGTTCCCCAGGCTAAATCGCTTCACAAATTCCTACTACTTCTCTATAAATCTGTCCATGGTCTTGCTCCCCCACCTACCTTTGTCACTGCAGCTCTGTCTGCTCTCCCCCTTTAACCTATGCGCTCCCACTCTCTTCCCAACCCCTCCTTCCCCGCATTTCCCCTCGTGCCACCTCCTGCTCCTTCCCGGTCCACTCCCTTGGACAACAAAGCAGCCCATCAATAGAATTGTCTACACAAAGCCTTAGACCAATTTAACCAGGGGCACGTCCTATCCCCTTATAGGACCTGTCAAACATATCCTAGACTGTTCTGCAAACATGTAATAAATATACATATATAGACTCTATGCACGGGCACTAGGGCTCAAATGGTATCCTATGCGTCTCTCCCTAGTATCTATTGCTGTGCTATTCTCTTTATTCTGCCCCTACACCAACTAGTTTATTCTCATTTAGACATCCACCCCCTTTTGTAAAGATACCCTACCCTGGGATTTTCTTTGTAGTCTGTACTGGCTTCTATGTATGTCATCTCTGTGTGAAATTACATCCCTGTTGTTCAAAGAATAAATATAAAACAAGTAAAATCTGCAGAATGTTTGTTTGTTTGGTTATTCATTTATATTGCGCGCCAGACCCGAAGGTATGAGGGCGCAGGAGCAGCAGGGTTATTCTCAGCTTAGTTACAGTGCTGTACAGTAATTTACACTGTGTACATAGGTAATGCAGTTACGATGGATACAGTGATACAGTGAAATACATTTTACATTTATACATATTTACAAAATTTACAAAGGCGAAGTCAGTTATTGGTCATTGTTCTTTAGCCACTGAATGTCCATAGTTTACCCTTGCCTCATTTGGATAGCTGGTAACCATGGTATTTCTGAGAATCAAAGCTTAGTATGAACTCGTCAGAAGTCCTCAAGTCCAATTGTGTTAGCATGCTGATAGGCAATTACCAATAACCATATATGTAATGATTTGCATATTGGCATATTCCGTACCATCATCTGAGAGTAAAACACAAATAGATGCTAACAATTGAAAGGTCATAGTAGTACTTTGATTCATTCTTTTAGCCGCTGTTCTGTTAGAAAGTTAATCACATCTTGGTCCCAACTCTGCAACTGTGCACTGTTCACTAATCTTTTTAGTGCTCACTTACCCATTTGTGTGTGCAGGTAGAGATGTTCAACATGTCCATTAGGCTTTATTCTCTGTATCCTATTCTGTCCCCTCGAGCATTTCTGAGTTTGTAGAGACTGGCCAAGTTTGTGCAGGGAATAATTGATGGTAAGAAGAGTGTAAGCAGGGCATGGCCGATGGTGAAGACAATTTGACTGTGGGGTGTGCTGGGCATTGTGGAGGATACACAAAAGCGTAGGTGTCAAATTGGAGAACACACAGCATGTACAATGTCAAACCATTGTTGAAGGTGTAGAGAGTACAGTTGAGCTTGGTTCAATACGCAGAGAGCAATTTTGAGCAGTGTCCTGCAGCATGTGTAGACCATGGCTTGTTGTGTAGTATCTGGTCAGGTGAACAGTGTGACTGATGACATGCAAAGCTTGGCAGTGTGCCTGCAGGGGATAATTCAGCATGCACATCAGTGTGCAGGGCGTGGTTAAACGTTTGGAGTGTTCGAGTGCATAGTGATTCAGGTTATGAATGAGAGAGTGTCAAACATTTTTACCATATTCATTTACAACATCATATTGAGGGCACATTCATATTTGCTGTCTTTTAAACTCCATCCATTTAGGCATTAAGCATCCTTTATTAGAAAGAGGACATTAAAAAATGACTACATAAAGACGAACTAATAACAGATCACATTTGACCCCTTCACACTGCCCTAGCACCTTCTCGCATCTTTGACTTTGTAACCATCATGCAAAAAGATGTTCTCCAGAATCTTCTATATCCTAAGTCTGAAGAGGTCTTGTGAGAAGGTACCGCATTGAGGTACTCTTGACATGACACTCTGAGGAGAAAATCTGTTCCCATTCCATACCAAAAAATCATCTTATTTACTCCTCATTTGTGCCTTACGTTAATGTCAGTAATAGTCACTGGGAGTTTTATGTTTATTCATAGCGTGCACCGCTACCACCCAAGGGTACTCTCCAGACGTTCACTTGACTCTGCACAGGAGGAGGGCTGGATGTGTTTGTGGGGATAGGATGATAGTATAGGTTCAGAACCAGGAGGAACTGGCATCTATGAGCGTCGTCTTGGGTGTTGGAGTTGGTTCGCGAGGGGCTGTGTGTTGTAACGATATGCGTAGGATTCAGTGCCTCGGGTATGTACTAGTGTTTGTGTTGGGTGTGTGTGTCGTGTGATGTTAGGATGGTGTTTGTGGTCGTGCGCACTGGTTAGTTGTATCCATAAGCAGGTGTATGAATGTATTGTATTGGTGTGCATTTGTGTAGTGTTGATGGATTCATGGACTATGTGCAAGGGTGTTGTTTCCAGTCTCTCAGGGAGTTGCTAGGGTGTGAACATGAGATTCATTAATTCTCAGTGTGTTTATGTGTAGGGTGGCCAAGCCCTAGTCATGTATAGTGACATTGGTTATGTTGGGGCGTATAATCAACTTCCGGGTTACCAGTGGTCTAGGGGTGAACATTGGTTTCCAAACCATCAATCAGCCCCACACCTCTAGTACACCAGAAGGGTTCCAAACAGATTGAAATAACAAGCAAATTATAAACCTCCTTGTCCAATTTTGGTTAAATGGATGGAACGGCAGGCTTCTTTCCGAAAGGCTGTGGATCATTGGTTAGTTGCAACAGAGCGAAAATATAATTATTACCCAATGGTAAAAAGGACTGTCCAGTAAAGGTTTTATCAACAATATCTACTCACAACATACAGTTCTAGCAACATTACGAAACAAAACCCACCCTGTAAAGAAATGGAGGACAGACCGTATCAAAGAAGGAAAATTGATGCACTCTGAATACTGACAGGAGGGTAATGTGAGGAAACCTGCAGAGTCCTCACAAAGACTCTACCTAAAGTCTCCTCCTAGGTGGCCAGGGAAAGGCAGACACTTCTGATCCTAAGCGTGGGCATGCTAATAGCCGGGAATATCATCAGGGGGGAGAAGGGCCCCAGGGGAGCGGGAGGACTCTGTTTGGTGAGGCGCAGGATTTGTCTTCCTCTGGGGACCAAAATATGTAATGGCTTGTTGTCAGAACTTATAACTTCCCAAGTTGAATACCTTAATGTGGGTGAAAACATTCATAACCACTTAAGCATTGGGAGGAATGGAACCCCTTTTAAAACCCTGAAGATTCCTAAAGCTGGAAGCTCACTTGACTCACAAAGGAATAGTGAAAATAAGTCTGTAAATAGTACCAATTTAGACCTTGAAGATCTTTATTTCTCTGTAAAGCCAAATCTTTCAATTAATCATTATGATATTCCTTTAAAGGATATAATTAAGGAAAGAATCCAGCACGAGATTAAAATTCCCATGAGAAAAGCTGATTTTTACATAATGGACTCCAAGTCCCATAATCCCAAAGTACTGGGTTGAAGAAAAGGGCTGTAGAGACACGCACCTGAAAAGTGCAGCTTATTAATGGAAATTACCCATACCTGAGGCAGACTAAGTGTCTTAAAAGGCCCCCAAAGGTGCGGGCCATTAGTGAGAAGGAGCAGAGCAGTAGTCGTAGGTGGAAGAGTTGTGAACTCTCCACATTGCAGCAGAAGCAGAGTCTGGAGGAGGAAGAAGATGCCAGGACTAATCTAGAGTGTCGAGCAGTTGCCGGTCCTGAGAGGGTCTATGTCTCCAGAAGCTTTAATTGCAGATGTCGCACAGCGGGACTTGTCAGAGATGGAAGCTTTCCCCCTGGAGACCTGAATTGCAGAGGCAGTGCAGCGGGAAGCATATGTTTAGAAAGCTTTCCCCACGGTAAAGCTGTCTCCGGTTGTAGACGAGCACCGAAGAGTCTTTGGAGCAGAGAAATCTCCATGTGTGAATGGCGCAGGCTGCAGAAGACTGAAAGCAGACAGTTGCCGTACTCTGAGAAGCTGCAGAGGACCTGGAAGCAGCAAGGCAAACAGATGCGCACACCTGTCCCGGTGAGTTCAGTAAGATATTGTGACCCCCTAGCGTTCCATAACCGCCAGCTTAGACCAGGTACTTTAACATGAGAAACAACACGCGTAGAGGAAAATACAAGAAAAGTACTTTGAATACCGAACTGACAGAAAGCAGATACATCAGTATTTTGTAAACCAACTGACTTTGAAAGGAGCAAGTGGAATGATATGAACTTTATTTTCCGACCAAAAGGGTGTGATTATATTCATACGGGTCAATTTGAAAACTAGCAACAAGGTGGGGCAATAATTCAAGAAGCCAATATAAACTACCCTTGCCAAAGCCAAATGAGAGTTATAACAAGGCAAATTAAAAATAGTCTTGCCAAAGTCAAGGGAGGGCAAATGAGAATCCAAATGTTTGTAAAACCTATTGCCCATGTTTGAAGAAGTACAGAAAAGGAACTGGTTTAAACCCATATTGCCAAAGCCAAAGAAGAGTCCGAATGAGACAGAATTATAGCCAGTATTTGGCTAATGAAGAAGTGGGGAAAAAAGACTGTCAAGAAGGCTGCCCTCTGGAAAAGGATATTCAGAAGGTGTTGAGCATAACTTGCAGAGAGTGTGGAAATCACACGTGTATAATAAATAGCACCAATGTGAATCTTGTTTTCCCTGAAGAAATTCTTAAACATGGTGGTGTGAAGCAAGAGACTTTGCTAAGTTTTTGGAAGCTGAACTTTACCACAGAAGTACTTGTAGTTTATTCTGGCCTAGCAGGAGAGTACACCAGGAAAGAGGTTGTTGTAACACTTTGTGCTGTTCTGACAGTAGAGTACACAGAACAGTTAACGCTGAAGTAGTAGGCCTGTTCTGTGAGTAGGCCAGGTGGAAGTTGAGGAAGTAGTATTGACAAGTCGTAAATAAGAAGTGATAAACCAAATGATATGTTTTGGTGAAATATTACAGAATTATCCTGACAAAATTTCATTGCTGAAGCAAGGGTTGTGTAAACTGCTGCAGAAGTGTTTTAACATTTTATCGAACAAATACGTTGTTGCCGGATAATGCTGACAAAGACAATTTATGTTAATCCTGATGAAGGAAGTGTTCTTGAGTTCATGCGAAGATGGTTGTTTGAGTTTTTAAAATCACAAATGGAAGAGAAAGAAACCTTGTTGAACAATTCTGAAGTGTTGGAACTTTTGTTGTCAAGTTGGAATACAAAAGAACTGCGTTGCAACTTCATTACAAGACAGGATTTCCTTATTCTTTTGGAACTGTTGGACAGAATCCTGCTTGAATGTGGGGGAAGGGAATTCACCCAAATTATAAGGGGAGACAGTTATCATACTTTGAACTTAACAGTTGTAGTTGTTGCTTTTCAACTGCCATATATTACCTTGTTGAGTTTTTGTATGTATAAGTGTGAGAGACATAAACCTTTTGTTAGTGTTTCCTTTAGTTTATTTTAGGCAGGGAAATCCTCATCAATGTAGGGATACTGAGGAGTATAGTGTATCCAACCTTTTGATGTAATAAAATGGCATCTTTTGGAAAACCTTCACAAAGTTGTTTGCCTCACATTTATGACACCTCACAGTAGTCAGTATGATTAATAACCACAAGAGTTTAAGGCTTCACCACAAAGGGTGCAAATGGCGCTAAAATGTGTCTGGGGACCTTCTGGGAAGGGCCAGGGAGACAGAACCACAATGCACCTTGTGCTATATGCATTCTTGGTGCTTGGCAAGTTCGAGTCTGCTTCAGGGCACTTTGCAGGCTTCTATGACAGGGTTCAATTTGGGAGTTAGCTGCGGGTATCCGGCGGCAAGATGGTTCAGCAAGCGAATCTGGACGAACGGCTGCAAGCTGGCCTTCACGGTGGCTCATGGTCAGGAATCGTTCAGTCCTGATCGCTGGTTCTGAAGCACTGGTCGAGATGTTTTGGATGTCTTTAAGCGACGGTTGCTTGACAACAGTCAGCATTGCCGTCAGTTTTGGATTGAGGAACTTGACTCGCTCGAAAATGTCCTTTAAGGCGGAAGGCGGTAGATGCTCGTCGAGGCACTTCTGCTAGGTTTTTTAATGGGCTTGTGTCGTCCTTAAAGGTGGATGGCCTGTGACAAATCAATGTTCCGGGGCACCAGTGGTCCAGGGATATCAGTTCATCAATCAGCCCCACACCTCTAGTAGACCAGAAGGGATTTGAACAGATTGGAAACACAAGCTATTTATAAACCTCTTTGTCCAATCGACAGGGGGAAGTCGGTTTCAGAGCACTTTGTCGCTTCTGAGACAGAGTTCAAGACAGGAGACAGCTGTGGGTATCGGGCAGCAATCAGTTTGTTGAGCAAAACTGGAAGGGTGGGTGCAGACTGGCCTACACAGTGGCTCAGGGTCATTAATCGCTGTCTCAGTGCTGGTCGTTGGTGCCGAAGCACTCATCGGGGCGTCTCAGAAGTCTTTGAGACTGCGGCATAACACTGGTCAGTGCTGCAGTTGGTTGCAGCTTGAGGGACTCGACTGGCTCAAATATGTCCTTTAAGACGGACACCGGCAGATGCTTGTGAGTGCCCTTCTCCTAGCTTCTTCACTGGGCTTGTTTTGTCCTTTAAGGTGGACAGCCCAAAGCTGAGGAATGTGTTGCAGGCAGCTGCCTTGTCCTTGGTTTTGGGTTCCTGACTAGGAAGGTGCTGCAGGGCATGCTGTGCTGGCTGGGTACCGGTTCTGGAGCTGTTGGAGGGTCCTCTGTATTCGGTAACTCCCTCTATTCCCTGGCAGATTTTTAGGGGAGGGATCTTGCTTCCCTCTTTGGAGGTCCCCTCCTTCATTCATTGGCAGACTTTGTAAGGCAGACTGTACCTTCAGCCAGGGTCCAATGATGAGTACTTCTTGCTACTCCTTGCAAAGTCTTCAGATCTGCCAAAAGAGGGGCTTGGCCATCTTTTAAAGCCAAATGACCCACAGTGATTGGTGTAGACTAAGCCCACCTTAATGTACCAATCATGGGGTCCCCACCAACCATCTTCTGTATGCATGAGGTCAGAGTGCTGGTCAAAGAGTCTCTCTGTTTAATGGATCCAGCTGTAGTTCCTGATTAAAGCAGCTGGTCTCCCTTGAAACTGCAGCAACACCGGACCTATGAATGGGGTCCCCCTGCAGTGTGAACTACTGTAAACACACAGTCCCAGACATGACAGCTCACTGTCAATTGATACTGAGGACGGAAGCTGGCTTCAGGTTGACTCAGTTGCATATGACAGGTTGTTGGGTTTCCTGTCCCCTTGGTTAACCTCTGCAGCTGGGCTCCATGTGGGTCTGTTTGAAGTATCCTCTATTAATATGTTAATTGCTGCCATCATCTGCAGGGCCTAACAAAAGAGCTGGGTGGATCCATGGAGCCTTTGTTAATCAGGCTGGCAGTGGCAGGGGGAAAGTTTGGTCTTCCCCCTTTCTGGAGGTGATATGGTGTATTCCTCGCTCTCATATCCCAACTAAATATGACAGGGCAGACTGTGCCTGTAGGCTGTGTCCATCCCAGAGTACACGGGTCTATGCGTTTGTTGTGCGGTGAGCATAGGAAAATGTGTGCGGATTAGCCCCACACATTTTCCAGAAGTTGATCTATCATCATTCAATTTAATTGAAAAAAAAAAGCCCAGGCGAGCACATACCCACTGTGCGGATGGTCGCATTCCTCACACGGCCCAATGCTGAGGAGTGTGTTGCAGGCAGCTGCCTTGTCCATGGTTGTAGGATCAGAGACCTTCTGGCACTTCCTACCTAGGAAGCTCACTGCAGAGTCTAGCAGGGCATGCTGTGTGCTGGCTGGGTACCAGTTCTGGAGCGGCTGGTTTATCTGCTGAGTTGTGGTTCTCCCTCTTTTCCGTGGGAGATATTTAGAGGATGGATCTTGCTTCCTTCTTTGGAAATTCTGGCATTCCTTCACAGGCAGAAGATGTAAGGCAGACTGTACCCTCGGCTAGGGTCCAAGGATGAGTTCTTCTGTCTGCTTCTAGTGAAGCTTGTAGAGGATCTTCCAAAAGAGGGACTCTGGCCCTTTTTTAAAGCCAAGTGGGCCACAGTGATTGTTGTAGGCTAAGCCTACCTTAATGAACCAATCCTGGGGTCCCTACCAACAATCTCCTATATGTGTGAGGTCATTACCTTTCCTGTTGTAAAGCGCTCTGGTTAAGGGGTGAAAACAGGAACAAGGTGTGCCCCAGAACTAAAATAGCAGGAACCTTCTCTCAACAGAAAGTTGTAGCTACAGTCCCTTGTGACACAAGTCCCATCCTTTGTCCTGTATGTTATGTTCAAAGAGTCTCTCTGGTTAGTGGTCCTCTCTATGTGGTCCCTGTTATGACAGCAGACTATCTGGATCCTGCAAACCACTTTCTCATACCTTATTAATGGGGTCCCCATAGCAGGGTGGCTTACTGTAAACAGCAGTCCAAGACATGACAGCTCGCTGTCTTTGATACTGAGGGTGGGAGCTAGCTTCAGGTTGACACAGTTACTTAGGAAAGTTTGTTGGGTTTCCTGTCTTCTTTGTTAACCTCTGCAGCCAGGCTTCATGCAGATCTGTTTGAAGTACCTTCTTTTGGTATGTTAATTGCTTCTACCAGCTGCAGGGCCTAACAAAACAGCAGAGCGGATCCATGGAGCCTTTGTTAATCAGGCTGGCCATGGCAGGGGGAAATATTTGTCCTCCCGTTTCCTGGAGATGCACTCCTGGCTGTCACATTCTAACTAAATATGACAGGGCGAGCTGTGCTTGGAAGCTGTGTCCACCCAAATTACACGGGTCTATGCGTTTGTCGTGGTGTGAGCATAGGAAAATGTGTGTGGATTAGCCCCACACATTTCCTGAGTTTGGCCTACCACTATTGCATTTAATTAAAAATATCAAAAAGCCCAGGCAAGCGCACTATGTGAGGAATCTGAGGGTGTCCTCACTTTATTTCCTCAAGTACCCTCTTCCCAGGTGGGCAGGGTAAGGACATTGCTACTGGATCCTGACTCTGGGGGAAGATATGTGAGAGAGGACTACCTGGGGGAGGCGAACTGAGGGCAGAGAGTGAGGTAACCCCAGATGAGACATGGGATCCCCCTTTTCCTTTTTTTGATATGCCTTCTAATGCCCAATCTTTTATAAGATATTGTAAATCCTCATCATGCAATTCCCTTAACTCTCAAGCTGAATTACCCCATTTGAGTCGTGGAAGATGCAATGGACAACAAAGAAAGACTCGTGGAACAGATGTGAGCAGTCTAGTGTTTGGACCAAAGTACACAAAGCTGGAAACTTTACTGTTCAGCTGTGACTAAGGGTGTCTCCTCAGAAAGCAAATCGGGAGGCTGGAGGTAAGCAAAATTTGATCCTCTAGGAAAGAGCAGACAATCCAGTGAACGGAAGAAGTTGCAGCAAGGCAAGGAGCCCCGCTGAGTGAGGCCGACAGACGTGTGCTGGGGAAGCGACATGCTGCGTGAACGCTGGCAGCAAGTAAAAGGCGCTGCAGCGTGGGCAGGTGATCGTAAGGCACAGCAGGCTTACCTGAGCTCGAGAGGAAGCGCGAAAGAGCCAGGACAGCTGAGCAGCCCATATGGAGCCACAGAGAGGAACGAATGCGTGTATCCATTCTGCGCTGCAGGAGGAGAGTGGCGAGAACGCCAGAAAGGCCTGGAGAAACTGATGAATCCCAAAAGCGAGGAAAGGGAGGCCAGGGCGGATCAGTGGCAAACTAGTGAAGGGAAGAGAAAGCCCAAAGTGAAACACGCAGAGTGGTGGCAGACAGGGCTTAACCTAAGGAACTGTATGTTAGCGCAAGACACACAGTGGCATGCAAGGCAGAGGAAAATTGATGAAAACTACTGAGAATAGAGTAAGGAGATCAGTTCTCTTCTCCCCTGACATCTCTGACGTCTCTCAGAAGTCAAACTACCAGCTGCACCTCCTCAGAGGTATTCTTCCTTTCCTCACCTTCCCCCCAAAGCTCTCCGTCTCCAGAGCTCTGGTTCTCTCTAGGCTGAATTACTGCACCAGCCTCTTCCTAAATCTGCCTGCTTCTTCTCATCCAGAACAGGACTGCAAGACTTGTCCTTGGCCTCAAGCCCAGGGATCGTATCTCTCCAGCCCTGAAATCTCTTCATTGGCTCCCAGTGGCTGCATGGATTAAGTTCAAGACCCACTGCATTGTCCACAAAGCCTTCTGGGGACAAAATACCTTCAACTCTCCTGTCGGAAATACATTCCTACTCAGGCTCTTTGCTCCTCCACCACCAAGTCCTTCAGAGTCAGTTGCTTCTCCAAGCAACAAGTTGAGGGTAGATCTCTTTCTGCGGCTGGGTCCTCCCTCTGAAACAGCCTCCCAGCCTCCCTGAAACTTCAGGAGAACCATCTCTAGTTCCGGAAGCACCTCAATACCCTCTGCTTTGCTTCTGCTTTCTCTCCTCCTCTCACCTGCTGAACTCCAGACTGAAACTGCACTGGTCACCTGGCTACCCTCTGATCTCGGGTCCAGGTCCCCTCGCCCGCAGGCTGCACACCTGCACTGCCTCCCAGGCAACCCCTGCAATTGGGGGCTGTTTCTGTATCCCCACTGTCCCCTCCAGCTCCTGACACATGATTTCTGCACTCACCCCTGCACTTGCCACAAGCTGGCTGCACTTTTTACCTATTGCTTTTATTTATTCTATTTGTTTTTTATTTACTGTTGATCCTATGTACTGCACTGCCCCCCACACTTTTCCTTCCCTTCTGCCCTGCACTTGCACGATTTCAATGTCACCTGGCCTAGTAAGATCGTTGCCTCTGTCTTCCCTCTGTTCCCCACCTTGCCTCATCACGCCTTGAAACACTTGTGTATAGGCGCGTTATAAATGCCATATCGTATCATATCTTTTCTATCTAGTCTGAGAAAGCGTGACCTCTGTGGACGGGTTTACCCTGTTCCAGTCATGCATTCTGGGTGGATGGTAGTGCCCCACAAAGGAACTGAGACGGAAAGCCAAGCAAAAAGATAGACTCCTCAGCCCACAGCTGTACCCCACATCATAAAAATAGAACTATCATGTTTTTCTCCAACTTTTAAATGCTGTAATAATAGCTGTTTCTATTACCAAATTGAATTGTACTCCGTTTATTGACATAGGAAGGATGAAGGACTGAGATACCCTTCCCCAGGATTGGAAATTGCAAAGTTCAGGCTTTTAAATACCATGTGCTGTTTTTTGAACTGGTAATTTTTAGATGTGCACATTTGCAAAAGACACACCTGCAAGGTAGTGTGTGAATGTGTTTTTGTGTAAGGTTGTGGGAACAATGTAAGTTCTATGAAGTAAATTATTATTCTTTTTGTTATATTTATCTATTGGTTTATTCAAACCTTATACAATAAAACAAGGTATTATTTCCATGATACATTACATACATTCAGAACACATAATCCATATACAACTATATCAAAACTCCTTTTTCTCATTTATTACATTTCTTTCAATATTGAATAAGAATAATGTAATCGTTAAAACAAATTTAACTCACAGTTTATATTATATAGTAACACGTTGTAGCTTATGAATTTTACTGCTGTTATACTGAGCGCAATATTCCTTCCACTGTACAAACTTAACCAAACTTCATCCGTGTTCACCCACTCTTTCTCATGAATAAAGCTTGTAACCATTTCCTGTTTCTGCTATTGCAGAGCGGGACACGCTGTCATTATATGATCAAAAGTTTCTACTTCTGATGTCTGGCACATAATCTTCAAGTGTTCTCTTCAGTGGAGGTCCTGATGCACACTTCTACTCTTGTCAAGATGACATTTAGCCTAAATTTCAGAAAAATCATCCTATAGCGTGAATCAGGAAACTTCTCCAAGTAGGTAGGAATAGCAATGTATTTCTTATTTTCTAATGTAAAATATTTGATTCATTTATATTGATACCTTGTATCACAGTTATTAAACCATTCGAGGGGATTGGGTCCTCCGACGTATTCCATATCTATGACAGGTAATGTCCACAGCTGTGCTGCTTCGGAAAATCTTCGGCGTCTGCGTCGATGACGTCGATGCGCCTTCCCCGAGGACCTCCTCCGACGGCCGATGTCACCCGATGTGATAAGTAGGACGCACGATGCCCATAGCCTCAGTTCCGTTTTTTCCACGAACGTGTTCGCTTCGTGAATCTCGGTACGCCTCGACTCTTTGGAGTTTGCTGTTTTCTTCTCGGTTCGTTGAACCTGTTCGGTTTTTTGTGAAGACCTGTTCGTGGCGATGTCTACTTCGTCTTCAACCCCGCGTCCGGGCTTCAAGAAATGCAGGGACTGTGGGTCCAAGATGTTGGTCACGGACCCGCACGCCGCCTTCCTCTGGTGCCTCGGGGAGGCCCACGATATGGACGACTGTGTCGACTGCCAGTCGCTCATGGCAAAGGCCTTGCAGGAACGCAAGAAGAAGCTGTCGGTAGGTCGGGTGTCTAAGCCCAGGAAGTCGAGGTCTGCGGGGCTTTCGACGGATGACTCGAGGGGCGACTCTCCACGTCATCGTCGGAAGTCCAGCGGGTCTCCTTCCATGAGTCAGTCTCGCCACTCCTCCGTCTCTTCGAGGCATTCCCAGAAGCGCCGGCATTGGTCGCCTTCCCCGTCCTCTTCCGAGGACTCCGCCCATCGGCAGGTCGCTTATCCCTCCATGCAAGCGACACCGGAGGAATGGGCTTCCTTCGGGAAGCAGATGCTAGCGATTCTTGAATCGCAGGGCAGCGGTCCGTCCGCGCCTCCAAGTGGGGTCGGTTGGCACCGGTCGAGAGACACCGCTCGTACGCCTTCGGGCTCGGGTGGTCGGCACGGCTTGCGGGAGAGGTCCCGCTCGGACAAGGGTAGCCGTTCTCGCCATGCCCGTTCCGGGTCCCGGTCCTCGACGCGCTGGAGACCACGTGATCCTGTGCCGTCTTCGAAGAAGACGTCGACGCCTGTGGCACCGAAGTCATCGATTTCTCTCGAGGCTCCGCCTCCGAGGGGGTCGTCGACGTTGTCGGCGCCTAGGTCGTCGAGAGACAAGCTCGGAGCTCCGGCTTCGAGGCCTGTGTCGACGCCGTCGATGCTGGTCGCACTGCAGCTGACGTTGACGCCGATTCGCTCAACGTCGATGCCGTTTCTGTCGACGCCGGCACCGACTCGTTCGGCGCCCTCGACGCCTTTCGAGGCGATGGTGTCAGAGGGGCCCCGTGGCACGGGGTTTCCCCCTAAAAAGGCTATGGCTAAGGTCCGGCACTGCTTTGGTCCGCAGAGGTCTTCCTCTCCCCGCCTGGAGTACATTTCAGAGGGTGATGAAGGCTCTGATGGCGGTCTGGTTCCGGTTACCGTTCCGGATGAACTTATCTCGGGCCATAGTCAGTTTGATGACCTGAGGCAGTCACTGCATGATGCCAGTGGATTGGACACCTCTCCGGAGGTGGAGTTTTGTCGGCCGGAGCCTGGCACTCATGCCGATTCGTCATATCGGCACCTTATGTCTCGGGTTACCGAGTACTTGGGTTGGTCGGCTCCCCGAGGGGAGTTCGTTCAGGATGCTCTCACGGACATCCTTGATCTCGGTCCACCCAGTGACCCGGTTTTGCCTTTTCATATGGCTTTGCAGAGAAGGGTGGCGGCGGCTTGGACTGCTCCGGAGAGTCTCCTGGCAGTGGGCAAGTCTTTGTCGCGAAAATACCGTCTAGCCAGTAGCGACCCCTGCTACTTGTCTAGGCACCCCACCCCGGAGAGTTTGGTGGTGCAGGCGTATACAGCCCCGGCAAAGCAGGCGTCGTATCCTACCATCCCTCCGGATAGGGACGACAAACGTTTTGACGGCTGGGCGAAGAAAGTGTTCTGTTCTGGGGGTATGGCGCTTCAGGCGGCCAACTCCATATGTGCCTTGTCTCGTTTCACACACTCTGTGGAACTGTGTTGCATTAGCGGCTGATCATATTCCCGAAGGGTACGAACGGGATGGTTTCCTTGCTATGGTTCAGGATGGCAAGGATTCCATGTGTGAGGCCGTTCAGTCGGGTTTGGACTTGGCGGATTGTGTCAGCTGGTCCATGGCGGCGAGCACCGTAATGCGCAGGTTTGCGTGGTTGAGGAAGTCTGGGTTCGCTCCTGATGTGCAGTCCTGGCTCCTCAACATGCCCTTTGTCGGTGAACACCTTTTTGGCAGCAAGGCTGACGAGAGCCTTGAGAGGTTGCAAACCTCCAAAGCTGCAGCGAAGTCGTTGGGCGCTGCAGTTCGCCAACATCCGCCTTTTCGTCCTAGGGGACAGCAATGGAGGGGAGGTTCCTTTCGCTATTTCTCGTCCTTCAGTAAAGCGAGAGGAGCTAGCAGTCAAAGAGGCCATCGTAAGAGTGCCAGAGGTGGAAACAAAGGTACTCAAGGTGCCAAGGCCGCTCGGGCAGTTGCCTCTTTGCCCTCAGGCAACGCCGCAGCCGCTACCACTCAGTCATGAGGCCAGGTCCCATGGCTCGCCAGTTGGGGGAAGGCTGGCGCAGCATCTTGTAGAGTGGCAAGCCATTACTTCGGATGTGTGGGTTCTGGAGATCATAACCCACGGCTACTGTCTTCCTTTTCGGCAGAGGCCTCACGACAATCCACCAGGGAACCTCTCTTTGAAGAGTCCGGATCCGCTCCTTGCGCAGGAAATTCAAGCCCTGCTGGAGAAAGGCGCCATAGAACTGGTGCCTGTAGCGGAGAGGAACAAGGGATGGTATTCCCCTTATTTTTTGATTTCAAAGAAAGACGGGGGATTGAGACCCGTCATGGACTTGCGCGGTTTGAACAAACTCCTCAGGAAGGACAGGTTCAAGATGGTGACTCTTTCTCAAGTCCTCCAGGCCCTTCAACTTCAGGACTGGTTGGTGTCTCTCGACCTCAAGGATGCTTACTTCCATGTGCCGATCCATCCCAAGCACAAGAAGTACCTGAGGTTCGCGGTTGGCTACTCGCACTTTCAGTTTCGGGTCCTGCCGTTCGGATTGACCTCCGCCCCGGGGGTTTTCACCAAGCTCATGGTGGTGGTGGCAGCGCATCTCAGGAAAGGGGGGATTCACGTCTACCCCTACCTGGACGATTGGTTGATCAGGGGGAGCTCTCCCGAGCAAGTCCTGGATCATCTGTCTGTCACCTGCCACTCCCTTCACAGGCTGGGCTTCTCCCTCAATTTAAAGAAGTCCCATTTGACACCAACGCAGCGGCTCCAGTACATCGGAGCAGTGCTCGACACGTCCCTGGGGCAGTGTTTTCCTCCTCAGGTGAGGGCTCTTCACATTCAGCAGAGGGTGCACAAGTTTCAGTTTGCCCAGAATCTCCCAGCGTCCGAATTCTTGAGACTGCTCGGCCTCATGGCATCCTGCATTCTTCTGGTGCCAGAGGCTCGTCTGCAGATGAGATCTTTGCAGTGGTCACTCAAGCTCCAGTGGTCTCAGTCCTCCGGCAGGCTGTCGGACCCTGTTCAGGTGCCGCCCTCGGTTGCCCGGGACCTTCTGTGGTGGGCCGTCGAGGGCAATCTGATGAAAGGGGCCCCATTTTGGCTGCCCTGGCCGGAGGTGACGATCGTGACAGACGCATCCCTCACGGGATGGGGAGCTCATGCCAACGAGCTGACAGTCAGCAGTCGTTGGTCTCCGTCGGAGTCCAGACCCCATATCAATCTGTTGGAGCCGAGGGCCGCCAGGCTAGCCCTGAAGGCTTTTCTGCCGACTGTGCGCGGGAAGAGTGTCCTGATTCTGACGGACAACACGGTGGCCATGCACTACCTCAACAAAAAGGGGGGGGCAGGGTCACTTCCGCTGTGCAGGTAGGCGATGTAGCTCGAGTTCTGGGCCATCCAGCAGGAAGTTTCGGTCTCGGCACTTTATCTGGCCGAAGACGACAACGAGACGGCGGACGCTCTGAGCAGGCAGTGCACGATCTCTCACGAGTGGGAGCTGGCTCAGGAGATTCTCCTGGAGATCTTTGCCCTTTGGGGGACCCCTCAAGTGGATCTCTTCGCCTCCAGTGTCAACCGGAAGTGCGAAAGGTTTTGCTCGCGGGAATTTCCTCCGAAAGGAGCCTTAGGAGACGCGTTCGTGGTGGAGTGGTCATTCCCACTGCTGTACGCGTTTCCTCCAGTCCCCGTCATCCCGCAAGTGCTGCGGAGGTTACGGAGGTTCGGTTCCCGGATGATCCTCATTGCTCCGGCGTGGGCCCGGAGGACGTGGTACCCGGACCTTCTCGACTTGTCCATCTGCCCTCCACGTCGTCTTCCCTACCGAGATGATCTGCTCTCACGGGAGGGGGGGTCAGGTTCTCCATCCAGAGGTCAGATCCCTCAACCTTCACGCTTGGCTTCTGAAAGGTTGAGGTATAATGATTGGGACCTCCCTGACGACATGATGGAGATGTTGCTCTCGGCCAGGCGGCCGGCAACAAAGTCTCTGTACCGTTGCCGTTGGAGAAAGTTCTGCGACTGGTGCAGAGTTAAGAATGTGGATCCTTTTGAATGTGACATTCCCATGGTTCTGTCTTTTGTGCTTTCCTTGGCCCACAGGGGCTTGCAAGTGGGGACCATTAAAGGTTACCTGGCGGCGCTGTCCATCTTTAAGCGCTCGTCTGAAGAATGTTTCTATTTTAAGATTCCTTTAATTTCTCAGTTTTTGAAAGGCTCACTAATGTGTTCCCTCCGTCACCTTTTCTGGTGCCCGGTTGTGATTTGAACCTTGTTCTTAAGTTTCTTATGGGTGCTCCGTTTGAGCCTTTACATTCTTGCCCTTTGAGACTGCTAACTTTTAAAACTGTGTTTTTGGTTGCGGTTACTTCCGCTCGCAGAGTGATTGAGTTACAGGTACTTTCAGTTAAACCACCCTTCACTGTCTTTCATAAGGACAGGGTTGTCCTTAGAGTTCATCCTTCTTCTCTTCCAAAGGTGGTTTTGGAGTTTCATTTGAGCCAGAAGGTTGTTCTTCCGGCGTTCTATCCTCCTCCACATCCTGGTAAGGAAGAGGAGAGACTCCATAGGCTTGATCCTAGGAGCGCGTTGAGCTTTTATATTTCGCGCATGTCCCGGGTCAGAGTGGACAATCAACTTTTCATTGGTTACGCTGGAAAGCGTTTGGGACAAGCTGTTACGAAACAGACTTTGTCTCGTGGGATTATTTTAGCTATCTCCCAATGTTACCGCTTGGCGGGTGAGGACCCTCCGGTTGGCTTGCAGGCTCTTTCTACCAGGGGAGTGGCTGCGTCTACTGCCCTGCAGAAGGTGTTCCTGTGCGTCACATCTGTGATGCAGCCACCTGGGCTTCAGTACATACTTTTGTACGTCAATACTCCCTCGATTCCATCAGAGGGCAGGATCTGGCCTTTGGCAAGGCAGTCCTATATTCCGCAATTTGATTGGGCATGCTAAATTTGTGTTCTAAATTCTTTTCCCACCTCCTTGCTTGGTACTGCTTTGGGAGTCTGTCATAGATATGGAATACTTCGGAGGACCCAAGCCCCTCGAAGAACAATTTACTTTCTTACCTGGTAACGTTCTTTCGATGGGATGGTCCGACGACGTATTCCATATCGCTCCCTCCCTACCTTCCCCGCTGCGGAATTTCTTTTGCGATTGCAGCTTGCATTCCGCAGGGCCTTGTGTGTCTGACTGGCAGAAAACTGGTGGCACACGTTCTGGGGGAAAAAACTATAACTGAGGCTATGGGCGTCGTGCGTCCTACTCATCACATCGGGTGACGTCGGCCGTCGGAGGAGGTCCTCGGGGACGGCGCATCGACATCATCGACGCAGACGCTGAAGATTTTCCAAAGCAGCACAGCTGTGGACATTACCTGTCATAGATATGGAATACGTCGTCAGACCATCCCATCGAAAGAATGTTACCAGGTAAGAAAGTAACTTGTTCTTCTTGATTAACCTGTTGAGAGCGATGAGAATTGGATGCTTGTTTGTTCTCCCGGCTTTGTTTTGATGATAATAAAGCTGGATTTTGCACTTTGTCTACTCCGTCATCGAGTCTGGTTTGGACTGCCTCCAATTCCTCTGGGTCTATCTGGGATTTTGGGGCCGCCTCAACACCATACATGATGGCAGGGAGCATATTGGCACAATAATACTTTATGAACTGCATTAGTGAGAATTGTTGCTTGGCAATACATTTCATCTGGGCCCCAAATTGTTCTGCTTTCGTATTTAATCTGCGAAGCTGAGCAGACCTGCAGGCTTTGTTAGTTAAATCAAAGTTCAGATATTTTATCTGATTCACAACCTTCAATTTCTCATCGCCCAATTTCCAAAAGTAGATTGGACCCTTTTTGATTTTGGGAAAATAGATTATATTTGTGTTAGCGGAATTCATTTTTAATTCATTATCATTTATGATTTTTTTAAAAGCATTTAGAAGATGTTGCAGGCCCACGTGGGTGTGATTGTGAAAGGATTACATCATGTACATAGGTGAACAAGCAGACTTTGCATCCAGCTATCTGTGGAGAGATGAAGGCTGCTTTATCTAGATATCCACCCATGTCTCAGACATGCAAGTTAAAAAGACAGGGAGATAAATCCCTTGGTAGTTTGTATGTTCCTGGACAATGTTGCTTGCAGGTCCATTCTAACTATAAGGTTGGTTTGATTATGCCAGTGCATCAGGATAGCTAGTACATTATCAGGCAGCTGCCAACTGTTTAGCTTGGACTAGAGTCGTACTCTATTAACCATATCGAAGGCCTGTGTAAAATCTATGCAGGCAACGTACAAAGGCAGCAGTGCCTCTTTCACAGGCATTATCCAGCAGAGTGTTAATAATAAAACAATTTATCAGGGTGCTGACGCCTTTTCTAAATTCTGTTTGCAATTTCGAAAGTCTACTGGTCAATAATGCCCAGTCTTCAATTTCTTTAAGAATTAATGATGCACAATTTTACTATCTGCATCAAGCAGTGAAATTGGTCGATAATTTGCCAGTTTAATGCAATCACCCTTTTTAAAGATGGGAATAATGTACCATGATTTCCAGGATTTAAGTGTCATTTTCAGTTTAAATATATTGCAGAATAATTTTTGTAAGATGGTAGCCCACAGTTATGGAGCTCCCTTAAAGACCCTATCACTCAGGCCTTTAGAGACAGGAGCTAATGAATCAGAGGATTCTTTTATTAGCCCTATGATCTCTTCATAATTAAAGTTAATATTCCATGGTCTGTCCTTGTTTCTATTTACTACCTTTTGCTCAGTGGAGGATAGCTCAAGGGAAACGTGCTCGCCTTGGAAGCAAGACAACACGGAGCAGCGCAGGTTCGATCCCCGGGTCTGTGCTTAGAAACCTCTGTGTATTAAGCGCATTATATATAACCTATCATATCATGCAGGCCTTTTATGTTACTCCGATTCCCTTCCTCTTTTTCTGATGACACCCCACGTCACACGGATACATCTTGAAGTTCAGTTTGTAGGTTTTGATTAGTTAGGCCAAGGGGTACATTTATGTGTTAAGGAACAGAGGAAAGAGCAAAGACCCATCTGCGGTGTCAGACAGGACAATTCAGAAGGCAGTTTCAGAGGATCCCAGTTTGATCCGACTACGGAGAGGGGATTGAATCCATTACAGCATGGAGCCCTAAATACCCATCCATTCGGTGAGCCTTTTTAGTAAGGCGGCACAAACTGTTACCACAGGCTGCTGACAGGTCAAGGAGAATAAGGTATGTTTGATGTTCATCCAGGGTAACTAGGTGGTCTTCTCTTATGTATCCCAGTGTGTACTATGCTCCTCTCATGGCCTAAAGCCCAATTAGAGGTCATGTAAAACCATGTTTTTATCCACATGTTCTTGGACCCAGTTACAGGTGGTGGATTATTGAAATGGTAGTGTATAAATATCTTTCTCGAATTGGTTTGATGGAGTGCTACAACATGTGACTTACATTGCCTTTAGAAAAGAGTGGATGTGCCATTAAGAAGCTCATTGTTAATGTAACTGACGGTATCATACTGAATTTTCTGTATTAGGGACTCTGTGTAAACATCTCTAAAACTCTAGTGGTTTCTGTGCTGGGGGAGCCGACATTGGACATGGATACTATTCCAGTTTTCTGATCCATTTCTGTACAGCTGTATGGAAATAAACATTGGCTCTATTTTTGCAGCCTGTCTCTCTCTTGGATTATTTGGTGATGAGCTGTCCGTTTCTACAGTATTGTACGCAATTCCTTCTGTAACAAAGGGTCCCACTACTACAAATACTGTTCCTGTCTTCTATTCCAAATAGAAGCTTTACGTTACACAAATCACATATAAGGCATAAAAAATCCAAAAGAGAAAAGCACAACAGAAAGGTATTGGAATACGGGGACTAAAACCTAAAATTTTTGAACAGGTAATATGCAACCCACAGAGATCAAGCAAATGATTTTCCTTCCTGTAGACTGGTTATTCATTTATACTATATGCTATTTTACACAGGTGCATTGAAGTATCCGATGGACGACGGTTGTTGGTCTATATACAACACCCTAAATAAATAAATACATAAATATGTATATTAAGTGCCTTCCTGTATATTGAGCCAGAGAGATTGCTGGGAAACCTGTGTGGAACTTGATGTCACAGGTTTGAATCTTGATAGGCTGATTCAACCCTTCACCCTCCCGAATTTCATAAATTGAGTGCCTTAAGTTGAATTATAGCCCCAGTTATACATAAATGCAATGCTATTTTCATTATGGTATTTGCCAGACCCTATAGCTTATTGCGATTTTGCGATCTCCCAAAATGCTGCAAAAACAGCAGTTTTTAACAAAAGGCGCACTAACGCTGTTTTTGTAAGAACACTTGTGAAAAACAGCAATTTTTGCACAAACGGCCACACAAAAATGTGTTGCCACAATTAATGAAATGCGCTAGCAAATCTCATCACTTGTGCCAAAAAAAGAGCAGCGCAATCCACAAAGGACATCTGAAAAGCCGCTTATTATATGCACCCAGTCAGATGACCCTTCCCACCTCTTTGAGCATTTGCACAAATCAGGGGGCATTTCTGTACATTTAAAAGTGCATCTTGAATTTACAAACCGGATGCACTTTTAAATGTGCAGAAAACTAAGGCAACCCCATGTGTCTGCTTTGAATAAGCAACAAGGCGTGCTCACTGCATGTCAGGTTATTTCCTGACCTACAGCAGAGGTATGAACCACTGATGCCTCCCTTGCATTTTTGTTCCTCAAACGGGATAGGCATGTTTATTTTTTAAATTACGTTTTACAGTCATAGGGCCATCAAGGGCCTATCACAATGAAATGCGCTGGGAGCCTGAAGAACATTGTTGGGAGAGCGCTTCCGACACTGATATATTCAAGGCGGCTGGCCGGCACATCATTTACACTCTAGCTCAGTCCCGTGGAAACGTCAAGGTCATCTTTGAGAATAAGGTCACCTGCTCATTTCCAAAAATGGGTTATCTAAAAACAGCATATCCTCTGCTCTATTTTTAGATGCCCATTTTCTAAAGATCTGGGCCAAAATGTAAACTTAGATTTTTTTTTTTAAATAGTCACAATAAGTGACTGGGGCGGGGAGGAGACAGTGGGAGAGTGATAGGCAAGAAAGAAATGAGAGAGCAGTGAGCCAGAGGGGAAAAGGGTGGCCCAAAAAGCAGAGAGAGAGCAGTTGGCTGGAAAGTGGCAGTGAGCTGCAGATTGGAAGATAGGATGAGGGAAGTTTGTTTGTTTGTTTTTGTTATTTGTAATGCGCACCTAACCCGGAGGTAGCAGGGCGCAGGAGCAACACGAGGATTGTATAGCTTAGGTTACATGTGATACTGTGGAGTCCAGCTGTGGTTACAGTGCTAGACACAACGGCAGAATTGAGAATAAGTGCAATGGGTCGATAATTACATGAAGAATATGATATACATAGTTTACACATTTGTATCTGGAAGGCCAATAAGTACCAATACATTAGATATCATGTTCCTTGATCCAATGAATAAGGTGATACAATGGGAGAAAGGATGCAAGATGCAGAAGTATAAAGAAAGAATGAAAGAATGAAGGACTGTGGACTGCAGGAGGAATTGGGGAGGGTAAGGTGTGAGATGGGAGTATGGTTTGGAGTGTGGCAGAAACGGGGGCGTGCGAGTTGTGTCTTGGCGATGTCATGGAGCATGTGACTAAGCGCACAAGAGAGATTTGGGAGTGTAAGTTGTGATGAGGATTTGGTGAGTGTTAGGGGTGTTGGTGGGAGACGTGTGCTGGTGTTTGGGGAATTAGAGAACATAGAAGTTGAATATTTTCACCATTACCACTGATAATGATAAAGTTAATAATATTAAATAGGCATGCACATTAAACCAAAATGTAGAGTAAAACAAATACTGTTCTGTCAAGATAGGGACATCTAGGATTATTCCTATTAAATGTATCAAAAAGGCACAAATAATGACAACCTGTCTCTCATGTAGCCTCACAAACTGCCTCATTCCTGCAATGTTCCATCTTACAGCCTCTAGTCATTAATAAATGTGCAGCACAAATGCCACAATAAGTACAATTTTGTGCTGAAAAATTGGCTTTTTTGTACCGCAAACATTTACATTTCATGCCGCAAAATCCAGGAGGGTCTGATTTGCATGTGCACAGTAAAATACTGCTTGAATGTTACCTGGAAAGGTTTTTCCCCTCATAAGTATGATTTATGGCGCTGGTCATGTTCTGTACCCGGTTCACAAACATTTCCATTTGTGGGTGTGCAAAGAAGCTGAGCCAGCAACGATGCGTAAATTGCACCTTCATGGTGATTCGTGAATACTCACACAGCATAGACCATTTGCACCATCAGCACATTGCACTTGCAAATGGACCTGAATCACACATACATAGAAATACCTAGCACACTTTGCTAGATGCATAACAATAGTTAGAAGTTTTCCTCGAAATTGGTGTCAAACTTTGGGGAAAATGCACCAACTTTCTGGGATAAAATGTAAAAATAAAAAAGCTAAACTATTTGCTGCAAATTTGCCCATGCTGCAAGCCATATTTTCCTTTATTGGAAATCAGTTGGCACCCTTTTTATTGTTAGATGTGTGCCTTCTTGAACATGTACGTTCATGGGAATTTCTTCATACACTCTCACTTGGTAACTGCCAAGTGGGAGTGTCTGAAGGTACATCACCCATCCATTTTGATAAAGATATTTTATTACTGCAACTGGCCGCACATATGCGTTTTCACATTCCAGTGAACCAGGCACATTTTGTGCTAGCCACATTTTCTGCGTTTTTGCATGTACAAATTGGTCAATTGTGTGTTTTTTAAATTTCTTTTTATTTTTAGAAATTTCACTCCAAAAGCACACAAATTTCAAAGATGTTTGGAAAAAGTTTCTTTTCACATTTTCTGAAATTGTCACCAAAAACCTGTTAAGGGACTTCAATTCAGTACTCCAACTGGGTCAATGCCTGGTCTGGGATGCCCAAGGGAAGCCTTTATTTATATATTTTTATGACAAGTTATAATCTGGATGATAAACCCTTATATAACGCCCCTCTCTTTGAATCCCCCTGACCTCACTGAGCCAAGAAGTAGGTTTGTTTTGCAATTTACAAATTTATTGGAAAATTAAACAAGATATATATATCACACTTTTATAAATAAATTAATATTTGATAACCCACTTATGAAGATAATGTTGATCAACAATGGATCCTAGCACACTTTTTTATCAGTTAGGAGTTGGTACAGAAAGGATAAAATAGCTGAGAATGCTTTATGGTTTCAAGGAAGAGTAATGGTGGAAAGGAATGCAGTACAAAAATAAACTGATATGGTTTCAACAAGAGATAATATAATCACTTTTCCCCCTTTGTGGCAATTCACTCCCCCCCTATGCAATATAAAGAGATGGAAGGAAAGCACACAGTTTTCTGGAATACAATCACAATACAATACAATACGAATTTCAGTTCCCCCCTAGCAAGCTTGGAACACAGGGATGATTTTAAAACACAGGCAAAATACTTAAATGTGATTTGCAAAGAAGTGAAAATATGCTAAAAATGATTTTAATTCCCTATAGGCGATTCAGTGTAGGTGGCAGCTACTTTGAATTAGTTCAGGTCAACACTATCAGTGATTCATGAGGGATTATTAGGTTGAAAATGGATTTCAGCAATGCAAAGCAAAAGACAGCATTTTTGACAGGTGGTGAAATGAGCTAGTTGCAATTCGTGGCACTTTTTCCGAGTGCGTCAAGTGCAACTATGGAAAAACTATATGGAAAGCTGAGGATCTTAGCTTTAAAATGAAAGTTAAATCTCGTTCCTAGCACACGCGGTCCCAAAGATATGGCCAATTTTGTGGAGGTAGATTTTCAGAAATAAAGTAGTGATTCAGAATGGCAAATGACACTTTCACAGGTTTAAAGTCAGAGAATGGACACAATTTCTATGATGCAGTTCTGGACAGGTTAAAATGGTTTGAATCAGATTATTTTAGACTAAGAGATTGGTTCTGGCCCAGTTTTCAGGATACTCACTCCTAGTCTTGGAAGGAATGGGCCTCCGTCACGGATCTGGTCAACAGGTTTAGCTGTGGTTCTCTCGCCACGGACGGTCTCCGGTACCGGTTCTGCTCACAGCGATCTGGGTCAGCTCTGCTCTGCTTGTCTGGATCTCTGGTTCTGGCAAAAGTTCTTGGCACTGCACAGCAGTCTGGTCTGGATACAGCACTGCTTTCTGGGTTCTGGCATAGGGTTCTAGCCAGAATCAAACAGCACAGCCCGGCTGTTGAAGAGTCAGGTTGCAAAAGATTTTGAGGCCTGCTGAAAAGGATTCAGCTTGTAGTTCAGGCCCCTCTGCTTAAAGTTCTGGAGTCTGGAGTCTTCTGGATATTGTCTGGTCCGGCAAAATGCTTCGCAAGAAATCAGTTTGAAATGGAAAAGTGAATGCCTCTACCTGGGTCCCAGTGGCTCCTTTTATGTCTTTTGAAAGTGGGTGGGAAGGCTGACTTTCTATGCCCAACCCTCTGAGGATCCTGATAGGTGAGAGAATCTACCGTCCTCTGATTGGGGAAGAAAATGAAGTGTCATCGTGATGATGTAGGTTTATGGGTCAGAGGATCCTCCCCTTGTCAATTTGCACACAAATCTAGTTTTGATCCAAATACATATTTATCTATGTACATTTTGTCTAATATTATATGTCCAGTTAACATATTTTCTGTAGCACCAAACCATCCGATCCCTGTCTTCGTACGATGTCGTGTCCATTTCTGACAGAATTCTGCCCTTTTCATCAAGAACACAACCTCTAAACCTTTCCAGAATTTACACAAACATGCGCAAGGAATATGGCCATCAGATGATAAAGTGTCAGATTTTTAACATACAGACATTTGGAGTAATACCTTATTTTCGGCTACTACCCCCCAGAACATACCACAGAGTCCCAACACCTGTTAAAATGTGCACAGAAAAATCACAAGAATAAATGATATTATTATATAATTTTGACAATTTGTACTATGAATTATTCATCTTTTTAAAATTATGCTCTGGCCCAGATGGGTGTGGTTTAGGTTCCAAAGCACATGGGGGGGATTTCTGTCTGTCCCCGCCTCCAGCTCAGGTGGCTCCCAGAAGCACTGCTCCTCCCAGTTTCTTCCAAGAGGAAGCCATTTACGACCCCCCTAATTTAACATTTGCCTGAGCCAAGGAAAGCTTATTGTTCTATTTCCTGCAGCCCCAGGTACCCCACCCCTAATTCAATCAGAGAGGTGTAATCTCCTTTTGGTGGTGCAGCAGAAGGGAGGCCAGGCCTGGGAATGCAGTTGCTGGGCAAGTTTCAACTCCTGTCGGGGGTAGTTGCTGGGCAGAATTCATTCTCTTCAAGCCAGGCTTCAGCCCAATGTCACTTTTGTTCCAGTTTTTTTCATGCAAATCAAACTTACAATTTTGACACATGCAGCTAGAACGCTGATTCCAAGTTCAAAACTATGACATTTAAACAGTTGCAACCTATGTGACACTCCAAAGTAAATCACTCATTTATTTTAAACATTTAGATTTTAGTGGCTTTAAGTCCAATTTCACTTAAGCTGCTGACATCCACCGCTCAGCCAGTTGTGTTATGAACATTATTTTAGGCTCTTCATCTTTCCAGATTTTGTATGCACACAGGACTACATTCTGCCAAATGTCTGCTGGTGTTCAGTGAGATTTTTGAATATCTTGCAATGTTTGGAATAGGCATGTTGAGCTTGCATTTCAGAGAAACAAAGGTGATTTCAAGGCGCTTTTTGAGCTAAACGGCACTGCTGTTTTTCCTTTGGCACCACGTTTCACTCATGGCGCTTCTGGCCCATCACGCTCGCACTGGTGGGTGGCAGGTCAGGCGACCATTTTGGTGTGCGCAAAACTGCGCGGTTTTCCTGGATTCTGGCGCAAATGAGGGCTTTTCAGCCATCTTGGATTTTCTAAGCCCACAGCACCAAATGTTGTAGCATAATTATTCAAACGTGGGTCAAGACACCTGACAAGACCCCCCCGCCCGACTGCACTTTGATTTCGAGTCGAGGGGGAGTCGGGCGCAGTGGATGTTTTGATCCACGCGCTGGGATGTCGGCATCATCTTCTTCTGATTCTGCAGATGGCACAGTTCAGCATCTTTTCCTCATACAGGGTGGATCGATCAGTTCTCCTCGCCGGTCCTGATGGGAGTTTTCGGGCGGTACCCCGGGCCCCTCGGATCTTTGCTCTTGGTCCCCGGGTCGTCCGCCTTGGTCAGTCTCCATGGTTTCATCTCTCCTAGGATGACAAAGCAAAGCAGCAATACCTATTCGTAGACATTTCTCCCCCACTATTGATATAGTGGGGCGGCATATACATTTTATAAATCAAGAGACATTTACATTCTTATTTTAAAAAACGAGATATAATCAGGAGACATTTGCATTCTGTTACTATATTTTTGATATGTGGAATATTTTAGGGTTGGAGTTTTTATTGATCTGGGGCGGTCCCCTCTGGGATTCCAGAGGGTTCCTCCAGTTGTTGCAGAGTGTGCCTGGGATGGCAACACTTTAGCTGATTAATGTGGACCCACTTATCTTCCCCCTCTGCCGAACTACCTTTGGGGATGCGGATCTTGTAGGCGACTGGGGAGATCTTGTCTACAATTTCCAAAAGTCCCTTCCATGTAGGCAGAAATTTTCGCTGTTTGTCCTGGTTCCTTCGGAAATTGTATAGATAGACCCTGTCTCCCACATTGTATTCTTTCCTAGTAGTCTTCAGGTCGTAGTGCGTTTTCATACTGATCTTTCTAGATTCCGCTGAGCATACGCAAAAGCATGTTGGAGGTGTTTCCTTAAATTCTCCACATACTCATGAGTTGTGGAGGCATTAATCGGTGTCTGCTCTTGGGTCCTATAGAGCAAATGCTGGGGAAGCACCATCTTGCGTCCAGTCATCAGCTCAAACTGTGACATTTTAGTTGCAGATGAAGGGGTAGATCTAATGGCCATTAGGACCAGAGGTAATCGGATATCCCAACTTGGCCCAGAATCTGCCACAAATTATTTTAATATGCTCACAATGGTTCTGTTGTGTCTCTCCATTGCACCAGAAGAGGCTGGCCGGTAAGCAATATGTAGCTTCCTTTTAACCCTCAGTATCTCCCACATCTTAGTCATTACTTTGCTGGTAAAATGGCTACCTCTGTCTGACTCAATCCTTTGGGGGAGACCAAAACGCGAACAGATGTGGTTGATCATCAGGGCAGCTGCTGTTTCTGCCTTGCAGTTTGGGGCCGGAAGATATTCCACCCATTTAGTAAATAAGCATGTCACTGTCAACATGTACTTATTCCCCCTAGAGGAGCGAATCACGGGCCCTATGTAGTCGACTTGTAAATCTGACCATGGTCATCCCCCTCTTTTGGAGAGGCGCACAGTGTATGAGGAATGTTGGCTGAAATTGTGCACACACAAGACACCCCTTCAAGTATTGGTCGAGGTCCTGCCCCATGTGTGGCCAGTATGCAACCTCTCATAAGATTTCAAGTGTTGTATGAAACCCCCTATGACCGGCGGTGGCCGCATCATGGGCGTGACTTAACATCAGGCTTCCGAATGAGGTAGGAACCACCCACTGATCATGGCCCGCTTGGGATTTCCTTACCAACAAACCGTCTTGGATTCGGAAGATTTTTGGACATTTCATCAACAGTCTTAGGTCCTCTTTCCCAATGTAATCGGTATCCGTCAGGGGAAAGTTCTCAGGGTCCTCAATGTGTTGGTAAAACTTACCAATTATTGGATCCCCCTTCTGAGCCGTAATCAAATCAGCATCAGGGGTCTCCTTACTCCATTGTGCCATTGAAAGATCACTGTGAGCATGTGTCTGGGATCTAGTGATGGCAGTGACCTGGATTTCCCCCAACAGGGACTCAATCTCTATTAGATTCCTTTGGATGGCCCCGGTTTTGGCCAGCTGATCAGCTAAGTCATTTCCAGTTTTGTCTGGTCCCTCTACTTTGGAATGACCCTTGATCTTTTTCCAGTAGACGGTCATCCCATTCGAGGTGACCAGATCATCAATATTTTGGATTAACTTCCCGTGTTTCAAAGGTTTATTAGCACATAACATGCCTCTGGTTTTCCAATTAACCAGGTGCTCCACGAACCCGTTCCGTACATAATCCGAGTCTGTGATTATGACCAGTTCGTGGAGTTGTTGTTGGACAGCAGTGAGGATGGCATGATGCACAGCCATCAACTCTGCCACCTGACTACTTCGGGGACCAATTTTGTACCCAGCGGAGGGTTCTGGGGACTCATTCACCCATGCATTCCCTACGCCGGCCACCAGTTCTTTTTCTCCGTTGTTGTCAACATGGTAAGAGCATCCATCCACATAGACAGTGAGCATTCCCTCACACTTGTCTTCTTCAAAGACCTTGTGTGGGGAATTAAGGTATGCCTCCATGTTGTCCTTGATTTTTAGACTTTCGTCCTCGAGACAGTTTTCTCTGGCACAATCATGCAAGTCAGCCAGACCTTGCGCGAGGGGACTCTTCTTGTTTTGGCCATCTGACCTCCACCGGAAATCCTTGCATTGACAGAATCCAGGAAGTAATTCGAGAATTACTCACATTTCCGGCCTGGATTCTGTCACTTTGGAGATATTGCAGAGGCTGGTGTGGAGTCTCCACTATGATGTGTTCCCCCTGGATAAACAGGCGGTAATTCTTCAATGCCCACACCGTTGCCAGGAGTGCCTTCTCACAGTCGTTGAATTTTTCCTCCACAGAGGATAAAGTTTTGCTCGCATAGGAGATTACCTTATTGACCTTGTCATGCTTTTGATATAATACTGCAGTCAAACATGTATTAGAGAACCCTGTCTCCAAGAAAAACTCCTTATTTCTGACAGGGTAAGCTAGGCAGGGCGCTTGTGAGAGGCTTCTTTTGAGCTGTTTTACTGCCTCGGATTGTTCAGGACCCCATTCCCACTTGACCCCCCCCTTCAAGAGATGAATCAGGGGTCTGGTGATCTCTGCTTAGCCCTCAATGAACTTTCTGCTGTAATAAGTCAGTCCAAGGAGGCTCCTTAGTTCCCGCAGAGTTGTGGGGTCTTTTAGTTTCTGAAGTGCTTCCACTTTCTTTTCCTGTGGAAAGAGACGCTGAGGAGTAATCTCATGCCCCAAGAAATTAACACGGGTTCTACACCAATGTGCTTTCTGAAAGGAAAGTTTTGCTCCGGCGGCCCTCGTCTGTGTCAGAACATAACGGATCTCCGCTATGTGTTCCTCCACAGATGAACTTTTGATGAGGACATCTACATAAGCCAGGTTACCCCTTGCACCCAGGTCGGGCATGGCCTTGTGTAGGAAAATGTTGATTTAATTGCCAGAGTTGAGGTATCCGAAGGGAGTCCGGGTCCATGTGTACTGCTGGCCCCCAAAGGTAAAAGCCAGTTTGTATTGGTCCTCCCTACTGACAGGCACGGTCCAGTATCCATTGGTCAGGTCTATTGCTGTGAATACCTGTGACCCCTGGATCTGGGCCAGCCCTTGGTCAATGTAGGGAAGTGGCCATCGGGAAGTATGGACCCGTTTGTTGAGCTCCCTAGGGTCGGCGCAGAGTCTCCACTCGCCGTTTGGCTTCAATATTCCCAGCACCGGATTATTGAAGGTGCTGTGAACTGGACGGATTATCCCCCGGGACTCAAGGTTCTTAATTATTTCATTAAGGGACTCCATGGATGCGAGAGGCAATTGATATTGCTTCACAAACACCGGAGTCATGCCAGGGTCCTTTGGAATAATTGTTGTGTGGATGTCGGTGCGACCACAGTCATATGAGTCTACCGCAAAGAGATCTTGAAAATCCAAGAAAACTTGTTTCAACTTTTGCTTCTGCTCCAGAGTCACACAGGCGTCAGCTTGGTTGACTCTCTCTTCCACCATCTGCCTGAAGCCTGGAAAGACTTCTGGTTTTGCTATCTCAGCGGCCTCCTCCAGCAGGGTGGAGAAGTCCCTGGTCAGAGTGCTGATTTGGACTGGAGGCTTCAGGTGGGAAAGGCAGCACTCATGGACCTGGAAAATCACCTCATCCCTTCTGAAGTCACAAGTCACATCTTCCATACCATAAGGGCAGGAAGTGTACACCAGGAAGTTCCCCCCCATGCCGGTTAAAGATCCTGTCTGGTGTTGTATTGTCATCGCTATCACTGTCAAAACAGTCCTTGGGGATTGGTCCTAACAGTTCATTTCCTAAATCAATGGAAAAATGTTGGTCATCAACCGCCATTCCAATAATGGTGCCTGTGGCTAGAGTAATACTCTTTAAGTCGCTGTTATCCACCTCTATTGGAATGGTGTCATGTTCTATGTTGACTAATGGTGTTGGGTTTACCCCTAACCCTTGCTGTTGGAGAAAAGCATTTAGATGAATATAAGCATCAGGGTTTTTCAATTTTTGTCCTCTTTTAACTTTCACTTCCAGGGAGAATTGTCGGGTCCTTTCTGCGATGGTGACTTCCTCTTTAATCTGAATTTCAACTGCATAAGGTAGCAATTGAGCCATCCTAAATGCTTTTTCTGGATCATCAAAGCCCATGGGATTATCCGCTAATCGGGACCAAGCTTTGAAGTTTATTAGGTCCAAACTAATGGCCAAGCGATTGAGAATATCACTGCCTAAGTAAAAGGCGGCAGTGACGTCTCGCACGACCCAACAATTATGGACTATGCTCTTGTTGCCAATGGAGATTTTGAGCATACACCTGCTTGGCAGGAGATGTTTGGAATTGGGTGTTTCCAGATCCATTTCCCATTTGTCTATCAGTTTGAACGTGGGAATGGCTGGATCTTTTGGGAGTTGGCGGAACATGGCTTCGCTGATGAAGCTCTTACCGTTGTTCACACACACTCTGGCGAGAACAGATTCCTTCCCATCATTTAACTGAACAGGGATGAACAACTGCTCTCCAATTTGCTGAATATCAGCCTGGCTCTGAGCTGATTTCACATCTTTCTGGACTATCGGAGTGCGAATGTCTGATTGTGGATTAGTAAAGAATTTCAGAGTGTTTCCTTCCAGTGTGGAATACCACCTTAAAGTGGAAGGAAGGTTAATTTTCAGAAATAGAGAGGACCCCCCATCACCAGTCTCTTGCCCTACTTCTATTACCGTCACGTCTGGAATTTGGTTGTTCTGGAAGTGAAATTCTACTTGGTCAGATTTGTTCTCAACCATGTGGCAGGTGCCGTTTAAACTAACATGGTTGACGCTCTGTTGTAATTTTATTGGTCGGCTAGTCTGGGTCCAGAGGACCTTGTTTACGCAATCTATTAGGGGTGACGACCTTCTCAGGAGGTCATTCCCTAGTAAACAAGGGGTGCCCTCTGGAGTCACTACTATGACCGGGTGTTTCACTTTGTGTGGCCCAGTTTGGATGTCCAAATCTGCAGTCCCCTCGACGGGAATTTCCTTCCCGTTAAAGTTCTGAAGTTGTCCAGGAAGAGAGGTGAGAGGAATTCGGTAATTCTCCCCTCTTCCTGCATTTAGTTCATCAAAGGCCCTTTTGGACAGAAGGGTAGCTTGGGATCCAGTGTCTTCCAGTGCCAAAATTGTACCCTGCCCCTGTACTTGCACCAGGGCATAGTATCTTCCCTCCTTCTTCTCAAGGGGGCACAGATAATGCACATTTTTTGGACAACTGGTGGGATAATTTTCTGGTTTTGGACATTGAGAGAGAAGAGATTTGGGCAGAGTTCAGCAGGGAGTTTTGGGAATCTGAAAGAAAAAGTTGGCAATTGGATATTGATGCGGTTTTGGGTTCCCCTGGTTCCGGTTCTGGGCCGCCCCCCCCCCCTTTTTGGAGGCAGTCACCAGGATGGGTTTGAACCAGGGGTTTTCGGTATTGTTGGTTCTGGGATAGAATGATGGGCGGCGACAGCTCAATCCCCACATCTAACCAGTCTATGGATGCGGTTTTGGGTTCCCCTGGTTCCGGTTCTGGGCCGCCCCCCCACTTTTTGGAGGCAGTCGCCAGGATGGCTTTGAACCAGGGGTTTTCGGTATTGTTGGTTCTGGGATAGAATGATGGGCGGCGACAGCTCAATCCTCACATCTACACAGTCTATCTTGGAATCCCTTGGGACCCATTTTTCCTTGGGAGGCGTTCCCCCATCTCTGAAGGAGAAGATCCTTTTCCCAGGATCCTCTGAGGATCCCTCTCCCTCAAATTGGAAGACCTGTACCAAAATGGGTCTGTTTGGGTCCTTTGTTTCTCCTACCTCCTCTCTGCTCCTTGGGTGGCAGACTTTCAGGGGTAGGAGGTTTTCTTTCTGGTTCCTGGGTTTCCAGAGGCTGTTTACCAGTGGGGAAGGAAGCTTCCTCCAAGGCTTTACACCCCCCTTCCCCTTGTGCCTCCTCCCTGGGAACCGGTGGGTTATCGGGGTGCTGCCCCCGTCATTGTTCTGGAGCACCAGGTCCAGAGTTTGGGGCATTCTGCGCTGGCATGCTCATCTGAGGGTTCTGTTGAGCCCTCAGCATGTGACCCAGATCCCGTGCCATATTTCGGACCTGGCGCTCTAACTGTGAAACCCGTTCAGGCTGATACGGGGTTCTATTTTCTCCCCTGGGCTGATCCCAGGAAGGGTAGCTATCCCTTCTCTGGTAGTACCCCGGGTTGGGAAGATTTGGGTACCCCTGCACCCTTAGCCTCCCCTCTCCCGGATTAGGTGGTCTGGGCTCAGGGAATTGGGGAAAGAAGGATGGATGATTTTGGGGCTGGAAATTGGGTGGATACCTGGGAAAAAAGTTCTGCCCAGGGTTTGGTGAATTTCTGCCCTCCTGTGGGAAGTTAGGCGGGAAGTTCCCTGGGTTGGGTGCCTGGTTGGTTCCCCCCCTTGGGCTGGAGGAGTCCACACATTCCCCAGGATGGGTCGGTTTCCCTTGTAGTGGGGACTTACATAGTCAGGGGAGCGAGGGACCCCATTTGTGGGACTGCCTCCTTGACTCCCTGTCTGTGACTGGCCCGAGGGCCTTCTGGGCTGAGAATTATTCGGTGCAGGCAGGTTTTTAGGCCCCCCATCTCCAAATCTAAAATGGGGGCAACCTTTACCTCTGCCACTTTGGCAGCAGCAGGGGTGCTGGTCGGTTTGGGACTTTTCTGGGCGTAGTTTTTATTTTCTATGGGCTTCTGCACCTCATAGATCCGGGTTGCCTGTTCAATGACCCAGTCTAGTGACCTTTTCTCGTGAAAATCTCTCACTAGCTGGGTCATTATGTATTTGGGTAAGGCATGGAAAAACGTAAAACCCTTCTGGTAGCCTGATCCTCCCCACATTGCAAATTGTAGGCTGCCTTGCGAGCCTCTTGGGTATTTCTGTGAACAGAAAAATGTTTCAAGATGGCCGCCCTATATGTGGACCATCGTGAATGGTTTTGGTCCTCCAGCCCCGCAAGAAACTGGAGTATTCTGGGGAGAATGTCCATTTGACATACTGAATGCAGCTATTGCTGTCCTTCAAATGGAAAGTCTCCATCATTTGCTCATAAAGCTCCAAGTGTTCCCAAACAGAATACTTGGCGTTCTTGTGATAAGGGGTGATGACACTCCTTATTGTCTTAATCTGTTTTAAGGGGTCCTTAAGCAAGGCCCTTTTTGCCTTATTGGCCTTTTTGGTTCGGTAACCCTGGTCCATTCATCCTCTGACTCAGAAGCACTGCTCCCAGAGGTGCCCGTCTGATCTTCCAGGTTTTCCCGGATTCTGCGAGCCTGGGAATGGCTGGCAGAATGTGGGGACCTGGTCTCCTGTGTCCTGTGACGCTCAGAGAAGTCTTCAGATTCCTCCTTGCTGCCAGGATTTGATGAGTACCCCCCCCCACTGACCTAACTGGGCAGAGGCTTTCATGATGCCCTTAGTGGGCCTACTCTCCTGGGGTTCCCCACTAAATTGCACTGTACTTGGGTGCCCATACCCGGATGCCCGCCCATCCATTCCTGGGTGGTACTGGCCTATGAGCCCCATACTTTTGGCTGGATGGTAATCTCCCAACCCCGTGGCCCTGGGCTCATGTGCGCCATGGGACATGGGGGTGGCAGAGTCCAAGGACTGGGAGAGATGAAGGCCTCTGGTACTAGGGCTCCTGAGGTTATGCTCAGGTGTTTCCCTTTCCCAGCGAACCTCATCTCTATCAGCCCCTGCTCCCTGTTGCCATGCACGAGCCTGTGCTTTCAGTTCCTCAGTTAAGGCCTTACTACACTCTTCTCAATCTCTCCTGCATGGCTACCTGTTGCTGGAGCCTATCATTGTGCTGACAGAGAGCCTCATTCTTTATCTGTGCCTCCTGGTTGGTCCTGGAATACTTGGCCAGTCTTTGCTGCAGGAGGGTTACAACCTGAGTCCCATCCCTACTGGCCTGTTCCTTTCTTGCCAGAGCATCTTCCACCCTCCTGGTGTGCTCTAACAAGTTCTGATGCTCTTTTTGGAGGTCACCCAGTCCCTGGAGGACCAGGTGATTTTCTTCAATTTTTTTCTTTTAATTGGCAGACTTCCTGGCCTAAGGTGTCCCTTTCCTAACTAAGAGCCTGTATCTGTGCAGCCAGGTCGTCCCTCTGCCTTTTAAGGGCCCCAGCTTTCTGGCGCTCTTCTTCAAATTCTGTCTGGGTATACAGGTCTTTCAGAATCGGTTTGTTGCTCTCTGCCTTCTCCCTATCTAGGTGGCTTTGCAGGGTAACTACCTGCTCTGCGCATGGCCTATTGAAGTCCAGTTGTTGCTCCAGCTTTTTCTGGCTCTGCAGTAGGGCGTCCAAACCTTCTTGGTACTCCTTCTGCAAGGCCAGAAATCTGGTATCCTGGTCAGACTTTTCCTGTTGCAGGATACCCATATGCTCTTTTATTTTGATTATACATCGCCTACTATCATTTTCTGATTCCTGGCTCCTCTGCAGCCTCTGTTCAGAAGAGACCAGGTCAGATTGGGCCTTCTCTAATGCCATCAGTTGCCCATTTGCCAGATCTTGGCCTTCAGCACATTTGTCTTGTATGGCTCCCATATATAAACATAAATATGCCGCTACCCTGGCAATCTTGTTGTGCTCATCCTTGGCCTTAGGGGCCATATATAGTTCACTCAGGGCCACATGTAAGGGACCCTGATCTCTCCATATATCTGACCCAGTTACAGTGACCTGTTGCGCGATTGCCTGCAACCACACATTCTGGTCCTGTTCCGTCCATTCGCCTCTCACAAATAGCTTATGTAAGAGGTGCTCTCTGGCTATTTTGATATCTACCAAGGTCGTCATTCTGGAAATTGATTTCCTTCCTGACTTACAGAAGTTAGTATTTTATTTTGCAAAACAGACTGTTTCCTTAGAGCGTTCCTTTGAGGAGTGTTTTTACAGTGTAATACAGCTTGGTGATCCAACAGGATTTATGTATCCTATCAGTTAGCACACTTTATCAAGCTGCACAAGCGGTAGAACTAATCCAGAATCCCCGGCTACGAGCCCCCACTCTATTAAGGGATTTCAATTCAGCACTCCAACTAAGTCAATGCCTGGTCTGGAATGCCCAAGGGAAGCCCTTATTTATATATTTTTATGACAAGTTAAAATCTGGATGATAAACCCTTATATAACGCCCCTCTCTTTGAATCCCCCTGACCTCACTGGGCCAAGAAGTAGGTTTGTTTTGCAATTTACAAATTTATTGGAAAATTAAACAAGATATATATATCACAATTTTATAAATAAATTAATATTTGATAACACACTTATGAAGATAATGTTGATCAACAATGGATCCTAGCACACTTTTTTATCAGTTAGGAGTTGGTACAGAAAGGATAAAATAGCTGAGAATGCTTTATGGTTTCAAGGAAGAGTAATGGTGGAAAGGAATGCAGTACAGAAATAAACTGATATGGTTTTAACAAGAGATAATATAATCACTTTTCCCCTTTGTGGCAATTCACTCCCCCCTATGCAATATAAAGAGATGGAAGGAAAGCACACAATTTTCAGGAATACAATCAAATACAATACGAATTTCCGTTCCCCCCCTAGCAAGCTTAGAACACAGGGATGATTTTAAAACACAGGCAAAATACTTAAATGTGATTTGCAAAAAAGTGAAAATATGCTAAAAATTATTTTAATTCCCTATAGGCGATTCAGGGTAGGTGGCAGCTACTTTGAATTAGTTCAGGTCAACACTATCAGTGATTCATGAGGGATTATTAGGTTGAAAAAGGATTTCAGCAATGCAAAGCAAAAGACAGCGATTTTTGACAGGTGGTGAAATGAGCTGGTTGCAATTCGCTGCACTTTTCCCCGAGTGCGTCAAGCCCGATTACAGAAAAACCATAAAGAGTAGAAAGTCGGTTTAGGGCTTGTTGGAAGCTTGAGTATCTTAGCTTTAAAATGAATGTTAAATCTCGTTCCTCGTTCCAAAGATACGGCCAATCTTGTGGAGGTAGATTTTCAGAAATAAAGTAGTGATTCAGAATGGCAAATGACACTTTCACAGGTTTAAAGTCAGAGAATGGACACGATTTCTATGATGCAGTTCTGGACAGGTTAAAATGGTTTGAATCAGATTATTTTAGACTAAGAGATTGGTTCTGGCACAGTTTTCAGGATACTCACTCCTAGTCTTGGAAGGAATGGGCCTCCGTCACGGATCTGGTCAACAGGTTTAGCTGCGGTTCTCTCGCCACGGACGGTCTCCGGTACCAGTTCTGCTCACAGCGATCTGGGTAAGCTCTGCTCTGCTGGTCTGGATCTCTGGTTCTGGCAAAAGTTCTTGGCACTGCACACCGGTCTGGTCTGGATACAGCAGTGCTTTCTGGGTTCTGGCATAGGGTTCTAGCCAGAACCAAACAGCACAGCCCGGCTGTTGAAGAGTCAGGTTGCAAAAGATTTTGAGGCCTGCTGAAAAGGATTCAGCTTGTAGTTCAGGCCCCTCTGCTTAAAGTTCTGGAGTCTGGAGTCTAAGTTCTGAATCTGGAGCCTTCTGGATATTGTCTGGTCCGGCAAAATGCTTCGCAAGAAATCAGTTTGAAATGGAAAAGTGAATGCCTCTACCTGGGTCCCAGTGGCTCCTTTTATGTCTTTTGAAAGTGGGTGGGAAGGCTGACTTTCTATGCCCAACCCTCTGAGGATCCTGATAGGTGAGAGAATCTACCGTCCTCTGATTGGGGAAGAAAATGAAGTGTCATCGTGATGAGGTAGGTTTATGGGTCAGAGGATCCTCCCCTTGTAAATTTGCACACAAATCTATTTTTGATCCAAATACATATTTATCTATGTACAATTTTTCTAATATTACATGTCCAGTTAACCTATTTTCTCCTCACTCTCCCCCACCCCCATCTCCTCTGCCATCCCTGCTCCCCTGCCTCCCTTGGCCCCCCTCCTCACTCCTGCCCATAGCACCGGATCAGGTCTCTAAAGTTGGCTGTTCTATGAAGGCCTCCTCCAAACAGGTGCCCCCTGCTCCTCCAGAACCATTTAGTACAACATTGCCTCTCTTGACTCGGCTCTTGCTGACTTCTGCAACCACTCCTTTGTCACTGGCTCTTTTCCCTATATCCCTCAAGCACTCCCTTGTGCACCCTCTCTTAAAAAGGCCATCTGGTGACCCCTTCTGCCCGGCTAACTAGGACGAAAAGATCGAATTGCAAAATGCTGAGGCCCACTGTGCCGCATTTTGCAATTCGATCTTGCTGTTTTTTTTTTTTTAAATGTCCCCCACATTCACTTTCATGTATGTGGGGGACCCTCGCAACCCTTGCACACCTACCTCAGTATTTTTGGATTGGCGATTTTATATATGCGGGAAAACCATGTGTATGGTCTTCTGGATACAACCTTTTGGTTCAATACCCTCATGAATCCCACACGATCCCAGGCCCATCCTCCCAGTCACTACCAGCACTCCCCACTGCACTTCCCTTATGGGCCTCTGCTTGGTGGCTCCACATCCCAAACTTGAGTCACCTGTACTAGCACTTAGCCTCAGGCTCTCCTCCTTGGCTCCCGATAGCACTTCCTTCCCAGGCCCTCCTCCAGCACTCCTCTGCTCCTCTTTCCATCCCCATCCTTTGCACTTCTCCTCAATGCACTTGCACGCCCGAGTGCCACAAGGCCTAGTAGGCCCACCACCGTATATTACAGTTGTTGCCATTCTCATTATTTCCCCTGTTCCCTTCCCATTTAGCTTTGTGGCGCTTTGAAACACAATTCTGTTGTATAAAGCGCATTATAAATGCTCAATAAATAAAAATGTTTTTAAATAGTATGGAAGCAGCAAGGCCCGGCTACTTTTCAGTTTAATTTCAGGGCGTGAATGCGGAGTATCTCCAAAACATAAAACTGTGTATTATTTTTGTAAGTCTCCTCCATAAACTGCTGCCTTATTCTATTTAAATCATGGTTTCTAAGTAGTTGCTGTTCTTCTTTGCCCTTAACACTCCGGTGCTTATGCAGTGATTTGCAGTCAGATAGGGAGTTGGTCTCTGCTTTACCTGAGATGACTTCCCTGTGTTCTCCTCCTAATGCACTCTGTAAAGTGCTTCCAGACCACAGCATGACCTTTCCATCTGTTCTGTCTTCATCTGATCCATCGTATCTTGAACTGATTATTCTGGCTTGCAGACTTTATGCATAATAAGTAGTGTGAAGAAAGGATCACGTTCTTCTCGGTTGATGTGCTAATGCATTTGGAGCAAGGGGTTATGATTTTGCATTTGTGTATTTCGCTCCTTCACTGAAGCATGTCTGCTCCTGTTTCAGCCATCTTGTGGTGTGCCAGCACTGGCTTCCGAGCGTGAGCTCACTTTGTATGAGCCGTAGCTAGCCACAGAGTTCATTCCATCAAAATTACTTTTATAATGCTTTTGCATAGGAGTGATATTCTGTTATGTTGGTTAAAAAACAAAGCTTGTGCTGCCCATATGTGTGCGTCTCTTCCAAAACTGGAAAGTTGCAAACTTGTGCCCATAATGTCGGCACTACTATATTCAAGTCCAGTGGTTTTAATTAAAAGCGTTCTCCCTTATAGGACTTGTAGGGACATGTGTGACAAATCAACTTCCGGGGCTCCACACCTCTAATACACCAAAAGGGATCCGAACAGATTGGAAACACAAGTAAATTATAAACCTCCTTGTCCAATTTTGGTAACGTGGATGGAACGGCAGGCTTATATTGTGGATCGTTGGTTAGTTGCAACACAGCAAAAATACAATTACTACACAATGATAAAAGGGACTATCCAGTCAAGGTTGTATACAAGTATCTACTTTATTATTACAACAGACATTTCTAGCACACTACACAATACATACCACACTGTAACGGAACACAGAGGACAGACCGTTTCACAAAGCAAAGGGGAGCACTCTGGATACTGACAGGAGTGTAGTCGCTAAAGCAATCAATCTTAACCGTTCAAGATTATTTGGTTTTCGCACCAAGGGATCAAGGGGTCGTAAATGTCACTAGGGGCCTTTGGAGAAAGACCAGGTGGACAAAACCACAATGTACCTGGTGCTTGAGTTCTTGATGCTCGACAGTGTCCAGTCGGCTCCAGGATGCTTTGAAGCTCCTGCGACAGAGTTCAAGACAGGAGACAGCTGCGGGTTTCAGGCGGCAGGCAGTTCGGGAACGAGGCTGGATGGACGCTGCAGGCTGGCCTACATGGCGGCTAGGGGTCAAGAATCGCTGTCTCTGTGCTGGTTGGTGTACCTGGAATGCTGGTTGTATCGTCTCAAACGGCTTTAGTGACTGCAGCGTGACAACAGTCAGTGGTGCAGTCGGTCGTGGTTCGAGGGTTTGACTACCTTCGAAAATGTCCTTAAAAGATGGACGCTGGTTGATGCTTGTGTGGCACTCCTCCTAGCTTCTTTGCAGTCACTGCGGTGTGCTTTCAAGGAGGACAGCCCAAAGCTGAGGAGATTGTTTGCAGGCAACAGCCTTTTCCTTTGTTCAGAGGCTCCCTGGCACTTCCCACCTAGAAAGCTTGGTGGCAGAACCTAGCAGGGCATGCTCTGTGCTGGCTGGGAACCGGTTCTGGAGCTGCTGGATGGGTCCTCTGAGTCCGGTATCTCCCTCTGTTCCCTGGGAGATGTTTTGGGGAGGGATCTTGCTTTTCTCTTGGAAATCGTGCCTTCCTTCACTGGTGGAAAATGTAAGCCATACTGTACATTCAGCCAGGTTCCAAAATGAGTCCTCCTTCTTACTCCTTTCGAAGTCGTCTGATGATCTGCTAAGAGATGAGTTTGGCCCTCTTTTAAAGCCAAATGGGCCCCAGTGGTTGGTGCAGGCTAAGCCTACCTTAATGAACCAATCCTGGGTCCCCACCAACAATCTTCTGTTATGCGTTAGATCACGACCAGAGTGCTTTGCAACAGAAAATGTAAGGGGTGACAACATATACGTCCCACCCATCTTCCTGTCTGTTGTCGATCAAAGTGTCCCTCTGGTTAACTGAGCCCTCTGTGGCTCTTGATCAAAGCACTAGGTCTCACTTGAAGTTTGTGATGAGAGCAGGCTTCCTGTCTCCCTAAATCACATATTTCTCACTCTGAAAGGTGTCTGCTTTGAAGGGGGTTGCCTATTTTTAAATAATGGACACAAGCATGCCATTACTTGCCTTTCATCCAGAGGGGTGGGAACTAGCTTCAAGTTGACACATTGAATATCAAAGAGGTGTTAGCCCCCCCTTCCTGTTGTCTGTTATGTGAACAAGCCCCTTCGTAGGCTTGCCTTAATTATTTCTCATTAGTATGCACTGCCACCAGCTGAACTAGACAATAGAGAGGCAGATCCATGGAGCCTTTGATATTTTAATTAGGCTGCCGATGGCCAGTTGAAGGTGTGCCTTCCCCCTTCTTGAAATGCTTTGATGTACCCGTGGCTCACATTCCAGCTGAACATGACAGGGGAGGACAGCGCCTGTAGACTGTGTCCTCCCAGAGTACACGTGACTACGCATTTCGCCAGGTGAGTAGAGGAAATGTGTGCAGAATGGCCTCACACATTTTCGGAAGTTGATCGCCCATCATTCCTTTTCATTTTTTTTTTAAAATCAAAAAGCCCAGGTGAGCGCACACTCCCGTGCGGTTGGCTGAATTCCTCACAACATGTAATAAGAAATGTATTTATTGGCGATTTATACTGCATCCATTTCAAACAGAATGCTTCAGGGCGTCAAGAGTGGGATGGGGCAAGGAGAACTGATTGAGCATGTCAGGAGTGGCATAGGTTCAGCAGGGGTAAATTAATCTCTGTTCACAGCTTTATCACTTTTTTGGTTGTTTTTAACAGAACGTGCCCTATTCCCAAACGTTTTCTCCACTTAAATATGCCCTACGCACGCACAAGTTGATTAGACACGTGCATTCTGTGTGTTGGCTGATTCAGAAAAGTGCAGCTGCCCATTCCAAAGGGCTAGTGAGTTGCTTTTCTGAAGCCGCCTACGAGGAAATTCCTGCCACAGGTCAAAGTGCATCTCAATTCACAATGGGTTGCTCATTCATCTGCACCTTTTGCCTGAGCGCTGTATACACTGTGGTGCTGCAAAAGACTTCTCTTTGCTGGTAACCACCACAGAGACGGTGACGACGTGACCTCGAAAGTCCAGTGGCACAGATCTACTAGAAGCGACTGACCTCTCTTGTAAAAGACAAGTCAGAAGAATAAGACTTCAGAGTGACCCCGAGTAGAGACCTGAGACATGTATAGACTGTTTTTCAGTGTTTGTGGATAGATGGAAAGACCACAAGACTTTGTTTTTACTTCCCAAAGACTTTCTTGGAGATGGGAACACCAATTCGGTGAAATAAATGGTAATGATCCCTTGTTTCGGCAGGACCCAAAGGAGTGCCATCTTGATGAAATGATCTTTAATTTGATGAAGGGTAAAAGAACTTGATCCTGCCACAGAGGGGCATGGATCGAATGGTTGCACACAAAGGAAAGAAGTGGTTTCAAATCAATATATATATTTGAGTTGGTTTCCCTTCTCCGGTCGCAGCCCCACTGCTCTGAAAATCGTATAGTAGATCAGCTTCACAAGATCCAAGGTTGTGTCATGTCTTTGATTATTACAGGAATGTTACTGACACTTATGCTTCCAAAAGCTGAATTTGTGTCCCTTCTCAATATCTCTGCTGCAAACTAGATATTTGGTATTGGGAAATGAGGATTCAAGATGCAAGGTAACATATGCACCTTTTGTTCAGCACCCATAGGTCTTTTTGATTTGACCCCCACTGTGCTCATGGTACTTTTACATGCAGACGGAGCTAATTAAGAGGTTGTGTCTGGAATCAGTATGTTGGTGAAAACTTGATAAAATCTTGTGTTGTCTTTGAGGCTTTTCTTAGTTTTCAGCCATTGCCTGAATGATGACATGAGCTTAGTTGGCTAATCTGGCCAAGACGTAGCTTAATTTCCCCGGTCTTCCTTGTGTACTGCAGGAATGGCAACCTCTTCTTATGACACAAAGCTAAGCGCTCATTTTGCCCTTCCAATCCACTCTCTGCTGTTGCCCTCTTGATCTGATGTATATTCTCTTTCTAACTGAATCTGGTGTCCACCATCAAATTTATTTCATTGTGTCCCCCTGTGGACTATTGTCAAGACGTGGATACAGCGTGGACTATGTACCTCTGTCCCCAAGTACCAGCCAGGGAGAGCGAGCCGACTTGCTGACCGATCTTTGAGGCCAAAGGTGACTGTAACGACAGCACCGGGCCTCCTGATGGCTGAAAAGGAAATAGGACAAGTAAGTGTCAAAGCAGGATGTACAATGGTCATAAAACAAGTAACCAACCCTTTTTACCTACCTAATGGGAGACAGGAAAGGGCCCAGAAGCGGGGAGCATGAGCAGGACTCCTGAGTGGCAGGAGACGCTTCCCCACCCTACGTGGTGCAGGGAGAAGAAAGCATGGTTCCAGTGACCTGTGGGAGTGCTGGTGATTGCAGGAAGGTGGGGAGTCCAATCTGTTAAAGCAGCCCGAGGTCAGATGAGGAGTAAATCCAACAAGGCAGCAGATGAGGCAGAGGGGGAAATCCATAAGCAAGTCCGAAGTCCAATGTCAGAGATCCAAAAACCACAAAATCCAAGAAGCAAGATGAAAAAAAACGAGCAGGAACGTCACTCGCCGGCCAGCGACACACCTGAGAAGCAGCATCTGCAGCGTTAGATCCATATTTATGCAGGCTGCCCTGGCAACAGGGCAGGTGCCAGCCAGCACTAAATATGTGTCACCGCGGACTCTCTCCGAGCGTCCTGCCGTCCCCAGGGCAACCGCCAATGGGATCGCAACTGGAACCGCAATGGAAACGGTCTCCGGCACGGAAACCCACTCTTGTGTTGATGTGCGGTACAGGTGGGGGGCGTTGCACGGCCAGCAGGCACATTGAGTTGGCTGAGAGCCGAACCTTGGGGATGAGTCTGAGTCCGTGTCTGTGACAGGAGTGGTGGCATGACAGAGTCCTCCCCTCAACGGCCCACAACCACGTGGGCACGAGGGATGCTCCTGATGGAAGCGAGAAACCAGGGCCGGGTCATGGACATTGGTAGCGGGCTCCCAGGTACGTTCTTCGGGCCATACCCCTTCCAGTCGATGAGATACTGCAGGCGACCCCTGCAGATGCGGGAATCCAGAATGGCATGGACCTCATACTCATCGGTGGCAGAGCCCGCAGTAGCAGTGTGGGAGGCAGTACTAGTCGGGTGCAAGGGGGACAGGGCTTCAGAAGAGAAGTATGAAAGACGGGGTGAACCCGCCAGTAATTCGGTAAGGCCAGACAGTAGGAAACAGTGTTGATGGCTTTGGTGATCTTGTATGGGCCTACATACTTGGGTAAGAGTTTGTGACAGCCTGGAAACATTGAGATGTTTTGTGGATAACCACAACCTGTCGCTGACCACATAGGTTGGAGCCGGGCTCCGTATTCTGCCGGCTGAACGGCACATTGCATCCTGGGCCTCCTGTAAATGACTATGGGGGTTTGTTCATGGAGACTGTGAGGTCTCTAAGACTGGCATTAGCTGCTGGAGTGGGGGAAACCGGTAAGTAGGACAGGGGCAAGACCCGTGGATGTTGACCCTAGAGAGAGTAAAAGGGCAAGAAACCGCTAGAGGAGTGGGGTGCATGGTTATATGCAACCTCGGGGAGGTGGAGGACTTGATACCTAGTGCTTTGATACTGGAGACAGAGGCAACGCAAATACTGTACGAGTGTTTGGTTCGCCTGTTACATCTAACCATCTGTTTCTGGGTGATAGGATGACGTGAATCGATGCCCAAAAGAGCCGTGAGAGGTCTCCAAGACAGGCATTAGCTGCTGGAGTGGGGGAAACCGGTAAGTCGGACAGGGGCAAGACCCGTGGATGTTGACCATAGAGAGAGTAAAAGGACAAGAAACCGGTAGAGGAGTTGGGTGCGTGGTTTATATGCAACCTCGGGGAGGTGGAGGACTTGATACCTAGTGCTTTGATACTGGAGACAAAGGCAACGCAAATACTGTACGAGTGTTTGGTTTGCCTGTTACGTCTGTCCATCTGTTTCTGGGTGATAGGATGATGTGAATCGATGCCCAAAAGAGCCGTGAGAGCCGTCCATAACTTGGATGTATACTGAGAACCTCTAACTGATATCAGGATGGAGGGAAGGTTAAAAAGACGGAAGACGTTGGTGAAGAACAACTTGGCCAATGCCAGGGCTGAGGGTATACCAGTGCAGGGGACAAAGCAAGCCATTTTAGTGAAGATATCCACTACCACCCAAATAGTGTTGTAACCCCGTACTTTCGGTAGATCTTTGACGAAGTCCATGGTCACGGTGTGCCAGGGTCTTTGGGGAATTGGCATGGGTTACAGGAGTCCCAAAGGTTTACCCTTTCAAACCTTACATTGGGCGCAAATGGAGCAGTTATCGATGTAGTCGGCAACATCCCACCGCATGGATGGCCACCAAAACCAGCGTTGGAGAAGGGAAAGGGTGCACTTTTGCCCAGGATGACCATTCACAGCGGCATCATGGGACAACTCTAGAGTAGATCCTGTAGCCGTGTATTAAGAGTAGGTAAGAACAGTCGATCTTGAACAAAAGGAAGTCCCTCAAGGAGTACAGGATTCCAGTCATGGA